>NW_023416306.1:36614869-39014869 GCF_014176215.1 Rousettus aegyptiacus | reverse complement strand
AAGTACTCTGCCTTTTTTTATTCCAGCTCATCAAAACACCCAGAAATTAGACTATTTAAGAATCATGCTATTAAAAAGCCTACTTCATGCAGCATGCATAATTGGCTTTGAGAGATACTTAATTTTTTTCTCTTCTCTACCCACTGGATCAAGATAAAGCACAGAGAACAATCCCCCAGTTCATTTCACATGTCCTTCCATCAGAACAAACATCAAATGTGAATTTAATATCCTAGTATGGAGTGCATCACTTTGTAAAAGCAGTTAGAATACAGCATACAAGGCAGACACATGCTCACACACAATCCGATGCTTCCATTTTAGGCTTTGCCAAGAGCTTTTCAACACAAAAGGATTTCCATATCCAGCCTCAGTCGCAAATCCATACTACTTCATGCGTCCTACCCATACTAAGCCTCTCTAAGTTTACACTGATTATTCTGCCCGTTGCACGATGGAATCCATAAACAGTTCCATCCAATTAATTGCTAAAGGGTGGGAAGCTTTTCTTGTCCACATTCTACCTGAATGACAGTTTTAAATTCAGTAATATATTAACTTCTTAACAGCTATGGATTATCATTTATTGTTGAAAGTGATCATAGACTCATTGGTTCCTTTCTCCCACTTAAGTTGGTTCCTTAAATTTTACTTTTTTCAAAAGAGCTGTGAGGCACAATCCGTGTAGAATTGCTGCTCAGTGCCCTAAACATGTCAGCTACTACTGTCACTGCTCGGAAGGACACTGATGTCCCCAGTTTCCATACAAGGGACCTGTAAAACAATCACTGAACAATGCACAGTCAAAAACTTCAAGGGTCCTCAGGGTTCATTCCTTTTATCCTGAAAGAAAGAGAATACACCCTCTCTGGGCCTCTTACAGACTCAGAGATCAACACCACTGTCATTTGTTTTAGGCTCCCAGGAAAAAAGAGACATGCCAAAACAAAGTTATAAAAACTGTGGTATTTAAAGTTGTACAATAAATATATTTGTTTCATCATACCAGCGTCTCTGATGACTGTATTTGGAGATATTGTCAAACCATCAGAACTCTATATCTGAAGGCTTTAATTAATGTGAAGGCTCCGGCCAAATGCCTCTGCCCTGCCCTGTGGATTGGCCAGCACCCAGATAGAGAGCGGCTAAGAACAAACCCAAGTCTCACAGAGCTCAATTATAATTCAAGTCACTGTACTTAAGGTCCACTGTTTTAGGCCAAGAGTCTAAAGTATGAAATCTAAGCATTAACAATGCTGAACTTGGGCTACTTCCACATAAACCTGGTTACAATAGAACCAGAAATTTCAATGAAGAATTTTCTAAACCACAAGCACATCATCAAACCCACACCTGCCAAAAATTAACAGACTGAGATAAAAGTGATTTAATAACACTGGGCCAAAATACAATTCATGTGCTGTTCAAGTTCCAGGCTACAAATTTCAAAATACACATATTCTGCCTTCTGCCCTCTGGATTTTCTTCTACTTAAATTGTAAACCTGATCTGAAACAGAGCAGCTCTAATACCATAACTACTGCTCCTTTAAAACTGTCTTTGAGGGCAAGGGTCAGGGACATTTAACCCTTTAACCGCAGCAAGGTCTGGCAGGAGGTAGTAGTTTTTAAAATGTAGCATAGGAATTAACTATCACCAACAGTGAGTGGAAACTGGATAGGTAAGTTAGCAGTAACCAGGACAATTAATAACGACTTACCCAGTTAGGCTGTTTTTAAAGAAATGAGAGGCAAAATGGATTGAAAATGCAGTTTCTTAAAAATATCTTAGTTCATCTAGTCATAGTTGTCTCAAAGCTGTAATATCCTGACAGTGCTTCCAGGTTACTCAAAGGTACAGAGCATTTTCTTGGAAAATCCACTTTACCATAGAGTGTCCATGGCAAATATCTGTGTATTAAAAACTAGCATCAGTTAGGTGTACAATCTTCTGAATTTAATAACAATCATTAAAATGTACACTTTAAAATAGTGAAATTTATAGTATATTAATTACATCTCAAGTTTTTTTTAAAAAAGGTAAAAACTAACATTAGTATACTTTGGAGAACAGGACGTTTACATGAATTTTCATGCTAAAACTTTTTCAGGAGGTGACTTTGAGCCAACCTGTTCCCATCCTTTCCTCCTGGAGGAGACAATGTTCACTCTCTTCCGCCTCTGGGAGTGTTTCAGAGAAAAAGTTTGAGAAGTCCTGAGCTCATTTTACACAGAGGGGAAGTGACTTGTTCCAAGAATTCTGCTGTTCGACAACTAATTAGGAAGAAGATGGACTAAACTCTACCAAAGTCTCCTGTCTGTCAAGGGCCTAATTTTCTGTCCTTGCAAACTTTCTTTAATAAAACATTTTTCCAATTTACAAAAGTTATAAATATTATAGAAAATTCAAAAAATGAGTTTTCAAAATTGCTAAAATTTAAACATTTTAATATATATTTTTCCAATCTCCTTTTCTAGGCAAAAGTACTTTTGCTTTGTTCTAAAATAAAACTGGAATAATGCTGTACTGTTATTTTTCACTTAACATATTATGATAATTATCCCAAGATACTAATTATTCTTCAGAAATAGTTGATAATGTTTGTCTGAAAGGCCATCATAAAGGTGTGGGGTTATTTAACAATTCCCTCACTGAAACAAATTTTGAGTATTCCTAATTTTTCATTTTATAAATAATGCTGTGATAAACACCCCTGAAAAAAAAAAAAACTTTTACCTAAATTTCCAGTTCCTTAGAAGTACACAGAAATGTGATTAGGTGAAATTACAAAGACTCTGACCGCCACATTGCCACATCGTTTCACAAGGTGACACACGCATCAGACTCTTCTTTTCCCATTTTTTTTTTTTACCAACCCTATATAGTTTTAATACCTACAGTTTGAGAAACAAAAATCTTTATTTTAATTTTCACCTCTACTTATGAAACTTGTTTCATTTTTCGTCATTTGTCATGTCTTTTATGAATTTACCTTTTTTTTTAAATTTGAGGACTCAATGTCTTTCTTATTATTTCTTAAAACAAATGAGGTTTTAAAACAAAATGAATTATTGGTTATAAATACTTCCCCAACTTGTCATTTTCTTTTCATTTAACAATAAAATTTGGTGCATAAATTTAAATTTTGTATTTAATTCATCTGTGTTTTCCCTTCATGATTTCTTCAATCGGTTTATGTTTTTAAAAAGTCTCAAATTTTTATTTTATTCTAGCTTTTGTGGCTTTATGTTTTACATTTAAATAATCTACCTATATTCTGATATGTGCTATGCAGTGATTTTTTTTAATAACCCAAAAACTTTTCCCCCAAATCATTCTATACTTTAAAGATATTTTATCAAAGGAATATTTCTAAATATAATGGAGTGTTTGATCCAAACATGTGGTTTTTCGTGTCCTCTAAAGTGCTTCCAAAATGGTGATCAATTAAGTATATGGAATATACTAAGTCTCCTAAAGTATCTCACCATTTCTTTTCTTCCTCAGTCTCCCTAATCAACTAGCAGATAAACTTTTCCCTGCCTAAGATTAGATTCTTGCTCTTTGCACATTAAAGGCCTCTCAAGAACACTGACAAGATATGCCAGGATGTTAAAGATCCTAATCTCTCTCACACCTCATAAGTTTATGTGTACCCATATGACATATGCTGTATATGCTGCCCATCCATGCTCTGTGACCTTGGGGAAGTTAACTGTCCTCTCAAAGCCTGTTTCTTCACCTATAATACTATTATCGACTTTATAGTTCTGAGTTTTCAGTGAGTTAATCCAAGTAAAGCACAGTGTCTGTTACATAATAAGTACTTAGTAAATACCAGCTATAACTTACAATGAAAAATAAAGTGGAAAAATGAGAGAATAGTCTGATAGAGGGCTGTGGAGTATGCGAAAAAGCAGTAATCAAAAGAAAAAATATTTTAATGCAATAATTTTAAAAATCAAAATTAATGCCAAAATAATCCATGATGGAAAAAATACCACAATTTTTAATAAAGAGAGAATCAATATCAGTGCTGTGCCATACCATCATCTGAGAAGATGGGTTAAATTCTGTATCCAAAGCAAGTATCTTATTCACTCTTGTCTCGGCCCTGATTCTAATTCATCATTTACCAAAATAACTGAGATAATCGCCTCCAGTATCTCAATATTTAAAGCCACAGTGTTTGAAGACTTTTAGCTTGAATAGTTTTATTGAGTATATACTCCATGCCAGACATTCTTCTAGGCATCAGGATACATGTAGTCCCTGCTTTCACAAAGGTAACATGCAAGTGTGAGTGGTAGATGACAGATAAATAGACAGACATAAAGACAGATAAATAGTAAAACATCAGATGGAGATGGGTGTGATGCATTAACAAATTAAAGGATAATGAAATACAGAGTGGTATAATAGCTATTTTAATATAGGAATCCAGGATAAAACTTTCAAAGAAGGTACGTTTATACTGATACCTGAATATTCAAGATATAGCCATAAGAAAATTTTAAAAAATAGAAAGCATTCCAGACAGTGAACCAGCTGACATAGTGTCAAAATGGAAACAAGCTTGAGTGGCATGCTGGAGGGCCAATGTGCCCGAGGCGAACTGAGTGGTGAGGAAAGAGGTAGATGATAATGCAGGAGGAGCCTTGGCTACAGAGAAAGAGGCAAATCACATGGAAACCAGTTTAGATTTTATTAAGTGCACTAAACAGCTTCAGAGAATTTTACCCAGGGAAGTTACATGATTTGATTAATGCTAAGTAAAGAATGGATTATAAGAACAAGCTAGTAAGGTATTTCAGTAACCCAAACAAAAGATAATAGTAGTTTGGACGAGAATGGCAGGAGACATGATGAAGAGAAGCGGAATCATTCAGGATCCTGCCTGGAGATGATAAGGAAGTAGAAAGGGGAGAAGATGAAATAGGTATAATGCCTAGATTTTGGGATGGATAGAAGTCCTAGATTCTTAAAGCCTGGAAATGAAAAGATTTGGGTAGAGAGAGGCTCATTCAGTTTGTAATGCTTATTCATTCTAAGCAGAAGCACTTTTTTATACCTACAAGGTCCACCGCATTGATGTGGAGAATACACATGAAAGAGGAGATGCAATTTGTGTCCTACATTCTCTAGGCCTCTAATAAAAGCAAGGACACAGCCATAAACGAAGTCCTTATGCTAATGTATGAGTCAGAGCACACTGCAAAACCAGGGCTATAATTTCATTTCCTGTGAGATAAAACTACTTATGTAAAAAGGTACAAAACTTTTTAGCCTCTAAGTTACACACATACGCATACACACACACACACACACACACACACACACACATTCCTATTTATTTATATTTATAAAGTGGCAACATTAATACATGCACACTTCTTTCAAGAATAGCGGGACTTAACTATTACTTGGAATGCATAAAGATACTAAAAAAATACAAAGTCATAATAACAACAAGCAGGAACTCTTCGGAATAGCTAACCACCCACAGACATTTTTACATTGATTATTTTGGGTAATAAAAATATGAATGTAAGCATTCTAGATCTTTTGGTTGCACATAATCATAGATGGCATACTTTTAAAATGCACCAGGTGGGGAATAATAATGAGACACACTTTGGAAAGCACTCTGAAGCCCTCAGTAAACCCATAATATTTCCTCAGGGGAGACTGGCTCTTGTGGCCCTACCTCATGAAAAGCAGCGGATTTAATTCATAGTGGAAGAAAAGGCCCAGGATGGATCTGAAATGCCATTTTCGACCTCATTTCCTATTCACCAGGAGATGATCTAAAGGCCGGTGTGTGGAGTGGAAAGAGCATCAATGGCTATGAGGAGCTCTCCAAAGCCGACCACACTGGGGACAGGGATGTGAACGTGGTCACTCGGCCTGAGTGCTGAAGATGAGGGAACTGACCTGGCTTACCTCAAGAGTTCCCTCCAGCTTTCAAATTTTATGATTATTGTTTTTCTCTGTCTGTTGTACATCACCGAAGTCCATTTACTTTATTTCTCATGAAGCAGGAAAAAAAAAAAACTTGGCCTATTATTTACTATATATTCAAATATTAATTCAAATGAGTTAACTAAAAATTGTAGTAGTCTTCTTTCAAGGTTAATATGTCAAGATATATATTTTTTTTCTTTTACTCATGTGGCTTCTTCACTTTGCATCTCTAAAAATAATTATCTTTTGAGGTAGGGGAATTAAGGTGCTGGAGGGAGCAAGCAAGTACTGCTCCAATTAAGAGAAGCGATGATCGGGGCTGTCCTCACAAAATATACATGTGTATTCAGATTGCGGAGCACTGCATGCTTTTTTGAATTTACATCACCCCAGTATTTTGAATAATGACACTAGGAATACTAAAGAGAACTTGTGTATGTTCAGCATCTTCCTGGTAATCACAAAACTACAGCAGGATCTTAAAGAGAAAATGTGTTAGGGCAAACAAAAGTGAGCGGTTATCAGGGATTTCTAGAAGTTCACTGTTCCTTCAGCACCTGAAAGAATCAGTTTAAAACACACGCACGCACGCGCGCGCATACATGCAAGCAAGCCAAACCTACGTATGCATTTGTTCACATTTTAAAAATTCTCTCTTGGAGGAAAATGTTGATGCTGATCAAAACTACAGTACCTGCTGTGGGTTTCATTCTCAGCATGAAAACCACCCAGTAAGGACTCTTAAAGCTAATCATTCCAAAAGGCTAATTTGGGAGGATTCAACAACTACACCATGGAGAGATGCATTAGGAAATCATTTAGGTTCTCACTTCCCCTAGAAGCATAAAACAAAAATAATTTTTAAGATTCAGCTTTTTATAAAACTAGAACATTTACCAAGGGAGAAAGGAAGTGGCCACTCTGTATTCAGTGTTCAGGAAACCTTGAGGAGAGAGACATGAAATGGCCTTGGCCTTTTAGATTTGAACTACTCCAAAGTGACCCAGGGATGCACCTTGTGCTGTCCAAAGACAAAGAGCTGCATCTGGCACCCACCAACTGAAGCTAAGATAATTCCCTAGGCATTAAAGAGTTGCACCCTAATTTGTTTCATTAATTTAAATTCTATCCTCTAATTTATTTTGCCTGATGGCCATATGTTTCTCCAGCCTCCAAGCCAGTGACAATAACAGATATGCAACAGAGCGGTTATGAAGCAGGGCTCTCCCTTCTGCTTTTTTCCCCCACTAGTTTTTTTTATAAATAGCAATGGTCAACCTGTCTCAAATAATCAAAAAATGCCTTTTTCCTCACTCTAAAGTTGTACATGGAAAATATGCCCTTTTCCTTAAAGAACAGAACACACTCTTTGCTAAGAAGAAACGTATACCCATCCAGTGGGCAGGAAACAAGAAAGGACAGTCTTACAACCAAGTTTGCTCCTTGAGGAAGTAAAAGTAGAGAAAAGCACATTGGTGCATTTTAATAATGTTTAGTAAGGCTTGCACATATGATGACTTCCTATCATTTGACTGATAAAAGGGGAAGTGAAACTAATTACCTTCTCAATTTAAATTGAGCCTCTCCTCTGACTACACAAGCCATGGAATTGTTCCAAGAAATAAAAATTGGCTTAAAGGGAAAGAGATTCATAATCAAAAATAACATTTGGATCTTGGAATGGATCTTAATTTTACGTCACAAGATCCGACAAATGTCAATATTACATTAGTATATATGCCAATGAGCTTTCTTATAAACTGACCTAATAATATATTAATGTAACATTTGAGGCTATATCATTACAGTAGTTTGAGTAAAAACAAAATGACCAGAAACCAATCATTTTATGTGCAACATTTCTCTGAAATATTTCATCACAGAAAAGGTAGAAAAGCCATTAAGACATTTAATGAAAGCTTGTATCACCTAGACAGTGCTTGCTCACCTATGCCAGTAAAGTAGAACTTTGCCAAAATAAGTCAACTGAATGCAAAATATTAAAACAATTTTTTTTAAATGAAATATTGAATCACTGAGCCTTGCAAAGTGTAGTGATACCTCCGGGCATTTACAAAACCATACACATAAACACATGTGCATGCATACAGTTGGAGCAGGGCTTCAGAAACCAAATGCTTTAGCCTAATGCTGACAGTAGAATAATCACTTTTTTATCACGTCTACGTACAGCTTTCCCTAGTTACCAGTGACATTTTTTCAAAGCCTGTCAATGCACTACATGTTAAATGGAATGACTATTACAATATTCTAGACATTCAATAAAGAAGGTTGAGACTAAAGTTGAGGAAACTTCCCCGATCACGCATTCTTAATAATAGTATTACAAGGTGATTAAATCATTATCTGTTGCTTGTACTGAACTATAAAACAGGAAAATGAATTTTATGAAGTGTAGGTAATAAACTTTTTAAACAGCTTTATTGAGACATAATTAATATACTCTACAATTCACCCAATTAAAATGTATAATTCAATGGTCTTTAGTATAGTCACAGATGCATGTAACCATCACCGCAATTAATTCTACATCATTTTCATCTTGAGTAGTAAAACTTTAATGAATTGTCAACTATCCAACTAGCCAAAACATCAGACTACTTAGTTAGAAAAGGCTTGCTGCTAAATGCATTCCGTCTCCTTTTAAAGTATATATTTATATTTGGGTTTTGTTGTAGTTGCTTTGTTCTTTTTCCACTTAACACATGCTAAAGAGTCTGGATTTGATTCAACAACCTATGAGGAGCCATTGAAAATATTTGAGGAGGTGTTAACTGTATTATAGGAATCCATTAAGAAGAGGCATGGCATGAGTGGATAGTTCAGATTTCACAGGAGAAAAACTAGACAAAGAAATGGGACCAAAGAAAGCTACTGCAAAGTTCCACAGGAGGTACAAGCCTCAATTCATGTGGTGAAAATGGCAAGAAGTAAGGACTTGAACGATACTGAAAAGGCAAAACAGGCAGGTGTGGCTCTAGTCTGTGGTGGAGAGGCAGAAAGAGGAGTCACAGAGGACACCATGGCTCCTACAAGGGAGACCGGGGAATAAGTACACTTAAGAACAAATGGGGGATCCAGAAAGAACAAAAAAACTGATTTCAGGGTAAAGCTGATGGGCCACTTTTAGTGGTGTCACATTGGTTATGACACTGCATCAAAAAAGCCAAAGAGATGCTATAAAGGTGAAGAACACAGGACACAGAATAAAAATAAATGTCAGGGGTAGCACATAGTCCTAACATTATAGGATCAAGAGCTGGAGATGTCACTCCCACCCCCAAAAGTGACATTTATCTCCTAGACTCCAGACTGGGACCTTTACTGTTTTACATTAGAGAGAAAATCACGAAAGCTTTGCATCAGATAGCTGTGCCCTTTTTAGGTAATGTCTTATTATGTGATCGCAAAAGAAAATGAGAAGACAAATTCCATGTTGCATGACACTTTATAAAAGTATTAAATGCAAAACAATCCCACAGAAATGGGAGACCTGACAAACTTACCTTTGTGTTAGCCCAATGCTACAAAGGATATAAACTCCCATAAAACATAATGCATTAAAAATAGGATTTAACAAACTGGGAGAAAATATTTGCAAAAAACTATAAATAGTTCATAGTAAAATGTATAAAAAGCATTTGCAAATCGTATGTAAAAAGAAGAAAAATCTCCCAATAAAGGGCATCAGAAAAAATACTTTAATTAAAAATAACTTAGCTTCACTAGTATTAAGAGAATTATAAATTCAAATAGTAATGACAAAATAATTTCACTTATTAAATTGGCAAAGATTGTTTATATGTGATCATATTCAGTACTAAGAAATCTAGAGGAAAACTGGCAATCTATACACACAGAGGGAAATGCAAATAGCTACAGCTTTTCAGGGAAATTCAGCAAAAGCCATCTTGTCTTAACAATGTTGTATAAACTGCTCCAGTGATTCCATCCTTAGGGACTTTTCCTGAAGAAATTATCATGAATTTTGCAAATATTAGCTATGTAGGACATGTATCCCATAATTGGCTGAAAACACCAAAAAATTAAAAGCTAAAGCTTTCAACAATATTGTAAACTGAGTCCAAGAAACCATGAAAAATGCTATTTTATTTCCTTTAATCAAATACAAAAATGTTCATAATAAATACTGAAACAGAAAAAGTGGATTACAAATCCATATGCAAACATCATACCAGTTCTTAAAAATTTACTTACACACACACACACCTATATATATAAAAGGGTGGGGTAAAAAGATTTACAATAGTTTTAAAAGTGATTAGCTCTGGGTGGTGAGATGAGCAACTTATTTTTCTTTCTGCTAACATATTTTCTCAATTTAATAAACTGAATGAGTATCATTTTATAAAAATCATTTTATAAAAAGAAAGATGTTAAAAAGAAATTGGAAAAAGTATATTCTATCCCCTCACAAAATTTTATGTCATAGAATTAGTGATACTGCTGAAAGAATACGATATGTAAGTCAGAAGAAGTAAAAAATGAGATGATTTAGAGCTCTATTTGGACTTCCCCAAGATCCAGCCTTCTGAGAATAAAAATGGGATAAAATACGCAAGACAATCTTAAAGTGTGTTCAAGTATTAAATAAGGAGTTATTCTACTAGACGGCCAGCCTTTAGCAGTACATGTACTTTGGGTCAAGTTGTTTTTCTTATTAATTCTGCAGTACTCCATCAGTCTGCTTTATGAGTATCATGATGCATTTGCAAAACAGTTGGCTGGACAGAGTATAAAGTGAACTGACAAGCTGGATTAAAACCATAACCCTCACTTCATTCGACCTTGTTCTCATCAAAGGAAGAAACAAGGAATAGGACATTCTCAATATGTTTCCTGGGAAACACCACTAAATTTATTAATGATAATTCTTGATCTCAGGACCTTGAACCCAGTAGGAGTTCAAAGAAAAAAAGGTTGATCAAAATCTCATCCATACAACTGTGGAGTTCAGAGCTTTTCACCCCAAGATGTGCGTTTGTGGTAAGGGGATTGTTTAGAGCTAAGGGCAATTTTAGCTGCAGGCTCTGGAGACATTTTTGACTACCTGGAAAAATCTAAATTGGGGGCCTTGCCCAAAATGGAAAGTATCAGAAAGAACTTCTCCTGGCTTATTTGTAGGGTAGGACGAACTTCTATTTACTGATGATCTGTTCTGTCCTTATTATTCTGTAATGAATCCTTTGAGTACTGCAAGGTACCTACCTCATCCCCAGCTCAGAATGTCTTATATATCCACATTCCCTTCTATCTCTGAACTTCCCCTGCACATGGATTATCTGACTCTCACACATGTGCGGTTCTCATACTAATGTATGTATTAAATTTGGTTATTTTCTCTTGCTAATCTGTCTCATGTCTCTCTGGTTATTAGACTAGCCAGAAGACCCTGATGGTAGAGAAAAGTCTGTTCCTCTTTCACAAAACCAATATTTTACCAATAACTATGTTTGGGTTGTGAGATTATAGGTACTCAGGTACTGTCATTTTTTTCTCTGGATTTTATAAATTTCAAAAGAGCATTTATTAAATTAAATGTTAAGCAGTCTTTTCAAATCTCAGGAATCTACTGTACTTGGACTCAACCACTAAACTGCTATGAACAAGTCAATTTACCCATATGGGGTTCAGGTTCTTCAAGTTTATCAAGAAAAGGACTGGAACACAACAGTGTCTTATCACAATAGTAGATAATGCTTTAAGACTGGTGACTCTTTAATGAATAGGAATATATCTATGACTACAATAATATTTGTAGTGGTTCCATTAGTTCCAGCTAGCACATAAGGCTAATTACAAATGGCAGATATCTGTCAACTTATAATCTATTTCTGACCTTGTAAACTCTCAAGCCAACACAGATGTGAAGATTATTCTAACCTGTAGAACTAAAGAAAGGGCTCCTATCAAGGGTTTTGGTTCAAGAGTCAAATTTGAGCCTTAAGATCATTTAAAAACTAAGCTACAAAACACAAAAGAACACCAGAGATGTTAACTAGAATATATGCTGTCACGTGTTCAATGCATCTTGAGAAGAAAAAAAAGTGTATGATATATTTGCCAAGTATGATATAATGTGCAAAAGAACACCAGGAATGCTAGTCCCTTTTCTGTGATTAACATGTTTGACCCTGAGCAGTCATGTAAATAACATGCGCCAAAATCCTCTTACATGTACAATAAGAGATTCACACTAGAAAAACACAAAAGTGCCCTCTATTTCTATCATGATATAAAATGAGGCCAGCCTTAAAGTTTGGTTTTTGCCACAAAGCAAAGTGGGAAAAACTCAAGTACCTTGGTCATGAGAGTGACTAATGTCTTATTTTAAGACTATCTCACATCATGTTAGGCAACTATAAAAGTAGTGCTTGAAAAAATATTTTAATAGCAAGAGAAAATATTCATCATACGTTAGAGGAGAAAATAGGAAGTATGAACAAATGATACCTGCTCAAAATCTACTGATGCATACAGAATAGACATGTAATATTAACATATAGTATCTGGTGGCAATACTAGTGATGTTTTTCTTATTGTTTTCTGTATTTCTTAAATTTGGTATACTTGAACATATATTATTTTTAAATCAAAAGCTATAATAAATGGCGTTTTACAAATACTCCAATAGGTCTCACAAGTTTTCAGTTGAACAAGGTAATCTGGCTCCAGCTCTTTTATTTCTAAGTTTATTCAAATTTTAAATATTATTCAAATATCATCATGGATAGAGGCTATTTTATAATGCTTTGTAAAAGCTGTAGGCTGTCACCATTCTTCCAAGGCACCCAGTCATCTATGTGACATCAAGATGCCTCATCCTACCTACCCTCTTTAGATTAGACACTAAACCATTTCTTTTTCCTCCCCCACTAAACTTAACCATTCTGCAACCCATTCTCTGAAGCCCCTTTTGGTCCAAACATTGGGAAGACGTTTGGGAGCAAGTAGAGCTTCATAGGCACCTCATATTAACCTTGTCGACTGCCATCTCTTCTCTTGAGGTATTGACTGCTCCAATCCCTGCTGGTCTGCTATTCTGACACTGATTTAGCTTGTCCAGAGTGGGATTAACCATATGAAGTGCAATCACATAATCAACGAACATAATAAGACACACTGCCTCTTCAAAATAGCTGTGATTCTATAATTACCTGCTCATGAATGCAGTGACAAGAACACCTGAATAATTCAGGTGTTCAAAATCTAAACACTCCGTTATACACCCAGTTCCTGGGAGGGCCTAAATTAAAAGATGGCACGGGAAA
The DNA here is from genome assembly GCF_014176215.1 of Rousettus aegyptiacus. Classification (NCBI taxonomy): domain Eukaryota; kingdom Metazoa; phylum Chordata; class Mammalia; order Chiroptera; family Pteropodidae; genus Rousettus; species Rousettus aegyptiacus. The sequence continues at coordinate 39,001,592 of NW_023416306.1, read as the reverse complement.
AGAGAGACAGCCGTTCAGCTTGGGAGGGATGCTGCATCCCAGAACGCTGAGGGTCTTGGCCCACCACAGCCGAGAATGAAGCAAAGCAGCTGGGAAAGTACAGAGGGCTGTCAGCTTTCCAGTTCCTTTAGAGTCTGTCTTCACAGTGAGACTTCCTTATTTGTTTGAAGTATTGAAATTCCCAGAATATCAGGCACACCCATACTCAAATGGAAGTACAAAAACACACTACAAAGCCAAATACAAATGGTTCTTCCACTATGAACTGGAGACCATCCATCAGATAAGGTTGATTTTCTTTTACATGTTTAATGTGGCACCTTCACAAAAGAGATAAGAACACTTTATAAGGAAAGACTACTTGCCAGCTTTGAAAAGTTAGCACTCAGAACATATAGGAAGTAGCTGTGAAGTTGCTTTACACAAAAAGTAGAAAAATAAGTAGTAAACAGAAAACAGATTTTATTGAATTCCACACTGCTTTGTTACTACTAAACTAAATTTACTGCCTTAGGTCATGTTTGTCTGGATTATGATTATATGCAAAACCTCAGCCAAAACTGCTCTCTGCATTTTATTCATGTGGCTTTTCAAGAAAGTGTAAAACGATCTTTGTGTTTATTAAGAATTTAGAAAAAGCTTTCCTACTTTGGAAAATGCTAGGTTAGAGAGGTAAGCTGCATACTCAGAAAATGAAAAATAGATCCTCTTAGGGAAAAAGAAAATGGTTGTCCTAATTATACATGGATGATCTAATTAAACTGTCATTCACAATTCATTAAAGCTATTAATAAATTATAAATGGGGAAAAATGGATATTACAGTTAAATTTACAGGAGTGTTAAAACCTATTAAATATAAAGACAGCCAAAAACTGGTGGTGAAATTTCCTAAGTACGTGAACTTTAGACCTCACTTAGGGATTCTTAAACGCCTCTTCTAAAGGCTCCAGACCTACACCTCCTCATTTATAAATGAGGAAACTGAGGTCTGCTGCAGTTAAGGGAATTGCCCAAGTCTACATCCTCTAATTTTCCCAGCACTTATATGGTTGCCACACTTCCTGAATTACATGTGTTTCTTGGTTCCAAGCAGAAAATGCTAGCATGCCTTGCTGCTATCAGTGCAAAGGATGGTTAAGAATCCTGGAGCAGTTCATAGAACAAATATTAGAAGAAAAGTTAATTGATGTGGAGGAGAGAAGACCAAATACTGAAGTAAACACATCACCAACGAGAGAATAACAACCCCGCTGCTAATTGATTCATATGAAGGGAGAAGCAGTAGAAACTAAATAAAACAGTAAACCTGATGTGTTTCGAAAAACAGAGTTCCTAGGAACTGCAAGGCAAATAAAATTTGCTACTACTCTACCTACCAAGAGAAAAACTGCACTTAAAACAAGATAGTATCACACATCAACCAAAACAGCAGAACTACTATGCCAGAAAAGGTTTTAGAATGAGAACAAACTTCCTTTCTAGCTCTAGGAATCATGTGTTTTCTTCTTCTTAAGATTCCCCATTCTAAGGAAGCCCCAAAATTACCTAGGTAAAGCAAACTCCATCAAAGACAGGCCATGTCACATACGAACCCAGGACATATGAATCCATGTATTTCACCACTGGACTGCTGGAAACTAACCTATGAAAATGACTCAGAATCAAAAAAATATATAAAATGTATTTTGTATTGGTGTTCCTTGTATTCATTTTAACATTAGCATCATATTTGTGATGACTTTTAAAGTGCTTGCTAAATTGCTGGTCCCAGTTAAGGGGACTGACTGCCCCAGGTTCTCAGGAGAGACAGATCCAGGCACTATGACTAGTTGTGTGTCTTGGGGCAGGCAAGTTGCCTAACCTCAGCTGACACTTTCCTCATCTGCAAAGTGAAGATAATGATGCCTATCTCAAAGGGTATATTTGCAGATGAAATGCATGTAAAGCCCTTAGCAGACCAGCTGCCGCATAGCAAAATTCCCTAACTATATTAAAGTAAATAAAGCCCAAAGCTGATCACTAAGTACCCTCATTTCCCATTTCTGCCCCCACGCTGGCCATACTTCAGGCTATACCTATCTCCGCACACTTGCCCCTCCCCCTTCTTCCAACAAGCAACTTTTCTTTCAGACCAGCAGGCATTTTCACTCCCTAGTCCCGCCCCCTTTTCCCACATGTCCTTCTCTGCCTGTCAAAATCTCCCTCCTTCCTGTCCTTTAAGTTGGCCCAATCCTCCTGAGGCCAGGTGGCTGCTCCTTCTATGTCTATTATGTGATTACATTTGGATTGTAATTACTTATGTAACAAGAAAGAAATTTATTTACTGGAACGGGAAGAGGGGGAGGCAAGGACCAGCCTGTCAGGGCAATTTCCATGTGGCAGTGGGAAATTGGCAGGGTCCAGCGGGGCTGCAACTTCCCAGGGAACACAAACTTTAGGGAGGGTCTCACTGTGAAAGGAAAACAAGATGCAAAAAGCATGAAATGTGACTCTTTTCTGTGCTAATGATGTCCCCGTATCTTCTCCAAAGTTACTAAATATCAAAAAAAGTCAAATGTGAGTGGATGTGTATGTGTGACTGTGTGCATGTGTGCACACGCACACGGAGAAAGACAAAAGTGTGTGTCATGATAGCGTTTTGTAAGGGTTCTGAAATGCCTAAAGCACTAAATTCACATTCACGTTAAGTTGTACCCAAATGTTAGAAGGGCAGGGAGTACTAACTATATGAGTTACAAATGTTTATATGCCCATTTATTTCCCTCATTACACTATTCTCCCATTACAAAGTTCTCATGGCTAGGGAAAATCGTTAAGGCAGAATGGTCAAAGCGCTTCTTCTCAAACTTGACCATGCATTCAAATCACCTGGGCATAGAATTAAAATACACATGCAGATTCTACAGTGCTGGGATACAGCCTGAGACACTGCACGTCTAACCAGTGCCCAGGTGAAGCTGCTACTGTGAGAACACGTAAGTAGCAAGAACTGAGAGCACAGATGCTAAGGTCCAGACTGCCTATGTTCACAGCCTGGCTCTGCTACTTAACGGCTGTGTGATCTTGAGCTCTCTGGGCCTCTTCTTCCCTTAATCTTAAACATAACTGCTCATAGAACAGTTACAGAAGATTAATGAGTGAACATGTATGAACGTGTCTAGCAGAGTATCTAGCACAGAGAATGTGCTAGATAGATGTGAGCTATTGCTATTGTGAATATTAATTTCCGAATACCTCCTGCACCTATCATAATAGTAGCAATTCAAAAAAGTGGAAATCAGTGTTTTTGAATAAAGTTATATTTGAATAAAGTAACATGTTCATCAGATAATATGAACAATAAAATAGTATCTACATCAAAATCCTAAGAGGACATGACTATAATAAAACATAAACGGTATTTAAAATTAGCTATTTTAAACTGATAAGTTTATCTTCCATCTCTCAAAATCTCAGACTCGGCTTCAACTCACTGTCTCAACTCCAGGACACAACTGTTGGTACTCACTGGCTACGGTGGCCTTTCACTGTTTTCCAGCCAGGAGAGGGAGGCTGAGGCCTGACATAGGGTTACCCAAGAAGGTGAGGGCCAGAGATGTGGGGATGAAGGAGGGCATGGAGGCAAAGGTCTGGAGTGGGGTCAGCAGTTATGGGGTTCAGTCAGGACGGCGGTGTAGGCCACACAGGCTACAGCCACCGCTAGTGATGGTTCAGGCCCCCCAGATGCGAGAATTAGCACACAGTCCTAACAAGCGGGCTTAGCACAAGAAGGCGGGCCGCTATTACTTACTGAGTATCCTTTGTGCATCAGGCCCCAATCATCCTATTCATCCTGATGGTGACCCTGTGAGGTTAAGTTTTATTATCCCTAGTGTGCAGCCCTGGACGCTTCCCAGTATTGTTTGGAAGACTCATTACTTATCCTTAAAATGAATAATCCCCCAGCAGCTGACCCCAGACCCTCAGGACAGAGAGGCTCAGCAGGAGGAGTAAGGCAGAATGTCATGTCAGTGTTCCTCAGCGGGAGCTAAACCAGAATTCAAATTCAGAAACCGAGAAGTGACTCCGGAAGCAAGGCAGCAGGGACCACACCACCACAGGTCAGCAACAGTGCCAGTCACTCAAGTCTAAAGCCCCTGGCTGGAACAAAGAGGGATGACAGCAGCTGAGATAGGGCCACCACCAAAACCTCACCCCAGGTCATAGTCCTGGAAGGTGAGTTTAGGTGAGCTAAAGGAAGGGAAATCAATTGCTCCATCTGTAAGGAATAGAGAGGTGGGGGTGGGGAGCAAATATCAGGCCCAAAAGGGAGCTTCACTATACTTTTAAAGACAAAAACTAAGAGATCTGCATGGAAATTCTCCTGTGCACAGTAAGCTCTTCCATATTTCCTATATCTTTGTTCATAAAAGCCACCTTGGTTCAGAAGCCTATTCTCCGATTCCCTCTTGAATTCCCTGCAATCTGGTTTTTGTCTTGAACTCTTGGAAGAAACTACCCGCAGAAAAGATTCTACCTTCATGTGGCCAAGTCTTACCCCATGTGGTGTAAAACAATCCCTCTCCCCACCACTGCTTCTTCCTGTACTTTATTTCTTACAGATGTAACTCTTTACCCTGACTCTTCCGTATTAAAACAAAACAAAACAAAACAAAACCCTTATCATGCTGTAATGATGTAGTTTAAAATGATGCTCCTTCCTGAGACGATGCTACTTTGTCAGCAATTATAAACGATTTTATTAAGCTCATCTCCATGTGTTGGTCAGCTCTAAACTCATCACCAAATGCCTCAGTTCCCTACAAAGGTAATTTCTCATTTCACGGAACTACATTTTTCCCTATCTGCAATAGGTCACACTTGTTCACATCTTCTCTGCACTGATTCTTTCTTGATTTGTTTCTGTCCCCCTTCACACTAGAGGGCTGTCACTGCACCATCTAGGAAATCATGTTATAACATTTAAATTCCACCTTTGAAATCCGCACTAGCAGTCATTTGTTCCAGTAAACCTTCCTCATGAGGCATACGGCTACACTCCCAGGCTTATCTGCACCCTACTGTCCACCCATTCCACATCCTGATTATTTCAATATCTGCTTTCTTCTGTCTTAAAAACATCTGTACAGAGAAATAAGAAAATGTTTAGAAGCGGTTATCTCAAGGGAGAGAATGAGGAAACAGAAGGCAGCCTTTCCCCCTCATCTCTATGCTATCGGAAATATTTTACAACGTTCATACACAGTACTTATTTTTCACTAAATACTTTTTATAAAAGAACCAGTTAACTTGTATAAAAATACGTATGTACAGGGATAGTCACTGCAATGTTCTCATGGCTGGGGGAAAATAGTAAAGACGGAAAATAACGGAGAGAAACTGGAACAATCAATAAACGGGGTCTTGGTACAATAAGATGACATCTATAAGATAATACTAGGCAGCTATGAAAAATACTCTGTTGTCAGTGGAAACATCAGCAATATATAAAAAACAGGCTATAAAACAACTTTTAATTTGAAAAATATGTATCCTTTAGATAAGATTAAAAGCACTGTGAGGACAAGATTTATATCCTCTACCTTTACTCCAATATATGTTGTTTAAGGCACATCTATAAAATACGAACGCTGAATGAACATATCAGCCTTTAGAAGAATTATCTTCATTCATTTATTTTAATCAACTGGCTATTGCTAAAGATATGTTTGGGCTCACCTTTCACAAACACCTTCAGAGTCCGTTTAAAAGTTATACAAGATAAATTAGTTTCAGGGCCTTATAGTTTACTTCGCTGCTCATCTAAAACGTTACTATCTAGATGGTCGACCTGTTGATGAAAAGCCCAACCTGTTCGCAATTCACAGTTGGAATGAGCTCCTCACCTCCAGAGGAAAGGCTTCCTTGCTGAGAGGAGGCTGCAAAGAAGAACTCCAAAGCCCTTTCTACCACCAATCTTTGATTTTTCACACTCAGTTTGAGGGGAAGAACCTTAAAGGGGTTATCTCGAAAAGTCATCAGATCCAAGAGCTCTGAATGATCTCAAAGAAAAGTTACATTTCAGTTTCCTCAATAAGCTTATTCAGTATTCTTCACTCTACTCCAAGGATCAAAGTGACACTAAGCAAGTCTACTGATGCAGGCCAAGTGGGATGGCATAGATTCTGGGGTGAGACTCCGCCTTTACACTACAAAGAGCTCTGCTCCTCACCACATTCATTCAAGCTACGGGCCAAAAGGGATATTGATGGTCATTAGGATAACCATGAGTGCATAAAAAGGCAAAGCTCAAATACATCCAGTTCCCTATTTGTTAAAAAGTTTCTTGGGAAGGCTGAAATTGCGTAATATCTGTATTTTGTATTTCTCTCTCCCACTTAATAATGTGAATAATATGCTCAAAGTTGGGTTTATTCAAAGCAGAAAATATACTCAGTCTTATAGTTAAGAAGTTTTTGTAATGTTGTTATTCTAAAAGTTCCACTGGGGTAACACATGACCTAACAATTTTACAAAACAAAAAAGAACATAAAGAAACCTTTTAAATTGCACTTTCAAAGAACTTTCCCTGCATATGTCAAATCCAATATAAAAATAAGAACAGCACACAGAATGTTTTATAAGAAATTCTCTTTCCTATTTCCCAACTTTTAGTCATTCTATAACAAAAATATAAATGGCACACAAAAAAGACACTAAGTATATTTATAGTAATCTACTAATGCCTTTATTCCAATGGATTCTTAAGTTTATTCTATCTTAATTTCAAATGATTAACTTAGAACACTAAAGAAATGAAAAAAATAATAGTTATTTTTAAGTTTTAAATTGTATAAAATTTTCTTGAAGTTATTTATCAAATTTCAATACAAAAGAGCCAGTATGCGTTTAACTTACATATGTATTTAATTTAGTGTTTTCCAAAATCAGTTTACCATGTTATCGGAAATGTATTACTTGACTACTAAAATACAACATTTGTTTCATTCCATCTATTTGCTTAATAATTCATAGGTAAATGTCTAAGAAGCCCATTAATAAATAATGAACAAAAACAAAATATTAGATGCTGTGCTAGTGACTCAAACTAAAAGACAAAATTGAGATGGGGAAAACATAAAAAACACTTCTAACGGGGAAAGTAGAGAAATAATAAGTATATATTTAAGAGCCCTATCAAAATGAATAATTCTCTATAATTCACTATAGAGGTTTTAATATACATAAAAAACTATTTTTAAGTTAGATCATGCACAAAATCATACACTTCAATACAGTTGTGTCATGTTGAGTTCCGAAGTGTATCTTCTCCATTAAGCCTACTAGATGGAAACCACTGCTAACAATGTGGAGGTGAGGTTAGGTGAGGCAGGCACTCCTCAGACGCTGCTCTGGGAGCCGCCCCCAGCCTGTTTGGTGTGCTCGACAAGGCCCATCCCTGGAGGTAAAGGGCTGGGTGTATTCTGACAAGTTCTTGAGATGCTTCTGATGTGCATCAAAGTTCAAGAACCCCTAATTATTCCCTGCTGTCTCTCCACAAAATCACTTCTGGGTGTTTATTGTTATTTCCATGTGCGCGATTAAAAAAAAAAAAAAAAAAAAAAAAATCTGTATGCTTTGAAAATCATCGAGGCTTTTTAAGGCAATATCCAAAAGTTGGTGTGAACAAGACGAGAGAGCTGCATGGAGGAATGGCACCGTCTCCCCTTTGCCCTTTCCAGAGGAATCTGCCTTGCAGTGTGCGCATTTGCCGGGGAGGAGCCAGAATTAGAAAGTGCATCAAGGGTCTGTCTCCCAACAATGAATCCCTGCACACCTAAACCCAGCAGCAGGCCTTCTTTTCTTTCTTAAAAAGAAAACAAAAAAACAAAATCTGAGCATAGTTCATGTGTGACTGCTTTGTTAAGTAAAGTAATCCTCTTATGGCATTTAATCTGCCTGTGTTTGAACAGATAATGAATGCTGTGGCTATCAAAACTAAGGAAGTAAATCGAATGCAGCTGGCTGGAAATGAGACAGAACTAAGTAACAACTGCAATGAACTCTTACACCAGTGACCTAGCTTATTATCTGGTGTGGCACAGGCCTTCCCTTAAAATCCAACTTGGCTCTTGGAATTTATCCTCCCTCAATACATGCTCACTGTTAAAGAAACAATCAATTAAAGTGTTATCCCTCAGTGTCAAAAATATGTAGTTCCCTATTCCCATCAAACACAAAAATCTGGTTCCAATATCTGATACAACATTTTGTATCCCACTCAACTAAATGGCACAATACATAATGCTTTCTTCCAGAAAAAGATTTAAGATGTCTTTGAAACTCCACAATGAAAACTGTTTCATTTCCTTATCATCTTAGTTTATACGTGACCTTGAAAAGCCCAGTTTTAGTCTTTGCTCACATCTCATACCAGCAAATGATAGTATCATAGAGACAGGATACAGTTGGATTTCAATGAAAGAGGCACTGTAACTAGGTTTGCACCTCTCTGGAACAGATATTTTCGTCTTTTTTCTTCCTTATTTGTTCAGCTCAACAACATGCCAAATGGTTTCAGAGAATTCCAATTAACCAGAAGTCATCTTCCTTTCTATTCAATGTGTCAAAGCAAATAAAGGTGCGTCTACTGCATCATTAACTTGGCCACAGTGCCACCACCACTCAAAGAACAGAAGTGACAGCCCTCAAATTTTCAGACTTGTGTTTCAGAAGCATCCTGATGCTTGCTCAAACAGAAGAATGATACCTAGAGTCAGGCTCAATAGCACTGTTGAGCATACATACTAGTTGTGTGACTTCCCCTGTTTCAGAATTTCCCGGACAGTCAAACATCAAATCCTAATTAACTCAGATCTGCACTGAAAAAAGCTTGTCATAGTTCAAAAAAAAAAAAAGGTTAGAGCTAAAAAGACGCAAAATTAGAATCCCAGTGTTGCAAAAGGCCTTCAAGATCCTGTTTCCACCTCAAACCCCTTATTTATTACAGACACATAACCTGAGGCCCAGAGCTATTAAGAGACCACACTAAATCCATAGCAGGCTAATGGCAAAACCAGGCTTGGCAACAAGGCCTCTTGACTCTCACCACAGTGCTATTAGGCTGACAAAACGTCCCCAGTCATTCCTGTGTTAACCACCAACACAATAATAAAGTTTGTCTAAGAAAAGCAATAGTGGTGTCTAGAGAAAACTCCATAGTAGTACTCTGGGCAATATGCTCAATTCTCATTAAATTTGGTCCTGCCCATTGCATGATTTCTGTTAAACCAGGTCTCTCCTGTAAAACCACAGAATAATAGCTGACCAGCTAGTAAATCTGAAGTAGTGAAGATGCAAGCATGGCACACTGTATACTGTCGATGCTGAAAATGGTCAAATTTCACAGTTATTGCTCCAAGATAAGTATGGGAGGTGAGGAGAGGCTTTCTAGCACCTTTACTCCTTACTGACATCAAAGAAAAAGACTTGTTTCTATTCATATACAAAGCAAATTTGCATCATTATAATAATAAATATAATAAATAACAGTAAGTTCCATTAATACAAAATTTGATAAACCATTCAAGACTTTTGCTCAATAATTCTCAAAAAGCTTAAACCAATTTGTTAAAAATATGACTAGTGTAAACAGGAAAAGAATAAAACAGGTATGTAATTTGCCTACTTTAAGTCACTTGGTAGATAAATTTGATTAATCTAAACCCTTTTTATAGGTATTATAAACTTTTAGATTTACAGTACATAAAGGAAGTGTTCTCTGGTAATAACTTTGCCTAAAATATTCAGTAGACTTCTTGATTTAGATTTATCCAAAAATCGCCATTACTTAAAGATGTAACACAGTGATAACAAGTAATTAATTACTGTTTCCACTCAAAATCAAGAGATAATGTTTCCCTTCTTCTGATGATTCCTCAGGCGCATCGGTGGGTCCATAAATAAGCAACATCCATTATAAATAATACATTTCACTTGAAATGTTTTTGATTCCTTTCTTTTAATAAAGATTGTAACAAGAATATGTGTATTAAATACTTTCTATTTACCAGGCATTGATCTAAAGAGCTTGACCTATGTTAACTAATTTAACCTTCCCAACAATCTTATAACAGGTAGGTAATATTACTATTGTACAGAGCAATCCAGCACCATTTCTGAAACTTACTAGATCTCAAAAGTGAAGGAGAAATGTATAGTCCAAAGACAGAGAACTTGAAGGTAACTGTTAGGGGAAAAAATTGTTGATTACTTGTACAAATTTAAATCCCTACCATACTGCTATTATAACCCTGTTGTGATCATTATACTCTACAAAACGTCCAGTTTCCTTTCTCATGTCTTTGGAATGCGTGTCAAGCTGAAAAAGTGGTTTCAAACTCCAAAAAATTAATGTTTTCCTTTTAGTAAAAGGATTCCTTATTTTCAAAGCCCTATATCCTATGAAAAGATCAATTTCTAGGACAGCCATTGTAACCCTTTTGGATTAGCACTACTCGGTTACAGTCTCCCTTCCTAGCATTCTAAATTCTAGTTTTCAACCTATCTCAATCCAGTGGTGAGTACAGAGCCCCAAGGGTGAGGAAGGAAAGCGCCCTCTCTCCCAGCTCTCAAAGGAAGAGAAAATGTGTAAATGAACTGCAGCTATGGAAATGAAGAGGACCACCTCTGTGCGATGCCATATGCATTTAACTGTAGTCCACTCTGACCGCTGGGAACGAGGAACACAATGCCTCTTTCCTTAAAGAAAGCAGGTAGGAGAGTTATGGAACTCGTGAATGAAAGACAGGAATAGGATGAAAGAGGAAATGGTACAGAGAGTTACACATCATTTATTCTGGGTTTGGAAATAGGCAGAGACATTTCCCAAACAGCCTGCATAGACAGGCAAAGAGAATAGCAAAGGTATCACTCATACCCACGTATAACATTCTGACACAGTACTTTGAATGAGGATGACAGCTAGTAAAGTAACCTCGTTTGAGAGTGTAGCTAGGGACAGGATAATAGAAATAAACGCTGACAGTGTTAAAATAATAATGATATCCACAACGGATAAGGCCCCTGTCTCTGTCCCTGGGGGGCATGCATCATGTAACTGCTCTACACACAGGAAGGGGCAGAGTCACTCTTGCATGGGAAGCAGTTAATGAGAAGTGAATGCTCTGATGGCGGGGGAGAGCATAGGGAATTTGCTTGTTCCCGTCCAACTAGGTCAGATTCACAGAGGCGATGGAATTTCATGAGTAACTTGAATGAAAGAAAGGTCAGATATCTGCACGCTAAAGAAGCAAGGAAGGAGGGGGCTGGAGGCATCGGGTAGCCTGCCTTGTTTAATATGGTGTTAGGCTGGCCCCTCCATCACAGGAAGACAGAAGAACAGTTTTGAGGTCCCACACCTGCTGGAGGGAATAAACTACAGAAGCCCGGGGGCAGAGTCCAATTGGAATGAAAGAAAGCAGGATTTATACAGACACAAGCTTATTGCCACCTGTAAGTTTCTGCTGGCCATGCTGCCTATGTGATATATCAATTGAGTGGCATCTTACATAGTGCAATTGTCCTAAAGAAAAGTCACATTTTAAATGGCACGCATGTTTTTACAAGATCAAACATTATGTTATCAGTCTATGGTTAACTTCACAACTGTGTCATTTAAAAGACAAATTCTGTCTTTAAACAGGCAATATGGACAAATTATTTAATATTTCTGAACACTAGTTTCTTCATATTTATAAGAACAGCAGAGTAGCTATTAACTGATAAACTTGTTGGGAGGATTAAAAGGGCAAATAAATGTATTTAGTTTAGTATCTAGAGCATTGTAAATTTTCAGGAAATGTTGGCTGTTTTTCATTATTTCTCGAAATCCCTTCAACAGTCAGAATTTAAAACTGTGTACTGATCTACCTTTTCATGATGTTATGGGCTATGTCTCCATTGTAGCCTACTGCCAATATGAAAAGGATAAAGATTAGTTTGAACTGACCAAATAAAATGTAATTTAAAAAGTGCATCAATAGCCCCAAGCTATAAAATACATTGCAAAAACAACAATAAATAACTTCCAGATTTTGCAAAATTGTGGACTGCTTAGGCCTATTCACTAATATGAAATATTCCAGACTTCCTTTGAAGGTTATGGAACTAACAAAATATAAGAATGATTATATGTAAAACTGATAAATATTTTTAAGGAACCAAATTAGGTTAAATTATTTGTTAAGGTTAGGGGTGTGCTTTTTAACCAGGCCAGCATCTCTTTGCCAAGATATGTCACTAAGTTCCACAATCTAATGTTATTAGCCACCAGCCAGGTGAGGGAAACACAGAAAGCCATGAGTACAGGGCAACAGGGATTAGCAGGCACTGTGGCCAAGCAGACAGTTCACCCTGTCTAAAAGCAATCAAACACAAAGAAAGTCGTGGTGGAGTTGAAGGTGGGATATCACCAGGTATGCAAAACAAAATATGCCTGCAGGTTGATTTCCACCAACAGACTTGCAGTTTACAACCCTAATAAATTCTTCAGTTCTTTGATGGTTTGCCTTTTTCAACTCAAAAGGTATTCAAATAGTTATAAGTAATTAATACAGGTCTCTGAAAAGAGAAATAAAGAAACAAATGATCACTCTGTTGTGCATGTAATATAAGCCTCAATGTCACTGTTTATCAAAGATATGGTATACAAACACTTGCATTGGAATCATGCAGGGACTGGGCCCCAGAGAGTTCAATATTTAATGAGCTTCCCAGGTGATTCTTCACACATTAAAGAGAACCCTCTTTTCCTTATAATAATTCATTTTGTAAAATTTTTCTGTCCTATTCACACTGAAGTTTCTTGCTTCATTTAATTTTCCAACTTTCATCCTATAATATTTTAGTTTCTTCTAGTGTCTAATTTGAAGAACCATTAGTTAACAATCATCTGCTTTATGTCAATTTCTATATACAGTTTTCATTTTTTATAGGTCTTCTTATATCCTTTATACTTAGAGATAATGAGAAATTTATGCTGTGACAGAATCTCCATGAAGTACAAATAAATTTTGAAAGAAAACAAAGAGACCACCATCACAAATCAAGATTTTATAGAAATAGTTCTACAGAAAAAAATTTAAACTATCACTTGCAAATTGTAATCTATCTGAAAGTATGTTTTTGAGGAAACAGCACAATTCAGTTTTGAATATTTATCCAAACATTATAGCATGGCATCTCTTCATTACTCATTGCTTTATTCCCTCACTTATTTTTTATCTCTGTAATTACTAAGAATCACTGACTTTTTTCTATCTTCCTACTCCACACACATTTAGTATTTCACAATTATTCAAAGGGTATTTTTAAAAATGAGTCCTGGGGTGAGGAGGGGTCTTTCCTTTCCATATAACTGCTGACAAATCTAACTATAGGCCAAACAATTTTTCTATGGCAAAATTCTTGGAAAATAAGGATGCCAAGATTCAGACCCAAAGAAAAGGTGGCACCACAATTCTGAGAATCCTGTATGTTCAGCCTGGGCCCCACTCCCTCGGGTTGGGATCTGCTAGAGAGCCTCCACCCTTCAAAAGCAGGGTAAAGGTGGATAAATGACATCCTTGCTTCTTTATTCAGTATCATTTATTTTCTTTTGTATTCATTAGGAATAACAATGAACTCAGTGTGATCATTATCTTCCATCTTCTGGGTATTAGAGACAAGAATGGGTACAGGTTGGGTTTTAATGTCAGGGCTCAGGAAGCTTTAATTCTACTTAAAATGTTTTATTAAATAACCCTGCCCTTTCTTTTCAAATCTTTCTTTTCCTTCCTTTACTCTTTTATTTTCCTTCTCTTCCAAAATACCTCAAAAGCAAGAGATTAGTGAAAGAACAGATATTGGTTAAGATAAGCGGCCCATTCTTTTTCTACTAAAATCCTAACTTTATTTTAATACATTTGACTTAATTATTCTAAGAAATGAATTTTAATACTTTTGAATATAATTTTCATATGTTTTAGAATGTACCAGAGATGTGTTTTTATTCAGGTAATCATGAGGCCAACATCGGGAGATAACTGCTGCCTACAGTTTTCAAGAGGAAGGACATGCCACACCATGCAGGACCAAGTCAGGTCATGTAGGACCACACAGAGATGTACCAGGGTCAGTCAGGAGGCAGAGTTAGTGAGAGAGCATGGGGAAGAGCCTTTACTGTGGCTTTCAGATGGAACCGGCTTGTTTGAACAATTTCAGTGGGCTCTGGAGTGTAGGGATTCCCCTAGTTGCCTGTTACCAGGCCCTGGGGTGATATTAGGGCAAGAAAATAGTGGTTCGACCTGTGAGAGCTCTAAAGGAGGTAGCTGGCAGGGTATGGCTCTGGATTGGTTCATTTGCATATGAAAAGCATGCTAACGGGAGAGTTATTTGCTAACTTCAGGAATGAGCCAGCTGGGATAAACAGCCTCTCCAGGATCAGCAAGGCCCTAGATGCCTAGATCAAGAATACAAAAAATAAGAAAATACAATTAACAAAAAAATGTTATTTATAAAAGATGGGATAACTGAGCTAAATTCAGACCATAGAGAATGCAAAGTATCATTTCAGCCTATTACATCAACTCTCTCTCCAATAACACTTTGAACAAGTAGGAAAATAAGAAACATAAGAGTTTACTTTCTTCGTTTTACATGCCTATTTTTCTAATGCAGTACTAATGAGCACAAAAGCCTGCAAATCATTTTGTATAAGCAACCACTTCACAAAAAATGTATGAGATCATTCTCTGTATGAGATATCTTGAACACATTTCATTATTAGAAACACACAGTTCAGGATCTAACAAACACATAGTTTAAAATACTGCTACTTTCTATCTAGCAGTCCCCAATCTTTCTGGCACCCGGGCCCCATGTTCCTATGAGAATCTAATTGCTGACGATCTGAGGTGGAGCTGAGGCAGAGATGCTAGGACTCGGGAGGTGGGGGCGGGCAACTATAAATACAGATGAAGCTTCCCTGGCCGCCATTCACCTCCTGCTGTGTAGCCCCATTTCCAACAAGCCACGAATCTGTACTGCTCTGTGGACCAGGGGTTGAGGACCCCTGTTCTCTACACTACCTAACAAAAATAAAATACTCTTTGCTTTGAAAGTAATACCTGGTAATATTTTATGTATAAAATTAAAATGACAAAGACAAATGGCTCAGAACCTAATAGATTATACCAGAGTTTGAATTTATACTCATTACTGAAAACAAGCACTGGGAAACAACTAGGAAATAAAATATATAAAACAATTGTTTTAAGACATTGGATAAGAGGCAACAAGAGACACAAATCAGGCAAATCCTGTAACTGCCCCAGACAACTGCCTGAAAGCAGTTCCTACAAAACATGGCAAGGACAGAGATGGGAGGTCATGGAGGCTGAAGGCTAAAATTTGCATGTTGGAATGCTGGAAGGAGAGAGCTGCACAGTGAGAAAGTTCTAGAGATGTGCACAGGGCCATCCTTGAATCTTTGGCTCAATAACAATCTATGAATGAGTATGGATGGTAACAGTCCATGAGGCTTGGGAAAGAAACACTAGAAAGCAAAGTCCGAACAGTTTCGAGAGTTCATACATATTCATGTTACCACCAGTCAGAAAGGATAATACATGAATCATTGACCCATCATAAGTGAAGTTTAAGCAACCACAGTAAAGCCTGCTCTAAACTTACCCTAATTTAAAAGCAAGTCTAAAAATTATCAAACTGATTCCAAGTGAACTGTTGCATGACGGAACAAAGACCACCATTATTTAAAGGAATCCAAAAAACCCAGAATCAACAATGGAAGATTCACAATGTCTGGTATCTAATCCAAAACTACTAGGCAAATAACGAAACAGGAAAAGGTAATTTATAAGCAAGAGAAAATTCAATAAAATTAGACCCAGAAAACAAAAGGATGTGAGAATTAGCAGACAAGAATTAAAAAAAAAAAGAAATACTATACTAATTATGCTCCACAATCTTAAGAATGTAGGCAAAAATATAAACATGATAAAAAGAGAAGGAAATGTAGAAAAAAATCCAAATGGAACTTCTAGAGATTAAAAGTACAATATCTAAAATGAAGAATACAACAGGTTGAAATAACAGAAGATGAGAAAGTGAAAAGAAACCAAAAGTGAATGTGAAGACAGTAAGAGAAATTATCAAAATGAAGCAAAGAAAGAAAAAAAAATTGGAAAAAAAATGAAAAGTCTCAGTGATGCATGGGACAATATCCAGTTATTTAACACACCTAGAATTTGAGTCCTAAAAGGAGAGGAGAGAAAAGTGGGGACATGAAAGGAAAATGTTTGAAGAAACAAAGGGAAAAAGGCACATTACATATAAAGACCAAACTATTCGCTGCTTTCAGGAAACACTTTGAATATAAAGATAAAAAAATGGTTTAAAAGTAAAGGGATAGGAAAAGATGCACTAGTCAAAAGAAAACTATAAAGGACATGTCAACAAAGTAAATTTTAAACTAAATAATATTATCAGGAATAAAAAAAATTCATAATGTTAAAAGGGCTCATCTATCAAAAGGACAGCACTCTTAAATGTTTATATACCTAATAACAAAACTAATAAGTAAAAAATAAATAAATAAATATAAATAGAACCACAGGGAGAAATAGACAAGTCCACACTTATTTTCAGAGATTTCAATATCATTTTCTCAAAAATTAATAGAACAAATAGATAGTAAAGCATGAAAGATATAAAAGTGTTCAATACAACCGATTTACCTAACTTACATTTATAGAAACTTCTCCCAACAATGAATTTTCAAGCACACATGAAACATTCATCAAGAGAGCCCATATTCTAGGCTATAAAACCAGTCTCAAATTTTAAAATACTTGTCTACAGTCATACCATCCTGAACAAGCCCAGTCCCATCTGATCTTGGAAGCTAAGCAGGGTCGGATCTGGTTAGTACCTGGATGAGAGATCACCTAGGAAGACCAGGTGCTGTAGGCGTGGGCGTAAAAAAAAAAAAAAAAAAGGTATCATAAGCTGACAAGGTCCTTGCTATCTGTGAGGTCAACCAAGGGTTGCCTCACCTTAAAAAAAAAAAAAAAAATTTAAATATTCATACAACGTATGTTCTCCAACTACAATGGAATTAAAAATCAGTAACAGAAAGATACCTAAAGAAATCCCCCCAATATTGTGTAAACTAAAAAGCACATTTCTAAATAACACATAAGAAAATAATGAAAAGGGGTATTAGAAAGTATTAGGAACTGAATGATAATGAAAACACACGTTAAATATGAAATGTTGCTAATGTAATACTTAAAAATTAATACCACCAAAATACCTACATTAAGAGGAAAACAAAGGTCTCAAATCAATGTTCTCAGCTGCTACCTTTAAAAATAAAAAAGAGTAAATGAATCCCAAAATACATAGAAGGAAATTTAAAGATCAGAGCAAAAATTTGTAGTTCTCTACTTAAAGATAAAAACATGACTATCTAGGTATGCACAGAAGCAGCATCGGAAAAAAAAAAAATCTCGCATTCAGTCCTCATAAAAACTCTCAGTGAACTAGTAATAGAAGCGAACTTTCTCCACTTCATAAAGAGAACTACAAAAAGCCTAGAGCTCATATCCTATTTACTGAGAAAGACTGAATGCCTTTGCAAGATCAAGGATAAGACAAAGATGTCCTTTCTTACCCCTTCTACTCACAATACATTAAAAGTTCTAGTCATGCAGTAAGTCAAGAAAAAGAAATAAAAGGCATCCAGATTGTACAAAAGTCGTTATTCACAAATAATAAGACCTAAGATCAATACTTAAAAATCAATTCTATTTTTATATACTAGCAACAAATATTAAATTTTTTAAAGAACCACTTACAGTAGCATCAAAATTATGAACTTAGAGATATAACATGTGCAAGACCTGTACAAAACACTGATGAGAGAACATTTAAAAACCTTCATAAATGTAGAGATATATAGGGTTTATGAGTTGAAAGACCAAAAACTGTTAAGATGTTAGTTCTTCCAACAGTGATCTACAGAGTTAATTCAATAATTATCAAAATCTCAGAGGGCTCTTTTGTAGAAATGGACAAGCGGGTATAAAATTCATATGAAAATACAAGGAGTTGAAAGATCTAAAACAAATTTTAAAAAGAACAAGTTTAGACAGCTAATATCTGATTTTAAGACTTATTAAAAAGTTACACTAATCAAGGCTGTAGCACTGGTGTCAAGATAAACAGATCAAAGGACTATAAAGGCCAGAAACAAACACACACACACACACACACACGCACGCACGCACGCACGCACGCACACACAGAGCTGATTACTAACAAAGCTGTTAAGACAATTAAGGGGAGAAAGGATAATCTTTTCAATAAAATAATGCTGGAATGCTGGAACCACTGGACAGTCATACACATAAAAAATCAACTTTGATCTAATCCTCATACAGCCTATAAAAATTAACTCAAAAGGTTTTCTATGTTTTCTTGTAGAAGTTTTAAAGTTATAGGTTTTACATTAGATCTACAAGAAAACAGGAGAAAATCTGTGACCCTGGGTTAGCCAAATACTTATTAGCTATGATATCAATTGCATAGTCCATAAAAGAAAAAAACTAATAAAAGGGATTTCATCAAAATTAAAAAATGGTTTTCAAAAGACACTGTTGAAATAAAAAGACAAAACACAAAGAAAAAAACATTTACACAGCATATATATGGACTTATGTCCAGAAAATATTAAGAACTCACAAAACTCAGTAAGAAAACAAGTAATCCAAAGGGAGAAAAAGTGGGCAAAAGATGAGCACCCCCCCCACTAAAAAGCAAAGGCAAATAAGCACATGGAAAACTACTCCATATTAGTTATTAGGGAAAGCAAAGTAAAACCACAATGGGATACCACTTCACACCTACCGAAATGACAAAAATTAAAAAGACTGACCATACCAAGTGCTGACAAGGATGCAGAACAATGAGAACTGTCACAGACTGCTACTCAGAATGTAAAACCTTACAACCACTTGGGAAACAGGTTGGTAGTTTCTTTAAAAATTAAACATACACCCACCATGTGTTCCAGCCATTCTACTCTTAGGCGTTTTACTTAAGAGAAAAAAAAGCATCTGAATGTTTACAGCAACTTTATTTCTGGTAGCCAAAAAACTGGAAACCATCCCAATATCTACCAATAGGTGAATGGATGAAAGAAAATGTATGTGAATCCATACGATATGTCTCAGGAAAAAGAGAGGCTAACCATTGGTAGAACACGACAATAGAACTGAATCTCAAAATAATTTTCCTGAGTGGAAAAAAAGACATAAGTGGACATACTACATAATCCCACTTAGTTGTAAAACTCTACTAAATGTAAATTTAGTAGTAACATGAATCAGATCAATTTTTGCCCAAGGGCTGGGAGAGTGGAAAACAGGCAACTTGGGGGTTTGATGGGAATATGTCCATTATCTTGATGGTGGTGATGTATATAAATGACAAAATGTATCAAATTTTATGTTAAATATATACAGCTTATTGTATATCAATTATATCTCAAAAATAACATTATGAAATGCTATATTATAACAAACTATAAGAGCCTACCTAAATTATATTTTACTAGGATCATATTATATATAAGCAGAATATTTTGCTATATATATTTTCCTTTATAATAGGATTTTACTAAATTGCAAGGTACAGTACAAATTTTTTTAAAGTCATTATGGTTCCCCAAAGGAATAAAATTCATTTTCCTTAGGCTTGGTTTACTACAGGAATGCCTCACGATAGCATAGGCACTGAATCTTATTACTAGCCAAAACTTCACCCGAGGGAAAGTAAATAGGGCATTAATAAACATTAAAACAAAGTTCACTCATCATAAAGTTAGGAAATTCAAAGCGAAGAGACCCATGAGGCGGAAGAGGTAATGAATTTGTGGAAAATAATGATATACAGTCTGGGACTGGAAACTGCCTCTTGAAATGTCTATTTTCTAGTATTAGTCTTTGGCGCTGGTGCTGGACCGTACCAACTTCTAATACTCTCTGTTCTTTCTCTGTGTCCGGACTTGCTTTCTCAGCAGAGGTCAGAGGACTTTTCCTCCTCCCATGCTCCGTGGCTTGCCCACACTGCCTGCCATGGTCAACACGATTCCTGCCCCAGGTCCGGGCAGTCCATGGGCTGCTACTTTCTTCCCTCTTTCAGATACTCATTCTTAATCGTTCTCCCAAGGGCTTTTCTTTCTCAGTTTTTCTTCTTTTTTGAAATTTCATCTACTTTTTAAAACTTTTCTAAAGTGATGGTAAGCAACCTTTTTCAAGCCCAAGTGCCTCTCTGAAGAGAATGCAACACAGGAGTTGCAGAGTGGGAAGTTGCCTGGTCTCCTGCAGGCTGACACCCCTGGAGGTCTGGCCACAGCTTCTCATGTGGAGGGAAAAATTCTATTCCCAAGTCAGAGCCAACCATGGTCACTCCACACCACAAAGGCCTGTGCCCCATACTGCAGCTTTTTATAGTTCAATGTCACCTGCACAATTATTAGGCTTCAGACACCTGGTGTGCCTAGAACCAGACCCTCTCCATCAAAATCTAGGTGCCAGTCTTGTTGGCACAGGTCCGTTCTCGGCCTTCTCTGTATTCAAAGTGCTCTTTCCCTTCCTCTTCTTAGTAACCAAAAAAAGGAGTCAAGTACTAATACATGAACAGACCTTAAAAACATTACGGTAAGTGAACAAAGGCAGAAACAAAAGGCCACATCTTACATGATTCCATTTATATGAAAAGTCCACAACAGGGAAATCCATAAGCATGGAAAGTAGATGGGTGGTTATCAGGGCTGGGAGGGAGGAAGACATACAGAGTGACTGCTTTCTAGGATGATGACGATATTCTGAAATTAGACAGTGGTGATAGTTGTACAAATCTGTGAATATACTAAAAACCACTGAACTGTATACTTTAAGATGGTGAATTTTATGTAATGTAAATCATATCTCAATTTTGAAAAAGATATCCAAAGAAATGAAACTGTAGAAAGGCAGAAACAAAGACAGTGAGGGTGACATTTGCTTACAATAAGTATTTGACGGCTGCTTCAGATAAAATTAAGTTCCTATGAGCTAAATGAACCACTACATTCGAAACATGAATTATTTTCCTTTTTTCTCTGCAGAATGAAAAACTAAAGATTTCTTTTACGTGTTTTCCAATTTTTATACCAATGATAAGCGTATCAAGATGTCTGAGTGTTCATTACCATTTGGTTTCCTTCCTCCTGGACTTGGAAGTCTATCTGGAACAACCTAATGCAACAGCGAAAGAAAAAGTCATTTGAATTAGGCTATTAGACAAAGCAGTGACATTCGATGCATTTAATGTATTTCCCAGACACTGTCTCAAATGCTTTCCATTTCCCAATCAACAGCACTGCTCTGTTCTAACAGATCTGGTCATCGGCTATAACTGGCCTTCAATAACTTTTCATTCCAAATTAATCTTCATACGTGTACGAAACCGAAGAAAAGACAATGCTACTTGCCAAAGCACAGAGACTAATATGCCAACCTTCTTAGAGAGAACTCAGGGAGAAAACCAGAGCCAGCGTTTTTTAAGGGTGGGGATTTTGTGGGAAATCACCGTCTGTGGGTAAGTATATTTTCCTCTCACTGAGCCTGGGGGAAGTGACCCACCAGCATCCACATCCACGTGAGGACAGCATTCTTCTCCCCAGTGATGCATGGCTGTGGGCGCGAGACTACTACAAACAAAAATGTTTTGGACAAATCATGGTAGGAAGGCATTTTTTTTTTTTTTGGCCTGAAGAAATTATAGTTTATTTACTTTTATAGGCTTGCTTAGTCCACCCCCCACGTCTGTTATTTCTAAGTGCTGGGAGATAATAGTAATTCCTTCATAAGGCAGCCAAGCAGCCCATTCAGTCTGCTACAATCCCCTGAATGCTCCCTTTGGCCTTGCCACCTGCAGGTGGGAAATACAACTGTGGCTCTCTTAATGATTTCACACTCCTGTGATTCCCTGTAATTTCCTAACACACCCGAATTACCATCCAGGGCCCTGAAGCAGCAATTTAAGAATTTCTGCTGGCCTGAAAGTTAATGCAACCATCAAAGTTTCCAATTTAAACTCAGGAATTAGTGTGTTTACTGCCCAAGATCTTGCCTCCCTATACAATTAGTCTGATCCACCAGTTTAACAGCGCCTGATACTGAAGAATAAAATTAAGGCCAACTGGTAAACAGAAAAGTCATAAAATGTAGATATCTACGTCAGGCAATAAATAACTGAGATGTCCAATGCTTCATCTGATGAAGGAGAAAAGTGGTGGAAGATAATATATATTATATTATTATCTTTATATATCACGAGTTTTACTAATATACTAAGAGTTTTAAATATCACACAGCAATATGTTTTACAATAGTTTCAGCAGCACTGGAAAATATTCTAGCTTACTTTCTGGCCACATCAACAGTTCAACCCTATGGATTTGCAAGAAATCTGAGGCAGATCTTTGTTTAAATACGTGAAGATATCACATTCATGTATTGAGTGCCTACTAAAATTGTAAGGCAAAAGTAGTGTGCTGTCAGTCTCCATGTGTTCCACAGACACAGAGAATCGGCAACCCTGCTCCTCAACTCATGGCCAAGTTCTTCACGAGCAACTGGATGCTACACGTTTGAACTTTGTTATAAAAGCCGACATGGTCACAAGCCCCTCCTCTTCTTGTCTACTCTCCCCACAGGCGACTATGTATTGCCAACCTACATCACCTCTGCCCCAACATGAGTTTCCTTCCCCAGTTTTACCAGGCAGCTAACAAAGGGCCCAAGGACACACAGCAGCCAGAGAAGCACCTGGGGCCTCTCAAAGGTATCAGCTGTGGGCCGTATCGAAACTTGGGGTGTTAGCAGAGATTTGCCCTTCTCCCCTTCTGCTGATTTTATATACATACAAGAGGAAAAGAAATGCATCACCTTCACCTTTTTTTCAGGAAAAAATATAAAAGAGGAAATACATTCTTCTTCTGAATGTTCCATGTTCAGATCCATCCAAACCACAGTGAATGCATTTCCTAGAACATCTGTATCCCATTCTCAGTGGAGCTAAAAACATAACAGGCGACCGATTATTCATTTTAAAATTTTGGACCTAGGAGGTTTGTCCCATTCCTCGAACAAGCAGGTTTTCCGATACTATCTTTTGAAATCTAGAACATTAGAATCTAGTACATAGAGCTTAAAACAAAAAAAGCTCCATACTCATGATTTTTCAGATTCAAGTGATTCCATCTTTGTCAAAGAACTATGTACGATGGTACAAATGTTACCTATCTGGTCTTTGAGCTTTTTAGTAGTGACTATCCATATGTGCCTACTGAGCATTTGAAATGGTGCAACTGAGGAACTGAATTTTTAATTTTTCTTTACTTTTAATTAATTTAAATTTAAATTGCTACATGTGCCTAATATCTACCATATTAATGCAGGTTTAAACAGACAGATCTGCTCCTTGAAAAAGAGGAATAAACATCAGCAAAACAGCCTTGTGTCCAGATCCCAGCTCGGCCACTTATGACCTATTGACCTCGAAAACATGTAAAACAACATATTAGTGAAAGAAGTGTCACGAAATTAAACATGGTAAAGTAAGTGGGGCTCCTTTCCAGGCCATATTAGTTGCCATGCCATCAATGAAAAGGAGATAGGAAGACATATGCCTCCAATTATGCTCCTGCAGAGAAAATCACCAACCAACCAAAGTCTGGAATGGTAGATACCAACTTCCCAAAGGTAGTTTGTTTCTGGGAAATGAGACTGAAATTTTCAATCTCTGTTTGATATACTATTGTACTCTTTGGATTTTTTTTCTTATATAAAAAGTCTTACTCTGATCAAAAAAAAAAAAAAACAATTTGTAAAGTGCTTCTCTAAGGTTTTGGGTTTTTTTTCTGGTATTTCCAAGGATGGGATGGTGGCTAGGGTGACACAATAAATGTTGGTTCATAGTCCTTTAGCAGGTAAAAGAGACAAGAGTGTGGAATCAGCAGCCAATCTCTAGGACTCTGAGGTCTGGCTGGATGCCAGCTCCATGCCTACCCTTAATACCCAAGGCTCCCAAGGGCAACGCAGTTAATTAGATTAACCAGGTTAACATCAGTGCCTACAGGACATGAGGTTTTCCTCGTCTATTCCAGTCATGGAGATGAGCCCTCCTGTGGTCACATGCTAAGTTATCAGCAGGAAATTCTTCATAAATGTATCTCTGATAGTTAAGGGTAAATGACACTCATACACCATAAACTGAACATTTCTGAGAGGCAATTTGACAAAACATGGACTTAAAAATACTCAGTACTTTTTGATCCAGTGATTACGTTTGTAGGACTTTGCCACAGAGGAGAAAAATCAGATAATCAAGTGAAGATGTCTATATAGGAATGATTGTTCAATATTTTATATAGTAAAGAATGGAAGCAATCTAAACATTCATCGACAGAGAACTGACTAAATTATTATGTATTTATAACATGAAATATTATGCAACCTATATGTTGCAGATTCCTCCTGATGTAGAAAGATGTTTGTTCAAAATGTTACAAAATAACATGTAGAATAATATTTATAAAATAGCCTATGTAATTTACATACATATGTATATATATTTGTGTCTGTGTCTACCCATAGGAAAATGTATAGGACACAAACCAAAAGGTTTATAAGTACTTTATACTGGAGAATAGGAACTCAGGTGACTGATATACTCACTGGTCATCTGTTACACTGCAAATTTTCTTCCTATAATACATGCAGAGTATTAAACAACAAGAAAAAAAGGCTATTACTGATGCCAAACCTTCAAGAACCTACATGATTTAAATTCTATCATAGCACCAAAAAAAAGTGTGAAAAATTTTAATCCATGTTAGGCTAGAATAACAAACAAACAATGCTACAGAAAATCTAATTTATGAATATAAATATGAAATCATTAAAAATAGCAAATTCAGTAATATATTAGAATAGGGATTCTTCTCGTAATCCAAGAATACTTTATTGGACTATATAGAGAAATAAGTTATCACATAAGTCAAAGTTGGACAATCAAATAATCATCTCGATATGTATGTACTGACTCTATCCTAATTTTAAAACAAAATAAACCAGGAATAGAACTACCTATCTTTAATGCGATTAAAACAATTTCTTTTTCAAACTCCCAACAGTAAAACACTAAAGGTATTCTCATTAAGTTCAGGACCCGAATAAGAAATCCTGCAATAGTATGTATCACTGAACACTGTACTGGAAGCTCCAGCCAAAATACTAAGAAAAGATTTAAAATGAAGGAAACAAATACTAGAATGGAGATAAGATTATTATTATTCAGAGACAGTATAGTTGCTTAAGACAAGAGAAACTGAAAAATTCTGTAATAATAGAATTAAGAAAGTTAAAAAATATTTCACAAATATTTATCGAGTATGCACCATAGTAAACCCTGTCACAGGTGCAAGGGATACAACAGTGAATAAAAATAAAGACCTAGGGTGCATTTTAGAGCCTAAAAAAGAATAAAATAAAAATAGAAGTTCTTCATATTCTTTTCTCCTATGTTCATGAACAAAACAAATGCAGGTGACATCAGTTTCTATGTTCAGGCAATTCAGTAAACGGGCTTCATAAGCCCACTTATAAATGTACAAACATCAACAGCGTTTCTATAATCAGTGAAAACCAGTTACAAGATATAATTTAAGAACAGTCTATCCACTATAGCCATCAAAAAGAAAATATAAAATATGTAGACATAAATTTAACAGGAAACATGTAGGGCCTATATAAATAAAAATACAAGATTTCACTTACTGAGGTGAGAGAGACAGACAGAGACAGAGAGAGACAGGGAGGGAGCGTGAGCAAGCACACGCGTGAGAGTGAGTGGACACATTTAAAATAAAATAAAAAAAAAGAGGCACACCATGCTCCTAGAATGTAAAAGGGTAAATCCGTGACAAAACAATTCTAAATTTCCTTTGAAGAATCGACAGGTGAGAATGGGCAAACATTTTTAAGGAAAACATGAACTCCAAAAGAGAAGTCCTGACAGCATCCACACATTTTCAGACAAAGGTGGGGCTGAGAGTCTGGCTCTGCTGCAAGATGACGCTCCTTGTCCTGTGCAGCTCTAGAGACTGGTATGCATTTTTTTATGGCTTTACCTCTATATAATCCCTTGCAGCGGAGCAACTCTCCCCCAAAAAGGAGGCCTCTTAAGCCAGATGTGTGTGAAGCCACTGAAGTGTAGGAGAGATGGCTGCCAGCACAAAGAACTGAACTTCATTAACAAGGGTTCATGAGCACACTGAGATTCAAGTCGATTCTTTGATGGAAAAGGGGGGGAAACCTGGTGAATGCATTTCCTGGGTATTTATGTTCAGTATTAATGATTTCCAGGAAACACAAAGATTGAGCAACTGATGAAAGCCCTTATTAGGCTATTATGAGATAATACGGTAAAATTTAATTTTAGCCTATGATATTATACTGTATATTTGGATTCTGATAAAAACTTGAAATCAAATTGATAATATTTAGTAGTTACATTTACATCTCAATTTTTAATAGCATTTTAGAATATAACTCATTCGCCCACACATTTCCTAAACATTAACTCCCTCCAAGTGCTTGAAAGTGGATGAAGGATAAGGAGTGAGGCCTGTTTTACAGATACACATAAAAGACTGAATAACTTACCATATACCACACAGAGTGAGTGAGCTGCAGTTGAGACTGGGGTTCAGCTTCCAATATCTGGGTCTGAACTAGGGACCCCCACCCCTTCTTCTCCCCCTTCCTTTCCCACAGTCACGAAGCTAATGAGGTCCAGAGGGTCTTAGGCTATGAGCTTCAATCCCCACATGCACTGTCAGCTGTATTCTGTTCTGAAACTAACAGGCCAAATGCCCGAGTTTGACCAGACAGCAGTCCTTTAAATTTTGAAACTGATTGTTCCAAAAGGAACGAAGGATAATAACTAACACATGCGTGCTTACTTTTTGCCAGACACACTGTTCTTAGGACTTCAAACATATTTATGTAATCTTTACAACATGCCTCATGAAGTAGACTCTAATACGATCATACTCCAATTTATAGATGACAAAGCTGAGGCATAGAGAGATCATTTAACTTCCCGAAGGCCACAGGGGCTGCTAACAGAGGAGCTCAGGGGTTATGCTCCAGGGCCTGTGCTTTCTATCAGGGTGCAAGGCTGCCAAGCAGCACACCTGCTAACACAGAACTCCATCTTTCTATATATCTGAAGGCCAGCTAAGAGCACTCTCTGCGTTGAGAAAATAAGCAGAAGATGGTCCAACCTAAATTACCTTTAATATTAGGTTTAATTAATACAAATTGCAAAGCGTGGCTAATTGCTGTTGTTAAATCTTCGTACTTTGTTATATAGCTGAAAATATTCTTGTATAGTGTTTGAAATTGTCAAACTAAAAATCTATCCCGAAAACAATGAAGTCAGCCATCATCTGTGAAATCTTACTTTGGGATCAGCCCACTGTGCCAACCCCTCTCTGAATGACTATAGCCTTGCTGGGGTGGCTCTTGGTGACCCCTGTCTTGTGCTGGCTATGTGTATTTATCTTGTTACTCAAAAGTTTCCTGAGAGCAAGGCCGTCCTATAAAACCCTACAAAACACTCTGTACACAGGTACTTAAATTTTGGGGGACCAGGGGATACAGTGGAATAAATATTTTCACTGTGACAAACAAAAACATTTAAATCCTGTAAATAAATCCTAGACGGCCACATTTAATCATTTCGACAATTCACTTCCCACTGCTAGCATTTTCTCTAATTCATCACGTTTATGGAATGCTGACTGGGTACCAGGAATTGCAATGAGTGCAATATTCATACTAAACCAGTTAAGCCACCCAATTGTCCTATGAGAGTGTCCTCATTATATAATAAGCTCCATTTTATAGAAGAGGAAACTGAGGTTTAGAAAATAAAGGACCCTACCCAAGGTTCTACCACTAGTAAGAGATGGTGCTAGAATTCAAATCCAGGCCCTCTGCTTCCAGAGACTGGGCTCTTAATTTGTCTCCCTAACTATCCCATCCCCTACCCTCCATCAGGCCCCTCACCAGCTTCAGTTAGATCACCAAAAGTTTTTACCTACAGCTCCACTTTCCTCACAATCTCATTTTCTAACTAAACTTTAGTACAATATTAATAGCCTTTAAATGAAAGGCAATAGCAAGCATAGCCCTACACAACTCGCACTGTCACAAGGGTCTTGCCTCTCATATGCTTTAGTGTGTTCCTTTGAAGATCCATCTGAAAGGTAATCCTTCTGATCTTTGCATCAGGAAGAGCTGTGCCTCTGTTAAACAGTTTAATGACACTACGAATTTTATAGCTGATGAAGTATTAAGCAAGTTGCTAAAAAAAAGGAGATTTGATGCCCAATTTAAGGTCCACTGAAATGTTTATGTGTATCTATATAATTTCATTCTGGTTCCATTTATTCTCAAATTATGTTATAATACATATCCAGTTATACATGATAATTAAATATATTATGACTGTTTTGACTTTTTCACCTACTTGTAATTTAAATACACTTATAAGTAATAAGCGCATTTTTTAAATGTTTTGAGGGCAAAATGGAATATACGTAACTGCCCAGTAAATGTTCAGTTCATTTTCAACAATGAAAACAGAAAAACAATTGGGAGACAAAAGTCAGTCCTAATCAGAATGGGGGGGGGGGGGGCGGACTGGCAGCCTGTGGACTTTATCCACCCAACAGGCTTATTTTCAAAGTCTAGACAGTAGTTTTAAATTTTTTAATTAGTTGTCAACATTTAAAATCCAAGAGATTTTATATAAAAGTCCAGATTCCTTGTTTTTCTTGAAAAACTGGAAGCTCTGGCAACCCTTTAAGCCTGCTCTCCATACATGGCAACATTTGAACCTGAACAACAGCTTCTATGAGCCATGAGATTTTGTTTGCCAAAATCCCCACCCAGATGGTGCCGCTCATTTGAAACCACCTGCTTCAATTCACTGTGGCATTTGACTTTGCAATCCTGGGCTAAGTCAACAGCAAATCAATTCTTGATAGAGAAATATGCAGCTACAATTATTAGACAGAATTTTCCAGCTGCTGGAGGACCTCAGAGTACCCCCTTTTTCCCTCCTTTATCTGAAAAGATGGGA
This sequence comes from Rousettus aegyptiacus, assembly GCF_014176215.1. Classification (NCBI taxonomy): domain Eukaryota; kingdom Metazoa; phylum Chordata; class Mammalia; order Chiroptera; family Pteropodidae; genus Rousettus; species Rousettus aegyptiacus. The sequence goes on along the minus strand of NW_023416306.1, from coordinate 38,972,286 downwards.
TTAGTTAGAAATTTGGCTGGAGAGAGGCAAGATGGATAAAGGCATTTATTTACAAAACCTCCTAAGCCAGGGAGCATCTTTGTGCTGCTGGCACTAACTCCTTACTTAGTTAAGTCCCTTCCTCAGCCTTTCTCCAGACTCATTTCCCACACAAACCCAATCATCAAACCGCTGGCCCTGGGGCCAACTGACTTAGGCTAAAAGCAAAAATGGCACAATCAAGTCTTCATTCTCCCAGGGCTCCAACCCCACTAAGACGCCTTTCCTTAACCACCCACCTGGAGGCGCCATGAACACAACAATCTACTTTTCTCAAGGTCAAAACAAAACCAAGCCCCTTCTTGAAAAACAGCTGCTGCAGCCATTGTTCAACACACAGGCATTTGGAGTGTTCATGCAGAAAAGTCAAAATTTCCCCTTGCAGGAAGTTCCTGGAAGGAAGTTGGTGCCCTGAAGCTCAGCCACTCCTCAGACCAGAAAAAAACAAAGGCAACACAGGCATCTATTCTCCAGAACAGCCACAGCATCCCAGAATAGGAAGCAGGATCCTGAGGCAGCAGAAGCATTAGTGAGCTGTGAAGGCTTTCTGGGAAGGCTCTGGTCAGATGAGCCTTTCACTTTGCACTTCTGAGGAAAAATGGTGGGTTTGGGGCCACACTTTAATCAGGATCCAACCATGAAACCAGCTGAAGATCTGAATGGGGTTGTGGGTATCAGTTGGTTACTTGTCACCCCAACCCAACTTACCATTGTCCTGATTCTAGAGCCCTGTGGAAACTAGAGCCTCTGCCATTAGCAATAACAGTACCTGGTGGCCAGGGAAAGCAGCAATGTACTAGTACACATGGAATGTTACTCTTGACACTGCACATCCACAATGGTTGAAATTCTTTCTTCTTAAAGTATTTTTAAAATAATATGTGTGCATTTAAATTTTTACAACCAGAACTAAGTGATAACAAGTGGTAAGTATCTCTGGACCCATATTCCCCATTCCCGCTCTTTCATTATTATTGTTTTTACAGCCCTTCGGTGGTTATCGGTTTAACAAACAATAAAGAGGTTTGTATCTCTTTTTTATATGTCCACCTCAGAATCTTATTGACTGACCGACCACCTGCCAACCTCATATCTAACTCATTCACACTTCCTTCACCTCTAATTCTTCCTAGTTTTCTGGATTATGCTATTTTTAGTTCTTTAATTGGTTAGCTGTTTCTTGTTTCAACAGCATTGCACAGTCTTTCTTGATATCCCACCATGTGAGAGAAGGAAATAAGCATCCCAACATATCACTCATTTGCCTCTCTTTTCCTCCTGCCATCTAGCCTCGGACTTCTGTCAGCTTTTCCACTCGTTTCATATTGCCAGATTTTTAAACCTTTGTTTTTTTCTGTAGTTGTAACTATATCTTCCTTGTTTTATGTGGAGATTAACCAATAAGCTATTTAGCTACATTTTCGACATCATGATCATGCAAATACTACTTCCTGAAAAACCAACAGCAGTGCTCAAGTCTTGGAGAAGGAAATATAACCCTCTATCAGTGAACTAGACTAAACCTCAGGGTCAAGTGGGTTCTCTTTTCTTACATGTCATTAAATGCTCAAAATTATTCCACACTTTAGTTTGCTTTAATTTTCACATTGTAAAAAACATATGAAAGGACTATTTGATTACCACCAGTCCTAGTCAATATTTCTGTCCATGTGGTTTTTTTAAATCAAAACTACATTCATATGATTTAAATACTATCCAGTGTTCATCCCTTTCTAATAAAGAAATGCATATTACTGTGAAAGCTCAAGGGAACAGTTATTGAGCTAAACAATTAAGGCAATAAAAAGCACCCCTGAGGTCCAAATGCTCTAAGGCATATGCCCGATGGGAGAGATAACACCAGGTGAAGAGATGACTCACTTAGCAGGTTCCACCCCTCCCCATGTGCAGGCTAGTTATGTGATTTAGCTTCTTGGCTACCTGACTTTTATTAGTTCATTAGCTTTAAAAAACAATAGCAACAAGATATAATTAAAAACATAGATAGTCTTCAATTATGTACTTGACAGTGTTAAGAAACAGAAAATGGGTCATAACACCTAGCAGAGAGTAAATTGCTTCTTCCAGGAGATAAATTAATTTCTAAAATAGGCAAAGGCAAAGTTACAGGAGAAGCAATGCTGAACAGAAGAAAGAAAGAGCAATGGTTTGAGGGTAAGACGAAGCTGAGTTTAAATGATTACTTGCCTTGCAGACGCTGGGAAAGTTACTGAAGCTCTCTGAACCTCTGATTCCAAATCTGTAAACAGGCAGAATACCACATCTTTTGCAGAGAAATCGTGAAGATGAAATAAGTTGATATGTGTAACACAACCAGGACAGTCTCTGGCACTTACAAATCAGTGCTTAGTAATACGAGATCTTACATGTCCGGGCTCAAGTGTTTCTCAAATTAGCTATAATGAATGGAGACCAGGGATTAAGCTGCACTTATTTAAGTCCTAGGAAGAAATAGGAGAGTGGGGTGGCAGGCAGGAATTGTTAAGAATCTAGTCATAAACTAAAGGAATTGTATAAAATGAAGACAAGACACACATTGCTAAACAAAAATTTGGTCAAAGATAATGTTACTACAAAATTCTTTTAAATTTAGACTTGCTGCAAGATTTTTTTAAAGGCCTCTTCTTTGATTGTAATTCTGAACTAGACACATCAGAATATCAAGATCTTTTACAAGCAACAATATATGCCATAACACAATTAAGAAATCATTCCAAAAAATACTACTTTACTAATAAAAAAAGAAAAATCCATAATTTACAATTAATCTAAATTTATGGATTTTTTAAAAAAATAAGGCTATGAATCACTCCAAAATTGATTATGAAATTATGAAATCTAGAATTCTGGATGATAAATACTCCCATATGTTGTACATATGTAAGAGTCATGCACAGAAACATGGTGTCACTAAAACTTCTCCAAAACCATGGCAATATTTCAAGCTCCACCTCTCAGTTATATGAATTTTACTCTCTGAAATCTAAACATTCTCTTCTTTAGTTTGCTTGTACCTGCTTAATCCATGCTATCTCACTGATGTAAATTTAAAATGATTTCTAGCCAAGATGGCATTACTAGACTCCTACGTGCTTACAAAAATAGCTTCTGTTTGGAAGTGAGTGGTGAGTTGTTAGGATGATTTAGACCACCATCTAAACACATGAAAATTTCCATATTTATTTAGTTTTTTAGTAGGTAATATTATTAATAAGTCTTTTTTTATTTTTCATTATTTAATTGGCCTTTCTTTCACTATTTCTGTGTAAGGTTAATGTTAAACCTGCTTTGTATTTCTACTCACTGCCAACCTCGTGCCATTTAATAGTATTTCCTTTAATGGGTCAAGACATAAGAAAAATGGTGAGTATTTAAAATTCTCTTTAACTCATCAAAAGAAGGGAAGGAACACCCGAGTCAACAGCAAAAAAACAATCCAATTAAAAAATAGGCAGAGGACCTAAACAGACATTTTTCCAAAGAAGAATACAGATAGCCAACAGGTAAATTAGAAGATGCTAAACATCACTAATCATCAGGGAAATGCAAATCAAAACCACAATGAGTGATCATCACATACAAGAAATAGCATGTGTTGGCAAGGATATGGAAAAAGGGAACTTTTCTGCATTGTCGGTGGCAATGTAAATTTATACAGTCATGATGAAAAACAGTTCAAAGGTTCCCCCAAATATTAAAAATACCACTACCATATGACCCAGCAATTTCACTTCTAGGAATCTATCTGAAGAAAGTGAAAAACTAATTCAAAAAGATATATGTACACCAATGTTCATTACAGCATTATTTACAATAGCCAAGATGTGGAAGCAACCTATGTCCATTGATGGATGAATGCATAAAGAAAATGTGGTGTCTATATACAATGGAATATTATTCAGCCATGAAAAAGAATACAATTTTGCCATTTGTGACAACCTGGAAGAACCTTGAGGGCATTATGCTAAGTGAAATAAGCCAGACATAAAGACAAATACTGTATGATTTCACTTATATGTGAAAGGGGAAAACAACAACAAAAAAACAAGCTCATAAATACAGAGAACAGACTGGTGATTGCCGGAGGTGGAGGAAAGGGCCAAGGAGAAATGAGTGAAGGGTGACTGACAATCAAAAGGTATAAACCCCCACATATAATATAAATAAGTCATGGGGTGAAATGTATAGTTAATATGATACCACATATTTGAAAGCTGCTAAGAGAATAGATCTTAAAAGTTTCCATAAGAAGACAAAAAAAAATTCTGTAGCTATGTATGCTGACAGCTGTTAACTAGACTTATTGAGATGATTATTTCACAATACTATATACGAATATCAAACCATCATGCTGTATACTTGGAATTATTACAAAGTACATCAATTACACATCAATTTCTTTAAAAGGGAGGGGGGAAATAAACCAGAATCAGCCCCTTTGTTTATTAATGTGATACTTTCAACTATTTTGGAAATTCATTTCAACATATACCTTCTGAGCACTTCCTCTGTAAAAAGCAATTGATAAAATCCTGTCCTCCAGGAAGGCACAGCCATGAGCCTTGGTGGCAGGTTCAGATGGCTACAGTACCCCCAGGGCAAGTCAGAGTGAGGTAGGTATAAAGGCAGAGGCACAAAAATAACATTTTCTGTGGCTCATTGTCCACTCCAGATTTTAAGTTCTGTTTTGTAGCCAACTCAAAGTCCAGTGAGCTGAAGTGGTTTATGAATACTAGATCTTTTGCCATCTTTATCTTAAATCTAATTTTTTCTCGTATTTCATGGTTATTTATCATATCCTTAGTCTTAAGGAAAAGCTATTAGGCACTTCGAGAAATTATTAATCAGGTATTCATCATTGCTCTAGAACGCTTTTTCCCACAGCACAGAAACCAGAAAGCTGCTAGGATTTTCACTCTGCTTCTTAATTTTACCTTTATTATAATTCCACATCACTTCCCTTATGCTAGTTAACTGCCTAACCGTCCATGAGAGTGATTACACACTATGGAATTATGACTCTAACAATTAGCTGACTGGATAGGTTTGAGGAGTGTGTTACACTTCTGTGTTTAGCCTCCTGAGGTAGAAAAGTATCTTGGTATTTGATTCAGGTTCCTACCTGGAGGCTGGGCTACATCTAAACCATCCCAGGGTGATGACTTGAGAACCTACTGCTCGCTCCTGGCACAGAAAGGTTACATAGCCTTTGCAAAGCATGACTGCCATTACTCGAAGCATTTCATACACGCTCATCGTTTGTGTCTGTGTGCTTATGGAAAGTTCTTTCTACAGAACATTTTTAGCAAAGCAGTATCACTATTCTCAGAAAAAGTTTTAGAAAAAGGAAATGATTCTGGTCTTCACAAGAAGGCTCAGGCTCAAATTCCACTTCTGACACACACTTTAAAAAAAAACCAGGGAACTGTCTGACTGCTGACATTGGCAAAATGCATGCGAACACACACAAAAGTGAAATCCTCTTATCTAAGAAGTGGGCAGGTTAAAGAACAATCAATTACGGTAATGGAATTATGGGCCACTGAAACCCCACAGAAATTTTTCACATGGAAATTCTACATCTTTTCATGGGGTTGGCAGAATATAAGAGATTGACATATACAACACAGGGGAGCGCAAGATTACAATCACGCTTTCAAGTTACTATACAAACATTAGACTTTCTTAGAAGTAATGTGAACTTACTGTAAAGCTTTTGTGAAGGTATTTACAGCACCTTAAAGTTTCAAGGTAACAAAATGCCATCAGTTATTGCACAGTAGTGAAAAATGCATTCTCATTAATGAGTCCTCTTCCTGAATCCAATGTTTGATTCTGTGTTTAAAAAAAACAGCCAGAACCAATTCAAGAGTTAATAAGATAAATGTTTTTAGAAGAAGCATCATAAAGAAAATACATACGTGGGTCTTTAATTGGTACCTATAAGATACACCAATGCTTGATTCTTCAGATACTTAACACTATCTAGCTCTCTGCTAGACTGATGTAGAAAAGACTGAAGAAACTGCAAACACTTCCTACACAGGAACAGGCATTTTGTTTTTAATACAGCATCTAGTTCCGTGTAATAGCATAAACTCATACATGGTAATAATATTTGCACAGTACATATTTATGGAATGAATATCAACATATTTTCATGGAAAGCAACTGCATCATTTCTTAAAGGTTCTTATGTAAGAGGGCTGACCTATCAGTAGCCAGTTCATGCTGCTAAAAATCTACTAATATGTGGACGTGGCTCTGTTTATTCTCTTCCAAATCTCTCTTTGGGTAGCCTCAGGGCATCTCCACAACCTCTCAGTTCTCAGCCTGCTGGGAGACTTCCCACCGCTCTGCTTCAGTGAACCCTGAGAGAACTGGTGTGACCTTGGGCCTCTCTCTAGAGAGCTGTTTCCACCACTGCCCGTAGTTGGTGGCTGTGCACTCTACTTGTTCTCTCAAGGCCCTCCTGCCTGTGCACCGGGTTTGGCTGTTTTATGAGCGGCTGTTTGTGCTCACTGTCTCGCATTTTATGGAAGCTCAGCAAATGTATTAGCGACCTGTGCAAGTAAAATCAGCATCACTGGCGTGTCTGACCTTGGCTTTAGCATTATCAGTAGGATGACCATTCACTCTGTTTCACTCTTAGTCGAGAGATCTTTCCTGGGAAGTCACAGTCTGAACTTCCGTATCCTAGAAAAGTCCACTCAAGGACACCACAGGGACCGAAGGACTGACTGGGATCCTGCTGTGCATCATTCATTTTGCTCAGAATCAGGGGATATGGAAATAAAACCTAACCTTTATCTCTCCCCTCAAGAGTCATCCTGGCTCACTGCCATATATGCAAATAGAATTTTGGAGGAAAAAAAATAGCTAGACCACATGGTCAGGTATCAGAGCATGGCACCAACAGGCAGTTGTTGTATCTCAGGTGAACCACATGTAGAACTGTGATTATTATAAAATGCATTACAGAGCTGGTGAAATAATTAACCAAGTCTTTGGAAAATAAGGGATTCCTAGAAGGATAAATTCATTTTCTTTTTATTTTGTTTAGAATTTTTTTTTACAAATTCACATGGCTTTATTGTCTTAAACATCTTTTTTTTAACACTGTGGAAAAAAATTCCCTGCATATAACACCTCTACTACTTGATTCATGGAGAATAAACAGGTAAATTATCAGTCTATTCTGAAAACAAATTCAGTCAAAATTTGAAAGAACCCAGCTATGAATAACTTTGTAAGTAATATTTAGAAGTATGGAGCCCTAAAGTGGACTTGCTTAAACTTCTGATGTCCTCTGCCACCACGGAATTATCACAACAATGCTCAATGTGTGGGATGAAATCATGATTGCTATGCCCCTGAGGACTTGTGAGAACTGAGATGTAATGTTAATCCCTCTCTGGGGCCTACAGTTTTAAATTTCGGAAGCTCTGGGCTTGGGCCCAGAAACCTGCAGTATTAACAAAAGCACCCCAGGGACTTCTGGTGCAGGTGCTCTGAAGCAGGGGTTCCTTCCACACCTTGAGAAATTCAGCTTTGAAGGGCACAGAGCAGAGCCAGGGAGAGAAACTACTTGGTTTACTGCTGGAATCGACAAAGAGACCAAGTTCCCAAGTCATCAAAGAAGCAATCCTCAAACATATTCAGGTATTCAACAGCTGAGGGGAAAAGGCAGAGAATTACAAAATTAAAGTGAACCACCTAATTTACTGAATATCTCAACTCTACAGCAGAGAAAAGGCAATTTTATGACTATCTGCTCCGAAGTGGTTTTCAAAAGAGTCTGTGGAGCTTTGTTTTGTTTTGTTTTTCCTCCTATGGAAACCCAGATCACGTTATATAATGAAAGAAGCTGAAGAAATTAATCGTGAGCTGTCACTGTTTTGCAGAAACATGTATTCCACATTGTAAAGGATAGGTGTACACCATTTAAAATATTACATGCTGTTAACAGCTACAAGGGGTTAAGCTTCACTGCACAAAACACTATGCGTGACTGGGTATTGCTAGATTAGTGCAACTAGGATTTTTTTTAAAAATAAAAAAAAGCTGTCACTCATTTCAAATTCACATGAACTATGATCTTCTTGACATGGCATGAACATGAACTCTTTTTCTATTTATTTTTTCCTCTGGAAGTTCGACTTTAATGTAGCCTTACTATTTGAATCTCAAAGACGCCTTCACCAGAAAGTATAATCCACCCTGACTGCTGCTGCTATTTCCGAGCATTGCCAGAGTTTAAAGTCCCACATCAATATTTGCTTATTCTTCAGCCATGTAGATAATGGCCACCAGCACTCTTTACCTTGTCACATAGCTGCGGCCTAGATATCCCGGTCTTACTTGCTCTTTGCACACACACTCTCCATCCAACAGAATCCTGTTGCTCTAAGCAACACTATTAGCCTAATATCAACAGCCATTCTCTTTCTAAGTAACCTTTGAGTCTTATTGAACTTCCTAATATTGTGTGTCCTGTTGCAGAGATCTAGATTTAACACTTGAGGCTCCCTGTGACTGCTGCTAGTGAAAAACGACATAACCATCTCCTTAAAGTCAGGACTCTCAAACCCACTCAAAGGTTGGACCTGAAGTGTAAGTTTCTAGAAGAGGTCCTTCCTGGCCCCTCCCACCATTACACCCTCTCGCGCTGCTTGTTTTTATTATTTTTTCAGAATTTTGATTATGGTTTTGAAATTATTTATCTGTATGTGTACTGGTGAAGATGTGTTTTCCCTACTTGTTTGGAAGCTCTAAGAGGATAGGGATCTTACTCTGCTGTGTATCACTGTATCCCTAGCACTCAGCAAGGTACCTGGCATATCACCAAAGAAATTTTTTTTTACTGAGAGAAACTATTTGAGATGCCAAAGGTGTAAAGGTCTAGTCTGGCAAAGCTGGGTACTACCACTGCCACCTTCAGCCTGGTCTGGCATGTGGGAGTCACTTGTTCTCCTTCCTTGCTGTACATGCTGGTGAGCCTGACGCAATGTTCTCTTCTTTGCCTGTCATCATGCTGCTGGGGTAGCAAAAACAACACTAATTCCATATGAAATTCTGCCTTCATTTGGCTTATCATCTACAAGCAGCACCACACAAACTGCAAAAGTGTCAATATTATCTTGAGTGTTTCTGTGGGTCTGCAGAGTCATTGGCACCTGGAAGCTACTGGGTGCCTGCCTTCGAGACTTCCGAAACGCCTGAAGTCAAGCCGGAAAACTTTTCTTGTAGTTGATAACTATACTGAGGTCCCATGTTTGGAAGACTATCAGGGTAAAATATGCTGAACAAAGCCAGACACTGATTCACTCTTGGTGACAGAAAAGGACTAGACACCACTAACCGGGTAAAAACATCTAAAGGAGGTTTTCCAATTAAGTAATTCCATGTCCTGTGAATCTCTCTCAGCAGTCCACCTACTTGATCACACCCAGGGTTCTAATCTGTATTCATTCATTCATTCGTCTGGCAAACAATACTTTCTAAACCTCTACACTGTGCCTGACCCCATTCTCGGTACTTGGGGTCTAGCAATGCACAAAGCCTCTCACAGATCTTCTAGCAGGCAGAGACAGACATCAGGCAAATAAATGTACAAAATGTAAAAGAGTACTGAAAATTACTAGGGGGAAAAAAAACAAACAAGAAAAAACAAGGGGTTAGAATGTGTTATGGGGAGCGGTGGTGAGGGAAGTCCTCATGTAGACGACTTGAATAAAGGCTTAAAAGAGAGGAGGGAATGAGATATGCTGATTCCAAGTGGAAGCGTAGTCCAGAATACACATACCTCAAAGGCAAGGTCTCAGAAACATACGGGAGGATGGTGGGTTCAAGAAACGTCCAGGAGACTGGAGGGAGGCAGGAACAAAGAAGGCAGAGGACTTAACCAATAGGTCCTCTACGATGTTAATTTAGCTTCTACTCAAGATGAGATAGGAAACTCCCAAATGGTTCTTAGCAGAGCAATAAAATAGCTGCCTTATGCTTTAACAGGATAACTGACTGCTGTGGGAAGAATACACTGGGAGGGAGGGAGAATGGAAGGGCAAGAGAACTTCCTTTAATACCTTCGCACTGCAAATAGTAGTTTTTGCTCTATATTGTGACCAAAAGGCATTTGGGGGCATAAGGATTAACCTGCCAAAAAAATTGATCCAGCACCTTTCCATTAATAGAGAACAGAACAGCTGTTTTCTCATCTTTCCCCTTTAGAAGTATGGTATATCAGAGACATGGGCTTCACGACAGACCTGATTTCAACTCCCATCTGCTCCACTGGAGGATAAATGTAACAGGCCAAGTAACGTTTTCTCCTTTAAATAAAAAAAGAGGAACATGCCACCCATTGAATGTGGGGCCTGGCAGAGCATGCAGGTGATGAATAAAGGATGGCTGTAACTATCATTACAGTGACGATATTTAGAGACCCCAAGGCTTTGTCAAAAGTACACAAGCTGTAGAAGGTCAATGAAGACACAGCAGCATCTTCTCCATTTAATAATCTTACTGCCAAACCTTCTTTAAAGTACAGTACCAGGGACTTTTTAAAAAGCTGGTACAAGTCTAAATACTCACCATTTCATCAGGATATCACTTCACGAGACTTAGCAAGGATGGCAATAGTTGGACTAAAACAATCAAAGATGAGTGTTAGCTATGGACTTAGAACTCCATTATTCTTGGTGATTAAGATAAAATGATATTCAATTCCAACCATATTCCAGATGCTGCATAAGAATTTCTAGATAAATGCTCTGGTAAATGTTTTAAAATATATATATTTTTTAAAATATATATATTTTTTAAATCTATCTTCTCTTCACAAAAGAATGAGTATTTTTTTTTTTCAAATAACATAGAAAACCGAAGGTTTCATTTGACGGATGTATTTCATAATGTTTTTTAAAAAATTCATTCTTTTCCAACATTTTCTCTTTACAAAGGCAGAGACTTCTGGTGGCCTAACCAACAACCACTCCGCCTAACCCTTTCCAGCAAAGGCCCGATGCTGTTAGGGCATCCATACTCCCTTACATAATTCAAGGGATAATGGGTAGCCCTGCACTCCTTTCAGCAGTGAATCCTGAATCCCAACCAAATAGGATCATCACTGCATCCAGGGTTAGGTTTCCCTTGCTGGGGAAGTGAGCTGACCATGATGGCAGGTCTGACTCAAGGAGACTCAAAAAAACTGAACACATATTGGTGGTGGCTATGTGCCAGAGGGGCCTTGGGGAATTTTTCCTTACTCCCAAGAAGGAAACACTGGGGGAAAAAAAGAGACCTTTTTGCCTCTAGTTTTGCTGTATCTAGATATGGAGCTGGAAGCCCTGTGGATGGCTTGCTAAGCACTTCAGGCAAAAGAATCCCAAAGAAGCCAGAGGCCAGAATGTCACATCTAGAGCCTTCCAAACCTCTAGACTTGCTTGTTCCACAAAAGAATTAATTTCCTCCTTTCTGGTGCCAATTAGAATTAGGTATTTCTGCTATCATTGCCTGCTAAAATTTGTTTTAATAAATGATTACAAATTTTCTTTTAATTCAGTATTACAGCTGAAATTATTTTGATACACAGCATTACATTTGTGCAAATGAATAGATGACCTTTAACCTCTTATTTACTGTAATATACATTCCCTTCTAACAATCATTTTTAAACTTTATAAATGAACTAATTAAAATCTGAGATTTTAAAACATGTCTTCATTTTTATTTAGCTTACACATATTTTTGTTTGGTTATTTACAAAAGCTCATTAAAACTATATGTCCACATACGCTCATGGACTTTGGATAACTACAAGATTTACTGTAACCTCTGAGCTCTGCTTTTTTTCTGTAGGTATTCAGTGCCTTACAGAATTACAGGGTTTTTTCTCTGCAATAGTCTCTCAAGAATCCCGTGGAATGTATGCATGTGCATGTTTACATCATGTATATATATACAAGCACATGTACGTGAGAATCCACCTTCTCAGAAGTTGCTCTTGGAAACAACTTAAGTATAAAAAGGTGTTGGAATCTAAAATTTTGACTAAGCATTTCGCCAAATGACGGCTTTCCTGCAAAACAGATTCACAAAAATTGAGTGTAGTTACGATATGCCAATAAACAGCATTTCCTCCCTTTCAGCATACAAAGAGAAGATGTTTATTTGCTTGCTTTCTTAGACACACATGACCTAAGAATACATTCCTTGCATAACTCCATGCTGACCTCTTTTATATGTACAAAAGAAAATCTCTACTGGAGTCACTTATCTCGATGCCAAATTAATTTTCTTCGAATGTATTTACAGAGTCCTATTAATTTCAGATTTCAAGGCAACTTACATACTCAAACTATAGAAACTGCTTTCAAGTATCCACAACAGAAGTTGAACAAAGTGAAACAAAAAAATCTTAGTGGCAAAAAACTACTCCTATGTTAGTTTGACAATATTTATCATTTATACTTGATGTATCATTGTTCACCACTTACAGATGACATATCACTTCAAAGCAAAGCAGGTGGACAGTAAATGGAATTGTGGATATTCAAGTGGCTTATGTGGCTCATCAGGTTAAACTGGTCACTTCTAGGGACGTACAACATTCTGTTTTACTCTTTCTTGCAGTGATATTTCTCACCACAGCAGAAAGAATATAGTATGGGTTAGAAACCACTGTGAAATGGTAATGGCCTCAAACCCCAGAAAAAGCCTTTTCATTTCAAGGATAAATACCATAGTCCTTAACTGGGACCAGCAGGAGACAGAATCACTATGAGAATCATCTTTTCCATATTCCATCTTCACATTTCCACTCCCTTACTCACTGCTTTTTCAACTCCTTTCAGAGTTCCTCTCCCTTTTGTTTTAAATTTCCCTGCACTTTTTTTTATCATTCTCCTCCTCTGCAAAATGGAATCATGTAAGAAATGCTCAAAATTGGCTAGTCAATTACTTTCATTTCCACAAGGATGTGAAATTTTTCTATTGAGCTTATGGTATTTATTATCACATACAAATTAAGTCAGGAACTGGAAAGACTACAGTCACCAAATACTATATTGCCTTATAGGCATGGGAAAAATAGAAAACACTGAAATTTGTTCATAAAATCATGTTTTAAACTAGTGAGGTATGAAAAAAATTACTGTAAAAATCCTTATGAAATGAGAAAACATCTATAATTTTCCTATAATAAAGCTGTTTTATAAGCTGAAATATATTGAAGTTGTTTTAGATAAGGTATGTCTGTAGCTATTTGTGGACACCAGAAATATGTTAACACTCTTTCAGGACTTAATTAGCCTCTTATTCTGCTTGCTTTCTGTTTACGATAAGAAGTCTTTGAATCTGTTACTCTTCCTTCAGAACTGTGTGAAATATTTCATCTTTCTTTCTTCTTGGGCTACTGTCATTTTCAGTTTGTCTATTTCATGATGTTACTGGTTTCTAGCACCCATATTAATTTCATTTTTACCAACTCCTATTTCTATGTCCACATTATGATACACCTCAATTAGTAACAATACTCCACACTCAAAAGTCATCTCTCTTCCTATGCTCACCCCGAACCACGATCGAAATTCACGTCTAAACTGAGTTACTTCTATGTTTTCCTGGATTCAAGCTTACTTTTACTTCCTTCTCCCTTTCCAAAATCATTAACTTATCTCTTATAAGGACTTTTATAAAACTACCTGAAAAATTCAAGGCATTCCCATATAATAAGTACATCTTTATCAGCAGTTTCTTAGTTCTAGGCCTAAGTATGAACTGCATACGATTAACCCTGGAATTGGCTGAAACTTATCCTCTCTCAAAGAAGATAGGTTAACATTTGAATATCCTTTTTAATAATAAGTGTTACTCAGTTTGGTAAGTCTTCACAAAATAAAAAAAAAATTTTTAGACTCCTTTTAAACTCATTTCCCATTTGCCCCGAGAATACTTGCCGGCTGTGCTTGTGGCTACAGTGTGTACCCCTAGATAACTCGCAGATTACAGTCTTAAACTTACCCCCAAAGTTTTCCACAAAATATCTCCCTTTTATTATTATTTTCGTATCGCTCTAATGCATCAATAGTCTTTGGAAACAGATGACATCATTCTATTTATAAAATTCTGTTTTTAGTAGTGGTATTTCCATTTAAAAAATATAGTAATTCTTGATCACTGAAAATGTCAAATCCTAAAAACATAACATTCCTACATGTGATGTTAACAATTGTCAGCTGAAGATTCAAGTGATTTATGTTTACATCTGTTACATTAAGATTAGAGACAAGTTCTGTTTAGAAATAACACTCCGAACAGTTTTTACATTTTATTTTCACATTGAAAACCAGTCAGATTTGCTTTAACCTCAAAGAGTGTGTTTATGTAAAATTAAATTAACACTGGCAGTGAGCTGCACTTTTTTTCTAAACAGGAAATGGGTTAAATAAGTGAGAAATATTCTCCTACTGAATTAAGTCACTGATACCAGGCAGCAGTCCCCAACCTTTTTGGCACCAGGGACCAGTGCTCCTATGAGAATCTTAATGCCTGACGATCTGGGGTGGAGCTGAGACGGTAGGTAATGCTAGCACTGGGGAGGGTCTGCAAACACAGATGAAGTTTCGCTCACTAACAGCTTACTTCCTGCTGTGTGGCCCATTTCCTAACAGGCCAAGGACCGGACTGGACTGGTACTGATTTGCAGGCCAGGGGTTTGAGACCCCCGATATAGGGGGTCTATTTGTTACAGCAGCTCATGTTACTCTATTACAATACTCTAAATTAAAAGTTAATGGTTAAATAATATTTACTATGTGCTGGACAAATTTATATACTCTGCATATATGAACTCATAATTTAATCCTCACAGCAATGATAGCACAGGTGAGACAGTACTGTTAATACCACCAGTTATAGATGAAAAAACTGGGCAGAGAGAAGCCTTGCAGCCTGGCCAAGATGCCACAGCTATTAGTGACAGGTCCATATGCAAAGTCTGCTTCTATGGCTCTAAGAGTACATGCTCTTAACGTGTGTTATCCTACTTCTCCTAGTTTTCATAATTCAAAGGAATATTAATATGACCAATGATGGTATAACTGGGGTAGAGGGAAGGTGTGTGTCACCAAGAAATCTTTAGGGTATAAAGTTAAGGTAGGAGAGCAGAAGGATAGGCTATATCATTAACACAATATTGTATATGAAGACATACACTTGTCATTCCATAGATAATTTTCATTTCTGGAATTCATTAGAGAATTCAGTTTCATAAAATGACAGGAGTTTGTTTTCATTTAAAAGATCAGGTTTGATAAATTCAATTCCTCAGAAGTAAAAAACAAAGGGATCTACGTGACTCGTCTTTGCCATACTTTCTACTTGCATATAGAGAGAAGACTAAAGAATCTCTTGTTTTAAAAGGGAGGCATCAGCTTATTGGGGCCTGTGACATGACAACAGTTGGGACACAAGAGTGCCTCAGCAACGCACAGAAAAAGGCTCTGCTGTTCCCAGGACTACTTCCCTGCCCTGAATTAGCTGAGACTTGTGGTGGTTTAAGGCTCTATTTTATTTACCCTATTTTTGATACGTTTGCACCTTAATGAAAAATCCACTGATTTTCACTACAAACTGGACAACAAAATACTATCACTGAAGTCATTTGTACCAGCTATCAGAAACAAGCAATTGTCAGATAAACTCAAGATTTTAAAATGTCTTTTCTTTGCTTATGCACATAAAACTTAATTTTGTAACCCTTATATTTCACAAAAAGAATCCAGACTCAAAGCTACACTTTGTTCTGATCTCATTAAATTAGCAAATAAGTAATGTTTTCTTAACAACTGTTAACTGTTCATTCCTTCTATGGATATGAGTCAGACAGTGCTGTTCCAGAATAATAACAACAGCTAACTTTTATTGGATATTTACCACTGCAAGGCCCATTGTAAATATTTAACACATAATATCTCATTTATTCTTTATAACAGTCACTGTGATTATCCCCTACTTTATAGAAGAGGCAACAGAGACTTAAGAAGATAAAGTGACTTTGACCCTTTATCACACAGATAACAAATGTTGAAGAGCCAAACCCAGGCTAAGTGATGCTGAGGCCCATACCTTTGGCCAGCATACTCCTTACACCCTAAAAATGGTTTGTCAGCTGCCTCATCAAAGCAAGTAACTAATATCAAAGGAACCTGATGAATTTCCTCAAAGCCTCTAGATTATGTACTCACCCTTTTCTAAGAAATGTAAATTAGAAGGGCTTGAGTTCCCCTCTCACATTCAACAAGCACATCCACCTCAGCCTCTCATATTTCCAGAGATTCTTGAGGGCTTAATGGCTCTGTGATCTCCAGCTCCAATTTCCTGCCGCCACTGAATTCTCTATCTCTGAGTTGCCTGTTGCCTGTGGCCTGCTCTTTCCCCATCAAGATTGTGTCTCACCTGGCCAGCTAACCGAACTCCTGTGGTCAAGAGCTATGTCTGCTTCCCGGTACAAGGCCTCAAGCAGGAGGCTGCCCGACCAAAGCAATACATGTATGACCTGACGGAGGAGGCTGCAACTCAAGGCTGGAACTGGCCTACATCCTCGCTCGAGGCCCAGATTCACACTGTAATCATGCCAAGCCATTAATCACGGGCCCCCTGTGATCAAGGGCAGTCCCCAGGCACTTCTGCATCTCATCCCAAAATGCACCTCAAGAGGAGAGTTTGAAGAGGTCGTGTTAATGATCACTATACTGCTAATAAATATGGTTAGTGAGTTCCTTAGAAATACGATGAACCACATCGGGTGGCTTATACCAAGGAACAAGTCGAAGGGAAGAAATGCTGCTGCGTTTCCTTCACTGAAGGCATTACCAATAGCCAGCGGAATCAAAAAATTGATCTCAATCTTTCCCTCCCTTCTCCTCCTCCCCCTCCTCACCCCCACACACACACAGAGGCCAGAGCCCAGAACATCAAGCCCTTCCTCTGATGCCTGTGTAAGAGCTAGTGGCCATTTACTAAGCAGGAAGGGCAGGGTCAAGCCGCTCGGCTTCCTGTTGAAGACTGCCTCAGGCGTTCCCACTAACTGATAATGAGAATACATTCACAGTTCACCAGCAGGAGCAGATGCCAAATGAGAATAATGGCACTGGCATCTCTCATGTTTTTTCGTCTGGAGCATTTTTAAAAATAATTTATACATTACCTACTTTCCAAACAGATTTCAAGTGAGAATCACGTTTCTATGAAATACCCCAAACATGAATTGCATAAACCACTGCCTCATGCTGAATATCACTCTGTGATGCTCAGTAAATCTACGCTCCACTTCCTAGCCAAGAAAAAGGTGGCAATAGCCCTGTTCTCCACATTTCCTTCTACTTTCCACATCTGGACTGTCGCTGCAAACAGTTCCCTGTCACATAAGCCCAGAGCACTGAATTTGAATCTGACTTTATAGAAAATACACACATACCATTACCTTTATGGAAATATCTTCAAATTTTCTGATATCGTCACCTAGAAATTATTTTCTGCTATACCAACATATCCAAACTAAAATACATCGCATAAGATTAAATAAGTAAAAATATTAATGAGGTTCATGAAATCGCTATTGAATAAAATTATCAGTATTACTTTGCACTGTATAAAACTCAAGACAAAAGTGTTTACTAACTGTATTTAGGAATCGCCACAAAAAAACTTGAAGAAAAATGATAAATTTGTAATAGAGGGCCAGTCTGGCACATCTGTAGCCTAACGGTAGATGTTTAAAATTATCCCTATCCTAAAAAACAAATGTAATCAGCAAGCGAATAATTCTGACTTATAAGATTCTTCTAATCATCTAACAAAAGAATTTGCTCTATCCGGGATGTGAGGGCCAGCGTGGATAGCTAAGAAGGATCTGAAATAGAAAGCAAATTTTTCTGATTTAAATACTTCCCCTCTCTGCCGCTAAACAATCTCTTTAGGCTTGAGAGACAAATGTTTCTGCATTTTTCTAACTCCAAGCTCAGTATTTCAACAGCTGATAGAGAAATTCATTCACTCAGAAGAGTCTCCTGTCATAGAAAATGTTCTCTTAATAGTGGAAAGATTACATAATGCCAATCTGCACAAGAACTAAGGAATTTGGCTTCCAAAGACAAAACTGGTATAAAGACCTCCTTTTCTTACCAGGTGACTGAACAAAGGAAAGATTCAAGCAAGCCTTTGGGGAGCTATTTATTTCAACAAATATTTATCAATTGTCTATTCTGGGCCTAGAACTGAGCTAAGAGTTGAGTATACGTAGAAGAAATAACAAAGAAATGATTTATTCTTATGAAGCTCTAAGCCAACTCTAAAATCAAATTTCACCTACTTACCAATTGAAAATCACCAATTATGGAAAACTAGAAGTCAATACAAATAAAGAAGGAACAACTACTCATAAGTGGATTAGTTCCCTAAGTGAGAAAAAAAAAAAATTAAAGCTCTAATATAACACTGAGTATCTAGCCTTCCTGGAACCAAAACAGATTAAACCCTCATCAGTTTTAGATCATAACTTAAGAAAAGAATAAGTTAATAAGTTAATATGCTAAAAGCACACATGAAGAGAGAAATTTGCTTGTAGAACAAGACACTTCTGTTTTGGGAAATGAACAAAGCTTCAAATATTAGAGAACGTATACTATTAATAACCAACATCTATCACCTTTAATTACAATTGAGAAGTGAAAGGAGGGTAATTAACACAAACAATTCATTTTTTTTCCCCTGCATTCAAAACTATGGGATGATTTATTGAGAAACCTAATGCAGACAGATTTTAAAAATAGGCCTACATCTTATGCCAATAGAATTTAGAGAAATTCGTCAGTCAGTCTGCTGGTAAATCTGCTAAACCCCAAAGTTCAGTCATTAGAAATACAAGGACCTCTAAGGTATCTACACACATTATCATTAGACAAGATTATGCAGCAGATGTTATATCACATTTATGTATAAGAAAGGACCATGTGGCTGAGAATTTTTTGTGTCAATTCAAGTGAAAGTAGTTGCCACTAAAATAACCATAACTCTAATAAAGAAAGCTTGTCTGATGATACATGCAGAAGACTAAGAGTAAGCGAAAATGAATACATAATTACAATGTGTCACCTCGCTGACATGGATTATACCAACAAGCATAATAATTTGCTAAGATTACAGACTGATAATTAGCCTTCCAATGTAGGACTGATAATACATAGTTCCATTAGCATTAACTTAAGATTATTTTAGAAAGTAACTATAAACGCCTGCTCAGATAGAACTTCTAACAGAAAAACAGCAAATTCTTACTATTCATCTTTTAACCTGGTAAAATTTACTAAAATAACCTCTCTTAAAAGATACATCTTAAAATCTACACAGAAAAAATGTTTAAGAGCATTTTAAATACTCTTATGAGATTCAAAATAGTTAATAACCAAACAGTACACACTTTCCAATCAGAACAGACACAGCAACCAATCAGAATAAACACAGGTTTAAAAAATAATAAGAAGAATAACAAGATAGTGCTGCAGTAGCCTTGTGACTAGTTGAGTATCAGATAAGAATATAACTCCATCAGAATACAGAAAAACAAAGAAATTACATAAAACAGTGGAGTATTAAAATGTACTTAGTAAGCAGAACTGCTCATAGTGATCATGAGCTAATCTCAGTCAGCTGAATCAGAAAAATTAATATTATTTTGAATTTTCATACCTTTTTGCAATTTTGTTTTCAAGAAGCCATGGATTGTGCTGGAAGACCTGAGTTTTGCTCTGGCCCCAGCATCCATTAATTGGAAATTTAAGAGGAGAGACAAAGGAAACAAACATTTACGGAGATCCCCTCATTTGCTCAGCCTCATCATCTTATCCATTCTTAACAACCCATAGAAGATAATATCCTTAGTTTACAAAGAAAGGAATTGTAGATCCTAGGCCTTAAGAACTTAACCAACTTTACAAGACTAGTAAGTAGCAGGACTAAGATTCTACCTTGGAGGGCTCTGTTCCACAGGGTCACATAACTGCTCCAGGCTACTCAAGATGGGGACTATGTTTATTTTATCTCAATTTTCTGTTTCAAATGAAATCCCACATCATAAAGCAAAAAAAAAGGTTGTAAATTTATCCATAAGATAAGGATTTGTCAATATGAAAAAACTTGATATCATTTTTCGGTGACTTGTACTTTTTTCTTTGCATTCTTCTTAGCCATCAACCATTCCATATAATATTATGCAGTAAGTACTGACATTGAATCAGAGGAAGACGCATTTCCTCTCCAAACATACTGACTGAGAAATAACTCCCTTATCTCTTGCTCCTTCCTCTAAGCTACCTTGCAGAAAGGATCTAAGGAAAGATCCCAGCTGTCAAAGGCCAGAAAGGACTAAAGTCAACAGGACTATGAAATGAACATTTAAAGTAAGCACAGATTCAAAGACAGGAACACAAAAAAGACATGATGAAAAAGAATCAAGAATCCTGATCTGGTTCCTGGTTTTACTGGAAGGCAGAGGCATCTTCCATTACTTTAGGCCTCAGCTCGACACCAAACCAGACCTTGAGTACTGAGGCAAACAAGAGCTGTAGTGTCCTTGATCGCCTTGCCGTCTCCTCTATGCTGGCCTACTTTTCAAGGATGAGCCAGAATACTGTACATTCTCTATGGCATTCCCTAATCATGCCTGCCCACAATCCTCCCGTAGATAAATTCCTTTATGTGACAGGATTATACCTTGACAACTAGGAATATGAACTTCCAATTTATACAATCTGATGAGAGGAAATGCATGAAATCAAGACTGAATGGGGGCGAAAATCAAAGATATCCAATTGTCACTAGACAGCCCTAAATGCTTAGAAACGGTTTTTTATTATTTTCATATTGACTATTTTTTATCCCTACCTAAAAGATTAATTCAGGGCAAAGAGAAAGTCTAATATTTCCTTTCAATCAACCACAAAATTAGATACATACAAGGTCTTAAATACTTAGTGGTTATTTCATATAAAACATCAGAAAAGTTCCTTATCACAGTTTTTTAAACACTAGATTTTATGAGTCAAAGGAAAAATGAAATTTGGGAGAGGAAAAGGGCTTTAATAATTTAGAGGAAATTTAGCAACCAGGTCCAAGATTTGCTTTAACTTTTATGAATAGAAAACCAAAATTTTGTCTTTCATATAGGAAATCTGTTCGACTATAAAGCAACATGAAAAATAACAACAACAACGAAAACACAGAAATTCCTGAAAAAATGAAAAGCACCTTCAAGTGGAAAAATTAAATGAAGTAGAATTAGCTAACCCTAAACTTTCTCACCGGAATTCTTTCTCTTGAGCCCTTTTCTGTTTTGGCCTTAAAATTGTTTAAGTCCTTACAGGAGTAATTTTTGCTTTCTTCCAAGGCATTCTACTCTCTTGTACCTGTTAACTCTAGCCTATAAGGACCAGGCAGGCCACTGTCACCTGCAAGGATGTAAACCCTTTCTGGTGTATCTTTGACCCTCAGACTAGGAATGACAAACTAGTGTCACTGGGCTACAGTGAACTGCACTTGTAATACTTGACCTAAGCAGAGCACAGCGGCAATCCACTCATTCACTGCACAAATTCAAAAGCATAATGCATGCTAGATGCTGCTAGGGAAGAAGGTGAAGTACAGATCTCACTTTCAGGGGTCCGTGGTCTGGCAGGTAGGAAGAAAAGTGCATAACCATAATTACAAGACAGAGCCAACTTTGACCCATCCAAAGCAAACTTCCAACTGCCAAGTAACTGTACCTCTCTGTCCTAGGGCTTCCACCAAGTCAGGGGCAGCCTCTTAACAGGCCAAAGGTGGCAGGAGAGCCCCAGCTAATGACCATCCAGAATTAGTATATTATATCCCAGCTCTCTCACCTTTCAGATGGACTTTAAAGCATCACTGTCCTGCAAAATTTGGACTATAGACCTGTGCCAGCAGCATCACCGTAACTCAGAAGCTTTTAAGAAATGCATTATAAAAAGGTCTCCAGGTAAGTAACTAAAGTTTGAGAAGCCCTGCTCCACACCATCTCCCAGAGCGTCTTCCTAGCCCTGAGCATCCAAGCCCACCATGATGGCTGGTTTAATAATGTACCTTTATCAGCTGCCTTTCCTTAGCTATCTCACTTTTCTACTCTCTATCCAATGCTTCCTGTATTTACCCAATAAATACAGACATATGACAAAGATAAGATGTCATGGGATTTCAAAAGGGACTCTGATTAGTACAGAAATCAAAACTGTTGAGAAAGAGGTAGCACTTGAGATGTGCTTTGCACAGGCAGAGATGGAGGAATAAAAGGCAGCCTGATGACGGCTGGCTGAAGGATAAAGTGAGAGTAGCAACAAAGGTGTGAGATGGGGAAAGGAAGAAAAGGAGTTATTGCCTGAGTTTAGCCAATCAATGTCAGATGCATGAAGGCGAGCCAAAAGAAACAGGGCTAGAAAGGAAGGGTGAGATCAGATGAACCTGAATGACAGATGAAGATATGTGGCCTTTATTTTGTACCTGGTGGAAAGTAGTTAATAATTTGAACAGAAGATAATCATAAAGAATATAATTTAAAAAGAATAATCTAAGAGCAATGTGAAAAATGTAGGGAGGGTGAGGAGTTCCTGTCTACATTGAACCCCATCATCTGTCACTCTTGTAAGTTCAGCCCCCTGGGGAAGTAAAGGTTTGCCTGGTCCAGCTTTTAAAAAGGGACCTAATACTACCTGAAGGGTAAATAACTGAGGTTCTATGTGTACATAATAATGTCTGACACGGCAGTGACTGAAATGGATTATGGAAGAAAAATAATAATAATATCACTGCATTTATTTGGATAGTGATTTGGTATTTTTAAAGAGCTTTCATAAACATCCCCCATGAGCTCCTCCCAACACTCCCGGGCAGCCCTGGCGCACTGCCAGGCTGCAGTGTGGACACCCTGACTCCACGTTAACTGGGTTGAGACCTTTAGGAGCTGATGCTGAAGTCTGTGTCAGGGGTCCCCCAGCCCACTCTCAGGTTTGATGACTCACTTGGTGGACTCAAAGGACTCAGCACAGAGTACTCATTGCTGTTATTAATTACCACAAAGCAAATTCAGCAAAGAGAAAAGGTGCAGGAGCAAAGTCTGGAAGAAATGAGGCAAAGCCTTCCAGGGGTCCCGTCCCAGTGGTCTCATAGGATGCACTTAATTCCCTCAGCAATGAGCTGTGAGTTGTGACAACACGTGTGAAATTCCCCTGAGCCTAGAAATCCAGTTTTTATCAGGGGTCAGTCACCATCTGCCTAGCACCTGCCAAAATTCCAGATTCCCACAGGGAAAGCAGGTTTCAATATAAACCACATTATTTGTATAAACAATTCAGGTATTGTGAGCCACTCTAATCAGTTCTGAGAGTGATGAGAACTTTCTTAAAATCCAAGGTCCCAGATGCCATCCAAGGGCCCATCCTGCAAGCGGGACTTCAAAAGGATAGCAGTAAGGCCTGCTAGCTTAACTCTTTCCTGCTCATAGTCACAACTACATTCTTAGAGCTCGAGTTCTAATCATGCTATTGATTTAAAGTTCTGGCTGCTCCCCTGAGGCTGTCATAAATAGTGTTTGGAGGAATTCTGGGAGGTTGGGTATGTTAAATAAAAGGTTGTAAGTGCATATAAGAATTGTTCTTACCTATCAGCTAATTCAGCAAGTAGTAGACTATAAAACCAATCTACTGTGTGTGTATAAGAAGAAATGTAATTACACATTTCTAAATGGCTACAATTATGTCAATAAAATAAATAAATAAATAAATACTGTATATAGCTCCTGTCCCAAAAGATCCCAGTTCATTAAGATTGTCTTCTTCCACTGAGATCTGGAACCAACCAAAAAAATAAAATGCTGCTTTTAAATACAAAAAACCTTAGAGGAAAAAACTACCAGACAATAAGGAATAATCCTACCATTGCCTTTTGTCCCCATTCTCAGTGCATGTCTGATTGGTACTGCCAAAAAAATAAATCACCTAAAATCCCAGGACTAAAACATTCCTGGGTATCATTTAAACTGAAACAGTGCTTTTTTTCCCTTTTGGTTCTATCATGCTTTCAGAAACCACACTTAACTGAAGTCTCCTGAAATCCAACTTTTGTAAATTTACTGCAAAGTTATGATGGAAGCTGAGATGTTTACATATGTGTGCTAATTTAAAATTACCTAAAGTAACAAAGTCGGGTTTGAGACTCCCCTTCTAACTCACAAGGAGATGATTTGCAATGTAACACATAATTTTCTTAACCTCGGAGACATGGCCTTGGCTGGATGGGGCAAGAGATCACATGAGGTAACTGGATGCACTTCTTGGCCTGCCAGGAGTAAATTTCAGTTCTCTGCTAGTGAGGTTTAGCATTGTGTGTGATGTTATTTCTTTTGAAAATGACAGAGGAACCAAGCATTCTTTGCAACCTGCACTGCTCAGCTTTGCCAGAGTACTTAGCCAAACAGATCTCCCTGCCAGGCAGTCAGGACTGAGTTTATATTCAGAAACCAGACTGCATTTGTACCTAAAAAGCCCTGGTACAGAAATTATGGTCTTAAGGTAAGTGAAGTTTGCCTATAACTTATTCATCGCCCAGGGACTAAGAGGAAAGAAACAATCGAAACAATCATAGGGAGAAAAAAACATGCCACTGAAAGAATGATTGCTAATATCTGTCCCTTATCTTTCATTTTCAGCTGGAAAAGAACACTTGAAAGCACAGTAAAGAGCATTACAAAAGACGATTTTTTTTTTTTTTTTGTTGCCAAGGACACTTATGAAAATGAAAACCTTTAGACCAAAATATTTAATTTTAAATAAAAGAAATAATATAATTGTATAAATACAGATTCTGATGCTGATACATTTATTCACTGCACTCCCTTATTGAGTAAGCCACCCACTGGAAAACGGAGAAGACAGGGGAAAAAAAAAAAAAAATCAAACTGCCTCTGCACCATCTGATTTATAATGAGTTCTATAAATTTATATGCAAAAACATACAAAGATTGGAAAAAGCACTCATGTAGCCATGTATTATAATTTCAATTTTAACAGCAATGAACTATGCTTCATTTCATTTACTCTGGTAAATGTCAGCACAACCATATTTTTAAAAAGAAATCCTGACCACTGAAATTACACAGGAAGCACACTCACAATGAGGGCAGCTCCTAGAGCACCACTTTGACAAATCTGGGATGCTTCTACTTGCAGTCCTTACCTTGTGAGTCCACACATCTTGGAACATGGCTATAATTTATACATACACAGTGGGCACATCTTTAAAAACTCAGGTTTGGCTTCCAGGGTTGAAATCTTCAGAAAGGTATATAATATCTTGTTAACCATAACTGGATTTAGGATAGTATGCCCTATTGTAAATCCAAGTATAAAACAATTTTCCAACATTGATATAAAAGCCAAAATTTGTTTAGAGTAATTCTCATGAGTAAGAGAGAAGGAAACAAAACTGACTTCAGGCATTTCAGCAGGATATAGCAAACGGGGCTAGAATAGAACACATTCTGGTAAATAACCAAATTAATGAGGAAATAATATTCTTCACAGCACTGCTTACAAGCAATGAGTCTGTTTTTCCAATGAGGTGAGCCTTAAAACCATGATATTAAACCATGTTTGAGCAGCCTGAACACCTACAGCACATACACATGGGCAGAGAGAAAAACTGCCCCCCTCAAGGTGATATGCTCCAATCTTTACACAGTCACCTTTTCTGTTAAAAGTTCTAGTATGAGGCAATCAATATCCTGGGCTGATCACTGTTCAGAAATCAATATCTGCCCACTGTGAAGAAGGGCCTTCTACCCATGGGTATCAGCTACGTGGGCACAGGTGACTCAATAAAGAGACAATGGACAATGTTCTGCATAAGAAATCGAATTTTTCTCAAAGTTCTGCATAAGAAACAGAAGTATTTACTACCGACCCTTCTTCCACCACGGCCAACAACATCCACCTGGAAAAACTTGAGTTTATTTCACATTACATATGTATATCTTGTTTAAATAAAACAACTTCCACTCAACTATCAAATTTCCTAAATGAAGAATGTAATTACTAATTATGTGAGCATGATGTTAAATTCTGTAAAATAAAATACAGGTTTCCTCCACTATCGAAAAGTAAAGCATTCCTATGAAACCTTTCGTAAGCCTTTGAAATGTCATAAAACAAAGACGGAATTACCATTAATTTATATGGAATACAATCTAAATGTTCCTAGACCCCAAATTCGATGCACACATAATGTTTTTATTTCGTTTGCCATGATCGAAACAATTATGTCCAGTTTAATGTCAAGCATGAACACCCTCACAAGTTCTCTCAGGCTCTTCTGATACCTTAGGACACATCATACTAATTAATTAACAAAATACACAGAGTTGAAGCACAGATGCTCACACAGTCCAAAGCTATGCGGCTTGATGCCGAGATGCTGAGTGTGGTTCCAGGAAGGAGCTTGGCGGGGCCACTCTGGCTGTTCCGGTGCACACTGCCTCCGTAACAGCTCGGCTTGCTGCCAAACAAATACTGAACACTGTTTTGACTTTTCACTTTTTTTTTTTTTTTCATAAAAGCAAAAAGCCTCCTTTGGATTTCTTTTGTTTTGCGACAACAGGTACTAATGCAGGTTTTTGTAAAAGTGAAGTAGCAGAGGATACCTGTACACAGAATTGTAAGGTGGCTTTCTCTCCCAGGCAAACAGGTACTAAGTGAAATGTGCTTCTACAAAAATATCCCTTTTCTTCTACATAGAAATTAGAACTCACAGAGGACAAAGAATAAGAAAATATCCCTTCCCTCTTTAATGATCATGGCCATTATTAACTGGTGGCACTTAAATGACAGAAATTGAGGAGAGATGAAAACAGACCACCCACAAGGCGACTCGATTTCCTCCTAGGTAGGTAGGTGCACGCAGGCCACAGTCAAGGAAGGAAGAGCACATGTACTTTCTCTTGATTATACCTTTTATACCAACACAAATTAAAAATTGGGGTCAAAGTCAGGTAGTATATTTTCGGCTTTATATCTTTTAGGTAAGTAAACAACAAAGTAACAACCAAAGATCTGGAATCAACAAGAGATTCGTATTAATGATGGACTGTGAAATCTTATTGAAACAGATTCCTCTAACTTTCCTCTGAGAATGAACGGGGTAAGATTACAAATTTTAAAAGTTAGAAAAAAAAAAGAAAAAGTTTAAATGATCCTGACCTTGGAAGGAGGTTCCCACAGAATCAAGATGAAATTCAACAGGAATAAGTACACTCAGCAATTAAAAAAAAAAAAAAAATCCATGCAAATACATGATAAAAGGAAATGCAAAAATGCAGAGGACTGTATGAAGATCACAGATGACCACAGGTCAAAAACAAGGCTAGAAACGTAGTACTGTACTGGAAAAAAATAAGTAAGAACAATCAAAGTACTGGTAGAGAAAGCCCTCTTCATTCAGAATTGCTATTTCTTGGGATGATTTATTAAGATAAAGATTTCTAAAGTCACATGTATCTTAGTTCTGGAGAAGATGCAGAAATATTATCTACTCTGACTTCAAAAAATCATACCTCAAGTGTTAGGTTCCATCATGAGTTGTTTTTTTATTTGTTTGTTTATTTTAAGAAGAAAAAAACAACTAGGATGATAAGGACAAGATTTTATTCCTGCCTTACGAGAAATGATGGATGGAACTCATAATGTTGCACATGAAGAAGAAAGCTAGTCCCAGGCATGTCATGTGGCCAACTTCAATTATTCGTAAAAGTAGATGTGTGTTCCAGTGGGTTCCAGAATTCCAGTGTGGAACCTAAAACTAGTTTCAGGACAGATTTCAGCTCAATATATGAAAAATTTCTAATAAACATAGATGGCCAAAGGGATTAGGTGCTCTCTGGGGATGTGGCCCTACCACTGAAAGTAGAGGAGAAAAACTAACAATAAATTGGGGGATGTTATAGAGGTGGCTCAAGTATGGGGTGCAAGCTTGAACTCTAAATCACACTGTTAACTGAGATTCTATAATTATAACTATGAAAGACTTCACATGTGTTAATTATAGTCATCAAGACTCATAAAGCAGACTTCTTTGAAAGATGGCAAAATGCTCTAAAAAAACAATAACTTTCTTTCTATCCCTCAGAATGCACGAAAATGGAAAAGAATAGAGAGAAAACCTCATCTATATTAATAATAGCAAAGGACTGATAGACCAGTAGCAACACAAATGTACAAAATGGAGAGAACCTACTGGGGGTCTATAGTACACAGCACTTTTGGTTGTAAAACAGTGCCGTGTCAAGGGAAGCAAGTGCCAAAGGTTCTGAAAGACACTCCGGCACCCACCACCTTTGAAGAATAAGTTACATGGTATTAGAGCTCACATTCCTACTTATACCAGCAGTGGAGGAACTAAAAGGAAAATAGCCAACTGATCCTGACTTTTTCTCTAACCTGGCAGGGTAGAGGGCTGAAAGCATGCCAACTTTGCAAAGTGGTCTAAAAATGCAGAGAAATACACCCAATTGATGCACAAAACAAAAATCCCACAAACAGCGAGGCACCATTCTGAAGGATTTCTCATCAAAGTGGCTGGCTCATCCAAATGAGGAGGAAACAAATGGAAATGGTTATAAAATACAACAACATTAAGAAGCAACAAAACTCAGAGACTGAAGTTGCCCACTGTCAGAGCCCTCCCTACCACCCTAGACAACTAAATAGCTAAAAAGAGAATATATACCATCATCTCCGGCCCTCCAAGCTCAAGTGCTAAGGGAAAAACACAAATAGACCCAAGACAAATAGGGAAGGAAGTCAATGAGATTTCACTCACACTATTTTTGGACAAACAGTAGGGCCAGACAAAATTTGGAACATTCCTAAACAAAAATGAAGACAAAGCACAGAACATGCAAAAAAGAAAATGAAGAGAACACTTTGGAAGATTTACTCTAGGAAACAGAAGAAAAGACAAAAGTATAATTGCTTTGTACTGTCAAGAACATTTAAGAAAATGCGGACTTTAAAATGAGTTATTTAAAAATAGGGTAAGGTAGAAAGAAACTGTCAGCAGTAAGAAAGTACATAAGAAGGAAAAAGGACACTGCAGAACTTAAAAATGAATTTGAATCATCTAAAACGTATAACAGGCACTTCAGTCATTCAAAACCTATTTATTAGCGTTTGACATTTATATGCCAACATTGCCAAATCAGTGTTGCAGATGAGAAAATGAAGCAATTCACACAAGGAAAAGAATGGAGAAATGAAGAGATTAGAGGAAGGCTGACAGCTTTGTTAGAGAAACAACAGAAATCCGATATGTGAATAATCGGTGTGCCTAAAGAAAAAAAAAAATTCTTGTGGAACAGAGAAAATATTCAGTAATGAGTTGGGGGAAATCCTTAAAATAAAAAATAATTATACAGATGGAATGGGTTCAAGAGTATTTCAGGATAAATAATAAAGAGGAAATACTGAAGCATAACCTGGTAAAATGATTAAACTTCCATGTTAAAGAAAGAAAGAAACACCCAAATATAAAAAGCAAATCACAAAGAAAAAATATTCAGGCTGACTACAGACTTCTTCTCAACAAATTCAGATGTCAGGAAACAATGGAGCAACAGGTGTCATCCAAGAATTCTACACCCATGCAAGTCATTGTTAATATGTGAATGCCACATGAAGGCATTCTCAGATAAACAAGAACTCAGAAAATATGTCATCCATGGATTCTTTGTGGAAAATCTATCTGAAGGTATAATCTAACCAACTCATAGGTAAATGAAAAATAAATCAAAGTACACAATTAAAGAAGATGAGAGAAGAAATATTTGGTTACAGGCATTTACTTAAACACAGAATACTAAATATGTAGTTTTAATTGCACATACAATTATATATATAAATATTAAAATTTCTGAAAGAAAACTAAATAAGTGATAAAAACAAAAATACTTAAATTTCTTTCTCTAGGCTTAACTAGAAATGATACTGTGATTATCCCAGGTACTGATTATGAAATTGAAGGATTAAGGGTTTTTAAAAGTGTGAAAATAAATTCACATGGGCTGCAAGATCAAACACTAACTTTATGCCAACAAAGATTAGCGGAAAACACTGAGGAAGGGGAACACATGTGGAAGGGACAGCGAAGCATTCCACTTTTAAAAGAGTTGCTACACTAAGTTTGAACAGTCAGGAAGCTGCCATCAAGGAGAGGAGAAGAGACAAAATGTGGATTAAAACTATCCTGAATACCATGTATATCTCTCATTCCATCTGATATAATCTCCTTTTCATATTCACACTAAGATAACTTCAGTTTCCTATATGTTTAGTCTTTCAATGACCATCAATAACTAACAAGGACGGACTTGAACCTTCAAAAAGATGTCTTCAGCCATAGACAAGTTTAAGTTGTCCTTATAAAAGCTTAATCATTTGATACATTCAATGTTGTCTCAGAGAAGACAAAATGAAGAAAATAAAATGTAAATATAAAATAAAATGTGGTAATATTATTGGTAATATTATTACTAACCATTATAATTTAGAATACAAGTTGAAGTCTGGTTTTGCTAACTTGACTACAACAGACAGGAGTAAAAAAAGTTCAGAACATACAAATTAATATCAAGGAAAGCAGAGCATGGAAGCAATGCAAATCAGGGGTAAATTACATCCAGGGTGCCAAATCCAGCCTGTTGCCCATTTTTGCAAATAAAATTTTATTTGAAAATAGCCACACCATTCATTAACCTAGTGTTTATGGCAGAGTTCAGTAGTTACAACAGAGACTAACTATATGGTCTCAAAAGCATAAAATATTTACTATTGGACCTTTTAGATAAAAAATTTCCCAACTCCTAGTAATAGGTGAACAAATTTCTCCACTGTGCATGGGAGGGACACCACAAATACTATTTCATCTCTGAGGCTGAAAAACTGAGAAACATAACTTGGAGAATACTACTAAAAGTAATACAGACTACCAATAGTAAAATTAAAAGCAGATTGCATACCTTTCATATGATCAGTGGTGGAAAACACAACAAAAAATCCAATACGAACCAAAAAGCAAAGGAGAAAGAGGAGGAAGAAGAAATGGTGAGGGGGAGCAAACCATTCCAACTTTAAGAGAGGTGAGAGCTGTCAGGAATCAACAAAAGAATCACAAGACAGCAATGAGAAGAAAAAAATATATCGACAAGTATCCCTCTCAAGATGAGGTTAAAAAAAAAAAATCCCTCTGAGAGAAGCAACAACGAAGATTAAGAATAACTGAAAATAGAGAAGCAAATGGAAACAAAAGGATCACTGTAATACCCAACAAAACTGAATTCAAGATATAATAGCATTAACTTACATGAAAAGTTAATGCTATAATGATGAAAATTTCATTCCTATGAAATGTTTTAGTTACTTCAATGTTTTAGTTGCTTCAAAAAAGAGTACTTACATATATAAAGCAAAAATTTCTGGAAATAGGAAAAATTGCCATAAACACTAGAATTATGAGCATTCAGCTCAATTCTTAGCGCTCAGCAGAATCACAATGTATCAATAAGATTGACCACAATATAAGCAATAAAATTAAATAATACACATATATTTGTTTTGACTATATATCAGGCTACAATAAATTCCAAAAAGTAAAATGATTTCAGACCATATTCTCCCATCAAAGCAATATAAGACTAAGAATAAACAAAAAAGGTTGAAAAAATTTACACTTGGAAATTTTAAACTACCTTCAATAACCCTGGTTCAGAGATGAAAATCAAAATAACTTTAGAATGTCTTCAAAAAAATTAGCACTACCCAGCCACAAGTAGAAAAATCCAAAGCTTTAAACACTTAATTCAAATCAAAAAAAAATTAAAATACATAAACTAAGAATTTTAATTCAAGAAAAAAGAAAAAGTACAACCAAATAAACCTAGAAAAATTGCAAGAAAGAAAGTAATAAGGCAAAGACATTAACAACAAGGGTGCCAATGGTAAAGAATACGTCTTTTCAACAAATGGTGCTGGGACAACCAGATACCCACTTCTAAAAGAATGAAGTTGGAGTCCTACTGAATCTAAGACCTAAAACTACAAAAATTCTTAGAAGAAAACACATACGTAAATCTTTATGACCCTAAATTTAGCAATGGTTTTTTACGTGGCACCAAAAGCACAAATAACTTAAGAAAAAACTAATAAACGACACTTCATCACAATTAAAAATTTTGTTTTGGTACAATTTTGAACATGGCCAAACCTGTCATAAAATCTTATCAGTTCCATTTTCTTTTCCCTCTTGAGACATTCATCATAGGGCACACCATCCTTCTGTAGATAAAATGATCAATTTTCCAGAAATATCTTAAGTTAAAATTGAAGCTAAAAGTGATTTTTAAAAAAGTCTAACTAAACTAAATAACAAATCGAAGCATTTGTTGGCTATTTTTGTTAACAGGCAGTTAAAAAAAAATAAAGACTGTATAATAGAAATTAATTCAATACAATGCAAATAAATACAAGATCTTTTTATTCCCATTCGATTGATGAAACCTTAATGACAGCTAAAATGTACCAAATAGTAACTAGCATAAACTAGAAGTAGGAAAGTAAACCGATACAATATTTCTGTAGTGGAAAAGTAAATCAATACGCTTTTGATGTGTATCAAAATTTAAAACAAGCTTATAATTTGGCTGATAATCCAACTCTAAGAAATTTATTTGAAGCTGCAATATATAAGTGTACAAAAATGGACCCCTTACAATATTCCCTGTAGCACTTATAATTTTTTAATAGAATCAAACTAAATATCCATCAGTAGGGGTCAAGTATAAATGGTGGTATCCTAACAAATATTTAACAACTAGTTATGTCGGGGGAGAGGGGAACCTGATTTGTAGCATTTGTCAATATCTGTGGTGTAAATACTCCCATCATAGCTGATTTCGAGCTACCAAAATGAAGTAACTGAATGCAGAGAAGAAATGTGTGCAATTGGCTTTCAAGAGCAGGTACAAGCTAGCTGCAGTACACTACTGTATGATTCAAAATACAAAGAAAAAAATACATTGAACACTAAAAAGCCAAAAATATGAGATTTATGTTAACATGGAAAGATATCCATTACATATTACTGGACCAAAAAAAAAAAAAAAAAAAAAGCCGGTTACATACGAGACAGCATTTGTTGTGTAATCTGTGATAGTGTGAACTTATGTGTGTATTTCATTTTCATTTTCAAAGAAAAAGAATACGAAAGTGATATGTAAACACTACATTCAATCTAGTTTCACCCATAACCATAGCAGTAAATCTGGCTTTCATGGAGTTTCTAAAACAGGTTAAGGTTTTTATTTTAAAACAAAATAGCAAAACATAAAAAAATGATTTGGAATCGAAGTAATTAAAAAATTCTATATTAAATAATACAAAACAAAGAAAAAGAAAAAAAGCGACTGAGACTATTTGCAATAAATATGAAAAAGGCTTGTTTCATTTGTACGTTCTGAACTCATAAACAGGCAAAAAGGAAATGAAAAGACAACTTACAAAATAAGAAATTCAACTAGAAATGAATATGAGAAAATGATCATTCTCGTTAGTGATCAAATAAATGAAAATTTATAATTATAAAATTACCATTTTGTCTACTTATTGATACTTCTCAATATTGCTCATGATATTGCAAATTGTATACAATCATTTCAGAAAATGTTAGGTGTGTCTAATCAAGAGCCATGAAATTTTTCCTATCCTCTGACTTGGCAATAACATGTCTATTAATCTATTCTAACAAAAGTGTGTGTGTGTGTGTGTGTGTGTGTGTGTGTGTGTGTGTGTTTAAAAAAAACGCTATCTCCATCAAGAACTTCATCATGGCATTATTTTGAAAATGGAAACACTGGGATAAATCTGAATGTCCGAAAGAGAAAGAGAAAGCAAATCAATACATATGCTCTAACAGAATGTTACATAGCAATTATAAATATTAACATGAAGTCTATATAACCAAGAAAATATGTACATGTTAAACTGTATAGTATAATTAGACCTATGCAAGAAACATGTAAAAATAAAAGACTAGAAAAGAATATGTCAAAAAATCATATTTATGTTAGATTGGTACATTTTGGATAAATTTATGAATGTTTTAAACCTTTTTTTCCAAACTGTATAAAAATTATTACATTATTTCTAAAATGTCAAAATCACTCTAAACAGAAAAAAATGTTATTAACATAGAATGGGCTGTCATTCTTTCAAAAGTCAACATGAGAATAATGTATTTCTTGAGAATGTAAGAAAATTCTTAAGTAGAAGAAAATAAACACTTCTTGACTCAAACTTTGTCTATTAAATAGAATAGTTTTTCTCATTATTAGATGTTTTTATTATTTTAGAAAGCAACCAAACCACCAGAGGATATATAGCTCGAATGCTCTCCCTTATTTCATCACCAAAAGAGAATACAGTACAATGTAAATTCAAGCAGTAGCATACTGCTTGAAGATACATGATATATAAAAGAATATTTTAAATAAAAAATATAAATCACTGTGTGACCCTGCGATTCAGTACTAGGGATGTATGATGCATTAATTAATTCTGGGAAGGATACATTGTAATTCAAGTGGCAATTCACAGATAGACTTTGTGAAGGAAAAACCCTAAACAAGAATCTCTGTTCCCATAGTAAGCATGGCCTGGAGTGGAAAGCCCTATAGAAAATTCATTTCTCAAAAGGCATAGCTGATGATTTTCATTAAAATATATTTGGAGTCAAAATTTCCCTAAAGAAATATTAATAAAGTCCTGTGATTTCCTCCATTAAAATGTAACCCCTTTGCCAAGAATTGTATGGATAGGGAAATACAAATTGTCCACTTGAAAATGATCTAGCAATATACAGGTTAGGTATCCTCTCTCACAGAAGATGGGAAACTTATGGAATTCATTATTACGATACTATGTACTCCACAGTTATTTCTAATGTGCTTTGGATAACATCTTAGCTGGTGACCCAACGAACGCATAAGGGAAACTAGAATGTTCAAAGAGGACATCCAATGAATACATCGTCTTTCCATCTCCAGAATCTATGTCCAATCCAAGCCTGGCTCCAAGAGAAACCAGTGTAATCATAATTCATTAGTTCTTGACCCATTAGGAAATCACTGGGAACAACAACAGAGATTGACTTCAAGTACATTCTCATTCAGCCTACATATGAATCAAGAAATCCTAAGTTAAACCTATCATGGATGAATGTAGCATATTTTGAATGTTGGTTCATAACTGGAAGTAGGCTTCCGGGACATTGAATAATCTGAGAAGAAAGTCTACTTCTGGGGCTTGGATGTGATAGCCCAGAAAGTGAACAGCTCGTAAGAGAACATAGCCAATAGACAAGAGCCTTTCTCAGATAAAATTTGCAAATTATTTCTAAACAGGCATATCTCATTTTATTGTACTTTGTTTTACTGTGCTTCACAGATGTGTTTTTTTACAAATTGAAGGCGAGATCCTCCCAGAAAAGATTACGACTTTCTTTATTGCAATACTCGCTTTATTACTATGATCGGGAACCAAACCCGCAATGTCTACAAAGTACGCCTGCATCACATGCCTTTACCTGAGTATAACTCCACTTGGCAAGAATATCTCATACTACTCGTCTACTTATTTCCTTGGGCAACTGAAAGTTGCCCTATTGAAGGCAGAAGCCAGCTAGGTGAAAGCAGGCTTCCTAGACAAGGATCTCTTAAGAGGCATTCTAATAACCTATCACCAAATTAGCAGAGTTCTCAATATAGTATTAGACGTATTTCTATCACCTTAAATGGCTGATAGAAAACAAACAAACAAACAAACAAACATGGAGGAGCCATGTTGTAAATTTTCTTTTAATATGTGAATGAGTTTTCTCAGGACACTGCTTAATGTGAGATCTGGGCTTAGTCTATCTAACCACCTCTGGGAACAAAAGGACAGGAGAGAGTGCATACAACAAAAATTCCTTCCATACAACCCAGATTTCTACACTTGCTCATCTACCAACCCACGATGTGGGAGAAGAAGGGCAGGTTAGATGTGATAATGATAAATGCAGCAGGACAGTGGAGCTGACAAGAGGAAGCTGCACTGGCCTGGCTCTTCCTGATCAAAGACACCAAGCCAACACACAGGGCACCTCTTCTTTAATCCCCTTTGCTTCCCTCCAGAACCTAGAGGGTAAATGGCTACCATCACTCCTACTAGCAATGACTCCTTCTGTATTGCCAAGCCCCCCAGAAGATCCCCCATTACTCTCCTTCACCTGTGACTGTTCTCCTTTTCCCCTGCACCTGTCCAACTCCAAATCTGAAATCGATGTAAGTGAGCCTGAAGCTGATATGATAATGAGAAGGCCATGGGCCAGGAGCACAGTAGAGGTTGAAGAATGTCAAACACCTGCCTGGCACCTCCAGTGGAACTGGGTCTTGTCATAACGTAGCTCTTTGATTAGGAAGAACATGAGTGAGAGTCTGTTTCTTTCTCTATCATAGAGCCCCTTCTCCAGAAAGCAGTCAAGAGACATAGGAAGTTGTTTCTTAAAGTTTCTCAGAGACTATGGCCATGCCACCCTGAACAAGCCCGATCTCATCTGATCTCGGAAGCTAAGCATGATGGGAGACTAACTACCTAGGAAGACCAAGTGCTATAGGTGTACAAAATAAAAAAATAAGGGATTGGAAGTTGACAAGGTCCTTGCAATCTGTGAGGTCAACCAAGGGTTGCTTCGCCTAAAAAAAAAAAAAAAGTTTCTCAGACCATGTCTAGGCAGTTCAGAAGCCACAGCAAAATGTAAATATACATATATATGTAATTTTTAAAAATAAAAATTTATGAAAATCCTTACTTCATGTTACGGTTATGTCCATCATTATGTTTTCCTGACTTCAATGAAAGCCAAGGGGGAAAAAATGTGTACGATAAAGCACATAGTAATAGAAAAAAGGACACAAATGGTCTATCCAAGGGTTACTTTTAAATCTTTTCCTGGAAGTCCCTGGAAAAGGGACCTACTGGATCCAAATACAAAGCAGTACGCCAAATGTGCTCCAGTAAGGTGTATGAGACACTCCAAGTGCCCAGGCCCAAATGGCCAACCTGCTCTCGCTGAAACTGGCAGAAATAGCTTGGGCAGCAGAGATTCTTTGTAAGCAAATGAAACGCGTTGCTTAAAGTCCAATGAAGCAATAAACGAATAAAAAATAAATAGTAGTAAGTCACAGGTAGCTGCCTAAGGGTCTCTAAGAAAACACTGAGGCCTGAGCAGGGCGGTGCTGGAACACTGATCCTCTCAAGCTCCACCTCTGTGCCTCCCAGGATGTTGCCCTTCCTGCAGGAAGCAAGAGACCCATGCTGATATGACAGGAGGCTTTTGATACCATTCCCTGTGAAGGCGGTGAAACTATCAGCAGCATGCCAGGCAGCAGGAGGGGCAGCTCTGGACAGACACGCTAATGCCTCCCCCTCACTCAGCCCTCTTTGCACAACTCTTCCCCAGGGCGCTTGGAGTTACTATCAAGGAGAGAGGGCAGTGAGGGTGGCTAGGAGAGCCCACCAGGCCTAGCAATGCCCATCACTCCTGGAGAAGGCTGGTGCTCAGGCCCCCTGTCCAGGGATGAGTTTGAGCAGAAATGGGCTGAGATACCAAAGCTGCAGAGGGGAAGCAGAGAAAGTTCCAAAGTTCAGACTGCCCTTAGATTTAGTACAATCTCTCCATTTTACAGGTTTCTATAGAAACAGTTAAGGAACAAACAAACCAAACACCCTCATGTTAGTTTAGAAAGATAGGGAAGGAGAATTTGACCGCCTTGCAGGTTTTAGAAAAAATACACATATCGAAACCACTATGCCGACTCATTTGGAGTATTTAATTCTTTAGCTGAATAAACCTTCACAAAACCACTCTTCCATTGTTTTTGCATGATTTACCAATTTTCAAAAATGTTAGAACGACAAGAGAGTTAAACGCTTAACAGGTATTCTGACATTCTTTTAAGGGCAAACTAGGAACAAGAATTAAAGTCATCCTGTATTATTAGAACAAGTCACAGGAAATGGGTCAGCTCTTTAGGACAAAAGGAAAACTGCATTTGCCATCTGAAGAAAAAAAAAGTATGGTATAATGAAAGCTCTGAAAAGCATAGGTCCTAAAATATCAATTTAAACGGCAAGAAAATATCGTTGTATCTTCACCTTTAAAAAAAAAAAAAAAAAAAAACCCACTCAGACTGTAACAAAAGCAAAGGCCCTGCTGATGCATTCCTCCCTATCTGTATGGAAATACACTTAGATGTTTTAAGGCTCTCAAATAACTGAGATGAGGATGTTCAAATCATTAAATGAGGAACACACACTATTACTCAATACAAGTCTACGGCACCTTCTCCCCTTCTAGCAAATGCACTGCATCTTATTTTAAAACCCAGTGACCTATGATAGATTATCTAGCACTGGCTCACTAACTCTCTGCTGGTAATCATGATCCCCGCCCTCTGGAAAAAGAAGGAGAATTATACATTTTGTTCAATGACAAGGTACTTGGTTTTGTGGACCTAAGCGTTGCATGAAGAAAGTTAATCATCTCCCAAAGGCATATGCACAAGTGTCTTTCTTTTAATGTAGTAAAGCACCAAACTTCCCCTCACAGCTCACAGCCACATGATGGTTGAAAGCACCAACTTACAAGTTCCCTAAATTGTAAAGAGAGGCACATACCAGAGAGTCTAAGGAAACTCTCCTAGCATTTGTTTAAAGAAGCTGTGATGAAAGAGCAAATGGAGGTGAGTAGTATTCACATTGAAGGGTTTTTTTCGGGAAGCGGGAAGTGTGGGGTGGTAACTATAGAAAATAGTGGAAGACTGAATAATGAATGGATAAGACATTGAAGCATTTCTATCTACAACCAGTCTACTGCAGTCATGGGGAAATATATGGAGACACCGCCCTGCTGCCTGCCTGTTCAGCAAAAGGAAACATAAAAAAGAAAAAATTAAAAACATGAAAGAAAGACTATTTAAAACATTAAAAAAAACACACACACACAAAGAAAAAAAATGCTATTTCGTTCTTTTTCACAAGTGACAGTGATCACAAAAAGAAAACGTCAAATTCTGGGAAGATGCAATTAATTCATAATTTCTGTTCTCCAAAGGGAAAAACAGAGGCTATCTTTTTAGAAATAGACATGAGTATGTTTCTAAACATCAGTATCCACTTCCTGCAACAGAGCCAAGAAGTTTCACTCTAGCTCTTTTTCTTGAATTTGTGGATCAATTATTGTTCCCTTCTGTGAGGTGTCAGGAATATAATGGCATTAATACCATTCCCGTTCCTAACCACACCACAATCCATTAAACACTTCCTTGAAACATCAAATGGCTCACAACGCAAGATTAATTTTGTAATAAAGGTACGTGGAATTTTCAAATTTCAAAGGACTTATGTGTAACAGTTCTCCATTCAAACTGCTTGATAAGCACTATTGGCTTTTCAACCTGAAAAAAATTGGAGAATGTTCAACTGAATCATTTTCACTAGAGAATGGAAGAGAAGCAGGTATAGAGACAAAGAAGACTTTGATTTTGTCTTTAAAACAGAATTCCCTTTACTGTGTGCCCCAGGTGGCCCACAAAACAGCAGATAAGAGTGGCAAATGGTGAACATATGGATGATACCATTAGAAGCAAGCAAGAAGTTTAAATTCATTTCTTCCAACTCCTCTGCTTTCTTCTGGGAGTCCAGCTGCCCACTCTGCACCCACTCCGAGCCGCCCACCCCCTCCCTGTTACTGACAACAGAATCATCATTATAAATGGAGCAAGACATTGTGCTACACTGAGATACAAAGAAAGAAGAGTAACTATCTTTGCCATCATGGAGCTACCAATTTAGTTAGAAACCCAGGGCAATTGGTCATTTAGTTTCTCATAGTCAAAGGCAAAGAAATGATACTTCCAAGGAAGTAATACATATATTACCCAGGAGTTCAAATTCTCAAGATCATCTGCTTTCCCCAGTTGTGTAATACCCGGAAAGCTTCCACAATGACCTTCAGATTATTTTGTCTTTTTCTTTGTATTAAGAGCCAATAGAAAAGTCAAAGCCAGGAAGGATAACACCCAGAAGAACATGTCAGTCCAAAGGCATCAACTGTGAAACAAGAACTGTGAACAGAGCTCTTAGCCTTTCCTGTTGGCAAAAAAGAAATAAGGAGCGTCTCATGTAGCACATTATCTTGTGCATAATAAGTGCTTAATATCTGTTCATTTGACCAGCATTCTATATGCAGCTGTTCTTTCCTATGGTATGCCGGGTAGGGAGGGGAAAAAAAAAAAGTAGAGGAAATGTTTATTTCCAATAACTAGCATGTGTGTTGAATAAATTTATAATCTCTTTATAACTTTATTTTAAATTAATAGTCATATTGTTCTTAAAATTGAACCATAAAGGCTTTTAACAAAATATTCTGCGCTGACTTCTGAAATTATGATTAGGTATAAAGGTCAATCCCAGACCTATTTAATGAATTCAGTTTTCCGTTCTCAGAATCACAATATGGATGTTAACTTTTGTTTGTAAAGTCCAGATTCATGACCACCTAGTATTTATGAACTCACTTTCAACAGTATGTTTAGGTCTTTTTTTTTTTTCTTTCTGCATGTTAAATGAGAAATCAGACAGATTTTTACATATCAGTAACGTAACAAATTCAAAGGTGACTGTCGAACTACTTCCTATAATTTAATTAGCAACAGCTGTTCACACAAAATAGTGTTTGAGCCTGATAATAGTTCTTTCTTTCATGTTGCTCCATTCGGAAGAACAAGAGAAAACATTCACTGTTTACTGTAGTCAGTTACTGCCACAGATTTTTAATTACCAACAATCACACGTTTTACCTTCTATTGCTATTTCACCCTTCCCTAAAATTATTTCTGCAAAGATCTTAACATTGCTTTAAAAGCCATTATAAAAGTTTCCTTTTGAAAAATGTTACTGCCCTCCCCTTCAACTAGGAAATTAGACTTTAAATTTGTTGTTACAAATACTTGTATTTCCCTCAACCTAAAACAGAGAGTCTGGAGAAAACAGATTCCCTCCCTGTTCTTAGAGAGAAAGCAATCCTAACCTTCTTAAAATGGCTTCTCCCTCTTTCAAGATGTAGCCTTTGAGCTCCCTACTTTCACATCTCTAATACCCAATCAACATTTCTATTAAAATCAATAGAATAACCTCTCCTCAAAGAAAAATTACTATAAATGCTAGAACAAAATCATCCTTGAAAAATCTTGCTCATTTCTTTTCAAGTATAAGTTTGCTTGGATCATGAAGAAAAATCTGTTCCTTTTTTCTGCTAAGTTTAGCATAGCCACGCAGCTTCATAACTGCAAAAGCTGTTTCAGGTCCTTAAAAATTCATCTGTAATAAAAATAATAACTACATTTAATAGACATCTCTAAAAATCAAACATAAGCTATCTCTTATAAAGTGCAGCTGGGTTTGTTTGCTTTTTAATGAAAAAAAGGCTATCAAATTTATTTGTAATATACAAAATGGCTACTCAATTATTCTCTGGTTCTCCTTTCTAAACTTATGTGGGAAAAAAAATACTTAAGCAATATACACAAGATAATTTCACTGTTCAGTAGGGTTTTCATTTGTCTCAAAGCTCCTAAATAAAGGAATAACATATAAGTACAGGATTGACAGTTAATATGGCAGATATAGACAATGAATTTATATGGTTCAATGCAAAAATCCTACCCTGAAAGCCTTTGTTACACAGTCAGAGCCATAGTTTTGATTTGAATAAGGATGTTCCCACTTCAATCTTCTGTTATAAAGAATAAGTATTTTGTTTTTTTTTAAAAAAAAAAAAAAGGAAAGGAAAGGAAATGCATCTAAATAAATCCTGACATTTAGAAATATATTCAATCCTCAGAAGCTCAAAGAGAAGCTTCCAAGGGTTAAATATACACTGTTTTGGCCTTAAAAGAGCCTCATAAACACCGTATTTTGGTACTTCCAGGGAGACTCTGTTATTAGGGCTTAGAGGGGTGCTTTCATCCTGTGGTTCTGGTGGCCATCCTAGACATTACTAACTTCTAGGTTAATTCAGGCAATCAACATCCCCATTCTTACTCCAGTGAACTCTACCCAGCAGTAGAGGGATGGGTGCTTTTATCCAGACCTGTAAGAATGACCTCTCCATACAGTTTAAATTTGCCAGAGCATTCCATGCCTTCCATGAGTCTTCCTGCATATAACTGTACAGTTTTCAGTACAAATGTACAGCTCTCAAATTAAAAATGTTCTACCTGCAATTCCTAAAATTCTGTATTCAATCACTGTTTCTCCTACCACTGATAAGTAAATCATAAAAATTTATTCACTCACCGCCTGTACTCTAGAGAATTTAAAAATTCACTCCAGTGAAGGAAAATGTACAGCAAAAAGATAGTAGGGTTAAATTAGCGTCTACACGATAAAAAGTAATCAAGATATAGAATGGTTTCTTTTTTTTTTTATTTTTTTTGCTTTCAACTTTCATACTTAAAGCATGACTGTTATCATTCCAAAATGCACCCAGCATGGAACTGTGATACACTAGCTCAATATGTGATATTGTGTCTATATTAGCACTTTCCATCCTAGAATACATTTCTATTCAATTGGCTTGAAGAATTACATAAAATTTTTAAAATATAATTATTTTATCTGCCACAGGTTAAAAACATTACATATCACCATGTCACTCTAATTTCCTCATTTTTTTTATGGTCCTAATTTCCATCAGGA
Organism: Rousettus aegyptiacus; assembly: GCF_014176215.1. Taxonomy (NCBI): domain Eukaryota; kingdom Metazoa; phylum Chordata; class Mammalia; order Chiroptera; family Pteropodidae; genus Rousettus; species Rousettus aegyptiacus. The sequence goes on along the minus strand of NW_023416306.1, from coordinate 38,929,258 downwards.
AGGTCATTAAATAAATTTACTCATTCAACGAATACTTGCTATGAACATTCTATGAATTAGATATTGTGCTAGATGCTGGGATTTAATAGTAATAGACTCCTCTAACCTCCAGTCTAGAATAGAAAGAAAATCTACAATCGCATATGTAATTCATTTAGAAGATCAAGATCATACATTGTTCCATTAAGACTGGCCTAAACTATGCCTTGTTTTCAAAATGTGGAATCCAATCAATAAAAATGGTTTGGTAAACCTTTCTAATGATGATTCAGATCTGAAGAGTAAAGATTTCAAAAACATGTAAACTCAGAATAGGAAAAAAATTTTATCTTCAAGGAATTGAAAACATTTCAGCATGACTATCTGTGACTGGAAGCACAGACTTAAAGACATTGTGTTAAATAGTGTGACCTATGTACCACCAAAAATAACATTTATTTAATATTCATGAATATTAATTAGTTAAAGGAAATATAATGTTCTTTACACCTAAAAAGTACACAAAAATTTCAACCAAGTTTATTAAGAAAGTAGTCTCTTGCATATGTATGTAGAATATAAAGTTTTCCTTGTGGTGTGAAAGAAAAGAAACACTAAATGAATTCGGAGAACGAATTAGTTAAAGGAAACAAGAAAATAATTCAAAATTAAATATGATATTTTATGGTGACAGGTTTCTGGGTTCATTTTTAAAAAAGAAAAAAATCACAATATATGTTACTGTAGAATTTCAAACACATTGGCATAACTGCTGCATGTGAATCAAACTAGCCCAAATTTTAGTGCCATACTTTCAACAGGCAGGTAATCACTATTTTCCCTTTCTAATTTCTCCATATTATTAATATATAAAATTAAATAATTACAGGGACAAATGCAAGGGTCCCCTGACAGATAAATCCATTTCCATTAAAATGACGTCATGCCTTGAACTAAAATTTACTTTGAGAATAATTTGCTCAAAATTGAATTTAAATGAGTGATTCTTCAATTTAAATAAAGTAATTAAAAATATTGAATCACTGAATCATGAAAGGATACATCTTGTAACCTCCTTTAGACAGCTATCACTTAAATGAATGAAGGAACCAGAAGACTCATCGAAGCAGCACGTCAGAAGTTCCTTAAAGGGAACTCTTCCCTAACCTTCCCTTGTTCGAATCAACCAATTCTCTCCTAGACTCAAAAAACTGTGAAATCAATCACATGTCCATTCACACACACAGATCTATGTTCTGCATATAGCATTTACTATATAAATACCTAGGTATTGTAGTAATTATGCTACTAAACAACATACCCAGAACATGAAGCTGTGGCAAATCTTATATGATATCTAGGCATCGTATTTCTAAAAGAAAGTTGAATAATTTTTAAATGTTACTTCTGACTGTAGCTGCTAAATGAAAGCCATACTTTTCTATCACTCCTAACAGGCCATATTTGGGGGCTGGGGGGAGCTGTATTAAAACCTACTCAACTATCTAATAAGAGAAAAAAAAATTATATATATATATATATATATATATATATATATCGCCACACCACCACTTTATTAGTAAAATTGTTTTAGTTTTTCCCCCATAAAATTATCTCCAACTTCATTTTTTAAAGCACGGTATGTTATTTAAATACATGGTATGCAATTAAGGATTCATATATGTGTATTTCCCCAAAAGTCCTTCTCCTAGACATTGAAAACTAGGCCCTCAGACAGCCGAAACCCCGGAGCTCTAACTTACAGATGCTAGGAACCCAGAGCTGTCACACTGCAGGCAATAGGGATGGCTTGAGAGACCTCAAACACCAGATTTACAGCTAAAGAGAAACAAGATTGTAAACGGGGAAAAAGAAAAACTGTTCTTAAGTCTTTCTAAAACACATGCTTTTCCCTTAACTGTGCACTTAAACACTCTATACATTTCTCCTGCCCTCTGATTTTTTTTTCTCAGTCCTAGTAATTCAGAATATGTTCAACTACATGTTTGCAGCCATTAGAAGTAACCCAAAATGAGAATAAAAATAAAATAAAAAGATCTTCATTTTCCCATTGCAGCTTTCCCTCCCCTGCTTTCATTTCCTAAAGCCCACCTCTCTTATCCAGCACTTTGCCTTCTGTTCTTTATAAACATGTGCACATCTATCTAACCTAGTTTCAAAATGAAGACATGAAGCATGGCATGTGAATTAACCATTTGTAACTATGTGTGATTATATTTTGTTCCTTCCTGTAAATGACCGTGTACATAAGCAATTCAGTCGAAAAGGCAATTGATTCCTTGAACCAGGAGATGGAATGCTCAAGAAAGAAAATGCATGTTTCGCAAATCCTAATTGACAATACATTATTTTCTTCCAGAAATGTATGAGAAACGTATTTATTATGCACGCAAATATCCTAAACACAAGTGCAGACATTTTTCAGGCCTGTTACTGCAAAGCTGTTTGCTTTCCTACCACAATAGCTTAGAGTTATGTCACACTAGCTTGTATAGGAACCCTGATCATTCATTGATTCTGAACATTCTCTCACAGATAAAAATCGAAAAAATTCCTAATTGAGAACGAGCATTCTCTTGCTAACGTAGTGTTAAGGAAGAATGTTGAGGATTAAAAAAAAAAAAAAGATTAAAGGGAAATATTTTTGCTGTATACTTCCCGTTTTCCTTCTAGCCCAGATTCCGAAGATATTGGAATTGCTGTCCGTTTTAAACAAAAGGTTTCTATTTGTTTCCATTAGAGTAATTGAGAGGCTACACTGGTTTTCAATAGTAACTATTGTGAATTCAGGCCTACATCTGGGTTGCCTCATTAAACAAAAGATACCCACCGCTGTCAACAACCACACAGCACAACGCTTCCCCATCCCTCGTCTTTATCTGGAAGGAATGGTGCAGACGAGAAACACGGCTGTCACCACCCACCTGGTCAAAAAACTCTTCTGGGGTCCCTCCTTTTGGTGGTCTGGTGACTACAGAACAGCCCTTGTGTGACACATTTGGGCTTGCCTCCCCGCCCCCACCCCCAGTACACGAGCTTCCTTTCTTTAGAGGACCAACCACTCGGTCCCTCATCATCACTCCTTGGGAAATCCAGTCGCGACTCTGCCCACCGTCCCACCGTTTCCTCCTGACCCCAAAATGCACTGATAATCGATACACACTGACCACCCCACCACACGCCATCCCCCAACGTGCCCTGGCTCCGCTCGTCACCCTCGGGCCATACATACACAGCTCCCCACTCCACCACCCCACGGGGCGCCGTGGCCACAACACTAAGTTCAACCCGTCTGCTACCCCCTTGGCCCCCCGAAAGGGATTTGTCATTTATCAGACGCACGGCAGATAAACGCGCACGCCGAATGCACAGTACTCAAAAATACTCAAAAGGCATACGCCGAGGCCGGGGGCAGGGCAGCCCGACCCCTCTGCGTGTGATGTGCGTGTGCGTGTGCGTGAGTGTGTGTGTGTGTGTGTGTGTGTGTGTACACACGCGCGCGCACGCGCGCCCCTATGGGTGCGGGTAGTGGTCGGGGGCGCGCCGGGGGAGGGTAGGTACCAGCGGCCGGCGCCCGGGGGCGGGGGCCGCAAGGGGCAACTGCCCTGGGTGTTCCGGGGTGGCGGGCAGGGGGCGCCGAGGCCCGGCGGCAGGGCCCGCGAAGGCCGGCCCCGGGCGATACTCACCCAGCAGCAGCAGCTTGAGCTCCCGGCGGGCGTCCCGCTTGTCCCTGCGGAGCTGTCTCTCGATCTCGTCGTTGATCCGCCGGGCTTCCTTGGCCTCCTCGCTCAGGCAGCACGCCATGATGGACTCCAGAGTCATTCTTCCAAAGTGCCTCCGCTGCAGCCCCGCCGGCACCCCCTGCTCACACGCGCGCACACACACCCTCCCGCCCTCGCTCCCCCGAGGCAGCGGTGGCCGCCGAGCCCCCGCCGCCCGGGCGCGCGTCCGGGACGAGCTCGGGGAACAGCCGCGGGGGCCGCGGCCAGGGCCGGGGCCACCAGGTGGGCCGGGAGTGCGGCAGGAGCGGACGGCTGGGGCCGCCGGCCGGAGCGAGACGGGCGCGGGAGGCGGGCGCGGGAGCTGGTTCGGGGGGCGCGCGAGGAAAGGCCGCCGCACCCGGCCTTGCTCAGACGCTCGAGCTTCCTTCCCCAGGAACGGGTGGCCCGCCTCGCCCCCCGCGCCGCCGCCGCCGCCGTTCCCCTAAGCCCTGCGCCTGGCGGCGAGAGCACATCCACCGGGGCGTCCCCGCAGCGAGCGGCCGCCGACGGCTCTCTGCGCCCGGCGTGCCCGCCCCCCGCCGCCGCCTGACACGGCTGCCGGGCGCCCTCCGCCCTGCCCGCGCCCACCGCTCGCCCGGCCGCCGCGCGCCCCGCCGCCTCCGCCTCCGCCTCCGCCTCCGCCAGGCGCCCACCCCCGGCCCCAATTGCCAGGCGCGGAACGGCTGCTCAGTGCGCGCCCTCCCCCTCGCCACACACACACATTTTCTTCTTTCTCTGAACTGGAGCACAGATCCGGGAGGGAGGCGGCGGCGGCGGCAGCGGCGGCGGGAGGAGGAGGAGGAGGAGGGAGGAGGGCGCAGAAGGAGGAGGGAGGAGGGCGCGGGAGGAGGGAGCGGGAGGCGGTGCCGCCCGGCCCCTCCTGGAAGGCTCTCCTGGGCTCGCAGCCGCCGCGCGCGCGCTGCTCCCGGGTTGGGCCGGCCCCTCGGGCTCTGCGGGCGCCTCCTGCTCCCGCGCCCTCTGCGGGGCCCGCGGGCGAAGCGGTCACGGCCGCCCCCGGCGGGGGTGGGGGCGGGTCCCAGTGGTGCAGCCGGGGCCGCCGCCAACCTGCCGCTGCCGGCCGCCCGGGCGTGGTAAAGCAGGAATATGGCGGACTCTGCCTGCCTTTCAGCCCACCGAGCCCGGTACGCGGCCTCGGCCCTCCGGGAAGCCGCGGGCTTCGGCCCCGCGAGCTCCTGCACGGGCTGCCCCCGCGCACACCCTGCCCAGCGCCCCGCCGGCGGCCGCGGCGCTCGCTCTCCCAGCTCCCGGACTGCTCCGATCCCCTCGCGGGGCTGCTCTGCAGCCACTTCTGTATTCTTTTGCGTTCCTATTTCTAAAACGCCATTTGGTTAGAAAGTATCTCTCGTCACCTGTGGTCTCAGTTCAGTAGTAGAAAATCAGATACAGTCGTGGAGTGCGACTAGGAAGAAGCAATTGTCACTGGTTCCCTTGGGGGGTGGGGGTGCGGGAATTAATAAGCGAAACTGTCTGCAAAGTTACTGGACATTTAAATCTAAATCTTGAGCAGAAAAAAATGAAGATGCCCAAGTTTGCAAGCGCTTTTTGATAGCTTCCAACTTTTCATTCCATTGACGTTTTTGTTTTTTAGACGCTGTCCTCATTTTTGAGGAGGCACAGGATGTTTAACTGCCAAGTAATCGAATTTACTTTTCTTTACCGAGACTGAATTACGGATGACTGCTGGGAAAATGCAAAATAATGTGGAAGAAAAGAAAAAGAAAAAAATAGAAAAATGGGAAAACCAAGATCGCCCCCAACAAATTTTTTCTATTATTTTGCTTTTCCACTCCATTAGGCCTTCGTACTTAAAAATATTTGCATATTTCGTTGTGTTATAAGACCGTTAATGGCCAAACAAAACAAAACAGTGCTCATTCAGGTTTTATGTGGTTTAATAGCTACAAGAGGTGAAACTCATTGCCTCTTGCCTCAATGGAACCTGAAGTCTTAAAAGTAAATTGTACTTTATGAAAGGAATCTCTTTTTCACATTTTGTTTTCTCTGAGATGTGTCTGATGTAACCTGCTGATGCAGAGTTTAAAGTAAGGTCACGACCGCACTATTGCTACAGGTCAAGAACGCACATAGGGGGTTCTTAGATGACAGATGTGTGACTACGATCTTTCATTTGCCATTACCTCCACCTCTCTCAGGACTAGATCCAACAAGTCATCGAGACATAAGATCTATATTTGAGACTCCCTTTTTAAAAGATATTTGGCCTAGAAAATGATTAAATTTCACCTTGGCCAGGAGAGTAGAAAGGACAAACCTCACTCCCTTTATGTGAATGCCTACAGAAAGCCACTTGACTTGCTATGAAATTAAAATTTAAAATTAAGTGACTAATGAAATTAAAGATTTAAATTCAATATGCAGAAATTTTAAATGGCTTCAGGTGAAAAAGTTAATTATAAATTTACATCCTCTAATATGTGTGTGTGTGTGTGTGTGTGTATAGATATATATGTTCCAGAGAGATACAAAATGCCAGAAAACCAGATGACAGGAAGTTTCTAGTGTCTGTGTTTCCTAGCCAAGAATCTCTGAGATTTTTGAAAACGTCTTTAAGACTGTGCATTCAAATTACCAGGTAATCCATTTTTACTGAATTGGCCTATTTATTTTTATTTTTATTTTTTTGATGGAAGGAATTAAATTCAATACACTATAGATACAAAGTCTGTTTTGTATCCCCAGCATTAGGGACACTCCCTGGCACTTAGTAGATACTTGAGTGGATAAGACAAACCAATAAGAGGATGTGCCTTCAAGTATTGGGAAGAAATCAGGAAGCAAGGAATATCAACACTTTATAGTGATAGAGCTATATACACGGGTGTCAAGAAGGATAGAAAAGTCCAAGTCTGGGCCCATTGCTATTCAGACACCTTTGCATATATATCTGGAAAGCATTTGCCAAGCAAATATTCATATAACCTAAGTTAAACAAACAAAAATTCATGTAGAAACTACTGGAGTTGTTGACCATGGTCTAGAAGCAAATATTCTAAGCAAATACTCTAAAATACGCAACTAAACATAGATCGTATTACAAAGTCCCACTTCATTAAATCAAACAATTACTTATCCACTGCCTATTATGTGTAAATAAGGTGAAAATCCAGGAAGAGATATTAAGACAAATATTATATGGTCCTTGCCCTCAGTAAGTATATAGTCTTAAGGCATGTGGTTCTGAACAGCTATAATAAAACATAGGAAATCAATTTGTATTAAAGTCGGGATAGAAGTAACAATATAAAGGTATAAAAAGAAAGGAATAATTCATTCTCTTCTGGAGAACTAGGGAAGATGTCACAGGAAAGAATGAACAGGTTTTCAATAAATATATATATATATATCTGTACCACTAAAAAAGTAAATCAGCATTCCAAATCACTCCAGACAGACAGATAATAAACCATTTTGAGAATTCCAGGGCAATTACTAGATAGCTGGAAAATCATAGGAGTTTGAACACTGAACGCCAGAGGAAAATGGGAAGACTGTCACCTCTTCTATGGTATCCTGAGATGGATACCTACCCCCATGATCATAACCACCCTGTCCTTTAGGTACTGGGGGCTGGGGGTACAGCCCAAGTCATACTTTAGTCTCTAGAAGTAATCCTAGAGCCGAAGAGTTACAAAAAGGTTGCAGTGCCCTAAAGGAGCTCCTGGGGAAGGAAAAGCCCGTACTCCTTCTGTTCTCAGAGTCGTTTGGCATTGCTGCTTCACAGCATGCACATCACTGCATCACTGTAATTGTCTATTTCTCTTTGTCTCTCTATCTCTGTCTCTGTCTCTCTATTGATTAGGAGCACAGACTTTGTCTTTTATAACTGTTTTCTGGGCACCCGAAAGAGTGCCTATCCTAGAACAGATAGTAAGTTATGAACAAAGAAAAGGATACCTGAACCTCCATCCACAGCAGACATACTCACAGACTGCCTGTGCCAGGCAGTGCACCGGGCCAGACACCTGAGGCACACAAAGCCCTTAAAGGTGTAATAATCTATTTGGGCAGACAGTCCACATGCATAAAAGAATAAACAACAATGCAAAATGAGAAGTACTCACTGCTAATCTACAGTAAAGAGAATGGATTGCTAGGAGTTCAAAAGAAAAAGCAGTTATCCTGGCCAGCACTCAAAGCAAGTATGGATAGGCACACGATGGTCACCTGAAAGACCAATTGGAACTCAGCCTGAAGCATTGCAGGTCCTACAACAGCTGGGAGAGAGCTCCTCTGTGCACAGCTTGCTGGCACAGCTGTCTAATCAAGGAATAAAGTGTCTTTGCTGGTATGGAAGACAGGCAAGCAGGCCCAGAGAGACTTAGAGAGCTGCAAATGGCACCACCTAGAGGAAAATTTTTATAACAGCATAAAGATTATAATTCTTAGTTCAAAGAAAGGGTTTTACCATCAACATGTGGAAGATGAAAAACCAGGTGTGAAATAGAACACCTTCTTCTGAAAGAGAAAATACCCACACTGCAAAGCCACAAAACTGATATTCTAGATGAAGCAGAGTACCTCAATGACGTTTTTCCATTATTACCCTCAGAAATGTGTCCAAGTGATCCTCTGACTAATCAAATGCACGTATTTTGTGTTTATCTAAGGTCAGCATTTTCACAGGAAGCATTGTACTCACAGTGTAAAGGCCATCCGAGTCTCACCAGACTGAAAGGCCATAAGTGGCTTGTCAGATGGGAATGATTTTTAAGCAGAATAGACCAGGGTTTCAACCACCGAAGCCACTCACTAATGTTTGATGAATGAATGAATGAATGAATGAATGCTAAAATCAGACAATGAGGTATCAAGTCACCCCAAATTATGATCCAAATCCTTGTGGCATCTAAAGGATCAAGGATAACTTAACCAGTATAAGTTCCTTCCTGCCCCAGAGTATTACTGCAAAGTGGAATCACCTGTCTCCCAAGACTCTCCACCTTTGCTGGACTTCCATCTAAGACCAAGGATGGTATTTGACCTGAAGAAGTATTGCTTTTGTCTTAATGGTGCTACTGAAAATTTTGAATTAGCCATCAAAACTTCAACATCTCGAGATTCACACAGAAATCGGGGTTTCGGCTCCTGGTCAAGACCTGGGAATCCCAGGCCTATATTCCCAGATGAAAACCATTCCCCTGATTTATTCCCCATTGCTGTAAAACCTGGACCAATTTATACTCCCCATTTAATAACGCTCTGTACCTGTGAGCATTTCAAGTGGACCATCTAAGGCAGTTAACAGAATGGAGAGTGGATTTTGGAATTCATCAGTTAAGGTAGTTAAGGCGATTGGTTTCTTTCCCAGTCTTTGTTTCCATATTTCTAAAACAAATACTCATTTATCTTATTATACTTATCCCCTTTTGATGATTTTTCATGTAAAGCTCAATAAGGAAAGGGATTTTTGTCTGCTTTGTTTACTCCTAAATCCAGCACCTAGAATAGTACCTGGGATGGAGTAGATGCTTAAAAAACATGTGTGGAATGAATGAAAAAGAGATCCTCCAATTAAAGAGGCCACATATTGGCCACATGGCAGTCTGCCTCTTTTCTTTCTTTCCTTAGCCAGATGGTACCCACCAAAGTTGGCTACCTTTCTAAAACATTCCTTGGCCCTGTGCTTTAAAATCTTGCCTCAAATGAGTTCACTAAGGAAAATTAGCCATCATTAGGCTATCAAGAAAGCTGGGATGCAATATTTTTGTTCAAAACCCAGATGCAAATACCCATTAAATCCACCTAAATCAACTTTATAGGAAAGCTGATATTCCTAACACAAATTCATCTAAGTAATGTGCATGTTATATTTTGGAGATCATGACACAATATGTAGTCAAAGTTAATTGCTCAATGTATGATAATTTAATGATACACAGCACATGTTGATAAAAAATACATAAGTGAAGTGTCTGTTGTGCTGTCTTCTTAATGATTGAAATGTTCTTAATATTAACCTTTCAATTAATTACTATCCTTGTAAATTTTTAATCTGCCATTCTGAATTATATTAGGATATAAGAACCCAGTAGCTTTTCAGTTTTAAAGAGGAATATAAAATATCTCTTCCTGACCACAAAATTAGATATAATAGTTTCTCTCATTTTATTTATTTTTATTTCCTTTCCAATCTCTTAGGCCTACGAAAATCTATTTAAGCCACAGAAATTTCTAAAGGCCCCTTTTAAATTTGTCAATATACTTCCACCTTTTCATCCTTATATAAATTCTTAAGAACTAGATTTGGAGTACTTTGCACCGTATGGAATGGGGCCTGGAATAGGATGAATTGAGTGAGGCGCTATTTCTTTCTTTTTCTTCCTTCCTTCCTTTCTTTCTTTCTTTCTTTCTTTCTTTCTTTTTTTTTTTTTTTTTTTTTGCTTGCCTTAAGCTCCAATATTCTCTGCACGGAACTATTAGTGGTTCTCCTTTTATTTAAAATTTTAATAATTTGTTCTTCATGGATTTTTCCATTAATTTTTTTAAAATTTGACTTAAAATATGATTTATCTTGATTATTGAGATTTTTGGTGCTCTCTTAAATTTTGCACCTAAGGCAAATGTCTCACTTGCTTACCTTATCCTGGCCCAGATATAGAAATGAAACATGAATTGCCATAAAAGTGGAGGAGTTATCACTATGGAGAAGTATCATGCTGTAGAGGTTTATCTGTTTTTTACAACTTAAGAATATACATGATTTCTGCCTGCAGAACTGAAACAAAGAACTGATTTGAAGAGCCATTGACTGTTCAAATAGAAGCAGTTGAAGCTTCCACAGCCACTCCAAAAATGCATGGTATCAGGAAAATCGGACCCCCAAAATCATGAGAAAAATGCAGTAAATATTACATATTTTCAGCTCACTATTTGGCTTACATTAAAAAGCAAAGACCATGGAATAAAGAGACCTAGGAAACCATGTTATCCCTGAATTTCTTTTAAATCCAGGAATCATTTCTTAAAGCGTACTCAAAAGCCAGTCTATAAAAGGGCAAAGGTACAGGTGTACTGATTAGGGAGGGGTGACACTGAAGCCTCACACTTCCTCTTCTTTCCTCTTCCTTTAGACCATTTTTGAAACCTCTGAGCTAATCTAATTGGCACATTTTCTGGCAGGAGTAATACCTAAAAATTGATCCAGGTTCTACAGCCAGGAAGTGGCAAAAGCAGAACCTGAACTTCGATTTTCTCACAATTTTCTACTCCTGATGCCCCCTGCCTTTAAACTGAAGGATTCCTGGGGGAAGTTATATTTGGTCTCCACCTTTCCTAGTCTCAGAACTTGTTATCTTTTTGAAAAGGGTCAGTGGTCCCTTTCATTTTTTATCTATTCTCACGCAGCCCATAACCTACTGATAATAAATCACAGTATTTTTGCAGGAATATTTGTATTTTCAACTAGATCAAAGCCACGGGTTAAAGTGTGGTCTGATCCTTGGCAACACATTAGAATCACCTGAGGAGACTTTAAGTAATACCAGATGCTAGATTTGCAACCCAAATATTTGGATATAATTCGTTTGGATATAATTAGTATATTTTTAGTATTTTTTATGCCCCCAGGTATTCCAACGTGCAGGCAAGATGAGAACAATTGAACTATAGTAATAAAATAAATTACATATGTGCAGACCTCAGCTAGCAGGTGCATAATGCATCCATAATTACCTACTCCGGCTGGGAAGTAAGGCCAGTCCCGCCTAACACCGGGCCTGCACTAGGCTCAGGGATCACTGAAACCCGGCTGGTCCTGCCCCTGCCTACTGTCCCTTTAGACCTTTTGATATTTTTTTTATTTCCCTTTTCCCCTCATTATTTTCTTAAATTTTTAGATCAATGTTGATTGTCCAGTAGGGGTAGGAAGGAGCCTCAGAAAATACAGGAAAATAAGGAGACAAAAATGAGTATTGTCCATAATCCTACCACCCAAAGATAACCTTTGTTTATAACATTCGTTAGGCTTTGAGTCTTTTCTATTCAGATGGATAGACATGAGATTATTTACAGTTAAAATCATATTGTACATACTGGTATTTATTTTTTTAACTTACATAAGCATATGGAAAAACGCTCAAGTAGAACAAAATTTTACAGAAATCTCTCTCCCACTATCAACCTACCTCTCACTTCCCCAGAGGCAAGCAGTGCTACTAGTTTTTTGGCAGACTTCCAGAAATAGCTATGCATTGACATATATATAAACATATACATAAGTCTTTTAGTTACAAAAATAATTGCCTACTATACAACCTATTCTGTAATTTGCTTTTCCTGCTCATGATATTTCTCAGAGATCAGTCTGTATCATGCACTTTTTTGACATTGAGTAATTTTCCATTGTAGATTCCCCAGTTTCTCAACCAGTTCATTATGGATGGGTATTTGTTTCCAGTGTAGCATTACTTTTAAAATAAATATTTATGTATTTATTTGTTTGTTCTTTCCATTTTTTTCAATTCACTGAATATGCTTTGAAAATTATTTCAGTGGCTGCTTAGTGTTCCATTGTATGAATTTATAATAACATGTTCAACTAATACGGAACTGCTGAATCTTATTATTGTTTCCAATTCTTTATCATTGTGAATGATGCTGCAATGAACAATCTTTATATACAAATTTTTGTGGCTATCTCCATGTCTAAATTCAAATTTAGTCCAAAGCACATGTGCTTTTTAAGGCTTCTGATACACAGTGCTAAGTTGGTAGCAATTTATATTTTTACTAGCAATGTATGAAAAGTCCCATTCCTCTTATCTTTCTTAAACTACAAGCACTGATTTTAAAATTATGGAAATGGTTTGGGGTCAAAATACTTGTGATTTTCTTCTAACTGTAATTTTTCTTCATTATGAACTACTCTGAAGCTTTAATAATTTCAGACTTTTTACTAAACCTATGAATCTGTCTACAAATCATTTATAAACACTTTTAACTATATAATAAGCCATATAGATAAAGCTTATTTTTAAAAATGTAAAGTCATCTTATTTTAGAGTTTAAATGACATATAAAGCCCATAATTCAGTGAAAAGTCTACTTGGTAATACATCTAAAATATTCCAGGCTTTCTTTTAACACAAATCCACAAGACCCATAGTTTGGCTACATTTTGAGCTTGTCCTATATTTCTAAAACTTCATTCTGAAGATTTGAAACACTTTTTCAACTCTGCATCTAGGGGTGTAGCTTGCCCAAAGCAAATAAAAACCCTACTGGCTAAGCCTTCCCTTTCATTCACAGGGAGCTAAGGAAAGGATCAGTTTGTTCAGCTGCATGAGGATTAGATCTCAACAGTGACATTTTGCAGGGATCAGGGGAAGGACGTTAGCAATTACTCAGGGAAAATATAAAATTGCTCCCCAGGAAGATAGGAAGTCCTTTTTATTATCTACCTTATCTAGCCATAGGCCACATGCGTATTTTTGCTATTGTGCTTGCAGGGAAAAATCTCCAAATGCAGTACATGTCAATTGATTTTAATAGCTAAGACCCAGTTAAGTAAGGGTAAAGCAATTTCACAGAAAACTCTTTCAGACCATTTGCTACTTAAATCTTTTTAAAGTTATCACACACCATTTCTCTTGGACTCTATGTCCTGCCAAGTGATTAATATCTGAAGGTCTGGAATCACTCAAATGCACCTTAATTATAGTTAGAACTTACCTGAAGTACATGCCTTGTAAGAATTTTAGTCAGGCCTGCCTGGAGAATTTTGAGGCATGTGGTGGAATGTCAGTGAGATGGCAGATTGCTCAGATGCCGGTTGTTGGCTCTGAAATGCCACCTAAGCTATGTCATTGTGCCAAAGGTATTTATTCCAGTGTATATCTTTCCACAGGGAAGGGCACAAGGCTGCCAATTCCACTAACTCCAATTCCAGGACTGCGGATCCTAAACTTCTTCAAGGCAGGAATAGAAAAAAAAGTTTATCTGAGGATTTCTGAACCATTTCTCTTTTCCTCTCCATGAAGAATACTTCAATGGCAAGTTGATCCATTTTGGCTTTGATGCTCTGACTACGAAAGGCAGAATATTGGTAAAATGGCAGGAAAATAATTTGTGTCTCCTCAATACATTATATTCAAATTATTTGCATTTTATTTATTCTCAGACCACATTTGTCAACTTAGTGAAGCAGACATGTCTTGCAAAGGCTGCTATTATGTCACTGAATGGCTTAACCTTAAACTCTTTGAGGTAACCATAGGCAACATTCCTGACAGGTCTTAGGACTGGAGTTGGCAGGCATGGTATTAGCATAATAGGAGAGGGTTGGGCAGCAAGTGGGGAGGATCATGCTAGTTTGGCCACTGAGGTCTGACAAGACAGATCCTCCTGTAAGTCCTGTCCAAGGCAGTTCAGTATCACACAGTGAGTGTTCAAGCATCACAGCTACATGAACTCACGGTTCAAAAAATTTCATTCATTCATTTTATCATTTGTACTCATTCATGTATTCATCCAACTCCCATTTTGTAGCAAGGCAGGACACAAAAAGAGGAAGGAGTCTGTGATTGGAATGACTTAAGTCAAGATCAGAAAAGCTGACCACAGGCAAAAAGTTTGGAACCTGGGTCCAGTTCCTGCGACAAGCCCAGTGCTGAGGAATTAGGAGGTTAACAGAACAGAATTCATGGGCAGAGACCAAATCCTGTGCATGACCTCAAAGGGAGATTCAGCACAAAGTGACCTGATGCTGATTGCCAGAAAGTCTGGCTTCACCGGAAGTCCAAGCTTGGTCCTGGGAGCTGGAGATAGGCCATTCCTGTGCTGGGCGCTAATAGTCCCATGCACTCTTTGGAAGAAGGGGGCAAAAGCAGCCTGTGCTTGACAATTCTTTTCTTCCAAAACAGGATCAGTTTAGTGATTTCTAGTTCTGGATTTAGTTAAAAGCAGTTTCCAAAAACTGTAGATTTCTTCAAAGTTAACCATTTGCAACTATTTTTGCATTCCTCAACCCTTTTCTGGGCCTAAAGAAAAACCCACAAGGCTATATTATTGCAAAGCTTTACACACAAGTAAGTTTTTAAGAAAATAAACATGAAAATTTTAAATCATTAAAATTACTTCCCCATAAATGTTAATATATTAATATATAAATATTAATATGCATCCCCATAAATAACATTTCTAGAACCCCACATATTGTATTCATAATTTTGTTAGTAGTTAGTAATTTCATTAATTATTTTTTTGCTTGTGAAAAATGGAGAAAGATGAGCATGCGTGATAGAGAGAGAGGGAAGGAGGAAAGAAGGGAAGGAGGGAGGGAAAAAAAAGAAGGAAAGCAGGAAGGAAGCAAGAGAAATATGTTAATGAAACCTGAGGATACATGATCGTGAAGGGCAGACATGGAATCATCATCTCTAGATCTCAGGATAACAGCTGAGACTGTGTCCAAAATAGAAACCATGTAGCTTTTTATATTTCATAACATTATTTTGTGATTGGAAAATTTGGGAAATATGAAAAGTATAAAGTAGGAAAATAAAATTACTCTGCAGTTCAGCACGGTAAATATTTTGCTATGTACCATTTGTCTATTTTCTATGCAAATAAAAATATGAATGTTTAAAACACAGGATTATTAGGTAGCACATCCCATTTTGAATGTCTGCTCTTTTCATTTAGTAACCTATTATGTTTTTTTTAACCTTATATGTTTTACAACATGATGTTATTTTATCATATGAACATTTAATAACATGTTCACCTTTCTCCCATTGGTGCATATTTAAGTATCAACTTTTTCTCCTTGCTACTATAAATAGCTTTATCACAAACATCTTTGCTGAAATCTTCTTGAGCATCCCTGAATTGCCATTCCAGGCAGAACTGTAATAACTGGGACAGAGAATTCAAGTCATCTTAGAGACTATTTTCACAGACATATTTCAAAACTAGAAAGTTACGAAAACATAGAAAAGAGATGGTCCTGTTTCTTCATCTTAAATAAACTCCCAATTCTTACCATGATCTGTTAGTCTTCATGTCTCATTCTTCCCTCCTGGCCACTACTGATCACATGGTATTTACTCTGAAAGGAATGCTACCTGGTAGTACAGGGCAAACAGAACAGAGGGAGCCAAGAGCCAGGCCTGTAACCACTGGTGGATACTGAGTGTGCAATGGAGGAGCAGTTCCAGCTTAAAACTGATCGAAAAGGCACAACCATTGATCAGATACAGCATCCGCAAGGCCCAGCAGGATCTGTCACCATTCAGGGCTACAGGGCTACAGCTCTAGAAAAATGGAAAGACCAAACTGTGTGGAATCTAGAATGAGAGCTACTGAGGTATTAGGTAGGTAGGAATTACACAAAAAATCTGTCGATAAGTTTAGCCAGGCTAAAGTTCAGAGTCAGGGATTTGGTCTGCAAGATCAGGAAGTGGCAAGAGTTAGACGAGGAAGCAAGGAAGCAGGTCCTGGCCTGGGATCATACTTATAGAATGAGAATAAGTTCTGATTTGGGCTTCAAATAAATGCATAAATAATCTGGAGCACAAATCCCATTTAGGGGAAGCTGTGTCCGTTAAATGAGGCTAAATTTTGCTATAGTAACAAATGACCCCTAAATCTAAACGGTTTAAAAGAATTTTTTTTATTGCTTTGTCATGCTACATGTCCGCTGCACATTAGCAGGAAGGCTCTACATTGTCCTCACTCTGGAATCGCAGATTTGTATCACTTCCAGTTATTGCAATGAGGCAAGAGGGCTGGATATCCCAGCATCGATAATTAAATGGTCCTACTCATCTTTCATTGTGCAAAACAAGTCATATACCTAACTTCAAGAGGCCATGTGTCTGGGAGGAGGGGTAAACCAGAAACCTCGGTGAGTACTGGCAGTGGCTACCAGATAATGACCAGGCTAAGTTCTAAAGAGGAGACACTATGAAGGGAGGAAAAATTTTTGATGTTTAACCACAGCTTACCTGGAGTCCTAAATTCTCTTTTACCTGAAACCTACAGTAGGACTTAGGTTTCTGCAGACTGGGAGTCCTGTTCCAACCGGCGTGAAGAAGGAGCAGCAGAGCCATGGTGGGCACTGATTCTGGGGGATGGTGTAGTTGGAGAAACTCCACAGTACCTGCCCCTTGAGCTCATGACCAAATAGGATGAATTCTAGCACTCCTAGGCTATTGGGGTCACCACCTTAACCGTTCTTCAAATTTGTACTTTTAGACAGTTGCTGGCAAATTGATACCCCTAAGGAGCATTGTCATGATTTAGTCTCCTAGGGGGAAAAAAAAAAGCATCTATGTGCATCCAGATATATAGTTTTTTAAATGTTAAACAGTCGAATGACATTGTGAGCCATGTTAATCTCAGATAAGAACATTTGGGGACATTTTTTTAAGGTAAGAAAACCACCACCCCAGTATCTCATTCCGGTGATGATGACAAAATGATGGAATCTTAGTTTTTGGAAGGCCTTCCTAGGCTCTTTACAATCCCCAAGTATTTCTAGAACATCTGGTGCCTTTGGGACTGTGCAGGGTGCAGCTCCTGACCTTAAGCAATTATACCTGAAAAATGACAGGAGAAAAGGAGCACTTGCTTTGTATTCATTTCAAACATAGTTCAAATCTGGGAGGATCTTATGAAGCTTCAGAAATATGCTAATTTCACATTTAAGTCAACAAGAAAGAAACTTGTGGTTTTTCTCTTCATAATAAGCTTTTCTAAAGGAAGAGATTTCTCACTTAGATGTAGTTTATCAAATCTAAAGTAGGAGGTGGGGAATAATCAAGTAAGTTCTGTGGAAATCATTTATTTTACTGTATAGCACCATGCAAATGTCATGTCAGTGTAAACAAAAAGTGTGACTTATAAACATTCTCCAATATGGGATACATTTTTGCTAATTAACAGTATACTCAGCAAGTAAGCTGAGTAATTGATTTGCAAAAGGTTAGGGTTATCAGAATGGGCTTCATTGTCAACATTATGATTAGTTCTGGTACAGATTCTGGTGAGGTATGTGACCTGAATAAGCATGTGGTTCAGTTCCTGTCTGCATGGGATCATTTAGGCATTTAAGTGTATTAAGTAATATTAAGTGCTTGTACATCCTAACAACGTGTGACAATGAAGATCCCTAGAACTTTACTTACATTCCTTACAATGTTTTATTCCCTCTGCAAAAATAAAAAATGTTTAACTAGAAGAACCATTATAAATTCTCACTTTGCAAAAGAGGATGTATATATTATAAACACTTGACATATATAGAAAGTTTAAAATGTTAAAATACTGTATCTCCAGGGAAACTTTCAAGATTAATTTCTTGCAAATTTTTGGCAGTCCTTGAAATAGAAAAAAAAATAATGCTCTCAGAGGCAGTCTTCTATGGGTTGGTAGTCAATTCAACTAACTTAACCAAAAGTAGGAAGTCTTATAATTTATAATTTACTTTGTGATTTATCCAATATTCATGTGATAAATATCATTCATACTAGAAGAATAACCCTGCTCATCAATCAAGAAGACTCATGCAGGGGTTGAAAATGATGCAGGTATCCCATAGATAGTGACTGCTGCAAAATTGTCCCCTGTGTCCTTATGTCCCTTTGCCCAAACCGTTGAGAAGGTAGCTATAGTTAGGACCCTCGACAGATTAGAAAGGCAGAAACTAACATTTTCCATGCCTTGGTGCATATGGCTCAGCTGTTTGGAGAAAAAGATATAGCTTAAAACACTGGAGATTTTGAAATACAGGTTAAGAAATATGGGTTAAGCCAAGAAAGTCCAACTAGAATACTTTTAACTGACTAATGCAATAAAGCTTTCCTTAAAAAATGTTATTATTTTAAGGAGAGGGGAGTCCTGATTTTTTGTATTCTCAGTTGAGCCTTTAAATTTCTTCCATTTCTGGTGCTTTTAGAAAGCAACTATTTTAATTTTGATTTCAGGTTGCTGAATATAACCCCTCCTCCCATTTTCCTGTCTTGTACCAATGCATTTTTGTTTGCTGGAGATTTATTTTTCCTTTTTAATTCATTGTCAAGCATTGTGACAGTGTGAAAAAATGGGCATGCTCTTATCTTATAAATTGGCATCGCTTTTCTGAACATCCATTTGGCAACAGTAAAAAAAAAATGTAAGTAAATAAATAAGAAAATCCTGAAAAACATGTATGTTTTTTGACTTAGTAATGACATTTCTAGAAATCAATCCAAAAGTCAAATATTAGGGAATTGACTAAATATATTATGCTATATCCACATTATGCTACATCCACATGATGGAATATGAAGTAACCATGAATAATCATGCTACATCAATGTAATGTGAAATAAAATACATTGTTAATAAAAAAAAAAAAGCAGGTCATCAAACAATGTGAATAGAATGATCTTAATTTTTTTTAATTATATATATATATATATATATATATATGGGAGGTGCGTGCATGTATGTGTGTGGTGTGTGTGTATGTGTGTGTGGTGTGTGTGTTTGGAAGGCTTTATACCAAAATACCAATAGTTATATCTTGAAAAGAGGATTATTGGTGATTTTTGCTGATAATTTCTGCTCTTCTGTATTTTTAAATTTTCAAAATGAACCCATTCTACTTTTGAAATTAAAAAATTTATATTTAACATACATTTATTAGATGTACAACAATGTGAATATATTTAAGGCCTTTAGTCTATACACTTACACATGGTTAAAATGGTAAATTTTTATGTCATATATATTTTACCACAGTAAGAAGGATACATTTAGTAGTAAATCTAGATGTCCTTGCATTTGGTGATGGCTTTTTAGATATGACACCAAAAGCATAATCCATGAAAGAAAAAGTTGGACTTCATTAAACTTATTAATATCTCCAAGAAAGACACTGTTAAGAGAATGAAAAGATAAGATATATTTGGGGAGAAAATATTTACAAAACATATATATGATGAAAGACTGGTATTCACAACAGATAGAAAATTCTTAAAACAAAATAGAAATCAGATTACCCAATTTACAAATAAGCAAGAGATCTGAACTGACACCTCACCAAAGAAGATAGATAGATGACAAACAAGCACCCGAAAATAATCTCTACATCTTATTCCATGAGAGAATTGCAAATTTAAAACAAGGACATACAACCACCTACCTATTAAAATGGCTAAAATCCAAAACATTGATACCACCAAATGCTGGTGAGGATGTGGAACAACAGGGACTCTCACTCGTTTTTACCATTCATTGCTGGGAGGAATGTAAAATGATACAGTCACTTTGGAAGACAATTTGGCAGTTTGTTACAAAACTTAACATACTCTTATCATACAATCCAGCAATTGCATTCCTTGGTATTTGTCCAGATGTGTCGGAAACTTATGACCACACAAAAACCTGCACGTGGATGTTTATAGCAGCTTTCTTCATAATTTCCAAAATTTAGAAGCAACCAAGACTTGAATAAATAAACTGTGGTACATTCAGACAACAGAAAGAAATGAGCTATCAAATCACAAAAAAGATATGGAGGAAATTTAAATGCATATTGTAGTGAAGGCTACACACTGTATGATTCAACATTCTGGAAAAGAGAAAACTATGGAGACAGCAAATAGATCAGTAGTTTCTAGGTTTTCAGGGGAGAGAGGGATGAATATTGAAGTACAGGGGATTTTGAGGTCAGTAAAATTATTCTGTATTATACTGCAATGGTGGATACATGTCATTATACATTTGTTAGAACCCATAGAATGTATAATGCAAAGAATGGATCCTAATGTAAAACTAAAGACTTTAGCTAATAATGTACCAATATTGTCTCATAAAAATAAACAAAAATTACATTAAAATATTATTTACCTTGAAAAAATATATTTACTAATCAAAATAAAGGTCACTGTTTCCAGTCACAATTCCACTTTTAAAATATTTATTTCCATTTCCATAATTATCCCTTGGTTACTCACTTTTTTTATACAGTTTAATTTTTTGTTTTAATAGCCAGTATATGCACAGCACATGCAGACTAGTATCTAAACTAATATAATAAGTTACAGTGACTTAAGTTTCAATCTTTGCATTCAGCAAGTTTAAATCCATCCTTATGTGATTTTAAAAACCTTATGTACTAACTGAAAATATTGCTCACTGATTAAACTTTCTCAAATACTATTGCTGAATGTACAGTCACTCATTATGCCAATACAACAAAGATACCACATGTCTGAGTACTGCAATGTGGTAGATATTCACTGAAACACACACACACACACACACACACACACACAACTAACAAAACTCAGTAGTAAATATCTAAGAATCTGGACACTTCATCAGTGTTTCCAAGTGTTTCATTAATATCTTTAGACAAGTGTATCAAAACCGTGGCATAATATGAAGAAGGCAATTTTGTTTTTACCGGCATCAGAAAGTTATGTCTACTCTGCCAATGCCAGGTCTGCTTAATTTGACTTAAAAAATTAATATGACAACATTACAAGCTCACGCTACTCTGAGATTAGCATGCCATGGTAATTTATGGTGTATGATAGCAACCCTAGAAATTTCCAAGCAGATAATTTTCATATTATGTAACAGTAATATGATTACTGATTCAGTGAGAGCCCCAAGTCCTATCATTTTTATATTTTGATTAATAATTTCACTACTTTGAATAAATAATCCCTATACATTTTGGGGATCTAATTTCTCAATAAATGTTTCAGAAGAAACCAAGGCAAAACATTCACATGTAAAAACCTTAAGAGTTCTCTTATTTCCGATGATAACACAGCATTAGGGAAAAGGAAAAATAAGATGCCAATGGTATTCATTTAACATAAATATATTTCTTGTTCTCGGTGAATACATGTGTAGGTATAATTTTCACAGCATGGAGGCAAAATAGGACTTCAGAACGGGGACTAGGACTGAGAAAGCCTCTTCTACCTGACAGTTGAGACAAATACTATGAGCAGCAGTGTTGAAAGTGATGTGGCTAATTCGGTCCCAAGGGATCTGCTCAGGTGTGTAGCATATAACCAAAGGGGCCTCCTGGCATCATTACTACTCAATGACACATGGGCTTACAAAGCTTTTGAGTTTAAAAAAAAACATATTCATCAGCTGGAAATATATTAGAGTTAGAGTTAACTTTTGAAGTGAGGAAGCTGGACAGAACTAGGCACTTGAGATGATCCCAGGCACATAGCATGGAATTGAGTCTAAGATCCCAGGTCCCTTAGAGAACCTGGAGTGGAATCAGGTAACCAAATCAGAAAGCCAGTCTTTTCTGTAGAGCAAACACACGAGCTCAGGGTCCCACTATGAATATGAATGGGATTATAATTAATTCATTGTTGTGGTCACTATTGTGGCCTAGCTGTCTGGGTCTTGCCAACTCCAAGAAGCCAGAGAGTGACACTAATATTAACTTTATTTTCATGCCTCTCTCTGTCTGACATTAAAATATTAATTTAGTCCATAGAGAAAAACATGGTCATCAGGCTTGCATACTATCACGAGAGCAATTATTCCCATCAGATATCAGTCCTCAGGATTCAGTCCCTGCCTGGGGCTATGCATTTTGAAATCCCAGGTAAGTTGGCAAGTCGTCCAGCTTGCTGTTTGATGTTGTAATCAGGTAGCTGATGTTACAGATTTGTAGATACTCAAATCTCTGCCCTACAGGGAGTGCTGACATTAACGTGAAACAACTTGTTAAATTTGGCACTCTATATTGCATATTTGGTCTACTAAATAAGTATTATACAAAGGGAAGACACATCAAATCTTAAAATTATAGAACTGTAGAGCTGAAAGAGACACTAAACATGTAAACTTGCACTCTCATTTTATATGTATTCCCCCAAACGCTATACAATTCTAGAGGGCATTACCTGCTTCTTTACATTTGGAATGCAAAATACCTTAGGTTTTTTTACCGTACAACCCCTCTGAGAAGGAAACGCTCCTGTTTATTGTAAGTATGTCTTTGCTCCTTGAGTCTCTCATGAGAGAGCCAAGGTTCCCCAGGGTGTGGTGCTTACTACGTCTAAGGATTCAATCTTGCTTACTATTGCCTCAAAACTAAAGAGGAAAACTTAGCCAGGTCCCCAGTGGATCTTTTCATTGCCCCATAGTGTCAATGTGGAAACAGAAAGTGCAGTGGATCCAGTGCAAGGCCTCATTTATCATACCAGACTTCCCTGGTTCTTCACAAGTGCCAGAGGCAAAGATGAGTCAGGGTTCCTAATGTTAAAGCCTTTCTAGGGACACTTTATACACACAGAAAGAACCATTTTCCCCAACCACGATGTTCAGAAAGGGTTCTAGTAGTCACCCAATGTGTGCATAGAACTAGTTTCCACCAATCTCCATTATTTCTATCCTTATGATGAGTTTTTACATCAGGGGGATTTTTGACCCTCTTTACTTTGATATATGAGGATGAATAAACTTTCTTCTTCAGGAAAGACTTAAGTGAGGTCCAGTAGGGCCAATATTTATCATCTCCATCTGAGTTAGTAGCTTATTTATTTATTCTCTATTTTGAAAAGGAAAACTTTGGATTGAGAAATAAGTAAATGGAGTGTGAAGGGTGGGAGTCAGGGGTCTCAGTGTTAGAGTGAGAGACTACAGATAAGCAGAGGGAAAGGCTGAAATAAACCATATGGTACCAAAGTAGAGTTGTAGACATTAGTATAAACTCATGTTTAGCTCGCTACAAATACAGATGGATAAATATAGAAATAATTACAAGTATATCTGTATACATACACAAGTTAGTATACACGCATATATTTTCAAGCTATGTTCACTGCAAAGGCCTAGAAATAACAATATGCAATAGCAGCAAGCACACCCGGTGCCCAGATGTTGGTATCTAATACCAATAAAAGGAACCTGACTTCATTGGAGAAATGACTGATTCTACGACTGGGGCAGGGAACGTACAGGTAAGTCTGGAGCAGCTTATAGTGCCAGAAAGTAAGAAAGTGCTAACGACAACAACAAACAACAACACCACGACTGGAGTAAGACAGGGGAAAACAGGAGCCTAACGTAGGAGCTGCCAGTGGCCAAAGCTGAAACAATTTGAGCAATAGAATAAATAAGGCGGGACTGGATTATAATCAAAGTGTAAAATGAGTCCATTATAAATAAATACTTGAATGAATAAATGTGGGAGAATAACCAAATCTCCTATATAGAATTCCAAATGATTTGGAAGGAGAGCATAACTCCCACCCTTTAGTATGAGCTGAGCATAGTGATTTCTTTCCAAAAAGTACAGTATGGAAAGAGAGGAAATAAAGTAACTTTACAGTGGAAAAACCTAATTCTAACTCAGCCATATAAGTAAGTTTCGTGTCATCCTTGAGTCTCTCATGTCATGTTGATAATACACACCTTTGATATGATGCAATGGAATGGCACATCATCTCTATGCCGTTCTTCCCCCAGACCCTGACCTCATTTTAACTAAGATAAAAACATCAAACAAACCAAAGAGAGGGACATTCTACATTCTTGATAGTCCTCCTCAAGACTATCAAGGTTATTGAAAACAAGGAAAGTCTGAACAACTCTCGGTCTTGGGGACCCCGAGGAAACATCATGACTACATGTAATACGGTAATCTTAGTGGAATCTTGGGACAGTAAAAGGACATTAAGTAAAAACTAAGGAAATCTGAATATAATATGGACTTCAGTAAATAATAATAATGTATTGATATTGCTTCCTTAGTTGTGACATATGTATCATTCTAATAGCAGATATTAACAATTGGGGAAACTGAGTGCAGAGTCATTGGAAGTCTGCTGTTGTGCAACTATTCTGTAAATCTAAAACTATTCTAAAACAAATTTTATTTTTAAAAAGTTAGAACTTGGAAAGGAGATGACTAGCTTTGTTTTCTATTTGTTTCTATAGTATTCTGTCCTCTTCTAGGTAAAAAAAAGTAACTTGTCACCTATTTCTATTTTATAAGATTGTCACTGCAGTAAAAGGGTACTGTATAGAGCCAGATGGAGGATTTATAGCTGCCGTGGATAGAATGTGACTGATTTTCTCTCCTAGTGCATGCTTCTCTGGCTCTTTAGCATTCTGCTGCCTTTGGCCAGTGAATTGGCTGCCTTCCTGGGTATGACAGATTGCTAACTCTCCCAGGCCAATTCACAGGCTGAAGATCTCCTTAGCTAAATGGAGGAGAAATGTTGATAGTGTCTTTGCCAGTCACTGTTTTGAGTGCCATTGATAACTTTCAAAATATAAATAGGACAGGGCCTCATTTGAGGAGTCTTTCCTCATTTTTAAAAAACTATTCTCTCACAGACAGTTTGGGTGTGTCCCCTTTCACAATGAGGTGTACTCCTCTGAATACATCTTTTTTCCATTCACTGGCCCTAGAGGTGGGCGCCTTTGTCATTTCTATAGTTATATGGCCCTGTGTCCCTGGCCATTGCTGATTGGATGGATCACTCCTGGGCATGGTGCACTGATCAGGATTTCTTCCTGAAGAAATTTCCATCTCAGAACTGAATTGGCCTCTTGAGTTGAAGAGATGAAAACTCTTGGGAGCTGTGGCACAATTATTTTTAGCCATGTTTGTTTCCTGATGCTTGTAGCCAAAAGTAGTATTGATTTAGAGCAAATCTGTTTCTAGTGAGTAGAGAAGAGGGTGAGAAAGGAAACTAACATAATGATGTGCCCAGTCTTGCACTATGCAATTCGTATTTATCATCTCGAGAATCTCTCTCTTAGTAAAATAAAAATTAACTCAATAATGAGATCTATGTCCTCATCAGAACCTTGATACGTCTTCAAGACTTAATCCATCAAATATACTGATAAGAGTGTGAGTTTTACTTTTCTAATTCTAAACCATCCTGAAATATTTATTGTTGTGGACAAATGTTGATTTTGGCTCCTCAGGATCCATTCATTGATGTTCTGCTACCCAGATTCTTGATTTTCCTCAGGGAAACTATCCTCTACGGATAAGTCATGCTGAAAAATGCTCTACCCCTAGAGTTTTTAGTTACGTGAACCAATAAAAATCTCTTTTGCTGAAACCAGTTTGAGCTGGATTTTTGCCATTTGTAATTGAAACAGTCTTGTTTAATGTACTTCCTAAAAGCACTTATCAATATGCTCACTTATTTCCTCTGCAAATTCTTTGACTCAGCTCTAAGGCTTCTCCCATTTCCCTTCCCTCTCCTGCCCCACCCCAAAGCAGCATGTGTGGTGTGTGTGTGTGTGTGTGTGTGTGTGTGTGTGTGTGTGTGTGTGTGTATCTTCTAGCAGGGCCTTGGTTTTAAAATACACATCATTTAAGAGACAATATGGCTGGTAATTTTTCAGACTTGGTGTTTTTAAGTGCTTGATTGAAAATCCTTCTCAATTTCTATTTCTTTCCTAAGAGTAAAAAGTACTGTCAAAGATATGTCAAGGCATGAATCTTGGCATGCAATCAAAATAACAAGAAAAAATATAGTTTACTGTTCACTTTCACTTGTGTTACTTCCTATACTCTTTAACATGTGAAGGAGATGTTGTATTCGTGCTACGAGAAAACAGATTCAAAGAAGTTAAGAGGCTCACTCATGGATCCACGATAATGGCTAAAGCGTTACATAGGAGTGCCAAGCATCTTTTATGTTTTAAATTAATGTTGGAAATATATTACATTGCATTTGCATTTCATAGATACAGAAACTGAGACAAAAATGTCAAAGAACATGCCCAAGGTCAAATCACAGGCATGTGCTATTTGATATCTGCTAATCAGCAAAATCAGAATTTGAATTCTTCCGATCCAAGTCAAACGACTTATAGCATTGTTAAATATAGCAACATGGCAAAGCCCAATGACTGGAAAGAAGAATGAATTTGGCCACATAGAGAGATTATAAAACTAGAATCTGCAAGCATTATTTTTTTTAGCCCTCTAATAAAGATGCCTAAAGGTTTATGTATTCTGCATCAAAATTTCACTATTTTAACTAAAACAAACTAAAATAACTTACAGAATAGCACATATGTTTAAGATATTTTGGAATTTTCAGATGGAGTATTTAGCTTTTTATTTTTCAGTTTCTAAAAATCAGTTAATATATTGTATCTCCCAGTCCTACCATCTTTAAATCATTTAGCATTTAAAGTTATTAAGATTTCCTTGGAGAAATAATACTTCATGAGTAATATATCATATATATTATATAGAGATAACCAAAATATAATGGTATATTTCAAAGAGAAGGACATATTCTTAAGAAGGTTAATTGAACCAGAGGGGTGTGTGTGTGTGTGTGTGTGTGTGTGTGTGTGTGTGTCTGTGTGTAAAACTGTGCAGCTTTAAATTTTCTTGATCAACAACTACTCTTAAAGAGGAGATCTGCATTTTTAGTGATTTAAAAACAATAGGATTATAAATAACTGTTGATTAGAGCAATTTGATTTACAGAGGCCGATCTCCAACAAATAATTTGTTGTTTTTGACCAAAATTTTATTATTACTTTTTTGCTATGTTCCTCCATTGTCCCATTTAAGAAAATATGATGACACTGATTTCTGCACATTTATACAAAAAAAAAAAAAAAAGAATTTGTCATAAAAATTTCTGTGGTAGTCTTACGTAGGAATACATCATCCCAGAAAGAAGACTGCTAGTCACCAGCTAGCCTGACAGGCTCTTAGGTGAGACTTGGTACTTTCCAACTCCTGTCCCAAACAGTAGAGACTAGGGTGCATTGAGATCCGATACCCAGAGTTAAGCCTCAGATCAGGCCAGAGAGAAAGACGGAACCAATGAACTAGGCGGGGAAGTCGAAGCAAGTAGGAGACAAAAGAATAGGAGCAGAGACAGCAGAATGGAGCAAGCACATTTGGGAAGGATGCTGCAAGGTAAACTGTCACGGAAGGAAGGGGGTGCTTCTCTGAATACAGAGCCCCTAGGGGCCTTTCTTAGAAAAAAAAGTCTACAGAGTGTGAGTCATAGCATTGTTCTACAGTGAAATTTTGCTTGATTACAAATAAGGAAGTCTTTGTTTTCCATTTTCATTTTACTTTGGAAAATTTCAGACACATACAAAATTAACATCTTTAATGTTATATAATACCATGTTGATATTAAAATTCCGTGATGGTCTCAAAGGTGTTTGGTTTGAATCAGAATCCTAACAAGATTCACATGTTGATTTTGATTGTCTTACCTCTTAAGTTTCTTTTCTTCTATAGCAGTCCTTCTTGCTCAGCTGCCCCTTTTCCATGTCTTGATTTGTTGGAGAAACTAGGTCATTTGCCCTGTAGAGTAATGTCCCATATTTTAAATGTCACTTAATTTGTTCTTCCATCTCTCTGATTTCCCCCAAACTGGAATATAGATAGAGTACTTGACTGAATTCAGATTAGTTTTTTAGGCAAGAATATGTCATAGGAGGTACTTATTTATAACCTATAGGCCAAATCTATAGATATAGTTATATTTGGCCCACATAGTATTTTATGCTTTATTTGGCCCATGTAGTTTAAAAAAAAAATGTTGAATTAGATTCTGAATAAACTTGGGTTTTGGCAGGAAACAGATGGCACAACAATGAATGGCAAGACAGTACGGGACATGGAGACATTACATCCCCATACCTGGAAGGGCTTCTGGACAGGAGCCTTTGCTAGAGGACAGTAGTCATAGCCAGCCTAACCCAACCCGATACCTTGGAGAGAGGGAAATGGCGAAGTAGCACTTCTTGCTCAGCGTCCTCCCTTCCTCAAGCACCACTGGCTGGTGACTCCCACTGGTTGAGTGCAACAGGAAGCTGGAGGCATGGAAACCCATTGATACTTTCCCTAAAGGTCAGCCTGTCCCAAGAGCTAGGTCCAGGAAAGGTGAAGAGTGGATGTGGAGGGGCAAACACTTGCTAATATTTACAAATTGAAAGATTTTTATATAAAATTCTGTATTATCATGAGACGTCTGGCAGATCCCAATCTTGACATTGACCACTCACCAGCACTAAGCAGGAGCTGCCCTTTAGCAGGACACAGGAATGGTGCTGTGAATCTCTGATCATTCCTAGGAAGAAAAGGAGGACAGACGGGAGAGAAGCCTAGAACTGGCCTGATTACTTACCTGGAAGAAGCTGAGATCTTAATCTAGAAGGTGCCGAGTTTACATTGAATTGTCCAGAATATGCATTTTGCTATTAAAAAAAAAAAGCTCAGTTTGATTAGAGAAAAATAAAGAAACAACATTTTTGCACACTTGAGTACTGCATTAATATGAAGTATGGTAATCAACATGGTAACAGGAAAAAGAATACAGAAAAGAAAATCTTCTTATATTTATAGGTATGCTGAATACACACTTTGGCCGATTGCCACATGTTAAAATGGATATTTTGCTAAAGATAATAATTATGTTTTATAATAAACTTTTAGTTTACAAGAATAAATCTGAAAATAATTGCTTAAAAGCAATTAGTATAAATAAAAATTTTATTTTTTAAATTCTTAATCACCAAACTAAAATTTTTGACATTATCATGAAGAAACAATTATTTCTCAGCACTGCCAGCTCCTGTGTTGTTTCTAAGATCACTATGCTGCACATTGCTGACACTAAATATATAGGGCCACTGTACATAGTAATTCACGTTATACACTGTACAACGGTGGATAGTGCCATTCACTGTGTGGGGTCTGTAAACAGGTATTTTTCTGTTACTTTCTCTTCTTCTTTATATTATTTGTTATTTTTGGATTAGAGTGGATTAATTGGGGATATTACTGTATATCATTTAAAATTATTCTTTCTTGTGAAATGTTGACATGTAAAGTGAGTATTTTGCTTTCCTCTATGATGAGAATTCATAAATTAGAATTTTCTTTACTTAGACATGGCCCAAATGGAAATAGGTAAGATAAAAGACAATTCTCAAGAATTTAAAAATGTAATAACTTAAGAGTTTTAATGTAAAATTAGAAAGAAAATTTTATCAATTTTACAGATATTAGAACTATGCCATTATCTAATCTTGAATATTCTGTTACAGTTTTAAATTTTTATAGAATTTGTAAGTACATAATACAAATACTTCCTAAATGTTTCCAGCTAAAACACTCACTTAACATCCTTATTAAGTATAAATCTATTTTCCTGTTCATCTAATTATTTGAAAATACCTATGTGCTTTTGTGAATAATTATATTTAATTTTTATTTTATTTTATTTTAAAATAATTTTAGTAACTTTAAAAGTCACTATTATCATATCATGTTATGACAGTAAAACATACACATTTATTTCATCTGGCTAATAAAATTTCAATATATAATACACATAAGGGTATATTTCACTTCGAGTTACTTGTAGAATGAAAGCAAATATTTAGATTGTTACAGAAAATCTGAGTGACAGGCATTATTGGCATAACTGAAGCTGTTATGCTGATTATGTGTGATGATGACCTAACCGAATATATGCTCATTGGTCATGGTCAAGGTCACGAATATGAGCAATGTGAGTGAAAAGGGCAATCAGCAATTTAGCCTTCCAAAGGAAAAGATTGAAGTCAGAGCCAAAGTACAGATTTTGGCAGAACATCAGGACAGAAGACAACATAAGCGTAGACCTAGTTGCTATCTTAAAATATTATTCTTCTGTATGAACTTAAAAATAAATGAATGACTCTAAAAACTAATAGCCATTAGGAAAGAAGAAGTAGCTAACAACTACTGAGAACTTACTGTCAGATTATCATGACAAAAACCTTACCCTTATCATTTAGTACACTCCTTCTGACAGCCATGAGGTCAGTGACATTATTATGCCCAGTTCAATGATGAGGAACTGAAAAAGAATTGAAAAAGAAATTATCTTATTTGTGGGAGATCCATACCCAAAACCTAGTTTAGTTTAGTATATGTGGAGTTCAGCTCAAGAACTTGTCATGAACTCTGGCTTCCATAGAGAGGAAGGGAGAGAAAGGAGAAAATATCCTTGAGGTTCCTTGCTTAACCCAACAGTTAGCAAACGATGGAGAGTGTGAAGGCCTGGAGAATGTGGGTCAAAAGCAAGAGGTGGGAATGATGAGAACAGCGAGTAGGAGACAAAAGGCAGAACTAGAAAACAAAGCTTCTCTTTCTTAGATGTTTCCACTCTGTCCCCTTTTCTCCATTTTCCCAGCCATTGCCTTGGCTCCCACTGTCTTCATGTCTCTTCAGAACTATCGTACAAAACTGGAGAAGAAATTTTAAACTTAGGTTAGAAGATAGAGATAGCACATAAAACAAAGGTCTTACAGTGTGAAAATCACTCTTAAGTATTTCCCACAAAAGACAGCATATATGGCTTTGTGTATACAATCTAAATTCATGCACATCGAAGTTTGAGAGCCACTAGGCTAACATAAAAAAGAAAGAAAGAAAGAAAGAAAGAAAGAAAGAAAGAAAGAAAGAAAGAAAGAAAGAAAGAAAGAAAAAGAAATTTCACGTATCTGAGAAGTCAAACCAGGCTTTCTTTAAAATGACTATCAATTCCCTGTGTTGATGGTAAATGGGTGGGGAATTTCAAAGTGTTTATTCAATTTCATTAATATTAAGGCTCCATAACTTTAATGCACGATAAGAGATTTTCCTTTGCTGTTGTTGTAAGGATTTAAGGAGCCACATTCTACAAGGGGATTCAGTTCTAATGTCTCAGTGTAAATTAAGCTAAAGTTGTATTTATCTCAACTGCCTAAAATTTCTTTCTAGAACGCAAATGTGATCACATAATACTCTTTTATAATCCTTCCATAGATGGAGCTGCTGATCTTTGATTTCATTGTCAGTAATTACAGGGGACAATAAGTGGGCTGAAAATCAACCTCTGTCTCCAATGGAGAGATATTTCATGGCCCATTCTGCCCCACCCCCCATATAAACATGTGACCGATAGGGACACAGGTCACAGTTTGGGGTTTATTGTTAACCTTGATTTGGTTCACCATTACATTGTTTTGGTTAAGCCACATAGGCAGTGTCATATTGTGGTCGTAGCCTCAATCACCATAGGTGGCATAATCCAAGGCCACTCAGACTTCAGGAAGAGTACATGAATTTCTATCAGTCAGACCGAAACAAGGGTGTGCCCTTCCGAGTATTTGTACACTTACACGGGAAGCAGGAAGTGTTTACATTCAAAAGCTGCTATCGATGGCGTCAGGTATAAGCCTTTTTAAAATCTCACCCCTTTCAACCTTCCAGCTTCAAATCTGCCACTACCCACATGTATCACATATTCCTACCACTTGTGCCCTGGATAATAACTCCATTCCTTTTTACATTCGGCACTTTCTGTCTGTAATTCCTTTCCTCAGTCTCGCTTTCTAGTACTTTTCTTTGACGATCCTCTTGAATGACTTCTCTACAAATTATTCTTTTCCGATTTACCTCTCCTCCTAAAGTTCTTATTTTGACATCTCATGTAAGTCAATGATCACTTTTCTTAACTGTAATGTAATTAATTATTTACTGAAAAAAAGAAAATGGAAAGAAAGAAGAAAGGAAGAAAGGAAAGGATACAGGGAAGGCATGGGAGGAAGGGAAAGAAGATGGAAGGTAGGGAAGGAGATGGGGAAGGAAGGAAGAGATAGTTTAGAATATAAGATGTGAGGCAGGCTTCTCTATAATGGGTAGCTCAGAGGATCGAGAATATTGCTTCACCAGCTACAGTTCCTTACTCTCTGGTAGTCCATAAGATCTCCTAGAAATCTGAAAGCACACACGTCTCGCTGCTCAAGATTTACCCCAACATCTTCCAGTGCCCAGTCAGGTTTACCTGAAAAATTCATCTTTGTTATCATAATCTTGCCTCTGTTCTCTGTGAACTCCTATCCTGGCCTCATCATGATAAACACTTTGACTTTGCCCTGCCCTGAGTTACATCATAAAGCATCTTACATTAATTTGATTATGCAGGTCACCATGCTCTTTTCTCTTCCTCTTCATCTCTAGGAGTGGGCAACAAGAGGGTTTCTCTGGCAGACAAAATGAATGTTTGCTTATTTATTAATTCACTCATCCCCTCCACCCATCCATTTACTCACTCAGCAAACATTTGCTGAGTTGTACTAACTGGAAGGTGCTTGCCAGGGACTGCATGATCTACTTAGACTAGAGATATGCTCTCTTCCTCTCACACACAAAAAACCCCCACATAACTGTTCTTATCTTATTTCCTTTGCTGGCCTCTTATTCTTTTGTAACAACCTTTTATTTAAAAAATGAACTGTATGGCAACGGTCAAGTAGTAGGCAGTCACAGCAATTCTGGAAGCATCTATGTTGTGCTAAGTTTACTCTTAAAATCTTCAGGCAAAATCTTGCTAAGAAGCTCTTCTCTTGTCCAGTTTCCTCAGAAATATTTTGCCTCACCCATTGGAGTGGGTTGCTTTATTCTTAGGTTCCCATTTTAGGTTTGTCCCCCAGAAAAAGCCCCCACACAAGATGTGAGTTCAGGTAGTCTGTTTGAGATGGTTTCCACAGTAACCACGAGTGACCATAGAGCAGATTGGGCTTTACTGTGACCTGGTTTTGGAGCAGACAGGAATAACCTGACATACACTAGAAGAGAACAGGCAGCCTCCTGGAGTAAACTTATATTACCTGTCTTCAACTTCAGTCATTTCATAAATGAATCCAACACAAAAATGTAACCATTAACCACAATGGTTCAAGAAGTAGTTCCTTCAATGGTAGTCCTTTCAAAATTCTACTTCTTAAATTAGAAAGAAAAAAAAAAAAAGATAGGGGTAGTGGTGGTATTTTCACTCTTACTAGCTCTGCCAGCCTGAGACAGTGATCAGAGCTGTGCACTGAAGCATCCCAGGGTGCTGCCCAGGGCCCCCGGGCCTTCTGCAAGGCAGAAGTGGCCTGGCTGCTAAGCTGCTCTACTCTCCCACTACCATGTTATTCCTGCTCCGCTGATGTGCTGCTGATGACCATGTACTATTATTTTTAAAATGGAAATATATAAGTCCTTTTCGATTTTAATCTTTACAGTTTTTTTTTGTGTCTATATAAACAAAGAATGTTTACTATAGAAAACTCAAAAAAGGCAAAAAGAATAAAATAAAAATATTCTGATGTCACGCAGAGATAACCACTTTTAACATTTTGGTGTCTATCTTGCCTATATATATAGAAATTGCATACATTTTAATACAAAATTAACATTACATTATTCATCTTAATGTGTAACTTTGTTTTTATAACTACTATGTATAAAATTTTTCATGTAAGCATTGATTTTTAAAGATTTCAGTTCATACTCTGTATAATGTTTTCCTAATGCTATTTGATATCTGCAAATAAAACTATTTTATAAGGAAGTGAAGCACTCATTTACCTTTTTCTAATGGGTATAATCACACATAAAATCACAAGTCAATATTTTTTAGCCATCAAAAATTCTCTTTAGCTTAAGAAGCAGAAAGTAGCATTAAAAAAAAACAAAAACAAAAACAAAAACAAAACAAGAATTTCTCTGCAGTTTTATCTAAAGATTAGCCTTTATAGGATTTTAGGATTTAATTCATAAGAACATTTACATTGACCTTTTGCTCAGTTTGCTTTGGAAATGTACAAGAGGTGAAGGATTTAAGCATCCGTAAATGCTTTTAATAAAAAATAAATTCCATTTCTTCTGGGAATAAGAGATCTTTATTTGAACAATGTTAGGTAGCTATAAGTGAAAAGGAAATCACAGAGAAATTACTGATTTAAAAGAACTTAAATTTTCTTCTCCGTATATAAAGGCACCAATTTACATTCAGAGATCCCTCTCTCTCTAATTCTGAGACAGTTACAATGTAGTCCCTGTTGAAAATTACTTTTGTACAGTGATACACATCTTGAAACATAGTCAAACATACAAGCTTATTGAATTCTCATAAAAAGCCTATAATTTGGGCAGGCCAGGGTTAATATTCCATTTTGTAGAGGAGTTTGGTAAGCCAACTGCTAAGATGGCCGCCAAGGATCCCCACCTGGTATACATGCCCTTATGTAACCCTTACCCCTTGAGTGCAGGCTGGACCAAGTGACTTGCTCCTAATCAACGGAATACAGCAAAGGTGATGGGATGGCACTTTGTGATTAGGTTAGAAAAGTGTGATTTCTGTTGAGGAGCAAGTCCTCTTCATTGCTTCTCAGCTTGCATGCTTGGATGAAGCGAGCTGCCATGCTTGAGAGGAACTGAATCAAGCCCTACCAACAACCATGTGAGCCTGGAAGTGGATCCTTCTCTGGTTAAGCCTTGAGATGACTACAGTCCAGGCAACTCTTTGATTGCAGGTCTTGGAAGGTCCTCAAGTATAGAAGTGAGTTAAGTCATGCCCAGATCCCTGATCCATGGAAACTACGATAATAAATGTACATTATCTTAAGCACAATACACAGCAGTAGATAACTAGTACCAAGGGTACACTGAGGCTGAATGTAAGCTGTCTGTGGAAATAGTAAACTATGTCCACAAATTTTTTAACATTCCTGCTAATCAGGTGAGTTTTATGTCCCATGTGTTGCATCCATCCACAGCGTACATTGAAAGCGATGCTATGTGACTTCTAAGGCTGAGCTGTAGAAGGCCACACAGTGTCTACTTAGATTAAGAAACACTTTTGAGAACCTGGCTGCTGTGTAAAAAGTCCAACTACCCTGAGGCTGCCATGTTGTGAGAAAGCCAAACCACCTGGAGAGGCCTCACATAGACACTCCAGTCCACAGTCACTGTTGAGCACAGTCACATCCGGGCCCTGGCACCAGACAAGTAAGTGAAGAAACTGTCAGATGATTCCAGCCCCAGCCATTCAAGTCTTCCCAACCGAGTCCCCAAACATTGCGAAGCGGAGACAAGCCATGCCCCCTTGGTGCTTTTTGAATTTCTAGCCATGAGATTTCTGAGCATATTGAGAGGCTTACAAATGTTGTTTTTTCACTCTACTGATTTTAGGGTTTGTTACACTGTAATAAGGAACTGGCACACTGCCCAATGTCACACAGCTTGGAAGTAGTAAAGTTAGAACTTTTATCCAAATCTTCTGATTCTTACTTCAGCATTCTTTCCACCACTTCCAGATGTTGCTTTTTATCTAGGCTGTTTATGTTTCTTTTCACTTATTATGAGAGAATCTCTACTGTGGTGACAGTGGTCAGCCTAGGCAGCACATTGGAATCACTGGAAAAGCATTAAAAATACCAATGTGAGTCCTGTTCTCAAAGATGCTGACTATGTGGTTTGGAGTACAATCTACACATCAGGATTTTCCCAAGACTTCCTAGGTGGTTCTTATATATGGCCACATTTGAGACCCACTTCTCTACACCAAACACTGATCAATGGAAAAGATCACACCTGGTAATGATCAGATCAATTCTCAATGATCCATCCAAATGGAATGAAGCAGAGATAGAGAGAATCCAAAAGAGCAGATTAAATCATACTTCTATTATATTAGATTATGTGTGTTTGCATGTGCATGAATGTGCACATGAGCACCGCTGTGTGTGAGAGAGTATCAGGAGGCAGACGATCAGTTTTGTAACATCTATACACTAAGCAGTGTGCTAAGCACCACAAGTTACAATAATACAAACACCGATATGTTAGTGCTAAAGGAACTTACCCTCCAATAACAAGAAAAAGAAGAGGAGAGCCTTGGAATTTCAGATACCCTAGTTTTGGGGAGTACTACTATTCCACTTAACAAGACTCATCACACAGGGCAATCATAATAAGTAGAGAACCATGAAGTAGTGTTGAAATATAAGTGCTGAGCATTGGCTAATCTCACTAGCAAAATGACTTGATTCTGGAATGCCAGCTTCATTGGTCTCAAAAATCAAAACTGTGTGCATATCAGATAAATAGGCACGTATTTACAGGTCACAGACCTTCAGGGTCACTTGTAAACCTTTAGAACCACAAAAATTAAAATTCTTAAATATGAGGGTCTACTGAATCCTATGAACTGTAATTCGATAAAGATATAAATAATAGTATGGTAGCACAGAAGAAACGATTGCTTTTTTACAATTTGTTTTAACCAAGAAGCTTTCAGAAACTTGAATAGAAGGATAAATTATCAAGAATATGTGTGTGTGTGTGTGTGTGTGTTAGAGTGCTTCCATATACATAGAATTACCGTATTTATAAGCTACATATTAAAAAGCTATTAAATTATAGACAATAATATTGTATTATAATTATCAAACTTGCTAAGAAACTAGATCTTAATTATTTCCTCTAAAAATAGAAACAATAACTATGTGATGTGATAGAGGTACTATCACTATAATGGCAAGCACATTACAATATATAAATCATCAAATCAATATATTGTACAACTTAAATTTACACAATGTTTTATGTTAAATATATTTCAATTAAACAATTGGGATTAAAAATTTTAAAGCTATAAAATTGTTCTTGTTTGCCATGATGATAGGAAAACACTGAAATTATATACTCAAACAAGGTAAATTATCAAACGATGGAAGCAAATGACTTAATGGAAATGAAGCTAATATGAAAGGTGGTATGATCACAGAAACCTCACCTCAATTTGATGAAATTGCACAACCATTTAGAAATATATGTATGTGTTTGTGTGCATGCGTGTGTGTATTTTTAAGGTTATATATTTTATGTACCACAAAGAAATAGGCAGAGGGATCAAGACTGGAGAAAATCACACCGTACTATCTGAAACATGGCTGACCAATAGTTCTAATTGTAATTGTATTACTGTTCATGGAAACATGGCTCTGCCCCTTAGTGGACACCACTTGTGTGAGTGTGCCAATGAAATAGATTAATTCTATCTTTCTCCTCCGGTTGTAATTCAGCAAGTCTGCATGTTTCCTTGACTGGCTGCCCATTAAACCAGAATCTATCATTTGCAAAATGCTTTTGCTAGGTGTTAGCTTTAAGTTGTGTCCAAGAATTATCCTACTTTGCCAACCTCAAGCTTTCGCTAATTCTTGAAGCATTTAAGAAAAACACTTTGCTTTCTCATTTCCTACTTCAGAGAGACTGTCCATATTCACACTGAAGAAATGGTAAGCAATAAACCTCACTGTACTGTTTGGGCAAATCTTCACAGAAGAGGTATTTTTTGAGCTGGCTCTGGAAGAAGCTTGTTGGAAATGGTCAGAAGTTTCTATAACTCACAGAGTGCAAAGCTTTAAGAATGTTTATATCATATTTAGAGAATTGAGAAGTAAAACTGGTGGAAAATAAATCACATTACAAGACCACAATTTATGTCTGAAAATGCTTAAATGTTTGGCAAGTGCTTGGTATCAATAATTTATGTTATGAGTTTAGAAAAGGGAGAGACCTCCCTGAGATGGACTGGACTTGAAGTAGGTAGACTTCAGCAGAATATTGAATTGTGTGGCCATTATCTAAATGGAAAGAAGTGGTAGCAACGGAAGTAAAGAAAACACAGTATGTAAGAGGACAACACATCAATGCACTCCCTTATAGAGAGGGAAGAATCATTCAAAAGTGTGTTGGCAGCTAAATATTAACACCTTGGAGTAGATTCATATAATTTAGTAATTTATAAAATTAAGTAATCTATAAACATTTACTTCAAAGTTGACTGCAGTATTCTGCTTCTAGTGGCAGCCACTTTCATTTCTATTCGTCACTTCCTCTTCCATGAGCTGTACATCTACACTTTCACAAGGAGGGTTGGGGGGTTAGTGAGCAAGCAGGCAGAAGAAAGAAAGACAGAGGGAAATGGTTGGATATTCCACTAATGACTCGTTGTCTTGCTCATAAGCAGAGAAGAGATGCTGTGATCTATTGATGCCTTTCAGCTTTCTATCTATGCTAAGTTCATTCTCTATTTTCTAGGCAGTTTCTTTGACAGCTCCGCAGTAATCAAACGATGGAGGATATCGCACCTCTTCCCATGGTAGTGCACAATGCAGAAGGTGGAATTGCTCTGCTGTCAGTGATAGGCAAGAATAAGCTTTATAATAATATTTATATAAATGAAAAATCATTTGTGAAGCAAGCAAAGACTAAATACATACATACATACATAAACCTCAAGTAATTAAACACATGGAAAATTGGAAGAGGTGTTGGGGAGCAGGATAAAGCTACTATTTAATTTTATTTTAAATTTATAAGAACTTTAAATTCTAAGAGATTTTTCTTCCTTGCAGGTCCTTTTCACATGCTCTCAGAGTTTAAAAAGAAATGTATAGGTGGGTAGAATCTACGGGCATTTGCTTAGGGCTGGTTCAGAAAACCTGCTCTGCAGATCTTTATGTGATGACAGGGCATCACCTTGATGTATTGTTAATCAATAAAAGGAATCTGCAGAACAAGTATAGTATGACAAAAAAAAAATGGATATGTGTAGGTATGTATATATGTATCTTTGCATCTATCTTTTATCTATCTATCTATCTATCTATCTATCTATCTATCTATGTATAGAAAATATCTGGAAGAATATACACCTAATTGTTAATAGTGTTTAATTCAGAGGAGAGAATTTTATGGAGTGGAATAATGATGATGAAGTATGACATATTTTACTTTACATATTTCTGTATCGTTTGAATTGTTTGTAAGGAATTACTTTCGAAGTTTAAAGATGCTTCACAAAGAAAAGATAATAAGTAAATAAATCACCATCTGGTATCTAACATACAAAAGTGAGTTGTTCAAAATGACAGTATAATGATTTTTTTAAGCAGTGATAAATTAACTGCTTTGATACTACTACGATGTGTTCATAAAAGCTTATGGGGAAAAACAATGAATGTGCTTGATTGTAACAATGCCTTCAATGGCAAATATCTTGTTCCCTGGAAATAACTTGGAAAGAATAGGAACTATGAAGATGATGGTGCTCTAATATGGAAAGATCTGGTATCAAACTGTAACATTATTATAAACATGCATCAGAGGTGATAAAAACAAAACAGAACAACAAAAACTTATGTGCTTGAGAAGATATTGGGTGCATTTCTTTAAAATGTAAATTCAATTTAGTAGATATTTTGTGATTACACAATGTTATAAACTGAATTATGCACCCCAATCTACATGTTAAAGTTCTAACCCCCAACGTAAATGTATCTGGACACAGGGCCTTTAAGGAGATGATCGAAGTTAAGTGAGGTCATAAGAACAGGGCCCTAATTCAATAGAACTGGCATCCTTATAAGAAGAGACACCAAGAGTATATGTACACAGTGGAAAGGCCAGTAGGAAGGCGACCATCTGCAAAACAGGAAGAAAGGTCTCACTAGAAACTAGCCTTGCTGGCAACTTGACCTTAGACTTTGCAGCCTCTAGGACAGTGAGAAAATAAACTACTGTTGTCTAAGGCACCCTGTCTGCGGTTCTCTGTTCTGGCAGCCCAAGCTGACTAATACTCCCACCACATCACATGCAAGTTGTGCAAGAGTGGAGGGAAGGGTTACAGAAATGATTGAGACAAGAACTCTGCCTTCTAGGATCAAAGCATAGTAGTTGGGGATTAAGAGCATGAGTCTGGAGCGAGACTGCACTGTGTGACCTTCAGCGAGCTACTTTTCTGAGCATCAATGTCCAATCTGTAAATTGAGGACAATAATAGTTTGTAGAAATATTATGAGAATTAAATGCTTACTATTTATAAAGAACATAGAACAATGTCTGGCACACAATAAACACAATTTAAATCTTTGTTAAACAAATAGATGAGAGTGTTTCCATTAGAAAAGAGGATGATATCAGAAATATGAAGATTAAATTTAAACAATAATGGCTTATTTATAATTTTCATTTAACACTTCAAATTTATATATTCTTTACAAAAATTATGGCATACCTCTCAACACAAATCTAAAATATGATGTTTAAAAAGATAAAATTAATAATAATGTACCAATATGGGTTTATTAATTGTGACATACAGGATTCTATTATATGATGTTATTAAGAGGGGAAGTTGAGTGTGAAGTATATCAGAGTTCTCTACTATCTTTGCAACAATTCTATAAATCTAAAAGTACTCTAAAATAAAAATTTATCTTCAAAAAAGAAGATAAATTAAGAAGTGATACTTTACATAGATACTGACCATTAAATGATAGAATTTAGGAGGTGAGCCACAGTAACCTTTAATTCCTGCTCCCCTATTTTACAGAAAGTTGACTGAAACTTCCTTTATACGTATCTAATTTTCAAGATCAAATTCATATAGGAAACAAAAGGGAGCAGAAAAATGAAGAGAGCACTAACCTAGCAAGTGGGATGTACCACAGTTAAGTTGAGTTCCTTTGTGAGCTGGAATACATGCTTGGGTACATCACAGTAACAGTCTGGGCCTCAGTTTTCCATTGGTCACTTTTGGCTCTCACGTTCTGGATTTGAACTTGATATGCAACAACTTCACAAAGTAAGGCAGTTCCAGGAAGCAGACTCTAACCTGAAACTTTATCCAAGCCTATAGAAAAAGTACTGTAGGCAGTTTGTCAGTTTTTGAGTGTGCAAGAGTAGATTGTGGAACAACTAGACAAATACATTTTTTAAAAGACTTAGCATTCAGGACCAGGTTTTCAACAAATCGGTCATTTAGATTTGGATAGGAGTAACCATGGGCCAGACCTGACACCAAAATATTTACAGAAAGCTTGCCAGAGAATGATGACATTCTAAGTAAGAGAATGTTATATGAGACGCTATTAACAGATAAAATTTGATACAGAGAAAGAGGGGCTTGGAACTTTCCTACAAAGGTAACTGAACAAGAAGGATTATGAACTAAGGCAATAAATTTTCAAGCCAAAAAAGAAAATTTATAAAGGTTTAAAATAATGGAGCCCAATGCCAACTGATATTGAAGAAATGCCATCACCAGTAATATATAGACCTGGCTCTT
This sequence comes from Rousettus aegyptiacus, assembly GCF_014176215.1. Taxonomy (NCBI): domain Eukaryota; kingdom Metazoa; phylum Chordata; class Mammalia; order Chiroptera; family Pteropodidae; genus Rousettus; species Rousettus aegyptiacus. The sequence continues at coordinate 38,887,542 of NW_023416306.1, read as the reverse complement.
AGAGCTACCTGTTGAGAAAGCACTGAAGAATAATGACAGCTGTTCAGTCAACAAATTTGGGGAGAAACTCAACTGCCCTAAGGCTCTTAACATTACACTACCAGTTTTCATGAACAAATTGTTGTTTATATTATAATGTTTACTACAAAAATTATAATATTTTCTTATTGGGAGATACAATAGTAACACATGATTAATAACCACTTACAAATGAAAACTCAGTATTCATGGGCTATGATTTCTTCTTCACCTAAGTAATATTCTCATCTTAGCAAATTATTAAACACATAAAAGCCCCACATCCTTTGTGCTCTGCATATAATTTGATCTAATGCGATTGCACGTTGATGTACAATGAAGTTTATTTTTCTTTTACCCATTTTTAACAGCATTGATTGAGGCAAAAGTTCAAGAAAATGGACAGCTTCTACGTTGGCTTTGAGCTTGATGTTACTTTAAAATTGTTTGAAATTTTGAAAACTAATGGCAATCCTAATTGTTCTTCTAACACTATTAAATAACCGTTTTAGGAATCAGTCCCTTTGGGCTGACATACATGGGCAGATAATTTATGTTCTGGAAACAATGATGTGTTCTAGGTAGAGAAAAAGGCATTTTCTTCTGCTTACTTTCTATCTGGAAGTTTGTTTCATCAAGCAGAAATCTGGAAGAAACTAGTAAGTGTTTTTTTTAATAATCAATAATAAACTCTACTGATATAAGGACTAGAGCATGAGAGCAACTTATGCAACAATTTGTCCTTCTGAGCTCTCATGTTGTAAAAACCCTTGTTAACAATCAACATGGCTGAAGCTACAAATACTTTGTGTGGTTTTTCTATATGGATATGCAATAAGCTAAATACAATTTTGAGCCTCAGTTGGTCCAATTTCTAACCACTTTATTCTAGTTCAGAGCCACCACCTTACAAAAAAAATAAGAGGCATTATTCACAATTTATTCAATTGTAAACCATCATAGATAATGTGAATGGTGCCCTCTTTGAGTTGTACAACATAGTTTCCCTGCTTTAGTTCATAAAAACTACAAAATGGAAATGTGTATCACTCGATCTCAAGTTACTAAAGTCTTTCTCTCACTTTTAGCAGATTCAGATTTCAAAGGCCACAGTATTTTTTGGAAAGGGAGATCCTGTTTTAGATGTTCTGTTTTAGTTTCATTCCTTTTCCTTCTGAGCATTTCCTTCTTTGGAACAGTCTCTTCCCCAAATCTGAACCATTTTGGTGACGTTATCAATAACCAGGGATTACAGTGATGGGTACGGCATCCAGGCCTGAGCAATCATGGCCCCATATTGCTTGGATAATAGTGATTGGTCCAAGGGTAAAGTATTTGATCCTAGCTGGGTCAATCAGAGTTCTTCCATGAGATTTGATATGTAGATATAGTGCTATGAAGATGCCTGGGAATGTTGGCAGCCATTTTCCCCACTAGAGGGAAATCCGGCCATGTAAAATAAGATTAAGAAATTAAAGCAAGTAGAGAAAAGAAGAGTAAAGAGATGAGAGGTGGAGGAAAATACTCCTAAGGACATAAACTCAATTCCTTCAATTTACCACCAACCTCCCAGTTATGGTGCAAATAACATAATTTTTTTGTTTACTGAAATGAGTTGCTATTGCGTGCATTCAAAGGAGCCTTGATTACCAGAGCCCATGATTGCAAGTGTTTCATTCCTCTCACAAAACTGCTTGGAATAGAGTTGATTTAAAGCCATATAGTTCTACATTCTCTATTAGAAACAGAAAAGATTTCTTTATTTTAAACACCGAATCTCTGGCATTATGAAATCACTTGCCCCATGGTATTAATGCAATATCTCTGGGCAATACTCAAGGTTATCAATAATATATAGCAAATGAAGTAAGTGAAATTTAAAAACATATCTTCTATATTATAAAACCTTTCTGAGCAGCGTTATTTAGAATAAGAGACACTTGTGTTAATACCACAAAGTGTTCATACTTTGCCACATTAAGCAAGTAGAATTCATCTCACTTTTTACCATAGTATAAAGTTCACACTTCCTCACATTAAGAGTATGACTAGAGAAGAGGTCAGAATGTGAGCATTAGTTCTAACACTAACTCAATCACTAATGTATTTGGTGAACTTGGAAAATTATATAACCTCTCTGAGCCTCGGTTTCCTCACTGTAGAAATGAAGATGTTTTTAAAAATCTGTGTATTTAGATTTTCTGTTTCTTGGATTTCACTGTTTCTTATATATATTCTGATGTTCACACAAAGCTTGACACAGAATAGATATTTAACAAATAATTGTTAGGAAAACTGGATGAATTAATTAACACATATTTAACTAATGCAATGTAATGAAAAATATATAAGATGAACAAAGTAAACATTAGAATACGTAACACATCACAGTTGTTCATAAATATTAGTTTTTTTCTTCCCAACTTTCATCTTCCTGGTATTGAGATACAGACCATTGAGTGTGCCTGATGCTTTGTACATCATTTCTCACACTGAGCCTCTTTATTCAAAACCTTCTAGAATTCTCCATAAGACATCTTTGATGATTAGTCCACCAGCTCCGAAGCCAGTTTCACTGTGTGTGCCATAGTATAGCTGTGGAATACCTTGCTCCACTTTGCATGTCACTATGTGGTTTTTCATATTTGCTTGTCCTCTCTCCTGATTAGATCTCATTTTCTAAAGTGTCTAATACTGGGTATGACACAATGTATTTTCATTAAATAGGATACTAATGATTCTCTGACTTATACAAAAATTTACCTGCTGGGAGCAAATTGGAGTTTTCCCTATGTTGTTTTATGTAAACTAACTTAAGGCATAGGCCCTTTTATTTTGAATTTGCTTTCTTCTGCCTATATAGGGCTGATTCTAAACCTCCTATTTCTCTTGAGGCTAAACTAGTTTTTTAAAACTCGAATAATAAATGCTAATAATACCATACAACTTTACAGTTTAAAATGGTTTTTCACATAAATCTCTTCACAACATATTAGTTTAGCCTGGCTTTCAGAGTACAACTGAATTAGGCTGGAATCTTGACTGGATTACTTAATGGCTGTGTGTGATTTTAAGTGAGTTACTTAACCTCTCCGACCCTCAGTTTCCTCACTTGAAAGCTTGAAAGAAAACAGAATCATGCTTGTAAGAGTCAAATGGTATATGCTAATCATGTACCATGGTTATAATTTAATCAATGGAATGAAAGTCATCTAATAAAGGTAGTTATAATTATTATTTTATAAACAAGAAAATCAAGGCATAGAGTACAAAGGAAGCAATCAGAAGGCTTTGAATAAAGAGTTTTGATTCTAAATGCTATATTCCAAGCTACTTCTTTGCCTTCCCAGCAAAGCAACCTGCAAAGAGCTTCTTCATACTTTCTTTAATTTGATCTTTGTAACAGCCCTAAGTGGTTTATGCAGAAAATTACTCTTTAGCTCTGTGGGAAAGTGAATTTTAATGGATGAGTTTTAATGGTTGTTCAAACTAATTGAAAAGTTTGGCCAGCATCACAACCCAAACAGGAGAAAGTAGAGCATAAATACAAAATAATGCGTATGTAAACTGAGATGACCAGGCCTAGAGAAGATAAGGCTAATGGCCCTAACCCAGGACGGATGCATTGAAAAGTGACTCACAGAAACTGGAAAAACTCACTGTCACATAATACTCAAGTACAGTTCCCTTGCTTTTTTGTTATTTTAGTTAATTATACAAAAAGGTACAAAGAGGCCCCAGGAAAAATCAAAGGATTTTTCTTACTCCCTCAACTCTCTTCATGTTTAGAAGGCTAGGTTGTTGTTGTTGTTGTTGTTGTTGTTATTATTATTATTATTACTATAGAAATGGTAATATTTAACACTATAGGTAGCATTCACTGAGTGCCTAATTTGTGCTAAACACTTTGAAAGTTATTTTAGCTCTAATTCAACAATCCTGCAGTGTAGGTATTATTATTATTATTATTATTATTATTATTATTATTATTATTAAAGAGAAAGGTTAGAAGAGTTTTCTGGTTACAAAGTAAAGAGTAAGGGTCATGTGTAGAAAGGAATCTTGCAAGAGAGAAGCTCTAGCTCATACTGCTGAAATTCCCTTCCCTTCTTCCCCTTCCCTTCCCTTCACTTTCCTCTCTCTTCTTCTTTTTCTCCCTCTCCTCTTTTCCCCCACCCCTCTCATCTTTGTCCTCTTTCTCTTTCTCCCCCCTCTCCCCATCCAGAGGCATGCATCTACCTACCTATCTCTATCGATCTATCCATCCATCCATCCACCCACCCACCCACCCATCATCTATCTATCTACCTACCAACCAACCTACCTACCTACCTACCTATTATCTTGCTCTGCTGTGGAATGAAACAAGTATAGAATTACCAAGAGTTCTGCCTCAAAGTATGATAACCAGCTGAACTGATGTTTTGTGTTCTTATCCAAACAGAACATTCTCAGTTTCTCCAGGCATCCCAGGTAACCCCTGGTTGTACTTGAGGCATTCTCCCGAATAATGGCAACAAGTCTCACACCTTCTGTGATCCTGGGGAGTGATTCCCAGAACCACAAACCCACATTTCCTTCTGAACTGCTGCTCTTGCCTCCTTTCTCTGTCCTCTGCTGGTTTCTGAGCAGCTCATATTTTGCATGACCTTTCACTCTCTCTTACATAGCCTAAAGCACCCTCATTATAACAGTAAATGTGCTTCAGATTTTACTAATGGGATAATGGAGGTGAATTATACCTCAGGATAAGAAATAATCAAAAATTGAGAGCAAACATCACTGGTCTTAAAATCCTTGCCCTTCTCTGCCATAGAAACTCTATTTTAGGCTGCCACTCTTCATAGCCCCAACAACCACTGTGTTGGCTATGTGGTGGGGTGTGTCATTTCTATGTAGACTTTTGACCCAATTATTTCCCTCAAAGTACCAGAGGCCAATATAAAAATCATTGTTACCTTAGAGAGCAGAGGAATTGAGCCTCCTTTTTAATTCAGTATCTTCCATGCCTGCTAACCTGGGCTCTCTCTTTCATGACCAATACACATATTGAAGCATCTTCATAAAAGAAAGATACATTTTCCCTTGAATAGTTTCTGCTTGGACCTTCAGAGAATATAAGATGCTATCAATTTTCCTCTTTTTTTTTTTTCAGTGCATCTTTGTCCCTGTCATATTTACATTACCACTTAAGCTAAAGGATCAGAGATCTCATCCTGCCATAAATCTAACACAGTATGAGCGAAAAAAGAAATTAACACAGTGTTTTTCCTGAAGGTAGGGAGTATGCCCTTTCTGACATATCTTCATGAGATATCATTAATATTTGGGCAGTTTCAAGGCATTCATGCTGTGGCTGTGAGGGAAAGGCACATTTGGGAAGCTGATGGAAGTTACTCTTCATCTGGAAATCTCCATCAGTCTACTAGGCTCAGCCATCATTCTTGAATAGGTGTGCATCATTTGTTTAACAAATATACACTAAGTATATATGAAAATATCACGGGCACCATTAAGCATCATTAATCCAATGGTCAAGAAAGGATTAAAAGCCTTTGTGATAGATGAAATAACATAGTTTTGTTCTAAGGACTATGGGAAAATGAAAGAGGAGAGCTACCAACTCTGGTTGAAGAGTTCAATGAAAAGTTCAGCTTGATATTGTCAGATTTCCTCCTCTTCTCTATCCCATTGTTTTGCCCAGTTGATTAAACTAAACTGTAGTTTGAAAGATACATCACCTAGACTTGAAATTCACATGTATTAGTGCTCTGGCTCACGTAGTTTTTGGAGAGAGGAAAGGTCCTCCCTGGAGTTGGGCAACATGGTAGCCCCAGGATTCTACCCCAGCAACATTGCTTACATCATCTATTTTCCATAGAAAATTGGAGTTAGTGATGAAACATTATTATGGAAGAGGCTGCATTAGCATAGCAGAAAGACTCTAGTATTGCCCCTTAGGAGGTCTACGTTTTTAACTCTCAAGTCATTCATTAACTGGATAACAAGAGTGAGCCTCACTTTCCTCAGCAGTAAAATAATGAACTAAATGATTTAAAGATTTTGAAGGTCTATTTCTGATAGAAGGTTGTGAATCACTACAACTTTCAGAAATATTATATTTAGCTACTTGTAATATCTACATAAAGAAGGAGCTGGCCTCATCTATCTGTTAACTCGTTTATTTTACTATTCATTCATTCCCAGCACACCATATTCAAGATTATGAATTTTATGGTCAAACGGACTTTGATTCTTGACTTGGTTTCTCCACTTACTAGATAAATGACTTTGAACAGTTAACTTATTGACTTATTTGTAGTCCTGTTTCCTCATTTATAATTGAAAAGAATATTGCCCTTATCACAGGGTAATTGGAAGGTATACGAGTCAGGGTTTTCCACAAAAATAGAACCAACAGAAAGTTTGTGTATGTGTGTGAATAAATGGATGGATAGATATACAGATATATAGATATAGATATAGACATAGACATAAAAATAGATATAGAGATTTTAAGGAATTGGCTTACATGATTACGGAGGCTGGCAAGTCCAAAATCTACAAGCTACGTTGGCTGAATGGAGCCCCAGAGAAAAGTTAATGCTGTAGCTTGAGTTCAAATGCAGAATTCCCCCTTTCTAGGTGGAGGTCAGTCCTTTTCTTAAGGCCTTCGATTGATTGGCTGAGATCCACCTACATTATGGAGGGTAGTCTGTGTAACTCAAAGTCTATTGATTTAAATGTTAATCTTATTTAAAAAAGACTTTTAAAAAAGACTTTTACAGCAACATTCAGAGATGTTTGACCAAATATCTGTATACTGTGGCCTAAGCAAATTAACCATCACAGGAAGAGTACTGATAATGCAGGGAACAAGTTTAGTGCAATGATTAACAGACAATAAGTAATAAAAATTAGCTATTATTACTGTGATTGTTGTTATTATTCTTTATCGAGTACCTACTTCTTACTTTTTGTTGCATACTATGTTAGGTTCTGAAGAATAACATCTCACAAGATACAGTCTTGGTCCTCATGGAACTTATAGTCTAGACATGAACCTTATTAAGCTACCTGACCGTATAATACAGTGTCCTGAATACTGTGAGTGCAAGAGTACTATGTAAAAGATGGGTACTATGAGGATACATAAAAGGGGCCACAAATCAGAATGGGTTGAGGAGCCAAGATAACTTAGCTAAGATCTAATGGGTGAATAGATGGTGGTCAAACAAATGGACATGGGAGAAGGAGGAAGCAGATGTATGTTAAGTAAATAAGTGCATGGAACTAAAAATGAGAAAGAACATGTAAGTAGTTTATCATTTTTAGGGTTATAGGATAGAAGAAGAAAGTGACAAAAAGGTAGACAGATTGACAGGGTTAAGCCTGTAGAGGGTTCTTACCAAGCTAAGCATTTTGGACTATCCCAAAAGCAATAGTGACCTAAATTATGGTAGTGATGTTGGAAATGGAGAGAAGAGACAAATTTGGGAGATCTAAGTAAGTGTAATGGATAAGGACTAATGATTAATTATATGTTTGAGGTGGGGAGAGGGAAGAAAGCTAGGACTTAGGAGTGAGCTGGACTATGTTTAGAGACTCCTATAACTCTTTTGGACCCAATAAAGGGTATTTTAAAGATTGTTGGAGAACTTTGCTTTAATTATTCACACTTTTTGTTATTCATTTTCCTCACATGTAAAATAAAGATGTTAGACTCAATGCTCTTTGAAGGAAATTGTCTTACTCTAAAATTCTACGACCCAGTGATTACTTTTTAGCTTTGTACATAAATACATTATTTTTGGAAATGCTTTTTGTACTGCCAGTAAACTAGAAGCAATAAATAGCATCATCATGCTGGTATTTAATTATGATTTTACAATTATTACAGGATGTCACAATAACAAAGATCAGGAAATTAGATAATACATGCTAGCATCTTTTATAATATTTTGTTTAAACTGTCAAATAGAGGTGGTTGACGCTGCAGATCTAAAAAGATTAAATGAATTGTTCTAACTAGAATCAAAGTTGATAAGCAAATTTCTATGAATAGCGAAATGGACCCAAAAGCTGATTGGTGAAAAAAATGCATGGGAGAGAGAAACACACAAGCTCTTTTTTTTTTCTTTTTCTATTGTGTTTGAAAAACAAAGTTATTGATTGCTCTGGTTTCAAGTACTTGGTTTATCTTTTATAACACTCGAAATGCAGTGTTTGCTCTACAGCTTCGAGTTTATTTGGTGTGCTAATAAAGGCCCTGCAGAAACTGAGGGAGAGAATAAAATCAAATAAGGATTTGAACTGAAAACTAGTCTAAATGGTCATTGTGTCCCTCCTCAAACTGAACTTGAACCATTATTTAGAAGTCTTTTTGAAAAAGAACTAAATGGTAAAAAGATTTTCAGAGATAATCTGATATAAGCCATTCGGAATCTGGATGGGTTACCGACGTCCTTTTGACCTGAAAAACTTTTACAGAGCTAAACATAAGGCTGTGATTCAACTCTCTGATCTAGTAGAGTGCTGAGAGCAAATATCTTGCATCACAAATACCTTATTTGGAGATAGTTATCATTATTTAGTTTGGCCCACACAAAACCATTAGAAGACATTTTATCAAAAACTCAGAATGCATATTAATTTAGATGAAACTCAAGTTTTGGAGTGGGGGTGTATCTATAACTTGCTAGATAACATCTTAAAAATAATCAGCAAATTCAGTTTCAAGTAGTGTTTTCTCATCTTATTGCACTACAGACCATATCGGTAACTTTAATTTTCTTGGGAGGAGGAGGGGAATTCATGCTCAGGCCTCATTTTGACAGTTTGTCATGTAATGTTACCGAGTTCTATTCTAAGGGCTAGGAGATTTATCTAAGGGCTCATCTTCTTCCCTGATTTAACTCTAAACCTGAGAATTACCTCTTCCTGAAAGACATTCTCCAATAACACTTTCTGTTGTACAGCTACAACTCCAACATTTTCAAAGTGTTTGAAATACAGATCAAATTTTTTAAACAAATGATAAATGTAAGTTTACATAAATATTTTAATAATTTTAGACATCTTATTCTAAAGCAATAAATGAATTCAGATACCTCTAAGATAAATGAACCATAATAGACTTAATCTGAATAATAATATTTTACATAATTTTGCTGATATCATGCTCAATCTATTTTGTCTCTATTTTATTATTATAATCCTCTAAGGACAAGGACAGTATTTATTTTTTTTTAGTGTGTTTCAAGTATTCACTGGAATTTTCAGTTCTTGTTGGTACCCAGATCAAGAGAAGTTGGCCAAGGTGGGGCATCAGTCCAGGTGCATTCATTCCAGCATATGGGGTCCAGGATCAGGGAACAAACTAGAACTGAAGATGCTTCCTGAGTTGGCAAGGAAAGGAGAGAACCAGAAGTATGAGTCCAAGTCATCAGAGAGTGTAGAGGGGCAAGTCAAGAAAATCGAGGTAAGTGAGCAAGTGCAAAGGGCAGGAACAAGACAAAAAAGGAGAGACAAGCAAAGGGTCAAAAAGTCTGCTAAAACAAAACCAAGTGGGAAAAAGGGCAGGACCTGAAACACCAGTAACTTGTGCCCACAGTCCTTTGGGCAAGTTTCCATGGTCTCTGTCCTCATGTTCTCTTACGTAAGGCAGGTTCAATGCCTTGTGAGCCATGGGACATTTTTTCTGGCCTAGAAGTAGTCCTTAGTTGCTTGTAGGTCCAACTCTGATGCCTATGATAACACCTTTCAAGTAGAGGAAGGAGGTCAGGGACCATCTATCATTAAGAGTTCAGAGAAAGGTAGAAAGCACATGAAGCATTCCCAAAGAAGTCCAAGAATGTTTTTGTCTTACTTCCATTTATGTATATACCCTTACCTTCTCTCATCAGAACTCTGCTCTTTAGTACAGTGGCTTAAATTTATCTTCGGGGTCCATTTTGTCCTTGACCTAGATCCAAGGTCTCTTCCTTAGGGAGGATAGTGAGGTGGTGAGGGAAGATACAAAGCTTTGAGTATTCCCTAGGGGTTTGCATGTGAAGCTAACATTCCTGTCCACTCTGATCTTTTCTGTATTAAGCAAGCTACACTAGAGACCGGCAAGAGTTCACATGGTTGCTACGCACCCTTCACAAATAAATATCATCAGAATGTTAGAGAAAAATAGCTTTTCTAATTTGTGCCATCAGTCTTCTTGTTTATCTGGGACCAATGACATGGACAATTCAGGCCCTCAGAACCAAAAGTGAATGATGTTCTAATGTAGTTGCAGAATTCTTAGTCTAAAATGTGATAGAACCTCACTTTAAGCCACATATACACTAGACAAAGGAAGACCTCTTAGTCTTTTCCCCATCTACTTAATGTTACCAAAAGGAAACACAAAACAAAATAAAACACTTATCTGCTTAGATTTTATAGCAAAATCCAGATAATAATGTATTATATTAATAAAATATCATATTACAGTATTAAGATAGCTCAGTACAACATACACATACATACCTTACTATCATTAATTCAATCCTTTTGCATCACAGAGCAATTAAAGTCCTAAAAAAACCAGAGGAGTCCCATTTGGATGCCAAATTCTTTTCTTTTAGTTGTGACCACAGGTTCTTCCCTTAGAATCAGGTAGCTAGCTCTTCTGAATCTCCAGAGTTAGAGAATTCCAATTTAAAGTCTCTCATGTGTATCACTTTTCCAAAAGTCCATAGTGTCAACTGATCACTTAAAGTATCATGGCAAGAGACCCATGCATACAATTTAGACAAGATTCCCAATTCTTAGTAACAATTTTCTTAGACCAAAATGTTTCAAAACATGATCTAAAGAAATTAAGGAGTTGCTCAGCAAATATAGGCACAGTGGGCAAGAGTAGAGGAGTATCCCCCTCTCTCTATATATATACTCCTCAGAATATTTCATTTGAAAAATAGGTACTGATCTTTTTGCAAAATTTTGAAAACTAATGCCTTATAAAATAGTGTTTTCCAAGCTGAAGTAGTGTTCCCAGACACCAATAAGTAACTCCTAATCTAGAATCACATTGCTGTTACAGCTGTTGATTTTGGTTGGATTAGACGGGAGGGAGAGTTGGAAGGAACAAGTAGAGAAAAGTGAACAGAATAAAGAGAAAAGCGTCATTGTTTCTATTCACCAAGTATAACCAGTCAATCTATTCCAGTTTTCCAGTGACCATCGCCTATAAACTTAAAGCTCAAGGGTCTGCCCAGCAATTTCACTCCTAGGTATTTATTTGAGAGAAAATACTAAGTCCAACAAAAACCTTGTCTGGGACTGTTCATAGCACATTCATTCATCACAGCCTCAAAATGGAATCAACCAAGATGTCCATCAGCAGGACAAATAAGATATGCATGCAATGGAATTACTCAGCAAAAAAAAAAAGAGTGAATTACTGATACATACAGCAACATTAATACATCTCAAAGTTATTGTGCTGAGCAAACGAAGCCAGACCAGACACAGAAGAGTACACATTGTATGATTTCACTCATATGAAATAAGAATACGCAAACCTAATTGATGATAGAAAAAAAAAATCAAAACAGTAGTCATAGTCAATATTATTGTAATGGCTATGTAATGACAGTGCCAGATGGGTGCTAGAGTAATCAGGGAGACCACTTCATTAATTATACAAGTAGTTAACCATTGTATACCTGAAATTAATATAAAATAATAAGAAATGCAAAAAAAATTCCTTGGAATAAACATCACTATGTTATATTATCAGCCAAAAAAAGAAAGAAAGAAAGAAAGAAAGAAAGAAAGAAAGAAAGAAAGAAAGAAAGAAAGAAAGAAAGAAAGAAAGAAAAAGACAAAGACAAAGACAAAGACAAAGGAAAAGGAAAAGAAACAGAAACAGAGGATAGGGGGAGTATGGAGAGGGGAGATAGATGGGGTAAAAGGGATCAAATATGTGGTGACAGAAAGAAACCTAACTATGGGAGGTGAATATGCAATGTAAATATACATATGCCTTACTGTTAAAATGTTCAGCTGAAACTGGATTTTGTTAACTAATGTCACCACAAAAAAAGTTAATAAATTACTTTTTAAAAACCAGTGCTAGCTTCAGGGAAGGGGGTTGACTGGGAAGGGACACAGAGGCTGTTTCTAGAATGATGAAAATGTTCTACATTTTAATTGAGGTATAGGTTACATGAGTATATTAGTCAAAACCAATCAAACTATATGCTTCAAGTTGTATTGTAACTCTTGCAAAAAATGTATCTCAATAAACTTAACTTGTAGGGAAAATACTCAATTGAAAAATTAGATATGGGAAAAAATGATAAAAATATAGAAAAATATCTTTATAAAGTTAAAGTACAAAATAATTTCTTAAGGAGATACACAAAGTTCTATACAGAAAATAATGACAAATCTCTTTATCAAAATTAAGTTATATGAAGAGGAGAGGTACAGAAAAAGCCAATTCAGAAATGATCAATAAACATTTAAAAGGATGCTTAACCTCACAAGTAATCAAGTGAATGCAAATTTTTAAAAAACAAAAAAAAAACTATTTCATACCTATCAGATTGGTAATAATTTCAGAATATTGTGATCTGGCAAAGCTGCAGGATTGCAAATCATATTGTGCTGTGGGATTGTATACCAGTCAGCCATTTTAGTAAAAAGCACATTCTACTACCTAGTAATTGAATTTCTGTTCTAGATCTTAGAGAAACTAGTACATGGGCCCAAGGAACATGTGCAAGGATAGTTAGTGTAGCAGTGTTCATACCAGTGAAAAAATGGATTCTAACTTAATGTCCATTAATAAAGAAATGAATAAGTAAAATGCAGTATATGCACAAGATGCAATATTACTTGGCAGCGAAAAAGAATAAACTAGATTGACATGTATCAAGATGAAGTCTGACACCCACTGTATTAAATTTTGCCACCTTTACTAAAGATGATTCACTTGCCACTGGGAGTCCACTTTGTCCTACATCTGAATTTGAGTCTCTTTTGTGGGAAGAACAGTAATGGGGAAGAAGGTAAGGCCCTGAGTGCCCACTAGGGGTTAGCTTGAACAGTGAACAGCTTTATAAAGATACGGCAATCCCCTCGATCTATGGGAAGTGCATCCCAAGACCCCCAGGGATGTCTGAAACCACAGATAGTACTAAATCCTACATATGTTATGTTTTTTCCTATACATACATACCTATGGCAACACAACATAAGTCAGTAATAACAATAATATGCTACAATAGATCAATTATAACAATATACTGCAATAAATGTTGTGTGAATGTGGCCTCTATTTGATAACCAACATGGCTGCTAAGTGACTAATGGGCATCTAGCACATACAGAGTGGATAAATACTAGACAAAGGGATGATTCACATTCTGGGAGGGATGGAGTGGGATGGCATGAGATTTCATCATGCTATTTAGAATGGTATGCAATTTAAAACTTACGAAGAATTTCTGGAATTTTCCATTTAATATTTTCAGACCACAGTTGACCATGGATAACTAACTGTGGAAAAGTGAAATAATTGACAAACTGTGAAAAGTGAAATAATGAACAAGGGGGGGAGGACTCTAAGTGATTTTTTAGAGATGTCGGGAATAAAATAATAGTATTTTTGAGACCTTACTGGCATCAGGCACTGTGAATGGCCATTCACATAAATTATCCCATTTAAGCCTAGAAAAAGGTGTTATCATTACTTGCATTTTACAGAGGAGATAATTCACCTGTAAATGCAGTGGCATAGTTGATCACTCCCTCTTCCTCGATATATTTCCTTCGCTTGGCTTCCAGGACACCATGCTCTTTTCCATTTGCCTCTTATTTCACTGGTTATTCCTTTTCAGCCCTCGTTTTAGTCCCTGCTATTCTCAAAGAGCTATTAATTTTGGAGCACCTCAGAGATCAGTTCTTCGTTTTCTTCCCTCTAAAAACTTTCTTAATAACCTGCTTTATCGATATAACGATGACTCCCAACATTTTCATCTTGTGACTAACCTCTCTGTTGAACTTTAGACTCATGTGTGCAGCTGTCTACTTGACACGTCCACTTGGATGCCTCACAGGCATTTTAGACTTAACTTACCTAAAAATGAAGCTCTCATCTTCTCCCACTAACCTATTCCCATCAGAGGTCTATTTTTTTTTATTTCAGAAGACCGAAACTCCATCCTTCCAAATGCTCCTACTAGAAACCATTGTAACATTGTTGATTCCTCTCAGTCACACCACTTTTTTCCATGTCTTAGTTTGAGGCATCAACATCTCTCACCTGGATCATCACTACAGCCTACTAATTTTGTCATCTTGTTCCCAAGCTTACCTTTCAAGAGGCTATTTTTAATACGGAAACCAGGATGGTCTTCCTAAAATGTAACCCAGATCATAATATTGCTCTGCCTAAACTCCCAGAGCTTCCCACATTACTCTGACTAAATGCCTAAGTCATTAAGAGAGCCACTACAGTCCTCTACAAGCAGGGCCCCATCTCTCTAACCTTACTTCCTGTTACTCTCTCCCTCATTCATTCCACTCTAGCCATATTGGCCTCTATGGTATTCCTTCCACATTCCCAGCCTGTTTCTGCTAAGGTTTTTGCCCTGGCTCTCCCATGAAATCCACTTGATTAACTACTTCACCTCCTGCAAATCTGTACTCAGATATTGCCCTCCCAAAGAGACTTACTTCAAGGAGACTTACTGTCTCCTCTATTGAAAATGGCAACCTGTCCCTCCTGTCCCTCTTCTTGCCCAAACCTCTTACTATGCTCTGCTTTTTCCATAGCATTTTATGGCTTTCCAATATATTACATAATTTAACTATGTACTACATTTTTAGTTATTTTTTTCTCCCCTACTATGTAAGCTCCAAGAAAGCAAGAATTTTTTTGTGTCTGTTTTGTTGAAAACATAGTCCCAACACATAGACCAGTGACTAAAATATAATAGAAATATTTGTTGAATGAATGAAACAGAGAGAAGTTATATACCTGGTCCTAAGTGTTTTAATTACCCATTTGAGAAGTAAACCTGAATAATTAACAATTGTTTTCTCCTTCTAGAGAAGCAGAATATAGCTCTATGCAGGTGGTTTGGGCAGCTTCTATGAGGAAGCGTGCTTAGCACCAGCACCCACAGCCCCCCTTAAAGAAGTGACATATAGCAATGTACTGTGTGTCTCACTCACCTCTTCTGGAGTAAAATCAAGTTCTCATCAGTTGTATCACCCACAGCACTGGGCATTTTCCTCTTTATGGGGAATATAACATGCTGTTACAAGTATTTTTCCTTACGAGAAGCAATATGCAGTCTCTGGTGGACATTTATTATATACTATTTGGGATTTAAAGATGAATTCCCGAAAGTTGTAACTCATAAAAAGAAGCAATGCGAAATTCTTTGGAAATGAATTTTCTATAACTAGCTTACTGAGTAAGGCTGACGTGCCATCTGATATACCTTGATAAAAGATGCAACAAATGACTGTTTGGTGCATTCTGAATTGCCAGCAACTGTAATTCTCACAGAGAAGCAAGTGACAACTTCCTTAGTAAGAACTTCAGAGAGCTGATTTGTCCTCAACTGGGTCTCACCAGGGTGAGCAGCACAAGGCTCTGGGCCATGCATTCCTCATGTCCTCTACTTGGCTAGTCAAACCCAAGCCGATCGACTACAGAGCCCATCTCTCAGCCCTGATGGTAGACTGCCTTCCAAAGATTCAGGCTTCTGAAAGAAATCCAGATGATGTTCTCCCCGCTCTTTGGCACCAACCCAAACCTTGTCCTGGTCGCACATCTAACCTTCCCCACTCCTTTCAGCTTTACAACTATATGGCTACTGTCAAACTGCTGCCCTTGGAAAAAGTGAAAAAGATTAAAGACAAGATTGCTTGGCATTTGATGAACAATTTGAAGCATTTGTTTCCACAATTTGTTTTTTCCACTGAAAATCAGACTTCCAAGACTCAATGTCAGAAAATAAAGGGACGGAAGGCAAGAAAAACACTCTGTACCTCCTGAAACACTGAGTTTGCCCATACAAACTCCCGGCAGTCTGATCACACATACAAATGCCTAAATTTACAGCTCCATCTCTCAAACTTGGACAATTTGCTTCAACAAGAGTTAGGTAGACAGAATGATTGAAGATGAAAAAAAATATTTTAGTATATATTGATGACTGAATTGTTTCAGTGCTATATTTATTGGTTGCAAAAGTAAAATTGGCTCAAATGTATATATAAAAAATAATAAATTTCAATCACAGTGACCATCTTTTCTTGTGGCAATCATTTATCCGTAGGGGCCCACTTCAAAACGTGATATATTTCATGGTAGCCAGTATCTCCTCCTTCATAGTGGATACTTGGTGGTGATTATCAGGACAAGGTGACTTTGTAGCAAACATATCAGAACTTATAGAAATACTCACTTCACTAGACATCCAGGTTTCCAGGTTTTCCTATCAACTCCCTGGTCACTTCTCAATCTCTTTACTGGTCCCTCTTACTGCCTGTTTCTAACCATTGAACTGACTGCCACAGATTTAGTCCTTGAACCTTTTCTGTATCTTCATTCTCTACAGTAATGATATCAGCCATTATATTTCCAGCCCAGAACTCCCTCCTGAATTCTAGACTCTTCTAAAAGAAAGGTTTAATTGACACTTAGAATATCAAATTTAACATTCCCCGAACTAAGCTCCTGATGTCTGCTCCCGCCCCCACCGCCATCCAACGGTCTTCTCCATCTCAGTAAATGGCAACTCCATCACCTAGTTGCTCAATCTAAAATCCTTCACTCATTCCTTTCTTTCATAATGTCCCACTTTCAACGATTCAGCAAATCCCACTGGATCTATATTCAAGTTGTATCTAGAATTCAACCACTTCTCACCAGCTCCTCTGCTAGTTAAATCGAAACCATCACCATCTTTTTGCTTGATTATTGCAAATAGCCCCCTAACTGATTTCTTTGCTTCTACTATTGCCCTTCTATAAACTCTTCCCTGTCCCAGTGGCCCTCACAACGTAGTCCTAGATCAGCAGCATCAGCATCACCTGGGAAGTTGCTAGAAATACAAATTCTCCCATACCATGTCAGACATACTTAATCAGAAACTGAGGATGGGCCTAGAAACTGTGTGGTAACAAACTCTCCAAGGTGATTGTGGTACTTACTCAAATGTGAGAACTACTACTCTACAGAAGTGGTTAGCCAGAATGATCTTTTTCAAATGTAAATTCGGTCAAGATCACTTCTCTCAAAATCCTCCAGTGGTTTTCCAACTCGTTAGAGCAGGAGCCTGAATCTTTATGATGGCCAGAGAGGCCCACTGTGACCCTTCCCCAGTCCCGCCGTGTCTATAACCACTTCTCTATTGTCCCTTCACTCACTGTGCCCAAGCCATTCTGGCCTCCTTGCTTTGCCTCAGGGCCTTTGTACCTGCTGTTTCCTCCACCTGGAACACCCTACCCTCCCTTTCCTCCCACATAACCACAAGGTTTGCTTCCTCCTCTCCTTCTGGTCTCTGCTCAAATGTCAACTCACCAAAGGAGCTTTCCTCAGCTACCATCTTTAAAATAACAACCTCTACTTCCTACTCCCACTCCCTGACCACTTCTCCCCCACCCTTACCCTGCATTATTTTTCTCTATAGTGCCCATCACCACCCGGTATAGGCTATACTGTGCTTGTTGATTTAATGGTCACTGTGCCTCTCAAGAATATATGTTCTATAAGGCAGGGATCTGTGTCTATAATATTTATTGCTGTACCACCAGATCCTGGAACAATGCTAGCATATGGTAGGGCCTCCATAAATATTTAATAAGAGAATATCCAATAAATGATGATCAAAGCATTCCTCTGGGAGATGATGCACTCATTTCTATGATATTGCCATTGCTCAGAATATTTTAGGGGCAATATTGGAAGAAGGGAAATCAAGAGGCTATTTGCAATAACCCTGGAAAAAGATGATCATGGCTTCAATTCAAACAGGTGGACAGCAGAGGAGGTGGCTTCTGGATACACTGAATATAGATCCAATGGGTCGAGTTCAACTTACAAGTTACATATGGAAACCAGTCTCGGTATTTAAGAGAGACCACTGCTTTAAAAAAGTAAAAAATACAGTTTCTCGGCCTTATCAAACACATTATTTACTAGTCCCAGAATTATATGACATTTGGCTATTGCAGAAATCAAATATTCCCTTGAAAAGTGAAATACAGAATCACTGAAGACATTCAGAGACTCTGGATGCAATTCCCTATATGATGAAAGAATAATTCTGACTTTTAGTGAGCAAATTTTTATATTTGTGTGATTTAATCCTCACAGCAATCCTCTGAGGCCCTTGTTATTAACCTCATTTTTCAGGTGAAGTAAATGAAGTTCAAAGAGGTAATCCAAGCTCCCACTGCAGAGCAAAAAGATTTAAATGCAGGCTGGTTCATACATTTTCTTGATGAGTAAGAGCAATGTTTTGGGAACAAGCATACATGATCTCTAGAATAAAACACTAATGTTGAACATTTCAGTGTCTTATTTTTATCTCTCTTGACTTCACACTCACATCTCTTAACACAACTTCCTGGGAGAGTTGGAGCCCTGCAGCAAATACAAAACATCTCTAGAACGTCGAAGCCAGTTCTGTTTTCCTGCTGCTCAGGCTGGGAATGGAATCTCTTTTCAATGGCCAAGGTCCTGGGTCAGGTGATGCAGTTCCTCTAGACACTGTTTCTAGTGTCCCGGGAGAAACCATTGCCATTGCCATGGGGATTTGATGCTTTCCAGGGCTATGTAGCCAGCATTGTCTAAGGACAAGGAACTTATTGTTCGGGTAGAAATAGAGGGTGTTTCTCACTGGGGATTTGTACTTGAATAAGGATTCACATTTCAACAATGCCTCCTTTTGTAAAAATTAGCGATTTTTTTCAGGCTTACTGTTTTGTTTTGGTTTTTTTTTTTGAGACTCAGACCACAACTCCTAACAACCGTTTCTCCTACAATGTTTCTTAAGAATGTTAGGTAGATGCTCCTGGGTGTTAGGCACTCACAAAATAAACATCTCATCGCAACTCCATGCTGTCCAGGGAAGACCCTGAGATTGCTATGACACAAAGGTAGGGAAGAGATGGATTCATAGGTGGGAACTGGCACCGTTGGAGAGCGACATCTAATGCAGTAGACACTTTAGATATGTTATCCCAATGAATCCTTACAAGCACCTAAGCAGATATTATGCAAGGTTTACAAATGACGAACGTAATTAGGTAACTGGAGCAAAATCACATAGCTGGTAAGAGTGGAATCTGGGATGCGTTCCCAGATCTCACTCCAGACCTGTTCTCTTTCCGTTTCCTGTTCCATGCTTCTTTGCTGACCTTTTTTTACACTTTGGTTTTCTCAAATGAGCCACCTGGCAGGAAGACTGCATGAGATGGTGCTTGTGAATGTCTCTACCACAGGGCATGTCACATTACAGGTACGGTAAGGCCTCACTTAACGTTGTGGGTAGGTTATTAGAAACTATGACTTTCAGGAAATGACATTAAAATTGGTAAAGGAACCCAATTATGCCATAGGCTAATTGATACAAACAAGAGCTAAATTCCTACAGAATATTTCTGCTCACGAAGATTGCATCAAACTTCTAAATAAAGACCAAAAACACTTCTAATAGTAAACATTAAAATTAATGTTAGCTATATAGACATTTAAGAAAAATTAATTTAAAAAGGAAGATAATGATTTTCCAATCCACTCATTCTAGTTCAGGATCTTGGGTTGTTTGTCAGAGCCTCTTCAGGCAGCTCAGGGTGCAAGGTGGGTACCCACCCTGGACAGGATGCCCTTCTATCACAACCAATTCTACACTCAGATTGGGACAATTGAGACATGCCAATGAACCTCACGCACACATCTCTGGGATGTGGGAGGAAACCGGAGCACCGGGAGAAAACCTGTGCAGACATGAGGAGAACGTGCAAATCCAACAAACGGGGGTCTCTGGCAGGAAAACAATTTTTTCTCATAAACATTATAATGAAATGACATTAATCAAGGACCTGCTATATTCCATAAAAATAAAAATTTCTCCTCTCTGTGTTCCTTTTGCTTCACCTCATCTTACCTTTTAAAATTCTCTTTCTAGTCTCTTTCCTATTCTTTCAACTCCTGCTTTCTGTTCCTTCTCATATCCTTTTCTCTGTAGAAAAAAAAAAAAAAAGAAACTTAAAGAACTTATTCCCAGTGGCTCCATAAGTTTTAAAATTAATCCCCTGGGAATAAGCCAACAAGAACAATGCAAGGTCCATGTGAAGAAAATTGTAAAATTTTGACAATATAAAAAAAGACCTGAACATATGGAAAGCTATACATGTTTCTGGATGAAAGATTCATATTCTAAAGATGTCAACTTTCCATATTAATCCATAAGTTCAATACAATCTTAATAGAAATCCTAACAGGAGATTTATCGAACGATAAGCTGCTTTTAGAGTTTATGTGGAGGAGAAAATGCACAAGAAAAAGGAACAAAATTAAGGGAAAAAAAAAAAAGAACAATGAGGAAGGATCTGACATTTCAGTTACCAAAATATATTAAATTTACTTTAATTAAATAATGTCATATTGCTCAGAGTAAAGACATGAACAAATGGAATGAAAAAAGTTCAAGAACAAAGGGACATTCGAAATAGAAAAAAGAAGCATTTTAAATCAGATTTGAAAGGATATATTATCTTGTTTGATTTGTATTAACAAGCATTTGAAGTAGAGATTATTTCCTCCATTCTGTAGATGAGGAAACTGAGGCTCAGAGAGAGTCAATAATTTTCTGGAAGGCATATGACTAAAAGCGAGGAGTCTGAATTTGACCCAGGTTCTAATTCTGAAGTTTGTGTTCTTAAGCTAACAGCTAACCATAACTTTCATTATATGTCATTTACCTTTGCATAATACCATTGCATGGTAGGGGGAGAGGGAAGAGAGGAGGTTACCAGTATGAGACATTTAAGAGTTCCAAGTTGTTTCAGAAAGGGAATATAATTAAAAGCTTCTTCTATTATTCAGAATGTTCAGTTGTGAATGGGGCGATGAATTTCTATGCCAGGCTGGAAATTTATAGCTGTGAGGACATCCTGAGAATGTCCACTAAAATGAGAAATTATTTGAGCCACTGAAGAGAAATGAATCTCCCACTTTGGAGCCTTAGAAAGACACCTCCAGGTCAGGTTTTCTGCCTTTCCTGAATGCCAGTGATTCACTCATTATGTGATTAAGTGATGGGCTTATGTTTCTAGAGCTAATGATTCAAAAACTTTCTGTGGTATTAAACTGAGACACATGAAAAAACAAAAGGTAATCAGAAGCATTCAAAGCATTCAAAAATTAAGATTCAATTTCTGCATTTGATAAATTCTTCATCAAGGAAATCAGTAAAAATTTTAAAAAGCCATAATATGATACACAGAGAAGTAAAAAAGCAGTTTTAAAATGTACATGTTGCCTAGAATGCTTAGGATAGTTAAGACTGAGCCATTTTTCACTTGTCTTATGTTGCATTTATTTAGAAATGTCCCTTTGAACACTCTCTTGAGTAATATTTCTCTTTCAGCTTTGACAGGTGAATGGGTATTATGGGGGAGGAAAAAACTTTCCTCTACCCTTCTAGGTTCTTCCACCTAGTCTAATAATCAAATAGACATGAGATAGATTAACAAGAGAAAATGGCAAAACTTAATTGCATACATATATGTGAGAACCCCACATATATGAGAGAGTCAGAGACCCACAACACTCGAGAGGTGCAGAGACAAAAAGAGAAAATGAAATATATGTGACATTTTAAAGTGATGAGGTAAGAAGGCAACTTGGGGGAAGGTCGTTCACAAAATGATAAGAAGAGCAGGTGTTCAGTAACTAGAAATTGGCCCTGGTCTGTAGATAGGTTATAAAAAGTTATTCATAGTGATAACTCTTATTATGCGCAAGACCCCTAATGTAAATTTTCTGAGAGGTAAAAGTTTCTTGTGAGCCCATACGGTCTCAGTTGCATTCAGCTCAAAATAATTCACATGTCAAAGTGGCACATTTTTGGGAAGCCTGTTCTGAACCTCTTCAGTATGTAATTCCTTTAATGCCAGAAAAACCCTTATAAGCATCAGAGAATATAAGCTATACAGAACTCTTTATGCAAGTACTTCCATCAGATTGCAGTTGGGCAGGCTTCACTTATTTGGGTTCTGGTATATAAGATATTTGAAAATCCCTTAACTCACATTCAACCAGGTGGACCTTAAGGTTTGTGAGTGTTGCATCATCCTCAACCTCTAAGAAAACAAAAGTAGAAATAATTATCTTTCCATCCAAGCAACCCTTGGGCTTCCTCAATTAGAATTTTCATTTTGCTCAGAGTCAAATTCTATTTAGAATGCGAGGTAGAGGATTTTACCTTTCAGTCAAACATCCCCATTTCCCCCCAATCCATTAGTCATTTGTGTCTTTCAGTTTCTCAAATTCATCAAAGTTTTTCTTTTTCTTACCTAGAGCCTTTGCACCTGTTTTTACCTCTGTCTGAAACACTCCCGCACCCCCTCTCCCTGGTCCAGCTGGCTCATTCTTTAGGTTTCAGCTTAAAAATCAACCCCTATGAGTCTTCCTTACTACTTCTTGGGTATGTCTCTCTACCACTCTCCTTTTGGTTCCGTTACTTTAAAAATTCATGTGTCATTGTTTCTTTCTTTCTTTAGAGCAATAATTGTATCCGTAAAAAAATATTTTCTGATTATTTCTAACTTTTTCAACAGAACTATAAAGTTTGAGTGTAGAGATTAGGTATAATATAATCACTATTCTATTTGAGACCCTATAGTACATGCATACAATACTAGTTCCAAGTCAAAAGTGATACATATTCAAAGACACAATAAGAGATGACAATTACAGACTAATATCCTTCATAAATATAGATGGAAAAATACTTAGCAAAATATTAGTAAATGGGTCTCAGGAACATATAAAAGCAATTATATGTCATGACTAAGTAGATTGTATTCCAGAAATGCAAAGTTTGTTTAACATCTCAAATCAATTAATGTAATGCACTATATTAATAGAGTGATGAATGAAAACCATATTACATCTCAAAGATGCAGAAAAAGCACTTGGCCAAATTCAATAGCTATTCATGTAAAAATTCTCAACAAAATTCCTCAATCTGCTAAAGGGCATCTCTGAAAAAACCAACAATTAACATTACTATACTTAATGGTGAAAGATTGAATTCTTCCCTCTTAATATCAGAAACAAGACAAAGATATTCATTCTCATTACTTCTATTCAAGATTGTACTGGAGAGTCTAGCCAGTGTTAAGGAATCAGATTGGAAAGGAAGAAGTAAAACCGTCATTATTTGCATATGACATGATCTCAAACATAGAAGATCTTAAGGAATGTACAAAAAAGCCTACTGAACTAATAATCTAGGTTAGCAAGGTCAGAGTACACAAGATCAATACATAAAAATCAATTTTATATCTATCTATAAGTTCACAATGAACAATCCAAAAGCAAAATTAACAAATCAATTTCATTCATGATACTTAATTCAATGCAATCTTTACTACCAAAATCTCAGTGGGCTTTTTTGTAGAAATTAACGAGTAGATCCTAAAATTTATAGAGGACTGCAAAGGGCCTTTAGAATAGCCAAAGGCATTTCGAAAAAGAAGAACAAAGCCAGAGAACTTACCTTACCTGATTTAAAACTTAACTATAAAACTGGTAATCAAGGCAATGTGGTATTAACATAACATTAGGCATAGATAAATGGAACAGAATAGAGAGTTTGTATATAAAGTATACATATATGACCAACATATTTTTGATAAAGTTTCCAAGGAAATCCAATAGAATAAGAATTATCTTTTAAACAAATGATTTTGGAAAAATCGCATGTCTGAATGCAAATAATAATAATAATAAACATAGCCCCTTTTCTCATACCATACACAAAAACTACAACAGATTATAGATCTAAATATGAGCTAAATAAAAATGGCATCGCTCAAGCTAAAAGTCCATGACACCAAACCTAGATTTAACTCCTGATCTAATCGTAGTTTCGACCTCTTCCAGAAACATAATCTTAATCAACCAGTATGGAATGTTCTGGTCAAGCACAAGGTAATCTGTCACATAGGCCTTCTCCATCCTCCATGGAAATAAGAGGTGATTTACATAATAAAAACACATCCCCTTTTCTCCCCCCCCCCAAAAAAAAGATGCCTAACCCCAAACAATCTTTTCTTTCCCTAATAGTTCCCTTGCCCCACACTCCTATAAAAAAAACTTCCATTTTGTGGCATCTCCTCAGAGCTCCCTTCTGGTTGCTAGATGGGAAGCTGCCCATCTCATGAATCACTTAATAAAGCCAATTAGACCTTCAAATTTACTTGGTTGAATTTTGTTTTTTAGCAGAGATAAAACTATAAATCTTCTAAAAGTAAAAAAAAAAAAAAAAAAGATGATGAAATTCTTTGTGATATCGGGTTAGGCAAAATTTTCTTAGATATGACACCAAAAGTAAACTCCATAAGAGAAAAAGTTGACAAATTGGAGTTCATCAAAACCGAATTTTTGTACTTCAAAGTACAACGTTAAGAAAATGGAACTGACAAGCCATAGGCTGGGAGAAAACATTTACAAAACATACCTCATTAAGGACTTAGATACCAAATGTATATAAAAAAAAATTCTTTTTATATCTCAATAATAAGACAAACAGCCCAATAGAAAAATAGGCAAAGTATTTAAATAGGTACTTTGCCAAAGATGATATATGACTTGAAAATAAGCATATGAAAAGATAATCTGATTAATCACTAGGGAAATGCAAATTAAAACCATGAGATACCATTACACACCCGCTAGAAAGGCTCAAATCAAAATATCTGACAATACCAAGTATTGGCAAAGATGTGGAAAGACATTGTTTTTGAGGGAATTCATGTGAGAGAAATATAAAGGAGTGCTATATGAATACTGAAACCTAATGAAGGAAATGTGATTTACACACATTTGGACAAGTTTACAAATACTTCTACTGGACTACCATTTCTCCACTTAAAAATGAGAGAATTGTATTAGAAGAGCCATATAGTTCCTTCCTCAGTCGGAGTAAAAATTAATAATATACTTGCTATTCCAAGGGATTTCTTATGTTCTGCTTTGTCTAGACAATCCTCATGTTTATACTGGCTCTTTAGCTTCTGGAGGTTCTTCCTATAATGCTCTTTCACTGCCATTACCTGAACCCTGCAGATTCATCTTGGTGACCAGAAATACTCTATTCCCAATGACACTGATGCTGTAGGCTGTAAGAGTCAGAAGAAGCTAAGATATGCTGCAGTAATGAATGGTCCCCAAATCACAATGGCTTGTAACACAAAAATTTATTTCTCATTACACTTCATGTTTATTACAAGTCAGTACAGCTTTGTTCATACTCCTTTTACCCTGAAGCTCAGGCTGATGGAATGGACTCTATCTGGAACATTGCCAGTCTCATGGTTGAGAAAAAGGAGAAATGGCAAGCCATACACTGGGTCTAAAAGCAACTGTCTGGAAATGACACCTGCCACTTCTGCTTACATTTCACTGGCCAGAGGAAATCTTAAGGACTGGCTTGACATAAGTGGAATAGGGAAGTATAATCCTTCCTTAGGATACAAGTATTCAAGAACAATAATTCAGTTTCCTACATGTGTTATTGTATTGCTATCAGGATACATGTTGCTAAAGTGCCTAACAGGATATATCTTCTTCTCTTTCAGGATATATGTGCCATTGCATAGGGACAAGAAGCTTCAGGGACTTTGGATAGGACTGAGTTTTTGGCTGGTGGATTGGCCCCCTAGTTCCTCTCTAGGCCATGTTTCCAGCATTTGTCCTTCTCATCCCATGTGATTTGGTTCCACAAGGAACCAATCCATTGTGGATTTGGGGTTTGTCTTGGGAGCAGCCTTAGGTCAAGACTGACACGCGTAGAACAAGCATGAGTTGCCTCCTTTACCCCTCCTACCAGCAGCTGGGCCAGAGGCCTTCTCTCAGGTTCCTTTTTGGCCTTTATAGCTTCTTCTTGAAAAACTGTTTTTGTGTTATTTTATTATCATTGTATTTTTTGCCTTACCCAACCATTTTGTGGCACACTGCCAGCAGATTCAAATTGTCCTGTGTTTCTTTCTAAAGTTATTTTTTTTTCTTTAGCACTTCTTTTAAACCCTAGTTCATTCTAGGTTTTGGTTGGCCTGACACTAATGTCACAGGTTTCTATCATTCTTTTCAATTTCTTTCTTTGTAGCTCTAATTTCCCCAGGCCTCTCAAGTCTATGAGTACAAATGAGATCATGTTTACAGTAATAGCTCAAATTTCCTTAACTCATGCCCACTTGCTCACATAAGACCTTCTGACCTCATCACAGGTCTCTCCAGTTATTTCTGGGTGTGCCAGGAATGAGGGCCTGGGTCAGGAGTCCTCTCATATTCTTCCATCTAGACACCCACCCCATGAATGTTCACTGCTGTTGGACCCACCTTGGAATTTAAGTTATTTAGGACTCTTTGTCTGCAAATCATAAAAACCAACTTGAGTTAATTTAATCAAAATGGAGAGTTTATTGTAAAATACTAGGCCATCTCTCAGGATACCACTGGCTCTTAAGAAAGTTCTATTAGACTAGAAAAATAGAAATAGAAACTTCTATTAGACTAGAAAGTTCTATTAAGCTAGAAAACTTAAGAAATTTCCCTCTTTTACCTGGCATTTCTGGGCATCTGCTTTATTAGCTTGCCCTTGCAGACTGGACCTTTCCACCTTTAAGCTCTCCTCTCACAGGGAGATTCCCTAGTTCTCCCTAAATCCCAAATCCAATTTCTTTCTGAGAGGACACCATTTGTTCTCTTTAGAGCAGGAGTCCAGGCCTGGATTTCAAGCAAAGTTAAGAGTGAGACTTACTTAGTGAAATAAAGGAGTCCGGACTTTCACTCGGTGATTTGGCAGAGTCAAATGGGAGGGAAAGATTTTCCTTGAGTTTTCCAGAGCTTCCGTAACGAAGCACCACAGGCTGGGTGGCTTAAATCACTGAAATTTATTTTCTCACAGTTTTAGAGGCTAGAAGTCCAAGTTCAAGATGTCGGTGAGTTTGATTTCTCCTGAGGCCTTACTCCTTGGCTTGCAGGTGGCTGCCTTCTTACTGTATCCAACATAGTCTTTCCTCTCTGCCTACAAATCTTTGGAGTCTCTCTGCATCCTGATCTTATTGCAGTTTTGATTTGCATTTTCCTGATGATTAGTGATGTTGAGTACCTTTTCATGTACCCGTTGGCCATCTGTATGTCTTTGGGAAAATGTCTATTCAGATTCTCTTCCCATTTTTTAATTGGATTGTTTTCTTTTTGCTATTGAGATGAATGAGTTCTTCATATATTTTGGATATTAACCTCTTATTATATATGTAATTTGTAAATATTTTCTCCCATTCAGTAGGTTGCCTTTTCATTTTGTTGATGGTTTTCTTTGCTGGGCAGATGTAGTTTGATGTAGTCCCACTTGTTTATTTTTGCTTTTGTTGCCTTTGCTTTGGGTATCAAGTCCAAAAAAATCATCACCAAGACCAATGTCAAGGCGTTCACCACCTATATTTTCTTCTAGGAGTTTTATGGTTTTAGGTCTTGCATTCAAATATTTCATCCGTTTTGACTTAATTTTTCTGTGGTGTGAGATAGTGATCCAGTCTCATTATTTTTCATGTGGCTGTCCAGTTTTCCCATTGAAGAGACACCATTTATTAAAGAGACTGTCCTTTCCCCATTGTATATTATTGGCTCTTTTCTCATAAATTAATTGACCATATATGCATGCATTTATTTTCTGTCTATTGTTTCTTTGACCAATGTGTCTCTTTTTATGCTAGTATCATACAGTTTTGATTACTATAGCTTTGTAATATAGTTTTAAATCAGGATGTGTGATAACTTCAGCGTTGTCCTTCTTTCTCAAGATTGCTTTGGCAATTTGGGGGCTTTTGTAATTTTATACAAGTTTTAGAATTGTTTGTTCAGTTTCTGTAAAAAAAAAGTCACTGCAATTTTGATAGAGATTACATTGAATCTGTAGATTACTTCGAGTAGTAGGGACATTTTAACAAAATTAGTTCTTCCACTTCCATTGCTTTGTGTCTTCTTCAATTTCTTCCATTGATGTCTTATAGTTTTCAATGTACAGGTCTTTCGCCTCCTTGGTTAAATTTACTCCTAGCTATTTTATTGTTTTTGATGTAATCGTAAACATAACTGTTTTCTTTATTTCTCTTTCTGATAGCTCATTATTAATGTACAGAAATGCAATAGACTTTTGTGTACCGATTTTGTATCCTAAAACCTCACTAAATTCATTTATTAGTTCTAACAGTTTTTGGTGGAGTCTTTAGGGCTTCCTATAAATAATATCATGCCAAGTGCAAATAGTGACAGTTTTGCTTCATCCTTTCTAACTGAAATGCCTTTCATTTTTTTAATCTTGCTTAATTATTCTGGATTGGATTTCCAATACTATGCTGAATAAAATTGATAAGAGTGGGCATCTTTGTCTTGTTCCTTAGTAATTTTTGACTAGATACTGGACATTGTGAATTTTACATTGTTTTGGATTGAATGTTATACTCCTTTAAAAAATGTTGAATATTTACTGACTGGTAGTTATATTTCTGGTAGGTTAGTTTGATCCTTTATGGTTTTTTAGAAGTCTAGAAAAGACTTTTTGTGGAGCTAAGTTAGTCTCATTTCTAGGCTGTGTATCCCTTCGGGGGTCTCTACTGAATGCCCTTTATATTTAATGAAGCCTTTCTAGTTTGTTTGGAAGAAACGCTAATATGTGTGAGCCTGGGTACTGTTCATCTAATGCGTACCCAGTAATTGTTCCTTCCTCAGAAGCTGTTCTTTTTCAGCTTCAAGGGGTCTCATTATATGTATTTTCATACTGGTACTTTGTCAAAACATGAAGGAATCCCTATATAAATTTCTGGAGTTCTTTCTCTGTGTAGCTCTGTCCTCTCTGGTATTGTCATGTATATTTAGTCACCTGAGATCTTATATCTGTCTTCTTATACAAGATTGTCAAACCTTTCCTGTGTCACAGTCTGAATCATCTCAGAAGAGAAAATCTAGGCAATGGTAGGGCTCAACACTTTTATTTCTTTTCTCAGGGATAGGCCCTTTGGCCTTTTGTTGAATGTCTGAAGATAGGTGTTTCCTATAGGTAAAATGGGTATATTAATACCTGCTTTTATTTTTATGTACCAACTAATCAAGAAGTTTCCTTTTATCTAAGCTAGATCAGCATATTACCCATTCTCTGAATTGAATTGGCTGGTAGTGGTTGCCTTCAAACTTGAGACAGCATTGTCTGATTCTTAACTAAAACCTATTGTTTTAAGTCATGAAATTCAGAAAGGTATAAAAAGAGAAGTAAAAATCATTCTTAGTTCTACTTGTTAAAGAAAATCATAGTTAATATTTTATTGTTTCCTTCCAGATTTTTTCTATCCATAATAACTTTAGTTATTGTTGCTATTTACTTATGTCATGACAGAATCAGATTATTCCAGAGAGTAATTTGGTGGTGTTAGGTGACTGTCAAAAACCTGAAGTTCTTTTATTTACATAGCCAGAGGAGCAGCAGCTTATTAGCATACCTGGGAGCCCTAGCCTGGTAATCTGACATGGAATTTGTCTATCCTCCTTTTAAGAGGTTTATACTAGATACTGTTGTTTAATTTCCCCTCTCTGATCAAATCTATTCTTCATACCCAAAGGGACAGATCTTCACCAGGGTTTGAAAGTTCCCACAAAAAAAAAAAAAAAAAAAGGGCATCTGTACTGACTCAACGTATTAAAAGTCTGGAGTTGGCTGAGAAAGGAACACTGCTTTCTAATACAAACAGAACCAAACTGGTAAATGAAGAAGGATGACAGAATTGCAGGATCTTGAGGGAAGATAGTTCCAAAATGTGGGGAAAGACTGAGGAGAGTAAGTATGCCTGGGATATGATGCCAAAAGGTATTAAGGGGGCCATGCCTTGGGATGTGAATGGTTTTAAACCACTTGCTCCAAATCTATAAGCTGCTTTTCCATCATTTCCAGTGGTTGTGTGTCCAAACTGTATACTGATGAATATGATATTCTCAAAACTCTCTACATTTCATTTAAAAACATAGACACTGGCAGTTGTGGCAATGGGTGGTGACAGTGGGGTCAGGGAGGAGAGAGGAAAAAAGCAGGGTGGGGTGGGGTCGAGGCTTGCCTGCATCACTGAAGCCCCCTCAGCTGCCTTCAGACAAGCAGGAGACCTGCTGTGGACTAAGGAGAGTAGGGGAGTCTAGCGGGGCTGGCCTCTCACCCCACCAACCTGAACTCCCATCTCTCACACCTCAGCCTCTAAATATTATAAACCTAAGTGACTCAAGCCTTGGCTTCTTCAGACTGATTGTCATCTCTCAGACCTGGGCCTCCATAATAGTGGTGGATTAGTTTCCTAGATGTGCCATAACAAATCACCAAACACTGGATTAGTTGATACAATGGAAATTTATTGTTTCATAGTTCTGGAGACTAAAGTCTGAAATCAAAATGTCAGCAGAGTCAAGCTCTCTTTCGAGATTCAGGGGAGAATGCTTCCTTTCTTCTTCTAGCTCCTAGTGTTTGCCAGCATCCTTTGGTTTTAGATGCGCCACTCCAATCTTCTCCCTGCACGTCTTTGCACAGTCTTGACTGGCATCATCTTAGAAGGACAGCAGTCGTATTGGATTAGAGGCCCATTTTACATCAGTATGACCACATCTTAATGAATTAATCTGCAAAACACTATTCCCAAACAAGGTCACATTCTGAAATACTAGTGGTTAAGACATACACACTCATACACATGTGTGTGTACATATACATATACATACATGTATGTCTTATGTAAATAAAACATAAAAATGATATATGATATGTAAATAAGACATACATATAAGATATATGTATATGTCTTAACCCCTAGTATACATATAAAATATGTTATTTCAACAAATATATTTGGGGGGGGGGGATACAATGCAGCCCATAAAAGTGTCAAAAGATAATGATTGCATGTTTTAGAGATATTTTTTTTAATGGAATATAGTTCTGCAAAATTTCCTTAAGATTCCTTGGCCATATATACACTTGTGATGAACCCTAGAAATACTTCTACGTTGGGATTGAATTTTGATTCTGAAGGATTTTAAAGGCAGCGCCCCTCTGTCATCAATACTAGCACACTGGTCAGCAAAGAGAAAAGTAGAATTAGACAACAACAGAAAGGAAGAAAAGGATGGTTGCACATGGAATTGGGGCAGAAACATGGCGGCAAGGTAAGAGGCACAGCAGAGCCTGAAATCCAGGAAAGTCATCAGGCACAGAGACAGCTAGTATCCCCTGCTCCCGCCCGACACATGGTCACGAATTTCTGCTTCTCATTGTGCCTGTTTTCCCCTTGTTCCATTTACACTCAGCACTCAGCTTCCTTTCATTGCATCACATTCGACATCATATACTCATTTGAAGCTACCTAGAATCTTTGTTTCCCAACTACTTCCTGAGAGAATCAGACTGGACTGGAGGCATGGGAAGTATGATTAAGTACACAGGACTACTCTTTTTGTATGGCTTGAACTAACTTAGCGGCAGTGAGAATGAAGATGATTAATGTTCTATAGAGATCTTTAAAAGGTAAATACAACACAACTTGGTAATACATTTGTGTGAAAGGCGATGGAGAAATAAAAGATAATATCCAGATAGTGTCCTCTGACCCAGATTGACCGAGTATCATCTATCGAATATATAACCTATTTTAGGGATGAGAGAAAGGAGGCCATAGTCAACATGATTTGGTTACTAAAGCTTCTGTTTGAGTGATAAAAATGTCACTTCTGCTCCTATGTTACTGACCAGAACAAGCCATGTGGCCAAGCCTAATGAAAATACAGTGAAGCAGTTTAACATTCCCAGAGGAAAGCATCAAATGCTAGCAAATAATATAATCTACCACAATGGTGCTGCTAATCACTAAAATTAATGTGGAATATATGTGAGGATATAAAATATATGGAGTAATAATGCCCCAAATGTGGTACTGGGCTGAAGCATGAACAGTGGTCCTACTCTTTATCTCAAGATTCATGTACTAAAAGAGATTATAGATAAATCAAGAAGTAAAATAGCACTCAGTGAAAATGCGAAGGATGTAGAGATATTTGCCACATAAAATAGAGCTTCCTGGGATTATTGTGGAAAGGTAAAGGAAGGTGGAGTTCAGTGGGAACCAGGTCACACAAGATAAAGCACAAAGAAATATGGAGGAGAGCGTTACTCTACCCACCTAAAATTTGAATTGCGTATAAACATATAAAAGGCTCTGAGAAGTCCTGCAGTAAATATTTTATGAAATGTATTAGTCCATACAGACCTCCTCATTTTTTTCTATTAACATCAAACAGCTTCAAAGAATGTACTTTGAAAAACACTCCTGTTGACAAAGAGGAATTGTGAAGTAAAAAAGACAAACAAAAACTCATAGACACAGACTATAGTATGGTGGTTACTAGAGAGAAAGTAGGATGAGCAGAGATAGGAGGAGATAAAGAGGGTCAAATAAATGGAGACAGAAGGGGACCTGATGTTGGGTGATGAACACACGATGCAATATACAGATAATGTATTATAGAGTTGTACACTTGAAACTAATATTTATTAACCAATGTCACCCCAAGGACTTTAACAAAATTTAAGAAAAAAAAAAAAGTCCATTGTAACGTCTCTATCTGTACTTACAATCATAGAATTTTGAGAAATGCTTGGCAATAAGAAAAAAATCTTATGGAAAGGTTTTGAAATTTTGTTATTTCAAACCAAATATTACATCAAACCCTAGTACATAAAACAGAGAGAAGCAGAGCTGTCTTGGTTTCATCAGGCCTGAGAAGACTAGAGCCCCACCTGGTTCGCCTTCTGTGCCATTCCTCCCACCTCTGACCCTACGAAAGCTTCGTGGAACCTTAAGAATTGGAAAAACATTGGCTGAAAAATCCATAATCTAAGACAAGTCCATTATTTTTGGGTGGAGAGACAACAGCATAGAGTTACACAACTAGTAGCACTACAGTGTCTGTAGAACACGTCTCTAACCCCACTATGCAGAGTGTATTTTCTATTACATTATGTGGCCTTATGTCTTTGTCCCACCACTTGTGTATCTCCTTGTGATTACTGTTACTCTGTTGATTCCTAATATCACAGCATCAGTGAACATAATGAACTCTTTTCTTAAGAATCTCTTTGGGAATAGGCATTACATGGAGAATCATTTAGCCCATTACTGGTGCGCAAATAATAGCATCCTAATGGCATGAACAAGCTAATGTCTCTACCCAAGTGTCAAACTACTAACAGAAAGTGACTTGGCCACATGACAGATTCTGTTTCAAAGATTAATAGTCTTTTAAAAAAAAAACTTCCTGAATAATAGTTTATCCCAACCTCAGAATAAGATAAAAATGATTTTGAGAACCAAATTTTCAACAGATACAACTTTTGAAAATATGGATATGAATGTGCTCAAAAGATTTCAGAAACATTCATATAGGTATTGAGAAGCACTAACAGCATTCAAGTTTTTGGATGTCTCTTTGCTATGGCCTCATTTACTAATCGATGTGCCCTTGGGAAATGGTATTACTACAAAAGCCAAAACTTGTATATTAGATTTTATAAATAATGAAAAATAAGTAATTGGGACAGCAGTGTCAAGAGTAGAAAGCACTTGCTCACAGTCTCCTGAAAGCTCCCCATTTTGTAATGCAGGAATTATCATAATAAATGGATCCACTTAATATCAATCTAGGTTTCTCTTTTACATATATTTACAAGGATTTAATTGCTTGCAAGGGGCAGGGTTGTTAGATTTTACAAAAAATGAGATCACACTATAGTTATTATTCTAAGTGTCTTTTTTCATTTAAAAATATGAGAAACTTATTTCCAAATACATAAGAAGTTACCTCATTCTTTTAATAACTACATAATATTTTACAGCACAAATCTACCCCAGTTTATTCAACAATTTCCCCTTTTACAGACAGTAAAGCTGTTTTCTTGTTCTGTGATAGCATCAGATGTTTAATTCTTTACAATCTTTGTCATTATGAGGAAAAATACTTTGTTGCATTAGTTGGCATTTCCCTGATCAATAGCAAGGCTGAACTAATTTCGTCTATTCCTTGGCCATTTAGAATTTTTTCTTCTAAACTGAGTGTGTAAATATTTGTCCATATTTCCATTGCATTTTTTAGTTTTCTTATCAATAGGTAGAAATAGTCTGTATATTAGAGTTTAGCCCAAGCCTATCTTATCTTTTAAATTTGTTTATATTTTCCTTTACCATTAAGTAGTTTTAAATTTTAATGTCAAATTTTCAATCTTTTCCTTTAAATTTTTATTTCTGTGTCTTATTTAGAAATATTTTCTGGAGACCAAAAAGTTTTCAAAATTTTGTTTTATCACATTTATGTCTTTTATCCATGTGGTATTTATATTTAGGGATGGTGTAAGGTAGGGATCCAGTGTTATTTCAATCTGGAAAATCAATTTTCATTCTTTCTTTCTTTCTGTGCTCTCTCTCTCTCTCTCTCTCGTTCTCTCTTTCCTTCCTTCCTTCCTTCCTTCCTTCCTTCCTTCCTTCCTTCCTTCCTTCCTTCCTTCCTTCCTTCCTTCCTTCCTTCCGTTCGTTCTTTCTTTCTTTCTTTCTTTCTTTCTTTCTTTCTTTCTTTCTTTCTTTCTTTCTTTCTTTCTTTCTTTCTTCTTTCTTTTTTCCATTCATCCCACATAATAGAAAATTCAAAGATAGGGCAGCTCCAGAGTGGCTGATTTCAATAGATTAATAATATCAAGGAACCAAGGTCTTTCTACCTTTTGGCTTTCCATCTTCCATCTTGAGTCTTTGGCTTTGGTCCTCAGCCTTATACCCTTACGATCACAAGATGGGTACAGCAGCTGTAAGTACCTTATCCACATGCAGTTAGTTGTCCAGTAGCAGAAAGTAGGATACTCCTTCAAATGTCCCTTTATATGATCAAAGAAGATTTTGCCAAAAGCCTCACAGCCATTTTTCCTCAGGTCTTATTGATCAGAATTGTGCCATGCCCTACCTAAATTAGAAGGTGGTGGAACTGCCATGACTGACTTAGACCAATTATAACTTGCTTCCTAAGACTGGGAAACAACCCAGCTCCCCTGAAGCAAATGGCTCCTGATGACCTAAATAAAAGCAGCATCCTGTTACAAGCAAGAAGTTGGAGGAAATAGCTATTTGATACACAATCAAAAACATCTGCCACTGTGTCTATTCCTTTAGAAAAAATCTAATTATGTAAATATTAATAAATACATCCTATTTTAAAGAATCATTCAGATGATTATTTTATTACATTCTTAGGCTCATAATACTCCTAATTATCTGCTGGCTGTCTCAGAGTTGATCATTTTCTCATGTGGCTTATAATTCTCTTATGATGAGCAAAACTTCACTTGGGATTTTTTTCCCTTGATAAGAATTTTATAAACAGCGTTGTAAAAGTGGTATATGGTTTCAGTATTGCTTTGTCTAAATGTTTGCTTCAGTTGGGGTCCCCAAGAGTTTTCATTAATCTGAGAACTGTTGTTATATTAATATTTTAACATGGTGAAAGCCGCACTAAATGTGTAATATAAATTTTTATTTCACCCTATTCATAGTCCAGATGTGGAACTTTGATGTCTTACAGAAGGCATGTTTAATGTCTACCTTGAGGCTCACAGAGTCAAGCTCTTTTTTGACTTCCCAGGACTGGTGGGCAGTTTTTTCAAAAGTGGAAGCCCTTCCAGGGACCTGATTTGTCCAGGATTTATCATTCTCAATGAGGCTGTTTTACTGGACACCTCCAAAGAATACCATTCACAGAGGAGCAGTCCTTAAGGTTCCCATTCTCATTGCGCTCTGTTTCCTCTAAGCTGTTGGTGGCTCAATTCCAAACTTGCAGCCCTGAGACACGATGTGTCTCTGAGTTCTTCCCTCTGGGAGATGTCCTTTCTTTAAGCTCTGTTAAGTACTTAATGTTTTTTAACCATATTTTTTTCCAGCAGTTCAATGTGCTTGTGCTTGAGGGAAAGGGGGTCTATAAATTCAATTTACCATGTTACCAAAACATTTTAATATAAACATTTATTGTAGCTTTATTTTTTACTTTTATATTTTATATATACTTTTATATTTTACTTATTTTTATTGTTTATTTAAAAATAGCTTTTTGTACTTTTACATTTTAATCTACTTACAGATTATTTTTTCAGGTGATAATTGGAAGAGTAGATGTTCAGAAAAATTACTGTTTTGTCTGTTGATTTTGTATTCTGTATATCTTGTAGACCAAATATTCATTTTTGGTTGTTATTGATTTTCTTACATTTTCTCTGTATGCAGTCATATTGCCTGTAAATAACAGTGTTGTCTCTTACTTGTATGTCCTTCTTATATGTACATCTCTTATCAGTTTTTTCCTGTTTCATTGCATTGCCTATGATGTGCTATGATGACTGGTAGTTATGTTAGTAATCACCATGTCTAACTTTACTAGAGATAATTCTAAGTCACTATTTTTTTTTAAACAGGTCGTGGTGGGTATGGAGATATGCTGCCCAGATCCCCTTTCAAAGAGACTTGCTGCCGCAGATCTCAGTTTCCTCAGCTACGGAGACCTGCCCCAGTCAAGAGTAGACCCTTCTAAGATGCCCCATAACCAGTGGTTGATGGTGGCGGGGTATAACCCTATAGGTCCAAGACAGGACACTGCTGATGGGCTTCTCTCTGCCCAATTCCGCCATCTCCTCTCTTCCAGAGGCACTGATCCCTAATAAATAACCTGTACATTGAACTCTGTATTTCTGTCTATATCTTTAGTCACATCCTATTGACAGTATATAGACCTTTAATAATCATTTATTTCCAATTGATTTGTAATTTTAGCTTTTTAAAATCTCTAATCCAAGATTCACTTAGAGAACATTCTTAATTTCAGTTGTATGTGTGACTTACACACATCTAGCTACCTCTGAACATTAACATTTTAGATTTTATTTGATTATTGTCTAAGAATATAACCTAGTACATTTCTCTAGAATTTACTGAGATTTTGTTTGCGGCCTAATGTTTGGTCCAGTGCTACATATGTATCATGGCTATTAGAAAGACATGTGATTTTCTTTTCATTGGATATACGCTTAACAATATATCCATTAAATTATTCTTACTAATTGAATATTCAAATTTGCAAAGTTTTATATTCTTAAATTTTTATATTTGATGAATCAGTTATGATAATCATGTTACATTTTGCACTACTGTCATGTATTTTTATTTTCTTTTAGTATTACTAGCAGTTATTTCCTTTATGTATTTTGGTTCTGTGTTACCTGGGGCTTGATTTATAACTTTGATCTTCTTGGAGGATTATACCTTTTCTCAATAAACCTTCTTAGTTTAATTCTTTATTTTTAATTCTAGTATCTTTCACTAAATATTGCCATATGCTTTATTTTTGTTAGCCTTTACCTAACATAACTTTGCCCTTTCTTTTATTTTAGTCTTTCTCTTTTGCTTTTAACGGGGTATTTTTAACCCTTTTTGAAAGGTAGTATCTTTTAATATGGACATTTTACTCCTCTTGAGTATGAAATGCTGCATCCTTTTTAGATCTATACAACTTGGCCTGGAAAAGCAAGGATATTAGATAGGAATAATTTGTCATAAATAAGAGTTTATCTTTTGACAAGAAATTTAAAAACGTTTGGCCCGCCCATTTGTCTGTGATTCAAAAAGGCTTCTAAGTCAATTTGCAATTTGGACAACTGGCCAGGGACAAAGACATCCTGAAAAGAGACCCAAGCTAAGGAACCTTCTGAAAAAAATCCTCAGAGGATATGCTCTTCCAGCTGTGGGGAATAGCCTGGGCAGCCTCGCAACTTCTCGCCCTTCCGCTTCCAAGGCTAGAAACTAGAAGTGAAAATAAACGGGTTAGAAAAATATATATGTATGTAGAATGTGGTCAGGGCCTAAAGTCAGAGTAAGAGTAAAAAAGAGATCAAGAACAGAAGTATCAACAAAGAACCAAAAAAAATTATTTGAAGACAACTGCAATAATACCAGTACATTTTAAGGCTCTGAAAAGCTTCCAAAACCCAAATTACTGATGTTGAAGCATCTCATAGAAAATACTAAAGTAAACCAGTTTGTTAGAATCACTTATTTTCCCTCAGACTGTTTATATCTGTTGCCACATGTTCTCCAATCTCAGATTGAAAAAAGGCTGCTGGGAGTAACTCATAAAGAC
Source organism: Rousettus aegyptiacus (assembly GCF_014176215.1). NCBI lineage: Eukaryota > Metazoa > Chordata > Mammalia > Chiroptera > Pteropodidae > Rousettus > Rousettus aegyptiacus. Next base: position 38,848,979 of record NW_023416306.1, on the reverse strand, counting down.
TAAGGGCTTGATTTGTTTTTATACCAATAAAAAAAAATGGCTGCTGAATACAGATTCAAATACCTCTGTATGGTCAAGTGCTTTTTTTGTGTTCATGGATGCCTGAGGACTGTTTATTTTGGGAGGCACATTGGTATTCATTTCCACTAGAAAGTAGCAAAAGGAAGCCAGATCCTTTTTTTCCCACAGAAGGGGAGCAATAAGTATTTTTTTAAAAATATTTAGGAAGGAAGATCAGTGATAAGCAGGAACATGTCAAGAAATATTACATATCCTGTCTTAGGAACTTTGGAAGTGCTTAGTGCCCGAGAAATCAGTAAAGCTGCTTTTATTGTAAGGAAATGGCAATTTAAAAGTAATCTATTTCTAAATCTCAAGGGTAGTACTGTGAGCCTTTCCAAGAGTCTGAGGTCTAAGTACAAAGAAAGCGAAAATAAAAAGTAGGGAACAAGAAGAACCCAATTTAGAAAAGAAATAGCCTATTCTGAAGAAATGCTAGACACAGATGTTGCACTAGGCAGCAGACATTTTCATGCAGGATTGTTTGAATTACCAATAGATTGCTAAGTTGAAGATCAGTCAAGAATTGAGTCACACAGGGCATTAGATATGAAGGAATATGGCATATCCACCTTGTAGAGGATTGGCCTATTATTTCTTTCTGAGTTTTTAATTTTATACAGATGCTCTTCTAAGCTAAAGACAGTGATGGCTCCAGTACCATTTAATTACGGCACATTTCTTCAATACTCACCTGCATGGCTATTAAAATAAATTTATCTAGAACAGACAAAGTTCTTAGCTACTAGGATCTTGTGCCCCATACCAAAAGAATCCATATGAACTTCAAACCAAGAGTAAGGTGGACATATGACTAATGACAGCTCATGTGATTTCTGGCTATAGATAATGGTTTCTCAGTCTGTGGGACAGAGGGGTCATAGTAGTTAATCTCTAAACAGGTTGGAATTGCAGTAGTTAATCTCTGAGACTCAGTTATGTGGAGAATGATACACCCTCTCCTATGTCAGCTATACATCTGTTCAATTAAATTGACACAGCAAAATTGAATAATATAACCTATGGAAACAAAAGTTCTAAGATTTCAGTCCAAAAATGTTTATTGTAGCAATGTTTATAGTGATAAGGAGACCAGAGACAACCAATGGCTATTTTTAGAAATGATCAAATGAATGTTGGTTCTTCCTTTTATGGAATATTGTGCATCTATTTAAAATGAGTTAGACTATATCTATTGACAGCAGATATAGGAGCTGACATCTTTAGAATGCTTACCATGTATATGTCAGCTTTGTGTTGTACACTTTACAATCTTATGAGAACTATTATTTCCCCTACTTCATTTTGTAGATAAGGCAACTGAGCACAAAGATGATTAAATAATTTGCCAAAGATACCAGAGATAGTTAGCAATAAGCCAGGATTTCAGCCTAATCAGTTTAACTCAAGAATCTATGCTTTTTTTGTACTTACACACTAGCTTATGAGTTGCAGAGAAATGTAAAGATATACAACATTTCAATAAAAACAAGCCCCCTACCCCCAAAAAACTATGTTATGTGTTCATGTGTTTACATAAATTTATATGAACATGAAGAAAAGAATGGAGGGATGCAACCAGGTTATTAGCATGGATTAACCAGGGGAGGCAGGTGTGAGTAGGAATGGATGTAGTAAAAGAACTGATTAACTCTTCATTTATATATCTTTGCCTTGCTTTCCAAGTTACAGACAGCACATATCTAATAGTTGTCTCTCTAGTCTAACTGATAAGGCTCTTTGTGCATGCACAATCCATTCCAGAATTGATTCAACCTCTAAAGAACATTTACTAAATATTTGCTACGAGACCAACAATAAGCCAGACACAGGAATACACAGATCAAAGATATCTAAAGCAACTTCACCTAAGTGCAGAAGACAGGCAAGTATAGCATGTGATAAGTGTTAAGACAGCAGTAAAATAATAATAATAATAATAATAATAATAATAATAATAATAATAATATACAGTAAACACAGGCAGGGCCCAAGTGTGAGAATGGTAAAGGGAAGAATGGTAATCCTGAAATGTTTCCTCGAAAAGTGGCACCAGACAGTGTTAGTTTAGCAATCCCTGCCAATCTTGTTATTGTCTCATTTTCCTTCACTTCATTCCAGTTCAGTTTCTGGTTTAGAGAAACAAGGCAGATTTAAAAGGCAGATAGCCTGGGCTTTGGAATATGGTAGGCCTGGGTTTGAAATCCTAATCCGTAATTTACTAGTTGTGAAATTTTGGGTAAAGTGTGTTTAATTTCTCCAAACCTCAGATCCTTCATCTGTTAAAGGCTTACAATAATAACCACTTTTAGTCCAAGGTTACTGTCCTGTGTATCTATTACTGCACTAAAATCTCCCAAAATTTAAAGGCTTTAAACAACATCATGCATTTTGCTAGTGAATCTGCAATATGGTCTAGGCTCAGTGGGGATAGATCATCCCTGTTCCACACACTGTCAGTTGAGATGGCTTGACCACAGCTAGAAGATCCTCTTTCTGGTTCACTCTCATGGCTAGCAAATTGGTACTGAGTCCTTTCCACATTTTTTTTTTTTTTTTTGCCATGAGGTTCTTACGGCTTTCTCATAGCATGACACCTAGATTCTAAGAGAGGATGTTCCACGGGATAGGGAGTACAAACTGGCAATCTCCTTGGGCCTGGGCTCAGACTAACATCTGCTAGATTCTACTGGTCAAGGCAGTCACAGAGTCCACCTTGATCCAAGAGAAGGAGTGTATTGGAAAACTTTGAGGAATGCAAGTGTATATACCTCACGGCCAAAGAAATTCCTAGGCAAAGAAATGCAGGTTCTGGCAGTAGGAATTTGGGCCTGTGTGAACTGAAGAAATAAGTTTGAAGGGATGTGCAAAGGCATCAATAAGGCAATATTCTTCTTACCAGATCCACCCCAGACCGTGAGCACCTTAAAGTATAGGAATCTTTGACTATGGAAACAAAGTAAGTATTCAGTAACTGATTGCAGAATGAATAAATGAATGAGTGAATGAGTTAATGAATAAACACAATAAAATTGGACAGGAAAAAAAAAAGCTAGAACCTAGTATGATAGATCAAACTATATCCAAAATCCAGCCTACCACCTGTTTTTGTAAAGTTTTATTGGAACACAGTAGCACCCATTTTCTTATGTGTTGTTTATGACTGCTTTCATACTATGATGGCAGAGATGAGCCATTATGACAAAAACCTATGGTCCACAAAGTCAAAAATATTTACTATCTGTCTATTTACAGAAAAAGTCTGCAGACCTCTGTCATGGACTACGAAAATCTGAATAGTCTACATCCATACTTCTCATCAGTTCTCCCTTTTTTTCTGGTTTCCTTAAGGGGAGAGAAGGGATTTGATTGTAACACTCAGAGAAAAAAGCACCATTTGTATTATAACAGATGCAGCTACTATGAATACAGGATGAAGAGGAACAGAGCAGAGAATCTAATAAATAAAATATAGTGTTATTAATCAATTCATTTAACTGCTTTTTTTTTTTTTTCCTGTGGCAGGGCCTGACTGTGTCATATTTATACCATATTTGGTTACCACTTTGCCAAGGAATATCAGGTAGGTACCAATCAAGGGTCCTTGGTGACAAACAACAAAAATAAGTTCTAGGTAATTTAGTCAGAAAAGAATGAATTAAGAGATATTGGATAGCTCGCTTCATATTCAGAAAGGATGAATAGCCAAGCCTAGAGGCTACATAGCAAGGAACAGTATCCAAAATCTATAAATCTGGTCACACAAAGTACTCTACTGCTAGACAAGAATACTCTCTTGTAATACTGTCACCACCCCTTCTGGACTTGGACCTGGCTATAGATAATATTACTACTGCCTCTGGGAATTAGCGAGCAATCCAGGATGCCATGTCTTCACAATTATGTACAGTCCCTGAGTTTTTGTATCACTAGCAACACAAAGAATCAACTTCTGACACAGGGGCACCTGGTTGGGGAGTTTTAGGTTATACTGCATGTGTTTTAGCTTCAAGGAAGTCAGAAAAAGGAGAATCTGGCTTCCATGGGTAAAAGTAAATCTGTCCCCAACTCAGAGTGTCCTGAACTTCTAAATTTTCTTGACTTTCTTCAATGTTCTTGTGTCCCAACTGCAGCAGAGACTTTGAGAAGAAATTCGACTGTTTACTCTTTTCTTTCACTTATCTGTAACAGTGTTTACTAAGGGTAGGCCACATGAAAGCAATAACCTCCATTATGCTTTGATTATGAGCACACATCTGGTCTAGGTCTGAGCGTGGGCTTACCTCACTTAATCGATCACTCATTTGCTGTGTCAAATTTGCTATTTCTCAACTCTTTCAAAAAAGTTTCACTATTAAATAGAGGACGGGGTGTGATAGAAAGAGAAGGGTTTTTTAAAAATTATTTTTTATTTATTTGTTAAAATGTAGGAGGAAATATGAGCATATTTTCCCACTGAGAGAAAAGAGTTTGTAAAGAGGAAAGGGTTGCAGATACACTGACTGGTAGGGAACAAGAGATGAAAGGAGGCAAAGTTTTCATGATCCTATGATGGTATTGCAGCCGAAAAACAAAGAATGTCCAAATCCTGACTTGTTATTTACCACTCTTTGCTACAGAATTCCCAAAGGAGGGCGCCAAATATGAAGAATAATAGACAAAAGGGAAACATGATTACTTTTTAAATTAATAGACAAGGTAGACAATGCAAGGCTCCCTCATAATGTCTATGTTCAAAAACATGTCTAAAACCTAGAAACCTAAGGCCGTTTGTTCCCCTACAGGTAAGCAACACACTTAACTATACTTGCAGAGAAAAGGATGGCCTCTACCCTGGCCCGCTTACATATGTAACCCCATGAAACAAAAGAAAGTGAAGAGCAATGCTTACAGCCGTGACACTATTGAAATTTTAGGCCAGATAATTCTTAATTATCATAAGATAATTAGCAGTATCCTCTGACCAGAATCCACTACATGACAATAGCATACACACCCTCTCGGTTGTGAAACCAAAAATGTTTCTATACATTGACAAATGTTCCTAGAGGAGTGGGGAAATGAGTGGGGAGGAATTCCCCTATCTCGGAACCACTGGGGAAGAGAATGGCTGGCCTGTCCTGGGAAGCAGACTCTGCTTTGTTTCTGAGGTAAGAAGGCAAGAGAGTAGGCCCTACATGGATACACACACACACACACACACACACACACACACACACACGTGTGTGCGTTAAAAATACCAAATGCCCAGTTACTGTCCAGGGCTCTTACCATGCTGATTATCAATTCCGTCTTTCCCAGGGAACCAGTATCAGGTGGGCTGAGACACCTGAGGTGTCCCCTCTACTTTCATTCTCATTTCTGGTTGCCTCTTATCCCTTTGGGAGGGGAAACAAATTAAAGACCAGTGATGTAAGGTATGATGGTTAATTTTGTGTGTCAATTTGACTGTGCTAAGGGATGTCCAGATAGCTAGGAAAATATTATTCCTGTGAAAGTGCTTCTGGAAGAGATTAGCATTTGAGTAGACTGAGTAAAAGAAATTGCCCTCACCAATGCAGGTGGGCATCTTCCAATCTGTTAAGGGCCTGATTAGAACAAAAAGGTAAGAAAAGGCGAATCTGTTCTCTTGCTTGATCTGAGGCATTGGTCTTCTCTTGCATTTAGACACTAGTGTTCTTGGTTCTCAGGCCTCAGATGGGGACTGAGATTTACACTGTTGGCTCCCCTGGTTCTCAGGCCTTCAGCTTTCCCAGATCCCAATCTTGTAGAGGGCATATTGTGGGAGTTCTCAGCCCCCATAATCATGTGAGCCAATCTCCCATAATAAGTCTCTTTATCTATACCTATACCTATTTTATAAAATACTTATACATATTTCTCTAGAAAACCCAAACCAATACACAGGGATAGGGGAAGGTTGGTTCCTGGGACTCTAAAACTAAGAAAGTCCCAGGCAGCTCTGGATAAGGTGCTTACCCTATCAGAGCCAAACAGTATTTTAAAGTAGTGGAGCTTCCCTCAGACTGGGAATAATTGCCCCAACATTAATCACTTCATCACTTTTCCTTAGAATCATCCTAGAATCTGTTTAGTTTAGCTATTGTTCCCAAAAGCCTCTAAAAATGAGTCACAACAGTATACTAAGTTAATTTAAAGGCCACAGGTTACTTAAAGTAAAAAAATCACCTTCTATTCCATTTTACATTCACTATGTGTAATCCTGGTGTTCAGACTGGCTTGCCAGAATGTATCACACAAGTCTAAATAAAATAAAGACTATCCCAAATTTGAAAAATGTGAATTTTTCTCCCATTGAATTCACTAGAGAGAAATTGAAGTCCTAAAATAAAATTCCCCTCCCTTTGCTGAAATTTAAATCTGAAAGAAATTATAGTCCATTATTCTCACCATCCTCACTTCTTATTTTGTTCACTCTCAGTTGGAGTTGCTTCACTTACGTGGAGTCTCAATTCCTTTTTTCGCAGCTGTGGCCTAGAACGGCTTCCACTGGGATGGGTGGAGCTCCTGTAAAGCCCTCTAAAATTGGATTAATCCAAATCCACTTGTCTCACCACTCTGGTTTTCTCAAGTTCATAAGGGTGAGCAGAACACATAAGAACATCAATGGATCAGCCTACACCCACAAAATACAAGTGAATACCAAGTCTTGACAGTGTTTATTTCCAAGCAGTTATTTCTCTCGCTTCCAGCATATGGTATAATCCAGACCACATTGCTGTTGGCAGTCAGAGAACATAGCAGAGACTTAATGTTTTCTTGGGATAGGTGGTAGACAAAAAAATTAAAAATAAAGGAGAGATAAAATAGATGTGTTTTATGTTCTTCTTGTTCTGACTGTAAGACCAACAACTGCTTTATAAGATGACTACATTTCTTTTTGAGTTTTGAAGCAAACTAGAGTCTGCAGGTACAGTGTTTAGGTACAAGCTTTTAAATTTCCTTTTCGGCTCTTAGATTTTTAATAATCTCATTGAATTTTTTCTGTATATAGATCTGACTAATAAAAGTTTCTATTTCTCTTTAAATATTTGTTTAAAACAAAATCACCCCCCCATGTTAAACCCAACCCCACCCCACCACAGTTGAACCCACAAATTTGGCTCATATTGATGGTTTAAGCTTATAAAATGAACATGTTAGGACCAGCATGAGGCCATGTGCTATTAAAAACCATGATTGTAAGGAGGTGGGCTAGTGAATTCCAGGACCTAAGGACAAGATACATGAATACAAAGCTGAATTCCACAGTCATTTTCTTTTCCTTGCATCCTCTCCAAAATAACATAAAAAGAAACTAGATTTTGAACTATCATTCTAGTGCCACCTACCCCTGCCAAGCACTAAGAATTTAAACTCTAAATGTTTCACACATTAGGTCCTCAAGGCCTCAGGAATCAAAAGGCTTTTACAGTTTAAAATACCAGCCCACAGTTGTGGCTGAGTAATACAATGAAGGAAAAAACAAGCTCAGCTGATGAAAATAAAAAATAAAATTAAAAAATCACTCCACCTACCAGTATCTAAAACACTTGTATACATAAGCTTTAAGCTGAGATGAACATTTTCTGACCCCAAACGTACCTCTTTTACTAATAATCTAATACTAACTCGAGTTATAATGTCAGCTGTCACAGATGCACCAAGAGCCTCAGTCTCCTTAAATGGTACTTTGGTCCAAATACCAGTTCTTACGCACATATCCACGTAAGCCCAAGTAGATGTCAATATACAGCTGTTTGGGGACAGAGGGGTTTTGTATGCTCTTGTGATTGCATTATTGCCAAGTATCCAGGAATCCTGCCCTGATGTTCATTACTCTTCCTTGTGGGATTTCAGATCAAATATATGCAAGAAGTAATAACCAAATGGGAAACAAATAGTCCTGAATTAATAGCAAGAACGATATATGACCATAAACCTATACTTGTATATTGTAAGCCTGAAGACATGCCACCATAGTTCAAAAACCCTTAGGGATTTCTGGAAGATATAAAACGCAGGGAATAGACTGATGGCAAACCCAGCAGAGCTGCATAATTCTCATTAAAGGAATGTTACAAGAAGAAGCCTAAAATATGTCCATTCTTAGAAACAGTCAAAGTTAAAAGGAAGATCTGCTCATAGTAAAATAAAATAAACTCAACAAACAGAACTAATTTGCAGAGAAACGGAGTCAATACAGGGAACAGAAGAATACAGAGATTTGACAGGATATTTTATCAAGAAAAAAAGGCTGCTGTGAAAAATAAGACTCAGGAATTTTGGAAATTGGAAACATAATTTCTGAAACACAAAACTAAACTCAGCGGAAGACTGAATAGCAGGCTAGATCCTACTGAAGAAAGATTTAGTGATATTCCTACTGGAATATCAACCCACTATTTTTGCAGAACATGCAAAAGAAAAAAAAAGAAAGAAAGGTGTGAGAGAAAAGACAAAAGACACAGAGGAGAGACTGCTGGGGCTCTCACGTCTCAGCTGCAGGAGGAGAATGGAATGAAGAAAGAATCAAAGAACAGAAAATTTTCCTTGCATAGGAAAAAACCTCAAGCATTTAACTAGAAGGTTCTACCAAAAGGTGAACACGAAAAATAACTTTTAGAATACCCACAATAGTCCTAGTAAATTTTCAAATATAAAATTAATATACTAAATTATACTGAGAGAATAAAAAGTACAACAGAGAAAAAATCAGATTGACTACAAACTTCTCATTTGAAATACAGAATTCAAGAAGGTGCAGAAATAATACCTTTAAGTTTCTGTGGATACACAGAGGAAAAAGCTAACAAACAACATACCTGACTCATAATCCCCAATACTGTGAAAAGGAGAGGGCACATCACAGGATAAAGTACAGAAAGGAAAACAGTCTCCTGGGAGTAATTCTGAGATTCGTTAATGTACCTTATCATTGATTCTGCAATAGAACCAGCAGGAGTCATCCTGGCCTCCCATTGGGAAGTAAATAATTATTCACTGGGAAAGGTAATTCAAAGAGGGTCCTTATAGAAAGCAAATTAACATATGTAAGTAACACTATTAGATTTAAAAAAAATAAAATTACCCTGGAACAAAGGAAATAAAGTATAGAATAAAAGAGTATAAACTATAACAATGTAAAATTTCCCTATGTAGCTCTACTAGTTTTCTCCTCCCAATTCCTCTATTACCTCTAAAATAAAAAGCAAAAGTGACAAACATCACTGATCAAAATAACACAAAATGAATCCTGTTTGCAAATACATAAAACACATAGGAGTACAAAGAATACCAATAAAATTGAAATACAGTTGTCAAGATACCGAAATAATATGTTTGTGGTAATATATATGCTGCTTCATTAATCAATAGCAGTACTTAGCAGCATGACTACTACCATAATTTTATAATAAATTATATTGAGAGGCATCTGCAACAAGTGTAATGTGATATGCACATGAGAATCTCCACTCAGAGTCCCCTGACACATTTATTCCACTGTCAGTATGAGGGCTAACATGTTTGTTTCTGATAGATGACCCCTTGAGAAGAAAAAGCATTGAGAAGGCCCTTGACTATTTCAGTCCTTCTCTCCAGGATCTCTGAATCTGAGGATGGGAACAAGTTGCTGTGATTATGGAGTTCTTCGTGGGTATGACCAATCATAAAAGGTTCTTTGAGACTCCTCAAAAAATAAGCCTCAAGACTCTTTCAATCTCTTTCCCAAAGTTCAGTGCAGCCTAAAGGTTGCCACTGAATTTTAAAACCCTTGCAACTTGGACTATAAACACTAAAAGGCTGGTACCTGGACTGCCACAGTGATTTTACTTGCAATAAATCTTACCACATGGAAAGCAAACTAGAGTCTCCAATGTCAGGCTTGGGAAAGTTTGGGGTTAAAAGAAGCAGTGAGGTTCCCCTCGTAAGTATATACCTGTTCATGACATATTTGCTTGCTGGAGACAGGGTTTCAAGTCACTGGAATACATCTCTACCACTTCTAGGGACCTAGGTTTGGTTTTGGTGCCTCCAATCTTAACTCTTATGAGGTCTTCCTCTTGGAGTGTTGCCATCGCTGTCTCCTTTTCCTCCACATTTCTGATTAGCTCTCACTAATCACAAAAATTCAGGCGCCAAGGGTTTGTGGTAAATCTAATAATTTCTGCATATAATTTTCTCCCATTCTGACCTTTTATTTTTTCCAGCACAGCTCCCCTATCCTTCATCATGTATGGTCACTGCAGATATCCCTTCAGTATGAACTTGTAATTAAAGGATTTCCTTTTATGTTGATGCACAATTATGATTATAACTGATTCCCAGTGGGTTCTGTGAGCATTTGTCATGGCCCAACTGAGAATGTAGTAAGAGCACGAAGAACGAGTCAATGGCAGGTGACGAGCAATGGCTCTCAAACTCTACTGCTGCATGTTATAATAACCTAAGGAGGTTTTGAAAATGCTGAGTCCAGAACACAATCCCATACCAAGTAAATCAGAATACGTGGGGTGAGACCCACGCATTATTACATTATTATCACAGCTATGAAAAAAAAAAAAATGAAGACAATTAAATAAAATGATTATCTCACTACTTCTTTGGGTGGTAGAACTACGTATTCCTCTCTCTGACTTTCTAATTTTCTTTGTAATTTTAGTTTTTTGTGACAACTATGTCTGGCTTTATGATATGTAAATAATCCACTTTTGCTTTAATAAATGAACATTTAAATTGGGATGAAAACAGAATTACAAGTCGTCATATTTTTGTGGAAAGACTAAAAAAATAAAATAAAATCCCCTTGCACTGGAAAGGGATGGGGAAAGATGATAAGCAGAGGGAGTGGGCGAATCTGAAATGAACTTGTTTTCCTCCCACTTTTGTGGAAGACTTGAGCTTTCAGTAAACCACATGAGAGGACGACACTGTTGTTCTTAACCTCAGGTTCATGGGTTTATGAGTTTTAGTCAATCCTGCAAACTCCTGAAATTATGTGAAAGTACTGAGCTTCTATGAGTATTTTTCCTGGTAAAAGACTTAATCGAGTTAACAAGATTCTCAAGGAGATTTCTGACCCAACTGCTTCAAATACTTGCTGTTTGAAAGTGTGATCTGAGAATCACCTGTATGGAAAACACCATAGATTTTTGTTAAAATTCAAGTTCCAAGTTCTACCCCAGGCCTGCTGATTCAGAAATTTTCAGATAAACAACAAATACTTGTACTTATAAGTAAGTCTCAATTTTTCCATGGGTCATACTTATACCACCACCCAAAACAAACAAAATTCAATTCCTGTCACCTACAACCACAAAGATAAATCTCAAAAGCATCATGCTAAATGAAATAAGCCAGGCACAAAAGGCTATGTAATATATTATTCCACTTATAGGACATTGCAGGATAGGTAAGCTTATAAAAACAGAAATCTGATCAGTGGTTGTCAGGGGTGGAGGGTGAGTGAGGGATTAACTAAAAAAGGGCATTGAGAAAGTTTTGGGGGTGATGAAAATAATCTATCTTGAGAATAATAGTAGTTACACGATATGCACCTTTATAAAAATTTGTAGAACTGTACATCTAAAAAGGATGAATTTTATTCTATATAAATTATACCTCAATAAACTCAACTTTTAAAAGTCATTGTTCATCTGAAATTTAAATTTAACCGATATTTTTAATTGCCAAATCTGGCTACCATATCTGATGATGAAATGAAAGAAACTTTTAAAAAGAACTTTCACCGAAGTATCTTATGATAGGTGATTGGATAAAGAAGATGTGGTACATATATACAATGGAATATTACTCAGCCATAAGAAAAGATGAAATACTACCATTTGCAACAACATGGATGGATCTTGAGATTATCATGCTAAGCAAAATAAGTTATGCAGAATAAGTTGAGAATCATATGATTTCATTCACGTGTGGGATATAAAACTGAAAACAACAAACAAACATAACAGAGACTCCCGGACACAGCAGATTAGTGGTTATCAGAGGGAAAGGGGGAGAGGAGGTGGATAGGGTAGAGAGGGTCAAATATATGGTGACAGAAGGAAATTTAACTGGGTGATGAAAACACAATGCAATATACATATGACTTATATTTGAATTGTACACTTGAAACCTATATGATATTATTAATCAACGTCACCCCAATAATTTTAATTTAAACAATAAAATGATAAAGAATATATTTTTAAAAAAAAACTTCCATAATTCCTAGGTCCACCATACATAGATGTTTCATAACCACAGTGCTAGAGCTCTTTTGTGAACTTAATGCTAAACTACCAATCACCGAACAAGTGAGATTATATCACTTGTTTACTGGAGTCGGAGATAAACTCTAGATTTTTACAGTCGGTGGAAGCAACCATGTGCTTTATACTGAAGACTGCCCTGTTTTGCAATGTACAGTGGTTAGCGGGAAGAAATTTTTTTTCTGATCATTCCAGTTTGGCAATTTCAGACAGGGCTGGTGCCTCTTTTTGGGCTAAAACCAGGAAGTTTGGGTGAGAAGTTGCTAATGAAGGGGCAGTGTTTTCCCTTCTGTTTAAGGGATCTGCAGATTCTAAGGACCATCTTTTTGGTGAAGGAACACTGCCACCTAGCAACAGAATCAAGAATTCTTCCCAGGCTCCAGACAAAGGATTGACTGCAGCTAAGCATTTTTAAGTGCATAGTTTGTAAATTGAGGTTTTGGTTGCTTTCCATTTAACATTCTGTGTAAGCGTTCCACATAATGCAGGGAGAAAAAGTTATCTACCAGTAGTGTCTAGGTTTGTGAAAAGCAAGTGGAAAGGACCTTTTTAAAAAGTCAGTAATATAAAGAAGAATGGATTCCTTTTAGCATATACCAGGAAGTATGTGAATAAAACAAACAAAACTAAATAGACTTTGTTGAAAGAAACTTCCTTCTGCCAAAAACTATGTGGATAAAATTTATCTGTATCTTACAATTCATAAAAGTGTCCATGTTTCTGAGATATGCAAAAGACTGAATAAAAATTACCAGCAAATAATACATAGAATCTCACATACAAAAACAGCATGACTCGGAAGCACTAAGCTTGACTTCCACTTGAGATTCCAGGATCACCTAAGTGCTCCCAAAATCTAGCTAATCCCAAAGTCTTCATATCATCCCAGAAAAATTCATGGTCTCATGCCATGTATGTTTCTAATATAGGGGATAAATCTTACCACCATAAAAAATTTCCCATGCATTTGAGATAGGCCGTTTTGGTCTTTTCTTGCTTTGTAAGGGGGCTGCAGCTAGTTAAAAAAAAGAAAACTCTTTCAATTTGTCAACTTAATAATTGCTCTTGTCTTAGTGCCACTAATTTTAATAAATATGTTCTTGTAAACTGTAGCAATGAAGATTGTGTTGCTATAATTAATATTTACTATCCCTTGTTTGATGCTAAAGAATCATGATTCCAAAGTAACGGACTTACAGTTGGTTATCATGTATGGATGTTTTACAAATTTGTACAACCTCCATCAATGAGATTATTTTATATGGAAAAAAAATTTTTTTAATGTTTTAACTTTCAATCAAACAGACTCATTGAGCATTTACAATGGGCCAGACACTGAGCAACAAGCAGCTTACATAAAGGATGTAGGTATCATTATGCCCACTTTACAGATGAGAAAAGGGAAGCAGTTGGAACTCCAGTGGTGGGAGAGACACCTTCCTGATAAAGGCAGTAAATACTTGGCTACAGCCTAAACCAGGCTGAAGCAGGTAATGCCCACATAGTTGGCTAACCTGCTTGAACTGCATCTTGAGGGAAGGATGGTTGCATCCAAAAGAAACCAACGGCCAGATTCCAAGGCTAAATTCTTACTCCAAAGGGTTATCCTACCACCCAAGGTCTCAAGTGTCTCAGGCAGGGTAGTGGACATGGGGCAGTGTTCCAGTAACCCAATGCTGTATAACAAACCACTCTAAAAGTTAGTGATTTAAAGGAGCAACTATATTTATCTTGCTTATAAATCTGCAATTTGAGCAGGGATCAGAGAGGACAGTTTATCTTTGTTCCACTGGGCATCAGCTGGCACTGACCAAAGGCTAAAACTGGAGTCATCTAATCTGAAAGCTCATTCATTTGCATAACTAGTGATTAATACCAGCCATGGGCTGGAATCTTACCTGGGGCTGTTAGCCAGGACATCTGTATGTGGCCCCTTCATGTGTTCTGAGCTTCTTCACAAAATGCTGACTGAGTTCCAAAGGTGAGCACCTTAGAGAAAAAGATCCAGACTAAAGTCTGATTGCCTTTAAGACCTAACGTTAGAAATTATTTAACTTCATTGTCATGGTAGAACAGTGTCTACCCCTTACCCCAAAAATATGTTCAAGTTATAATACCAAGTACCTGTGAATGTGACCTTATTTGGAAATTGGGTCTTTGCAGATATAATAAAATTAAGATAAGGTCATACAGGATTATGGTGGGTCCTAATCCAGTGACTGGTGTTCTTAGAAGATTTGAACACAAAACACACAAGGAAGAATGTCATGTGACAATGGAAACAGAGATTGAAATAATGCATCTACGAGCCAAGAAATGCCAAGGATTTCTTGCAACCACTAGAACTGGGAAAGGCACGGAATAGACTTTCCCTCAGAACTCTCTAAGTCTGCCTTACTGAAGCCTTGATTTTGGACTTCTAACCTTGAGAACTATAAGAGAATAAATTTCTGTTGTTTAAGCCACTCAGTTTGTGATACTTTCTTATGGCAGCCCTAGGAAATGTATTGTCAGGTGTGTTGCATTCTATTTATTGAGACAGCCACAAAGTCCCATTCAACCTTAAGGGAGAGATAAATAGACTCCAACTCTTGGCAGGGACTAATAAAGACTGTAAGAGAATGCTGGATTTAGTATACTGCTATGGTCATTTTAAGAAATGCAATCTGCCACAAGTAAAAAATCCCAGTCCAAATAAGCCGGACAGAAAAAGTTGAAAACCACATGGTATCATTTATATGTGGCATATAAACCTAAAACAACAAACAAATAGGACAAACAAACAAGAGACTCATGGACATGGACAATAGACTAGTGGTTAGCAGAGGGTTGAGGGGGAAGGGGCAGGGAGATGGGATAAAAGTGGTCAAATATGTCGTGACAGAAAGAAATATAACTATGCATGGTGAACATACAATGCAATACACACACACACATATACGTGTGTGTGTGTGTGTGTGTGTGTGCTTGACTGTTGAATTGTACACCTGAAACACTGGATTTCGTTAACCAATGCCACCATAATAAAAATAAATAAATATATTTTTTTAAAAAATCCCAGTCTATAAGATATGAACATCTTTGGGCAGCTGCTTTGCTGAATAAACCCTGTATCTTGAGACAGATAAAGTTTTCAGTATACTCTACCTGGGTGTTGAAAAAATACCAGGGTTAGCATTTCCTTCTTACCAGATTATATGTTGGGGTTATTTAAGTAAACGGAGGTTTGTCCTGGGAATATCCTATGGCTCTTTCAAATCACAAACTCTCCTTTAGTGAGAAGACCTTGGGTCTTAAGAATATGACAAAGATCACCAACATTGGAGGTCACCACCTGAGTCTCTAGTCCTGGTTTTTCTGCCTAATGAGTGACTGAGAATCTCTGAACTTCGAGTTGGAAAGATCTAACACAACGATAGATATGCAGTATTGTTCATGAGATTGTAATCAGAAATTAATCTTCCAGGACTCTGGGCTTTGCTTAGTCTCTAAGCCGGCTTCCATTTAATAGGAGCTAAAGGGTGCTTCTCTAGCTCCACAATCCAGAAGCTAAGGCAGGTGAACAGCTAGAAGGAACCAGGTGAGCAACACTGCCCCTAACTTCTCTACTTCTTTAGGAGTAAATGATGGCTTTGGTACAGAAGGTGGCTCCAATGGCTTCTTACATCATGCATTCCTGGGGAATCCACACCTCCTTTGCCATGTCCTTTCTGATCTCACCCTCTGAAGTTTTCAGGAATGTTGCTCCACTCAGCCCTTCCATGCTGTGTCCCAGACAACACAAATGGGGATGAGGATGAGGAAGCACTAAGGGTCTTTGGACACTGACTTCAAGTGATCCAAGGCACGCCCAGGACCACTGAACCCTCAGCACAAAGGACAGAGCCACGTGAGCTAAAGGAGCCTGGAGGACATCTATTTTGGCTCCCCCAAGTTAACAAAGACCACAAGGTGGGGATGCAACCCTGATGACTGAATAGTTTGCATCAAGGACAAGATCTGACACCTTGTCATCCAGCATGGCTAGAAAAGGCATGAAGATGATTTTCCTGAGACATGGCAATGCCTGGCCTAACAATATCCATGAAAATACTATCTTTGTGTTTGCACATAAAGCATTCACACCATGCTGGGATGGTATCTAAGTGCTGCACATTGACCCAGTCAGGCAAAAAGTCCTGTGGCCTGAATCAGTAGAGGGAAGAGAAGACAGGATGGGAGCCATGTTAGGTAGAATGCAGACATTCCATTCCTTCTTCTCTGCCACCTCATTCTTTCTCCTCTTCATTCCTTTTCCTCCTCTGTCACTTGAACATCCATCAAGCTTCCCCCAACTCTCTGTCTCATTTTTTCCCAGGATCTCTATGGCTGCATGGTGAATTCTGCCACTACTGATAGATGGGTGATGCCTTTGTCCTGAAGGAAGTCACCAAGCAAGCTACCATAGAAATATTCTCTGAGAATAGTCTCCTCTCCGAGAAGAAGCCCAATCAGCAGGAGACCTCAAGGTTAAGTTCAGATGGTTCTCAGACAGGTAACACTCCAGACACAAAAAAATCCTCCTAGAGAAGTGGAACTTAATAGGCTTTGAAATCAGAGATACAAGTAAAGAAGATGGCAGGGTGAGATGGAGGATTGCCTGAAAGTACTTTCAAGACAGCAGTTCCCCTCTTGAACCATCCACTTCAAGCACCCGCCATTGCTTCAAAATTCTAGCAGTTAGCTACAAAAACCAAGGCAAAAGATCAGTGAGCCTTCCCCAGGGATATTTTTTTAAATCTTGTGAACAAGACCTCCAGACACAGATATTTGAGTGTCCAACCACAACAGGAAGCTCACCACACAGCCCTTCTAGAATAAATACACACATCTGTACACAGAATCCATATACTTAAGATCCTATTCTTAAAGATGGACAGAAATCCAAAGGTCATCATACACTTAAGAAAAACCTAAAATATAAGACTTACACAAACAAGCAAATAATAGAAATTGAAGGAAAAAGATAAAGGAAGCTGAAGAAATTATAAAAAGAAACTACCTATTATTGATATCTTCGAAAGTAAAATAAAATACTGCATACTTGAAACATGATTAGAATACCAGAAAAGCTGAATGATATAGCACAAGAAAGTATACTTGGAAGTCAAAAATAATTTCTGAAATGAAAATAGTTCTGTGTCCCAAAGAAGTGAACTAAAAGACAAAAGGAGAAAAGATGAGAAAATAGAGGTTTGGTCCAAGAAAATAAGCATCAGACTGGACAGGTCCTCCAGAAGGGAAAAGAGAGAAAAATTATTTTATAAGGATATGCTGCAGCATGGTCAGAACCGAAGGACTGAGTTTCACAATAAAAAGAGATCACTGGGTATCATGGACAAAAAATGAAAATATCCATAACAAGTCACATCAACAGGAAATTTGAGAGACCCTGGGATAAAAAAAAAAAAATCTTAGGGTGTAAAGAAGAAAACCAGATATAACTAACAGTAGGGAAATCAGAATTGCATTGGATTTCTCAACAGCAGCAATGGAAGCCAGGTCTGGTAAGAATGTTTCACACTTTTGACCGAAAATTATTCTAAACCTTAGATTCTCTACTTTCACAAACTATTAATCATGAGGGAAGATGGAATAAAAGCATTTTCAGACATTTGAGGTTTTCAAAATTAACTTCCTTTTCACTCAGCATCAGGAAGCTCCTGGAAGATATATCACTACTAAAACAAGAAGGAAAATATAAGAAAAGAAAAAATTTAGCATCCAGGAAATCAGGTCCCTGGGTGGCAGCTGTATAGCAGGTCCAGAAAACAAGTAGTCTATATTGAATAAGAGGATGTAGGATTGTTAGCGGGACGTCTTCAGGGGGATAAAGGCAATGATTGTTTGATGATTAGAGTACATAGGAAATAGGCATGAGATTTAAGCTGCATGGGAAATCTGGTTAATTAAAAAACAAATTTGAAAATTTAAAAAATATTGCCTGCACTAATAAAAATATCCCAAGAGAATTAACATAATTAGAGTATACTACAACATATAGGTCTAAAACTGATGATTCAATAAAATACTGACTAAAAGCACACTATTTTAAAATATGGAGATGAATTTTATAAGAAATGGCTACAGGGACTTTAAAGCCATAGCCTTTGGGAAGCAGGACTAGAGGTAGAGAGGGTGGGGCTTTGGGAAGAGACCTATGTTTTTTTGTTATGAGACTTTTTAGCAAGATTCGAACATTTCAAATAAAAGGCATGCATTACTCTGATAAAAAATAAAATTGGTTTAAAAAATAACTAAAATAAAAATGAATATTAATCAGAGGTTTATGAAATCTGAAGTAGAACACTACGAAATCTTTAATAGGAAAAAAAAATGTACTCTCTGATCTCTATTTCCATGAGTTTAACAAAACTAGATACTCTGAAAATCCCTCCTATAACAAAATACTTAATGCTTGATAAATTAGAGGAAACAAATCTTTAAATTTCTTACTAAGCTCAAAAGAAATAACATGGTCTTAAACAAACTTTTTTGTAAATGCTGAAACAAGAGTGGTATGTCAACACAGAAGCCCAGGCTGCCCTAAAGTATGTCCAAATCAGAAGCCTAGAGATATGTGAACTGACTGCCCAAGGGACTGAGCAAGATCTAGGCCTTATTCGCCTTTGTACTCCAGCCAGGGCTGCCTTCATGAGCAGTCCCCAAGGTTCAACACTTAGAAGGGCTCCATGCTTGGTTTAATAGTCTATTGTTATTGTCTTGAAATTCTTTATTTTATCTTCCAACTTATATTTTCTAAGTGAAGTCCATGGGAGCATGCATTTGAGGAGCAGATTCATACAATATGCATGCCCACTATTCCTTGCTGCCCAATTGTATATAGCAATTGAAATGTGCATATGCACACAATTCAGATGGACCTGTGCTGGGTGGGGGTTCAGCAAGACTCAAAGCCTGTTACCTGTATGACCAAGTAAGTGGAGGTGCTGACAGCTCTGAGGCCACACTTTACATTCTAATTAGATTCCTTCACACAAAGAGACAGCAATGGTGTTTTAAGAAACATGAACAGCCAAGGAACTTACTATATCCTTCTTCACTCATTTTTTACTTCCCTGCCTTAACCAAGTGCTTACACTGAAAATGATGACATAGAAGGAAAGGGAAAGATAGAGTAACTCATAGTTCCTTTCCCTTTCAGTCCTTCTTTGCATATCAGTACACTGAAGGTAAAGAGTAGTGGTAGAAACTGCACGTATTTAGAGGTGAAATTAAAAGTTAGTTTTGTAATGCATTTCCACAGTATGGATAAGAAAGACAGATGTAAGTATAAATTACATAATTGTGATTTTTGCATACAAGTGAAATGCTCTTAAATTTGCACATAAAACTTACTTTATACAATATAAAGATGAATGGTTAAATTCATGCTGACAATGTAAAATTTTAATTTTTCTTTACTTAGAATAAGTAAAGATCATGATCAACAGCAAATAAAAAATGCCCTGACTAGTTTAGAGATAGACTTAAAAAAATATTTTATATTTTAGTACTGCTAATACCACTTTTCCTGCTTTCCAAACAAGGGATCCTACATATTCATTTTGCCCTGGACCTTATAAGTTAGGCAACTGTCCCTGGACAGCTCTTCAAATTAATTTAGAGCCATAGAGAGTGAAAAGTTTGACATGAGGAGGTCATTCATCTCATCCTCCAATAGGCACCAATTGTTTTTATTGTTGTTAATTACACGAATAACTTAGATTGGGTACCCAAAAGCAGAATCTGAAAGGGGGAGCTGTTCTAAGACAATCCAGGGGGATTCAAACTGGAAGGAGGCCAGAAAGAAAGTTCAATTTCAAATAAAATCCCTTGAATTCAATAAAGTCGATTAGAGTGAACTGAAGGGGAGCCGTATAAAATGAAAAAGTAGGTCTTTGAAAAGAGTTTCCCAAGTGAGGAACTCAAGCCCTCAGTCCAAGAGCCTATGAGGAATGAATCCTATCCAGAACCACATAAGCATACTTGGAAGCAAATCTTTCCTTAGTTATTGAGTTTTCAAATGAAATCACAGCTCCAGCGGACACCCTGATTACAACCTTGAGGAAGAAGCACCTAGTTAAGCCACACCTAGGTTCCTGACTCACAGAAACTGAGATAATAAACGTGTGTTGTCAAAAGCTGCTAAATTTTGTGGTAATTTGTTATGAAGCAATAGATAACTAATACATGGTATGAACTCTTTTGCATCTGGCTTTTTTCACTCAACATGAAATTTGTAAGACGCAGCCACATTTTTGCATATATAACAAGAGTTCATTCGCTTTCATTATATTTTATTGTATGAAATTACAACAATTTATTTGTTCTCTTGAGACATATTTGAATTATTTCTAGTTTGTGTCTATATGAATAGCACTTCTTTGAACATTCTTATGCATGCCTCCTAGGACATATATGTACACAACATCTGCTGACTACATATTGAGAGTGCAATCGCCAGGTCGTAGGCTATGCATGTATTCGGCTTCCCATAGCACTGCCAGCAGTTTCTAAAGTACTGATAATTTACTCACCCACCAGCAGTGCATGAGAGTTCCAGTTGCTCCACATCTTCGTCAGCTCTCTTTTTCATATTAGCCATTTCAGTGGGTATGTAATGTTCAAAGAAGCACTATTCATATAGCCACAAACTGGAAATAATTCAAATATGTAATGATTAATTCATTTGTTTTTAAATTTAATTACTGAATTTTCATTTCCCTCATTAGGATGAGTACATCAAGTTTTTTGGTTATTTTTAATATTTTCTTTTTTGAAGTACTGGTTCAAGCATTGCTCATTTTTCAGTTGAGTTGTCTGTCTTCCTTATTGGATTCTTAGATAAACTATAATCAATTATTCAGAAGTAGATATTGAAAAAATGTTGGAGTTTTTTTTGCCTTTTCACTCTTTAGTAATCATTTTTTCCATCACTTAGATTTTTATACATGGGGTGCAATGGGATCAAAATCATTTTTTTCTATATGAAGATTGACACATTAGCATTTATTGAAAAAAATTTTACCCACTGTAGTGTCATCTTTTATATAAATGACATGGCCATGTATATCTGGGTCAGAGTCCAAATTTTCTGTTCTGTTTCACTGCTCTATTTATTCTTGTGTCAATACCACATTGTTTTAATTATCACAAGTTTTAATGAGTCCTACTGTCTGACAGTATTAAGTCCTCCAGATTTGTTCTTCTTTGTCATAATGTCTTCCTATTAACTGGCCCTAAGAATTTCCATACAAATTTTAGACTCAGCATGTCATTTTACAAACACACACACACACACACACACACACACACACACACACACGCACGGGACTCTGATTGCTATTGCACTATTGCATTGAATCTATAGAGAGTTTGGAGATTATTGACTTACAATATTGAGTCTTACAATCAATGACCATGATATATTTGTCCATTTAAGTCTGATTTAATTTCTCTCAACAAAGTTTTCTTCTGTATAGTGTTTTTCCCTATGTGTTTCATTTTAAAAAACATTTTTAATATAAAATAAAACATATATTCAAGAAACCACAAAAACAAATTCATAGCTTAATGATATTATTAGACATACCCTTGTAATCTCTACCTAGGTCAAGAAATAGAATTTTGCCTGAAGCCCATCCATTTGACCTGATCCAATTATAAATTCTTTCTTCCAAAAAGCAATCATTTCCCTAACTTCTATAATTAACTTTTCCTTAAATTTCTTTATAAATTTCTCACCCAAGTGTGCCTCCCTAGACAGCATGGTTTAGTTTTGTCCAGTTTTAAATGATTTTTTTCTCTTTTAATCTATGTCACTTTTTAATCTTTTATTACCCTTCAATTTATCTACTGGAGAATGCAGGCCACTTGACCTGCACAGGCTTCCACAAAATGGATTTTGCTGAGTACATGTTCATGGTGCAATTCAACATGTTTCTCTGTCCCTTGTATTTCCTGGAAAATAGGTAACTGATCAATTCTTTTGAAAAGACTATCTGATTTCATCAAGAAGCAGATAATGTCCAGTTATCTCTCTTTTTTTGTGATATTCGCAGCCATTGATACATGATGACTCATTAAGGATTGCAAATTTGTGACATTCTAACTTGATCATTTATTTTTCATTTATTGGCTGGAATACAAATGAACAGATCTATCTCCTTATCTACAATTGGGTTACACACTAGTATAATTCACAGAGGAAAGACAGGATAAAAGCGGGGTCATTCCCCCATCCCACCCCTCTCCTACCTTTTTAAAAATCAGTTTTCATTATAATGAATTCTTTTTTGCAATTATGCTCATAAGTTGACATTTTGGTTTTTGGTATCCACAGAAACCCATATTTAAACACATTTGATTGGCTTCAAATATTCAAAAATACTGAAGTGCAATTTTTTCCATTGTCCATGAAGAGCCTCTTCTCATTTGGCTCCTGAGTCCTTTTGAAATTTCCCTCGTAGTTTTTGATAACTTCTATGTTATTTGGTATCACAAGGTTTTCTAAATGTATCTCTCAGAAATGCTCCACAGACCTGAAATCAGCAATTTTAATTTCCTAACCTGGCCCCTATTGATGTTTTTTGATACTGAGTTGGTTATTATTTCTTGGCCTATTCAATGAATAGGGATAAGGTGTGCTCGTGTGTGTGCCTAGACTACATCGTGGTGTTGGTTGTTCTGGCTTAATAGTCTCACATACAGAATATACTCTGTCAATGTGCAGTTTCTATTACTATTGTTATTTTAGAAAAGTTTCTTGAATTATACTATTAGTATTTGTTGTTTCAACTTTGTTCTTTAAGGATTCTATAATTTATATATTATATTTTGTCTATGTTTAATATATGTCGCTTTCCCTTGAAATGTTTTTAACTGTTTCTGTTTGTTTTAAAATTTTAGAATATTCTATAAACTTCACCTATTTTTCATAAGACATTATCTGTTGTGTTTATTCACTCTTATGTTTCTCTTGGTGAAGATTTTATTTCAAAAATTTTTTTCTGTTCTAACTCATCCTGAGATCTGTTTTATGTTTGAACATTACACCAGCCATGCATTACTAAAATAATGTTGTTTTACATATATCAGAGATATAGTTGGCGCTCATTTACAATTTTTGCATGTATGTTCAGAAGAGAAACTGGCCTGTGATTCTATTCTTGTAATATTCTTTTCAGCTTTAGGCTAAAGTTTATGCTGACATCCTAAAAAGATATGAACAGTAAATTCTTTTATTTCTGTTTCCTGGAAAATTTGTATATAAGATTGCTGCTATTTCTTCTCTAAGTCTTTGGAAGAATTTACCAGGAAAGCCATTTACCCCTGGAAATTATTTTTTGTAAAGGTACATAATTACACAAACAATTTTTTGAATAGATACAGGATTATTCTTTCTCGAGTTCATTTTGTTAAGTTGCATTTTTAAAAGTGTGTAATTCAAATGAATTTTCAAATGTATAAGTATAAAATTTATCATAATTTTCATAGCTTTATTGATATAACTTATATGCCATAATTTCACCCATTTAATATAAACAACAGCTTTTAGTTTATCCCCAGAGTTGTGCAAGCCTCACCACAATATAACTTTAGAAGATTTTTGTCCACTCCCCCCCCCACATAAAAAAAAAAAACAACAACTTGTACACATTAGCAGTCATTTCCTATTCTTCCTAACTCTCTCAGCCCTAGGCAACCACTAATCTACTTTCTGTCTCTACAGATTTGCCTATTCTGAGCATTTCATATAAATGGAATCATACAATATATGGTCTCTTATAAGTAGCTTCTTTGACTTAGCATAATGCTTTTATGGTTCATCCATGTTGTAACATGTATCAATATTTAATTCTTTTTCATGACTCAGCAATATTCCATTGTACAGATAGTTCACATTTTGCTTACTCATTTATCAACATATTGACATTTGAGTTATTCTATCATTTAACATTATAGATATGCTTCCATGAACATTCATGTACAAAGTTTTTGTGTGGACATAAGTTTTTATTTCTCTTGGGTATATATGTCTAGTAGTGGAATTGTTAGGGTATATATGTCTAGTAGTGGAATTGTTAGGTCATAGGGTAACTCTGTTTAACATTTTAAGGAATTTTCAAATTGTTTTATAAAATGGCTGCATCATTTTACATTCTCACTATCAATATATGTGGATTTCAATTACTTGTCTTATGGCCTAGCATATGCTCTACCCTGGAGAGCGTTCCATATTCACTTGAGAAAATGTGTATCTTGCTGCTGTTGGGCTGAGTATTGTATAGATGTCAGGTCTATTGAATTTTGAGTGTTGCTCAAATCTTCTATATCCTCATTGGTCTTATGTCTAGTGGTTCTATCCATTATTGACAGTGGAGCATTAAGTTTCCAACTTATATCGTTAAATATACTCTTCCTCCTCTTAATTCTTTATATATTTGGTATTTTTCTCCTTCATGCATTTTGGTATTCTCTTATTAGGTGCACATATGTTGATAATTTCTATGTCTTCCTGATGAGTTGACCCTTTTTGCATGACAAAATATCCCTCTTTCTATCTGATAACATTTTTCTTTGCTTTAAAATCTACTTTTTTGTATTAGTTTAGCCATTCTTGCATTCTTATGGTTGTTATTGCATGATGCATATATTTTTGCCCTTTTACTCTAAACATATTTATATCTTTGAATCTAAGGCGTGTCTCCTTGTAGACAACATAATTGATATTTTTAATCCAGTTTGACAATCTCTGCCATTTTATTGGATTGTTTAATATATTCAAATTTAATTTTATTATTGATACGGTAGGATTTATTTGTCATTTTATCCTTTGTTTCCTATGTCTTATGTTTTTGTTTTTGTTGTTCTTCTATTCTTCCTTTACTGCCTCTTTTTATACAAAGTGAGTATTTTCTAGTGTAATGTTTAATTCCTTGACTGATTTTTTACTACATTTTTGAGTAATAGATGCTAGGACTTGTAATACATGTCTTATCAGAATTTACCTGAAATTTATACTGTTTAATGACAGAAATCATATAAAGCTACCATTACAGTTCTCCAGGAATGTTCTGTACTATACTGATATTAATGAAGAATATGTGAATCTCAAATCTTTAGTTTGTATTGACCTATCATCAGCAATTCTTCTCCAATGCTGCAACAACAATAGTTGAATCTGAAGTGTACCTTCATCTTTTCCTACAGAAGTCGTTCCACAAGTTCAAAAATTTTTCAAAGCTGTAAGTTTCCATGATGTTTATCAAGTTTGCAAATGCCAATGAAAATGCTAAGGTAGCACTGTCCAAGATGCAATATTCTTCCATGATATCACCCAACAACTTTAAAGATATGTACATATTCTAAATACAACTTAGATCTGTAACGTGTTTTGGCCAATGGAGTCAGACACAATGCCAGCAGAGGCTCTAAATGAGCTTGTGTGGTTGAGCTCATATCTTATGTTCCAGTGACCATCATGAGAAGAGTGTGCTCTGGGAGCTGCTGCTCCACAGTTGCTCCATCTTATGCTACAATGCCCCAGAGTAAGATGTGTGAGACAGATCTCAAATTGACCAGAAACATGGAGCAAAACCAGCCATCTGGAGGTCTAAAGCAGTGTCACTACAGCTTACCCGTAGATACAAGAAAATCAAATTCTTGTTTATGTCACTGAGTTTCAGAGTTATTTGTTCCACAGTAATTTGCAGTATAATCAGAAATTTTGATAATTCTTGAACTCTTGATGCTTCTCCAGAACAATTCTCATGGTTAAAGTTTTCCTAAATTATTTTGTGCCATAAAGATATCTCTCTAAACTTTTATTAAATATAATGTAAACTTATTTCCATTCATTTTCTGCAGGTATGTAGTTAAAATGCTTTTTATAAATCTAAAAAGATGAAAAATTATAAAGGAACATCTTTGTAGATAGCTGTTATTCACAGGAAAAAAATTACAACCAAGATGGGTATTTTGCTGAGTATAGAGCACTGATGCCCCCAGTGCCTCTAAATGCCAAGGGAACAAAAGCACTTAATCACTATTGAATCCTGCTCTCTCCACTTGAGAGAGATGCTCTTAGCAGCTATTTGCAACACTCTGTGAGCTTAGGTATTGTGTTGCTATGAAGTAGAGTATTGTCTAAACCTAACTACAGAACCTTGAAACTGGAAAAAAAGAGAAATAGCCAGAGAACATGTTCTCATGGTGACCCATTATTCATTCGTTCACCAAATATTTACTGATCAGGTTGACTATGTATATAATACCATGCCGAGAACTGCACTGAATACAGAGATGTGTCCCCACTCTTAGAGAGCTTAGATACTAGAAGGGCGATAAGATATGGATGCCTCACGGCAATTCCAGATGTGTCCCATTAAACTGTTTATAAATTCAGAGGAGCGAAGGGATCCATATCTTGCTTGGATTCTCTGTGAAGTATTCCCAAAGAAGGAGGTGTAAGGTTAATGACAAGAAGAATTTTTAATATTATAATACGTAGAGCTGGAATGCAGCAAAGATAGAGAGACAATTAGACCCATAAGATTTTTTTTTTTAAGTCTAGAAAGTGCAATTAAAGCCAAATTATGTCCATCTTAAGAGTTTGGACTGTATTATGTTAGCAATGGGTGTTGTGGAAGGTTTGGAAGAGGGCAATGGCAACGTCAAAAACCTTGGGAGGTGTACCATGGAGTATAAACCACTGTAAGTATGCAGGCCTGAAATGAGGCCACTGGTGGGCTGGATTACTGAGAATGAAAGGGAGAAACTGTGAAATGTCAGAAGGAGTGAACTCTGAGGATGGGAATCTGAAAAAAAATGCCAATATTTAGAATGAATAAGCAAGAGACACCCAAGAGTGAGACAGAGAAGAAGGAATTAGAGAAGTGTGACTTCATGAAAAACAGGGAAGAGGGAGCTTTAAGAAGAGAGTGGACAGCTACATTAAGTGGCACTGAGGACTGACAAATGGTTGTAGCAACAAAGAAATCATACTGAAAATGGCAACAACTTAAATTTCAAGAAAATAGACAAATTACTGCATCTTCCTACATGGGCATCCTATATAGCAAAGAAAATAAATCAACCAGATCTTTGCATGTCACCATGGATGAACCTAGCCAGGATAAGAATAAATAAAGCAAGTAGCAGAAGAAAACATAGTAGGATGTTATATGCTGTTTAAAATGTAGCAGAAATATAAAAACATACACTGCAATGATGTAAAACCAAATACAGAAGAACAGTTATGCAGGGTCAGTTTGAGAGCAGTCGTGATTGGGAAACTGGTTAGACAAAACTCTTCAACAGGAATGGCAATGTTTCATTTCATAAGCTAGTTGGAGGACAGAAGAGTGTTTGCTATACAGTCATGCACCACTTGATGATAAGGTAGTTCTAAGAAATGTATCATTAGGCAATTTTTGTCATTGTGCTAACATCATAGAGTGCACTTACACAAACCTGGATGATATAGCCTACTACACACCAGGCTATATGGTATACCACTATCGTCTGTCATTAACCGAAACGTCATGGGAAAAGAGAGATGAGGCTCGTGACTATATAATTTGAGTATGCTGCATGTAACAATCAGTGACTACACCTAGGAAATTTTAGTGGAGTATGTGCATGTTGGTAATGAGTGAGGGTATCCAGAACACAGTGGGTGGAACAGGAATGCTGTAAACATAATGCCTAAGGCCTGATTGGATGACTATATTGTTCCAGAAACTGGATACAAATACATACAGGTTTGGAGGCCAACGTTAAAAGGTAAACTGAGGTATATTTAAATTTTTAAGTTTATTTAAGCAAAAAACAAGTCAAATTAGGTAGCACCAAACTGGAGGTGGCTAAGAGTGCTTTACCAATAGGAGCTAGGAGAGACTTATAAGAAAAAGGAGGAAGCAAAGCATGGAAATTATTGACTGACTATAGCTTAAAGCCGAGTTGGCTGTTTGTGACTGGTTGTCCTTAGCTTTTTGATTTCATAACCTTGAAGCATTTATAGGCTTAGATTTTGCTTTGTATATGTAAGTTGCCACAGCTTTAGTGACACATCACCCTAATGACTTCCTTGTTTAATTCATTTAACACCAATTGTCTCGAGTTCTTCCACTTACTTAGCTATAAGTCACTTCATGTGACTTGGTTTCTCTTTTGTAAAATGGATATACAATAGCAAACTCTCTGTGTTGATAGGAAAATTAAATGATTTCATACTGATTTCAGTGCTTAAAATAATGCCTAGGAGACAGAAAGTACTAGTTATCAGAGTTAACCATCATTATTATCAGTACAAGGAGATCAGTAGTAACCACAATAAGGTCCTAAGTACTTGGAACACTACAATTTGCCAACAATCATGTGAAGTAAGAAGAAACTACGGAAATTAAATCTTTGCATAAATTAACACAGACGTTCCTACATCTCTTATTGACTGTACTAGCTCTTCTGGGCGCTTAGAGTACTTTTCAAAATGCGTTGCTACATCCCTACCTCACTTTTATTCGGATCAATCAGTAAAGCCTTCTGGGGAACCACGAATTCCAAAAGCCACTCACTTACCTTTTGCTCCGCCCCTGCCTGGAAGGACCCGCCCTTCAGCCTCAGGCGCCGTCTCCACGAGAGGCGGGGCCTGCGTGTCGACGCACGAAAGCGCGCTGACGTATTCGCGCACCGCCTCCGCCGACACCCTCCCGCCGGCTTGAACTGCATCCCCGCGCATTGCAGGGGGATGAGCCGGGCGCCAACGGCCGGCGCCAGGGAGCGGGAGGCAGCGCGGGAGCGTGGGGTCGAGGGGTGGCCTAGCCGGGGCTCTGGGTCCTGCGTCCCTTGGCCGAACCAGCACTCCTGCACACGCCGCGGGGTCGCAGCCGCTGGGCCGTGGGCGTGCAAGGGGCCCGGCTGCGAGCCCGCTTCCTAGGCGGGTGTGGGAGTCGTCTCCACCGCCGGCGTCCCCTGAGGCCGCTCCCAGGCCATGATCGACTCGGCGAAGATGCGCCGCGACTGCGCGGCCGACTTCTACTCGCACTATGAGTACCTGTGCGCACTGCAGGACTCAGTGCCGCTGCCCGCGGTGCGCTCCTGCCTGCGGGAAGGTGTGCTGGACTTCAACGCCGATCGCCTCCGCTCGGTGGACTGGGCGCCGCTCCTGGGCACCCTCAAGATTAATAAAGATCTGCCACTGGTCTCTATCAAGAGCTTCTTCCAGCCGTGGCTTGCCGAAACAGGTTTGTAGTTCCCGCCTGCAGTGGCACTAGTGTCGGTTCCGCGAATTGGAATTTAAATGGTGCAAGGTGCCAGGGTTTGTGTGCAGCGGACGGGGCGTACGGCCTAGGAGTCTTATTAGCTCGGTGACCCTGGGCAAGTCCATTAAGGCCTTTAGGTCCCTTTTAATCCGTACACGGTCGTAACAGGACCCACTCAATGTTGTGATGAGCACTTAGCACGGTTTGGGACATCGTCAAGCATTTGACAGGTGTTGCCTAGTTTATTGAATGACTCTAATGTAGAACAAAGCGATTATGAAATTGACACATCCCAGCCTTTTCTTCATTTCATTTTAGACAGGGCTTTATTGTGGGTGGTGGCGGGGGATCGTTCAAATAGCATAATACAGTCGAAAGAGCATAGGTGTGAACACAGCCTGGACTTCGAATTACAGGACTTATACTCTGTGACCTGGATAGGTTATTTTCGAATTACAATCCCCACGCTTGTAAAATGGCATTAAAAACCACTCTTTTCATGTTTCGTGTGTAAAGTACTGCGGCACTTGATGAGCTCAGTCAGCACTGGGGAAGGCTGCAGGTAAACATAGCACAGTAGTCAGTACTCTGGAAGAAGTGAGTTCTGATGCTGCAGAGACAGAATAGGAGGAGAAGGCTTCTTGGAGGAGAGCCATCCTTTCTAGGAATGTGTAGAAGGTACTCAGATGGCAGGAGGGAGCAGCTTGTGTCAAAGCTTGGAAAATATAAACGTATATGGTAAAACTAAGGTACAACACTAGAACTTCGGGTCTGAGAAAGAAGTGAGAGTTGAGACTAGAAACCTGGCCAAACAGGGAGAGGCCTTGTTTGTCCTGTCAAAAAGTTGGATGTTATCCTGAAGGCTGTGGGAAACACTCAAGGATAATGAGATGGAAACCCACTCTGACATCCACATGGAAGGCAGTTGATTGGGAGAAGGGCAGATTGTAATTTAAGGATCCCAATTAAAGTATATAGAGAGAGGACTGGATTACAGAGATCGAAGAGACAGAATGGATGGGGCCTGGTGACCATTTAGAAGAGGGAGGGCGGCAAGCATAGGGGACAGTTTCAAGCAGCACTTTACTGTGAGAGGCAGAGCATAGTAGGAAGGAATTAGGAGTGGAGAAAGGATCTTAATTCTTCTTTTATGCTTTAAGAGCAGCCTGCGAGGCTTCCAGACATGTCTGCTAGACAGATCTCGGCCCAAGGTACACATCTGGGCTCTAAGAGAAGACAGATGTTTGAAGACATGGGAGAGACTGAAGTTATCCACAAAGAAGGTCCAGAAAATCTAGGTCTGAAAGATGTTTTTTAAATGGACACAGTTGAATATGTTCATAAGTTTGAGAGAAAGTAGCCAACAGAGGAGTGTGTGAAGATCTAGAGAAGAAATGATTATTGACTTATTTTTTAAAAACTGAACATTTGTCATGTGCCTGCCCCTCTTCTAGGCTCTGAGGTTTGTGTTATCTGTTACCTTTTCTGCAAGGACAGTTCAACTCATCACCTGGTGAAGAGAAGCCAGGTTATTCTCTGCATCTCATTCAGGAGTAGGAACTGTTCTCTGCTCCAAAGGGACTGTACTTAACCAAAGTAATAACTTAGAAGTCAAAAGAAATTGCAGTTGGGAGGGACTTTAGAGTCAAAGCCACCGTAGTTAATCTTGCCTAATATTTTACATTGAATATAAGAAAAATATATTACATAAACCATTCTCTTCAGAGTTCCTTCACTGAAACTTCTTTATGTCTTACATCCTGTCGATTTAGGATGTAGATTTTAACCTCTTATTTTACTGCTTCATCCGTACTTATGTTTTGCCTGGACTATTGCAGAAGCATCTAACTGGTTTTGCTGCCTTTGCGCTCAGTTTTTCTCAGTTCATCTGCCTTCTCGTCTTGAATGATCTTCTAAAATGAAAAGATATGCTTACAATAATGTTTATAATGGCTCACCCCCCACAGGATTAGTGCGTGTTGGTTGCACAGCTTGTGTTGTGCACAGAGACATGATATCTAAGCTGTGCTCTGCCAAGCCTCATGGGGCTCGTTATCCCTGAGGAAGGGTGCTTTTCTAATCATTCCCTTTATCTAATTGGTTGTTAGCAGTGGATTACTTTTTCGTTCCAGTGGTAGCCCTGGTCCTCGTCACCTATGGGATCAAAACCATTCTCTCTCCTAAGCTTGTTTTAGCCAACCTCTCTATTTTAATATCTGTCTCTTCTCCCTCTTGCACACCTAGCCTTTAGTTATGCCCACCTGCAGTATTGTCTGTACCCAGCAGGGGTCAAGCTTGGAAGTCTTGGCACATGTGCTCATCTTTGCAGTTTATGCACCTCTCTCTCCCACTCTGTGTAGTCATTCTCATCTTTCTAGATCCGACTTCAGAGTTATCTTGAAGCCATCACTTAGATAAAACTTTTTGCTTCCACAGGAACCTCTACACACATAATTTGCTTTATAGCTCATGAAGTTGAAGCTTTGAGTGTATATATATCCCTCCTTAAAGTGAACTTTGGGGTAAGAGTCATTTCTATGCCTTAGCACAGAGCAAATGCTTTTTAATGAAAAAATATATGATTGAAATCACAGGCATTACAATATTTTGCTTTAGGTTCTGACAGAAGTAAAGTTTGCAGAAGTCGTGTTCCTGCTATAAGAAACAAAGATATGAGCTTCCAGCTATGTAAAGCTCTTAAGTGCTGTTTAAGTACATCAAATGCTCTAAAGAACCTGGAACTAAATGGGCTAGTTCTGAGAGAGAGAGATTTAACTATTTTAACAAAGGTAAGCTTTCTCTGTTGTGTCCTGAGAACATTTGATAGTTGTTTTTGGAAGAAACTCAACTAATAAATTTTAACCTTTTCTCCCCATTAAAGGGATTGAATAAATCGACAGCTTTGGTGCACCTGTCTCTTGCAAATTGTCCAATTGGAGATGGAGGTTTAGAAAGTGAGTTTCAATCTTATTTGAGTCTCTTCACGTAAGACTGGTCTCATTCCCCTACATGCTATATTAATTCCTATCTGGACCTTTTCTTAGTGCTGCTTGATACTTTCTGAGCTAATTTTACTTGAGGTTGTGTTAAGCCACAAGCCACACAAATATATAATATTTTGTATTTTCAGTTTTTTGTGTTTGCTCATCTTTATGTTTCTCTTTAAGAAATAGTATTAGAAGAAAAATAGCAATATATAACAGGAAAAAAAATCATTATCTTTAAGTAGTTAAAACACCTATACGCAATCATAATTATAATGCATTGTGGTAGGTGCTAAAATAATACATGCAAAGATCTATGAGAGCACATAAAAGGCCAGCAAACTTGGTGTTGATAGGGGTGTACCATGGAAGTAATCACAGAGCAGCTGATTGTTGATTGGAGTCTTGAAGGTTAGTGTGTGTTGACTGTGTCCAGTAAGGTCTGGAGTGGTAAGGAAGCCCGCATGTCAATTTGAGGGAACACAGAGTTTGAAGTCTTCTGCATAGCACCTAATAAAACTCTGGGTTTATGGCTGACATTTAAATCATCGATTGATAATCAAGATGAGATTATAGGAAATAAAATAGGAAAATTCATGTGTTTTAGGTTTTCCTACATCTCAGAAGGTCGATAGTACTTTATGGAGTAGTTAGGAATAAAGTGTGCAATATTCAGAGTTCAATTTTAGCATCTAAATAGAATTAAACTGTTGCTATAAACTGGAATAACACTTTCTTACTGACATATTTTAGAGAGCAGTAATCCATCAGTCATCTGGGAAGAGCGTAGACAATCATTTTAAGAGTACAGCTTATATACCTCCAATAGACTCAAGAAAAGCAGTAAATCAAGATTACCCTGACTGTATAGGTTCTTCAACTTACTGGTTTTTTTTTTCCTTTTAGTTATTTGTCAAGGTATAAAGAACTCTATCACTCTTAAGACAGTAAACTTCACGGGGTGTAATCTGACTTGGCAGGGAGGAAATCACATGGCCAAGATCTTAAAGGTGATTTATATTTCATCTTTCATGAAAACATTATATAATTGAAGCACATTAATATTTTGATACAATATGGCAGTTATTTTTGTCTTTTGATAAATGGTGGTGATTGCAGTTTTAGTTTTGTTGAAAGAATATGACCAGTTTTCAGTTTGGGGTTCTACCATTTAGTAAAGGTAGCCCACTTAATCTTCGAAAGAAAGATTTAATTTATAATACATTGTAAACAGTACTTTCATGTATTTTTAGTTAT
Source organism: Rousettus aegyptiacus (assembly GCF_014176215.1). Classification (NCBI taxonomy): domain Eukaryota; kingdom Metazoa; phylum Chordata; class Mammalia; order Chiroptera; family Pteropodidae; genus Rousettus; species Rousettus aegyptiacus. Next base: position 38,815,097 of record NW_023416306.1, on the reverse strand, counting down.
TAAAACAATTATTGTGATACTATGAACATAGTTTCTGCTATTACAGCTTTCCAATGACTTAGGTCAAATATTTATTGTTAACCGCTATAATTAATCAACTAATAAAAATCCCTATGTTAACGTTTTGTAAACATAGTTTTTGAAATAATGACTTAACAACTTTATAATGGTTACGACTACTATATTTAGGCCTAAAATTAGTAATAATCGAACATGAAGGCTTTTTAATAGTTTGATGGTACAGATCAGAGATAGGTAGACAATAACTGGTAGGTCAAATAGAATCCCCATCACCGCTTTTTGCAAATAAAAGATTTTTTTGAAACATAGCCACACCCATTTGCTTACATAGTAGCTATGGCTACTTTCACCCTACACCAGTTGAATTGAGTAGCTGATGCAGAAACTATACGGCCCACAAAGCTAAAGAATTTACCTTTGGGCTGTACAAAGCAAGTCCTTTGACCTTTGGTATAGTAAACAGCCAAGAGCAAGGATTCTGAAACCAAATGGCCTAGGTTAGCTCTCTTGTTTCATAGCTCTTGACCATGAACAAATTATTTAACCTCTGTGCTTCGTTATGTGATTAAATGAACTAATTTGTATAAAATAGTGCCTGGCACATAATAAGCACTATGTAAGTCTTTGCCGTTATATCCATTTGTTGCTTTAATAACTTATTGTTAATAGAAAATGACACTAATTATTTTCCTTTTAGAGCGTCATAAGAATTTTCAGTTTTTTGTTGTTCAAGAATGTAATGAGATATTTTTTATTTTAAAGTCAGTGTTCCTTGTTACCAAAATTTATTTTATGAATATGCCTTTCAGACAATACCTATGGTTAAAAAATCAACCATCAATTTTCTAAAGCATGTCAAACTGGCTTTGCATATTCTAGGCTTCTAAGGTTGGTGTGCTTACCCTATGTAGTTATGTGAGATCTGTTTGGTTATAAGAAGAAAATATTAAAACCTCTATATTTATTTTTGTGTCATTTATTATGTACATTTATTTATTGATAAGTAAGATGCATATTAAAAAATGTTTTCTTGTGAGATGCCCAATCAAGTGTTTAGAGACCACTAGAGAACAGAACGGTAGAATTTAAAGCCTCAGCAATGATAGAATTTAAAAACCAATTCCCTGACTTGGCAGGTAAGAAAAATAAAATTCATGGAATATAATTGAGTTGTCAAAGTTTACATAACTAATTAGCAAGAGATCATCCAATGGCTAGAGTCTAATCACTGGCAAGCTAGAATCTGGGCCACTGGACTACTAAATCACAATAGACTATTTAATCTCTCCAAATATACTTGATATGTGCGTATAAATTGCAGACATGATAACCCATACACAGTAGGCATACCCTGTTTCCTTATTCGAGTGTCTTAATTTCATCTTATTAAACCTTGAAGTATCAAACAATGAGAAGACATGAAGAAACCTGGGCTGAGAGTCTTCGTTATAGGAGACCTGATCTTGACTGTATGGCTGGCTTGAGGCGCATCACTTTGAATTGCAACACGCTCATTGGTGACTTTGGTGCACGTGCTTTTGCAGAATCTCTTAGTGAGGATTTATGGCTTAGAGGTAAATTCTAAAATTGAAAATATTAAATTTTTAAATATTAAATATACTTATCTTTTGGCTCAATACTGTTGCCATAGGAATAAAAAATAAGCCTCATTTTTTTCCTATAGCTTTTATTGTGCTTTTAAACTTTTCTTAAGACTTGCATATATACTTTATAGAAAATACAGAGTAACAGGGAAAATTACTCATAATCTTAATACCAAGACATAATCACTGTTCATTTTGGTGTATGTACTTTCAGTCTTTTTTCTACAAATATGTTTGTACACTTAGAGATTATGAAAGAAATCATAGTATACTTATTATTTCACCACCCTGCTTTTTTCATTTAATGATGTATCATGCTATACTCTTACACTGATGTGCAATAGTTTATCAATTCTTTGCAATTAGATTTACACAGTTTGTGATTTCCCCTGTTGGAAATACTAGGCAGTGAACACTTTGTATATTCATTTCTGTTTCCATCAGGAATACTTCTGTAGAATAAGTTATAAAAGTGAAATAACTTAGGTGTGACATATTTCTATATATGTTGCCAAATTGCCAAGCAGAAATGCTGTGCCAGTTTATAGGCCACCTGAACAGTGTATGTGAAGCCTGCACCCTCGCAAATACTGGCTTGTGTTACTTTTAGAAACTATAAAACTATAAAAATGAATACCTCTCCACTCTTTTTTTAACGTACATGAGATTACTCCAAATTTTATAATTTTTTTGTACTTAGTATGAACATTAGGATGAGTATAGTATGAGTATTTTAACAAGTCAGTAAATCTGCCACATCATTTTTAGTGACTGTTCAGATTTCCATTGTATAAATATGGAACACTCAGCTTATTCATTCTTGTTAGATACATAAGCTATTTCCAGTTTTTCACTGTTACGAACAGTACTCTGATATACATCCTTACCTGCATCTTTATTTCCTTTGGTTAAATTCTCAGAAAGAGAGTTGCTGGGCCAAAAGGATATGCACATTTTAAATGCTCTTAGCCTAATCTGATAGAACAGTCACATTTTATTGTTTTAATTTGAATCATTTGATTTACTAGAGAGATTTACTGGCTATTTTTATTAGTTCAGCTAAGTCCTTAATTATGTCATGTGTCCATTCTTCTGTGGTAAGAGTTGGTAAGGGTTACAGTATATTCGGTCAGGTCCATATATCTGACTTGTTATTTCTGTGTGTCATGAGGTTTTGAAAGATTTCATTTATTTTAATGTAATGGTATGCACAATATTTTTTTAAAGTCTCATATGATAGTTCCTCTTATGTAAGTAATACTCTTTATACCGGTGCTTTTGTGATGATCCTTTAGGTTTGAATGAGTGGGTTATTCAACCTCAGAACTGCTAGTAGTTACGATCATTTGTTCTCTTCTTTGTCTTACCTTTTACCAAGAGAGAGTTCTTGATCACCATTCTTTCATAATAGGCTTTTAGCATATAGAAGCTTTGTGCATATTTAGCATATATTGTTTGGATAAATTCCACTTCTTAAGATTTGTCATTTGTATCCTCTTAAATTTCTTTTCTCTACCTTTTTATTCTAAAACTAACAGTTATTACATTTCTTCTGTATTGTTTTTCCCCCTTTTAACTAGTCTCAAGAATGATTTGGAACTCAATATCATGATCAAAAAAAATATAGTGCAATTTTTCCGCTCCACCCAGTTTTTGCCTTTGAGGTTTATACTTCCACTAGCATCCTTGCTAATTATGACCTGAGATTCATTTTGTGATGTTTTTCACTCATAGATTGTATTGAGTTATTCTTCCCTCTATTTGTAAAATATGTTGGTTGATTTACAGAAGGCAGGATAATTGTCGTACATCTAAGAAAAGTTTTTTTATTGGACTTTGCATTATGTATGCACGTATACTTCTTAAAAAATTGTTTTTAATACCTAATATGAAAAACCTGTCATGACTAGTCTTGTGCAGGAATTCTTCTACACGTGAATAAATAAGTGAGAACTGTCTGTATGTTAAGTCTGTATAGAGTTTGCAAGTGACCTTTTATCTTTCATCAATAGCTCTTGACTTGCAGCAGTGTGGCCTCACCAATGAAGGAGCAAAGGCTTTGCTAAAAGCCCTGGAAACCAATAGAACTCTGGTTGTTCTGGATATAAGAAAAAATCCACTTATTGGTATGTCTCCACATTTTTTTTTTAGTAACATAGCAAAACAAAAAGAATTTGTTCATGTATTGACAGTTTTTAAAACCTGATGTATTTACTTTCCTAATCTTATATTTTTCTAATACAAAGTTGTGCCCTCGTGGGATTTAACATTCTGGTGGAGGAGTTCATGTTGAAATGAGTAAATGGATAAGTAATATAATTTTAGATAGTAGAAAGCACAAAAATAAGGTAAGGAGTCTGAGGGGGGCAGTTAGGATTATTAGATAGGTTTGTCAGGGGGCACCTTCACTGGAGAAGTGACATATGAGTGGAAGAGACGTGAGAAGGGAGGGGCAAACCATGAAAGATCTGGGGGAAGCACATTACAGGATAGAAGAGTGATGGGCAGACAGGCATGTAGGTGACAGGGTAGATGGAGTATTTAAAGAAAAGCAAGGAAGCCAACATAGCAGGAACACTGGGTGAAGGAGAGCGTGGTATACTGTGAGGTCAAGAACCTAGCCACAGGCTGGATCTTGTAAGATCCTGAAGGCCAGAGTAAGGACTTATTTTAAATGGATTATTCAAAATGAGCAGAAAATGATTTGAGCTGGGAAGAGGCATGATCCTAATAGTATTTCAATAAGATGACTCTGGTATAGAGAGTAGACTTCTTGGGAAACAGGGGGACCAGTTAGAAGACTATCACAGTGGTCTAAGTAAGAGATAGTTATGGCTTAGCTTAGGGTAGAAAGTTAGAGCTGGTGAAAAGTGGTTGAATTCAGGTTGTGTTTTGAGGGTGTAGCTAATAAAATTTGCAGATAGATTAGATGTAAGGTATGAAGGTATTAGTAACAAAGAAACAAGTCCTAGATGATTATATATGCAACTGGGTAGTACTACATATTCGGAAAAAGGAGGCTGAGAAGAGGAACACATTTGAGGGAAATCGAGACTTTGATATAGTAGGTGCCCTTTTAAGTATCTAAATTTCTGAGCAGTGCCACACTCTTTGCTTTCTATACAAAGGTATCCAGAGTGTTTAGATTTGATCTTTCCTGCTGCCAAAATAGTAGCCATCAGAGGGCAATGTGTGAGGTGGCATACTTCTTTGATTTTTGAGTAACAAATTAGAATACTCAAAACTGTCAATAGATATATAATTACATTATATGGAGTTCATATATAATCTTATGGGAAAAGCAATGATTAGTCACCTTTTCTTTTTAAATGGGAATAGCTACTCATTTGGAAACAAATACTATAATTTCATTTTTTTTTTTTAGATCATTCTGTGATGAAAGCAGTTATCAAAAAAGTTCTCCAGAATGGAAGGAGTGCCAAGTCAGAGGTATAACATATTTTAGTTCTCTAGGAAGAATTTCTCTTTTTTTGATAGTTTCTCTTCTTTTTTCTAATAAAGTAAAATTATCAAGTTGCTTTTCTGCCATTTTAAGTTTTTAGTTAAATGAAATGGCCTTTCTGCTTTTGAAAATATTGTACAAATCTTTATTTTGGGGTCACAGAAATGCAAATTGTAAACCTTTTAACTTAAAATATCATAATAATTTCTAATTAAGATCAAACCCTCATAAATTACTTGTATCTGAAATGGAGCGTTTATTATTTTCCTTCCAGTATCAGTGGACAACTTCTCCATCAGTGAAGGAACCATTCAAAACTGCTAGACAGAAAAAGAAAACTATAATTCTGGGGAGTGGTCGAAAAGGAAAAGCTACTATTAGAATTGGTAACCCATTCCATCTTGGTTTTTTATTGCTACTAGAACTTATACCCTTTATATGTTCTAGTATACTAAAACTAAAATTTCTTCTTATAGTATGGTATTGATGGTGATAACCAATATTAACTACATGCATATTAGAACTATAATTGTTCTGATATAGATTATAAAATTTTTAGGATGTAGGAATGAAGATTTTAAAGAGATGCTAATATTTTCATTTTTTAAAATTAACCAACTTTATTGTTTGTGTTTCATAAAAAGTTCATTATTTTGAATATATTTTCTTGTTAAAGATTACTTCTAATACTTTGCAGTTGAAATTTAGGTGCACATTGATGACAATTTTAGCAGTGGCATGTTTGGTGATTTTTTTTTTTTAATAAAGAATTATCCTTTTCTGCTGTAAGAAACAAAATTTCTTTCCAGTTTCTTTATTTTTCCCTTGTTCTTGTCTTCCTTGGAAATTCCCACCCATAGTCATTGAATCAAGTAACACCTCACTTCTTTCAATGATAAAATAAGAAACTTTAAAGTATGTATAATTCTTATAAAAGAATGTTGCAAACAAGTTTATTGACCCTAAATAGAACACTGTAGAAAAAAATATTTTCTAAATGTTTGCTATAACATGTATTTAATTTTCCAAATAATAGTTAACCCAAAATTTTAAAATTAAGCTTATAATTTATAGCCAGATGTAGTTTTAAAAATCTTTATAAAACTCTTTAACAAACACTGGTGTAAGTTTCACATTCTTCTCAGTGTATAAATTAGATATAATCCAGTTCTACTGATATTTTTATATTGTTTCTATAGATATCTTTTATTTTCTGGAACACATCTTTAGTCACAAATAGCTTTTTTATTCTATTTTGTGATAAGAATAAATGGCAGAGTGGCATCAGTTAAACCAAATCTAATATGAACCTGACCCTGTCTTGTGAATAAATTTCAAATGAAACAGTGAAACCATAAGGTCTAAATAAAGGAAGCAAAATAAATTGTTCATTTATAATCTGTCAATTTCCCAAGAAAAGGTTTATGGTGACTTTAGTTACATACTGGATACATGAAGATCACCATACAGTTAACAATTTTTTATGTAATGCTACCTGAAATTAAAAAAAAATGTTGTTTGACTTAATACCACTGAGCTGTACATTTAAAAATGGTTAAGATGGTAAATTTTATGTTATGTGTATTTTACTATGATTTTCTTTTAAATGTGTTTGAAGATTTTGTTTAGATTTTATAAAGATACTGTATGAGTATAACAATGGAAATAAAAATGGAAACCACCTCTAATTCCATTATCCTATGAAGCAATATTTGCATTTTCATTTTTTCCTCCCATTGTCTAGACATAATTCCATATTACCTAAATATAATTGGCCGTTCTTCATATTTCACCCATAATTAAATTAAAATTTTATGACTTGTAGTTATACTTTTTAATGCATTCACAAGGTTTCATTGAGTTGATTGGTTAGTGTTTTAAATTAGTGAAAAATTGGAAATAACCTAAATATTAAATAATTTTTAAATGATATAAACATCTTCACAAATACAACTTGTTTTTTTACTGTTAAAATATGTGTGGTTTTGATTCTTCATTAATCAACTTGTTTCGTCAATAATGTATTAAATAGTTGTTAAGAGTGTTCATTAAATCAAAAGAAAGCTTACGATTTGCCTACCAATTTTTATTTCAAAGCAATGATATTCTAGTATTCAAAATAATATATACAAAGAAGTTGAGAGTTGTGATAGCACACTAAGTATACATTTTTAAACGTTTATATCATGTATAAACCATTCCTAAAAGTGTCTAAGTTGGTGATTTGAGATGATGTTAGAAACAGAAATATATGTAAATAAAACATGTATATATATAACATTAAGAATTCTATAATTTTAGTACTTAGTGGTACATAATAGGACATCATGGAATGAGAATAAAACAAAAATTTTTCTCTTGGCATGATTAAACAAAGTGGAAATATGACAAGTTTACAAGCTCACTGAGCTATTTTATGAGTAATTTTATTTCTTGGGTTTTGTTTTGTTTTGTTTTGTTTATATTTGCCTAAGTTATTTGGAGACATAGAGGTAAGCCAAATCATTGTCTGGCTATATAGTTAGACTCGGGTGAGTTTAGGAGTTAAATAATTGTATGAATTGTTTCACATTCATATTGTAATGATGTGTGCAAAAAAGATCGACACTTTTATTAGATTTTTTTTTTTTACCTCCTAACAAGATAAGTGTAAATTCTTTTGATTTCAATTACAAATATATTTGCATTTGTTTCTGAAAGTAAAGGAAAAAGTATATACATACAAACCACATACAAACATTTTTTGCTGGAGGGTAATTAACAAAATCATGATAGTATAAGATGAATCGAGCTCCTATATATTTTAAGAGGGATAGAAATTATCCAGAGAGCTTACACAGAATCATGCGGTGATTGTCAAAAAGCTACCCTATATGAAATATTTGTCTTAGGTTACCACATACACTATTTTACATGCCATCCCAATGCTATTAAAGTAGATCTATAGTAAAATAGATTCGAAGAATAACTATAACCATTTTAACAAACGTTTTCGGTAACAGAAAATATTTAAATGTGAATTTTAATATGTGGTTTATTTAAATAATGTATTAACATGTAGCTACCAAGTATTTCATATAAAGATGCTTGACTCTTTAGTATTGAAATGTAGGATAAGTGTCCACATTTCGCTCTTTTATCCAATGGGTTTTGTTTCTTTTGTGTTTTCTATAAAAAATCAAATGTGCAATGAAGGTCAACAGACTTACAGGAGAGTAACATTGACCTACCACACAGTAATTTTCAGCCTTATAACTTTGATTGTTTTCACATAGAAAAATTAATCCTAAACTGATAATTGCTTTGTAGACCTTTAGTGCATCTTGAATCTTTCTTTTAATGCTTCCTCACATGTAGGATTGGCTACAAAGAAACCTATAAGTAATGGAAGAAAACAGCCCCTCGGTAAAGATTATGCTCCTGAACCTCTACCGCCTGGTGTGTCTGGTTTCCTGCCGTGGCGTACTGCAGAACGTGCAAAAAGGAACAGGTAGAATATTTTTATTTCCTATCTTCAGTAATTCAGAATTCTTTATTTTGGAGCTTCTATGATGTGGGAGGTCTCTGGTGGTTTCTATAGAGGAAGAAAGATAACTCACACATGGCTTTTGCCTTGTGCACCTTCAAGGAGGAAAAACAAAAGATAATTATATTTGAGAGTTTCAAGTTATTTCTTGAGTGTCGCAACAGATTTAACGCTGTGGGAGTCAAGAGGAGACTAAAATTATCTCTAATTGTGCAGGTGAGAATGGTTTCATTAAAGGCAGGTGTAGTTGAGTCAATCTCTGCAGCACAGAAATAGGAATTTTGATATGTGTGAACAAAAAACATTTTAAGCATGAGAAATAGTTTAGTGCAGAATGGATGAGAAGAATGGATTAGACTTAATCCGTACACCTCATTTTAGTGAATCAGATTTAGTGAATCCCACTAAACTTAACTAGTTTTAGCTGATTGCTTACCCAAGGGATAGCTGTTCATAGTCATTTTTGTTACAAAATTGTAAGTCTTTTAAAATTGTTGAACTATATAGTTTTAGGCTTGCTAGTGAATCAGATTGCTATAGATTATTTTCAAATAACTGACTTGATAGTATTCAAGAAATTGGGGATTAACAATTGCTTAAGAAAAAGAAAATTGATTTTAAATAGGACTTGAAGTAGGTACTATGTAAAATATCTATTTAGTTGCTCACATTAAATTGATGTCTGTAGTCTCCATTGGACAACTGAGACTCTACTTTTTTGCAAATGGTAACGAGCATTATTATTGCATAAACTATAGTGCTGAGGCCTCAGTTTTTGCACATTAGTTTTCTATGTTTGCACATAGGTTTTGCAATTTCATATCTTCTTTTTGAGACACTTAATAATCTCAAGTCCTTCCTTGTCATAAAGAGTCACAAATTAGAGAATGATTAATATCACCAGTTAAAGAAGTCAAACTGGAAATCTCAACCATACCGAACATAGAAACTGAAGGTGCCTCTCAGCAGTTCAGAGTTATCACAAAGCCCATAGCCAATCTGCTAAATTCTGTTTAATTTTCTCCATAGCAGAGCCTTCCACGTCCTTATTTTGAACTCATTTATTTTTATATTTCTGTATGGATATTGTACATAATCCAGACAAGTTTTATTAACTGGGGTTAACTGGTGATGTATTTCCATTACAATATAACTTAATTTGTTTCTATCTCTATAGGGGTTTTCCATTTATCAAAACTCGTGATGTATATAATCAGTTGCAGGTATGTAGTTATCATGTTTATAATAGAGAGGGGATTCAAGTGGGAAAGTTGGAAGGTCATTCTCTTTGCTTTTTAAACTTAACAATTTTTCAAGAAACATTTCCCTCTCCCAAATAAATTTATTTAAAATTTGTCAGGTCACTCTTCCAGTGCCACTTTGTAGTTGTGAGGATATGGCACACACTGGGGGCCTTGTGGTGGTTTAATCTATAAACAAAGAAGCCGTTTCTCCAGTCCACAAATCAGCCGTTAGTGAAATGAATTGGACTGCCGTTTCTGACCCAACACATGGAGCTGTCATATTCAAAAATGTTCTTATCCTTTCAAGAAATGCTGTTTGGGGGCTACGTAAAGCCAAAATAAAGCAACAAATCCCCAAGCCTCTGCTCTCGGCACTTCTCCCTCTCTCACCAAGACCACACACGTTCCCGGTCATACTGCCTCATGGTCTTGAAGCAGATGAATCCTGGTTCTCCTTCCCAGTTATCCGGGGACTGGAGTTGCTCTGTAAAAGGTAGCACTGCTGAGATTGAGAGGAGAGTACCCTCGATGTCAGTACTGCCCCCTTATCCCCAGAAGAGGAAAACCCACCTCGTTCTACCGTTGGGATCTTCCTGTGCTGCTGGCTTTGCTGCTTGTGGTCAAAATATCCTAGTGACTCGTCTTCTCTGCAGTTGTGTGATGTCAACACACTTTTTTTTAATCTGTATACTTTTAATGGGGTTGTGACCAGGTCCATTTTTAAATGTTTGGAAACATCATACTGAACAACATTCCAGTGGCAGTGAACTTGATGGGAAAGTTGTATTAATATCACACTAGTTATGGCTTATGGATGATGAGAAGATGAAGTTTTTCATGGGTCAGTTTTAGTTGTGTATGTATATGTAATTTATTTTTTTTAATTCTAGTGCTTCACTTTCTAATTATTCTTATAATTCTTATCAGTCCCTTATTGAGAGATTTTCTTCTTAAAAACTACATTGTCTTCTAAATTTTTTGTGTCTGATAGTAAAGAACAAATTTCTCACCTGCAATATAAAGTTGATCTGAGAAAAAGATGTTTACCCTGGCTCCTCACTTGGATTATGTGAAAAATATTTAATAAAATCATATGGGCAATTCCAAGTATTAATTCTAACCTTATACAACAGAATGCAACAAAAATAAGTTAGTCATTTTATTTTGTCATTGCTTGTTTTAGACTAAGGAGCAGTGAAAGATATCTGTAAATACATATTTTCAACTCATCGCTTTTATTAAATATTTATTATATTTGGTATCTGGCTTATATTATGTCTTATACTTCTTATCTTCTTTAAGCAATCAGATTTTCCTGTGACTGTGACAGTAGAGAGTCCTTCCTCCTCAGAAATCGAAGAGGTCGAAGAGGTTGATGACTCTTCAGAAAGTGTTCAAGAAGAGCCTGAGAAAACCAGTGTAAAACAAGAAGCATTACAGGTACAAAGCATTGCCATTTTAAAGATACAGAGGAGATTATTTTTCACGCTGTAGTTGTTAATCTGGTGGAAGCCTGCTTACAACACTGGACAGCTTGTCTGAGGGTTCTGTTTCCCCTTCCATCTGTACTATATCCCCTCAAATGGTTCCGTAGCTTAGACCAAGGTGAAAGACGGATGTTTGAACTCTAAGAAATAAAAATCGGTCTAATCTGGGAAGCTAAACAGGGTAGGGGCTAGTTAGTACTTGGATGGGAGACCACCTAGAAAAACAGGTGTTATAGGCATAAAAAATAAAATTAAAAAAAAAAAAACAAGAGTTTGTAAGCTGACAAGGTCCTTGCAATCTGTGAGGTCAACCAAGGGTTGCCTTGCCTGAAAAAAAGAAAAAAGAAATAAAAATAAAAATGTCATCAGTAATATATTTCTTTTCCTTAGAACAATGCAGTATATTAGATTTAGGGAGAACCTTAATGATCATAAGATAAACTTCAAGAAATTTTGTTCTGAATGAAGTAGTTAGCTGATTCGGGTCTCATATTTTACAGACCAGGACATAGACACTTCTGGCTGAACTCTCTTTCTACAGGAGGGAAATATGACTTTACTTTTAACAAAAGAAAAGTTGAAAAAAGTTTTGACGTTATTATTCTCCTTTCCTAAAATGAAAATCAAGAAGCTACATTATATTGCCTAATAAACCTGACATCTAATGTCATTCCATACTTCTCCTTATAAGGATGGAAAAGTTGGTTTTATAGCAGATTTTTACACCTCAAAAGTACTGTATTTATTTTATTTCAACATTAATGCTGAGCCAATGATTTGTAGTAAATAAAGGAAACACCATTTGGGGGGACCTCATCTTTTTTTGTGCTACACAGTCCACATTTAATTTTTAAAAATTATTTAGTATAATTTTCTTTTAATATAAAACCTGATGGATTTAGAACTAGTTATCCCATTATTATAGAACTATGGAAATTACTATTTGATTTAAAAAAAAAAAAAAAAGCCAGATTTTTTTCAAGTTAAAATTAGTGTTAGTAATAAAGAGAAATTTTAATGTAAGTACTTAGAAAATTATGAAATATTAGAATAGGAGGAATCTATAACCATAGATGTAGAATTAATTACTCCTTTCTTCTTATAAATGAGCACCTATAATTTTTAGCACTTAAGTGGTTTATTCTAAGTTGCAGCGTAACAGACAACACTCTAGAGAGTCTAAACTGCATTCATTGTCATTTTAGATGTTTCGTATTCATTTCCTTCACCAAGATTATATTTCTAAAAGTGATTAGAGACATTGAGGAAGACCAAGAACGTTAGAAGCTTTTAACTAGGGAATAGCTGACTCAAGATGTGCTGAGGACCCTTTCAGTTCTCAAATGTCTTTTAAGAGTTAAAAAAATAAGTTACCTATATCATACAGTGGGAAACTATAAAGCAATAAAATTGAATGAACTAGAGCTATAGGCAGCAATGTGGATGAATTTTTAAAAACATGTTGAGTGAAAGAAACAAGACTGTGATTATCTTTACATAAAGTTAGAAGTTGGCAAAACTAAACTATATTGTTAGGGATACATACATGTAAAGGAAATGATTGTCAGGAAATGAGGATGGTTTTTAACTCTGGGAGGAGGGAAGGGGCTTGTGATGGGGAAAGAATGTGAGGGATTTTTGAGATGTTTAAAAGTTGTACTTAACAGACTTGAATGGTACTTACATAAGTATTCTCTTTATTTGTCACTGACAGTTTTGTTCTGTGCACTTTTCAGTATGCATATCATATTTTACAATTAAAAATGGTTGCCTCTAGGCAGCTGAATGTGTGTGTGAGTGGGCTTGAGACTACAGTTGACTGTTGAACAATATGGGATTAGGGGCACCAACTGCCTGTGCACTTGAAAACTTGAGTATAACTTAAGTTAGCCTTTCACGTATGCAGATTCCCAACCACCAGTTAAGAACAACTCAGGTTTGAACTGGGTGTCCATTGCAAAATTCACATTTAAGTCAGCCCACACAGTTCAATCTCTCGTTGTTCAAAGGATCAACTGTATTTTAAGCATATCAGTACTGTTTGCAGTCACATGTTCATCATGTGGCATTACTTGAACATATTCTATGTATCAAGCACTCTTCTAAGTTTTATATGTGCGTTAACTCACATAATTCTCACATGAACTCTATGATATGGGAGCTTTTCTCTATTTTATAGATGAGTAAATGAGGCCAAGAGTTATTGAACTTGTCCAAGGTTATATAGCTAAGGGTTAGATCAAGATTTTGCCCTCAGAGAATCTGAATTTTTAAAATATAATCTAAAAGAGAAATTCACTAATTGTGAGGAAAGACATGCCCGTTTAAGAAAGACGGCATGTTTTCACCTATCCAGTTAGAGACAAACATTCTTTCACTCACAAATCTTGTATTGGCAGGGCTTTTTCTTTCTTAGCAGTTATAATTGATTGTCTGCATTGTGCTCTGCACAGGGGCTAGAGATAAAATGCTTAAAATACACTCCCATCCCTCAAATATCTTTAAGGGAGGAAGTGAGCCAGCAGTTATCATAGAGGTTATTTACCAAGTGATATGTTGCTGTTACCAATATAAAATCTTAGAGATCTTCTGGAAAGTAATTTGGAGATAAGTACCTCAGAGCCTTAAAAATGTTCATTTGCTTTGATCTCAGTCTCATTTTTATTGATTTATTGCACGAACATTATGCTAAATACGAATTAAAGACCATGCATAAAAATAATTATTTTGTCTCTTAACAGTGAAAAGTTGGAAAGAATTTAAGTGTTTAACCATAAAGGAATGATTAATATGGACTAATAAACCCTTTCATTGGAATATTTTGTAGCCCGCTAAAAAAATCAAGGTTATAGATCCCCTGAATGTATGAGAAATTATTGATTCAATGAAAAAGTAAATGAAGTCTATGGCCATGCTACCCTGAACAAGCTAAGCAGGGTATGGCCTGGTTAGTACTTGGATGGGAGACCACCTACGAAGAGCAGGTGTTGTAGGTGTAAAAAATAATTTTAAAAAATAAAAAATTGTAAGCCAAAAAGGTCCTTGCAATTTGAGAGGTCAACCAAGGGTTGCCTCACCTAAAAAAATTAAATGAAAAAAAAAAAACGAACATAAAATTAGATATCTAGTATGATGGGAAATTTGTTCCAGAAAAATATCAACAAGCCATTGTACATAAGGAAGGAGGGGAGAGCAGATGACAGGAAGAAAAATGACTCCAAAACTTTATCATTCATCTTACTTAAGTAATAGAATATCAGGCAATTTTACTTTCTGATTTTTCTTGTTTTATATTTCCTTTTAAGGAACATGATTTACTTTGTAGGAGGAGGGTATACTTTTTCATAAGAAATTAACATTATGTTTTAATTCCCTCCACTAGAGGGAGAAACCATTTCACATAATGGTACTTTGTTGTGATATTTAGAACTAGTTAAGAATGGAGTGTTTTAGTCTACTTTCTCTGATTGTGGTGAGGGTTTCGTTTGCTTATTTGTTTAGAATCTCTTATGAAATCAGTTTTAAGTATTAAAAACATGTAAATAGAAGAATTTTACAGTTTTTCTATTTCATCATTAAAGTTTTGGCTGGCTGAACTGGTAATAAAATATTAAAGGATTTGAAGTTAGATTGTTTATTAAGTTTTTAAATGTGTTCTATGTATTAAAATATGTATTCATTGAGCAAATTTTTGAAAACAAAAAACTTATCGAAGGAAATAAAAACCACCTTTGCATGTACACACACCTAATCTGCACTTTTTTCTTAAAAAAGTATCAAAATATTTTGTCAGGTCACTGACTAAGCTTATGGACAATCACCCAAGAAAAAACACATAGATATATTTTGAATATAGAATTCCTGAATCCCATTCATCAACTCTAGTTGAGACCTCTTGTTGTTATTGTTTTTTAGTGGCTTCATAGAGCATTCCTTCATATGGGTGTGCTATTTCTATTTAAACTAATCTCAATTTGAAGGCTTTTAGTCTATTTCTAGGGTTTAGTTATAAACACTCCTATGACATCATGTTGGTAGGTAAGTCTTTTCCCAACCATCGTCGATGATTTCCTTAGGGTAAATTCCTGGATGTAAGATTGTTGGTATGTATTAAAAATCACTCTCCAGAAAGTGGTTCCGGTTTCCACTCCAAATGATGGCATATAAAGTTCTTTCCCTCAACACACACACCAGGGGTAAACTAAACTTTAAGTTGAAATTTCTAGTTTAAGTGAAGGTTTAAAAACCTTTAAAATATATAAATATACCTTGCTGTTTTAATAAATATAGGTATTCTGTTTTTTTATTACTACATAAGCAACAAACCCAAGACAGTGGCCTCAAATAATAATCATTTATTTTGTTCATGAACCTGGGTGTTGAGAAGTATATTAATTTTCTGTTACTGTAAACTTAGTGACTTAACGTAACACCTCTTTATTAGCTTAGAGTTCTGTGGATTGGTGGTCCGGGCACAGCAGCGTGACTGGGTTCTCTGCTCAGAATCTCAAAAAGGTGAAATCAAGATGTCAGTCAGGCTGTGCTATCTTCTGCTGTCTCTGGGAAAGAATCTACTTCCAAACTTACTCAGCTCATTGGTATGATTCAGTTCCTGCAGTTGTAGGGTAGAGGTCTCCCGATTCGATAGGAAGCTGGCTCTCAGTTGGGGCAGCAGGAACTAGTGCTTCTATGAGAATCTAATGCTTAATGATCTGAGGTGGAGCTGAGGTGGTGATGGTGATGATGTTGGTGCTGGGGAGCGGCTACAAATAGATGAAACTTCGCCTGCTCACCCACAGCTCACCTGCTGTGTGACCTGGTTCCTAACAGGCCACGAACCTGTACTGCTCCATTGCCCGGGGTTTAGGGACCTCTGAGTTGGGGGACAATCTTAACTCCTAGAGTCCTTCCTGCTCTATTTCTTGCCACAGGATCATACTTGACTTTTTCAAAACCAGCAACAGGGAATCTTCCTCTTGTCCCTTTTGTACTTTAGGTTTTCTCCAGGAACAGCCAGTCCTTTTTAGTGGGCTGCCTGGTTAGGTCACATTCACCCAGAATAATCTCCCTATCTTAAGATCAGCTGATTTTATGAACCTTAATTACATCTGCAAAAATCCCTTCACTGTAGCACCTAGGTGAGTGAGTGAATGAGTAACTGGGAGGTCTGTGTATTACAGCAGTAGAATCTTGTCTATCTTAGAATTCTGCAGTCCACAAGTAGTGTCTCTCACTTCAAGGGTCTGACTAAGTGTCTCATTTCTTGGAAGTGTAAGGAGGTTCTCCAGTGTCCTTATTTTATTAGCCTTGGTTAATGGTGACATTACTGCTTCTGTTAATAGGAAAAGCACCCAACTTACTGAGTTCACATTTGGCTCTACTACTTATTTAATGATGTAGCCTCAGGTGTGACGCTCTGCTACACTCTGCCTATTTTCTTATCTGTAAAAAGACATTGAGTTAGTAATTCTTTCCTCATAGGGTTTTGATGATTAAATTATTTAATGCCTAGGAAACTTCTAAAACAGTACTTGGCATATAGGAAAGTGTTCGAAAGGTGTTTACTTAGTAAAAAATGCATTTGAATCTGCAATTACATAATTCAGGTGTGTTAAGCATGTTGACAGAGCTTCCTTTATTAAAAAGACCCAAAAATAAAAATAGAATTTTCCTTTCTTGGGCTTAAAATTTTTTTCTGACTTAACTGTATTATACACATATGCCTTTTATGGTGAGCTGCCACAAATCTGTTTTGGAAAGAGTAGGAAATAAATCTTTAGTATGCTAATTTATTATATTTTGGTAATTAATTTCAGTAGCATGGTATATTACAAGTAGTGGACTATAATCCTGAAATCTGAGTTCACTTCTGACTCTGCCTCTAAATTTTTGATGAGATCTGTAGTTGGAAAGACTAGGATATCATATGACTTGTTTATAATATTTACTCTATTTCTTCACACTAGGAAAAACTGGAGGAGTGCCTAAAGCAGTTAAAGGAGGAAAGAGTAATAAGACTTAAGGCTGACAAACGAGTCAGTGAGGTAAACAAGTTTTTTCTTATACTTCTGAGAGTATTTTGGCTTTATTTCCATTTGATTCTAAGCCATATATACATAGAGTTTATAAACTTTAAAACTGTAGTATACTGCAAATTGGTTGTACCATATGAGCCTTTGTATTTACTTATATTTAGTGGTCATATGATGGTGTGTGTGTGTATTCCAGAAAGCATATTTTTAAAAATGTAAAAATCTTGTGTGTGTGTGTGCATGCATGTATGTGCACTTTTACGTGACTACCTTATTTTCTGTTCATAATGTTTCTTTTCAAGAGAGCACAATACAAATACTTGAATTAATTACAAATTATCTACAAATTTTTAATGTTTTATTTTAGTTTTAATACTTAAAAACTGTTTTCTTTTGATGACAGTGAGAGAAAATTGTGTCAGACATTTTCAATCTTCTTTTATAGCTGGAACATGAAAATGCCCAGTTAAGAAGTATAAATTTCTCTTTGTCTGAAGCCCTTCATGCACAGTCATTGACAAACATGATCCTGGATGATGAAGGTGTTTTGGGCAGCATTGAGAATTCTTTTCAGAAGTTCCATGCCTTCTTGGATCTCCTTAAAGATGCTGGGTTAGTTAATTTCTCTCTGCATGGCATTCTCCTCTTCACAACTATGATGGTAGTTTGCTGAGGAACTTGAGCAATTTTCATCACTTCCATAGTCATATTCAGTGTGTAATTATACGTAATATAATTTTTTTTAAATAAGGAATTAAATTTTAAAAGAAATGCAAAATGATAAACCTGCTTTGGTAGAGAGCCCATTATAAAAGTAACCTTTACTCAGAATAATTAATAGGTATAGTTTTTAGTAAAGGCTAAATTGAAGGTAATTTTAATTGAAAATATTCCAGAATGCATAGGAATGTCCCTACTTTTTATTCATTTTGCTTATTAAATAAATTTGAATTAAAATTATTTTTGTTCTGGACATAAAAATTGTTACTAATCTGTAGGGCAAATATAGATATAGATCACTGGTTCTCAACGAGGAGTGATTTCACTGAAAGAAGATGCCAAAAGAGAAAATTGGAGATTGTTAATTGTTGGAGTAATGTATATGAATAGGTTGGTCTTAGAAAGGAAGGAACAAACACATTCTTGGAAATTGTAGGAAAGATGGTAAACAACTGTAGGAATAAAGATGAGGGACAGTGGATTAGGCGCATCATAGATGTTGAAGTTTCTAGTGAGACCTTGTTTAAAATGGAGTGGTGACAGATAAGAAAACAAAATCAAATGGTAACACACCATTGGGGGCAGAGAAAGTGCTTGAAGGATTGGATGATCTGATATGGTCCCAGAGAATGACAATGGAGAGGTCTGTGAATTTGGGAGAGATAGAGGCTTGTAATCTAGAATAGGATATTGGCTTTTAAGATTTTAGAAGTATTTCATGATTATAGGTATGAGGAAATGTAAGCTGCTCTTATATGACTATAATAACCCTTGCCTTTTCCTCTTATTCAGGCTCGGGCAGCTCGCCACAATGGCTGGTATAGATCAGTCAGACTTTCATTTACTAGGTCGTCCACAAATGAATTCCACCCTTAGCAGTCCACCTAAAGAAGAAAAGAAAGCACTTGAAGAAGAAAAACCAGAATCAAAGCAGAATGCCCTGGGACAAATGCAAAATATCCAAGTAAGTGGGCAGAACAGAATTTAATGATGCTAAGAATAATTAGCAGAAAGGGAGTTTCCAAGTCAAAGAAAATAATAACAATCTGTCTCAGTTCACATGCTTAGGAGTTAGCGACCTCTTTGGAGACCTTTCTGAATCTGAGATTAATAAATCTCTGCCCATTTCATGATACTGTATTGTCATAAATAAGAAAAACTGGAAGTTCATTTGAAAATTGGTGACTTAAAGTAAAGTATCCTTAGTGCAGGAAAAATGAAACATTCGAAAAATATTCCAAATTTTAAATTGTGTAAATGTCTATTCTATCATATTTTATCTAGGTTTCTATTTGTATGCAGTCAGCTTACAATGAAGGAACACTAATGAAGGTACAAGTACTGATATAGATAATTTTTAAAATAAGTAATCCAGATGTGATTAATAGGCAATATATCATACCTAATCACCCAGATATGGGAATGGGCGGGGAAAACCTGTCTGCTACTCCTCTAGCCTTTCTTGGAGCCCCCATCTCCTGTCTCAAACAATCTCAGATTGATGGTGAGAACTGAACAACTTGAGAACACAGTCCAGTCACAAATTGGGTACTGCTGACATGTGACTGAGGATAGAAAAGAAATTAATGTTCCTAGGGAATAAAGTCTTATTATTTTTAATGAGGGAAAGGGAAATGGGTAATAATGACCTCAAACACAAAAGTCTGAAAATGTAGTGGATATAGCCTTGGTTATAGTAAAGTTAAGTTGGGAATCACTTGGAAAGACATAATTAGAAAAAAACTGGCTCTAAAATCTTCTGAATAATCAATTAATTGTCTTAATAAAGAGACCACAGAGTAACATTGAAGTTTTAGACTCTACTTTTTAATGGTTGGCTTTCCTCATTATTGAATTTTTGTCTTGTTTTTTTGTTTTGTTTTGTTTTTCCCTTCAGTTTCAGAAAATTACAGGTGATGCTAGAATTCCTTTGCCTCTTGACTCCTTGCATGTTCCAGTTTCTACTCATGAGGCCTTAGACACTTCCAAAGACAACTTGGGAGTCCAAGTCATTGAGCAGCGGCAGGGGTCTTTCGAAGAATTCATTGCTAGAACATGTTCTCCTTCAGCAGATGTAATTTCTGGAAGTCAAAGAAAAGAAGACGAGTTGTCTAGAAATAGTAGATCTTCTTCAGAGAAAATGACCAGAACAGGTGAATATACCAGAAAACAGTCTGCTAAGAAACAGCCTGGAAAGGACCTGCATTCCTGCTCTGATTCACCTGTAAACCAGAAAAACAAAGGAATGGGGCAAAATAGCTCTTTGATTAATGAACCAATTAAAAGCGAGTCTTCAAAAAAACAGATTTCTGTCAAGAAAGAAAGTAGAATAGTGACTGTTTCATCCAAGACAGCTAAAAGTAACTTCAATCTATTAGAACATTCTGAAAGTGACACTCTTGGATCTGATTTTGAATTTCAAGAAAGCATCCATACTCTATCACGCCTGACATAGGTCTAAATCTTCTGAAATTATGTTTTTGCCTTAAAATTTTAATAAATTTCTTATGTTTTTATTATGGCATATGGTGCTTTTAGATATAGGACCACAGAAGCCATTAGAGAAAGATTTATGTATTCTTTTCATTATAATGAAACTTGGTTTATGGTTTCTTTTGACACTCAATAGGTATTTACTGAGGCCCTGATAAGTACAATAATCTTCTAGGTGTTACTGTTTTCAGCAATGAACAAAACAAAGCCTTTACCCTCATGAAACTAATAATCTATGAAAGGAGAAAAAAGTAAACAACAAAGCAGGGTGTAAGGGGACTAGAAAGGGAGAGAGTGAATAAATGGAAGAGTTTTACCATTTGGTTAAATGTGGAAATACTATAAATTGCATGGCCAGAAGCCACTGACGTATCCTAATCCATAATATCCAGAGCAGCATACATTTAACAAGTACTTAACCGTGTTTGTGGATGACAGCAACCTTGTAAGGTAGGGAACTAGTATTAGGCCCATTCTACAGAAGAGGAGGCTAAGAAGACAGATTATGTGTGTTGTCTAAAATTACACAGCTATAAATAAGTAGTAGAGCTGGTATTTGAACCAGAACCCATGCTCTTAATCACTTTGTTATCCTGTTTCCTTGTTAAGAAGAACTTAAGGGAGACATTGAGAGAAAAGCCAATGAGCAATAGAAATGCAAAAGAGTGGGGCTATAAGAAAGCATACCTGTCCCCTCCCATCATCTAGGTAGGATTGTTTAAAGGCAGAATATATAAAAGTATGTGAACACGTCTCTAGACTAAATTGTGCCTCTCCAATAAAATGTGTGCAGATAAGTTGTTAGAGAAAAGCTGGAGTGTCAAATTTCTTCTAGACGGTCCTGCCTGATTGCTGTAAGAGCTACCACAATACTACGTAGTTCATTAGTCATAGATTGAGTGTTATGGGAATAAAACAATGAACAAGATGTAATTTTGGCCCTTTAACAATAGAGTGAGAGGGGAAGACACAGAAGCAGTTGTCTTAACACTGCATGTTATAGTCCTTAATGGGAATGCTTAGGGAGTTTGGCCAATGTTTGGAAAAGAAGAGAGCTGTGGGGCAAGAAAAGTCATCTAAGTAATACCTAAGCTAAGTCTTGAAGGACTAGTTGGAAATTGGTGAATAAGGTGATGAAGGGAAAGGCTTAGCCAGGTAGAGGGACTAGCATAAGCACAAGTACAGAGCCATGAGTGTGAGTGGTATGTTTGAGGAACTACAGTGACAAGTAGTTCAGAATTTGTGGAATGTCTTCTGGCAATAGCAGGTGATGCTGAAATAGGAAGCAGGGAGAATGAGAGCAGGCCTTTCAATCCATGGCACATGGAGCAGGTTCTTTTTCCTCAGGAAATAGTGAGCTAATAACAGGATTAAAGAATGGAAATGATAATTTCAGGTTTGCATTTTAGATCATTAGCTTCAACATGGAAAATCAATTTGAAGAAGCATGGAGGTCATGCCACACTCTTCTGAGGAGCATTATTTTCTGAGTGTGATTTCAACACTTCCACTTTCTCTCCTGTCTCTACCGAAAGGGTTTCATGAGCAAACATAAGGGAGAGCCTGGCTCAAATAAAGTTAAGCAAGTTTCTTTATTGTATGACTTAGAACCACTGTAGATTAATATTCATTCTGAATCTCTTAAGATAGGCATATGGTATATAGCCTTTCTCAAATATATTTTTTTAATAGTGTCTAACAACTGGTTCCACAAAACACCAATTTGGTAACTTAATTAGGTAATAGCAAGAGGAAAGGGGTCTGAAATAAGGTTTAGGTGAAGGGAGGAAGTCTGTTTTAATTTATTTAGGAAAACAGCAGATATTGGTTATAGGAAGTAAGGAAGAAGTAGGCAGAGGCTGGACTCCCATTTGTGTGACCAAGGTTGGGTGCTGTTATTGAGGTTGAAAATAGGGGAAAAGTTTTATTTTGAACATGAATTTTAAAGCACCGGTAGAATTCAGGAAATGACAGAACCGAACATCCATGTGAAGACATTTTTAAAACATTGTATTCAAATAAAAATTAGAATGTTGTCTACATGTAAGCAGTATTTAAAATCATGAAAATGGGTGAAATTACAGAGAACTGTGGGGACTGTCAAAGTTTAAGTGATAAGAGGATTCTGAGAAGAGAGATGATAGTTTTAAGAAGGAAGTAGATACCGTCATGCTGCAGAAAATGTAAGTATCCATTGGATTTTGACGGGTCCTTGGTGACAGTAGACCAATTCAGTGAAGTGGTGGATAGATGAGAAAGCCAAATTGCAGTAAATTGAGGAGACAGTGAAGACAGTGAGTATAGGCTACTCTTTGAAGGAGTTTGGATGAGAAGATGAAATAATTAGCTTAAAGATTTTTTTGAATGAGAGAAACTTAAATTTTATAGATTGAAAGGAAGGAGCCAATTAAAGGAGATGCTAAAGAATGAGGCTCATCTACTCAGCAGGGTCTCAGAAGATGGGAGCATGAGATACATTAATGCTCTTAAAAGTGAAAGATCTGAAGAGATGGGGATGTAGATTACTTGGTTCCTCAGTGAATTTGAGGTGGCTCACCAAATATGTTCAGTGCAAAATGATTAGATAAGTAATTTAGAGTATTAAGGAAACATGGAAATATAGGTAAGAAACAAATCAGGGACAGGGTTCATATTGCAAAATATATAAAAATGAGATACTCAGAGTTGGACAAATATTGGTAAGTTTGGAAAGAAATAAAAGTAGGAAGAGGTAGAAATTAAATGAGTTAGCCTCATTTTTCTTTGACCATAGATTTTTAAGATAGATACATAAACACATAAGTATAGTTTTAAAATTCTTTCATATTTTACATGTCTTATCAATCACGAAATTATTCCATTAAGAATTTAAAATGTGGATATTCTGCTGCTTAATATATGTAATATTAGTGCCTTGATTGTTAGATTTTCAATACAAACCTGAAGTAATATCACTTCATTGAAATACAGTGTTTTCTTGGGTTGTAGAAGGTTACAAGCATATACCTTTACTGAGATTATTATATGCCTTTGCTGAGTGTTTACCAGAGCATATGCAATCTATACAAATAGAGTTTTTTTGGTCTTTGTTTTTAACAGCATCAGATGTGATACTATAGCAAATAGCTTATCATCTCTTACCCTAATCCACCCATAATTACTAGTGGTCAAAAATTACTATGGTATGCCTAATCAGTACTAGATCAATGATTCAATCTTATTTCAAATGGATACTTACAGAATCTCTCAACAAAGGAACACTTGATTTTCAGAGCAACAGCAAGAGAGGAGATGATTAGTTTCTTACAAGATTATGATTATAAACTACGTGCTGGAACTTATGACTGAACACATTCTTTTACTCTTTTAGAATCCATTTGAAATGACTGAAATATTAAAAAAAAATAATAGTGAAGTTGGAAAACCAGAAAATGAAAGTGCAATTTTTAGAAAATAAAAAGCAGATTACTGAAGGATCAGTTAATTAAAGAGTGAGATAGCTAAGCCTTTCCCCTCATCTTTGAAGTACCTAATCCTGGAGTTTGTTACCAGGCTAAGGCTAAGAAAGCAGCTCTCTGGAGTGGGAGTTCTGATAAAGGAAACACTGGAGAAAGGGGCATTATCCAAAATGACTACAAGGAAAAACTCAAGCTGCCCACACTCACTCTCTGACTATGGTGACCTGTCCACTCCCTTTACAATCAACAGAGATGCCTATAATCAGAATTTGTGTTCATTGAAAGCTAACCAGAATTCTCATTTGGCTCAGGTAAAGCACTTCAAACTTTAGTCTCATCTATAAATATGGACAGCCAAGAATCATCAAATTGAAGAAAATCGGTGACAAAAAACAAGCCTCCAACCCCTGTACTGCGGACCAGTACTGGTCTGTGACCTGTTAGGGACCGGGCCACACAGCAAGCGGTGAGCTGCGAACTAGCAAGCGAAGCTTCGTTTATTTGCAGCTGCCCCCCAGCACTAGCATCACCGCTTCAGCTCCACCTCAGGTCATTAGGCATTAGATTCTCATAGGAGCATCGGTCCCTGGTGCCAAAAAGGTTGGGGACCACTAAAAAGGAGACACCAAGTTAAAACAACCTGTTTAAGAAAGTAATTAGAAGAAACAAGAATTTTAAAATTAATACAATTAAGATCTTCAGAGATTCATAAGGATATTTCATCCATTAAGAACAGGATGCTAGAAAAAAGAAATAAGAGTTTCCGAAAATTAAAAATATGATTATGGAAGTAAAACAAGGTGGACTAGATAGCAGAATGGATTTAATTAAAGTTTAAATTCATGAAGTGGAAGATTTGATTGAGGGATCCCCTTAAATATGCACTGCAAAGGAATGAGGAAAGTTCTGAAAGAAGAGAAGCCTAGAAGAACACAGTAATTGGCATATAGTAAGTGCACAAGTGTATGTTGAATTAATGAGTACACAGATTTGGTATTAGGTTTCTTATCAGGAACTAAAATAAATCTTTAGGAATTTATAAGCAAAAAACATTCTATGAAAGATTTTAAAACAAACTGATGTCATGTGTTACTTGCCATTTATGATCACCAGAGATGCCTATAATCAGAAAAAGTCTAAATAGTAATGCGTATGTGAAAATAAAGTGAAATAAAATTCTAGGTTTTAACATGAATAACAGAGTAGGATATAGAAAGTATGTTCAGGATCTTATTCAAGGAAAGGATTGTTTACTTCTAGCTGTTGATAGAAAAATACATTAAAATATGTTTAAAGTTAAATGTATAGTAATAAAGTTAGGTGATAACTGCAGTGACAAGCCCAAAGTCTCGGTGTTTTAAAACAACATAGGTTTATTTGTGTTTATGCTATATGCTTTTGACAGATTGTCTATGGCCCTTGCTCCATATCACCCTCAACCTAGCATGGAACATTGCTAGTTTCAATACCCAAGGAAAAAGAGCGCAATGCAACATACAGTGATTTAAAGCCTCTGCCTAGATGTAATAATACATGCTACTTTTCACATTTTATTGGCCAGGCAAGGCCCAAGGCCATGCTTGAGTTCAACAGAGCAAGAAAGTGCACACTTACTGTGTGCCAAGAGGAGAGAGAGAACCAAATATATGTCAACTGGAATAACTAGCAAACTACCAGGAAAGGGAGGATGGAGTTTAAAAATCCAAGAAAAGGCAGGGAAGAAAAAAGTAATAAGCTACATGGGGGGGATAACAGTAGCAAGACCAAATACATTTCGCACAATAACTGTGAGTAGATTGAATTCTGGAATTTCTTAAACTCAGGCAAAAACACAAAATTCAACTATGTGCTGTTTGCAAAACACAAATCTAAAAAAAAAAAACTGATTATAAAGAAATCGATAAAAGCATACCAGGCAGATGCTAACAAAAATGGATACAGCTGTGTTGACTCTAGACTAAACAGAATAGAACCCAAGATGAAAACTATTAAATGGGATCAATAAAAAGCTTTTTGGGACTAATAAAAAAGTATAGCTCTAAAGGAAAGATTTAAAAATTATAACACACACACACACACACACATATCTGTAATCTAAAAATCTCAGTTTTCAAATTTGTAAAATGAAACAAATATGAGGAAAAATGGACAAACCAATTATGAGAGAAACTAACATGTCTATTAAAAAAAAGTAGATTTACCACTATACACTTATTAGAATAGCTAAAAACAAAATACAGTATCAAGTGCTGGTGAGGATACATAGAAACTAGAATTTTCAGAGATAACTTATAATGCAAAATGATGTGATCTCTCAAAATCAGTTCAGCAGTGTCTTTAAACAAACACCATATGACCCATCAGTCTGTCCTAGGCATTTTACCCAAAGAGATTAAAATTCATGTTGACATAAAAGCCTGTTCATGGATGTTTATAGCAGCTCTATTCATAATCACCAAAATGCCTTCCAACAGGTGGATGGATAAATAAATAATGGTGCATCCACACAATGGAATATTATTCAGCAATAAAAAGGAATAAATTAGTAATACACATAACAACTTGGATGAATGTTAAAGTCATATGCTAAATGAAAGAACCCAAAAGGTTACATTTTTAGGTAATCTCAAAAGATTATATACTTTACAATTCCATTTATATGAAATTCTCTAGAAGATATTAATAATAGAGAATCAGTAGTTGCCACGTGTTTGGATCATAAGAGGATTTGATTACAAAAAGGCTGTGTAAGGGAGTGTTTTTTCAGTGATGAACTATCCTTTTTTCTGATTGTGGTTATAGTAACATGAATCCATACATATGTGAAAATTCATACAACTGTACAACCTCCTGCAAAAAAAAAAAAAGTCATTTTTACTCTACAATAATTTTGAAACAAAAGCTCAGGCCCCTCCCCTTTCTACCAAAGGTCAAGATAGGGAAGATATCATCTAACAAATATTTTGTATCTGTCAGGAATACAAATTCTTTTGGAAAACCTATAGAACATTTCTAAAAATGATTCATATTAGAGAAATAAAAATAAAAAAATTGTACAGGTCATGTTTTCTGCATAATGTAAAAAAACTAATAAAATGGAAAATTTTAAATTATCTTTTAAATAACTCATAGAGGAAATCAAATTACAGACTATTTAGAATTAATCAAAATTCTCAGAACCTAGGGGATTCTGCTCAGTCAAATGTTAGAAGAAAGTTTACAGATTTTGATTTATTTTTCGGAAAGAAAACTGAAAATAGGTGAAATAAATTAAAGCTAGAAAAAAGATAAACCGAAAGAAAGTAGAAGTGAGGGATTTAAAAAGTTAAAAGCAGAAATAAAATAGCAAATTTGATCAATAAGACAAATGTTTTCAAAATAAAAGGCAAACCTTTAGAAAATATGATAAAAACAGCAAGAAGTATATAACAAAAATATACAACCAGCATTAAGGATAATTTTTAGAAAGATACTTACAAATAGAGAAAGTTACATAGAGGTATTACTTATAATTTACTCCCAAGGTATTATTTATAATTTACTCCCAATATGATAGTATGCCTTCATTCCAAAAAATTTGAAAAGCTAAATGAAGTATGAGGACTGTAAAAAATAGATTCTAAAAAATGACAAGAGGTAGAAAGTGTAAACAGACCAAACACCTTAGGAGAAATTGAAAATGTAGTACCAGAACATCTTTAAAAAGCAAATATTATTAGACAAACCTTCAAGGAACACATTTATTGGTAAACCATTCCAGAGAACAGGAAAAGATATAAAGCTTCTTGATTAGCAAGATTCGTATACCCACACTGCACGAATGAAACACAAGGAAAGCTTTAACCAATCTTACTTAACAGAGTGCAAAATCACTGTGGCTCACTAAATTGACAACGACATATCACCATCGATGCTGAAAAAGCATAGGATAAATCCAACATCCTCTGGTACCCTTAACAATCAGGAAATAGACACTTCCCTAGCTTGGCTTCTGCAGCTTGGTTAAATGTTACCTTGGTTAAATGTTACCTGTTACTAAAGAAATTTATAGCAAACTTAGTGAAAATTCTGAATTATTCTTGCTAACTTATACAAAAGACAAAAACAATACTAAAAAATATACATAATGGAAAGTGAGGCAAAACTCATTATTTGTAATAAGTTTTTTTTTGTACACACACACACATATACACACACAGCCCATGATGATCTACTGACATACTATTACAACTAATGAGAAAGCTTAGTGAGGCAGGCAAAACAACATACCAATATCAAAAGCTTTTATATATATATCAGCAATAACCAATTAGCAAACATATGGGGGAAGAGATCCCGTTCATCTGGAAATAAGGTTAACAAGAAATGTAATGCCTATATAAATAAAAATATCTATACTGAAGAGTATGAAAGGAGACTTGAAATACAGAGAGGCATGCCACATTTTTCTGTAAGACAATCCAACATAATGTCAGTTCTACCAAATGATAAATTCAAAGCAATTTCATACAATCATAGCAAGGTTTTTTAAATGGCTATGACAACCTGATTATACAGTTCATTTGGAAGACACAAAGCACAAAATAAATTTTGAATAGATATCATAGCAATCCATGGAGCCAGGGTAAGTGAAATAGTGTGGTATTGGCTCAGGAATAATCAATAGATTAAAAGCAGAGAACAGAGAACCCAGGAACAGAGCAATATATATATGTGTGGGACTTTAATACTTGAAAAATGGTGTTATAAATTAGTAGGGAAGGGTTGAACTACGCAGTAAATGTTGTCAAGATTACTGACTACTCCGAAAACAATTTCTTCTTTCATATCATAGACAAGAAATAAAATCTAGATAAATTAAACATGGAAATATAAAAAGAATTAAAGAAAATATGGGAAAAGGAATTTTAATAAATTTGGAGTGAGAAAGGCTTTCCTAAACCAGACACAAAACCCAATATACATGAAGAAAAAAACCAGAACCGATAGGTTTGACTACATTAAAAAGTGTAAAATTTCTTTACACAAATTAAATATAAATGAGACAAAAGATTGGGAAAATATGTGAACTATAACAGAAGGTTAGAGATTCTTAATATAAAATTCACCTATAAACCAAATAAAAGATGAATAAAGGATATAAAAATATTTTTATAAAAAGAATATAAACAAATACATTTAACTTCATAAGCAATTAAAATTTAAATGAGATACTATTAGTTGATCCATTGAAATGGCAGATATTAAAGGACTGGTAATTGCTTATT
The DNA here is from genome assembly GCF_014176215.1 of Rousettus aegyptiacus. Lineage (NCBI taxonomy): Eukaryota > Metazoa > Chordata > Mammalia > Chiroptera > Pteropodidae > Rousettus > Rousettus aegyptiacus. The sequence continues at coordinate 38,785,782 of NW_023416306.1, read as the reverse complement.
CTGGATGGAGATAATGTGAAGAAATGAGCACTGTTGGTGAAGGAAATATAAGTAGATACAGCTTTTTGGGTATACGATTTGGCAGTATATAGCAATATTTAAAATGTGTTTAGCCTCTGATTTAACAACTCTGATTCTAGGCATCCAGCCCAAAGAAATATTCTCGCAAGTATCCTAAGAGTCAGAGATAAGAATCTGTATTGAGGCATTTTTTTTTGAAATAATAAAAATTAGAAAACATAATTATATACGAATGTGGAAATTGTTGAATTAGTACATACCAGGTCCTACCATCCAATACTCTGCAGCAGACAAAATAATAACTCTATAGTGTGGACATGAAAATATTTCTAAGATATACTGATATGAAAAACAAGTTGTACAATACTACTTATCGCACACTCCTGTTTACATTTATATGGTTAAAAATCTATTTACATATATGTAGCATACATGTGTCCATGTGTGCACCTAGAAAATAGCCTGTAAAAACACTTATAAGGCTGTTGACAGTTTTATCTGCCAAAGGCAGCAGAATGTGGAGAGGAAGTAAGAGAGGGGGGTTTTCATATTTTATTACATTTACTTCTAGGTTGTTTGATTTTTTTAATAAGCATGTTTTTATGGATGATGAAAACATTCTTTATTACAGAAAAAGCAGATATCTAATCTTTTATCCTATATAGCCTGTGCCCATCTATTTTTCAAAATGTGTCTGTACTAATATCTATGTGAATAAAAATGAACTTTACTCTGTAACCTCCTTTCAGAGCTTTGTACCCCTGAGGTATTCCTACATAGTATATTTAAACTTTTTATTTTTAACCACAACCCACAGTAAAAATTATATTTTGAGAAAAGTAAAAGGTAATCATCCTGGTCCACACCTACCTTGTGTGTACACGTAATAAATAAAAAATTTCATCAAATCATTCTTACTTTTCTTCTAGTGATTCACCTATGTGTTCTGTTCTCTCATTCCTTGGGAAAAAATTCTGTTTGCAACCCAGTAATTAAGTTTCACAACCCACTAATGGTTCATGTCCTGGAGTTTGAAAACACTAGCTAGAGTGCTTCCAGCATCTGCTCAGTCTCTCTCTGACAAAACTGTGTGCATAGAATGCAAGTCTTTCTCCCATTTGCTTCGTTATTTTATGTCTGATAGTCGTTCTCCTTTTGTGCAGCTTTTTTGAGCTCTTTAACACTCAATGGTCTAAATTATGAGTTCCTATTTAAAAACCTTTTTGTTACACTGAAAGCTTGAGTTTTCAAACTGACACATCTACAAGAGAATTCTAAAATATAATTTGATCAGAGTTAAAAAAAAAAAAAAGAATGTCCTGTGACCTAAGGCTGTGACAAAGCAATCATCTGGCATGGATGGCTGGCTGCTCAAAAGGCACACAATGTACTATAGGGGTTGAAAGGCCTAGAACTAATGCTCATGTTCTCCTAGTACAGTTTGTACATTTCACCTGCTGTGAATGAAAAACACAAGAAACAACCAAGTAGTTTAGAAGTAGATGAGGATACCTCCTATAGATTAAATAATCATTAACTGGTCCTGAGAGACTTTTGAGGATTAAGTGGTTTATTTAATGTCTTACATAGTCATCAAAGTCCTTGAAATGGAGGAAAGATTTAGCTCTTAAAGAAAAAAAAAATGAAAAACTAAAAATAAAGCTTCATAAAGTCTCAAAATTTGATAATCCCAGCTTAGTATCTCGAATGATAAAATTTGAGTAGGGTTTGAAAACACTAACATCAGGTTCAAGGATAAGAAAGATGCTTAACGAGAAATAAGTCCTACAGATCTAATGCACAGTATAGTGAATATAGACAATATTGTATGTTAATCATCAAGCTTGCTGAGAGACTAGATTTTAATTATTTCAGCCACTAAAAAGAAATAATTATATGCTGTGACAGAGATGCTAATGTCAATGCAATCATATTATAATATATAAATGTATCAAATCAACATGTACACCTTAAATTTGCACAATATTACATACCAAATAGATTTCAATTAAAAAAAAAAAAACTAAACTAAACTAAAATCAGTTTGCTCAATAGTCAGCTCTAATTTCTTGATACCAAAGTCAAACTTCACCCAAATCTTTCCTAATAATTGAGTAACTCATATAACAGATAAGAGACACTTCATACATTATTCCAAGATCCTAAAACCTGTAAGAGGTCCAAGTTGTTCTCTTTAGATGAAGTAATAGTCATACAAGCTATGGTTATAGTCAAGTGAACTGCTGGCTTTTTATGATAAGCGGCTAGTACAGCAAATATGAAGCTATGAAACATGATTTTCTTAGTTTCATGTTCTCTATGGACACTTAGGCTTATAACATTTTCTACATTTTCTCTTTTCTCCAATTTAGTTAATACAATAACTATAAGTTTAAATTGTCTAATGAATCAAAAAGTTTGGGTAGGGTTTTCCATTCATTTGTTTTAAAAACATTAGTTAGAATTTCTTAAATAACTTTTGTCAGAAAGCAAAGTCCATAGTCTTTAAGGCTTATATTTTCAACACAATTGACAGGGTAGAGTTTGCTGTTTTCCTGGATCTTTTAGATTTTCCCTGAATCTTTTATTGGGGGGTTAACATTCAGACCTTTAACTCTATGTTGAAATAAAGCTTCCGGCCTAAGACCCTCAGTTGTCCATGATTTTGCCAGGCTTTTCAAGAATTTCCTTTTTTAAAGAGGACCAGGATTGAACTTTCCACTAATTTGAGTTAAATATTCTCCACAATTTACAGAGAGATTATAAGCATTTAGGGTTTTTCATGTTGGGTCAACTTGAAACCCATAATTCTTCCCTACAATAAAAAAAAAAAAAAATGCCTCTCCACCCGACTCTTTCTCCATCTCTCTCACCTCCCTTGAAGGAGAGTCAAATACCATGAGTCTCGGGCTAGAAAGCATTGGCCTTCAAGGTTGTTGGATTTCCATGTCTGAAGGAGCTTACATTGCTGTTTTGGTCCTTCAAGCCGTTCTTCATGTCATAGGCCTTGCCAGTGACTTTATGACAATCAGGCTTCCTTCAAAAGAAACCTAGGAGAAAATAGAAACAGCTTCATTTCTTCAGGGGCTTCAGAGTCTCACGTGGAAAAGGCAAGGGGCTTGCTAGAATTGGGAGTCTTACCTCCAAGTAGGCAGAGATGCCTCTTCAAGGTGGGTTTCCTCTTAATGGTTTTGAGAAGCAGCTTCTGAGTACAACCACTGCTGCACACAGCCAGAGCCAGCCTTGGACTTCTGCCAGGGAAGAGCAGGGCCCAAGCAGCAGGACTGATCCCATGAGAATGGCTTTCTCCCCATTGAGTTTAAGTTTAGAAGTCATGGACTCCAGACAACGGTCCAAAGATTAGCATCCTGGAGAGCCTGAAGCCAAGATTGTTCTCCAGTGGAGGCAGCTGCAAAAAGAGCCAGACTCTCAATTGGTGAATGAGATCCCTGTGACGACCCCTGAACCGAAAAAAAAAAAAAAATGGGGCAAAAATAATTGTGAACTTTTAATTTCTTTAGAGCCCAACCTTCAAAAGAAAGGATATTTATTTTTTTAGACTTTAATTCTCTCCTGAGAATTTAATAAAGTGAGGCATTTCGTGTAGTTCAAATCAGGGCATTTTAATATTGTCGACATTTATTATTTCAAGTAGTTTTATGCCTTCATTTGAGTTCATTGCATATCTCCAGTGATCTCTGTTGACTGCTCTACCTGGGAAAATGGAAAATGGAAAAAAGATTAGAGAGTGAATTTTCAAGCTAGGACGTTGGTAAAAACCTCAAGTAAATTTAATCTGTGTTCTATGCAGAGCAGTTAGGGTCCCATTCCAACCACAGGAGAATTCACAAAGGATTCCTAATGACGGCAGGGAGCAGCACTACTCGCATGTACTAAGCACCTCTTCCCAGGAAGAACAGCTGCCTTTGTGCAGTGCTGAGCCCTAAGTGTTAAGAAACCCAAGTGTTGGAGATATTGGGGGAGCAAGGAGACAAACATTTTCCCTGCCCCTTATGTATCAGCCTAAGACTATGTAGATGAGTTTCTGCCTTCTCAGAGCGTCTGAGGACTAAGCTTTGGTTCTTCTTTTCAGACTTCCTTCTTCCTCCCAAGATAAAGTGGCTTATTTTAGCTGGAGAGGTTGGCAGGTGGTTATTATGCAGGCATGACCTCCTCCCTCTGGTTCCCTTTTGGATCCAGGCTGTCTCCAGGCAGCATACGATCTTCCTTCTAGTCTTGTCCTTTTCCTATAGTAAATTCCCCAGAGCTTTCTCTGACTCTGTTGCAGGGTGGGGCGCAGCAGGACCGCAATTGCCTGGTGAGTAAATTTCATTTGATGACAGACAAGGAATGGGAAGCCTAGTCTGGAACCGGCTTCCAGTCATTGTCTCCAATCCACCTTGAAAACTACTGATGCTATTCCGATCCCTACTGAGATCTATTGGGCTTCTGTGAATAAGTTTCAGTTGGAGGGCAGAAGGGTAGGATTAATTAGTGCCCTAAAAAGTCAACACTGACAGTCTTCCTTCACATGTCAAAAAACATGGCAATTAACTCGAGTCCCACCTCCACAGTTTCTGTCATCGAAAAAATTGACTTCCTCAGTTCCAGTTAAAAATCCTGGGGAAACCACTTCATACCCACTAGGATGGCTACTATAAAGCAGCAACAAAGAAGCAAACAGACAATAATAAGCATTGGCAGGAATATGCAAAAATAGGAATGCTTGTGCACTGCTGGTGGGAATGTAAAATGGCATAGACACTATGGAAAATAGTGTGGCAGTTCCTCAAAAAATTAAAAATAGAAGTACCATCTGATCCATCAATTCCATTTCTGAGTATATACCCAAAAGAACTGAAAGCAAAGTCTCAAAAAGTTATTCGTACCCTCATGTTCATAGCAGCATTATTCATAATAGCTAAAATGTGAAAGCAATCCAAGTGTCTGTTGACCAATGAATGGATAAACAGAATGTAGTATATGCACACAATGGAATACTATTCAGCCTTAAAAAAGAAGGAAGTTCTAACATATGCTACAACCTTCATGAGGACATTATACTAAGTGAAATAGCCAGCCACAAAAAGACAAATACTGTATGATTGCGCTTCTGTGAAGCACTGAGAGTAGTCATAGTCAGAGACAGAAAGTGAATTGGTGGTTGCCAAGGGGCTAGGAGGAGGGGGAGGGGGAGTGGAGAGCTGCTTTTTAATGGATACAGTTTCAGTTTTGCAAGACGAATAGAGTTCTGGAGATTGGTTGCCCAAAAAAGTGAATGTATTTTACTGAACTCTACACTTTAAAATGGTTAAGATGGTAAATTTATGTGTATTTCAGCACGATTTTTCAGACACCTGCGGAAGATTTTTGATGAACACCCCTTAGGGAATGGGGATAATTCTTAAAGCAATTAATTGTGGCCAACAGGCAGAGCCTTTAGGTCAGCTGAGCCTCTATTCAGATGCAGGAAGGAGCTCTGAATGTCTGCTGCTGCTGGCCTCCATAAAACTGGAAACCAGTGGGACATTGGAAAGCTCTGGAATGCTGTGGCTGAAATATATCTGTGACAAAAAAAAAAAAAAATTCAAAATAGAACTGAAGTCACTGAGGTTTTTCCAGAAGTAACAATCCTGTAGTTTTTTTTTTTTTAAACAGTCAAAAAGAAAGGGTAAAATATTTTTTCTTTCTGAGTTTCCAAGCTCAGAAGAAAAAAGCTAGTAAATCAGAAGTTCAATCTGAGATGACAGGACAGGAAGTTCAAGAAAGAGGGATTTTTTAGCTGAAGCTCTAGGATAGATAAAGTGTTCTTTATCTATAATAAATATTTCCCAATGATGTCTGGTCTTCTGATTTCAGCCATTTAAGGTTGTGTGCAATTTGCAGCAATAAGGATTTCGTGATTTTAAAATAAAAACATCTCTCTTTATAATATCATCTAGCATTTTATTTTAGGATAAATGTTAATCATTGATTTTCAGTTGAACCTTGAATATCTGCTGGGCTAGTAGCTCATTCTAAGCAGTCTACCTGCACGGGGGATGAACTGGAATGTCTGGGGGACAGAATACATCAGCAACGCATCTCAGGATTCTCATCAGTGACGAAAGTTGAGATGAAGTCACCTGGCTGAGCTATGCGAAGGAGGGAGTAGGCGAGGGGAATATGTAGTGTTCGCCTCCCCAGACCTCTGCCTTTCTTCTGCCAAGAGCAACCCCTTTTAGAGTCACGCTAGTCCCACCAAACTTCAATATCATGGTTCAATGGGTGCTGCCAATCCTGTTGCTCTGTGGCCCTGAGGGCAGGAGTGTGTGTGCAACCCAAAGGCCCTGGAGTCCTTCCCAGATAATTTTCAAATGAGAAAAAAGGGAAGAGTCCCTTTTTCTCTTATGGTAAAGTCCCTGGCCATGGTTTCTGGCCTGAGGAGAAAGCCAGTTTGAGAGAATAAAACCAATGTGATGAGAGAAGCAAATATTAGAGAGAAAGTCATCCACAAATGCACACCTCACAGCGGGTAGGGGTTTTGTCCAGGCTGCACTGAAGTGAAGCCTTATCCATGTCTACCTGCCGTGAGGTTTGGTTCCACATTGCAAGAAGAGATTAATTTCCCTTCTGCGTAAGCTTGTTGGACCTGGATTTTTGACACTTGCAATTTAAAAAGTCCAGGAATGAAACTAAGTGCACCCAGCATTCCTAAAGTGAAGGAGATGTCCTTCGAAGATAGACTAGTGACAGGATTAGGCTACTGCTTTCCCTTTATCAGAAAACAAGTAACAGGAAAAGGTCTCTTGAACACTGGACTAAGAACGAAAGAGATTGATCTGGTTTCTCCTCCCACCATTAACGTTCTGTGTGATCGTAGATGAGTTACATTTCTAGTCCTCTGTAAAATGAGGGGCTAGATAATACCATCCAAAGGGCGCTTTCAGCCTTTATAGTCTTTCAGATACCTCAACGTCAATTTGATTTATGCTAATGAGTGTTCTTTTGATTTTGCCCACAGCTCTGCCTTCGGTTCTTTGCTTACCTCTTGCTCACTTTTTAAATAGGGTTTAACTTTTAGTCCTTCCTGAGTTGGCTAGAGGAACTAATAGGGAAAAATAACATACCCCATATTTCCCCAGTTATACTGAGCACTCAGATATTTAGTAATAAAAAAGATATCTATTTATTGTCAGTATAGGGCAAAAAGAAAGTGAAAGAAAGGAGAATTTCAAGCTGTCCATGCTGCATTCTGGTCTAAAGGTTGGATCTGTCACTGGCCAATGTTTCACTGCAGAATGGAAGCAGCCACAGGTAGAAGGGATATGCAGCCAGGAGCTGAGTTCTGCTCTTTGAAGAGCAGTTTGAGCTGCTCTTATGGAACACTCTTGGAACGATTCTCTGTTAAGTCTGTGTTCCCCCAGCATAACCATGTAATAGCTTTTTAACAGCCTGGGAACTTTTAACAGAACTGTAACTATTGTTCTTAAGCAAAACACACTAGGGTTTCTATGTTCCTTTCAGGAAATGTTTTGTCTGTGCTATGAGGAAGAAGATTAATGTGGTGTCTCTTGAAAGGGCTAACTCACGTTGAAAACTATGCTTGCTTTCATTCCTTTGAAGTGTGTGTGTGCATGTGTGTGTGTGTGTGTTTGAGTCCACAGGTGCCTGAAAGAAGTTGAAGATTGTGATTGGTTGACACCACAAACTTTTAGTTTTGGTGTTAAGAGAAATAACAAATGGGTCAAAGGATTTCTTGGAATAATTATGCTTTCAGAGGTGTAGCTGAACTTATCAGCAAAACCTTTGGTTGGTGCCTGCTAAGGAGTGAACTTCACCAGCTCTTGACCCTGGGCTATCTAGACTGTTGGAAAGTCTCACTCTCAGACAGATGGTGTTTTGTATTTGTACTGACATTGTATTTGAGAGAAAAAAGAAAAAGAAGCCCATTGTCTAGCTTCTGTCACTTCGTATGCTATAATTTCTGTTTCCTGATGATGAAAAGAATCAAAGGGTAGAATTCCTCAATGAGGAGAGGCATCCCCAATTTTGAGTCTTCCAGTGTCTTCCAAACAAGCAAGACACGAACCTGAGCATTCTGGCTCTCAGATGGGCTCACCTGCCTTGCCTTCTGTTACTCTCTTAAACGGGATCTTCTCATCCAAAACTGTTAATTCAGAAATGGAACATCAGACCTTCTCACTGGTTTATTTCTTCCTAAGGCCCAAGTGGAGGAGTAGGCGGAATAACTACTGGCTTAATTAATTTATCCTGCTTAGTTATAATCAAAAAAAGTATTTTATTTTATTTCTGGCTTCTTTATATTCTAAATCAAAATTTGCTTAAAGTCTGTTATGTACAATAGAAAAGTGCATAGCAGTGCATGCAGTATGCTACCACTTGTATAAAAGGAAGAGAAGGAATAAAGACATCTTTATATTTACTTATGTTTGCTAAAAAAAACTCTGAAACATGCAAAAGCAAATGACAGAAGTGGCTACTAGTGGAGATGGGATGGGGCTTATATGGGTGGAGGACAAGGACATTTTCACTATAATTCCTTTAGATGTTTGAACCATGTAAATGTATCACCAATTCAAAAAATATACATAGTACCTAAACTAAAATTTTCCTTCAGGGCTGGACATTCTCTGTCAACATTCTGAATTTCTGTAATGTTTGAACATTTTAAAGCAATCGTGTGTTACATTTGTCTCAGGAAAACTTAAAAAGGAAGAAAACTGTTATGGAACGACAAATGCTATTAACATTTTCCCTAGGAAATGAGGTCTAGGAAAACAAAGCAAAAGTTTCAGATGTTTCTCCAGGGACTAAAACAGTGTATAAACACACCAAGTCAAAAAGTAGGGAAGAATTTCCCAACCGCTGGGTCTTCTATATAAACAAGTCTCAAAATTTATATTGCAAATCAGTTAGAAAGTTTCTTCTCTGAGACATAGTCTCTGGGATGGTTAAAATGTCCCTATGGCACTCAGCAATTGCAGAAAAACTGAAGACCAGGATAATGGTAACAGCTAACTTGGTGATAAACAGATGAAAAGAGGTGAGAAGTAGTTTGGGGCGAAATGGTGCCATAGATCTACAGAGAAAAATGGAAAATCTTAACCAAGGCTGCTTAAGATACCATGGATCAATTCTGGGGCTGGCAGAATAGGGGAGGATCACCAGTAAAAAGTCACTGGAAAACTATCTGAAGCCCTTATCTGCTATTTGGAAAGGATGCAGAATTTTACTGAGCACGTGGCAGCATCCCAAGGCATCAGGGTGAGTCAGGCATGTCCCTGCTTGTACAACTTCTTCCTCTGCTGACACCCTTCACTTTCTAGATCTCCGCTGTTGCTTAGATTCATCTTGTGTTTCTCTGAGCTTGTTCTCTTCTGGAAGAATTTAATAGACTTTATCGACATCTTTAAGTAATTTTGAAAAGCAAGGAAGTGTGTATAAGATGAAAGGTTATATTCTCAAGACTAGAAGAAATGCAATGGTTTGCTTTAAAACCAAATCTCCTGGGTTTGATTGAGCAGATCCTTGGTGTTCCTGGACAAATCCTTGATCTGGATTTCGGCTTCTCCCTGAGAATAGGTTACTAGCAGGGCACAGGACAGGACACCTGTGAAGCCTAGGCTGGTACTATCACTTTACCTCGATGGGCCACTTTCCTCATCAGAAAGTAAAAGAGTTGCACTGAATTCTTGAGATCTGTGATTTGAATTTGATAACAAACACTCAAAAATATATGTAAGACACACTGCAAACATCATAATCAGATGTATGAGAATAATCCCATGTTGTCTGAAAGAGGGTAGGAGCTTTTCACTTTATTTTTCATAGACATACTTGGTCATTTTCTTTCATCTATAACCTGGAAGTATAGAACACATACAGAGTTTCTTTTGACCCGAGTTCCATATCATCAGTATACTGACTTGGGGTTCATTAATCATGTTTAGTCGCCCAAGGAAGTTTATTAACACTTAGAGATTTGAGCTTCATGGGGCCAGCCTGGGCATCAAGTCATTCTGTTGCCTGAGAGGGTTTTTTTTGTTTTTTGTTTTTTGTTTTTCCTTGCGATATAAGTTTCAGAGATGCTAAGATAGCATCAATATGAAAATGATGATGATGATTCTAAGCCTTCACCCCAACCCTTGGGCAGTCACCTGGGAATGGCTTTGTGCTGATTTATAGGAGAATGTAATTTTCCTCTCCGCTGCCCAAGGACAATGCTGAGAGAGGTCGACTCTCAGAATGTGTGGGTAGATGATTCTAGATGACATTCCAAGATTCCCTCCAGCTCTATGAGTTTGAGAAACAAACGCATACCACTCACCGCCCTGTTCCTCTAACCACCTCTTCCCTGACAAAACACACCTCTTCAACAGCCTGCAACTTGCCAAGGCCTGCTGCGAACTTTGAATAGTTGTGCGAAATCAGAGAAGTGTGACTGGATCTGGTGCTAATTGGATAGACGTGAAGGATTTGGTAATCTCCTACTTGCAGTCTCCCTGAGTGAAAACACTGACTTAGAATTGTACTGTGACATGTTAGTACTCGAGGCAGCAACCAGCCGTTCAATCTCAGCAAAAACGCCTTGTGGGAATATGGGTCTCAGCAGTCACAGACTCTTAAAAGTTACAAAGTGGCATCCCAGGACCACCAGAAGCTTCTTGGTGATCTTATGCCTCTCCTCACCCCACTCTTAAAAGAACCAACTTTTACAAAAATGATTAGTAAATTTTCAATGTTCACTATAGAAAATTCTGGAGAAAAGATAGATACCCACAATTTCTTTCTCCCAGCAATAAAGACTATCAGCACTGTCCTTTATTTCCTTCTTCCTGTCCTGTGCATTCACTCAAGAAATATCAAGCATGTGCCATGCCTGAATGAGGCGGGCATAGTCCGAGACCTCAGAGAATGTGTATTTGAGGGTGGATAGTAAATAAGTACATAAGTATTTCAGAGACTGTAATGTTATGAAAGAAACAACCTGGGATATATGATGATGAGGAACGAGAGGATGATCTGGGGGTACTTTTGATAAGGTGGTCAGGCAAGAGGTGAAGAGGTTATATCTGAACTTTGGACCAAAGATTGTGCAGAGCCAGCTTTGGAGAGGCAGAGGGAGAGAATGCCGAGGGAAGGAGCTTGAGAGGGTCCTGGGACTAAAGGGGCAATTTGGAGGTTGGGCAGATCAAGGCCTGAACCAAGAGGTGGCTGAGGACTAGGTCAAGTAGGGTCTTGTGGGTCCCTTAGTCATTGCTTTAAATGTAACAGGAAGCCATTAGAGGGCTTAAGCAGGGCAGTTACAGAACTACTTATGTTTTTAAAAGATGACTGTTGGTGCTGTTTGGAGAATGGATTCTAAGAAGGCAAAGTGAATGCAAGGAGACACATCTGGGGGCCTAGGCAAGACCATGGGAGCATGGACTAGGGTGGAGAAAGAGAGAAGCAGATGGACTGCGGAAAACCTTTCAGGTAGAACAGACTTGCTAAGAGACCGAACATGACAATGAGGAAAGATAAAACTTCCTTTAAAACCCTGCTGAGTAAAGTGAGAGATAATTCATTAATAATGACAAGCGGTTTTCTGTATCTAGAGGTGAAGGCTTCAGCTTTGGAACAGACCTCTATTTGTTTCAAGAAAATTATCACAATAGGTCCAGTATTTAGAAATTCATTCTTTCACTTAACAAATTTTTGTTGTGAGTTTACCCAGGACTAAGTACTGTTCTGGGTATACTAGCAAACCAAGCAGAAATAAGCCCTGACCACACAGAGCTTGCATTCTACCACACAGGCAATACACAGGAAATGACCTAATTATATAGCATGTTAGGTGATTCATACTTTGAGAAAAAAGTAAATAGCCGGGTGAGAGGAATACCAGGTGTGGAAAGGGAGGTTTTGATATCAAATAGGGCAATCAGGACAGGCCTCATTGAGCAGATGACATTTGTAAAATATAAAAGAATTATATAATATATAAAAATGTAAAGGATATAAACATATTAAACACCAGAAGCTCCAGGAGAGCAGTGACATGGTACAGGAAAGGAATGCAGGACAGTTAGCTGTCCCTTGAACAACATGGGGGTTAAAGATGATTACCCTCTCACAGTCGAAAATCCATGCATAACTTTTGACTCCCTGAAAACCTGATTACTAATAGCCTATTGTTGGCAGAAAGCCTTACCAATAATATAAACAGTCAGTTTAATACCTATTTTGTTTATTATATGTACTATATACTATATTCTTACAATAAAGTAAGCTAGAGAAACTAAAACATTAAGAAAATCATGAGAAAATAAATTTACAGTACTGTACTATATTTATTGATACTGTAAGTTTATATCATCTGTTTTAGATTATGAGGTTTGTCTGCAAGTTTTTTTCAGATTGCTGATTGAAAACAATCAATGAGTAAGTGGATCCACACAACTCAAACACATGTTCAAGAGTCAACTGTATTTGTTGAATGAATGAATGAATGAATGAATGAGTCTGAATGCATCTGTGAGTGTTTTGGTTTAGAAAGTTTGAGTAGAAATTCTGACTCTAGGAGGCAGGCATTTTTTTTTTCTTTTTTTTTTTTTTTAGTGGGGGATAATCATTGTTATGTTTGGTTGTATGTAATTAGAGATGGTTAATTGTGGTGATGGGGGCCAGTTTTTGTTTTCATTTGATTTTTCCTATTAGGTATATTCCTATGCCATTAAAAAGTCTCTGTATGTTTGAGAAAAAAGCAAATGGTTACCAGGGTGGTATATAGCAGTTCACCATCCACATAAACAGTGCTATATTGAACTCATCTTCCCCATGTTTCCCCATCGCTACCCTCCAGCCACACTGCCCACCTTCTTCTTCCTCTATTTCATTTCTATGATTACAGAGAGGGCTTTCACACAAGGCTGCTTTGAATTTGAATTCTCATTATTTTTTATTGATCTTTGCTGCCTTCCTGTACCAAACATAAGCCAAAAAATAAATTAAAGCACAATCACTGTTTATTTCTGAGGAATTGGGACTTAGTTTGGGGTATGAGAAAAAGAAGGAGGCAGAAACAGGACTTTCTGAAACCTGAGCTGGCTCCACCCCCTATGATCCCTGGCTTTGCTCTATCTCCTTCCTTTGTCTTAGTATTGGCTCTGGCACCCATAAAACAAAGCAAAGGAAAGAATAAAACCACCGCCTGATTATTAACACCATAAACGTCATTCTAAAACTGAGACTTGATGGTTTCTATAATAGGCACAGGAAGACTTTGGACAGGTGATTAAACAAAGGCTCTGTGGCCCATTGTCATGCTTCCATGTGGAACCCTGGAGCGATGTAGTCCAGGTAAAGAGGGTTTATCCAAAAAATGCTTATGCACATGATCTGAGCCAGCACAGCTGGGTGTGGTGAATAGTGTGTCTACACTGGAAATATGGTGACAGGAGTTTTGTTCCTTAACTCACACACAAAAAAAGTGGTAAAATAAGTACATTTTCAGGTTAAAATAATTCAGATGCCTTTTCTATATCAGAATCTTTTTAAGATGTTAAGAGAAAGAAGCGGTGTGCAATCCTCTATGCCACTTTGCCCACTGGGCCAAAGAGAGCACTTCTCTTAAAATGACTCCTTTAGAAGCTTTACTTGTGCAAAGCTTATAGTGGGATGCTCTTTATACATATCATTTTACTGTCTGGTGGTGTCAGAATAAAAAATGTAACAGGATTTTTTTTTTTTTTTCCAATATAAACTCTGATGACTCCCTTGACCCATTCCTCATTTTTTTTTTTTTTTTTTTTTGAGGGGATCGTCTCTCACTCCCATGTTTCCTCAAATCCCTAATTTGGATTCATTTTTATTCCTAGTATGACCAGTTTTATTCAGATTCATTTATATGCCTTCTTTTTTTTCATTCCTCATTTTCTCTGGGAATAATAAATAATAAGGGAAAAGAATCATTAGCTCCAATGACAAAAAGGGCAGCAGAAATTATCACACTTCATCTGGAACAGGTTTCTTCCCTGCTCAGGCTTCCCCACTCTTCTCATTCTCCTCTAAACAGGACAGGTGATCTGACTGGAAATGGAAGCAGAGCCCAGCACCTTTCATATCTGGTAAGGGCTCAATAAATAGTATTTGTGAAAATTGACAAAATATACATTTCATAAAGAAGCTTCTTTTTACCTGCTAAATGAGAATTTACTAAGATGGAAGGGGCCCTCCTGAAATTCAAGGATGCTTTGGGCTGTCTTTATGTGTCTGCACTGCAAAATATCAAGGGTGACAGAATATTTTAAGATTAAATTACATTTTCACTAGTGTTTTTCCTTTTCCTGTTCCTGTTCCTATTCAAGCAGGTAGGTGTCTTTCGTGTTGAATTAAGGGCAGGACACTATAGAACAGCCCTTAGGAGAGCTGGTGATCTGCATGCTGAATCAGGTCTACAATGAAGCCAGACTTGGCCCCTTACAATATTGACCTGTATAATGTTTTATAAAATTTAAGTAATAAAAATCTGGGTTCCTGGTTTTTCTTTAAAAAACTGAAAGACAGTTTGAGCAACTTTATTTGCCCACCTAGCACAAACAGCTGGATCTGAGCCTGCAGCTGTTGCATTTAGAATGGCATATTAACTGGGATAACGTGAGCCACGGAACAAATAGCTTCTCAGCTTTCAGTGGCATAACACAAAATAAGTTGATTTCTCACTTATGTATAACAAGCCCAGAGCAGATGATTGAGAGATTAGGGCTCCTTCCTGCATCTCCACCATCCCCAAGGGCCTAGGAGTCTTTGATTTCAGACTGTGGAACAGGAAAAAAAAAAGAAGCGTTTCTTATCCACCTTGGTATGTAAGTGACATCCTCTGATGCATTTCATTGGTGGGACCCAGTCATGTGACCCACCTACATTCAAGGGAAGCTGGGAAATGGTGGCGCTAACTTCCCCATTCCTATAGTAGATCTGCAGCTAGGCGTCTACTGTGAAGTCATTATATAAAATAATCGATAAGTGACAATTCTTGCACACTCGAGTTTATGGTCTGAGAGATGTGTACCCTTTTAAAGAGAAAACCATAGGTCCAAAATGATGTCACTTGTGCTAAAAGTCCATAATACCAAACTTAGATTTGATACCTAATCTAATTGCAGTTTCTCATAAATGTAATCTTAATCAATCAGTCTAGAATTTTTTTGTCAAGCACCAGTAAGGTCATCTGTCATATAGGACTTCTCCTTCTCCCACAGGAACAAGAGGAAATCACCATGATAAGAAGCCCTTGCCATTCTCTTTCTCCCAAGATAACTGGCCTGGTCTAAAAGGAATCCTTTTCTTATTTGGTCCTCTGCCCCATCCATCTTCCTATAAAAACCTTCCTTTTTGTACAACCCCTCTCAGCACCCTTCTAGTTGCTAGATGGGGAAATGCTGCCCAGATATGTGAATCACTTAATAAAGTCAAGTTAGATCTTCGAATTTACTCAGTTGAATTTTGTTTTTTAAACACCAAGAAATTTTATAATTTTGCAAACGAAGGTGCTGAAGAAGGCAGTGATCTTGTTCATTTCAGCTTTTTCTAGAAACTGCTTTCCAATCCCCAAACCCAAAGCAGTACCTCAGATCCCTGACCCATCCTGCCCACATACCACAAAAAGCAAACAAAAGGCCAAACCTGGTCAGCTTACAAGCCTTTTCAAATGGAGTAGTTGACACTATGGCTAGTATTACAGAGACCCAGGATAGGCACTGCGTGTATTCCTGGTACATCAATTTTGCTCAAAGAGTTGGGAAAATATTTTTATATTAAAAGAAACCAGGTTAAATTATGGAGCAGAACGCCAAGTTCACATTTTAAAATGATGAAATTCCAAACTCCAGAGAAACTTCCTTCTTGTTTTCAACCCCATATGGGTCTCCACTGGAGTTCAAGAATGACACTTCTGTAGAAACGTTTGAGCAGCGCCGGCCCTTCTCCAGGCCTGGCTCTGGGCCTCTCCCCTGGCTTGGGCTGCGGCTCCCCAGGAGTATCACCTTCCTGTTAACATATCCTCTAGTTTCTAAACTCACAGCTTGCTAGCGCTGGCGCAACCTGAGAGCAATCTCCAGGTTCTGGCTCCCACGTTTCAAAAGAGAAAATGAAGAATCAGCAACTTTAAAGGACTTGCTTAGAGAACATTCAAGCTTCCCGGGCCAGTGATCCTTCCAGAATCCTTGGCTGCCTCCATCTTTTAATCCTACAGGAACTGTGGGTCCCTGTGCAAGAGCAAACAACCTCATTTTCTTACTCCCACCCTGGGCCCAGGCCTCATCCAGCATTTCCAAACTTGGGGGCCCTGCCTCTTCCTTGGAGTATCTGAAGCCTTTGGGGGGTGCTTAGAAAAGTTTGGTGAACGAATGACTGCTGATTCCGAAACAATCGCATTAGAGCCCAGCCCAGAGTGGCTGGTGGGGTAGAGGTAGTTAGATAGGAGGAGCGCGGGGTGGGGGTGGGGGGCGATTTGCTCCGCATCTACCTCAGTGGCCAAAAGAGAGGGACTGGGATCAGGGTTGGAGGATCCACACTGGCCTGATCAAGAGCGCAGGGTCACCAACTCAGGTTGACAGGGGCTCTTTCCTCCGCCCACGATCCTTGGGCGGGGGCGCAGCAAAGCACGCTGGATGGTGCAATCTGGTGCACGCCTTGCACTGATCAAGAAAAAAGGGTTGAAACAGTAAACACCAGGAGCAACTGCTCCAGGCCCCTGCTCGTGAGCGCGACCAATGGAGATGCGAGCCCTATTGCATGAACCAATCAGCGCAGGGTTTGAGACAGCGCGGGCCAATGGGGGCGTCGGCTCAGCGTTGGAAGAAGGCAGAGAGTCGGCGTCGCGGACAGACTCGCGCTGCTCCACGCGTTGGGTTGTCTCCTGTTGAGTTGCCGTCCGTACCCTCGCACCATGGATGCCCCGAGGCAGGTGATCAACTTCGGGCCGGGCCCCGCCAAACTGCCGCGGTCGGTAAGTCCCCGCGAGCGTGCGCGGAGGGTGCATCCCGGGCGGGAGCACAAGCGCGGGTGGTGGCGCGTTTCTGCGCGAGTAGCTATGCGTCCTGCGTGGTGGCGGTGCATCTCCGCCCCGGGCGCTGGGATCCCCACTCCACGCCCTGAGTCCCCCAAACGTTCTGCACAAGCGTGCACGCCCAGTTCAGGATCGCTCGCAGGTGGGCTTCTGGAAGACTGCACTTGGGGGAGGAAGCTTGGCGAGGCATGCCTGTGCAGCTGCTCGGGTGCGTGCACGATTGAGCCCGCCGGGGCGTGCTGGCCTGCCGGTGCTATGCACCTGAATACTCCTGCGACTCTTCCCTCGGGCCCCGGCGTGGGCTCAGAGGAAAAGAAAAAGCTCTCATTCTGTGTTGCCCTCCCCCGACAGTGGCGCGAGCCAGGCAGTATTGAGTGGATGCATGAATGGACACTGAATGAATGGTGAATGGGGATCGCGTTAGCTGGAAGGGATTGCAAACTGGAGGCCCACTTATGGCCCCCGGTAAACAGCGTTTTGTTCGAGCCAATTGTTGGGAACATTGTTTTTCAGAAACGTGAATTTGAAAGCTTTCCAGTCCAGCTTCCCTCCTTGTTACCCACAGAATCTACTCTTCCCTAAAGTCTTTTTCTTCACAGTTTCATGCGTTCAATCCAGTTTATTAACTGGCTTGGTCCCCAAAGCATTCGAATAGTCTTACTCTAGTAGGCATTGGGCTGCTAGCCCAGTCGCTTCACAAATTCTGGAGCATATGAATGATTGAATTCTCCCCCGGACTACAATCAGACCTTGCAAGTGGCACCCACTCCCTGCCTTCCCAACCCCCAGCCAGGTTCCTGCTTCTTCCCTCCCCTGCATCCCCCGCTGTGAAGAAGGCAAAGTCTCTGATGTACCTTGAAGCATTGACAATCTGCCGCCCCTGCTGTTAGATTTTTATCTTTCTAACCAGGATGACTCCGATAATATGTTGTAGCAACATGGGGCACAGCCAAGTACTTTACAATTATCCATTGTTGAACAGGGTAGAAATCTCCCTAGAACAGAGTCTTCTCTGTGTTGTGGTAAGAACGGGAAATCTTATGATTTTAGAAGGAAAAGGACAGCTTACTTTTCTAGGGGCAGCATTCACAGTGGCCGGGAGAACAGGGCTTATTTTTTCTTGATATTCCAGTTAGTTTTAGGTGAAATTATTCTGCTAGAGTTGTGTAAATGTTTCTTGTACCCTCCTCACTGTTTCCCCTCTTCATCTTTTGGATTCAGATTATTTTTTCCCTGTATATAATTTTTTATACATTTATTATAATGGCAGTTGTCATCAGTAATACAATTCTTTATTTATTATTTTTTATTATTTATTTATTATTTATTTTCCTGGGAGGATTTTGCCCTCAGATGTGCCCTAATCGGGTAGGGGAGACAGATGTTGCTTTGTATGTGTCTTGATTTAATTGAATTATGAAGATTAGCGAAGCTTTTCAAACCTTGACTAATAATAGTGAAAAATATATTTTACAAAATGACTGAGTACATGCATGTAATTATGTTTAAAACAAAAGCTTTATGAAATAGCCTAATTAACTATGACATACACAATTTATATTCTATTCTGCCCTAATGTTTTCATTTTCATTTAAAAAATTAGTTGTGACCTACAAAAGGATTCTGTAGTTTGCAAAAAATAAACCCCACTGGATTAGAGAGCTGTGCTTTTTGGGTGGAAATCTTAAACCTTTGTAATGACTTTGGATATAAACTTATAGATGTCTTTTCAAGGAATGCTGTTTATAAGAGAAATATAATCTTAAATTTAAAGATGATTCTATCATTGATGAATGTTTCTATTTAATAAAGGGAAGGATTCACTAAAGTTTATTTGATCAGACAGTGCTAATAAGGATCCAGAGTTCGCAAAACAATGACAGATTCTTGAACCCCCTTGTCCAAAGAATCTTTGTTTAATTTTTTATTTTTCAAATATTTCTTCAGACAAGTCACAATCCAGTTTAGGTTGTTTTATAATGCCCTCCTTAGCCTATATCTTCAGAAAACATCTCTGATGGCAGGATGCTTCTACAGAGGGCTTATAACCTGTTTTGTGCACATTTCTGAAGTTTTTTTTCTCTTTGTGACAGACAGTTCTCACATACACAAAAGCAGAGAAGGAATAATATAATGTAATCCATGGACTCATCTCTGAGATTGAACAACTATGGACATTTTGCCAATCTTGTTTCAACAGGCCTTCCCCCACACCCTCTTTCTCCTCTCTTGCCCCCGGGTTATGTTAGAGCCATCTCAGTTGTCACATTTTGTCACTCATAAATACTTCATTATGAATCTCTGATTAAGGCTTGCTATCTCTAAAAAAATAGGGGTTTTTCTTTTTAGTTTATACTTATTTGCATTTTACTTGTCCTTAGGGAAGAAAAACAATGGGTCTCCTCCCTAGTGAGCTACTTTAGCTGCAGTCCTCACACTCCTCCCCTCTCCATTTCCTGACTATGGGATTTGGCCCTAAACTGAGTCCTGCTTACCCTGTAAGGGATGCAGTGGTTATGGGACTGCAGGGATTCTATAAGATGGGCCAAATGGCTGACCGGGAGGCATATGGCTATCACCCTCAGGAACTTCAACTGAGATTCCTCATCTGCAAATTAGGGATAAGAATATCACCTTCCTGGCTCAGTTGTTGGGATCAAAGATCACAGGAGTTTTAATTCTTGGTAGATTCTTCGTAATTTATGCCCACGCCACCTGTCCCAGTCAAGCACCTTAGACAAAAATATGGAAAATCGAGTTATCTGTTTAATTTGGGCCTGACGTTTTTGTTGTTCCCGGAACCCAGGACTTCATGTATTTTGCGCTTTGCTTTAAGAGAATGGCAGATGTCATGGAAGGAACATTTTCCAGGTTTTTTCCAGAGGTTTTATCTTGACAGTTGAAGAGTTGTCATCAGAAAAATTGTATGCTTGATCATTTTTCTTTTAAATCCAAATGAATGTTTATATCTAAGTAAATTCATGCCTTTAGAAAAACCATCCTAGCATCAGTTATGGTTGGTAATTTCACAGTCAATTTGTGTGTAAATTGCAAAATTGCATCTGGGCTGTGTGAAAATGGTGGGAGGAAGGATATTATTGGCTGTGGATGAGGTCAGAAGCTTCCTAACCTCAACTCGCTTTGGTCTGTAGACCCCTTCCCCTTCCCCTCCCCAGGTTTGTATGTCCAGAGGGAGAGTTGCACACAGAATATTCAAATCACCTATTTTCTTTTATTTTTTTCTAGGTATTGTTAGAGATCCAAAAAGAATTACTAGACTACAAAGGTGTTGGGATTAGTGTTCTTGGTAAGATTTACTTTCGGATTCTGTGAATGTCCAAGTTTCACAGAGAACTAATTTTAGTGCATCAAGCCTAGAATTTCGACAGTCTTCCTATAGGCCTGTATAGATGTATTTTTAAATTTTAATAACTTCTATTACATTTTTATTGGAAGCAGTCTTGAAGTTAACATACATAAATGCTGGTAAAAGGTTCATATATTTCAGCTTAGCATTTCATAATTGGTTTTGCTATTATTCATAGGATCTGAGATGAGAAGATTCATACTGCACATTTACATACTTTGTTCAAAACATAATATTGCTTCATATTCATTTTAGTTTTTATTATACTTAAGAATGAACTTATTAAAAGTTTAAAAGTACACAAGCTTTTTATGGAGGTCTTGCCCATTAATAATTTCATTAAGCTTCTCTCCCTCGTATTTCTAGTGAAAGGACCTTTGGGTTCTAAAATTTACTTTTTTAAATTTAATTTTCTTTTTCTTTTTTCTTTTTTGGTGGTTCCAATGGCTGCATAGTATTAAGAGACCATAGGTTTAACCGTAAGCTCACGGCTATTTAATATTGTTCCTGTGGGATTGGGACATGTACTTAAGTTTATGTGAAATAACAGTGTAGCATAGAATTTAGTGCTCTTGTTCCAAAGGGCAGTCCTTGCACACAGACCCATGTTTCTAAGAAAGCTGGTGAGAAATCACAGAGACTCAAACTGCCAATTGAAGGATGATTCTGCTTTGACCATAAGCCTGTAATTTCTGGTTTCAAAATTAATTTGGATTTTTCCCTAAACAAAATGAGCTTTGACCCATAATTTGAATGCAAAATAACTAAAATTGCCACTTATATTACTTGCAAATTTTGTCATTACTTCTGAAGTTACTTGTGTTCATTTGGTTTTGAAGTGGAACTTTTTTTGTTTATCTTTCTTTCTACAGAAATGAGCCACAGGTCATCAGATTTTGCTAAGATTCTTAACAAGACAGAGAATCTTGTGCGGGAATTGCTGTAAGTTTAAAATTTTAAAGATCGAACTGCATTACTTTTGTTTGATAAGATATATACCTGGCTGTCTGTTGTATTATTTTCTATACTCTACTGTTTAGAATATTTCATAATTAAAATAATCTTATTAAGATTCCCAAAATTCACTAAATTAGTACATAATGCTTTTTACTTGTTCTCCATCCTGCATTTATGTGTTTTTATTTTATGTGGTGTTTTTTATGTGGTGTTTCCAAGGATTTGAAATCATATCTAAAAAGGATTTTTTAGCACAGTGGAAGTTCAAGTTCAGCTGGCCTAAAAGGGATTTAAATGCCAAACGATCATCTTTGACAGCATAATTAACCATAATCTGGTTCACTGATTCTGGAAGTATAGGCCTTATACTACCTGTCAGAATTATCTGATGGGGAAGGATATTAAAAAATTCAAGTGCAGGGCTCTACCCAGACCTGCTGAGTTAGAATCTCTGTAGAAACTTTATTTTTAACAGGTTCTTTAACAGGTTCTTAGAGTTCTGAACTTGAGAAACTGCTGCTCAAATGAAGTCCTAGATTATCTGCACTGCTTTTCTTGTCCAGAGGAAGCCTTGTTCTTGAATAGATTGCTGTTTAAAGGAGAGATTTTTTTAATAAATTTACATAAATAAAAGAATACGGTAACCTTGAAAACCATTTTTTCCCTGCTCAGAAGACTAGTATACTTTCATGGTAGAAAGTTTAGGAAAAAACCAAACAAATTAAACTGAATTATCAATAATCCTACCAATCAAGGGTAATCATTGTTAATGTTTTATGGTCCATCCATGCAGTCTTTCATCAACAAAATTGGAACGGTACTGAGCATTTCATTACTTCGCTTTTAAATTGCCTTGATAAATGCTTCACATGGGGTGGGCTTGGTGCCATTTCTGTGAGGAGACGTGGAGGCCTGTTTGTCATGTGAGTGCGCATAACCAGTGATCAGCTGCTTGGCCGCAGATGCCACGTCTGCTTGCTGGGTCGCATGTCATGTTTACAGAACAATCATGTCCTCCATGGAGGGGGCATTCGGAACCTTGGCCCTTTGTGGTATTTGACCCACATGGCTATGACCCTCTTCAGCTTGGCTTATCCTTTTGTCTCCTAACCAAGTTTCTACCTTGTACCCCTGAACCTAAGTTTCTTGTCCAGCATCCTTCCGTTCAGTTCTTGGTCTTGTTAACTGCCCTACATCTGAATAACATAACCTTAGAAGCTTGCCTTGGGCTGCCAGTCCTCCCACTTGCTGAAAACCTCATGAGTAGAGCCTTCCTGTGTACTTTGCTATCCTACTGAGCATGGTTTGGGCAGACACAGCTCGGACCCAGGTATTTGTACACCACTTATTTCCCAAGACCCTCTCATGTAGCCTTGGCCTTTGGTACTTATACCTCTGTGCTGGAGCTCTGTCCCTGGCCATCTGCCCTCTGTCTACCTGTTCCCAAGTTCTGTCCTTACTCAAAGGCTTGGATTTAGGTTCCACAGGCTAGTCCCTCTGGGGCCAGCCTTATCCTGCTGCCTATAGTCATTCCAGCCATGATCTTAATTTTCCATGATGGAGTCAAAAAATTTCACTCTTAATCTTGATGTGTATTGGGTACCTGATTATGTGACTAGGCCTAAAACATGGTCAAAGATCCTTCTCTGGTGTCCACTTTGTTCATAGCGTGAGCAGTACGTAGATACTTTTAGGATTTTTGGTTGCAAGGGACAGAAGAGAAGTCTTAACTCCTGGCTTAACCAAGAAAAGGAATGTTACCTCACATAATGGAAGAGTGCAGGGGTCATGTAGGAGCTCAGATGATGTGAGGAAGGGCTTTTTCTCCATCTCCTGGCTCTGCCTTTTATGTGGCATCTTCATCAGATGGCCACCATTGACTGCAGGATTAGTTCCTACAAGTTCATTTTTTCCCCTCAATAAAAACAACTTCTCTTTCCCAAAAGTTTAATCAAAGCTCTCAGAACCAAACCCCATTGGCCAGCTTGGGTCGTGTGCTGCTCATCCCCTGGAGCTGGGGTTGACTACCCTAGAACCATATGGCCTGAGAATGGCAGTGGGATTATACTCTAAAGGAGCAGCAGGGTGTTACTAGCATCTTTCCAAACAGTAACCATAGGCTCCACCACAGGGCTAGTAAATAGTTGTCTGAGGACTGTATAGATAAATGACTAGGTTGGGGAAGGCAAAGTGGTAGTGGGACTTACCCAAGTTTTTTATAGTAAACCCACCCAAAGTAGAGCTCTGGTAAAGCATCACTCATTCTCCATCTTTGACCCTGAGTCTCTATTAACCATCTCTTGTGCTTCTGCCCAGAGCTGTTCCAGACAACTACAAGGTGATTTTTGTACAAGGAGGTGGGTCTGGCCAGTTCAGTGCTGTCCCCTTAAACCTGATTGGCCTGAAGGCAGGAAGGTGTGCTGACTATGTGGTGACAGGAGCTTGGTCAGCTAAAGCTGCAGAAGAAGCCAAGAAGTTTGGGACTGTGAATATCGTCCATCCAAAACTTGGGAGTTACACAAGTGAGTGCTGGGAGCTGAACTGGACAGTGAAGTGCTGACCGGGGCCCCCTCCCTCAGGTTACCCCTTCCCAAAGCAATCTGCAGTTGTTGTTAATTCTTTCCTCTTCTTGTCAGTAGTTAGTTTGATGCCATTTAGACTGGATGCCTGTACAAGGTAAGACTGGCTGCCACAGAAAAAGTATTAAACTCACTTAGCTAAAAAGCCCGGGGCTGGTTTGGCTTTAGGTATGACTTCATCACAGGCCCTAACATTAGCTCCAAGTATGCCCCTCTGTGGAGTGTCTGCATTCAGGAAAGCTGTTCCCTCATTTTTAGAAGTTGGCTGCAGCCTCTTCCGACCTTGTATTCTCCCCAAGTTTCAGCACCTTTGCTCAACACCCCAATAACAAGTGCATGTCCCATTCCAAATCAGTCATGTGACTGTGCCCAAGTCGCATTCTGCCTTTGGGGCTATGGGTGAAATTGGTGTCATTGGAACCAAATGAGCCGAGAATAGGGGAAGCTAGAACCCCAAGAGGAAACTATTGGACCATCAGTGGACATAGGATGACAAGAAAAAAACCCAAATACCTACCCCACCATTCTTGAAGATTTAGCAGGATGGGATTGATCATCGTTTCAGGACGGTGGTGGTGATTATAAGGCGAGGTGGATAGGGCGCTTTCCCTTGTGAATACTTTGGAATCAGTGTTTCACTGCTAGGGGAGGGGTATTATTCCTTGTCGACTCCCGTCTACATAAGGAAAGGTGAGAAAAAGTGTGGTGTCTCCAACTTGTTTTCTGTGATAGAAATTCCAGACCCCAGCACCTGGACCCTCAATCCGGACGCCTCCTATGTGTATTACTGTGCTAACGAGACTGTGCATGGTGTGGAGTTTGACTTTATCCCTGATGTCAAGGGGGCAGTGCTGGTTTGCGACATGTCCTCGAACTTTCTGTCTAAGCCAGTGGACGTTTCCAAGGTAGAGTGCAAAAGAGGCTGGATGGGGCGGGGGGACCCCAGTGTCTTGGATTCTTTAGGACATTTAAACATACACTGGAGCAGGAGAGGTTGACATTGTTGGCTGTGAGAACATTAGTCTTGACAG
This sequence comes from Rousettus aegyptiacus, assembly GCF_014176215.1. Taxonomy (NCBI): domain Eukaryota; kingdom Metazoa; phylum Chordata; class Mammalia; order Chiroptera; family Pteropodidae; genus Rousettus; species Rousettus aegyptiacus. Next base: position 38,760,774 of record NW_023416306.1, on the reverse strand, counting down.
TTTTGCTCCTGTGTTAATGAGTGCCTCACGGGGACACTGTTGGGTCCTTGGGGAATTTATCTACCTTTGAGACTGGCTCTTTGGATATTTTTTGGTCAATACTTTGAGAGTGGCCTGCTGTCTTCAAAGGAAGATGCAAATTATTCAAGCTCAGGGTCCAATGAAGGAAGCCCACCTTGCCTCATACCTCCTTATTTCCAAGAGTATTGACAGGACACATAGCCTTTTGGGTAGCACACCAAGGCAGGCAGTGGGAGTAGTGCACCCAGGTGCACACAGCAAGGGTTATATTATATGAATAATTTAAAACAAACTAAATGGTAGGCTGCCTTTAAGAAAAATGATGGTAAACATAAAACATAGAATTTACCATTTTATCCATTTGTAAGTGTACACTTCAGTCACATTAAATACATTCACACTGTTATGCAGTCATCACCACCATCCTTCTCCGGAACTTTTGATCTTACCACACTGACACTCTCTACCCATTAAACACTCCCCAGTCCTCCCTCCCCAGCCCCTGACAACCACCATTCTACTTTCTGCCTCTATGAATATGACAACTCTAGTTACCCCTTATAAGTGTAATCAGGCAACATTTGTCCTTTTGTGTCTGGCTTATTTCACTCAGCATAATGTCCTTAAGGTTCATCCATGCAGTAGCACATGTCAGGACTTCATTCCTTTTCAAGGCTGCATAATATTCCATTAAACGAATATACTACCTTTTAGTTATGGCCTGGTTTGTATTATCAGTCACCATGTACTAGCAATTCTAAACAATATCAACTATAAAATACTCCTGCAGGCTGGATTGTATCCATTCTTCCCACTTGAGATACCACTTCATTTTCCTAAAGTTTTCATGTGGAGACTTGGGAGAGGGTTCTTTATCTATCTTACAAGGCAAAATTTCTTATGTACCTTTAAACATCTGTTTTCTAAAATTACTTCTCTCTCAGGCAGCTTGTCTTATTTCTCAGCATTCTTCTGATTGTCCCTTTATACAAATATAAATGGATTAAAAATTCTGTGTCTTTTGGTTGCCAAGGACAGTTAGCCTCCCTATTTTAAAAACCAGCTTGGATATAGAAAGGAAGTATGCAGAGTGAATATGAATATGTATAAGGTATTTACAGTGGTAGGCTTTGGCTAGCCCCTTAAATTGGAGAAGGACCAGGCAGACATAATCTACCAGCCTTTGAACTCATGAGTATCGATTTTGCTCTCAGATGGAAACTTTTTAGAGAAAGAAATGCATTTCAAATAGGAATAGAATAGTTACTTCCTCATAAAAATTGTACTTTGGAAAGAAGTTGGTAAGTTGAAACACATTTGTGAAAAATAACCAGGTGCACCTAAAATGGCATGCTTTTCTTGTTTTCAGTTTGGTGTGATTTTTGCTGGTGCGCAGAAGAACATTGGCTCTGCGGGGGTCACGGTGGTGATCGTCCGTGATGACCTGCTGGGGTTCGCCCTGAGAGAGTGCCCCTCAGTACTGGAGTACAAAGTGCAGGCTGGGAATAACTCCTTGTACAACACGCCGCCCTGCTTCAGGTAATTCCGGAATGCGGCTCATGGATCAATTAAGGAGATTTCTTTCCCATTGGAGCACAGACGTGACTTTCAAGTAGAGCGTGTTTCCGTGAACCCATGACCTGATAGCCTAGAGATCCTATCAAGGTTCTCCATCCAGCTCATGTCTCTCTCGTTACCCTCTGTGTACTGTTGATCAGTCTTCTAGCCCTTTTTTGGGGCGAGGGCGTGTTTTTATTTGATCTTGGTAGCCTTGGTGGTTCACCATTAACCCAGAAGCGCTCTGTAGGTGAAGTGATATAGCTGCATCTCAAACAAACAGTGCAAATTTAGAGAAAAACTTTTCAAAGGCTAGGCCTCCTCTATATTCCTCTCTTTCTCTGCTGGGCCTGTAGGAAGCCGGCTGCTTGGGAGCAAACATACTGGCTTGGAACAAACACTTTCCTGGTTTTTCATCCAATCTGCAGATCCTGTGAGCCTGACTTCCCATTAGCCAAGTGAGAGAGGCTGCAATGTAGCCCTTTCAGGGAACGCAAAACTATCTTGCACCTAGTCATTTAACTCCCAGACTCAGAAGGTTTAGCAGAATCTTTGCGATACCTCAGATTTAACATCTGCCTGAGAGATTCTACTGCTCACTAGCTGTGTGACCTTGGGCAAGTTGCTTAACCCAGGAGTCCCCAACCCCTGGGCCACAGACTGGGCTGCACAGCAGGAGGTAAGTGGCGGGCAAGCTAGGGAAGCTTTGTCTGTATTTGCAGCCGCTCCCCAGCTCTAGCATCATCGCCTCAGCTCCACCTCAGAATTATCAGTGTGGATCTGTTTGTATTCGAAGGATATTGCCTTAGGAGAGTAAATGGCTGTTGGAGTCCGCCTCTTAAACTCCTGGAATTTTCCACGATGGCTGGACGTTCTCTTAAAAGAGGGGGCTAGGGCTAGTGTAGGCATCTGTTGGGACTTTGTTAGAGGTCTCTCTACTTGATGTTGCCTGTAGAAAATTTCTTCCACATAACTTACCATAGGAAAGAAAAGTTATTTTCAAAGTTACAATTCTCATGGAATCTCTGCTGGTTTTCCACATAGCTCACCTGAGGCAGAGCAGCTCATTTTGTGTCCCTCACTTTCCTCAGGGAACAGGGTGTTCTGGGCTAACTCTCCTGGTCTCCAGTAAGCCCCACTCTGTTTCACTCAGGCTGAAAGTGTTTCTGAAAAGCCTATTAGGGATAAGGAGGTATGTGGGGGTGGTGCTGAATCTATCGCTTACCTTTAGGGTTTTAGGCAGTGGAAAAATAGCTCTCTGGCTAACTGGGAAATGAGAATTGGGCATGCTGGGTGGAGAAGGCACTCAGAGTTGGGGACCCTCAAATGCATGGCCCCTGGAAGGGGCTTAGGTGCCAGGCTGCACAGTGGCAGGAGGTGGCTATCTTACCTGATAGAAGGTGGGGCCGAGGTCTGGCTCTGAGTCAGGTGGGTCTTTCAGGGCGAGCCAAAGGTCACCACTGGCTTTGGGAAGGTGGAAGGAGGCAGAGAGACCCTCATTCCTGAAATGTGGCCTGAAGCTGGCAAGTTCTGATTAGAGCACAACCGGAGGAGCACAGGTAGCTGTCACAAATCTGGCACCTTCTCCAAGAGTTACCAAGAAACAGATTTTATTATTATTTATTTGTTTATTTTTATTTTTTTTTTAAGGCAAGGCAACCCTTGGTTGACCTCACAGATTGCAAGGACCTTGTCAGCTTACAATCGCTTATTTTTTTTATTTTTTATGCCTATACCACCTGGTCTTCCTAGGTGGTCTCCCATCCAAGTACTAACCAGGCTTGACCCTACTTAGCTTCCAAGATCAGACAGGACTGGAAAACAGATTTTTTTTTTTAAATGTAATGAATATGTTCATATGCTGTTTGTTAATATTAGGGTGAAAAATCGTCAGGAACAGTGAAAAAGAGGGCCAATCTGTTCACTGGGAGATGAAAGCATCTGGAGTCAGACCTGAAGACACAGAAAGATAGTTGTAGAACAGTAACTTTTTTATAGGGTTACTTTCTACCCTTGGGCCCTAGGCCTTGACCTGGCTTTGACCAGCCAGGTTAGCTGGTTAGCTGGGTGGAGGACAACAGGAAGTGGTGGTGGGGGGAAGGGGGTGGGTGGAGACAGGAACTTCCTCCCCAGAACTTTCTTGCCTTAGGGAACAGGCTGAACTACAGGCAGGAGCAGAAAAAGGATGAAGTTTCTTCCCTAAACAGATCCGAATAGTGATAATATAGTGATAATTGATGCCATTCCAGGGCAGTATTGTTAATATTTGATTAGAATCATGTAAATGTAGATAGACGATGAAAGAGACTGAGATCAATGTGTTCTATTCCAGGACAACACCTGGAAGTTGCTTTGCTTTCTTTTACCCCAAAATAAGAGAAAAGTACATTTCTGTGTGATTGAACAATTATACCATGAATCTATGACTTGAAAAAAGTGGAATTTATTTGCAGTACTTAAACAGTCACTGTTAAAAAATTATAGCTCACCCTAGTGAAAAGGAGCTCCAAATAGACATGAACATTTGTGCAAAGCATCCTCCTCAGTCCTTGAATGTAAACTGATAAGAACACCCTGGAACTTTGTATCACATAGAATTCCTTGAAAAGATCCCAAGTTTGAAAAGGAGCCTTTTTTACCTCCTTTTAAAATCAGGGCCAAATGACTATAGGCCCTGGGAAGTTTGTGTGAACTGCGCTGGATAACTGGCCTTCAAATACTTGCCTGTAGCCCTGAGCAATGAATTGGGGTGGAATAAAGGACACTTGGCCATTCCGTTTAACCCTTTAGTAGAACGTATTAAGCTCAGCTAATGGATAAGCAAAAAGATGTCTAAACTTTTTCTCCAACCCCATTAAAGTTTTTACGTACTATTACTACGCGAACATGTAAGTATAAATTCATTTTAGCTGTTGTTTGAGGTAGACTAACTAATAACAAACAAAATAACCCTACTAATCCAGGCCACCTTTCTTATCGCAGTGTCAGTATAGGCCTTCCCAGCAGGCTTAGCCTTGTTCACTGTCAACTCCAGAAGCACAGTTAGAATCTTTGTAACAGCCAGGGAGAGTTTTCGGGGACCTTCCTGTATGCTTTTCTAAGCCCTAGTGTACAGAGTGTATTTTGCATTTTAAAAAACTTAAAAGAGTAACACATGCTCTTAGCAAAGGTTTTAGAGCTGCTGAGGTTACCACTGTTAATTGCTTGCTATGTATCCTAACAGACCCTTAACTGGGCACATGCAAATGTATAGAGCCATATTTTTAATTATGCAAAGGGAACTTTCCCATACACACTGTTCCGTGAATTCCTTTTTTTTCCACCCTACAAAAAACTACGAACACTGTCATATCCGCTCAAATGCCTGCCTTTTTTTCCCTTTGAATTGCTGTACGGTGTACCATAGAATGGATACACTGTGATTTTACTTCGTTATTGAAGAACCAGGCTTAGATGATAAACCTATGCCAGGTGTTTACAGGTGGCATTTTAGAAGTGAACACATAAATCATTTAAAAGTGTTGCACTGCACTGAGAGTGGAGAGAACTGAGACCAAGCTGCAAAGCTGCGTAAGCATTTTAGGGCCCTGTATTTTAAAGATTTTGGATTGTATGGGGGTAGAAGCATGAGTTACTAATGAACTGGAAACCACAGTAGAGTCACAGGGACCAGATATCGTTCTGGTCCCTTGGATAGCCCTCTGCCTCTTGGCGAGGCTCCATATGCACCTAAGCTATGGGTGCTGGCTCCAGACAACATGTAAAATGCACGGGCTTTCTCCTGACTCTCCCTGGTCAGATGGCATTCAGATTAGCCAGAGAGCATGTGCAGTGAGCCTGAGGCTGATGGCTACTGACAGGGTAGTGTGTTGTTGCTGAGGTCTTGCTGGGACTGTGGACCTGGCCCGGGTCCTTGCTGCAGCTTTGGACTTGGTTATTGGGAACCCTGGCATAGATAACAGAACTGCAGATAAAAGCAAAGCGTGGCCTCTGAAAAATACTGTTGGTAAACAGGCATGATGGTGGTTTTTCTTGGTTCTTGTTGTGGCAGGGCGTTTTTTCTGTGGTTCGTGGGTAGTGAGCAGTTTGGGGTTAGATGGTATCTTAAAGAATAGAGTAGTTGGTGTAGGCAGCGTTGTATCCGAAATGCACAAATGTCCACACATGCCCATCTGTGCTATGATGCCTGTGTAGCAGCTGGACTTGGCAGCTGTGTCTGTGACACTTGGTGCCCGCCCGGTTACCCCATTAGCAGATGAGATAGTGTTTGAGGGCCCTGGAGGCCCAGGGAAACCTGAGGCTTGTGTTACTGGTAAAAAGAACTTGGGCTTTGGAGTCAGACTGATCAGGGTTGGAATTCTGGCCTTAGCGGCCCCTTTCTGGGTGACTTTTGCCAAGTTAGGCTCTCTGACCCTCAGTTTCCCTCATCTGTGAAATGAGATAATGGTGGCTCTGACCTCAGGATTATTGTGATCAATAAAAGAGAAAACAACTAGCAGAATACCTGGCTCAAAGTGAACCTCAGTAATATTCATTCCCTTCTCATTTCTTTCTCCTTTGCCCTCTGATTTCCTCCGTCTTCACCCAGAGAGGCTGTATTTACTCAAGGGCTGTTTTCTGTTCCGCTTTCTCTTCCCTCTCTGCAGCTAGCTGCTGTTTCTCATTCCTCCCAGGGGTGTCTGGAGAGCTAGGCTGGGGAAGCTTCTGAAGAGGCTGCCTCCTAGTTCTGGGTGCTGGCTGCTTTGCCCAGTGCCCGCTGGGCACCCATCCTTAGCTTCTGCTATCTTCTGGGGGTAGAAACTCCAGGGTCCTCCACCACCCCAGTGAGACAGTAAATGATCTAGCTAGTCAGTGTCTTGGGCTTCCCTGGGGGACAAGCCTCTGGCTATTAGAGTGTCTCAAAGGGAGGCCTTCAGAAAGTCACTGGGGAAACTACCCACTGCTCTTCAACATCAAGTGTTTCTGGCTTGGTTTTGAACAACTAATAGTAAAGATAGTATACTAACTGCCACTGATGTGGCCTACCTGCCACGTGCCAGGCCCTGCGTCAAGCACCTCATCCAACCCGTCTCCTGCAGTCCCCACAAGAGCCCTGAGGTCTCACAGGTGACAGAGAATTAAAGTATTTGGTTCAGAAAGAGATAATGCCAAGCTGCAGGAGGAACCAAGGTACAGCAGGGCCTCTTGAACCAGGGACACAAATTCTACCCCATCTGTTCTTTTTCTGATTCTCGCTTATCTCTGTTGAAATGCCAGCTTCATATTTTCAGATGAGCTACTTTCAAATGTTCCCTGGGCTCTTTCCTCGTATCTCAGTTTCACCAGCACACACGTCTGCCTCTTTCTCCTCACTCCCAATTCAGAGAATTCCGGAGAAGGCTCTGATTCGTCTGGGTAGGGCCGCTTCCCCACTGCCTCCTGCCAGGTGGAGGGCTCTGTGTCAGGGCGGCAGGGTGGAAGAGCTGAATACCACGTGCTCTTAGCCTTCTAAGACTGGGACACGTAGAAATAAAAAGTAAAGGAGTGAATGGTAAAAAGTGGGAAGTATGCGCAGAAGGCTCCGGTAGTTCAGGAAGTGAAGGGCTAACTAACTGGGTGGAGGTGAGGTCAGGGGATCTGAAGATGCTTGTAGTGGGGACCAAATGTCAGTAGGTGTAGGTGGGGGGAAGTGTGTTCCAGGTGTTATTAAGTTTGTATTAGGGCTTAGGCTGGACAGGTAGGGACTGATCGATATCCTGTGAGAAGTTTAATGAAACTTCCTTTCTGAATGGCCCTCAGGGGCCTGGCATTAGGTTAATCCCAATTCCTGCTCCATAACATGCTCTCGTCCTTGGTTTCCACGTGGCCCCCTCTCATCTTGTCTGTCTAATGACATCTTTAAGTCCGTTTTAGTACAACTTAACAGTTGGCTTGAATCTTTCCGCTTTTGCAAAGCTGAACTAAATGGATTTTTTTTTGTTGTTTTAATCTTTATTTCAGCATCTACGTCGTGGGCTTGGTCCTGGAATGGATTAAGAACAATGGTGGTGCAGCAGCCATGGAGAAGCTTAGCTCCATCAAGTCACAAATGATTTATGATATTATCGATAATTCTCAAGGATTCTATGTGTAAGTTGATGGATTTATTTTTTCACATTTTGCCTCTTGTGAATTCAAAAAGATGTCTATGCCTGGTACTTTTAAAAGGCAAATGGATGCATTCACCTTTCTCTGAGACACCGAAGTGCTGGTTAGCAGGGTGGTCCTGTATTCCCACCCCCGAATTCCCTGCTTTAGGCCTGTGTCCTAGTGGGTGGTGACATTTCGAATACTAAAGACATTACCCTGGGGAAGATTCTCATTTCACTTCTGGGGCAGACCCCTTCTCCCACTGTCTCCTGCTTCCTCTGAATGCATCCTGGGATTGAAACAAAAACAAAAACAAAAACTAAATATACTTGGTAGAAGTTCTCAACTTTACCTAGAGGCTGTGCTAGAGACCCTTGGTGTAAACACCCACCCCTCCCCCTCCATGCTAATTTACCCTTTTAGGAAAGTTCAGATTCCCTTATTATCAGCCCCATCCCCAGCCTGCAGTCCGTGAAGAGATGAGTTGACTGCTAGTTAAACATTCATGTGACTAAGTAATTCATGAATGTGTTGAGCACTGGAGCGGCTTCTGTGAGGGGTACAGAAAACTTACGGACCTTATATTGGTCTCCTTGGGCTGCTGGAACAAAGTATGCAAACGAACTGGATGGCTTAAAATAACAGAAATTGATTCTTCTCATTCTGGAGGCCAGACAGTCAAAATCAAGGTGTTAGCAAGGCTTTGCTTCCTCCAGAGATTCCAGAGTCAAATCCATTCGAGTCTCATCCAGCTTCTGGTGGCTCCAGGCGTTCCTTTGCTTGTGGCTGCATCACCCCAGTCTCTGCCTCTGTCTTCACATGGCCTTCTCCTTTTTTGTGTGTTTTCTTTTCCAAGGGCATATCACTGGATTTAGAGACTGCCCAGATAATCCAGGATGATCTATCTCATCTAAAGATCCTTTGCTTCATTGCATCCGCAAAGACCCTTTCTCCAAATAGGCCACATTCACAAGTTTTTGCATTTAGAACATGGATATACCTTTTCAGAGGCTACCATTCGAGCCCCTACAACAGACCTCTCACCAAAATGCTGCATATGAAGCATCTAGTACAGTGCCTGATAAATGAAAAACTTAGCAGACGATGTCTTCATTTGCTTTTCAGGATGGGGACAGGTATATGAGGACCAGACTTTATCCTGTGTGTTTGTGTACATGCACACATGTGTATGAGTGCATTTATACGTACATATACATAAATACTTCTCCTTTATCAATCCAAGACTCTGTTCTTAGTGGCCATTACTGTTTGAGGTTTAGTCTGTTTTAACAGAAATGTATGCCTGATAGTAACATGGAAATTTGCCCTCTTTGAGAATTCACTGTGCAATATAGAACAGACAAAACAATGTCTCTGTCCTAACATATAACACATCTTCCTCCGTAACTACCCATGGTTCTGGGATGGTGGATATACTTTTTTTATTTTTACTTTTTATGCCTACAGTACCTGGTCTCCCTAGGTGCTCTCCCATCCAAATACTAACCAGGCCCGACCCTGCTAAACTTTTTTTGGACAGCTAGGATAAAGCAGCATGCTGTTGCCACCTCTGCCCTTAAAGGGCTTGATGCCTCCCTCTGTGAGTTCTAGTCATGCAGTGACCCTCCAGTCACAGTCTGGGGGAGTTTAGCTTGGCTGGATGCCTTGGCTTTGAGCTCCTCTCCCACGTGCGATCTGGAGGAAGATGGTACCCACTGCATTTCTGTTTATTCTGTGGTTCTGTAAAGCAGAGGCAAGTGCAGGCTGGAGGCTTGGTCCTGGGGAACCTTCTTCCCTAGACCCTGATGTGTGCGTGCACAGGCCAAGGAACCCCACTGGAGCCATTTTAAAATGTACGGTTAGCCGTAGATGGTCCAAGGAGCCAAGGACTAAGTAATGAAGCATGAGCGTGGAGCAGGAAGCTACTGCTTTGCCTAGAGGTGAGGGGAGGCCTTTTGAATGAGCTTGAACCTTGGGCAAGAGTATAGTTGGGCAGAGAAGAGGGAAGAATTTTTAGGCAGGCAGAGAGTGGCCCCTACAAAGACATTGAGGGAAGAAAGTATAGGGTGCTTGGGGAGCAGAGCGTGGGCTCCCTGGAGGGATGGCTTGTGCTGGGATTGGAAGGAAGGTCTATGGGAAGGGCTGAGGACATGTAATCCACTTGTTCATTTATCCATCTGTTCATCCATCCATCCATCCATCCATCCATCCTCTTGAGTACTAACTGACTCTGGACTAGCCTTGTTGTAGGCTCTGGGGATACGCAGAAGACAAAAGTCATCTTTCCTGACTCCCAAAGAGTGCTCAGAACCTACATATGAGTGAAAGCAGTTGGCGGCTATTGTGGCTGGGAGACCAATTTTTCTATTAGTTTTTGGCTCTAAATATTTCTCAGGAGATGTATAGGCACAAAATTGAAGGACAGAAGGAATGGTGATGCCCCTGGGAAAAATCCAGGGACTTAGAAAAAATTTTTAAAAATGCATAGAGGACCCTCCTCTTCTTGACGGGGATAAGGCTTGTGGCCCTGGTCCCTGTAACGTGGGGAGGCAGAGAGACAGGCCTCTGCCCCCCTCTGCATCATGTCTTCAGTGCTGGTGGCTTCCAGTCTTCCAGTTCTACACGGGGCGGGGGGCATAGAAGGAACTCTAGGAATCCCCTGAATTCTTTTCCCCCAACGTTCTTTAACTGCAAACACCCAATCTGGCATTTCCCAGAAGGTAGCTTTCTGAAGCCAGTGTGGCAGGCGGGTCCTCTTGTGGGGAATCTAATCACCTTCCCACCTGAAACTCATTTACTATGAACAGCCTTGACTCAGAACTTGAATCCTCTTCAAAATTAACCTCTTTCTGGGAATTTCCATCTACCTGTGAGCCACCTGCCCAGAAAATGTCATCCTAGCTCATGACATTCCTGTGGGACCTTGTTACCAGAGTCCAGAGCAGACTTTCACACCCCCTCCCTTTAGTGTTTGCAGCTGGGTACTCACTGGTTGTCTTTGTACTTTGGGTTCTCAGGAAATTCTTTACTTTCAAACTATGGGAATATGGCCCCAAAGGGAGGTGAGACACTTTAAAGAGGAATACAAAGTAACCTAGAATTAGATGATGCCATTCGCCACCGCCTTTGCTTCTAGTTCTTGTCCCCTATTCCCTGCCCCCGTAGTCTTAAAGCATCCCCTTTATTGAGCACAGTTCTGGGTGGTTTGCTGGAGATTGCATCAGCTCTGCCACTGACCCTGGCAGAGAACTCAGAGACTAGATAAGAAAACTGTAGAAATCCCTGTGTTCATTCCATAGCCTAAGCACCCACACGGCACTGGTTGACCCCAAGATGAGCTCATGTGAGCAGTATAGCATCTTGGGCTTAGAAACCCTGCTTTGCTACTAGCATGTGATCATGGGCAAATGACCTAGCTGCTCTAAACTCAGTTTCCTCATCTGTACAATAGGTGTAATAATAGTACATACTTCTTATGACTATCAGGATTATGTGAAAAATGCATATGAATAAAGAGTATATAATATAAGAGTTAAGAACATGGGCTCTTGTGCTGGTTAGTTGTATAAAGGACAAGAAACAGTGCTTGGCACATAGGGAGCATTCCTTAAAGAGTTAACTCCATCCAAAATAGACCACATTAGGCCACAAAGCAAGTCTCAATAAATTTAAGAGTATCGAAGTCATATCAAGCATCTTTTCCGACCACAATGGTATGAAACTAGATATCAATGTCCAAAAAAACTGAAAAATACACAAACACATGGAGACTAAATAACATGCTACTAAACAATGAATGGGTTAACAATGTGATTAAGGAAGATAACAAAAGCTCCCTTAAGACAAATGAAAAAGAAAAGAGTTAGCCCTAAATATTATTTGTGTTTATTATGTAAAGCACTTAGGACATTCCTGACACGGTGCTTTATATATATTAGATATTATCTTTAATATTATAAAAATGTCCAAATGATAGAGTTCATATTCAGACCTGAGGTCACCTTTCTTACCACCTTCATGTGGAGTGGGGAAAAAAAATTCAGGTTTCCATTTTCTCTCTTCCAAAATCTCTGATTGCTTCTAGTTGCTCAAGGATCCCATTCAGTTTCCAGCAGAGCGTATCTGCAGGCCCTTCACCATCCAGGCCTTACCGTAGCCAGAAACCCAACACCAGCTGCATCAGAGAGTCTGCTGGGGGTCGCCATGCCTTTGCAGATGCAAGTTCTCTGTCACGATGTTCGTTTTTCATCTCCTGTCCTAACTAACAACTCTCGTGTCCCCTTCTGTGAATCCTTTCAGCCTTCTCTCAGGCAGAATTCCTTGTTCGGATTTGCTTCCACAGCCCTTTGCTGTTACAGCACTTCTCACATGGAATTTTAATTCCCTGCTGAGCCATCTCACTAGATTGGGAGCAGTTAATTCCTTTTACTCTTTTTTTTCCCTTCCATTCAGTCTCATACCAGAGGTACTCGGGCACTGTGTAAGTATTTGCTGTGTGCCAGTCGAATCTTTAATTTCTAGCTTTTGTGTCATGATTCATCTACTCTCACAATGGATAGGTAAATAGGGTGCGGGGCTCACTATAAATACGAATTCTTCATTCTTTCTGCTTTTAGTTTTGTTTTTTATTTTTTCCCCTTAAATTTGCCTCTCCACCTCTGTAATTGGATGTTCAGTTTGGGAGCCTGAGGCAGCAGAATATAAAAAGACGGTATCCACTGAATTTTTAATTTAAATATCCACCATGATACTTACCACCTCATAAAAAGAGGAAGCGCCCCCGGAATTCAGGCTCAAAGCCAGCCAGCTACCAGATATTTGGTTTCCCTTCCCACGTCTCTTCTGTCTGTAGGTATGCAACTTGACTCCTATTAACTTTAACAGGAATTATGTATGTGCCCTCAGGAGAGAGCGTAACTTTTAATGGGGGCTTCCTCACGCTGCTTTTATTTGCTGTTTAATTTTAATGACTCCCACTCTGTAAAAGTGTGAGACTAAGACAGGATGTGCTTGAAAATGGAGAAAGAGGATCATTACATATTTTTCTCTTATTCTAGAGTAGCATGTCATTTCCTCTTCCATTTCTTTCTTTGGTTGTCAGTGGAAAATAATTATGGCTGCTTATTTTCCAAATCTGAAACTGAAGCCAAATCCCTAACCATTCCTAGATAAAAAGTTGACTCATTATTTCTAAGAGTCTGTGTAAGCCCTGTGCAAGGTGCTAGGAATAAAAAGATCAATTTATTGAATTTAACAGATACTCATATCACATTTACTCTGTTCCAGACACTGTTTTAAAGTATATTAGTTATCTGTTCTTGCATCATAGAACACCCCAAGACAGTGACTTAATATGACAACCATTTTCTTTGCTTGTGATTCTTTGAGTCAGCAGGTTGAGCCTGGCTCAGCTGGGTGGTTCTGCTGCTATCACCTGGGACCACTTATTCAACCAAAGTCATCTCGTAATTCACCTGGAGCCAGTGGTCAAAAAATGGTCTCACTCACTTGTCTGGTAGTGATGCTGGCTGTTGGCTGGGCTTTTTTATTTCCAGCAGGGCTAGCTCAGGCTTACTTATGTGGCAACAGTAGTCTTTTAAGAGGGCAGGTATAGAAGCTACATGCCCTTTGGAGGCCTAAGCTTGGAAGTAGTACAGGATCACTTTAGCTGTAATCTCTTGGTCAAAGCAAGTCACAAGGCCAGCTCAGATTCAAAAGGTGTGATGAACTAGACCCCATTTATTGCTGGGAGGGCCGCAGAGAATTTGTGACCATTTAAAAATATGCCATAAAAATTCCCTCTAAATACACTTAATCTTCATTCACATCAACCCTATGATACAGATTCCATTATTCTTCCCACTATTCAACAGATAAGGAAAGTGAGGCACAACAGAGAGATTAGTCACACGGGTTGGGATAATAATACAGTGTGACAAGTGTGTTGAAAGCTGCTGCACATTATTTTTAAGTCTAAAAGCCACGATTAGGACCAATATTTTCTTCTCTGTAGACTTGTAGAGAGTCACTCACTGTTGTGTAGCTGCCACTGCGTAGCTGTCGGAGCACTGAAACTGTCTTTACTGGTCTGAAATGGGGGTATCATTATTCTCAATATCCAGGTGAGGAAACTGAGGCTTGCGGAAGTGAAGTACAAGTCACATAAGAGAATGCTAACTCCCTGTTTCATATGTAACAGGGCTCTCCCTAAGTAAATTATAAATGTCCTAGGCAGGTCTTTTTTTCATCTCCTCTTTCCATTTAGAAAATGTTTAAATTGTTTTTTCTGTTGATTTGTTAATGGCAGTTGCACATTTCAGAAAAGTCACTGGAATAGTAAACATGTTTTTCAGATGTCTAGTGGAGCCCCGGAATAGAAGCAAGATGAATATTCCATTCCGCATTGGCAATGCCAAAGGAGACGATGCTTTAGAAAAAAGATTTCTCGATAAAGCTCTTGAGCTCAATATGATCTCCTTGAAAGGTCATAGGTGAGTACACATCCAGTCCAGGAACTTGTCAGAGAATGGGTTTAGGTTTTCAAATGCAGAACAAAACAGATCTCGGAGCCTGCCCAGCTTGGAGTAGCAGTTATTCTAACTTGTTGGGAAAATCAGTTGTCACAGGGTTAGTCATTCCTCCTGTTGCTTATAGAGCCCTCAGCATGATTCCCCTGCTGAGAGCATGGTGAAGCCATGTCTTCCAGGAGCCTTTGTCAAAATTACCCTTGAAAATCACTTAAATTGCTCTTAAAGCACAGGGGTTGCCATCCCATCTCTGGTGAGGCTGGTACAAACCTCTCATGTCAGAACAGATCACTGTTTCTCCAGAGGAGCATCAGCTAGAGTAGTTAATCCTGTGTGCTCTATGAAAAATATGTCCTCCACATGAGAGACAAGAGACCTACCCTGCAGGGGTTATACCAGCTCCCTGCACCACAGGCTCCTGGAATAGTTGAGTTCATCTAAGCTATGTGTGAGAGCATGATGGACTTTCACTATATTAGGGAGGATTTTCTAAATATTAGATGGCTGAACACCTAGCCACCTGTGGGGTGACTGGAAAGAAGGTGATCTTGATGCTGAATTAGATGCTTTTGTTAATGGTGGCATCCTTTGGTCTTTCTAGGTCTGTGGGAGGCATCCGGGCCTCCCTGTATAATGCTGTCACGATCGAGGATGTTCAGGAGCTGGCAGCCTTCATGAAGAAGTTTTTGGAGATGCATCAGTTATGAGCACATTCTAACCAATAGATACTCTGTCTCTGAACAATGTACAAAATTTAAAGTAGCTTAGCAATGGCTTCAAAAACTTAAACTTGGTATTTTTCTTAAAGGAACATGCTTAGTATAGATTCTTTATTTCTCAGATAACAGCAAAACATCCACAGCTCTGCAAAGCTGCTGTGACTTAACAGACACCTTAATTTTGACTTGAACTGGAAGCATTTAAAAAATCTTCCTTTAGCTTTTCTAACAATTCCAGCTTATGTTGTCTCTGCTGCTACTTTTTCTAGGTAGATCTCAGTATTCAAACTTGCCTTCAGACTGACATAAAGTGTAGTTAATTGTTTCTGGAGATGCCCAAACACACAGCATGGAGGGTGGATGTGGGCCACTGGGTGCTGAATCTTGATCCTTTCCAAAATGACAGCAGTGGGGTGTCCTGGGTTCCACAGCTGTTAATTAATTCAGGTTGACGTTGACCATGTGGTGAGTGTTGAGGAGTTCCAGGCTAAAACGCAAACTGGAGAGCCTTTTTTATACTGTTACTCTCATAAAGAGATAAAAGTGACACACTATGTGTTTATATAGCAAGGCCTGTTTTTAATACCAAATAGTTTATATCTCTATGCATTTATATTTCTAATAACGTGGTTCTTGAAGATGTATGTGGAGACTTTTGAGAAATACGGTTCTGTCTTGCCTCTCCCCTCCTCCCTCTTAAAGCCACTTCACAAGATTTCGAAGTTCCTTGATTTATTTTCCTTTTAGTGGGTAAAAGAGAGGCTTGGCTTGTTGGTTTCTTCATTTTTCGGTTGTGCTGTTAAACTAAAAATCTCTGTTAAACCTCCTTATAGTTTGTTCACTCAACTGTTCTCTTTACAGTGTTTGACTAGAGTGATGCTGAGAGTTCCAGAAGATTCTTATTAAAGCATCTTTTCCCCTATTGTTCATTCAATGTCAGTATTTTATGTTGAATACGTGAAGGACATTAAAATCATAAAGCATCTAAATAAACCTTTGTAAGTGAATTTCTTTACCTGCTTTTTACACAGATTGTTCTTTTTTAAACTTTATGATGGGAAAACGGGAGTCTTAAAATAGCATTTGATAAGGGTAATTTAATTTAGTTTATCCAAAGGCGTAAGACTTGAGTGCTGTGCATTCATGTTTTGTTTTGTTTTGTTTTGTTTTGTTTTGTTTTAAATGGTTCGGCACACTGTGGTAGCTTTCCGTTGGCTTTTGGAGTGGATATTATCAGCAAAACCAACTTCCAGCACACCTCTCAGTGTAAGTTTCCATGAACTCTATCCTACTCAGGCCAGAAATAGTGTCAATAGGATGGTTTTGAGCAATCATCGTGTTTCTTTGGATTGTGTATTGATTTCTCATCCCAGTTCTGCACCACTTGGGTTGGTTATTTGGGTTCTCCTGATTAGGGCTAAGCCTTATGGTCTTGGTTTTCTCACCTATAAAAGAGGATTTGAAATAACTCCCCCATTTATCTCAGGGGTGTTTAAGAATTTACAAGGGCTCAATGTACGATGTGGGTAATAACCACAATAAATGTTTAAATAGCAAAAGCCAGCCAGTTCATGGAATCCAACGAAGTGTTCACATATAATAGACCCAGCGTCTTCCTCATCCTTTCATATAACAGCTGCAAGTCCCTGTGGTTTGTACCAGCCTGAAGTTCCTTAGATCTCACTCCCATGGCCATGGCCCACTCTGTTGTTGACCCTCAGCATATTATTTCGGCGGCCTTATCTCCTCCCACCCACCTATTTTAGTACAGCCAGTTGGACTGAATTCTCTTTGTGTTCCTCCTTGATACATAACAAATCCCAGGCTTCTTAACTTGGCAGTCACAGCTTTCTAGCATCTGGCCTGGCCTCTGTATGTTTATATTTCTTAGAACGTGACATGCATATGCCCGTGCTATGACACAAGCCTGGAGGTCCTGCTCTGACTTGGCATGCCTCCCAACCTCCTAACCTTGTTTGTGTCTCCTCTATTGGAACGATGCTCTTCCTTTGTTGTTACAAGGGTAACCCATTTATCCCATCACAGTACCTTCATTCTGTTATTTACTGAGATGCCTGCACGTCTGCCTTCTTCGGCTCCATCACCTGGCTTCCTGCCTTGCCCCGAGGAGATGCTCAACAATTGTCTGTTTAATGAATGAAAAGTTGTAGACTGGTCATGTTGGTCTTCCAGAATTTTGCAAACTGCCTGGAATAAAGAGAGGGATAATCTCACATATATGGATTTTTTCTAAATTTTCAAAAGCTTAGTATACAATACAAACCTATTTTCCACTAAAATGATCAGATATGACTAGTTGAATGAGAAAATTTAAAATCTTGGAGGGCTCCCAGACTTATCCTTATGAATCTGAAATCTTTCGGAAAGTGGTCAGCAACTGCATTTGTCCAAGTACAAAGGGTAGTTCCTGTTGTTTGGACACAAATTGCTGCTGAAGACATTCTGAGTGAAAACCTTGACCATAGTATGACTCAAGTGAACGAACTGACGCCAGTCTGCTGACCATGCAGAGAGGGCTGGGAGGGGAGATTAGGAGGCTCCTCCGTTAGCAGACTGCAGGAGCCAGAACCAGCTAATTGGTCTTTCCATTAAGATGGCCAGCAGGGGAGACAGACAAGTGCGTGCCTTGAAGAATCTGCGAGTATAGCATCCTCATGTTCCTCCAGATCATGCAATTTATACTTCTTTCCCCAAATTGAAGTTTTATTTTTCTCAAAATTCTCGACAACACATAACCATTCTAATGCCATCCAAGTGAGAGAAAACAAAATCGTTCCCATGTTCCTTATATTTACTTTCCAATACTGCTTTGTCTCCAACACTGAAGTTTTATTCTTTGTTCATGCAAGAAACAAAATTGTGTCTGTCTCTAATTCTTCGTTCCTTCACTACTCTCTATATGTTTATCTCAGTATCTAATGCTTTCTCAACTAAGCGCAACTAAGCTGATGCTGGAAGGTTTGCAAAGCCCTTAAGTGAATTATGTGATGTAACAAATAATTATTTCTTTCCTCCTTTAGAGTCAAAGAGGCACTAAGACCCTTAAAATGGACAAGACCCATTGTTAGGTGTCCAGTTCTAAGGCATTAACAGGTCTGGCCTTGTATCACTATGATTAATGTTTGTTGTGTTCTTGGGGAAAATAAAATAAAATGAAGAATTTTCTTACATTTGATCGGAACGAACGTAATTAAAAAGTAAAATGCTACTACTGAGTCTAAGAAGAAATCAATCACTTTAATTGGAAAGAAGATTCGTTGCCTCTGTTGGTAATTGGGCTCTTGGTAATTTAAAATCGGAATCCATGACAGTTTGTGATAAATTGGCTCCTTTTGGGCTGAAGAATGTAAGAAGTTCTAATTACCCTTGGATTATTCCAGAGTAGATGGAAAAGCTTGATCAAAGAGATATCAAGAGAGAGAAAAGCTAGCAGTAAGCATAGAGTTATTGAATTTCTTTTTAAGAAGCTAAAGGGTAAAACAGTTCATTTGACATGACATAAACAAGAACTTGGAAATCCCAGATATGGAAATTGGATTTTCTAAGAAAATAGAAAACGGCATGTTAGAAAAAGTTTAGGTATACAAAATTTCTATAGTTAGGTTATAGAAATTAGCCTTACTTGTCAGCGCATGAGAATATTGACAACTTTGTACCTCACTTGGGGAAAAGTATGGATTTTGCACTTTGAGTGTTTAAATGTATAAGTAATTGATTCTAAGTTTAAGGAAGTCCAAAATGTTTTATTCAAATGAAAACAGTTTAGTAGACATGTAGACAGGGCCCTAATTAATGAATTGTTGACTCAGTCACTGTTGGTATTCTAGCCTTTGTCTCTATACCAATTGTCTAAGAAAACCTGAGGAATAAGCTGGATTCTAGGTTGATGCACTGGGTTGTAAACTTATTTTGAATCATATATGTTTGTTTTATATATCTGTGTAGATGTACACATATGGGTAGGTAGAATTTCAAACTTACAGAAAAGTTGCAAGATTAGTACAAAGAACTCATATATGCTTTACCCAGATTCACCAATTATTAACGCTTAGCTTCATTTACTGTGGCATTCACTCTCTGTATAGATATTTCTTTTTTCTGAACCACTCAAGGGTAAGTCAGAGACATTCTGCCCCTTTACTTCTAAAAAATGATTTCCTAAGAACAATGATATTCTCTTACATAATCACAACAGTTTTTAAACATTGATGTTATTGACTAATCTACAATCCATATTCAAATTTTGCCACTATTCCAGGAACCAGTCCATAATCATGCAGTGCATGTAGTTCCCACATGTCTTTAGTCTTCAGCTTCTTAGTTCTTCAGGTTATTGGCAGTATGTGGAGTATGGTCTAGCTGTTGCACAGAATGATCCCCAATTTGGGTTTGTCCTCTGTTTTCTCATGATTGATTCAGGTTATGCGTTTTTGGCAAAGGGACCGCAGAGATTATATTATATGCTTCTTGGTGCATCCTAACTGGAGGCACCTATTGTCTGTCTCATTGGTGTCTTGATTAAGGTGGTGTCCATGAGGTTTCTCTACTGTCAAATTATTTGTCTCTTTGTAGTTAATAAGTAATTTAAAAGAACAATCTAAAATATAAGGAAAGGTATGCAAAAGGTACATCAAGAAGTCAAAAGGCAACAGTTGGAGGATATATAATCCAGGAGCCCTGAGAGTAAGAAATACACTTTGAAAATGTGAATAGTATGGGCAAGTGTGCTTTTAGTGAACCAGGAAAGGAGGAAAAGAATATGATCAGGATATAAGGATTCACTTGTAGAATTTTCCTTCACTGTCCAGCCAAGTTTGTTTATTTCTCAGTAATTTTACTATCACACCACTCTGGCTACACAGACCTTTAAATCTAATAGCAGGATCATGAACCTCACAGCCTGATTATATTTTGAATGATGTCATATAACGACCTAAAGTTGCTTCTGATGACTCTAGCAAAATAGCTTTCAAGAGAAAAATAAAACCTTGGTCTGCATCAAGCAAGCCAGGTAAAAAGCCAAAGCCATCTTAAGCACCTGAGAAGTGAAACTTAAGGCCGAAATATAAGAAATGTTAAACGTTATATGTTATTCTGGGAGGAAGGGAATAATTATCCAGCAGAGTAAAAGGCGGCTAGAGGCTGAATCATTCCTTCCTGTTTCTTTCCCCTACTCAAACCATAGTTCCATTAGGTTGAAAGTCTAAGGGTTGAAGCAAAAATCTTCAGAAATTCTTGGGAAATGACAAGTGAGCAGGTTAATAACCTCAGGTAGCAAGTGCTCTGCTATAAAATGCACTGGGGAAAATACTTCTGAATTTCTGATGCATTTAATTCTAGAGCAATCTTAATACATTTTTGAAAAAAATATATTCACATTAAGGCTCTAGTTGACTGTCACTGGGTCACTTCTCCCATTAAGCTGTGTCCAATTCTTCCAGCAGCTCATTAGTCAGAACTTTATTCAGTATTTTCCATGAACAAGGTTCTTATGGATACAAAAGCAAGCCAAAAATAATCAAGGTATTAAATCAATTAGGATTTTGTTGGTCATGATAGAGAAAACTTGATCCAAGCTGACTAAAGGGGGCGGGGGAAGGGAATTTATTGGTTGATTGGTTGATATAACTGAAAAGTCCCCAAAGCAAAGCCAGCCCAGGTATGGTTTGCTCCAGAGGCCCAATATATATAGCCTTTGGGTCCACCTTTCTCAGACTCCACACCTTTGCCCTCCTTTACATCATGTTTCACGATAACCACCATGGTGACATTGTCTCTTTAGAATAGCTCCCATGTCTCTGCCTTCTTAGCCAGAGTGCTCAGGCTCGCTCTGCTTGAGCTGCTCCAGGTCAGGTTTTCATTCCTGAACCAATTACTAGGGTCCGAGGAAGGAATGTGCTTCCTCTAGATGGCTAGAATACATCACTGCCAATCCTTGGAGCCAACCACGTAAACCATGTGGAAGCCCACACAGTTTGTCAAGTAAATTCTGCTTTCTGTTGCCCTCATGGAGCTCACGGCCTAGTCTGGGATGCAGACAATAAACTAATACAATATATGAAGTAAAAGAACACAGTCATGAAACTACGTAAGGGAGATATAGTCTAGACTGGTAGGTGGGGAGTAACATTTGCATTGAGAACCAAATGGTAGAGCAGGGGTTAATCAACAAAAGAGATTAGGGGGGTATTTCTATAGATTAGTGGTTAGCACGTCTTCTTTACATGCAGAAGGTCTTGGGTTCGAGCCCCAGTGGAGCCAAGGCCCATACCCTGGGCACAGCCCATACCCTAGGCATGCTAGGCCCCCTGAGTGTGCCAGGCCCCAGATACACCAGGCCCTGGGTATGCGCCATAAGCACATGGGAGGAGACGCCCTGCCTTCAGAGATCCAGTTTTTAGGGGGAGACAGCAATATCCATAGGTCAGGGGTGGAAGTGGAGGTGGGGGCAGGGGTAATTAAAAAAAAGAGAGATTAGAGAGACGTGAGTCGCTTGTGATTAGGGGGACATTATCATTTTATTTTCTCTGGAGAGTTGGTATATAATATTTAAAATACTGAACAATCAGTATGGTACCCTGTAGAGGCCACAGTTCCTAAGGGTGACTGCAGGAAAGCACCAGTTGGCTGCAGGTGGACACGCAACCTGGGGAGGGAATGGGCAGGGGGTCAGATGAGCAGCTGGCATTGGCCCACTGTAGTGCCTGGGCCACTCGCTTTCCTGCTGGATCTGAGACCAGCAGGGCTGAGACTTGAACAACTACTACTAACCAACTACGATGGAAGTAGATAGACACGTAAGTACATAACTTGTATGGCCGCAGAGGTGTGTGTCTGCTGGATTTCAGCCCTGAGTAGACCTCCTCATTCTTCTGGGTCTCTTCTCACTGTCTACCAACCATCCGTTCTTTCTTATTTGATAGTAAATGTTGACTAAACATATAGATGACTATATTGGTAGCATGGGAAAATAATCTACATTCATGCCTGATTGATGTTGATAAGATTTTGCCCCAGAGCAAATTAACAAATGCTTCCTCAGATTCTGCAGAGCGTCTTAAGCATCGATTCTCAATTAGAGGCTTCTGAAAGTTGAATCAACAACTGCCCAAGGTTTGCAAGGTGAGGGGATCTCAGCCTGGAGTTACACGTTGATTCCATTGTAGAGTTTTTAAAACTCACATGAAGAAATAAACTAAGATCTGTTTATTTCTAAGTTATTATTACTAAGTTAATGGACATGTTTAAAAAATCATGAGATGAAGCATTAATATCTTGATTCTCTTCTTGTAGGGGTAGAAAATTTGAGCCTGCATTCCAGCGTGGCGACAATTGTCTGGAACCAGTAGACACTACCTCTTTAGGTGGCACTGTCTAATTTGCCTTTTTTCCACCTTGCCTTCTTTTTTCCTATTTGTTATCTATCTGGCCCTTGAGTACTGGGTCTACACGTAGCAAGCGTTAAGGTTCCTATTAGAAAACCATCTCAAGGCAAAAAGAGTTAAGACATTGGATCATCCTTGGCACCACCTTCCCCCTCCCACCCCATTTTAACCCCTGCAGCAGAGCACAAACTTTAGAGCTGTGTAAAGGCTCTCAAAACTGAGCCAGAGCGACCCCCAGAATAGCTGATGTTCATCTGTTAGCTGTGCGCATGCCGAAAGCATTAATAAATCATTTCCAGTTACATCTCTTGT
This sequence comes from Rousettus aegyptiacus, assembly GCF_014176215.1. Classification (NCBI taxonomy): domain Eukaryota; kingdom Metazoa; phylum Chordata; class Mammalia; order Chiroptera; family Pteropodidae; genus Rousettus; species Rousettus aegyptiacus. The sequence continues at coordinate 38,738,124 of NW_023416306.1, read as the reverse complement.
CATTTTCCTTTAGTCTATAATTTCCTTCTCCAAGTTCCTCTCTTACAGCCTGAAACCCAGAACTAACCCCCCCTAGCTTGGATGGGTATTATCATCAGCCTCCTTTTAGTCTCTAAAGCATATTTCTTGTTTAGGCCTGAAGTCCAGTCCTACAGGTAAGTAAATACTCCCATCCACAAGTCACTCCTCCATCCATCCAATACAGTCACATTTACTTACTCATTTAACTAAATGCAGAGCAGTATTGACAAACCATTATCTTAAGCGATTTGGAGCCCAGCGGGGAAACTAAAATGTGAGTAATCGGCATACTCTGGGACAAGTGCTCACTGGGTAGGATTGCCAGATAAAATGCAGGATGCCCAGTTAGAATTGCATGGTTTGTTAAACCTGTTAAACCACCAGGGAAAGTGTCAGGTGCAAGACAACACACGCAGGAGGACCTGGGAGGCTTCCAAGAAGAAAGCCTTTGAGGCCAACGCGAGTTAAAAGAGGTTAGAGGATAGGGAAGTGTTCCAGGAAGAATATGTTGTTCTGTTCATGTGAAGATGTGGACTTAAGCAGCCCCAGGAAATTCAAGGGCACGGAGTTCAGGACAGTTAGAGCATGGAGGGTTAGAGAAGCGAGTCTCAAAAGGGGACGCTGGTGAGGCAATAAAATTCTGCCATTAAATCTGGATTTGATCCTAAGCGCTGTGGGGCCCCATTATGGGGCTTGAAGCAGCAGAGCATGCAAGATTTGCATGTGAGAAAATTCCTGGCTAGAGTATAGTGGCTGGTGAGAAGGGGAGTCTGGAGACAGGAGAAGGGAAAGTGGTGCCTGCTGCGGCAATAATAGTGAGCGATGGCAGTGGCCGTGAGGGAGAAATGGAAGAACTACCTAGAGGGTAGATGATGAGATGTGGGAGATGAGGGAAGGGGAAAGGTCAAGTATGACTTATGTAGTGACTGAAAGACAGCTCCACTCAACGGGACAGAAAACACAGGAATGCAGTCCTTTTTCACTGCTCTGCTCTGTCACAGGGCTGACCCCCGCAAACCCCACGTCCAAGATTTTCTTGACAACTTCCCCCCCTCCTTTTAATTCCCCCCACCCCCACTTCCATCCTTGACTTATGGATGTTGCCCTTTGCCCCTTAAGAACTGGATCTCTGAAGGCAGAGTACATCTCCTCTCACAGGCTCACGGGGTGGAACCAAGGCCTGGTGCACCCAGGGGTATGGTCCGTGGCTCCACCTGGGGCACGAACCCAGGACCTTCTGCATGTAAAGCAAACGTGCTATTCAGTACACTATGGAGCTACCTGCCAACTTTTCTTCAGGGAGGGTCCAACCATTGGCAAGAGATTGGAAGGCAGGAGGAAGGGAGAAGCTGGGGTATTTCTCCCTCCGCCTCTGCAGTAATCAGGTAGCAGGGCTGGTGGCTGCTTTGCCTCTGTGTCCCTGCCTCACCAGGCAGCTGCTCTGTTTGCGTTTCCAGCTCCTGCCTGGCAGCTCTGGCTCTGGCTGTAGCAACACCACCTCCCTCTTTGCCCTTCCAGTCATGAGGTGGCTGTGGCTTCAGCTGTTGTGACTCTCTGGGCTGTCCTACCAATTTGTTTGTCCTTTTAGCTTTTCCATTACCATATGAAATTTGCTGTATCGAGCTGCATGTCATGGCTGTTTTACTGAGTGGACATGAAGTTATATGGGCCTGCTGAGTTTGAGGTGCCCATATGAGACATTTCAATGGTAATGTTTAACAGCAAGTCACATATATAGGTCTAAAGCTGCCGAGAGTAGGCTTGAATGCAGACAAATTTAGATGTTAATTAAACCCAGGGGCGTGGATGAGATTTTTCAGGGAAACGATATAGAGGAAGAGCAAAAAGCCTGGAGAAACAACACAGAGAAAGATCTGCTAAGAAAGAGATTAGGGACATGGTGTAAAAGAAAAAAACTATCATGAGGGTTGGGCAACACAGATACAAATGAAAGATATTGTCAAAATAGAGACATTGTTTAAGATGGTAACCACTTGGAGGTCACATGGGTAAGGACTTGGGGCACAGGAGGCTGAAGTGTAGTTTGGAGGGGAGCAAATAGGGGCAGGTCAAGAAATCCTGCTGTGAAAGGAATAAAGAGGAGCAGCGGGGTCTGCGGCCATGACCCCCTGAACAAGCCCGATCCTGTCTGATCTCGGAAACTAAGCAGGGTCGGGCCTGGTTAGTATTTGGATGGGAGACCACCTAGGAAGACCAGGTATTATAGGGATAAAAAATTAAAAAAAAATAAGGGATTGTGAGCTGACAAGTTCTTTGCAATCTGTGAGGTCAACCAAGGGTTGTTTCGCCTAAAATAAAAAAACAAACAAACGAATGAATGAATGAATGAATGAATGAAAGGAGCGGGTAAAAGGACACAGAATGGAATGAAGGAGGGCATTTTCTCTGAGGAGAGCCTTGTGGCTGCTACACTATGAGTGGGAAGGGTCCACAGAGGAGTGTGTCAAGATAAAGAGAGGATGGCATCTTGAGTCCAAGGTGGACTGGCTCACAACATCCTTCAGCTCCCATGGATTGGATATTCCCTTTTCTACTTTCTACACAGACTGTGGAGGCTGTCCCTCAGCTCATTGAGTCAGCTGCCCTTGATTCATTTGGCTTTCTCTTATCTCTCAGTATACCTGGGTCATATGTTATGTGACGGTTAAGTTCTCAAAAAAATTACTAACAATGGTTAATTTTCTTGAGGAATCACCGAGGCTCAGACCATGTTGGAGACTGACACACTGTTGCAGGAAGCGACACCTGACGGAGGAATTCGGATGCCCAGACAACTGTGTTAGAGGAAGGAGAATTTATTGCTGGCGGAGAGCATTAGGCATTCAACAGACCCAAAGCACGATCTCCCCTTGGTTAGATTTATTACAGTTTATATACTCTCGCTGTGTCCATGCAAAGGGCATGTGATATCTTTGTCTGAGGTTTCACATGTGCCTCATGACTCAGGATGGGAGGGGAAGCTTCGTGTGCAGGGCTGCATGGGGGGATGAATTTCCAGACCACTGGTTTTGCAGAACCCGTGACCTTGGCGTTATCAGCACCATTACAGGACTCTCGAACAGAGAGATGGGACACCTAGGCTATAAGCAGAGAGCAGCACTTACTCATGCTGCCACCTGCTCAGTGGATTCCTATCCAAAGGCTGAGCTCCAATTGTAACATAACAAGCAGTTTTACACAGTCTTATTATTCCTACACTAAGATAAGGAAGAAAATTAGTTGGTTGGCAAGCCATGAATCAACAGATGTGAGCTGGAGAGTCCTTGAGGTGGGGGAGGTAGCTATGGGAAACCATGTTAGCTGGAGAGCACTGGGCAGAATGGGGAGAGAGAGAGCAGTTGTAACTGGCTGTCGGTCATTTCTGCAGGCCCTTTCCTTTGCATTTTTCAGATGCCTCCTTTCCTCTTTCAACACTATTTCTTAAAAAGCCAAAGTAGCCCATTTTTCCTCTAGCATTGGGAGAGTGATTACTTTTCTTTTGAGAACTCAATGAAGGGATCGGCTTGCACGTAGGAATAATATTGCTTGAAAAATGCAAAAAGTGAGCTACTTTGGCTAGAAGAGGCACATAGGAATAATATTGCTTGAAAAATGCAAAAAGTGAGCTACTTTGGCCTGGAAAGGCCTCCAACATGGAGAGCGCTTTCCTTCCCGAGGCTATCTTCTCTGGCATCTTTCTTTGTTGATAATATTGGGGGAGGTCATTAAGAAGATGTGACCTCTGGTTGACCCGTGAGCTGGATGCAGGTGATCTGAGGCTCCTCACCCCCTCCCCATCCTCGGAATGCACGCTCTGCCCGTCAATACCACAATGGGAACCATTTTAAGGATGCATCCTCGAGAGAGCCATGCCTTGTTGAGACCACCTGGATGGTACACATGACCAAATGCCATCGAGGCCTCTGTATAAACTCTTAAGATTCTGGCGGGCGGTTTGGAAACCTACTTGTCTTGTGGACCAAGACGAACCTCGTGAGTAAGTTTTCCTTGCTTCTTAAAACTGCCATCTACCAACCTGAAGTGGCCTTCCTCTTTCTTGCCCCCAGTATACGGGGACAATTTGGGAACCAAGGGATAATCTTAATGCTTTGCTTCCTTCCAAGTATATAAATTTCAAACAATGCTTTGTGATGAAAATTATACAAGAATCAAACATACATTTTACATTGTGTCTTTAAGGAATTAGCTTGTGTTAAATTTATATGTTTCTTCACTATTCTTGTTCTTTGGGCTGTTTTTTCATTCATGTCTGCTCTTGTTCAGGTAATTGTCTATTAATTTATGAAAATATTTTGTCAATTTGGATGTACTATGTTTTATTCTTAATTTCAGTTTGTATCCTTTGCTCTCCAATAATCATTGGAGTGCTAGTTTCAGTATGTTCACGATAACAAAAATGCTTTTGAGAAATATCTTGTTTGCAGAGCAGTTTATATAGCATATGCGTATACTCTTAGTTCTTCCTCAAAACCCAGCTTATCATGGATGAAATTTCTCCCACAACTGTGGGGTCAGCTACAGGCTGGCTGTCAGTAGAGCTGGGGGTGGAGGTGACTGGCACACATGTCTCTCACCCCCCAGCAGGGAGCCAGGGCTTTTGCTCATGGCGATGGCAGGGCTCCAAGGGCTGTAAGGCGTCTTGAGGACTAGCTCTGAACTGACATACCATTGTTTCTGCTACATTCCATTGGCCAGGGCAAGTCACAAAGTGAACCCAGATTCAAGGGTAGGAAAACTGACTCTACCTTTCAATGGGAGAAGTTGTAAAGTCATGTTGCAAAGGGTGAGGCTACAAGGAGGCTATTAAGAGCCATTTTTGCAATTTTGGAAGAAAAATGCTGTCTTCTTCCAGGTCTTCGAAACCTTCATTTTCAAACATTCTAGATTCCTACAAGTTGCCATCTCTAGCTTAGTAGTACCTAAAAATTCCCAATCCATTTTGGTGAGGGGGTAAGTTGTGATAAGAGTTGTCTCTCTAAATGAGGAGCTCTATTATTTACATTATATTGCCCCTCATGCATTACTTACAAGGTTTCCCTGGATGTGTGCACAATTTCTGTGTACATCTTGAGAAATAAATTATATGGGTCTCTTTCACTTTCTCTAGAGAGGTTATAGAGGCAGTAAAAGTGTCCAAATTTGTGAGAAATTGGAATAATCAAGAGTTACCTGTATGGAATGCTGTTAACGACAGCAGTTCACACTAGAGTACTTTTCATCTGAGACACTCAGGATCTGTTAATAGATTAAAAGTGGTAAAAGACACCGATCTAGAGAATTTTCATTATCTTGTGCTTTGAAAACTCAGATTTTCATTGGTTTGAATGGGCCTGAAAATACATTTTTATTACTAGGGGCATAGCAGTCTTCTTAATAAAGCAAGGTGAGTTACAAGGAATCATCTGATGAAGGGTAAATGCACCATATTCCATTTTAAGAAAAATACAATATAAAAGTCTTAGTGTGGAAGAAAATCTTTATATGATCTTTTAAAAAAACCTTAAGAAAAAAAAAAAAAGACATGACACTATATTAAATTTAAAGCCAGTGACTTATAAGTAAAGAAAAGCAAAGACAATCTGATTAGGGCTGTTGTATTGTTCTGGTATTTTTTATGTCTCATCCATTTCTGTGGCCTTTTTTAGATCATAAGCTTTTAGGGCACAGAGAACAACTTCATCTTGATGTAGTACTGAGCAAATGCACCAAGAGGTTCTCAATAAATAAGCATTAAATCGTTAATTCCAGAAGGGGCCTTGAGAAGCCCTCTCTTTACTCCCTGGTCATACCGTTTTAACCAGATTTTTTTTTCTTTTACTCTCAAAATTCAGAGACTCCAAAATCAGAATTTATTTCTCACCTTTGCCTTGTGCTCTGCCATAGACATCTGTAGAGCAGTGTAAACTCTGCTTGGACCCCTTGGCCCACCCTCCTGACCCATAGTTAGAGCTGCTGTAGTAGTGTAATGCTGATCTAAGGGGCTGTCTCGATAGGACTCGACTAGAATGTGCCCTGCTCATTTTTTTTTTTTTTTTTTTTTACACAAAAGCTGGGGTGCTTAATCACTCTGGCCCCCAGTCTTATTTACAGGTTCTGGGGAGGATTAAATGAGCTTGCGTGATATCCAAGTGACTGAGGCAGAGTACATATAGAATGAACCTTTGCTTACTTTTAATTAGTTGCAGAGAAGAACGTGACCCTCAGGATGGCAAGCTTGGCACTTCTCAGACATCATTATGTATATGCCTCTCTTATGGATCTTGTTAAAAGGCAGATCCTGATTCACTAGTTTTGGGCTGGGGCCTGGATTCTGTATTTCTAACAAGCTCCTGGGTGATGGTTGTGTTGCTGGATTGTGGGCCTCAAGTTTCTATCTCCTGCCTTTCTCCCTGTTTCCTAGCAGAGCAATACATCTGCCCCTGAGAGGACAGAAAACATCTGCATTTCTCTCTCAGGCGAGGGGCCTGTACCACCAAGTTAAGGTGGGCAAAAGAGACCTGCAGGCTATGAATCCTGTTCCAGGCTCCTGGAATTGTAGACAGATGGTCTGGCTTTAAAAACTGGCTCTCCCACCCTCTGGCTGTGTGATCTTGGGTAAATCACTTAACCACTCTGTGCCTGTTTTTACATCAGCAACAGGGGATAACAACAGTACCTCCCTCAGGGGATATGGGGATTAAATGAGATAATAGGTGCAAGCCCGCAGCAGTACTGGAATATAGTAAACACTCAGTAAACACTTAGCTCTTATTTTTATTAAGAGACTGGTATTCTTAGAAGATGAGGTGTCAACATGAGTAAATATTCTCTACAACAAAAGTTCCTACAAAAATGTCAGCCTCCTTCTCTCCTGAAGCTTGGACACAGAGGAAAGAAATGGGTGGAGTAAATAACCCCACACTAAGGGCCTGTTACCTCCAGCAAGCAGGTCAAAGGGCTGCTTTGCAGGCCAGTGTGTCAGTCCCTGTCTGGCCAGTCCTTTCCTTTGATTTCTCCCCCTTATCCTCTGTGGGCGGATTCACTCTTTATTGCGAGAAGAGAGAAGGAACTGTGCACTAAAACCTATGCTTACTTGGAAACTTCACAACTTTTTAAATAGAAAAAACTCCGAACCAAGAGAAAGGAACCATTCAGGATGGACTTTAATTGGCTATTAGTGCACTTACTGGGTGGTAGAAATCGCTTGGCCTTTGGCTCCAGACCATGCTGGGCTCCTAGGGCAGGCATTAACAGCTCATTAACGCGCGCCCTGTCACTGCTTTACTGCCTAATTAATACTGCCTGCTTCAGGGATAGGGGAACACAGCTATAAATTAAATGGTTCTATCTATTGCTTCAGCAATGAGGGAGGAAAAAAAAATATTATCACTTCATGCTTGTTGCATTCATGACTGGACTAGAAAATCAGAAGGATCAGTATGGGTTTTAGTTTCTTAATGTTCACCTCAGGGTAGAGAAAGGTCGGTCCCAAACTCAACCCCAAGCTGAGGTCAGAAAGCAGGATTTGATGGTGTGTAGTCATCCCTCAGGTTCCTTAGAGAATCTCAGAAGTATGGGAAGTAGAAATGATCGTGTGTAGGGCAGATTAGCCTCATTCTCCTCCCAGGCTTGAGGAGAGAAACAGAAGAGGAGGAAAAGCACTGTCATGGGCGGTTGGGCAGGTTGTGCACTCTACACATTGTAGACATAGAATATTTGCATATATTATTATGACGACTTTCTGACAGGTGGAAATACATATCTTGAGGAAGTATCTTTTTCTGTTTCTCTTAGAAGACATAGAAGTACTTCTCAATGGGGATGATTTTATCTCCTAGACTATACCTGAGACTGGCGACATTTTTGCGTTTTCACAAATGAGTGGTGTGCTACTGGCATCTAGTGGGTAGAGGCCAGGGATACCGCAAACCAGTCCTATGTTGCACATGGCGATCCGCCGCAACAAAGAATTACCTGCCTCAAAGCTGTGGTTGAGAAAGTCTGGTCTCAAGATAAAGGGGAGCCTGATTCTCATTCTGGCACCTGCTCCCTGCTGGTTCTGGAAGTGTTACTGCTGGAAAGGGAGTGAGCCATTTCTGACTCTACATCCAGAATGATTCAGCAGTCTATAGTGCACCATGTGCCCACAGGGGCCAACATGCCCAGAGGAACTCACGGCTACTTGACAGCAGGGCTATGTCCCAGACAGGGCTGTGGATAACGGCGGCAGCCATCATGAGAAAACTATCTTACATTGGGAGCCCTCAATTCACCAGGCTCAAGTGTTTCTTTCTTCTATCCCATGGGCCTCTGAGATGAGACAGCTTTCCTTCTCTCTCCAAAGCTTCCTACGTTGTGATTCCTTGCCTCTCAAGAGGGGGGCACGTTATCCTCAGATTTGTCTTCCATGCTGCCTCCTAGACTAGTTTTTGAAGGTTTTGTGGATGATCAGTTAGGAGATACAGGTAGAAAACAGAAGACAGAACTCCAAGGCTGGTGCCTGGGTTTAAATCCCAGCTTTTGCATGTGCCAGTTATACAGCCTTGAAAGATTCAATGAACTTTCTGTGCCTCAGTTTTCTTATTTGTAAAAGGAGAATGAGAATAATGCGCCCGTTTCATAGGGCTAAGGTGAGGATCGAGTTAAGACACGCGATGTGTTCAGAGCAGTGTTTGGCATGCAGCAAACACCTTGGAAGTGGTAGCTGTGCCAGGCCTTTTTCCACATTCACTTTTGGGGCACAGTATTCGTTTGCTAGGGCCACCAGACAACAGAAAATACATTTAAAAATAGAAATTTATTTTCTCACACTTCCGGTGGGTGGAAGTCCATGATCAAGGTGTCAACAGGGTTGGTTTCCTCTGAGGGCTGTGAGGGAAAGACCTGGTCTAGGCCTCTCTCCTTGGCTTGCAGATGGCAGCCACCTTTTCACTATGTCCTCACATGGCGTGTTTTTCCTCTGTGGGCATCCCTGGTTGTCTGTGTGTCCTTATCTCCTATTCTTATAAGGATAGGAGTCAGATAGGTTTGGGATCCGCCCTAATGACCCCATTTTAACTTAATTACCTCTTTAAAGACCCTATCTAGAAATGTAGTAACATTCTGAGATACTAGAGATTAGGGCTTCAATATTCAAATTTTGGGGAGAATTAGCTCAGCCCAAACACCTGGCAAAGACCTGGTAACAACACCGACATAGTCCTGAGTGTTTAACTGTGATTCTTAGTGAAAAGAAAGCCATGTAGACCTGGAGGGCATTATGCTAGAGAAAGATGAATACTGAAGATCTCACCTATATGTGGAATCTAAAAAAAACTGAACTCATAGAAACAGAGAACAGATTACTGGTTGCCAGAGGCAGGGAGTAGGGGGCAGGGAAAAGGGTGAAGGTAACCGAAAAATTTTCAGTTACAAGATACATAAGTCCCGGGGATGTAAAGTACAGCATGGTGACTCTGGTTAATACTGTACACCACCCCTTGATTTATGTGGATGATCCGTTCCATGGGTCTTTTTGTTTTTTTTGTTTTTTGTTTTTTGTTTTTCATGGAAGAAAACCACGTAAAAAGAGTCCACCAGCATGAAAAAAAAAAAAAAATGACCTAAAGAAATAGGTCCATATAAGCATATAAGTTTTAAAAATATTTATTTCACATATTTTCATTAAAAAATTCTTTAAAAAGTTCAGAAAAATCAAAATAGATTTTATTCGCTGTCGGTGTTTTACTGTAATCTAAAGCAATCTGCCTTCTCTTTTTAATTGGCACAAAGTTGCCGTCTTCATCGCGTGAGATATTTGGAAGCACTACTTCAGTTTCATTATTAATGTTTATGTTTTTGGATGATCTTTTTCCAACCTTATCTTTTGCTAAGTTTTCATAAATTCTTTGATATTCATTGCAACATTAAAAAAATCTTTTCAAAATTTTAAGGTTCATTGGATGTTTGGATCAACATCCAGAACTACAGTTTCCAGTTTTGTGGCCAGTTGAAGGGCTTTGCAAATAATTTCTGCAGTGAGCGAAACTGGCGCAAGTTCACTCTTGTATTCACCAGCAGGATGAGCTTCAGATAGTAAGTGAATTAATTCATTATCTGTTACTTCGTGATCAACCAGTAATTTGTTATTATCATCTATATACAAATCGTGAAAGCCTTCTTCTTCAAATTTATTTAGGAAATTAATAATGCCAGTTAATCCCTCTTCAGTTGTTGAAACTGTATTCCCTGGAACAACCAGCACGCATTTAAAGTTGATGGCTTTATATTACTCAAAGCTAAAGCGATATTCTTGATATAACTTAAAATTGTGTATTTATTTCAGGCTTCTGTAATAGCAAGTAATTCATTATCTTCGTTTATTAAATATAAACTCTAAACTCTGTTATAGTAAAATTTTGTTTAATATAATTAATTATAAATATGGAAATAATGTTCTGATTTAAAGGTTGGATCAAGGAAGTTATATTTGGTGGCGAATATGCAACTTTTATATTTGGATGTTCTAAGTTATGTAGATGACTAGGGGCATCATCTAAAAGTGAAAGTATTTTAAAAGGAAGACATTTTTCCTTCATATAATTTTCAGCTCCTACAGCAAAACATTTGTGAAACTAAACCTGAAAAACATCAGTAGTCACCCATGCTTTTTTATTTGCCATCCAATGAACGTGAAGATCATTAATAATTGTGTGTTAGTAAGTATTACTAACTTTGTATATTGCTGAGTTAAGCTAATTTTTTTTTTTTTTTTAGGAAGAGTAATTGCCAATAATGGAAATGAAAAGAAAGAACCTCATAAAATAATACTATGTGAATGGACACCGTTTATAAAAAAGTCCCTGTAAACAGGGGAAATAGTTAATGTATATAAAAAAAAATCTCACATAAAAAAATACCACATAAATTAAGGGATGGGTTTATTGTATTCTTGAAAGTTGCTGAGAGGGTAGACCTTAAAAGTTCTCATCACATAGAAAAAAATTGCTATCATATGAAGTGATGGATGCTAATTAAACTTATTGTAATCATTTTGCAATATGCATACATACATCGAATCATTTCGTTGTATACTTGAAATGAATACAATGTTATATATCAATTATATGTCAATAAAACTGGGAGGAAAAAAGAAGACAGCCAACATCTCAGGTATAAAACCTCCTCCTCTCTTCTCCTTCCTTCTCATGTTCAAGGTAAGACCTCAGGCCCATTTGCCTTAATTATATTTCTATCAATTGTATCAACAAATGGTAGGTGCTTCCTTTCCCATACCTTTCTTTGCTAGCCATTTGGGGGTATGTTAGAACCACACTATTAGAGTGATGGTATAGTTCAGATTTTTGTAGACATATCACAATTTCAAAAATTGTGTCCTCTCGTCCACCTAAGAACACTTGTATTTTTCACACAAAATTGGGCTTAGAAATGATGGCCATGGTGACTTCCGTGCCAGGAGTGTAACTTGGTGGGGTGAGAAGAGAGTGGCAGGTGACAGGTGGGCAAAGCCAACAGCCAGAAAAAAGAGAGAAAAATTTAAAAAGACTCAGAAAATTCATAATTCTAGAATGAATCCCCAAATAATAACAGTTTATTGTAGCAGCAAGTGCTAGCCTCTAGTTCGCTGCCAAATGTATTTCTCAAATGGCATGCTAGTAGGAACATTTAATACAAAATTCCTGGCTGTAAAATGGAAACATTAATACCTGCTTGTGTTTGAAGGTTGTTTCAAGGAGTAATGCTAATATCAATAAAAATGAACTAAAGTAACGTGGAAAGTATTACTTTTCCTCTCAATCACTACCAAGCAATGGCTTTACTTATACTGAATCCTGGAAGTGTCTTTGAATCCTGGAAGTACTGCAATGATCGTCTTCATACCTGCCAAATATTCCTGCACAACATGGACAAATGATTATGGCTTAGCTCTCAGGCCTCGCTTAGGAGCTAGTGCACAAGAGGATCAAATTGATACACATTACGGCATCCTCAAGGGTCTTTGGCATAGGTCTATAGATTACTTTGCTGAAGGCATTTGTTAATTGGACAGCAGACCCTGAGTGGCAAGAAAAATGTGCTTGTCAGCTGGGAATAGCTCCTCCAAAAATCAACAGATATAAGCAAGGCAATTTGTGAAGGCTAATTAGAACGTGGTTTCTATTTTGGACAATAAACTCTATTTATGATAGTCTCCCAGTCATTAAGTATCTCTGCTGTAAGAGAAAACTGGGGCTATTAACTTTTTCAGATAGAACCAGAAGGAAGAGTGATCATTTTTTTTATAAGCAGAAGGGAAGGTTCTGCTCAATAAAGATCAATTAAACATCTCTGTTAAAAGGCTGCTTGGAGCCAGTGCCAGTAGAAATTCTACTGTATTAAGCCAAGCTCCCTTATTCCCTTCTCCCCACCTCCCACCTCTGAATCTCGCACTGGGGAAAATTTTAAGAGGACACTGGCAGTTGTAAGCCCTATAAGGTGACAGAAGCTCTCACATCTGTGGCTGAATGATCTTTGATGTCGAGTGACTTTTCATGCATTTAGCAGGGGCATTCCCAGAGGACAGCAGGCAAATCAAATGCTCCTCTGGATTCAGCTGAGCATCAGTCATCCTCATGAAAGAGTAAACAAACAAACAAACAAACAAAGCATAACCCAAAACCAAAACTATATATATATGTGTGTATATATATATTTATATACGTATATATATATTTTTATGTATATATACACACAGGCATACACACACACACACACACACACACACACACACACACACACATCAGTAGATTCCCTGAAAGATTACTTGGTGGTCAGAGCTCCTAATTCTTAGGATGCAGGAAGAGTTTTGGAGACTCTCAGAGGCCCATTATATAAAGAAAGCCTTCCTCAATTTCCACCAAAATCTTACACTTACTACTTCATTCTAGTCCTTTAAAATAACTTGCACTTCTGTTCTCTGCTTTAGACTGTGTCCTCTAATGTAAGTTCCATTTTTTCTTGGTCAGAATTCTCTATTGTGCTTTCTTCCACTTCAATACCTACCTGACAGTTACGTTTTCAAACATCTATTCCTCATCGAAGACATAAACTCCTTGTTTATCTTTTCATCCCCTATTACCTGTCCACACCCAATATCTGGTTTGATGCTTTGCACATGACAAGCATGTTGAAATAAGCCTGCTTGTTGGTCTTGGGTGAACATCATTGCAGTAGAAGTCTTGATAAGCATATTCCTGAAAAGCAGACTGAGTCAGGGGAGAATCCAGACAGGATGAATTAAAATGGCTTCATCTATATTTATACCCAGAGATTGTTGGACTTAAAATCCCCAGCAGTAACTCAGACATCAAAGCCCTGGGCCTCTTGTATTAATATTTTTATTGCTGTGTAACACATGAGCATAAACTGAGCAGTTTGCCATACATAACTTTTTTATCTCACAATTTCTGAGGTCAGAAGTCCAGGCATGTTGCGGCTGGATTCCTTGCTCTGTTGGGGTGCCACCAGCTGATGTCAAGGTGTCAGGCAGGGCATGGTGATACTCTGGTGTTCAGCATCCTCTTCTAAGCTTGCTTAGTTATTGCAAGAATTCGCTTTCTTATGGTTGTAGGACTGAGGACTCCTTTTTTTCTGGCTGTCAGCCAGGGCACTCTCAGCTCTTAGAAGACACTTTTCTTGCCACATGGCTCCTCCATCTCTAAAGCCAGCAATGACTCTCCCCCATGTTGAATCTTTCACTTGTTTTGATTTCAACTCCTCTATCTCTGACCTCTAGATTCAGGTCTAACGGGCTCAACTGATTTCAATCAGGCCCATCAGGATGATTTCCCTGTCTTGAGGTTAACTGATTTGGGACCTTAATTATATTGGCAAAATGCCTGCAGACTAAATTAGCATGTGATTGGTTAATTGGAAGGTTTCTTTTCAGCAGGGAATAGAAGTCTTGGAGGCTATTTTAGAATTCTGCCTACCACATTGAATACACAGAGGGAAAAGCTTCACCCATCTGTTTGTGTTTGATCTGCTAATGTCCGTCATGAGTTGTGCAGACAGGGAGGTTACTAATCTACATCTGATTTTAAAAGCGCTGCTCTCTGAAGAGGGAGAAGACACAACCTTAACTTTACCCCTTGATGAGGGTGATGTTTCATGGTGTTGAAAAGATTTTCATTATATCAGTTGCTTGAGACACAGCCTTAGTGAGATGACAAATAGCAAGCATTAATGTCTCTTTTACAATGGCATTATGAATGGTCTAAGAAGGGGTCAGCAAACTATAGCCAGACATGTTTTTGTAAATAAAATATTGGTCCGCAGCCATGCCCATTCCTTTCCGAATTGCCTCTGGCTGCTTTTGTTCTGAGTAGTCGTGACACAGCTCTTTTCGCTCACAAAGCCAAAAATACTCTCTGTCCCTTATCTTGCCAACCTCTGGCCTAAAACCGCTCCCGTAGTTCTCTGGATCATTCGTTAAAAATAATTCCTGGGCCGAACACAGACCCACTGAGTCAGAAGCACCGGGGTAAGGGGTTTGGGAAATTATATTGAACAGGCCCCCCAGGTGATTCTTTTCACCGGGGAAATACTGATTTCAGGTGTGCCTTCTGGTCAGGTAAGGGGAGAGCTTTTAAAAGAGGACGTGGGTGTTGCCTTCAAGAGCACGGACTTTAAGTTTCCACCATCCAGGATGCTTCCCAGCTCTGCTTCTCACCAAAACTTGCCATCACATGTAAGTCACTTTTAACTTGCAGTTTCCGCATGTGAAAAAAGAGGATAATTCTAATTTATTGTTAGTGTGTGTATATATGTTGAGTGCCTAACACAGTGCTTCATAGTGGTCACCCTTTTTAAGAGGAGCAGCGCTGTATAGATACCAGACAACCCCACTGTGGAAACAGCACATAAAATAGATGGGCCCAGTGGGGCTTTATGATAATAGTCCACAGTGCATAGGCATCTTCCTTAGAAAGAAACACTCCCTTAAAGGAATCTTCCATTGTGTTTCGGACAGTATTAAGCTTTCCAGAAACTCAAAATTTCCTGCATATCATTGAATATTGAAAGAGGTTGTGATTGATTATTTTAGGATATTACTGAGTTTGCAATGGAGTATTTAATTTTATGATGAGAACTCTGGTACTTAGTAGGAAACCTTTATTTCATTTTCTTCCTATTTCTGAGGTCAAAGCTTTTAAAAATCACTGCCTGATGAGATCATGCAAATTAAGCCATCCCTACAGCAGTTGAAAAAACTTTTTAGATAAATTGTTATGCCTTTATCACATAAACTCTTGCAAGAAACAGGACTCCAATAATACTTTAGGTTATCAGGGAGTTTCATATTTTACTGAAAGGAAAGAAAAATCAATCTTGAATCTTTTAGTCCAATGACCAAAGAATTACTCCATTGATTTTATTCAGCTACCCAGGTGAGCATGCAATTTATCTTGATTTAATGTTATCTGACTTAAAGTTTACTTTTTCTGGGAAACATTAATTTGAATGTTAAATGGATAATAATTCTGTAATACCATACCTTCTTTAAAGTCACTTTACACAATTTATGTAAACATCTAGGGTAGTTTCCTCAAACATTTTTTTAAATAGGTAGAATTTGTTTGTTGCATGTTGTTCTTCTTTTCAACAGAAGAGGGAGGCAAAGGCTTGGCTAAACAGTGTACCAAAGAGCCAGGCAAGGGGGAAATGGATTCACATTCTTCGAGGAACAGGTAAACAAGAACAGGATGAGTTCTGCCAGCTGCAATTTAGATTTTGTGAAAAGAAAAAAAAAAGAAAAAAGCACAATTGGTGAATGAGTGTGTCCTTCCAATTTCTTAATTTTTTTAAACTTTATTTTTTTAAAAAAGTACAATTTGGGAACTGAGAATAAATTTGCCAGTGGCGGTGGGGAGAGGAATAGTCTTCATTTTTGTTAAATGCAGTGTTGAGATCTTGCAATATCCTAAAACACAGCTGGATGCGCAAAGTAGTTCAGAGTCTGTCTGAACTAACTCCCTAAACAAACTTCTAGGTCACCAGGCCACCTAGCCAAGCTCCAGGCTGGTGACTACTGGCGCTGTCTACTCCTTTCTGCTCAGGGGGAAAAGCCAGAAGTGCTGACTGCCATGCATGCTCATGCGTGCTTTCCTGCTAGGGTAGTCCAGTTCTGACTCTCTTAGGCTAAGGTCTCCTATGCAGAAGCCCCTCCTCCCCCAAATGTCAAAGAATTTGTATGGCTCTCACCTGGTGCCAACAGGCAGCCAGTGACTTGCTTGTACACCCTGGTGAGAGGCTGCTACTAAGGAGAATTCAGAGGCGCTTCTCCTAATAGGGTGGCCATCTTGGCTGGAGGCTACCTTGATCATCTGTGGCTTCTACCTCCTGTGTTTTGTTTTGTTTTGTTTTTTAACCTGCACAGCACCTGGTATACCTGGTATTCCTAAGTAGTCTCCCATCCAAGTACTAACCAGGCCTGTCCCTGCTTAGCTTCTGAGAACAAACGCGATCAGGCACATTCAGGGTGCCATGGGTGTAGACTCCTCCTGTGGTTTTGAAGGGAGCAAGGGAACATGCAGAGCTTTAGTTGATGGGAGATATGAATGTTTGGGTTATGTTCACTTCAAAGATTCATTTTCCCCTAATATTTATAAGAGCGATATCATTTTCTTTGCGTTCTTTTTTTGTGTGGGTGTGTGCCTAGTCTCGTGGAAATACCAGGGGAATGGGAACAATTGCAGTTAGAGGTAACCTGAACTGGGTTGAGTTTGCTACCCCTTAGCAGCAGTGTGACTTTGGATAGGTCTCTTAACCTTTCTGATTTTTCATCTGTAGAATGGGAGCTATAATACCTGTCTAGTTTTTCTCTAAGATTGTTGTGAAAAGCCAGTAAAATATGCATTTGGAAGTTCTTTTGAAATGGCAATGTACTCTGTATACAGTGTTTGTGGCAGATAGCATCCTAGTTTGAATTTAAATGGGATTCAAAACTGTGATAGTTAACAAGAAGAGAGTAAGCAGGGCCAGGACTGATGTGAGGCAAGCAAGGTAGCCAGGGTGCTAAATTTAAAGAGGCATTCTCCCACAGGGGCATTTATATGCTGGGTCTGAGGCTTCCAGACTCTGAGAGTCAGTGCCTCCTTAAATTTTGCACCTAGCCACCTTGTTTACCTCACCTGAAGAGTATGAGTAAAACATGCACCTGTTAAAATTATAAATGTGATACATGTTCATTGTTCTGAATCCCACCAGTACCTAATCTAATTTTGTAGAAGTTACCACAGGGACAATTTCTGCGGTAGCTTTCCTTGCTTTTTATATATGCAACCTTCAACCAAGCTTCTTGTTCTCACCTTAGACGCAGTACAGAAACGTGCAAAAGAAACACAAATCTGATCCCAAGACCTCATTGGTGTTCTAGATCTTTGTCAAAGGTTTATTTGCAGACTCTGAAGGGGTCACATTAAACCCTGTGACATTTGGGCCACTTTAAACCTTACTTCGCCCTGCTTTTTCTCCCATGGTCCAAGTCTTTAGCAGCTGTTCCAAGATCTCCATGCCCTCTCTTTCTGAAAACTCCAGGTACCTTTTTTCTTCCACCTCCTGGCTGGCGCAAAAGAGTAACAAGGCATTTCTCTTTACTACTCCATACAAACCATCCTGCAGCTTTGGCCTGGCTGAGGTCAGAGGCCTGAGGGTGTGTGATGGAGCAGGAGAGATAGTGCAGATGCAGTGCCGCCCAGTAACCAACTGGAGAGGATGGACTTGTTTGCAGGCACAGGCACAAAATTCTTGGGAACTAGAAATGCCACGAGGGCCATTTTACCGGAAGTTGAAGTCCTGCATGAATGGCAGGGAGATTGGAGCCAGTGACATTTGGGTTATTGTTAAAGAGACTGGTGCCTGGGACACCTCAAGTTACTGTTGCTTTTGAGTGAATTTGCATTTTGTCTCACACTGTATCTATACAAATTAGAACAACATTGAGGCAATATACCAGGAGCAAGTCATTCTCTAGGCAGTGCTTGTCTGACTTCAGCGACCTCTGCTACAACTGTGTGGTCCATAAGGGATCCACTGAGAGGAGATACTGAAAAGCTGAATGCAAATGAAATCATTAGCTTAATGTCAAGGGGGGTGTGTTCTTGAAAGGAATCCTGGAGTGAGTTCTCACCATGCCCAAGGAATATTCTGGTACTTCTACTCAAGATTCTAAAATGACTGCCTGATGTAACAAATCAGCTTCTGGGGCAGCTCGTTAGCCCTTTCTCCATAATAAGACCCACTGTGTTATGAATCCTGTTTCCTGAAGCTCTGGTCAGGGTAGGTGCTGTCATCACTATCAGCAAAAGGGTATGCCTAATTTCTGCTTCTAAATCTTCGCTTCTGTTTTTCTACCTTTAGAAACGTCACTCGTGCCCCTTTAGTAATCTAAAGCCTACCATCCTTCAATGCCTTTCTTAACACCCCCTGCACCAAGTCCTCTCAGCCAACTTGGGCCTGGAGTGACTTTTCCTTTTGTGTACCCTGATGTCATACATTTGATGTAGTCTCTCAGCTGGACTGTGAATTCCTACATTGGTGATGCTTAATGTCTTCATAGCCCCTTGTAGGAAGATTCTTGACTCCCGATGATGTAATATGTAAGTAACTTGCGGCATGATGAAAAAACATAAAGCCAAGTGATTTTTTGGATCTTCATATATTAAATCTTCCTCAAGTAGATTTAAATAATCTTCTCTCATTCATTCATTCATTCATTCACTTGTTAACATGTACATATATGAAGTGCCGGATGCATGATACATGTCAGACGCATCCTTATTTGGCAGAGAGTGGAGAAAACATCTTGGATTTTCTGTAGCTGTGACAAATAGGTCCTCTATGGGCAGGACTCTCATGACTCACCACCATGGTTTTCAATATGCCTGTTTCCCTACTTGTGATGACCAGATTTGTCCTCTACATTGTTACCTGTGTCCTGTAGACCTATGTTGAATGCTTAAACAAGGCTGGGCGTGAGGATAGGGGCATAGTCTTCCACTTAGAATAGAGATGTATGCCTGTGAAAAGTATGCCCACCAATGTGGAAATCAAGTCAGTTGCTCATCAAAACAGTGCTACTCTTCCTGGATTGTGTCTTCCCACATTCTGGGGCCTGGTGCACTGCTCAGGAAACACTTGTCAAATGAGTGCTGTTTATACTTCTGTTGTGTTCAGCTCTGCTTCCTCTTGTTCTGCTTTGTGTCAACTTTTTCTATGTGGACAATGTTTTCCTGTCTTCTGGGTTAAGAGTAGTTATTTAATGCACATAGGCCAATGAGTGAACTGCTAACTGGTAGAAGTTCAGGGTATCTAATATCTTGGGAGGATTTATACCAATTACTTAACTGCCTGAATACTGGGTTCCTTCATATTAACTTTGTAATAAAATGAGCCAGGCCTGACATTTATCTCAAGAGGACAGACTTATCCAAATCATCTATATTTTAGCAGGCGGCACCAAATTTCAGGCCTCGGAAACACATTTTAAATAATTCTTGCCATGCCATATATTTTAAGTATCATTAAAAAGCCATTTTCTTACTCTTAAAAATATGTGCACAATATATTTTATGAAACCTATAACAAGTCTATGAAAAATTGATTATTTTTTCCACAGGGATATGTTCAAATGATTTTCATTCTGCTCACCAAATGAAAAATCTAGCATGCATTATGTCCTTTATCTTATTTACTCCCTCTCATGAGTATAATCACCATGTTCCCAAACAAAGAGAAATGGGTTACTCTGTTTGAGTAGTCAAATAATTTCCAGTGGTAGGGAATGGTTTTGGTGCAGATCTAAACTAAGCATAGATTTCCTTTTTGAATGCTTTATTGTCCTGTTCTGTGCCTCCTTTCAGTCAACTCCATGTGAACTGGGTCAGAATATAACGTGGGTGCTGGTGAAATGTACATGCGATGAAAGCAGATCACTTAAGGACCCAAGGAAGATGCAAAGAGAGCTTCGAATTCAGAGATTAGAATTGTTCTTCCTTTTATTAGAATTTTTTTTTTTAAAATGAAAAATATGTGCCAGTGCCTCCACTTACTTTGGTCTCCAAGTCTTGTGGCCCTCACTGCTACAAGCTGGTCATACGGAGGCTCCTCCCGGCATTCACTGCCTGTTCCTTAGGCTCAGAAACGTGGTTGGGGCAGGGGTGGGGGGATAGGGAGGGATGGCGTATTGCCAATACTTGCTTGTGCCCACGTCTCTTCTAACTCCTTCCCATCAACTCTTCCATCTGGGAGTCCTGGATACTGGTTAAATCCCCCAAACATATAGAAGGTAGGGGAATCGGGCACCCGGTGGAAGCGACAGTGGAAGAGAGATAGCGTCTTACCTATAACTAAAGTGCAAATATAATCTGACTTCTGAGCTGGGGTAGTTGTACACACAGTTCTTGTTTCACAGACAAGAAAAACACAGAGGTTCAATAGACTTGTGATTAATTTTGGGTACAGGGAAACAGGAGAGTCTAGGGAAGTAAGATTTGCCAAGCAAAGGAAGCGGGAGTTGGGACATGAAGATGTCGAGGTGTGCCAGTGCCTGGCCTGACGAGGGAAAGACTGGAGCTGCATGTAGCTGGAGTGGGCAGTGGGAGGCGGGCAGTGCACCGTGGGTGGGGTGGGGGGTCAGAGTCAAGACATGACAGTGGTTTGTGAGCTTGGACACTTAAACGGGGGCCAAGTTGTGGAAGATCTTAAGTACCATGGTGAGAGCCTAAATTGACTAACTATACCTTGAAGGGCCATGAGGATTTTTGGGATTGGTACTTTTTGAGAATATGATTTGGTGTGAGGCTTTGGAATCATCTTGAAGAGAATTTAGAAGTTTTCTAGAATGTAATGGTTTTAAGCCTGTTCTTTGATGACCTCCCCCGCCCTCTGCCCTTGGGGGACCTTTCTGGTGGCAGAATCTGGGAAAAGAAGGCAAGAGACTGGGATCCTAGGCCCCTACTCTGCTCCCACTGAATCAAGCAGTTCCAGGTGAAATTTCTTTTCTTTTTTATTGTGATAAAAAACATATAATCTAAAATTTACCATCTTAACAATTTAAGTGTACAGTTCAGTAGTGTTAAGTATATTCACGCTGTTGTGAAACAGATCTCCAGAACTCTTTCCACCTTGTAAAACTGAAATTCTATACCCTTAAACAACAACTCCCCTTTTCCTCCCTCCACCAGCCCTTGGTAACTACTGTCCTATTTTCAGTTTCTATGAATTTGGCTAACCAAGTAAGATTTTTTTCCCCCTAAAAAAGTCATGCAACTTAG
This sequence comes from Rousettus aegyptiacus, assembly GCF_014176215.1. Lineage (NCBI taxonomy): Eukaryota > Metazoa > Chordata > Mammalia > Chiroptera > Pteropodidae > Rousettus > Rousettus aegyptiacus. The sequence continues at coordinate 38,716,789 of NW_023416306.1, read as the reverse complement.
AAAGTTCGAAAGGCTACTAATCCATCATTCCTCACCATCCCCCACCCCACCCTTAGTAAGAACAGTAGAGATCCTGGAGGCCTGGGAGGCCAAAGTGGCCACACAGTAGAGGCGTAAAGATTGCAGACATTGAAGCCAGATTGCCAGGTTCAGATTCTGATTCTGATGTGCACTCTCTCTTTCACTCTCTCAATCCTCTCTCCCTCCTCCTCTCCCTCTCCTGTGTGTGTGTGTGAGAGAGAGAGAGAGACACTGGGCTGTTGAGCCTTTAATTTAACTAAGTGTCTCAGTTTTTTTATCTGTTAAAGGGACATGATAGTAATATTATTTGCTTGAGGTAATCTAAATAAAACACTTGGAATAGTGTTTGCTATTATTATTAATGACAGCATGACCAGCTCCTCCTGTTACACAGCTACTCCTGTTACAAGGGAGCTGGCCTACCCCTAGCTCCCTTGGTGCGTGTCTCTTGGGTTTCCATTTAAGGCTGGATAGATAACGTTGACTCAATGCTTTCTTTCCTTCAACACATCCCAATTTCTCATATTGATCTTGAAAGATGCTCCATCAATATCTTAATTCTCAAGAGGAAAGTGATGCCAGATGTATCATATAGCACAAGAGGGATGATGGTTATATTATGACATCAATTCAACAAATATTTACTGACTGCTTTTGATGTGGAGACACTGGATTAGGTGCTAGGGACACAGAATAAAGAAACCGGGCAAATATCCCTGCTTTCATGGAACTTGTGTTCTCACGGGGCAAGCCTTAGCAATGCAACTTTTACATAAATGAATGTTTTTCTTGCACTTGTGTAGTCCAGGAAGATGAGAAGTTTGCATGAAAATGTTCGAGTTTGGAAATGAACGTCCTAGACTTATTGCTAGTGGCACCTTTGAAAAATGGTTTGTAAAAATAGATATGAAAAATAGTGCAGAAATACTGGTGCTCTCAAGTTGAGACAATTTTTCAGATACGAAGTTTCCAAATCAATTTATCCCAAGTTCTTATTCAAGGATTGTGGTGTGGTACAGTCCATCATATTTAGAACTTGGTGGGGACAGCATAAGGCTCATTTTACTTGTGCTTCAATCAGCTGTCAGGAGGTACTTGGGATTCCACCTGCCTATGCCTCTCCTGGGCTCATCCTGTCCTCCTTAATATGAGAAATAACATTCAGACCCAGAGGAAGCAGAAGCAGGCATAGTGGGGTTGGCACTAGTCTTGGCGGGGGGAAAAATGGGAATTGCCATCAGAGTAAGATGCATCGAAGCTCACCCATCACAGGCTGGGGACTCTCCATCTAGGAAGAAAAGATCTGTGATACAGGCACATGTTCTGTTTGCTTCTCCCCTGTGCCATATGTGCTGCAGCTATTGATAAAAAAAAAAAGTACAGAACTTCTTACCTGAGATCCTGCAAGTGCTTCATTTGTGGGCACTTCTAGGTTGCTACTGGCAGTCAAGGTTGGAAGGTAATATGCATTCCACGTACCATCAGGAACTTCTGGGATTGATATGATAGCCTTAAAGCCATCAGACACGATAACTGGCAGCCATGGACAATTGTTCATCACCCAAGCAACCTGACATTGTCCCCACTACTTTCCCACTCAGAGACTCCTATTTTGTTTAGGTCGAGCGGAGATCTCTTGCTCTTAGGGTCTCCCTTCTAACCCTGGGTGGGGGATGTGGATCATGAAGGTTGTAATAATCCTATTCTCTTTTGTTAGCCTCCCTTGCAACTCCAAATGGCCACATGACACTGGCAAATGAGCCTGATGGTGGTTTCCAGAAATGATTAGGGAAAAAAAAAAAACAAAAACCCAGATCAAAAGAGAAGAAAGCTTTTCTGCTTACCTCTTCCTTCCAGTGCGGAACACTTGTGATGACACAATGCCTGGAGCGGTAGCAGCTAATTTACAACCCTGAATTTGAAAAAAAAAAAAAAAAATCAGAGAAATTAGTTGAAGCCCTGATACTGGCAGGCTGTCACCAAAAATGAACTGCTTGCTTTCAGATATCCTGTTATGTGACAATTGGATGTCTTTATCACATTAGCCTATGTTGGTCTGGTTCTTTGTTACTGGAGAGTGGAAGGATTCTAACTGATGCAGCAGTTTTAGTTCTGGTCGTTGAGGCCAGGTGCCCACCTTGCAGATGGGTTTCTGTAATTGCGACCATAATGCAACCAAGAGGGCACATGGCCTAAATGTACCGAATCATCTGTGATCTTTACTCAGGCTATTGAACTTTAGTGCTGGGACAAAACTTTAGAGAACATCTAATCCCAGGTTTCCTGCAGTAGGTTCTGTGAAACTGCAGGCCTATAAAATACTTTTGCCCGGAAAGGGTCCACAGCCAGTGAAGTTTGGGAACTCCTCCTACCCTCACCCCTTCTCAGAGAGGACAAGGTTCTGTGTCTGCGGTTCTGTCTGTTCTGTCGCTGCCTTTGTTCAGCACCTTTTTCTTGCTTGTCTAGATCTCTGTGGGTCTTATTTCTGGTATCCCCACATTCCATTACTCCTATTTTTTTTTTATATGAAGGTTTTTATTAATTTTTAAAAATAATTTTTTTGATTTTTCAATTACAGTTGACATGCACTGTTTTATTGGTTTCAGGTGTACAACGTAATGATTAAACATTTATATAAGTGGTTACAAAGTGATCACCCTGATAAGTCTAGTACCTGCCTGACACCACACATAGTTACTACAATACTATTGACTGCATTTTCTATGCTGTACTTTATATCCCAGTGAGCATTTTTTTGTAAAGCCTACAGCATCTGGTCTTCCTGGGTGGTCTCCCATCCATGTACTAACCAGGCCTGACTCTGCTTAGCTTCCGAGATCAGACAAGATCGGGCATGTTCAGGGTGGCATGGACATAGACATCCCAGTATTTTTTGTAACTTCCGATTTGTACTTCTTAATTCCTTCATCTTTTTCACCCAGCCTCCTATTCTTTTTGACTTATCTTTCACATCGCCTCCTGTAATTCACAAGTGAGCACATGTAGGTCCTGGTACTGTTCAAGTTGCTGGGGATAGAACAATAAATAAACTGGAAGATCCCTGCACTCACATAGCTTATATTCTAATCAAGGGGTTCCATAGTAAGAAATACAAAGAAAAATATGCCATATATGAGAGAATAAGAGCTTTGGAGGAAAACTAATCAAGGAAAGAGGTATAACTTTGAAGAGAGTTTCAGGGAAGGCCTTTCTGCAAAAGTGATATTTAGGTAGAGGCTTGAGGGCGAGTGAGTGTATTTGAGGAAAAACTTTCCAGGGAGACAGAATAGCACGTATAAAGTTTCTGCAGTAAGGAAGAGGACCCAGCGTGTCTGCAGAAGAGCAGGGAGGAGAGCGTGTGTGGAGTGGAGGGAGGGGAGAGCGTAGTGGTGGCCAGTGGTCAGCTGAGGAGTGGGGGCCAGTCGTGTGATGCCTTCTAGACCCCTGCAGGGATGTGGCTGTGCTCTGAGTAGGGTGGGACACCTCAGGGAAATTTTGAGAGGAGGAGTGATATAATAGACATATCTTTAAAGGATCTACCTTCTTGCCATGATGAGAATAGATTATGGTTGTGGCACAGAAAGTAAAGAGGGGAGACCCATTAGCAGGTCACTGGAACACTCCAGGCACGAGGTGACAGCTTGGACCAGGGTGGTCACAGGGGAAGAAGTGAGAATTAACTGAATTCTGGATGTGTTTTGGAAGTATAGGCAAAAAGTCACGACAAATTGGACATTACGTGAAAGAGAATGGAATCAAGGATGATTCTAGTCCTCCTCCCACCCCCTCCCCAGCCCCAGAAAAAAAAAAAAAAACTAAGAAAATAGAAGAATGGAGTTGCCTTTTATTATGATGAGGAAGAATGTAGAAAGAGGAGGGTTTTTTTGGGAAACATGAAGAGCTCAGTTGGACAAGGTAAGTTTGAGATGCCTGTTAGATATGTCAGTGGAGGTGTTTAGTAATCACTTGTCTATAACTTGTTATAATGCTCATCTGGAGTTCAGGGACAAGGTATAGGCTGAAGACCTGCTCTTAAAGGTCATCAGCAAATATATCACATTTAATGCAGTGAGACTGAGAACACCGAGATGTGACTGTAGGTGGAGGTGCAAGAACTAAGCCCTTGGATGCTCCAGAGTTCATGGATCGGGGGGTGAGTAGAAGTCTGAGAAGATGCAGCCAGGGTTAAGAGGAAGAGTGTGAAGTACTGGTACCTCAAGAAAGTATTTCCAGAAGGCAGGAGTGATCACCTGGGTCACATGCTACTGATTGGTCAAGTGGGATGAGGACCGTGAAGCGACCCTTGGATTTGAGAGAAGGTGTTGGGCATGTAACTAAGATTTTCCATAGTATTGCAGCCTTGGCATCCATTTTGTTTAGCCAAGTAGCCTACAGGGACCTTAAGTTGACACTAGTCCCTTTATGCAATGTATGCCCCAGATAACAGCCCACAGAACCATAAGCAAATGTAAGTTTCTAATATCATTTCCCCAATAGCCCTTATGATAAGTAGTCTCTGTTGCCTTCCAGGGGCTTCTCCTTGTGTGCTCCTTATATAAGACCCTTGTGGAGCTCACCAAAACCCTGCTGTTTTGGTTCAAACTGACCAATCCAGCCCTAACCCGGGAACACCACAGTGGTCTACACACAGACCCTAATAAAAGCATGTACTCCAGGTCCTGCCTCTCTGTTGGCGCCCTGCCTTGACCTTCCCATGTGGTCCCTTGGTATGTGCTATATGCCTCCTCTAGGACCTGTGTCTAATAAACTTCTCTACCTAAATTTCTTTTATGGGCTGTTGTTGAACCACAACTGTTGAACTGGCACTCTGTGTCCCACCTAACAAATGTTAATTTAACAAACTCATAATAGGAGGTCACCAATGAGGTTGACAGGGCATTTTGGTGGAGGAGTGGGGGCAAAAGTCAGCAGAGCAGAGAAAAAGAGGGGCGGTGAATACGGGCAAGTCTTGAAAAGAGTTTTGCTCTCAAAGGGGACAGAATGGGAAAGTAGCTGAAGGGGAATGTGGGATCCAAGAAGGGAAAATATTCTAGCAAACCAAGGATACACTGGGCAACGCTAAATAGGCAAGGAAGGTTTTATTCAAGGCTATTGGAATATGTGAGAGAGGCTAGAACTCATCTGAGCGCAAATCCGCTGAAGTAGGGGGTGGTAGAAATTTTAAAGACTGGTGTGAGAGAGGCATAAGTCATCTATGTCTGCTGATTGACTTCGTTCAAGGGAATATTAAACCTCTCATATCTTTGTGATAGGAGGTAGTTTTACAACTTGGAGTAAGGTGCCCACCGAAGTTAGGCTCCCATTTGGCAGTAAAATTTGGTGATGAGGTCTATTTTGGGACCTCATCACAAGGTGGTTCCCAGGTCCTTGAGAAAGAAGGTCCTGGGCTGTAAAACTGTCAAGAGGCTTTTAAAAAGATTCATATGCACTTCAAAGGGGGAGGGGATAGAATTTACAATGACAAATTTCTCAAGAAAATAAGAAGAAGGAGGTTAGTGGCCTAGAATGGGGAAGAATCCTGTCTCAAAGGTAAGTCAAGCTGAGGTGGGGAGTATTGAGGGCATGTTGGTTCATTTCTAAAACAGAGATACATCTATTTAAAATTTATGATGTCTGCAGGATAATCCAAACTCTTTCCTAGTCTGCCTCTGCACCCTCATCTGTAGCCTTCTTGCCTTTCCCCCACTGGCCTACGGATGCCCCTGGCGCATTTGGTGGTGCCTTACCTTTTCCTAGCTGTTCCTTTCTTTCCGGTAACTTTTCAGGTCTCTTTCCCTCCAGGGCACAGCTCTCTTCTCACCTCCTCTGTGGGACACTCACCTCCAGGAGAATCAATGATTCTCTCTGCTGGTCCCTAGAGTCTACACAGCTTTTATGGCACTGTCTCAGGTTTCAGAGCCTCAGATGATTTTAAATTCCTCAAGGGCACAAGCATATTTTATTCATCTTAATAGTTCTACCTAAGGAATAATGTTTGTCTTTTGATAATCACATGGAGGTTAAGATATAATGTGTGTAATGTTTCAGAAGACCTGTCATTATTTTCTCCAAAAACACAGATTTCATTAACCAGGGAAAAGGACTAGAACATTTTATTTATAATATTTGGCATAATCTGCAGCTAGTATTAATTTTGAGTACAGGTCTTGCAGTAGTTTCCACTGTCTAAGAAGTATGGATGATACAAAGGGAGTGATTGCCTAAGTTTCTGCTTAATGGTGAGAATTTGATTCTGAGTATGTAAGCCTTATTAGGACTATATGTAATAATTCTGCTATCAAATGCACCTGTTGAGATCTCCTGACTGTGAGGCCTCACCCACCACATGGATTCTGAGTGAAGCAGTTAAGAAAATGATCCCAATTTTAGGTCACATGGAAATAAAAAGAAAGGTTATGTCTGCCCGTCAGCTTCTGTTCCCCAGATGTGAGATGAGGGTGTGGAATTCCACGACATCAGATCGACAAGTTGATTTAATATCAACTTGAAAGAGAGCTTCAACTCGAATGGCTGGATTAGGTAATACAGCATGGCAGACTCTAATAGGTTGGGGTTTGGCAGGAGGTTTCCTGGGGTATGGAGCCTGAGGGTTCACCTTTGGAGCCTATGAGAAGAGCTGATACTTTCACCTGTTACTCTATTGGGGGCTCTGTGATTATAGCTTTAGACCTCTGAATGGGGCTGGAGAGGGGGGGAAAAAGCTCTAGAATTAGCAGGAGAAAATGAACATGAAGACCAAAACCAATAAGTGGTCACGGAGCTGCCAAGAGTGAAAGCAGTAACGAGACAGAATTAGTTCTTACTGACAACTTGAAATTGCTTGCAACATTATAAAAATCAATCAGCCTGTGAAAAGCAGACTCACAGTGACCACTGGATGGTGCGATGTTTGCAATTTGTCTGGACACAAATTTAGAGAAACCAATGGGATTTAACCTAATACACAGCTTTTGGCTGGTATAAAGCTTTTAAAGAGAAAGGTCAATATTAGCTTCAACTAGGGTTATTTTTCTCCAGCCATCTTAAAATCAGAACTGATATTAGTTGATTACTCATTTCTCTGGCCTAGTATCTATTGTGGTTTTGCTGTCCTCACAATGCATTATAATTAGTGTCTTTTTCCTATCGACTATTCCTTTTGGATTATGTTTTTCTGCTTCCCTCTTTGTCCCTCTGCCCACCACCATCTCTAGTGGCATTTAACACTGTTGTTGTAGCCCTCAAAATTTTGAATAAGTATAGGAAAGGATTACCCTGAAAAATTCACTCTTTTAACAGATGAGAATGCTGATATATAAAACCTTCTCAAGGATTTTCAGTCTCTTGGGAGAGGCAGGTGAGTCAACCTGAAGTTACAATACATATAGAGAAAGATGTTTGGTTGTATTGTAGTGGCTGTTTCAGTGGGGCAGACAATGCGCGTGGCTGCTACTTTTATCCTTAAAACCTGGCACATGAATGGAAATTTGTGTAATGTTAAACAACAACAACAATAACAACAACAACTCCTAAGGAGGTGGATGCATTGGGAAAGGGAATTCCATATATAGGGGCAAGCAAGTACAACGTCCCAAGAGTATAAACAAGTCTTCAGGTATCATGTGATGGCCAGGGTGCAGAGGTGGGCTCAGATCACGGAGGACCTAGAGTCGAAGGGAGCTATGAAAATCGTTGCTCGCTTCAGGTGCTCACAAGTGTTTATCACATGGCTGAATGAATCAATGAAAGGACTTCAAGCTAGGGAGGCCCTTGGTTAGATTCACATCTTAGATTTTTTTTTTTTTTTTTGCCAATATAGAAAATGGTCTAAAAGGGGTGGGTCTAAAACAGGGTTCTCAATTGGGGGTGACTTTGATCCCCCAGGAACATTTGGCAATGTCTGGAGGTAATTTAGCTTCTTATAACTCAAGGGTTGTTCCTGGCATCTAGTGTACAGGAGCCAAGATGCTGCTATACATCTTAAAATGCAAGGGACGCCCCCCTTCTCCAGCCCTGCCAAGAAAAAGAATTATTCAACCCCAAATGCCAATAGTGCCGAGATTGAGAAAGTCATTAGAAAGCACGCAAGGTTGCAAATGTACTGAAACAACTGAAATGTTAGAGAAAATGTTGTTTCTTAAATTTGCCTAGAGCTGATCTGGTATTCCTCAAAAGCCCCACTTACTGGTTAGAAGGAAAAAAATTAACAAAATTTAGTCTAATGCACTTTAGAACTTGGTATGAGCCAATAATGGCAAAAAGTCTCTTTAGAGAGTGATCTTTTTTTGAGGGTAATTGTAACTTCCTCTCCTCCCCCGCTTTCTAAGATTTTCTTCAAGTTAGTATCTGAGTTTGTGGGGAGAGGGGATTCATGAAAACTCATACAATATCATGGAGCCTAGAAAATTCTTCGAAGAGCTTTGGGGCCACTGCTGGGTAGAAAGAACTGTCATCCTGTGGTTTTCAACCCAGAGTGGCGCAGCAATGTTTTTTGTTTTTATTTACATATTTGGGTTCCACATAAGATTTTATTTGAAGAAAAAGGTTGTTCTGCTGAAAAAAAAATTGAAAACTGTTGATCTGAAACAGCATTATAGCTACCTACACTGCAATGTGAATTAAAGGCTTGGATCACTATCCTCTGACACATCAAAACATTTTTATGGGTATCATGACATTTATTTCTAGGTTTTGTTCCCAAGAATTGGGCTGCCCAAACCTTTCAGTCATGTCTAATTTTGTCACCCTTGTGTAGATATGGATAAAATCTTTCCATCATGGTCAATATGTTTTTTTACATATGTAGCAACCTCTCATTGAAAATTACCCTCCTAAGGGAATGTAATAGATTTCATGGTTCTCCAATGAAGAAGGAAGGTGCTAACTATCCGTGTGGCTCAAAGTACCTCACTGTAGTAACTACTTCCCTTTGAGGAATAAAGAGCCCTATTATAGCCTTAAAATTTCTTTTTAATACCAATAAAAAGAAATTTTCACACATGTTCTATGAATAAAGTTTCTTTAGTAATTCCTTTTGTATGGCTGACTCTATTCTGTTTCACCCATGAGATCAGAGGACGGTTAGATGATGGAAGGCTTGAATAGGGCTGGAAAGAGTTATTGATGAGGCATTAATAATGATGTCAATTGTTATGAATATAATAGCAGTCAGTAATTTTTGAGTACTTACTATGACATAAGCATTGCTCTGAGTACTTCTCATTTATTAATTCTAATTCTCACCATAGCCCTAAAATAAGTGCTCAGACAGGAAACTGAGGCATGAGGAGGTCAAGTACTGCTCAAGGTTGTGCTCTGCTGAGTCTGATTCTAATCCAGGGGATCTCGTTCCAAAGTCCAAGTGCTGGGTTTTCTGTGTTATGAACTGACTATTCTCTCTGCTTTAATGCTTTCTGCCCTGGGATTGTCCATCTACCTGCATTAGAAATGCAACATTGTGTCATCAGTGTCCTTAAGTGAAGATTTGGTGCATTTAGATCTTTAAAAAGCAAGGCGGATAAATGCATTGTGTAGGGGATCTGGTGAAGATTCTTCTAGTAGAGAGTGTGTTGTAAGCACCACATTGTCATGAACGGTCTACCCTGGATTCGCGTGGTCTAGGGACATAGGTCCAGCAGGGCATTGCTGATTCATTCATTTGTGTGTGCATTTAGCAAATATTTGTGTAAAGTATGTGATGTACCCAGCACTGTGCCATCATTGCGGAGGTTTGAGAGATGTATACGTACTTCTGAGGGTTTGATATATTTGGTAGAGAAAGAAGATTCGCCTTTATTAAGCAACAGCAATGTACCAAGTACTGTTTTAGGCATTTTACATTGATTCTCATTAGATTCTTCTAACATCTTGAGAGGTAGAGACTATTCCCATTCGAGGGATGGAAAACTGAATCTTAGACTCAGGTACCTGATTAAGGTAGCAATAACCATTAAAGGGCAAGACCAAAGAATCAAACCCTGGAGTAAATTAAAGAGAGAAAAATATATAGATTTTAATCAGATCTGTTTATTATGTATGGATCTCACTGAGTCCAAAGAAATGAAGAGCCAATTAGCTCTGGAAAGCAGTGTTTTTCAGACCATTTTACCACGGAATATTATTTCCAGAAGAGGTTGTGTGTGTGTGTGTGTGTGTGTGTGTGTGTGTGTGTGTGTGGTAGGGGAGTCAGTGGGGGATGGGTGAGAAAAAAATCGTTCTGTAGACAAATGTGAGAAGGGGCATACCATCTTCCTCTTGGTGATTCACAAAGCTCATTAGCAAAATGAGACCCATAGAAATCCTGCAGAAGGAAGTTTTTTGACTTTAATTCATGCAGCATTTTCCCAACTTCCTGAGGCATGCTGATCAGCAGAAGACTGGCTTAGGAGAATGCGGTTTGAAGGAAGAAAGCCTTAGTAGAAGCAAGAACATGAGTAGCCTGAGTACTCCTCCCGTGGTGCAGTTGTCAGGGAGGATTTAAACCATGCAAGCCCCTTCCCTTGAATGAACCCTATACTGGCCCCGCTCCCTACGCACACTAAAAATCCAAGCTGGTCTCCTTTCCATCAGTCTTTACATCTGAATTCAATTTTGGGTATGGGTCAATCCATCAAGGTCTTTGCATGGAAGACTGATTTGAGGCAGAGATGATGATATCTTAGAGGGGCAAGATCCTTCTACCTTAATTAAGGTCAGCATTAGATAACCAGAAATACTCCAAACTCCTGGCTTGACACAATACTGGTTAGGGATGAAGTGGTGGGAATTGGGGTGGGGGAGTCACAGCTAGGGGTGAAAATCATAGGTCTGGCAGAAATGATAAATACTTTTTTTTTTTTTTTGCAAAAGGGAGGAACATGTCAAATACTTGGCCAATCCACATGTCTTGACTCTCTTTACTTTCACCATTAAGAACCCATTCCTGATATTAATAATGCTAGATAGTCACTATGTTAATTGGCAAAGCCTCAAATGTCGATAGAGGTGAATGATAGAAGTATGAATGTATGCAGTTGTTACTTCTGGTGGATTTCCTTTTTAAAATGCAACGCTTCTATTAGGGCTACAGATTGTCCCTAGAATTAAAGTGTAAACTACATATACGTGATTTCATACTATCTGTGCTGAAGTGTTTGAAAACGACAGATCTTCCAACACCTGACCTTTGTAGAGACACTGGATCCAGCTATGACTGATGCCAGACCTTTTGTGAACTTGACAATTATATAAGCCAATCAATTCTTTTTTTTAGTTTCAGCTGCTATGAGTTGGGTTCCTGTCATTCAGTCCTTCCTAAAATACTTCCGAACAAAATACAGTGCCACAAATGCTGAGTGGAGGGTCAACAGGCCTATATTTGACCCTCCTCTTTGTTACTTTCTTTAACAATTTTTCATATTTGTGTGTTGGGGAAGGAGAGAATTCCTCCCTTCTACCCATCTTTAATTCTTACGGTTGGATTGATAATAAAACAATAAAATTGATGCAAGAGTAGAGTAACAGGGGAAAAACCAATTGAATACATGTGCATGGAAGAATCACAATATGATGCTCAGATCATAAAATGAGGCTCAAAGAAATGATCAAACCAGGCACCTTTTTATACTATTTAGACAAAGAAACAAATCTGTGAGGAATTGACAAGACAAAGAAAGTTGGTGCTCATTAGAAAGGAATCTAAGCAAAATATGGGTGTTCGTTAGTGAGGAATTTAAACAAAGCAGTAAATTAGAAAAGAGGCAATAAAATTTGATTATATAGACTTTTCAACTCTAAGTTGTTTAATAATAAAGGAGGCCTTCCAAGTGTGAGGAGGACACCTGTCACATGGGAGATTTATTCTCTGCATCAAGGGGACAAGGGAGAGGGTCAAGGTGCCCTTCTGACACCAGTAAATTTAATTAGAAGTAATCAATATGCCCCTGTGGGATATTTTGAGGTGGCTGGCCCATCTTGGGCCCTGACATGTGTAACTTAAAGTTTAAGGAAAATAGTAAAACCTTCAGCATCCTAATCTAGGCTCAGTTCTTACTGCCAGAAAATGCAAATCTCCTCTGCTTCAATGTTAAGTATTGTTCTAAATTTTAAAGCCAGCTTTAGTGAAACCATCTTCCACTTTATCCCAACCCCCTCTTCCAAAACCAAACTTCATGGGTAGGCACCATATTAAACAGCTTTCCTAGAAGTACTTGGACAAGAATAGAAAGCTTCGTTCAGCCTTAGGACACATATTAATAGCACAGGAAGCACTAGGATCCGTAAAAATAAAGATAACCACAAAAGAATTATCCTTGTTTGTTTTTCACGCAAATCAGCATTTCCAGAAGATTCTATTATTTTAAAATCTACTGACATTAAAACAACTGAGTCCTCCCCTGATAAATCCCTTTTTTCTGCTCCAAGGTGAAAGTACAGTGTTTTCCACTGGATCTCTGTCTTTTTGGCTCTTTAAGTCATTCAGTGCTTGTAACAGGAAGATGCACAAAAGTGGTTCAAAGGCCTCTGCACACAGGAGAATTGTAGACCAATTGTTTGTGTGCCCCAGTCATTTTGCGCTTCCTTTCTGATGACTAAATGCAAGGCAATGTGTTCTGTACTGATGAGGTGATGAAGTACTCAAGACAGACAAGAATTTGTTGACTTTATCCTCCAGTGGAAGATGTATAATAAGCAAGGAAAGAGATATGTGAATAGAATGACTTTTAAAATTGAACACTGCTACAAAGAAAACTCACAGCAAGTGGAGGGAGAAGACAGCTGACAAAACTTTTGGGAGTGACAGGGTTAAGAGATTTCAGGGAGTGGGGAGGGAGGAGTCAACTTTCTATTGAGACTAAGTAGAGCCTTCAGGTGAGTGAGGGGACAGTTATCTGTTTGTGCAGCCTGAGTATATGCGGTCTCATCATGGGTATATTAGACATGAGAATTGTTAGGCAGACTTAGCAGCTAGCCACTGAATAACTGGGTGGGGGTGGTAATCATTCAAACCTTGTATTGTTTACTTAGCACTGAGGATGTGACATAGAGGCCCTGTTGTTTAGGGTCTGGCTGCTTGGAGCGTGGCTCACTGACTGGCAGCATCAGCATTCTCAAGAGCCTGTTGGAAGTGCAGAATCTCAGGCCCCACCCCAGACCTGCTGAACTAATCTTTTTATACATGATTCCCTTTGTTTCATGATTTGAAGGCATCTTAACATTTGTGAAACTCTGGCTTAGGTAACAGGTAAAAATGAATAGAGCTGGAATCTGCATTCAGCTAGGTCATGAGTTTGTTCATAGAAACAGACAAGAAAATGCATGAAAACTTAATGTGAAAGCTACAAGCAGATAACAAGGGGTGCAAAAGAGGGTTTGAGTGACATGCAACTGGCATTGGTGGTGAGAGCTCAAGGAAGGCTTCCCAGAGTAATGACTGCAAAGCTAAGATAGGAAGACCTGGTCAAATGTGTGCAGGATTTGTAAGTGGAAGAATGTCACTCGGATTTGCATTTGCGGCACTAAGAAGTTTGTGGGAGGATAGATCAGGGAGGATGAAGCAGAATTCAGGAGACCAGTGTTTTAAGATGAGGCCAGAAAGACCTGAAGCCTTGTGGCTGGGTTCATCTGGGCTCAGGAAGGCCTCGGGAGGAAGAACTGCTTGCAGGTTTAGGGAAAGACGGGATGGAGCCAGGCCTGGAAAGAGCATGACGTGTCCTCTCTGTGCCCGAGTTGACCTTACTGAATCTTACCAGAAAAACCTGCATGAATCTCCCCCTTTGTAGCAATTATGGATCCCCTACTCCCCAGCCTGCTACCTCTCTCTGCACAGGGGACTGTTTGGAGGTTGAGGGTGCCTTGACTCAGCTCAGCATTAATTGCCCCTTAATGGTGGTTAGTGGAGTTAATGGGGGCGGAGGGTAAGCTGGCTTCAGTTATTGGCAAATCATCACCCCAGCTTTCCACTCCGGGTTTCTTGCTCATAAATACATGTAGACTTCCTAAAAGTGTTGAACTTTCGAGGGAAGGAAGAAAAATGGTGCCGCTGACTATTAAAGATTAAGATGGTCCTAAATTTAGCAAACAGGGAGAGCAGGTCTGAGATAGAATAACTGTTGCCAGGGTCCAAGTCTGAATGTCTCCTTGACATCATTTGAGAACAGTGGTTTCCGGAACTATTATCTTTTTTTTAAAATGGAAGAACTTTTTTTCCTAATACAAAAGCTCAGCATGTGAAACAGTTGAAAGTGATGCTCCCGCTGTGTGGTGGGTGGGGAGGGCGGTTATCAAAAGTCTCAGCCACATTGGTCTCCTATCTACCCAGGACTGTGTGAACCCACATGGTTCTTGAGAAACCAGTTGGAGATCGATGTTTTGGTATAAAAAGAAGATATGTCAACTCAACTCCTTTCTAGATAGCAATTGTTAGCAAATCACTTTTATTCCTACAGTTGTGAGGCCCTCATGTCCTAAGAGTAAAAAACCAAAAAAGACAAAAGACAAAAGCAATCGGCCATCATAGAAATGCTTAACAAGTAGGATTCTAAAAAATATATAATGTAAATTAACTATTAAATAATGAAGAAGGGAAAGGAAAGTTCTTGGGAATGTGAGGGGATGTCTCCCAGTCCATCTAATTCACGACTTGATGGGAGGAGAGACTGGTAGAGTACAGTTTAGTCTCTGTCGCCTTGTTCCTTGGACGATCGGTTCTGGTGAGAGCAAAGCAGCCACAGAAGAGCACAGGTAAGCCAGTGAGTGTTCCAGCAAACAGCCTGGCAGGGTGAGTCAGTCCGCGTCTTCAAGGCAGCAATTTGGAGGCTGTTTGTTTGCCTCTTCTCACTCCCAAGCTCCAGCCTCCCCTCAAAGAGAGTATTTGTTAAAAACAAAACAAAACGAAAAAACAAATGAAGGAAATTCCCCAAAGAACCTTACTGGGGAACAACAAAAACATCCATTGTAAACAGCAGGTTTGTCTTCTGACAGGTTTTGTTTGCAAATGATAACAATTACAGGTAATTTTTCATTTCAATTGGAGGAGCAGATATTAAAAAGAGAGAGGCGGGGGAGATGGAGGATGAGAGCAGGCAGATCTCCCCAGTGCCTTATTCACTCCCAGGTCTACAACCTAACACGAGTGTGGAGGACTAGGTAGTGTCTCCTCATTCCATTAAGTGAGATCTAATTGTGGCGGTTCCGTCTGTTGGCAGATGCAGTTTCTACATAACAACAGCCCAGAGACAGAGCTGCGTGATTAATGCCTCCAGCTGTCATATGCCCCATTATCTGTGCATTTGCATAACTTAATGGTTTAGGACAGGGGAGAGAGGATGCTTAATTTAATGTTTAGCAGGCCCTTGATAGCTGAATAATTTAAGAACTGTCAAGGGGGGTCAGTCCTGCAGCGATTCAGCAAGACAGCTATGATTTCTGCATATCGTTAAAATTCTTACTTAGGATAATTTTTTTTTTTTTTTTTTTTTTTTTAAGGAAAAAGAAAAGAACAACAATGCCTGAAAGGAAGCACTGCTTTTTTCTCCCTCCTCCTTCTGTTAACCTTTTCCTCCCCGAGGCAAATGGAAATTTCATTGTTTTTGACAGGGGTTAGAAGTCTGAAGGCAGCTTATGGGGGAAAGGTTACAGTCACCCCTTCCTTGATCTCTCTCCTCCTCCCTGGACACCCAGGAACTTCTCTCCCATTCTGATTTGTCTCTTCTTGTTCTTTTTGTCCTCTCAACCATCTCAGCCTTTGTGCCCTATTTTATGACCCATTTGTAATCTGTAATCTTCTCCCCCCAACAACCCCCAGCCTCTAGCTGAAAAACAGATGGAGGAGGAGAGGGTGAGGAGAAAGGATGAAGGAGAGGAACAGAATTTGCTTAAAATCAACTAACAGTTCAAATTGCTTTCAGTAGGAAACACTGTCAGTTTCATTAGTTGCTAATGAATATTATTAAACTAATCTGTCATTTGTTTTCTAATTATGTGTCACCAAGCATCACCATGGCAGTTGAGGTGACTGCTGGTGAACAATTTTCCTTTTTGAATCCTTTTTTTTTTTTTTTTTTAAAGAGTAACAGCCAGGAATGATTAGCAATAATTTGAACCTGGGTAATTTTTTTTCTTTTACCTCAGTCTTTTAATTTTTCTCCCCCACATTTATAATACTGCCAGGATCTTAATTCACCACCACCTAGCCTTGGCAGCCCACTCCCAGGGTGAGACTGCCTTATGCCAAACTTGGGACAGTTGCACTTTTGAAGTCTCCAACTTGCGTGAGACCACTTTTCCCTCATTTCCATCCTGATTCTGTGGGTCTGGAAGTTGGGCAGGGCTCAGTGGCTCCACATTGTGTGAACAGGGTCACTCAGTGCTCAAGTGGTCTGAGGGGTCCAAGCTGGCTTCGTGCACATGACTGGCACCTTGATGGAAGGGTCTGTGTGATCTCTCTGTGTACTCTTGGCCCCTTCATGTGGTCCCTCCAGTAGGGTGGTTAAACTACTTACACGGTGGCTCACGGCTCCAATAGTGAGTATCCGAAGAGCAGAAGTAGAAGCCGCCAATGTCTAAAGACCTGCCTAGAAGCTAACACATCATCATTCCCACCCTATTTTATTGGACAACGCAGTCAGGGTCCATTCAGATTCATTCTTTTCCCAATTTGAGCTGCTGAATGCAGTCCAAAAAAAATTGCACCTCACTACAAAGTGGCCCCTCTGAAACAAGTGGGTTCAGGTCTCAGTTGGGTCCTCAAAGCTGGCTGTCAGCCTTACTGTGTGCTTATTTCTCTTCAACTTTCTGTGGTAGTTATTAGAACTGTTTACTTCCTACTGAAATGCCCCGTCTGGCTCTTCTTCTCAAAGGGCTTCATTTGATCTAATCCTTAGCAGGTGGCCTTGCCTTCTATTTCTCAGAGTCATGAGCATTCTCTGTCACCTGAACATGTCTCCTTCAAACCCCTGTCTGTGTCAGAGATGTTTTTTCCTCCTTTGAAATTGGTCTTCCCAGTAGCTGCATCCTTCATTTTCACTCTTTCCCTAAAGGTCTGGCCACTACTAATCATCCCTCTCTGGGCCTGTTCTTGGAGCCTTGCAAACATGTCCAATTCATCATTAAAATAACAGTGCTATGCATTTTGAAAGAGTTATCTGTATGTATAAAATCCATAGTCTCCTTTTATACTCTTGTTTTTTCTTCTTCTGTGCTGCTGGTTGCATTCAGATTCTTGGCCCTTCCTGCCGTCACCTTGGCAAAGGTTATCAGGGGCTTCTGACCATAGCACTTAAAGGTTACTTTTTAGTCCTTATCTTGCTTGGTTTCTGCACTGTTAAACGCCTTCCCTCTCAAACCTTTTCTTTCTTTAGCTGAGGGTATTTTACTAGCTCTTATTTCTTTTGTCCCTCTGTTTCTTTTCAGAATCGGCCTAAGTTTTTCTTCTTCCTTGACCTCTCCCTTTCCCAAATGTCAGCATTCCCTGAAATCAGTTCTTAGGTCTTTTCTCATGCTGTCCGTTTTCTGGTCCTGATGCAACGCTTAGGCATGTCAATTGCTACCTATTCTGAAGAGTCCCAGTGCAGATCTAGCCAAGATCTCTTTCCTGTGCAAAAGGGTTATATAATGGCTACTAGACATCTTGGACTGGATGTCCCACAGACAACTCAAACTTCACATATCCAAAGCAGGACCCATTTCTCAGCCTGCTCCATTTTCCCATTGTTTCAAACTTGCAAACTATAGTTCTTGCACTCCTCCTCTTCCTTGCTTTCCACATTCATTTAATCTCTAAACTGCATTGATTCCCTCTCAGTATCTCACACCTTTCCTCAGAGCCTTTGTGTCAGGATGATGGCAAATAGTTAAGACAACGGGGATCCCCTCATTGCATCTCCTCTACTCTTATTCTGTTATCCACACAGACCCGAAGAACTGCTTCCAACATGCAAATTTGAATAAATCACTGCCCTACTCAAAATCTTTCCATGGCTCCCCGTTGTCTAGAGATCAAAGCTCAGACTTTTAGCCTGACATAGTGAGTACTTCCTGCCTCTCAGCTTCATCCCTCCATTCCCCTCACACCCTGGCTCCAGCCTCATTGCTGTTGTATGCCTTCATGCCTTTGCACGTGATGTTTTTTTTTTTTTTTTTTCCTGCCCGGAATCCCTCCCTTCTTTCTTTTTTACATATACTCTAATTCTCCATGTTAGTTTTTAAAAAGAGTCTACATCTTGCTCCCTGGGAAACATTTGGCAATGTCTGGAGAAATCCTTGGTTGTCACAATTTGGGGATGCTGCTGGCCAGGGATGTTTGTTAAACATAATACATACGACAGACCCCCAACCCTCAAAAGAATTATCTGGTCTAATAGTGCTGAGGTTGAGCAACTCTGCTTTAGATCAGCTTTTGTTGTGCTACTGTCCCTTTGTACCTATCTCTTATGTCTTCCACATGGCATTTTATTTATTAGAACCATGTTTCTTCCCTTAGATTATGCGAGCTGGAGGGCAAGATTTTATATCCTGACATATAGAACATCTCAAAGATTATTTACTTAAAAAATAGCTTTTGTTGATGTTATTTCTAAATTTCTTCTGCCTATTATACTGGCTGTTCTTGAAACTATTATCAGTCATTTACACTTTAGAGTAAATGAGACTTGGCTGGGTTTTTTTTTTTTTTTTTTTTTTTTTGAAAATTGATTGATTGTTATAGGAAGGTAGCTTGAGAAAGGAGATGGGATGCAAAGGAAATACAAAGTTGTTTCTTGTCTCTTGAGCTTATCCTCCTCCATTTTCTGGATTTTCAGATTCTCTCTTTTCCTCTCTTTATTCCAAAATATTTTCTAGAATGTCTCCAGGAAGCCCTAATTTACCTTGATTTTTTAGAACTTTTAACAGTGAAAACTAAGAAGAGAATTGCTAATTATCTGACTGTGGGCTCTTGGTCTCATTTCCACTCTTCCAGGCTCTGTGTATTGCTGGGGGGCTAGAAGTCTGCAGACTACATTTCTAAAATTCACTTGCCCAATGGCTTCTAGTTACCTTATGCAAATGGGAGACACTGGTGGGACACAATATTTTCTATGCTTCTGAAGTACATAAAAGGCAGTAATGGTGGTAGGCAAGTTTAGACTCCTGGCATCCCACCCAGGCAATGAGAACTTCAGCAACAAAGCACCTGTGGATTCCGGCTCCAGTAGCAATAATGGCTGCTATGGACAACTTTAGGCTCCAGACTTTCTGCAAAGAAACCATGGCTGTGGGTCCAATAACACCAGCAATGGGGGTCTCTGGCAATGGTGTAGAGATCAGAGACTCTGAGAAACATTTTCCCTTTTGCTTCTCCAGCACCAGGGATGGGAGCAGCTTCTTAAAATTGCCAGTTAAGTTCACCTGTTCCCTTTTTTTTCCTCTGCCAACTCTTTCAAGATTTTTTTATTTCCTGTATTAAATTCCCTCTGATGAAAATACCTAGAGTGGTTTTTGTTTTCCTGATGAGACATGGAATGATACAATAATAGTATAGCACATTCTCATTCCCAGGAATTTTTTGTTTTTCTGGGTTATGGAGGTTTAGATTAATCCTTATAAAATTTTACTTTTTGGAGATTAGGATGTGAACCCAATAAAATGGTATTTGGATTCTAATGCACAGAGAAAGAAAAATGGTCTCCTACAGAGCTAATATTTTTTAACTTTTCAGATTGAAAAGGGATTCAAAACAAGATTCCCCACCATACCCCTTAAATCTTTGTAGTCTTTTTCCATGGAATGAATTGATAGATTTTGATCTAATTTTCTATTCCCTGAAGTTAAAAGGAAGTCTTGATTTTTTTTCCTAATTGAGGAAATACATTCCTTAGATACAACGACTCTGAATACCAACCATAGAGGAAGTACCTGGTTGCCTTGACAATCTTGCGTGCTATACTATCATCAAACAATTACACAGGAGCCAGGATAGCCTCATTTGCTCCATTACATAATTACTCA
Organism: Rousettus aegyptiacus; assembly: GCF_014176215.1. Classification (NCBI taxonomy): domain Eukaryota; kingdom Metazoa; phylum Chordata; class Mammalia; order Chiroptera; family Pteropodidae; genus Rousettus; species Rousettus aegyptiacus. The sequence goes on along the minus strand of NW_023416306.1, from coordinate 38,696,803 downwards.
TCAAGCAAGCATCTTTTCTGAGAAGCTCTTTAAAACTTTCTGATGCCTTCTTATCATAATTAGAATAAAATTCAAACTACTCTAGCATTCCCTAGCCTACGTCCTTGGTTTTACTCTTCCCTACCTGCATATTATACTCTTTCCCACATACTCACCATGCTTTAGCCATATTGACTTCTTTTCTGTTCCTCAAATACTAAAAACTTGTACCTGATCTTAGGTTTTTATGCTTGCTGCCCAGAATACTCTCTCTAAATTTTCTCATGGTTAATACTTTTTTTAAATCATCCAATTCTCAGATTTAATATCAATTCTTTGACTTTATTAATGATCTTATGCAAAGTTGCTCCTTACCCCATCATTCTACACTCCTCGATTCTCTCTAATGTTTAATGTTCATATTGTCATATTGTCATCTGAAGTTTTGTAACTTATTTAATTGTTGATTACTTACCTTTCAGCACTAGAGTGATAACTCTACAGAAACAGGGAGTTTAATCAGTTTTTTTTACAGCTGTATCTCCAGAGTTTAAGGTGGTCTATGGGACATAGTATGAGTCTAATAGATACTTGCTGAGCGACTTAATTAACTGTGCCCACTGTGCTTTCTACTCAATTCAGGAAGCATTTATTATATATGCTCTCTGCGTATGGCACTGTGGTACGGAAGAAAGAGATAAGACATCACGCCTCTCTCAGTTAGTATTACATGTGGTAGAATGGTCTGTGTCCATAAACATAACCCTTAACCCCAACAACAACAGATTGCTACTGAGTGCCCACAATATGCCAGGCATTTTGCTAAGTGTCTATAGACTTTATCTTATTGAATCCTCTCAATGGCATAGGTATGAATAATTCCACTTTAAAGATGAGAGAACCGAAATCTAGAGGGGTAGTAGATACTCTTAAATCACACAGATTGTAAATGACAGCCTAAAATTGAACTTAAGTCAGCCTGAGTCTAAATCTGTACTTGTGACCTCTTTACAACACATGTGTTTTCAAACACCTTATTTTACTTTTTGGGAAGTTTGTTACAAAGAGGTAGTATTTGATTCTTTAAGTTACTTCCTCAATTTTAAAGAGAGGTAGATTAGGGAAGGAGAACTTCATTTTCTATTGTAAGGCAAGGAACTTTTTTAGTGAAATGATAAAGTCTCTCCCAAACGTTGGATCATTGCTTTTGACTTTATTTCTAACTCAGAGCTCTCTCCCATTCCTGATCTTTTAGGAAAGAACAGTGAGTAACAGAGAGGTAGGAGGTAGAGATAGTCTGATAAAATTTAGAGTCCAATCTAAAAATGTGCTTCTTTTCCACAATCTGAAAAGATTCTTCTCCCCTTGTCTCACTTTTTGTCTTTTTACCAATCAGAAATTTATTCTTATTACTAACAGTCCACAATGGAGGTTAGCTCCAGAATGGCTACCAGTCACTTATACCTCAGAGTCTATTAGTTTAATAGTTAGAATGTTTCCATCTATGTGATGTCTGTTAATTAGAGGAGATAGGCGATGTGATAAAAGAGTTTTGGAGACCTGCATTGGAAGGGCAATTGATATTTGAGGCTGTTATTGGGACTATAGGAAGGTGTTGTCTGGTTGGGGTTCAGAAATGGTTGGTGACATCTAGTGGGATAGAAGTGTAGGATAAATGGTTTTCCAGTCTCGAAGGACCAGAGGTGACCAAATCTGGTCCTGGTGGTGGCTCTTGACATGTTGTTTGCACATTTGACAAGCAATAATATCCTCTATCTCTGTGTGCTAGTATTAAAATCTCTATTTTCATTTTCCTTTTGACCCATTTTGAATGGACTACTAGACAATTGATTATTGGCCAGTGTGGGGAGAACCTTAGAATCTTTTAGGGAGATGAAGTAGCAGAGCTTGCCTGTCATTTCCAAAATTTTTACCTAGTTATTTGACATCCTTGGAATTTCCCTGATTGGCCTCATGAAGTCATTCACCTCTGGCCAGCTACTCCTCAGGGTGAGATAAGTAGAGGAAACAAGACAGGCCACACATAAGCACTAAACTTAACAGCGTGACTATTCTGTATAATATTCTTGCCTTGGTTCTTGGTCTGTGGTTCTAGAATGAGCTTCAAGTGGGGGTGGGGATGAGGATAAATCTGCTTTTATTTTACAGGAGGGAGAGAAGAAACTCCTAGTTTTCACCAAATTTTTGTAGGAAACAAATCTGCTTCACCCTACTGGAAACTATCAACGTTAAACAAACAAACTCTAGGAAGCCTCTCTGTAATGGCAGAATAAATCTACCCTTACATTTCTCTTGAAATAACAAGGAGATGAAATACAAAGCAAAAACCTTGCGCTCACTAACATAAATCAGCCCCATTGTTGCGATAAGCACATATGGTACGGTAAGGTTGCCCACTGCTCTGAGACCTGCTAATGGAAGACCATATGTGCTTCTGCAAGATCAAAACACAGCGGGCCTGGTTTAAGACTCCGTGGTGGCCCCGGCTCCGAACTTACTTGCATTTATCGGTTTGTGTTTCTGCTTTAGCACCACTCTTACCACCATAGTCTCTCACTTTCCCTCACTTTTTCTTTCCCATCTTTCAGGAGTTGAGAGGGCTGAATAATTTAAAAACTTGTGTTTGGACTTTGTAGAGTTCTTTGAGTAGGCAGTGGCCATGAGAGAGACGCGGGTGCCAGGAATGGGAGAGATTATTGATGGTGCCTGTAGGATAGAGCAACCTCTTTCTGCTTGAAGATTCGCCTCCCCCTCCCCCAGATTTATTGAGAAATAATTGACAAATAAAAGTTGTATATATTTAAGGTGTATAACATGATAATTGGGTATGCATTTACACTGTAAAATGATTACTATGATTGAGCTAATTAACATATCTGTCACCTTACATAGCTACCTTTTTTTGTGGTGTGAATCACACTCTGATAGCAAATTTCAAGTATACAATACAGTATTATTAACTACAGCCTATGTACTATGCTGTACATGCAATACTCAGAAAAAGAGTTGCATTTTAGAATGTACTAATTACAGGGAGTTACATAGACTTAGATTTAAGCAAGGATGAAACAAGGTTTTATTTGACTTTCTCTCTCCACACCTTTTTAAATGTAGATTTTGAAAAAGTGAGAGGGCCCAGTATTTACGTTCATTAATAAATTTAAAATGAATGAATAAATGAATGAATGAAGCAGGCTGTGTAGCTTCTTGTATGATCATGAGTATGAGCACAAATGAAAACCAAAGAAGTTATTAATTGGACAGCTGCACAGCACATCTTTTTTCTTGGAAGCTCAAAAAACCCCTTGAACATAAATGCATTTATCTTTGGAATGTCCCTTTGAGAGTGGTGTCTGGTTAACATATTACCCTCTGATTTGTCATGGCCCATGCTTAGTCTCTTTCCCTGTTCACAGGAGATCCTAGATAGGTCTGAACAAGTCCATGATGAATGCCAGACCTCATGTGAAACAAAGATTTTAATGGGGGAGAAACAAAAAACCACACACACTTGTTACTGAAATAAAACTTGGTTATTATCTTTTGAGTAAAAAATAATACATTATTTGTTGTATTAATGAAGACCTAATTCAGTTATGTTATTTTCTGAGTCCTTGCCCATAATATCCCCACTAAACCAGGATTTTTTGCCAGGACCCTTCTATGCAGACCATGTGGCGCCTCTTTGTTGGGCTGAGTGACAAAGGTTTATTATAAAGGCCTATATAGTGACATGTATATATTTTTTCTTGCTCATTAATCCTATGCCATTTCAGTGCTATGGAATCCTATTGTTTCAAAGTCAACATTCACTCTTTAATCTGAGTTGGGTTAAAAGTGGCAACTGCCCTGAATATAGTGTGTTATGTTTAGAAAAATTTTCAGCGGACGCCTCCCAACTCCAAAAGGGAATTTGGCTTTGTCTATACCAATGTGACATGGTGAAATGAATGGCAAATGTTTAGCTGTGTTAGGTGTCAAGAGGTGACATTGTTCAAGGCAGTAGTTCCTAAACCCGGGTAATCATCGAAATGAACGGAGTGGAGATTAACATCACCAGGCTCCCACATCCAAGGACTTTGATTCAAGAGATCTGGGATGGGGTCCGGGCGTCTATTTAAAAAAGTTTCTTAGGTCATTCTGATGGTAAGTGGGGTTGGGAAACACTAGTTGTGAAAGCCTTGTCTTGAATTTTAGTTCATGTTTTGCCATATGTTCATTCGACTAACCAAACATCTAATCAACTGCTGTTACATGCCTTGGGTTCAATTTCCTCATATTTGAATAGGGGTTAGATGAGATTTCAGGTCTTGCCCAGTTCTCACAGTCCACGATATTTAAGAAACTGAGCCTCTGAGTTCCTTAAGTGCCTTTCAACTTCCTTTTGGTTCTTATTGCCAAGCTGACATTCTCTCATTCTAGTTTTCTATCTTACCTTAGATTCCTGCCTACAAGCATGTCTTCACTGCTTGATGTCAGCCTGATTGAAATGTTAAAAGATTTCCTCTCAACTTCAGGGGCTTTCTGGCTGAGAAATTAACTAAGGCTTTATCAGAGCTACTCATTTTTCTTTTAATTATGGTAGCATTATTGACAGTTTAAAAAAGACAACTTCTCATCTGTTACATGGAAGGCTCTTGTACTTTTCCTATTCTATTTCCGTTAAAGGTCCAATGGAGCAAGGTGTAAAGCTCCAAAGACAGACGCATATGAGGCAAATCTGGACCTCTCAAAGCAATAGGGTTGAACTGAGGTTGAGGGCACATTTTCTCAGCTTCCTACTGGGATGGGTTGTGGGTGGGGTGACTGAGGAGGTGGGGTGGTCAGAGACCCACTTTAGTGCAGTCTGACTTTAGTGCAGAGTATAACCTAAAACAACATGCCACCTCAAAGTTAATACATTTTCATAAATTGCTCTATGTAAATTTGGAGCTTTCTAAATGGATGGAGAGATGGAGAGAGTATAGAATTTAAATTACAGAGTCTTCTGTAGAAGTCTTTCTATAATTCAGGAAAGTTACTTCTTATGACTAGGAGATTGTCCCTCAATCTCAAGGGTCTTGATAGTTCCACTGCTCATCAGAGTGAACCATAAAGGTGGCTGTATCCAGTGATAACCAGAATCTTATTGTACTTCCCTGGGGAAGGACAGGGGTAGGTCAGGAACTCATTCTGAGTTTTCATGCTTGGCCTTCTCTGATGCTTCCAGAAGCCAGGATTTAATGTAAGTCAATGAGGCAGATGGTGGAAGGTCTGGTCTAAAGGGCATCGCTGTTATTCAGCCTGAGAAAATTGGCTTTTTGGGAATGTAAACCCAGTGTTGCCAGATCTTTTGAATTTTTCCAAAAGCAAGCAGCTGGAGATCCAGATTTCTATGATGGCAGACAATTCAAATTATTTATGCATACACATTCCAACCACTTTTGAGGATACATTGCTGGCCAGTTTTATAGTAGCCTTCTTTTCTGTTTGTTACGTGAATGAATCTTGCAAGCCTTTTGCAGACTGGAAGTAAGTGGAGGGTACACACAATCCCCCCTAAAGGTTCACTATGTTCTTTCATGTTCATTGTGATAGATGCTTGAGGTTAAAAAGTAGGGCATGACTTCTGGTCTAGCTAATCATTCCTAGGTACCGAGCGGAAACTTGGGATCTGAGTGAGGATTGGCCAGGCTGCTGCTTATATGGCCTTTCCACTAAATAACACAGCATTTTCTGCCCCTTGGAACTTAAGGACAGACGAGCTGCATAGCCGTCTGTGATGGTTTTGTATTAGGCCATCTCTACATGGAGGTTCTTTCAGCTGACGGGTTTCCTATCATGGATACACTTCCTCTTTTTCACATCCTTTGCCAACTAGCCTCAGGGCTAGGTTCTTTTAATCCTTTCCCATCCCCTTAAATCACTATCTCCCTATTGTTCCCAAGCTGTGGCTTTGTCCAGATTCCTCCATCCTTGACCACAAAATAGGGTGCCCTTCACAGCTGTTCTATTTCCTCTACCTATTTTCACTTTTGGGTAGGAGTGTGAGACTTAGAATCCCAAGAGTGAGGGAGAAGAAGAAAGAAGTCAGGGCGGCCTTTAGGTCACTAGGTGGTGACTTAAAAACAATTTTTTTTCCCTCGGTTTCTATGGAGATGTGAAAACTTCTTTAGAGCTCTCTACCATAAGATTTAATACCCTGTCACTAAATCAACATATGAGACACATTTTTGGCAACTGCATGACTTTTAACTCTTACTTTGTTAAAAGAGCTTCTATATCCTTCATGATCTCAAGCTGCATTACAAAATCGGCTGGGCACCATGTCCATGTTTGTATCAGTCAGGGTCCTGCTGTAATAGGATAATTTGTAATGAATTTGATAAAGGAATTACTTACCTATGTGTAGAGCAAAATTCCAGGCAATTGTGGTGTATTCTGGGATTAGAAACAGTGGGGTGCTTGTGGGGGGTTGTAACTACTGCCTCAGTGGAGATGGGAACTGCTGGAGATGGGGCGGGTTTTATGGAAGTGGCTGATGAGAGGGGACAATCAGCCTGCAGAGGGAAAGCCAGAGGGATAAATATTCTGACCTCATTCTCCTGTCTCCTGTGTGTCGTCTGGTCTTTCCATCATCCAAACCCAACTGGAAGCCTGTCAATGTAGACCATCCAGGTCACAGGATGAAGAGGGTGGAGAGTGGGTCTGGAGAAACAAATGGAAGCTAGGTAGCACAACATTTAAAAAGATCAAGGACTTTCAGATATAGTTATGAGAGGCCAGGCAAGTGTAGTTCTTAGCATTTCTATATCGGAATGTTCAAACTAAAACTGTCTCAGCAAAAGCATTTGAATAAACACAATTAAAAGAATGAAGTACATTGCAAAAGATCAGTTGCATAGTTGTTCATAAACTTCAACAAATATTTATTAAAACGTTACTATGTCCCTAATGTTGTGGTCATCTTATCTGTGAACCATATTGATGTTACTGTAATAAAAGGCAAGATTAAGTGATATTTGTATTGGGCTCAGCTTGTTTGGATAAGAGATAGTAAACTTGTTTGGATAAGAGATTGTCCATCTGCCCTTCATGTGTTTGTGTGGAGTGATTCTTTCATATTAACCAAACTTCATAATGTTACATTCTGTAGGACAACAGATTCTAGAGGTGGACAAAGTAATCTTTTTAACAATTCAGTTATTGTTGTGCAATTTTTTTTTTAATTTATTTTTTTTTACTTCTATAGCATCTGGTCTTCCCAGGTGATCTCCCATCCAAGTACTAACCAGGCCCGACCCTGCTTAGCTTTGGAGATTAGACATGATTGGGCATGTTCAGGGTGGCATGGCCATAGACTGTTGTGCAATTTTTTATTTGTGGAACAAACGACACCAAAATTGTGGTTAGTTTCCTTCTTATAAAATGGAGATTAGGTGAGATAATGTATATACCGACTCTTTGTAAGGCTTTAATAAAAGTGAACTGATTTTGAAATAAAAGAGAAAAACCATCAATCTTTCTACCTTTGAAATTCAATCTGTGTTCACATTCCCTTTTATACCCCATCCTTGTGCATATAGAATTTCTACATGTTAGTAGGATTTGACTTGCAAGTGAAAGAACCCTAACCTGCAAATAGGAGTAGGTATGACATCATTAGGGCAGGGTTTTTATTTCTTTCTCTCAGGAGATCTGTTCTTCTCCAGAAAGTTCCATCCCCAGGCTGGCTTTCTTCAGGGGGTAAAATAGCTGCTCCCGTTTTAGCCTTCATACCTACTTACTGGATAACTTAGTTTGAGATGCCATCAGAAAATACCACAGGCTGGGTGGCTTAAATGATGAGATTTTTTTTCTCATGGTTCTAGGAACTGCAAGTCCAAGATCAATGTAACAGCAGGGTAGGTATCATTCCTTGGGTTGCAGACAACTGCCTTCTTGCTGTGTCTTCACATGGCCTTTCCTTGCTGTCTGTAGGTGGAGAAAGAGAGAGGAAGCAAGATCTCTTGTGTCTGTTTTTATAAGGGCACTAATCCCATCATGAGGGCCCCACCTTCATGGCCTCATATAAACTAAACTACCTCATGAAGGCCCTGTCTTCAAACAATACCACACCAGGTGTCAGGGCTTCAACATATCAGTTGGGGAGGGAGGAACAGTTTATTCAGTTCATAGCATTGGACTTTCCAGACCCAGAGAAATCTTCTCTCCAAACTATTAAACAAAAGCTTTGTTTCCACTTTGATTGTACTAAACTAAACCTAAGTCACTGTAGCCAGGGAATGCCACAGACTGATTAGTTGAGTGTTTGCCCATAACTAACAGAATCATTGTGGCAAAGGGTTGGAGAGGGTGAGATTATGGGGATTGGTTTGTATTAAGGAAGGGGGAAATTCTGTCTAAGCAACATGGCTATTACGCAAGGCAGGAAGGGAGGGGAAGAGAGGTATCAAGCAGTGTCCACTACGCCTACTTTCCTGTTCCCCTATTGCTGGCTAGTCACCTTGTTTTCAGTGATAGATTTCCGTTCATAACATAACTAAACTGAATTTCAAAATTTCTCATGAAAGCACATTAATGTTTGGTTCTCAGAATTTTTGTCTGAAATCCTCAGCAGTGGTTACTGCTAAATAGACAAAAGCTAGTCCAACTGAAACCAAGTGTTCCAGGAAATCAATCTTACTGTGACACTGGGGTCCACGTTTCCATACTAGTTTCTCTGTAAAGAAAGCCAGCCTCCACAGGATTTTGAACTATTTGTCTTGGGCCATGTTGCTCTAGAGAATGTGATAGTAGGTTACCATCAAAGCCCAAGTCTGCAACCTTTCATCCCCTCCTAGGAGCAAAAAAATATTTAAAAATTATTTATTTATGGGTTCTTAAATCAGGTCATTGGGGTTGCGTTTGCCACAATCAAGACTGGTGTTTGCTTTTGGATTTTGAGAAAACTGGATTTTAATCTTTAAGTTTCTGCCTTTGTCATTCCATTTTCAGCATTTCATTATTATACATAATTATCTAAACAATACATTTTAACTGAACCTCTGCTATGGGATCATGATCATGTTAGATATAACGAAGAATCAAAGTGATGTGTAAGAGGTGGCTATAAAGATACTCTCCAGGTGGAGGAACAAGACTGAATTAATCACATAGAAATGGTGACAAAACAACCCTATTCTAAGCGTGTGATAAAAGAAGATCGAAATGATAGAATTTAGAGGAAAAAAGATCCTAATTGGTTGAGTTTTCATGGGGGCTTCATGGTGGAGGTTGCATTTGAACTGGGCTCTGAAGGATACGGACAATCTGGACAGGAGAAAGAATCAAGGGGAAGGGCCTTTGCAAAGGGGCGAGAGGATGAGTGCCGGCTCGATGAGTGGGGGGACCCCTGGGAAGTCGAACCAGCTTGGCAACTGTGGGTAGGAGAGAGGTGGGGAAGGAGGGCGGAGGGCGGATGAGTCGTTCTTTAGCGAATCTCCTGCCACTCCAAAATTTATTTATTTACTTTTGGCTTTCAATGCTTTATGTAAAAAAAGGCAACTATGTGAAACACAAAGTTGGGAATTAGTTTAGAGACTTGTGTATAATGAACGTGGCTTTCTGCAACTGTCTCATTGGTGACAATCCACTTTCGATTTTTGCTTGTTTATTTCTTGGGCATTTAAAAAATATGTTTAGAGGCATAACTCAGTAAGGAATGTAAGTGGTACCCCCTCTCTTCTACTGGGGGGCTCTGTCCTCTGCTGGAATTCAGCTTCCAGTCCAACCGAAAAAGCATGAAGACTATAAGCCAAAAAATAAAAATAAAAGTAAAAATTGAAACCAGTGATAAATGTAAGCAGGGAACCCAGGTGGATTCTGAAACTGTGACAAGTTAAGAAATTAAAGCAATTCAGTAAGTTCTAAAGCAAACTCATAGTTTCTGGTTAACTTAAAACTGGTATTTTCATTGTCAGTATTTAGGAAGAGCTAAACGTTGGAAATATTAAGATATGGTATATTGATTTATTCAATTAGATTTCCTCAAAGCATAATAAAATATATACATAAATGTATATATGTAGATATTTTCCATCATTAGAAAATGTGAATTTTAATTTCCTGAATTGTCTTATTTACTGCTTAAAATTTTGGATTTAGTTATATGTTTTTTATTAAATTCCAGAGATGCCTTTTTATAATTACATACTGAAAAATTTCTTAAAAGTGGCTATATATATATATATATATATATATATATTCAAATCTTAGGAAATTCATAATTACTCTGGTTCAACATTAATGATTTGGATTCTTTGATTTACTATCTAAGGAAACACCAAGTTCTATTATTTTCTAAACAAATAAATGGTCAATAAAATTTATTATGCTGACTTTTTTTTTTTTTTTTAATGAAGACTGGCATCTGAATTGTCATTGGAAGCAAAATATTTTGTGAGAAAAAATGGCTCATCCTCTCACTTAATAGGAAACTAGACAATTGTTTTTGCATTAAAATAGGTAAAACTTTCCTAATCTCATTTTGATTGTGATATGCTCCATTTACACAAATGTAATGCAGTTAACTGCTAGTTTATTTCTCATTTGTGGTTTTTAATCCCTGACACTTCTCCTGGTATAGTTAAATTGCCAGATGTTATTTTGGGAGTTGATGTATTAGACCTCTTTCCTAAGTTGTCTGCTTTTCTTTTAATTTTCACATTTCTTTCTCAACTCTAGCCCTTAAGACTTTCTTGTTCTCCTCTTTTAACCTTCTTTTGACTCAGCTCTTTATTCTGTAGCTTATCTTTGACTTCTTTATTTTTTCCTTGACTCCATCCCATACTAGCAATGTGGTGGTTATGAATGCAAGTTTTGGAGTCAAACCTGGTTTAATCCTGGTTCCATTACTTAGTTGCTGTGTGTTCTTGGATAAGTTATTTAAGCTTTTTCATCACTGAGTGAAACCATAATGGCATCTATCTTATGTTTTGAAGGGTAGGTGAGATAATGCATATGAAGTACTCAGCACCATGTTTGACCCATAGTAAACACTTGTATTAGTCAAAGCAGGTTAGAGGTGTCATTGTAACAAATGACACAGGATTTAAATATCTTTGCAACACAAACATTTATTTTTCATTCACCTAACGTTAGCTATGGGTCTGGGAGACTCTTCTTAGGGTTGGCTCGATGATAAAGGCGGCTTCCACCTTATGGAACCTCCATCTCAACACATTCTCCCATGGTTGACAGTGCAGGTGGGGCAGGGTCTTGCTGTTAAGCCCCAAAATGTCACACATCACTGCCACTCCCAGCCAGCTGTCCAGAACTAGTCACACCACCCAAAGGTAAAGGAAGTAGAGAAGTAGTCTTCCCATGTGCCCAGAAGTGGATGAGCTCACAAATGTAGCCATATATAAAGAAAACTCCACAACACTCAGTGCAGGCATATATCATGAAAATATCTTCCAAGAAGTCTGTCGATGTCAGACCAAAGAAATGCGGTGACATTTTTAGTCCCCTAAAAAACAAACCTTATATTTTTCATTAGTCTTCATAATTCCAGAATTTTTTTATGGCCTGGGCAATTCAATATAATGGCCTAAACTTAAAGCAAGGCTGCTTCTTCATAGAAAATGAATGAAGGTTAGATAGAAGGGACTATTCCTAGTGGTTTTGAGAAATTTGGTGCTGGTTTTGAGGGTGGAGGTGACAATTATTTATTTAAATTCCATTTGATGCAGTTCACTAAGGACCTAGATCCAGTACTTTGATCATTCCCTTAATGCTACTTTTCCAAGGGGAGGATTGGGGCCACTGTTGATAGGGATGTTGGAAAGACAGCCTAGCATGTCTTTGGGCCTGTTCCCTGACCATTGAATCAATTCTCTGTCACACAGGCATCAATAATTAAAGTATGAAATAACCTGTGGAAATGGAGTCAGGCTTCATGTTCCAACAGGATTGATACCAGCTTTAGCCATGAACCACTCCTGGGGGCTTCAAGGAGAATTTTATTTAATGCATGTCACTAATAGTCTTCTTTATTAGGGGTCCACTAGACAACTTCTGGAGTGAAAAGAAGGGGATTGGCAGTTCTTTGAAATAGTGAACATTTTTGGTGCATAGTGGAGAAGTCCCTTTTGTCAGTGCTAATTTTATTTGGAGGAAAGATATAAAAAGTGTGAATATTTTTTTTTTCAGTTAGGAGGAAGACTATTAATGAATGGATACATATCTTTCCAAGAGTTTTATAATCTGCTCTTTTCATACCATACACATTTTGAACATCTTTTCTTATTGTTTCATGGATGTGTAGCATTATACCAAATGATGATACTTTAACTTATAAAACCCATGCCCTATTTATAGCTATTTAGGCTGTCTTCAATTTTGTTCTGCTTTGGTAGCTATTTAGTACTTCCCCAAGTCCATGTTTAATCAATTATGTGGTTTGGGGGGCATTTTTCTTCTCTCTCCTTCACCCCATTTAAATTAGCCTCATTTGGCCCCAAGCTTGTTGAGGTAGTGATTTGTTTAGGAGTGGACAAGGAACCTAAGTGAATTCCATTGGAATGAAGCTCAGCACTTGTGCTCTATGGTTGGAGAAAGAGATTTGCGAATTAAAAAAAAAAAAAAAAGTAGACACCTTAGGAAAGAGACCTAACCCATCAATTCCCAAAATAATATCTGGCAATTTAACTAGATCAGGAGAAGTGTCAGGGGTTAAAAACCACAAAAGAGAAATCAAACTAGCAGCCATTAAAAAAAGAAAGTTATGTGGAAGCCAAGTGACGGACAAAGTCAGCACATGGAGGAGAGCAGAGCCCAGAGAACTGGCAGGAGATGAAGCGGAGCCCAGATAGAACTGTGCTGGGAACAAACTCTTTCTGGGTCTTTCCAGATGTGAACTAGCAGGCTCTCTTCTTTACCGAATCCAGTTGAGTTGAGGTTTCTGTTACTTGAAGCGCAACCCTCCTGTGACATGCCCATCGTAAACAGCACTGCAACTAACAGTACAAAGTTAAATCTTTCTGCACATATACATCTCTCCCCTCTGCAAGTATTTTAGTAGAAATATGGAATCGGGGTGTGTACTCTTGCCCAGATCCCCCTGAATTTCTTTTTATGGTTTTTGTGTTGTAACTGGTTTTGATGTGTTTTCACTGCCAACAGTGGGTACCTGGGGCTCTTTATAGGAAAACTGCACTTGGGCTGCTGGAAGTTTCCTGAATACCTGGAGAAGCCGAGGTACCTGGAGAATTCACTGTGGTGTCTGGAAACCACCGCGGTACAGCCCTTAACCCATGATGGGAGGATGAGGAAGTCAGAGTGCCTGGCTCCTTTACTCCAGCTGAGGTGTAGCGCGCGCACGCACGCACGCACACACACACACACACCCACACACCCACCCCCCCACCCCCCCACCCAGAGCAGCTGGAGGGGCTGGTGGCCCTGCCAGGCATTTTCCGTGGTGTGCCTTCCTTTCCTCTATGCCCCGCTTCCTTCATTCCCTTGCCAGTCTCCCCCGGGAACACATATTTAATAAGTCACGTGTGCATGGGTTCTCATCTCCTGGGGAACACAATCTAAGCTAGCTTGTGCACAATGTTCAGGTTTTTGATTGAATTAGATTTTAGTTAAAATGATAAAAAGCTACCACAAAAGCTGGGCAAATGGGATGTTATGATGGTCTGGACAGTGACACTGGACCTCGGGTACCTCAGTAATAAGATGGCAAAGGAAAAGGCTTCAAGGCTTTGACAGTGGTTTGCCAAATATACTTCTTCTGTGCAATTTTGAAACTGGCTTTGGGTTGTGAATGTATGTGGCAGCTCTTATGTCCTTTGGGAAACTGAATATTATTCTGTCTAGCTGAGCTCAATATTATGGTCTTTTTTGCTGAAGTCTAAATCTTCTTCATTTAATTTCATCCCATTTCCCTAGTTATAGTCTCTTGCACAACCCTAAAAACTCTTTATATTTGGTACTAACAATTCTCATATAATAAAAATGGGCTGCTCTTGCATTGGCAAATGCGTGAGTCACTCTGCAGGAGAGAGTGTGGGCGGGATAACAGCATGTTAAGCCCTGCAAGGGGCTGTTCTGGGATGCATCTCCACCTCCCACCTTTGTTTGGGTCAGCAAAGTTAGCGTTGTCTTTGATTCCTCTCTACCCTTTATACATATTTTCCACTTGTCCTTCCAAAATTTTTCTTGTCTGTTCTTTCCTTTGTATTTCCATGGTGAGTACTCTAGTTCAAGTTCATACCATTTATTATGAATTGAGCCGTATTCTTCCCCCCCACTCCCATTCTTACATTGAAGCCCTCACCCCAATAGGGCTGTGTTGGGAAATAGGGCCTTTAAGGAGGTTATTAAGGTTAAATAAGGTCATTAAGGTGGGGCCCTGATCCCATAGGACTGGTGTCCTTATGAAAAGATGAAGAGACACTGATGTGCTCTCTCTGTCCGTGAGTGCACAGGGGAACAACTGTGAGAGGACACAGAGAGGCGACAGCCATCTGCAAGCCAGGAAGAGAGGCCTTAGAAGAAACCAACCCTGCCAGCACCTTGATTTTGTACTTAAAGCCCCCAGAACTATAAAAAAGTAAATTTCTGTTGCCTAAGACACTGTCTGTGGTACTTTGTTATGGCAGCCCACGCAGATCAAGACAACACTTTACACTGGGATATTTTTTTTCCAGTAGTATCATATCCAGTAGTAGATCTCCAGTTCATGCTAGTCTGATTAAATTCTTAAAGCAGCACTTACATCTTACCTCACAGTGAAATAGATCCTCCTATAGCACATCAGTGCCGCAGAGAAAAGCTTAAACGTTTTAGCTGGATATTCAAGAGCTTTAAAAGCCACCTCCAGAACCTTGCTTACAGGGTCTTCTCTAATTCCCAGTCCAAACCCCTTGTCCCAGTTTCTTCCCTGTCCCGCCAATATAATGCTCACTCCTTTCTTGGCTCAGTTGAAAATTTCTCTGGTTTCTGTGCTGACTGTTCAAACCCCATCTATTCTTTTAGGTTCATTCTAAGACTCACTTTATCTGTGAAGCCTCTTCTCATCTTTCCAGCCAACCTCTAAATTGCTCTGGTAGTTTTCGTCTTTTGAAGTTAGTTTGGACTTTAAGTGTTTCATGATCTCTGCCTAGTTAGACACCTCACCTCTATTGTTTTCAGCTCTATCCTCAGTGCTCGACACACACATAGTAGATAAATATGTGTGAGTGAATGAGTGAACAACATCGCCACCAGGGCAGAAGTAGCATGACTTATACAGACAGAATTGGGCCTGGGCTAGCAGTACGGATGGAATAGGTAGTTAAACGCCCCAAGAACGTTAGGATTTAGTTGCCATTTAAACCGAAGCTGAGTTGCTTAAATCTTGGGCATGTGTCACTTTGGGCCTGGATTCCTCCCATCTGACAACATGTCTAATGAATGGTGAGCAAAATGGCTGTGCGTTGGTGCGGGTCTCTCCCCTACCCACCCACCCATGTGCTCTGGGGTTCTTCCTTAGGCTATCGCCACTGCAAAGCACAATCGGTACTTCAGAGAAATTTAGCAGAGAGGTGGAGGCGGTGATTGAAACCACTGGTGCCTAAAATCTCAAAGGGATGAGAGTCTGCCACTCGGGCTTAGCGTCAGGCTGTAAACAATACTTTTCTGTATGTGTGTGTTTAAACCTATATATGTAAGCCTGTGTTCTTTGAGTAAAGGTCCATTAATTTAGAGAAAAAAGAGCTTGTTCCAAATTTCCCCTCTGGAACTTTGTTTGTCTTTAATGAGACCAGTACTATTAAGGGTTAGCTATTAAGATTTACGTGCTAGGAGCACACTGACTTTTGCATATGCATGTCATATGCAAGGACTGTTAGAGGTGGAAGAAACTGAGAAATTAAGTGTGGGGTTTCCCAAACTGCAGTCAATCCCTTCTCACATTAACATTAAAAAATGTTATTCACATTTTATCAGAATTGATGCTTTGATGAACTGCTAAGGACTTTTCAGCAAGGCATATGAGGATTTAGTCTTTGAGAATCCATACCAGCAATCTATTTTATCTGTGTCATCAATACTTCTGGACTGTTCAGGTGGAAAGGACAATTACTGAGGGTTTGAAACCTTCACAGCCTGTGCAAACTTTGAGTCTTGCTGTGTGTGGGGTGGGCTATCATGGCGCTGCCCACCTTCACCTTGCTGTAGCAGTTATATCTAAGAAATTGTGGAGCTGACAGGTTAGTTAAATATTTATTTACATGTTTGGTAGAAAAATGCATAATACATGATCTCGGTTTTGGAAAATTTTGAAGGGTTCGGAGCTCAGAGGTGACATGATCTGATTTGGAATTTATCGGGGCCCCTTTGGCCCCTGTACTACAGAGACTGGATCATAGGAAGTTGGGGCAAAGCAGAAAGATGAGTTTGGAAAAGGTGCAGATAAGGGTTGAGTAGGGCCGGTGAGACCTAAGCGCTGATTTTCCTTTCTTTATCTGGATTCTTCTGTTTCTGTCCTGCAGGCTGCTGGGGTAGGATTTAGTTTAGGAGTGGCCACCTCATTCCCCCAGGGCCTTCAAACTTCCTATTTGCATCACTCAGTCTTCTCCAGCTCTTGTAAATGGAGGTCAAGTGCCTCCCTGAGGCTCTCACAGGGAGCTGATGGCCATGCCTCAAGAGTCATGATTCACAGCCCCATGCCTTTGACACTGTGGAAGCTCCCATCCAGGGTGTTAACCTCCCTCAGGATTAGTCATCATTCACAGGTGAGAAAATGGTACCTTGTAGCTGCCGGCTCTTAACTCCTTCAAAGCTGCAGGACAAATGACTTAACTGAATGTACTTCACGCAGGGAAGGAAGAGTGATCTCAGAAAAAGGAATGAAAGTCCACAAAACTCTGAACCTGTGGAGATTTCAGAAATGCTGACTTTCATCTCTCTTGAGTGTGTGCAGATTGTGGAAGGAGCGTAGCCTGAGCCTTGGACAGCCTTGGCACACAGCTCTGCCTGGGCAGGGTCCTCCCTACAGGGTCACTTATTTATTTCCTGAATTGTGAAAACATTCAGTGAAGAAAAGGGGGAAGAAAAGTGTGTTAGTTAACATTAAATACGGTCATTTGATTACTTGTCAATTATAGATTGGAGAAAGGGGAAACGCCTGTCTAAACCTTGATTTCTTCCCCTTGGCACGGGGGGGGGGGGGGATGGCGGGTTGTACAGTTCTTTGTTGTGGGGGCTCTACTTAGCATTATAGGATATTTAGCAGCATCCCTGGCCTCTACTCACTGGATGTCAGGAGCATCTTCAGATGTGACAACCAGAAATGTCTCCTGACATTGTCATATGTCCTCTGGGGGCGGGGGTGGGGAGAGGGGTGGGGGATGAGGGGCTAAGTTACCCCCAGTTGAGAGCCTCTTACCTAGGCTTAGCAGGACACTGGTGAAGCCAGGATTTTTTTCTTTATATTCTCTGTGGCTAATGATATCAATAGAGTTAAAACAAGCAGTGGCTTCTGCATGGTCACTGTGATGCCAGAGCATGCTCTCTTGTGCTTTGGGAGAATAATTTTTCTGCATTTTAACTAATAAGGCCCTTGTGATACCTGGATTCTTGTTACCCAGACAAACAAATGTGCCTATAAGGCGAAGAAACCCAAAACAACGCACCCCCTGATTTCCGGGGGGGGGGCATGCTTTCTTTCCCCCCTCTCTCCCGGATTCATGCAATAATTAGCCAAAGTAAAATGAATATTAGCTCATGCTTAACTGCCTTTACAGTGTACTTGCCAGCACTGACCCAGTAGTGCTAAACCAATTATTTTTTGAACTTTATGGCTTTAAATAATCCTTTGCTCTAAAATTCCCTGTACCCCTCAGCTACTTAACCACAGGCCCCTCTGCCCTAAATCCTTTTCTTATACTTTGTAGCTTTTTAAGCAAGGCCCCTCTTTAAGAAGACATAATCCCTTCTCTGTAGAAAACATGAAAGACCTTGAACAAATCAAGATTTCTCCATGGAGAATTCAGTTAATCCTGTGCTTAGCTCCTAACAAGGAAATCCATCTCTCCACCAAGCACGCCATTACTGGGACTAATGCCTGACTTGAATAACAAGCAAATTATTGTGCTTTTAATTGTACCCTGCTCGGTCACAAAGCACATCTGAGAGAGGAATGTGCTAGCTTCTCCAGGAGAAACAGGTCATGCTTCTAATCCTTCTTTTCTGTTTTGGGCCTCCTCCCCCTTTCTAATCCTTTCTCTTCCCAGCAGTGCACGGGGTGGGGGGAAAAAGACAGCTAAATTATGCTTAAAATGGAAGAGTCAAAAGAAGAAAAAAGGTGGTAAATACTGACTTGGGAGAGGATGAATTATCCAGTCTCTGCAGTGTGGCTCCTTCGAGGACACTCAGTGTTATCATAACCTGATTACTGGAGGGCAGTCTTTGTTACCCTAAAACAGGCTTCCTCAGCCTCAGCACTAGTGATGTTTTGGATTGGATAATTCCTTGTTGTGAGGGGCTGTCCTGTGCATTGTAGGATGTTTAGCAACCCTCCAACTTGTGACAAACCCAAACATTGCAAGACAGCACCCAATGTCTCCTGGGGACAAAATCACCAAAGGTGGAGAATCACTGCCCCAAACCCTTTCACAATGGGGTTTTCTCCCCTATATTATCCCTTTTATACCAAAGAAGACCATGTTTCCTGTGGTGAAATGGGCGACAAATTTAGCTCTTTATATAGGTAGAATGAGTGGAAAGGAAAATAACGCTAATTCATATGCTGTCAGAGGTGGGAACTCCCTTCAACACCAAGACTGGAAGACGTCTTAGGATTTTGTTTTGGTTATGTTTCTGGCTTCCATTTGGAAGTGGCAGTGCCCCTGGGGGAGCACGCTTGCTTTTGAATGGCTCTACCTTATGTTTTATGCTGTGGCTGAGAACAGAGGTGATAGAGAGGCTGTAGAGATGAAGAGGCCTGTTGCCTGAAGGTGCTGACGCCCACTTAGGACCCAGCCTCAGACAGTGACAATCTCATCTTGGACCTGAAAATTAGGGCCAAGGAGAGTTATCCACGAAAGAGACGTTATGCAAGCATCGAGCTGCACTTTCGTTAACAGCCACAGGAGCAAACATTTCCTCACTTCTGGAGATAAAAAAGAATCTTCCCTATGTTTAGTAATTTATTGCTTGCCCTTCCTTACTGGGCAGAAGCAAAAGCTAGGAAAAGAACACATTGCACTGAGTATCTGTCTCCATTAGATGGCGGTGTACGTCTTCCTCAGAAGCCTGGCCTGCCGGCAGCGGCTCGCAGAGGCTCTTTGGCTTAAGCAAGACAAGTGCCACTCGTCTTTAGGAGGCAGCCGGCTCCTCTCATTGTTGGCACAAACAGCCCCAAACAATTGTACTGACCACACAGCTCTAAGCCACATTCCAGGGCTGCAGTCTGCTCAGGAGTGAATGCTGGGAAAATGAACCAACCTGCTAATTTGCTTGATTGGGGAAAAAATAAGATCTTAAATAACAATGGGCATAATTTATTTTTCCAACAAGAATAGGGGCAATGCCATTTCATCCCCTTGCCCGACTGCTACTCTGAAATGAAAGCAATCACCTAATTAGTCCTGAATTACTAACTGGCAGGGTAAAGGATCTGCTGAAAATCAAGCTGAAGTGGGGAATTTAGAGGAAAGGATGTGATTTCTTTGGGAGGAGAGGCAGATGGGAGGGGAGGGGAAGTGAGGCCTGAAGCCCTTTGTGGAGCCCAGGGTCCCTGCAGTCTGGGGGCTGTGCCGGCCCTGCCCCTGGGAGAAAAAGAGGCTCAGTGATTTCTTCGGGCCATTCATTTTGTGCAGGCGAATGACTTTCTAAACGGAGGAAAAAGAATCTGTTGGGGAAGACATACCCATGAGTTCTTTTTAAAATGTTACAGATGTAGATGAATTGGCTTGGGAACAGAACACAGCCCTGTGGGGCCCAGCCACCCCGCTGATGGGGCTGGACAGGCAGACCCCACAGGAAGGTTTGTCAATGCCCGCTGGCCCAATACACACAGTAAGGGAAATTACCAAGTTTGGATTTAAGTTGTTGAGAAATAGCTTGAAGGAATGAAATAAATGCCTTGTTGCAGGTTTTTTTTTTTTTTTTTTTTTGCATATGTCTTTATTAATTGCCTCTTCCCCCGCTGAAACAATGAACTGTCCCCACACCA
Source organism: Rousettus aegyptiacus (assembly GCF_014176215.1). Lineage (NCBI taxonomy): Eukaryota > Metazoa > Chordata > Mammalia > Chiroptera > Pteropodidae > Rousettus > Rousettus aegyptiacus. Next base: position 38,676,618 of record NW_023416306.1, on the reverse strand, counting down.
ATCTATGAGGTATTCTCTTCTCGGAAGGAAAGCAAAACAGTGGTGGGGTGGGGAGTCGTTAGTGATGAAATCTTCCATTTGAAGGCTCCACAAATTGAAGCACTAATTTATTTGTCCGGACATGACTCCTTGTTTTTTAGTTAGATATGACTTTAATTGAAATACTTTACTAATGCGATTTATCACAACTGTAAACTGTCAGTTTCCACAGCTGTTGCTTTTTTAGAGCAATCTGGCAAGTGTGTGTGGGTAAAAACACAGACTTGGAAGGTTGAGAAGGAGTCTTTCAGGCTTTCTCTTTTTCCCACTTAGCTGGCCCACTGGCCCCTCCCCCAACAAAAACATATGCTCCTCTTCCTTAGAAGCACCCGCTTGGTTGCTAGTGTGCATCTGTTGTTTTTGGCTGCTAAACAACCATTCTCTCTCTCCTGGAAGTTGTACCTCATTTTCTTTTGGGGGGCTACCCTTCTCTCCATTCCCGTGCATGTGGCTTAGAAAAAGTTGACCCCACTCTCTTCCTTACATGCTGTGCGATGGGCACACACCATTTCTGGCCAAGAGTCTTCTGTTTCATCCCTCTTGGCCACAATGATTGGCTCCTAGGGGTGCCAGAATTAACAAAGCAACAACACCAACAACCAACTAAAACAAAATGGGATGCCTGGTACATCTGATCTTCAGATAAACAATTATGATTTTTAGTGTAAACATCTCAAATATTTCTTGGAACATACTTAAAAAGTTGTTGTTTATCTGAAACTCTAATTTAGTGAGGCATCCCTCTTGATTTTAAGGAGAATATTTGACCTAAAGTCAGTCAGATCAGAATCAGCCCAGGACATTTGCTAGAGCAAGAACTTAAAATCTGTTAGTGTTGGTAGGGTGGTAAGATATATGCTTGCAGCTGCTGGCAGCCATCTTTGCTATCACGTGGAACCGCTGTCTGGAATGGAAGACAGCACCACAGAGAACAGACTTGTTTTATTTGAAAAGATGGATCGAGCTGTTCCTGAAGCTGGCCCTGTGGCTGATGAAGGTCAAGGTGCCGATGTCCCAGTGGGATTATAATTTTCTACCCTTTGAGCCAGAAAAATAAAGTCAACAGTGCCCACTGTGCGTGGCTTCTATTCAACCAAGAGTGATGAATGGATATTTGGCAGTAAAAATAACTAATGTCTCTCTTCTACAGATTTGAGATCCTTGTTCTGAAAACTAAGGACAGAGTTATTTTAATTCATTCAGGCGGCTTTAACAAAATACCAGGGACTGGGTGGCTTATAAACAACAGACATTTAATTCCCACAGTTCTGCAGGCTGAGAGTCCAAGATCCAGGCACCAGTGGATTAGGTGTCTGGTGGGGGCCATCTCCCTGGTGGAGTCTTTCTTCTGCATCCTCACATGGCAGAAGGGCGAGGGAGCTTTGTGGGTGCCTTTTTGATAAGGGCACTAGGCCCATTCATGAGGGCTCCGCTCTCATACCTGGATTACCTCGCAAAGGCTCAACCTCCAAATATCATTCTCTTGGGGCATAGGATCTCATAATATGAATTTGAGGGGGACACAAGAATTTGATCTGTAGCAGAGGTACTCTTCCATAGGCTCGGGGCAAGGAGTCCATGAGGTAAAATATGGAAGCGCCTGTCACAGGGCCTGGGGCAGAGTAGTCCCCTGCAGTGGTCTGCTCTCTTCTTGACCCTTCTGAGAGAGAGAATGTTCTTAACTTCTGTCCTACATAACTTAGGAATAATGATAATCAAAGCCTGAGGAGCAAGTATAGCCCGACCGGTGTTCCTGTTGTCACCACGCATCGGGCGATCATTTATTTACTGTTGGTGGTTTTCGAGTCTTCTCACTTCCTGTTTTGGCACAAAACCTCCCCTCCCTTTATCTTGGTTTTCTGCTTATTGTATTTTTGGGACAAGAGTGTTGCTTTGTATTAAACGTGAAAGTGAAGCATTTGAAAATTGGTTGCTGTCTCTCCATAGCTCAGTGGCATTTACCTAATATTAATTATTTGGATGTTTGAGATGAATTGACAAAACATTTCTTGCCTCTGTTAAATTTGGTCTATTTAACACCAATGAAAAAAAAAGTGAGGATGATAGCTCCATTTGATAGCGATAACATTGCATTTCATGCTGAGTTTTCCAGAACTTCAGGGCAGGTTTGAGACATCTCAAGGGAGAGGTTAGATTTGGAATTTGCTTGGTGGAGTTGGAGGGGTCATGGGGATCATTTCCTCTTCCCCTTTTACATGGCATCTGAGCACCATGAGGAGGGGTCTCCTCAAGTTTGCAGTGCGGGTCTGGACTCAGATGGCCAGGACTGGAATCCAGTCCTCCTGACTTGCAGCCCTGCTGGCAGAAAGCTGGGTGAGCTTGGCAGCACACACATCCACAGCGACATTTCAAAGAGTTTTCCAATGGTCGGGTTGCTTGGTTTTGAAACTTAGGCATGCCCATTAAATGCGGATGGGTGTGTGTCTCCAGTGGGGAGGAAGGTTGGAAGGGGCAGAAGGTTCTTTGAGGATCTTTGCGAAGGTGCAATGGGGGCCTGGAGTGTGGGAAAGGCAGAGATGAAGCCCATAAACAGAGGCTCACAAGGGATACGTTTGTCTTCTCTGGGCCGTGAAATAATAAAGCTGCAGATCTTTGGGGTATTAAGAGATAAGAAATGGTCACCTTTCAGGGGACCAGAAATAGCAGTTCTATCATCCTACAGTCTGTCTGGCAGCACCCCCTCCCCTAACCCCCACCACCTCTCTCATGGTGCCCCTCCTCGCTGCTCGTTTCTTTTGGCAGAAAGATTCATCATTCAAAGAGGTCTCTCATCTTTCACCACCACTCCTCCTCTTGCTCTGTTTGGCTCTGGGAGGGCCGGGGAGAAGCCGCACACCCTAGTGAAAGAACACAGACACTTCAGAGTCAGTGCTAAGTCTCTTTTCCAGCTATGACTTTGGACAAGTATCTTAACCCAAGCCTCAGTTCCCTCATCTGTAAGGTGGGCACCATTATGTCAACTTTATATGACTATTGGGGATATTAGATGAAATTATAGTCATAAATATATGATTAAATAGATTTTTCCGGTATATAATAATTGTTCAATAAATAGAAATTCCATTATCTTCACTGTCTTAGGAAGGCTGGTGAGAGGAGAGAAATGCAAATGTGGAAAGATGTTTAGATGCAAATGATTGCGGTGGTTACTTCTATAGCAATTTATTACATGTTAGATAATCCTCCGAATGCTTTAGGTTTAATTTATTTAGTACTCACAGTAACCTTATGAAGTAGGTATTATTATTATCTCTTTTTTATTGATGTGAATACCAAGGCACAGAAAGGTTAAGCAATATGCCCAAAGCCACACAGCTTGTAGTGCAGAAGTTGTATTAGAATCTTAGAGGCTCTTCTGCGAAAGCCACACTGCTCAAGGGGAAGCATGCCCCACCCCACATGCAGGCTCACCCTGGGAGGGAGATAAGGTGTCAGAAAGCGAGGCAAGCAGGGTTGCTGGGAAGTCTTTCAGAGGAGTTTTTACTTCGGTCAGATTGGAATCCATTAAGAGAGCTGGGGTTGGCAGAAAGAGACATTGAAGTTGATACTCCGATGGGGGGGGGGGCACCAGCAGACCCAGGGTCTTGGTCTCTGATATACTACTGTTCCTTCTATGAAATGTTGCTCTTGATAATCAGCCCTATCTAGGCAGCTCTGTCTTATCCATGAAGTGCCTGCAGGTCCAGGCTCTTGTTCAAGACTCAGGGGCATCAGGACTTTAAGAGCTGATATAGCTGTACTAAATCTTAAAATATACAATTATAAAAAAAATTGACCAAGTGGGTTAATACACTACTGTGGTGATATAGATTTTTCATTTTATTAAGAGAAGATAAACATATTCATCAAATGACTCTGGTTGCATTATGGACTTTCCTATTGCCTTTCCCTTTCTGAAGTCAAAACACGGCCCCATTTGTTAACTCATCTGATCTATTCAGCAGCAGAGAGCTTTAGCTCTTGTTTATGTTAGTACCTATTTCACAGGCAAGGAATCCAGAGCAGAGTTTGGCCAGCTCTAGTCTGAGGGCCATAACCAGGTCACCACCTGTTTTTTTTAACTTAGTTTTATTCAGACACAGCAAGCCACTCATTTATGTATTGCTTATGGCCGCCTTTGTGCTATACCATTGGAATTCAGTGTAACAGAGATTGTATAGCCTACAAAGTCTCAGCTCTTTACTATTTGACCCTTTAAGAGAAAGTTTGCTGATCCCCAAGGAACAGCAAAGAAGTGTCAAATGACTTGTCTAAGGTTTAAAAAAAAATTCTTAAGTGGCACTGTGTTGTCTTATCATTCGCCATTTTTTGGCGACTGGTTTGTTCATTTTGCTCACCACACCTAATTTCAAGTATGGTAAGGGAGACTGAGCACCCCGCCCCCACAGATCCCAGTGGAGAAGTTGGCTCATGGTAAAACTTCTACAGCATAAGAAATACAGGCGAGCTACAGTATTGTAAAGGCGTGTGAAAGCTGGAAACTCCAGGGAATGTGGAGAAATAATAATAATGTAAGTGAAGAATATATATCACGTCCCCTAGGTATCTTATCTGTAAATGATAACTTTTGAGTCTACAACACAGATTGTTGCGGTTTTGTAATTTTGAATTGTGGGGTTTTAGTTTTCTATCTTTTCCTTTTAGGTGCAAGTAGCCCCATTTTATGAAAAAAAAAAATCCCAGCTCTTCTTCTGTAGAGCTCCCCTTCTCTGCTCCTCCCCCCCGACTTCTAAAGAAGCTCAAGGTCATCAGAAAATTAGAGATTTAAAGCTTTAAAAATACCTATAATGAAACCACATGTATTTACAGTTGAAGGTTAAGACATCAAACCTCAGGAGGTACCCTGGGTTTTGAAAGTGACATGTGCCTCCCAGATCTGCTTGAATTTCTTTCCAGGAGCATATTGGGGGATTAATTCCAGTATATTTTACGGGATCTGGCACAGCCAGTGATTGCTTTACTTCATTGCATAAATAACAAAGATCTTCTGTACATTCCTTTATTTCTCCCTTTGAGCAACAAGGATTGCTGCAGATCTGAGATTTGCACACATCTACTTGATAGAAATGTGTACCGAAGGTAGGGGAATAATAAAGACTAACTTTTATAGAGCGCTCTCATTAAAACTCACCTTCAAAAAAACATTCTTGTTCCTTCCTTATAATCAAATGACACCTCATAACCACCTAACCATTTTTAATATGCCCTAGACTCCACCGAACTACTCTGGAGCTCAGACACTGTCTAGCTAGTCAGAAAAAAGAGTCTACCGTCACATTTAAAAGCAGTTATTGGGACAGGTTTTACAGGCAGTGGGCTAGGACAATTCAGAAACAATTGCTTATGTGATAGTTAGAGGATTTGTCCCTGTCAAACAGTTAATATTGCTTTAATACATGAAGTAGGCTGTATAAGACGGCAATAATGAAAAATGTCAGGAAAGACAATATCAATTGTTATTCAACATCCACATCAAAGATTACTTTTTTGTCAGTAGCTTTCAGAAAATGTATTTTCCATCAGATCTGATTGCGTTCGTCTTTGAAGTGCTCCATCCTCCCGGTAGATTTAATGTGACATCTAGGCACTTTTTAGTCCCTGGGCCTCTGAGGCGATTCAGAGAGGCACAACAAGCCATCACAGGTTTATCCTCAAAGGCCGACACTGTCTGTCTGATTTATTGTAACTTTAAGAATCATCTCCAGCAAAGCATGAGCCTTGCAACCTATCTCCAGCGTCAGACTTTTATCAATTCATTTGTATGCAGTCGGTACCTCTTGGAACCGAGAGCCCTATAGCCACTCATGGAAAATGCATTACCTGCGACTAATCCTTTTTATCTTTAAAGTCTGTATTTTTTATGTATAAGTCATTTTGGGTTATCATAAAATATACATAATTCTCCCTACCCTCCCCCCCAAAAGAGACAAAATGAAAAGAGAATGTATAATAAGTTATGAGCGTGCGGTGTTCTTATCAGCAAGGATTCTAAATAAACAGCTCTCTTTATGTAAACACCGAGGGATATAAAGCTGTGATTACTTTCAATGGGAAATAGGAACGCTTCCGTTATTTTTTTTTTCTCTCTCTTTTAGGTTTCAAAGTGAAACAGTGAGATTAATCATTGAAAATATGCTTGTGTGTGCTTCTGTTTTCCAGTGTGTTTGCTTGGGCAGGAGCGGAGGTGTTGGTGGAGAGAGGGGGGAGGGGTGGAGGCTAATGGCTAATGTTCCATTTCACAGGTTTCCCAAATTGCTTCACTCCATAAACATTTTCCAAGTCATTTGTGAATGGCCTTAATTAAGAGGACTAGAAATGTGTCTCCTGGAAGGATCAAGTAAAAACCTCCTTCACCGGTCCCAACGCAACGAGGTTCCAGTGGCTGAACTTCAGTGGATATTGAGATCCTTGTCCCCAGTGTCTTACCTGCTGTTGGCTCTCTTGTTTTCTGTAATTGTTGTAGATGATTAAATTCTGCTCAGGTCTGAATGTTTATAAGCAGGAGAAACTCTTCTACTTTAAACAAAATGTAAGTGCCCATGTTGTTCATGGTCTAGAGTTCATGGATCAAGTGTCAGCATGCTATAGTCTGTGGGCCAGGCCTTGCTGTGGCCTGTTTTGTAAATAAAGGTTCATTGTTCATTTGTTTATGAATTGTCTATGGCTGTCTTCATGGTTCCGACAGACTATATGTTCCATAAAATAAAAAGTCTACTCTCAGGTCCTTTAGAGGAAAAATTGTTGACCTCTGACCTGGAACCATACCTGCAATTTAAAATTAATTAACTAAGTTAATTAAGCAAGTCTAAGATTTACTTTGCCTAAGAGTGAAAAGTTCTTGTGGGGATAGAAAAATGATCTTGAGGGGTGCATTATAAGCCGTCGACAAAAACTTGTGGGGGGTGATTGAGACTATGAGTGAGGGTCAAAGGGGTGCCTTTTATTCTTTGACACTTAAGGTTTTATGAAAATATATGATGAACATTTTGAGAATCTGCCTAGTCTGGGGGATGTTGTCTCTCTCTGGGCTAGACCCCATTTAAATCTTTCTATTGCAAGGGGACAACAGTGTCCAGGACGTCAGAGATCGTACATGATCACAGGGGTTTTATTTTCTCTTTATTTTTTTTATAAACTCCATGCCCAGCTCAGATATTATCTGCATTGCTTTTAGCCCTCAGCCAAAGGTGGGTTTCTTTATATGTTCAAACAGTTGTGGATCCCCAAGCCGATATGATTTAAAGAATGGAGAGGCAGACCGAGGGAGGCGTGCCTGCAGGCTACAGCCAAGCTCTGTGGGTTTTTCGGGAAGATCGTTAAAAAGGGGTAGGTGGTCCCCATGGCAGGGATTGCAAGCATACCTCTCACCACTTTCAGGGCTCTGGGGGACTCGTTTCTTTCTTCTCTAATAGAAACAGAAAGCAAGGAAACATGATCTTTAGATGAAGAGGAATTTTTAACCAGAAAATTTGCAGTCATTACATGTTCCCCTCTATTATTTCTACATGCAGTTTATCTTTTGGGAAAGGATCTCAGGGCTCTTGTTGGAACTTGCTTAAAAAGAATGGGTCGGGTCTATTACTGTTCTGTTTTCCACAAGAAAGAAAAAAAAATCATTTCAAAGTAATGTCGGAAGATGTTAAGATTTTATGAGGGTTTCCCATAGCACTCCTGCGCACACGTTCGGCAATGAAAAAAAAAATCAGGAAATTTATTCTCATAGATGTAGCTGACACATTAGCAATTTTATAACAAAAATTGCATACCAAGTTTAAACTCCTCAGTGTGATGTCTAAACACCTTTCAGCTCTCACTGTTACTCTTTCATTTTTACCTCTCCCCTTAGTCACACTATGCTATCTGACATTCCCTAACCGTAGCCTTTATTTCAGTCTTCTACCTGGAATATCCTCCATCCCCTGCCATTGTTCACCCAGAAACTCCAACTTATCTTTCATGACCCTGTAGAATTGTCCCTTCTTCTGTGAAGTATTCTGAAATTTCTATCCCATCTTTATTCACAATCTCACTGCAATTACCCATGGCACTTGGATATCCTTTATTTATATAAGATGCTTGAGGACAGAGACTGAGGTTTAATTGTCCCCTGTATCTCCTGTACTTTGGGCAGTGGTTCACATAAATAAGTACTCAATAAATGCTTATCGAAAAAAAATGCAGTACTATAATTTTAGAACAGAAAAGAACTTTTGAGAACATCTAATCTAAGTCCTTTATTTTGTGGATGAAGTCTGAGGCATAAAGGAATTAGGAGTTATTTAAATTATTACTCCTTTCGAACCCTTTCATGGCTTTAACCCATGTGTCACATTAGCTTCAGGGCTGGGGCTAGCCTCAGCAGAGCTGGCCCAAGAGATGAGAGGGGGAGGGGAAAGTGCTGGCAATGTTTGTTGTTTGCCTTTATGCTTTCTCACAGAAAAAAAAAGCTAATACAAAACAGAAGACAAAGGATAATAACTTACTGATGGTTAAGACTTCCTGTCTAACCCCAACCCCGGAGGAGGAGCTGAGTTTCCCTACTTGATGGACAGTGAGGATGGCACCAGTTTAGTGTGAGGCTGTGAGGGGTCCAAACCTGTCTGCATTCTCCTTTCTCTGTCTCCTCACTCTCACCTGCCAGGATAGGGCAGTGTTCCCCACAGGAAGCAGATGCCAGGGCTTCTGATGTTCTCCCTCTCAAGAAACTGTGCTGACCACTACCTTCCCTTGGTTTACCATTTGGCTCAGATAAAGAGATGGAAGAGAATCAGAGCTGGGGGGCGGGAGGAGGAAAGAATGCAAAGGCGTGGACAAGAGAGCAAAGGGAGAGGGAGCTGGAGGCATAAATGGAAATGATTCTGCCATCATGTTTTCTGAGGTTAATACGAGAGAGATGAGAGATACGTGTCTCTATCTAGAACGGTCTTACGGATATTAAGAGGAAGTTCTCTCTCTCTCTCTTTTCTCCCTCCATCTCCCCTCGATCTATCTCCCTCCTCTTTTCTCTTTCTCTCCCCCTTTCCCTCTCCATCTCCTTCCCTCTCCCTCTCTCTCCATGCATATGTGTGTGCAACATGGCTTTAATCCTTTGGCAGATAAAAGCCTCTAGATCAGGGTTATGTAGCAGAGCACACATATCCCTGGGATGGTTGTGCTTTCCTGGCAAATTGTAGGCATCACGAGAGTGGGGTGCTGCAGGAGTGAGACACAAGGTAAGAACTTGCAGGTGTGGGTGTAGGCACAGGAGAGAATAGACCGTGGTCCAAGGCGAGCAAGATGAAGGAAGGTTGCAAAGAGAGACTTCATCTCTGTTTTGTGACATCTGGCCAAGTTAGCTACTGGAGCTACTTCTCAAAGGCCATTCTTGAGAATGCCCAGTGTCAGGCAGGGTCCAAACCCTTTTCATGTTAAGAAAACTGAGCACATGAAATACTAGACTCAGTGACTCACTTTCTAGTCCCAACTTTGCCCCAACCAGCTGCAGGGTCTTAGGCAAGTCACTTTACCTCTCTGGGTCTCAATTTCCTTATCTGCAAGAAGAAAAAGTTGAACTAGTTGACTTCTGAAGTTCTTTCTAGTTCTAATAAGTTTAGGAAGCTATGAGATTTGCTAAGGTCTTAAAAGAATTAGTCCAATGAGAATACAGCTGAGCATGTGCTTTGGTGTATTTGTAAAAGATAAGAAAATACACAGGAAAATTATATTTTCAAAACCAAGTGCCCATTCTTTGTAACCTGTGTGCAGTAGATTAGCTCGTGCTCATGTCTCATTTATCTCTCTATATTGGATTGTCCTGTGTCTAATTTCTCTTATTAATGAATGTAAAATATAATTATTTGGGAGGCTTTTGGGCAGTATTTAGCAATAGGTGTACAAAGTAAATTTCTCACTCCAGTTTTTGTGCCTGAATGGATGGGTGCCATTATTTATCTGCAAAAAGGCACTCAAACGCTTAAGCAAATTTCTGAAGAGCAGATTTTATTTCTCTCGTTGTGGCCCTTGAATGCTGTACTTGTTACATCTGAGTGCTAATTACTAGAGATTAATCAGTCAGCATGAAAGTACTTCTGCAGCAGCCCCCCAATTACTGAACTGCACTTGATATGTGCTACCTGCTGGCTCTCCACGGTGATCAGGGAGGTGACACTCTTTGGAGGCCATAGGCGAGCCTTTTGACAATTCTCTAGTTACGTTCTAAGAGGAACAGCAGTCAAAGGTGGATGTCCTGAAAATAATTAAATGGAAAACGTAGCTAATTCCACAAATGTAGTTAGCCAGGCTAACGATCCCAAGGGGCTGGGTTGTTTCCCAGGGATTAAAGGTGGGTCACGGGAGATGATTCTCTTGGCTCTCTTTCTGGCTCTGTGAGAACCCTGTGGCCTGAACCTGGGTGATGCAATCCACTCTCCTCTCTGCTTCTATATGTGCCCATTGGAAGATACCTTCAGTCAGGGGTATTATGAGATTTGATCAATTATTATTTAAGAACAGAAGGGTCCTTGGATGAAAGGCATGAAGATAAAAGCAAAGTCCAGCCATATTATTACCACTTTCCTATGTTCCTCTTTCTTCTATTAGTGACATGAGAATACAGCTGAGTGTGCTTGGTGTATTTTGTAAAATAAAAGAAAATAAGTAGGGGAATTATATTTTGAAAACCAAGTGCTTATTCTTCCTTGTAATGTGTGCACAGCAGATTAGCTGGCATTCGTGTCTCATTTATTTCTCCATATTGGTTTGTCCTCTGTGTCTAATTTTCCCTTATTAATGAATCTATCCTTTCGTCCTACACAAATCTAGGAGGGTGACATTTATACAAGGTAATCATTTCTGTACATTACCAAAAAGGTTATTTATTGGTGGTTATCCAGTGAAAGTAAGCACATCTGTCACCCAAATCTGACCTAGAATGGGCTGTTGTTTTCTTAGTGGAATTATTTGCTGTTCGGTTCTTCTTGGTCTTTAGATTTGTGGTATAGGGAGAAAAGACTTATAAATCTCTGAATTTTGGCAAAAGAAAGGAGCCTTCTTGGCAAGGTGCTAAACTGCTCTGATGTACATCTTTCTAGTAAAGAGAGGCTAACCAGACCATGTTTTCAGATGTAGATATTTTAAAGGAAACCTGTTGTGTGCTTGTGCAGGTTAAACATGGAGGGGCCTAGGGAGATTCCCCTTTGTCAGTTCTAAAATGACTTTGCTAAGAGTAATGCCTTCAATTCAGAGTAGCTTAAATCCATAATTTTAGGGCTACATAAGCAGTTGAATGAATATGAATCTTAGGGCACACTCGAGTGTGCAATCAACACATTTCTTCATTTTTTTGAAATTTAATTTAATTTTTATTACTCTGGCATGGCCAAAAATCTGGTCTCAGACTATTCTAAGTGCCTACATGCCCCCCTCACCCCCACCCCCAACCTTGACCTTGGCCCAGAATTGTGGCTAAGTCCCTGGGTTTGGTTGCAGTCAAGACATTGCAGGGTCCATCTTGGTCTTCCATTGGCCATCTACACAGGCTGATTTAAGACACCTGGTTCTCTTACTTCTTCTGTGCCTCTCTCTGTTGTAGGAGTCACAGTGAGGCTGCTGCCTGGCTCAGTTTACCAGGAAAGTTCGAGGATATCACCTTCCTTTAGCATTCTAACCGAGAAGTAGAGTGTGGGTCATTTCTGCTCTTGGGCCCTCCAAACCTTTCTGAAATTTGGCAGTTTCTGTATAAAAAATGGGAATTGGAATACTTCTCTCTAGACCCAAATCTCTCCCTCCTCTGCTCTCCTCAAAACTAGGGAATGAATCCTCTCTTTAAATTTTATTGCTTCCAGTATTGTGACTATACCCCAGATCCTCTCCATTTCCTTGAGAACTCAAGTTTTTGGAAAGCAGGGCTAGGATGGTATACTTTTTGTGCTTTGTATCTGTCGCATCACCTGAAGCAATAAACATTGATTGGACTTAGTGGAGGGAGACAGGGAGGAAAAAAGTAGTTAACATATCAAAACTATAATCCTTTCAATTTTCACTGATAATGAACTTGGATTGTCAGGCTGTGGGACTTGGGGTCAGATAGTGGGATGGCATTGGAAGTGTTTTTGAATAGAGCATAACGTGAGAGGAATGATGAGTTAGGAAGATTAACTTGAAAGTTGTATGGAGGTGAGTTTGGAGCAATATGAGATTAAAGCTTTGGAAGATTATCGTAAAAGACTACCGAGAGTTAATAGAGTTTTGATTCTAGAATGCCACTGACTGTACAGTGTATTGCTTTAGTTAAAAATTTCAGGGTTAAAAATTACAATAAACATATACCTCAATTAAAAAGTATATTCGTATTTCAGAAATAAAGTATGCATTGCCTTAAAGCCACTGAATCTTAAACTTCAGTGAATCTTAAACTCTTCACTTGCATGGGCTCCTTACAAGGCCTGGCAGTATTGAACTTTGTACCTGTAATACTGTATACTTTAATTAACCCCAAACTTTCCCTAAGTTGTATAAGCATCAGGACTCAAAACTTAGATCCATTCCTGGCAATAAGAAAAAAAATGTATTATAGAATACATTAAGTGGAACAGATGTATATTAATCATCTATAACATTGTGACAAACATAAATGACATAATTTTTTTTTCAGTGCTGTTAAGGAGACATCAATAAAGACATCAATAAAGAAAGTAAAGGAAGTCATTTCTTAGGAAACCCATAGGTCTTAGAATTCTGTTGCATGTGACAGGGCAGAAGGAGTTCAAGCAGAGCCAATCATCTGAACCACTGTAAAGGAGAGAATGCTGGAGCTATGAGAGAAACAGAAGGTGGGGGAGGGAACCAAGGGGTAGACAGTTTGTTGGGGAAAGATGAATTAATTTAAGCATATGCAATCATCTACCAAGGTGCTTACCAAACATAGAAATGTGTGTCTGGAGATTATTTGAGAGTAAAGATAAATAGGAGAAAGATTCGGGTATCAAGAGAGGTAATGATTGAAGCCACAGAAGTGGGTGAGTTCCTAGCAAGGGACTGCAGAGAGGAGAAGAAAGAAGGTAGGAAGAACAAGGCTAGGTATGGCTACTACAAAGTGTCAAAGTATCCTGAACTTAGATGTTGAATTTGAGCATGATAGTGACAGGAGACAGGCTGAGACATAGACTCTCATCCAGATGCCAATGTGGGGAGTGGCATGAAAGGGCGGTGGGGTAACAGGAAGCAACTAACTATAAAAAGAAAGTGGGCATGGTAGAATGGGTAGATGCCATGAACTTTCAAAAAGGAGAGGATGTAGAGTCAAGTTGGAGCTGATTGTGGCAGTCAGGAGACTGTTGAGCTTAGGAACAGATGGAGGGAGAGTTGAAGAAGGAAGCTCTTTGAGAGTTAGACTGACAGATTTTATTAGTAATAGGGGCATGGGTTGTTAGTTAGAGTTAGCTGTGATGTCAAAATATGAACAACCATGGTGTTCAAATTTGAGTGTTGGTGCCAAGGAGTTTAGTCTTGCTAACTCAACTATGTTAGTAGCTGACTTAGTCTAATTATAAGGGAAGATGACGGGAAGCTCATAGTCTGCATTTATTTAATGGTTTAATAAGTTCCATAATGCTTAACTCAGTGCTAGGAACATAATGGATTTTCAGCAAATATTTATTTTTCACATTTTTAAGATACCTGATTCTGCAGCCTTTATAGACTAATTAAAAACTTATTTTTAATGACAACTTATGGCCAAAATATAAACTACAAATATAATGATTAACATATTATATTCTCTGTTAGATCTAAATATAATTATTAAAATGATACAAGTTCTTACAAGGTGGAGACTGCATTTTGTTTATTTATATATTTTCAATGTCTCTCGTGATGCTCAACACATAATAAGCATTCTATAAATATGTAGTGAATGCACTATTGTATGGTGCCAGTTATAAAATGAATTAAAATACATGATAGTTTTTTCATGAAAATATTTTTCTAGGGTTAATAATACATAGTTTTTACAATAGAAATAACTCTCTTGTGTCTATATTCAGCTTTCTTTGACAGTTTATTATGACCTTAAAGATGGCTCCCCGCATCTGTGTCTGTTGGGGACATTGGCATATTTCTGTAGTAGGGTTTGTGGTTCTTTGTTAAATCATTAGTTGTTTAAGATTATTTGTTTTCATTTTATTCATTTGAACTCATGACTATGTAATGAACCAGATCTTCGGAGCTTCAGACTCAAATTATTCTGAGAATTATCCTCTGAGAACCTGTTTCCTATGACCTGTAAAATGGGGTTATCAATTCATTTACATTAGTATTGATGTGAAGATTATATGAGATAACATAATGGGCTGATATTGTATTGGGAATAATAGACATAGAATAAGTGGTTTTTTTTTTTTTTTTTTTTTTACTTTTCTTCATTCTCAGACATTCAAAGATTACCTGGAGAAAAAACCAAAGCTCAGTAGTAGAGGTTGGTAGATTGTGTAACTGAGAAATTGAAGATCTGCTGTGTTAGACGTTCAACTTAATGTCATTTAATGTTCCTTTTGTCAGGGCCCTTTCAAAACTTGTCTCCTCAAATTTGGTGCTTTATTTTTTTTTATTTTTTATTTTTTTATTGTATAGTTGACCTTTACATTCTCATTGCCCTAAATTCTTTAACTTAAAAATGATTTTTGGGGGGTATTGTGGTTCTTTTGTTAGTTGCCTTGAGTCCTTCCTGGAATGAGGTGGAGGATAAGCAGGGTTGATATTCAGTGCCCAAGTCACCAAATGCTAAATATTTTGAGTATCACTTCTGGAGACAGGCAAACGTGTGTTCTTTTTATCCTTACAGGGATCACTAGATACTGATAGGAGGAGGCAATATTCTCATTTTATAGATGAAAACTGAGACACGAAAAAAGTAGCTCGACCAAGCTCACGTAGTTGAGGTGTTTCTGGGGCTAGAGCTCCAGTCCCCTCGTCCCCATCCCCCATTCTCGCCACCAAAGCCCACTGGCACGAAGGACGGGACTTACTACGGTTTCCTTTGAAGAAAGATGTGGGATATTTAGTACTTCTCTGGAGAATTTGTTTGTGGTCTATCAAGCTAGGAATCCGCTTATCCTCAGAGAATGTGGTCGATCACATAGGAAATTCAGAACTCTTGATTAAGAACATCCTTTTTTCAGATTTAGCTGAAGAACATGGGTCACCTCAATTGCTATATAATTTTAAAGAAAAGGCCTTATCTGTCTCTGCCAGTTTCTCATTTCCTCCCTACAAAGTATTTATGTCCTAAGGCATGCTTCTCTTGGAAAAAAAAAAAAAAAACCACTTTTATTTATTTTTCCACACCTATATCCATGCCAATATGCATTCTGAGGTGCTGAATTACAATATCAAGGATTAACTTGAGTTGGATGGTGAATACAAGCTCACTGTATAATTTTTGGAAAGGTCTGATGACAGCAAAGATGTCTTCACATGATAAGTGAAATACTTTTATATCTGTCTAATTTATCTATTATGTATCTATTAGTATCTTTAACATTATATATGAATGGTGACTCTGAAAATGCCAGTCTTTATAAATTCTTTCCATGGTGATTTATTTTCAGATTATAAATAATATTAGTAAAATCACACTTAATTGGGATTTTACCATACATTTTAGAGATAAATGCAAATTTTAGTTTTGCAAAGTGTGTAACTGACATTTTAAAACAATTTATTTTGGTGTTTTTTTTTTTTTTTTTTTTCCAGATTAACTTTGCATTAACGTTGGGGAGAAACAAATGATAATTTGACTATTTGCTAGTGATAACCGAAGCATATCCTATATACTACAGTGCAGATAAAATGGTATAGGGATTTTTTTTTTTTGCTTTAATAAATAAGAAAACATCTACTTCCTCCCAAAATACGAGATACTTAAATGGATTGGTAAATGTCTACCTAAAGAGTTTAAATTATCAAAAATGTACCTGAATGTTTACATAAATGAGAATATTCACTTAGAGACAAAACAAGGGTCTGAGGACTGAATTCAAGTTTGTCTTTGATGCTTAATGGAAAGAACCTGGGCCGGGTGAAGCTGATCCTACAGGTATGAACGACTGTGCTGGTTGTTCACGTTGGCATCTCTTCTGACTGGTTGCTGCATAGACTCTGATTCACCAGTATCTACACCATACTGGCTAATAAATATTGTAAATATCAACCCTGGTTACACTGACTTAGGCTAAAATACTTACTTGGCTGTGTAAGTAGTGCTGTGACCATGTATTCATTCATTAAATAACCTCTCTGAGCCTTGGTTTACTCTACAGTAAAGTAGGGATAACAGGACTGTTGGGAAGATCCAATTAGTGTGTAAATGTTTACCATCTCCTCCAGCAAATGGTAGGTGCTTAATAAATATTAGTCTCCATCTACCGTTTCCTCTGTTTACTTGATCTTGCCAAGAATCCTCCGTTCTTATCCAGAAATCACAGAATCACAACCTTAGAGACTGGAGAAGATGCTGAAGTCAATGTAATCCACAGTCCTTTAGGCTTGGGGATCTATCTTATTGATAACAGTTTTGACTATAGTCCAGACCATTATCCCTGGCTGCCTTTCCTGCCTGTGTTCATTTCTAATTCAAGATGCACACTTGTTTTGTGTATACTTTGTTTTGTATTTGTTTGGACATTGACTGCTTCATTAACCCAGTCAACTTCCAAATCTGTACCATCATTAGACACAAGAAATATGGAATGAGAGATGGTGGAAAGATCAAAGTAAATTCATCCTTGTTAATGGAGGGAACTCTTTGTATTGACTTCCTATGGAAAGAGGATCAATAGCATTATTCCAAATGACAGTGAATAGTTTTTTTAAAAAATTATTTTTGCTATATATCATTCTAAAAAGGACATTTCTGTTCTATACCTAATTTTTTTTATGATGGGGAAAGCATTTCTTGAGTTTTAGCTGCCAGATCATGTGGCAACATATGTTGCAAGCTTTAAGTTACTCTTGTTCCATTCTTATCTAGTACCTCATGGAACAAAGCTAAACACATGCATCTTGATCACTAGTGATCTATCTATCTATCTATCATCTATCTAATCTATCATCAATCCATTCATCCATCCGTCTGTCCTTCCATCTGTCTGTCTGTCCGTCATCCCACCCTTGTAGTTTGATAAAGCTTAATTTTAGCAATTGTCTTACAGTAAGTAATATAAAGTTTCCATTGTAAAATCTGAAGCCATTAAAAATAGAGTTGACTGTAGATCCACGCCTGAATTAGATTTGTTTCTGTAAATCCAAAATATATCAGTATTTCGTGTTAAGTGGTACTAAATGCACTGGTTCAATGAATATGTGTGCTAAATACTTGGATTTTGATCATTTCATTTGTGTGTACACATATATGTGTTTCAGTTTTAAAATATGATTGTGCATAGTTTAAGTCAAAATATATTTGCTTTGCTACTTCCATGCACATGTCTCTCTACTGCTATAGCTCATTCCTCACCTCTCTCACAAAGCCTCTAACCTTCAAGGTCGTCTTAAGCCCATCTTACTTCCTACAAAGCCCTGCAAGGACCAGCCTGTTGCAGCCCTACCCACTGTGCACACAGTACTTACTCATAGTGTTATTCATGCCCGGTTGTTCTACTTAGTAAGTATGTTTCTTATTTTCCTCAATAAAGCAAAACAGAACTATAAACTCCCTGAAGGAAGGAGTTATATGGTCTATTCTCTAATTTCTCATACTGCCCAGCATGGACATACTCGAAACGTTGAATGGAGCTATCTTGTTCGCACCCTGGATAGGAACCAAATAACCACGGAGGCATTTAGAAAATCATCCCACCATTACTTTGTGATTCATGTTTAGTTGCTTTTTTGGATGGGATTTATTTATTTTACCTATCTATTTATCTTGCCTCATCTTATCCAGAGCCTCAAGTTTCCTTCTCTGTGCCATGTCTCCCATCTTAGTCTTTAGTCTCCTGTAACTGAAGCTGGAGGTAGCAGCAGCATTGTGAGAAATAAACAGGAAGTCTGTTCCTCATCCTAATCCAGACACACATCACCAAACACAGACTTAGCAGGAAGCCAAGCTTTCAAGTAAAGCCAGTGAAGCACGAAGGGGGGAAGCATCAGAAATACACCCCAAATTGACTTGGCGCCTGTCGCCTGGGACTGCCTGGGCTGTGAATGGAAAACTCTTGTAAATTGAAGGAGGGGAGTGTAGGCAGTGGGATGTATTTCATACTCACTGTCTGTTACAGAATCCCTGTGAAATGGTTGACCTTAGAGGGGACTCTTGATGATTACGCCTAAGTCTTTTCAACCTGTTGTTCCTATTTACACTTGTGCTTTATGGATTCCTTCAGGGAGAAGTGTTTTAAAGAAATACAAAAAGCTCTCCACCCCAGAGACACTCCAAAGGTGGCAGCTTAGGCAGCTAGCTTATATTCCTCTGTTTGTTATTTTCCTTCGAGGAGAAAATATTTCATTTTCCCCTGAGCGTCTAGATTTTGTGATCTGGGACATGCTTGGATTTAAGAGTTTGAACTTTTAAAAATAATAGCTATTCTGGGATAGTCTCTCTTCTCCCTATGGGAAGACTGGGAAATCTGGAGTTCCTTCTGTAGCTTCAGAGAAGCCTGGCTTTCCTGAAGTGCTATTTCTCAAACTATCGTAAGTCAAATTTATCATGGGGATAATGTAATAAAGACAAATATTCAACCAGTAATGAAAAGCTAAGTAAACGGGTATGTTTAAGCTCTATTATATGCAGGGGAGTACATTAAGGCAGATCTTAGAGAGACTTTAATGGATTTAACATTAGCAATCAGACCTGGACTCGGTATAAATCAAACACCATCACATTTCAGTCTAATGCACACCCACTCATTCATTAGCACCATTCAATGTAGATTATAAATATTAGCCAAGAAACCTTCAGTTCTTGAGATTCTTTCCACAGACACAGCAATAATTGAACAATAATGACAATTTTATTTTTATGAATCGCTATGGCTTACTTTTATTGATTTGTTCTTGGGCCTGGAGAAAGCTTCCTCAGCCAGCATACAACAGGAAATGGTTATAGCATTATCAGAAAGGCCGTAAAGAGATAAATAAAATTAAGGGCGGTAGGAGTGATGGTGGAACTCAGGAAGCTGCTGATATAAGCAAGAATTACTCCCTTCACTCCCAACAATAGAGCAGCTTAAATTACCTCCTTCTCCCCTCCCTGCTTCTCATTCCTAATTCAGTGAAAGGAAAATACTCCTTGGCTGCAAATGTGCATTAACTTTGGAGCTGAGCATTTTTGGGTTCTTGGTATCAGCTTAGAGAAATGAATAAGATGAGAATGATCGAGCCTGCTCAAACATTGTGTAGAAAGGAGGGTGAAACCCTGCAGGAATATGGCCTTTACATGCCTCCTTTGATGATGTACGGCTTCTTAAAAACAAAGGTAGCACAGCCTTCTGAAGTATTCCATTCATGCCTAAGAAAAGGAGCTGAAACCTTACTGCCTGTGCCTTCTCCAGAGCACAAGATGCACTGGTGTTTTCAGCCAGCTTTCCCTGTCTGTTAGCTCATAATAATAATGAATTGAATATCCGGGGATATCAGTAAGAAGGATACATGGGTATGGATCTACATGTGCATTTCTATGGCTGCCTTTGTCCCCCCCCCCCCCTTCTCAGTGACAGATTCCAGAGATTTTATTTGATACTCGTGCCCTCCTATCCCCAGTGACAAAGTGGATTTGTACCTCTGTTTATTTGTAGGATTGAGACCTCACCATGATTTTTAGTGAAAGGAACAACAGCAAACACATCTTTGAGAGTATATCAGTCCTCTGCAATTCTATTCAATGAAGCAGACTGCCAGGTCTGGCTATGACAAGGCCAGTGGCAAGAGAAATTTTTATCTTTTTGCAATTCTTTATTCCCAATGGATTTTTCTTCCCTGGCCAAAAATTTTCAGGCCAGTTTATATTGGAGATCCAAACAAGTTGATGTTTAAGGGCTTGTACATTTGCTCATTCTATGAGTCATCCATGACCCCATCTGTCTGTCACTTTTGACTGGAAGAACAGGATGATGAGCTGCCCCCACATAGAGAAATGACTCAAGGAGGACTGTTGTAATAGCTGCTACAACCCCTCACTCTAGTTCATTCTCTCTGTCACCTTTCTGGTTACGTCTTCAAGGTGAGCCTGACTGGGTATTTTTTAAAAAATATATTTATTTTTAATTCCTTAATGTCTCCACATATTTGACCCCTTTTACTCCATCTACCTCCTTCTCCCCACTCCTCCCCTATCCTCTGGTAACCACTAGTCTATTGTCCATGTCTGTGAGTCTCCATCTTTTTGTCCTGTTCGTTTGTTGCTTTTAGGTTTATATCCCACATATAAGTGATACCATGTAGTTTTCAACTTTTTCTGTCTGGCTTATTCTGCTTAGCATGATTATCTCGAGGTCCATCTATGTTGTCACAAATGGCAGTATTTCATCTCTTTTATGTCTGACTAATATTCCATTGTATATATATACCGCAACTTCTTTAGCCAATAATCTATCATAGGACATTTCAGTTGCTTCCATGTCCTGGCCACACATGAACATCAGTGTGCAAATATCTTTTTGGATGTGGGTTTTCAAGTCTTTGCGGTAAATACCCAGTAGAGGGATTGCTGGATCATATGGTAGATCAATTCTTGGCTTTTTGAGGACCCTCCATCCTGTTTCCCATTGTGGCTGTACCAATTTGCAGTCCCATCAGCAGTGTATAAGGTTCTCTTTTCTCTGCATCCTCTCCAACATTTGTTATTGCTTGTCTTGTTGACAGGTGTGAGAGGGTATCTCATTGTGGTTTTGATTTGCATTTCCCTAACAGCTAGTGATGTTGAGCATCTTTTCAAATATATGTTGGCCATTTGTATGTCCTCTATGGAGAAGTGTCTATTCAGGTCCTCTGCTCTTTTTTGATTGGATTATTTTTGTTTTTGTTTTTGTTATTGAACTGTATGAGTTCTTTGTATATTGTGGATATTAGGCCCTTATCAGAGGTGTTGCCTGCAAATATATTTTCCTATTCAAATTGTTGTCTCTTTACCTTGGTGATGGTTTCTTTTGCTGTGCAGAAGCTTTTTAGTTTGATGTAGTCTCATTCATTTATTTTTGCTTTTACTTCCCTTGCCTTTGAGGTCAAATTCATAAAATCCTCTTAACATCTAAGGTCCATGAGTTTGGTTCCTATGTTTTATTCTATGCACTTTATTGTTTGGGGTCTTACATTCAGGTCTTTAATCCATTTTGAGTTAACTTTGGTGCGTGGTGATAGACAACAGTCTAGTTTCATTCTTTTGCAGTTAGCTTTCCCATTTTCCCAGCACCATTTATTGAAGAGGCTTTCCTTTCTCCACTGTATGTTTTTGGCTTTTTTGTTAAAAATTATTTGCCCATATAAACATGGGTTTACTTCTGGACTCTCGATTCTGTTCCACTGGTCTGTTTCTGACTGGGTATTTTACCTCTACTCTTTTCCCAGAAAATAAATTCTTATGACTTCAAAGTTAATTAAACTGCAATTATAAGTTAATGCATAATAAATTTATAGATTTAAAAAATGTTTTAACGAGCTCTTAGTTATTGGTCACATATTGAGGTATCATGTAAGAATTGGAAAAAACCTCAAATGTGGTAACATTAAAAAAATCTACATGAGTTCAGCATCATATTTTGTGGTTATTAGAGAGAAGGAAGGTAGAGATGTGTTGTAGTTTGTATTTACATGACTCAAAAAAACTCCTCAGTAAACCAAAAATATTGCCGTAACAGCAACTTGGGTTGAACCTAACCTCACTTGTATGGTGGTTCACAAATCTCTATGATGTGCCATGAGTTCAATGAGCTTATTGGTTTCTAGAAGTATAAAAAGGGATAGTTATAAATATAACCAGTCCCAGCAGGGTGACTGAGAAAGTGATTGCTGGGACCTCCCAGTAGAAAGAACAGAGATCCTTGCTATGGAGGATGCTGCTTTTCTCTGCAAGAGTGTTTATAAAATATTAAGGAGAACAAGCATCTATTTGTTATTAATAATGTAGCTCATTAAAAAATACTTATTGAGTGCCTACTATGAGCCAGGTGCTCTGCTAGGTACTGAACAAATGACAATGAATGAGACAGACATGCCCATCCTCAAGGGAGCCAATTATACAGATTAATAAAGTGATTTCAGATACTGTTAAGTGATAGATAATTATGTGGAAGAGACTAAATGGAGAGGTAGTTTTAGAGAGGGTGAAGACCTTATGATTCTAAAATAAAAAATAAGCATTTTCTTCTAGAGAGAGAGAGACCAGTGATGTGATCTTATTTATACTTGACAGAGATCACTGTGGCTGCTATGTGGGAAATTCACCAGGCTTTAATAAACCTTTGGAACAAATCATTACTGATTAATGGGAAATTAAAAAATACTCCCATTCTTGATGTAAATGGATCTCTAGTCACTTTGAAGTTTAAGGAATAAAACTGGTTAACTTGCAGCACATACGGTGTTTTCCTTCCTCCTGACTGTCAGTTGTGTTTTTTTTGGGAGAAAAAGGAGGTTCCAGGAAATGAATGACTGGATATAGAAATGTGATTTAACAGCTCTATTTAATTTTCTGTAGAGTGCTTGCAGTGATCAAAAAGTGAGACAGAATGTTAGGAACATTCTTTATGCATTTAAGCATTTGCTTTTGACCACTATTGTTATTCATTTTACATATGAGGACACTAATGCTCAGAGAGGTAAAGAAAAATAGTTTAAAGTTACAAAATTAATTAGGGGTAGAGTTGAAATTCAAATGCATGTAACTTAACTGCTATGTAATCTTGTCTTTTGAGAATTTATAAGTAAAAAGCATATTAAAATAGTTTGGAGGGAGGAGAAATAATGTTATTATTTAGGTACTGAAAATCATAAAGTTTAGTAGTATTTTATCTTTTTATTTACAACATGGCTAAAGCCAAAGACTTCAAGTAAAAAAAAATGTCCAAAGTATTATTTTTATGGAGTTGTTAATTGTTTTATGGAGCAAGCTCATAAAAGTCACAGACCACAAAACATAATTAAAAATACACTTGACATCAATTACAGGAAGTATTGATTTCATGAACTCATCTTGTCTAGAAGCTAGAAATTATGGAAAATAGGGAATGCATACATACTTCCCCTCACTAATCATATACCACTTGCTATTGCATTTATTATCGAGATGGTGTTGAGTATGCCCTATACCGCATTACATGTCACTCCCTTTATGACACAAGGAAACATGTGTTTTTCTCTCAGAAGCCACTCTTCAGAAGATCACACACCTCTTGAGCAATCTTTGCTTTTGTCTTATAGGAGCTGTATTTCCTATAACTTCATGGTTCTCAAAGTGTCTTCTGGAGATCCATGGGGGTCCCTGAGACCTATTAAAGGAGTCCCCGAGGTGAAAACTACATTCCTAATAATATGAAGATGCTATTTGACTTTTGAGCTCTCGCTCTCTCATTAGTGTATAGTGGGATTTTCCAGCAGCTACACACATGTGATATCACAACAGACTGGATGCAGAAGCGAGTATAAGAATACAACTATCTTTTATTGAGCCAGGTATTAACAAGATTTTCAAAAATTTAAATGTCAATTATCTAAGTTTCTTGAAAAAATAGTTTTCATAAATATATTTATGTTAATATGTAATAGGTATATTGTTATTTTAAAAAGAATTCATAAATATTTTACCATATTTTTTCAGTTTAAATTGCTAATAAGATAAATATTTATAGATGTAACATATAATTCCATTCCCTTCCCTTCCCCCCTTTAAAATCTCTTTGAGTCCTCCAAGAAGTCTAAAGTGTAAAGAGATTCTGAGACCAAAAAGTTGGAGAACTGCTGCTATAACCAACAGCGTTATTGCTCTTTGTGTTAGGAGCTAGGAAGCCCAGAACCAAATTTGCATCCCATCTTCAACATTCGCTGAGATCATAAGACATAAAGTTTGTGGACTCACATTTCCCCATCCCTTATCTTATGTTTTGCTCTTATTTCCCTTCAAAATGATTTCATTACTTATTTATTTTCTATATTACTCTATTTAAAAATGTTTAATTATAAGCTTCAGATATGTTATTGTGTTTTGTTAGAAATTAAGCAGATGGTAGAAAGGGTGGGTTGGCCTCTTAGAGCATGGTATAGAAAAATAATATTGAAGATTTTCATATAAATGGGCCCTCAAATTCAAATGCTGCTGCTTAGAGATTGCAGGCAGGATCTTCTTGGTTATTGTGGAAACCACTGCCACTATATCTAAATGAATAGTACTTTTGTTCTGAAGCCTCTTCACAATCTGTACTCTAAATTATGCATACCCTTGCAAGGTACAGCCTCCTTCTCGCTCTTTCCATTTCTCCTTCCCCTGCCCAGTGGAGTTTTTTCATTTTCTTTTCTTCTACTTTGCATTTACATTCTCTATGACCTATTCTTAAAACATATTTTCTAATGCATTTGAGTTCAGAATAAAAGGCTAGTACTTTCAGCATTACTTCATCTTCATTAACTAGCCTCTTATAACTCTCTCTGATTTAAGGTTATTGTATAATACTTGAGCTCTCTGCTAATGTACATTACATTGGCACTGTAATCAGTGCATATTTCAAGAGCTTCAGTCAACAAAAATGCCCAAAGCTTTGAATTCAAAAAAAGTATAATTATTTTTGCAAATTGATGTCTAAACACAGAGCAGGTTAAGATTGATCTAAAGCATGCAATAAAGCATACCATTCAACTTCAGCATTGAGTATGATGTACAGATGACTAACATTGAGCATTAGTTAATCAATTATTGTCATAGTTTGATCAATGCACACACACACACACATATATATTTTATTTAACTTGAGGGTAGCTTATCTGTTTCTCTCTTTCCTAGATGAACTCGATTGTAAACATTCAAAGGGGGGAATAAAACTTTGGTAACATTCAAATACTTCATGTTATCTCCAGTGAATGGGTGGTCTTTTTCAGAAAACAGTCCATCTCTTCTTAGTGAGAAGCTGAACTCTGGGGGCTGAGAGTGAGAGAGAATTAGATACTCCACTAAAATGTGGCTGAATTTTTTGTTTTCCAAATGATGAGTTTTTCTTCTTTATTTAAACTTATCTTGATGCTATATAGATGATAGAAATGTTAGCTTTTTTGACCACAAAATTTAGTCATGTGGACCAACCACAGCGAATTCATCAGAGCAGAGGCCTCTCATGAGGCCGATTTTGTACAGATGTAACACGTTATCTGTGATGAAAAGGAGAGAGCATACTTTCCCACAGACAACACTGACTTTGTTATTTTAAGTTTTCTAACTATGCTTGTTAAGTATTTCTTAGACAATGATCCTTTGATTTATTACATACAAAAGCTACCAGAGAGCTTTCAGAGTATATGTATGGCATGGAAAAAAAAAAACAAAAACAAAATTTGAGCCTGGTATTTAAGGTTCTTCATCCCCAGCTTTCAAATAAATTATCTCATGCTACCACTTCATGCACTCTCTTGTGTGATTTGCTTCGTGACTTTTTGTGTGAAATATTCTAGTCCTCTTCTCTTTCTATTAATATAGAGTGTAGTGCCGATTAGCTCGGGTCCCAGAGTCAGGCATCTCTGTGTTCGAATTCACTTACCTAACACTTAGTAGCCATGTGGCCTTATTGCATAACCTAAGACTAAGCTCATCATCATAATATAGAAAAATAACAGGAAAGACCTCATCAGATTTTTGTCAGGGTCAAATGACACACTGTACATAAGTACTTAGCACCATGCCTCACATATCATAAACACTTAATAAATGGAAAATATTATTATTTATCCTTTAAGAACTAAAATGAATTCAACTTCATTAGCAGAAACTTCCAGGTCTTCTGGAGTTGATTTTCCATCCCTAATTCTCATAGACACTTTTTCTGTTTTCTCATAATTTTCTTTGGATCATGATGGCTTGTGTGACTGCCTATCTCATCCTTTGGGAGGTATGCCTCCAAGGCTGAATCTGTGTCTCACTCACCTGAGAATTTCCTGTAACACTCAGCATGATACCTTGGTCAAGGGTGAGTTAAGTCACGCGTCTTATGTGCCCTTAGCATTGTCATTTGAGCATAAAGTGCAATCCCTGTCCTCAAGAAACTTGCTTGAGGGAGGTAAAGCTAAAACACATATAACACTTCACAGGGGAGAGAACTTCATAAAGACCTGCAGTGTCAAGAAATGCTTTCTGGTGGATGGAGAGTTTCTGGAAGGTCCGGATGGCCCTATTGGAGAAGGGGATTATGAGGGGGTATTTCTGGAAGATGAAAAATGTTGGTGAGAGGCACTCCATGCAGATGAAATTTACATACAGTGAATGCACAGGTCTTAAAGAAAGTACAGTTGACAAAAATTTGACAATTGTATGTACTTATGTAACTACTATCATTGTAAAGAAAATTTCTGCCATTTCAAAAAGTTCTCTTCTGCCCAGTTCCCATCATTCCTGACTCCCATAGCGTTTAGTTTTCTGATTTCCATTTCCATAGACCATTTTTTCTTGTTCTGGAAATTAATATAAAGGAGATCATAGAGTACATATTCTTTTGAATCTAGCTTCTTTCACTCATCATAATGTTTTTGAGATTTATCCATGTCATTCATCAATAATTTATTTATTTTTACTGCTGAATAATATTCCATTGTATAAATATACCATGATTTGTTTATCTATTTTCCTGTTGATGAACATTTGGATTGCTTCCAATTTTTAGCTATTATGAGTTATGCATAAAAAACATTCCGTAATAAGTATTTTTGTGGACACACAGTTATGTTACTTTTGGATAAATACCTAGATATGGATTTGCAGATTTATAGATCAGGTATGTATTTAACTTTATGAGAAACTCTCAAAACATTTTCTTAAATGGTTATACAATTTAACACTTCCCCCAGGAAATTAAGAGAAGAAAAAATCATGTATAATTATCCCATGTTTATTATTCTTGGTGCTCTTTTTTCATTTGCTTTCATTTCTCTGAAGCCCAAATAATTTCCTTTACCATTTCTTATACAAAATTTATAATTTCTGTGATAAATGTCCTTATCATGTTTTCAGTATCCTGAAGTATCATAAAATATCATGTGGAATATTTTCACTTGATATAGAATTCTAGGTTGATAGATTCCCCACCTCCTTTATTCTATAGTTTAAAAAAACCATTCTACTCTCTTCTGGCCTTCTCTGTAACTGATGAGAACTCTGTCTTCATTTTGTTATTGTTTCTCTGTGTGTGATGTGTCCTTTTTTTCTCCTCCGAATGCTGTTACTGTTTTCTTTTTATCTTTGGTTTTCAACAGCTTAAGTATGATCCTTCTAGATTTAACAAAAAAAATTTATCCTGCTTAGGATCCAATGAACTCTTAGAATAGTAAGCTAATGTTTTTCATCATACTTGGGAATTTTTAAATGATTATTTCTTCAATTTCCCACCCCCTGCCTCACATTTTCTTTTTCTTATCTTTCCAGTCTCTATTTATCTATATTAGAGAGCTTAATATTGCTGCTCAGGTTACTGAGGATCTGTTTATTTTTTTAACCTCTATTCTCTTTGTTCATCATATGAAATCATTTATGGATTATGATTTAAAGTTTACTGACTCTTCTGTAGTCTCCAATCTGTTGTTAAGTCCTTTCAGTGAATTTTAGAACTACAACTATTTTCCTTTTTAGTTGTAGTGTTTCCCTTTGGTTCTTTAAAAAGATATTTTCTATTTCTCTGTTGATATTCCTTATTTGTTATAGATATTCTGATAAGTTTTTCCTTTAAGTCCTTGAATATACTTAAAATAACTGCTTTATAGTCCTGGTCTGCTAATTCCAACCTTCCGGTCATCTCAGGATTAATTTCTATTGACTGATGTTTCTCTTGATGATGGGTCATACTTTTCTGTCTCTTTGCATGTCTACTGTTTATTTGCTGTACACAGGACATTATAAACAATCCATTGTAAAATCTCTAGATTTTTACCTTCCACTGAAGAGTACTGATTTTTGTTCTTCCAGTCAATTAAGGCACTGGCTGATTCTCTTGAACGTAAGGAGGCTTGGTTTTATTAAGGCAGATATGTTTGATTTTGATAGGATGAATCCTTTAATTCAGACACATACACTTTAATCCTAAGATGTGTCCTTCTGGGGTTTCAAAGGAAAGCCCAAAGTGTTTACCGAAAAACCTAACTTGGAAACACTCAAACTTCAGTCTTCCTATTCTACAGTGGGTAGCACCTAATATTTCTGCTCATCTCTCTTAGCCTTCCAGCTTTCATGTTCTTCTGGGTTCCTTGCAGTCTTCCTTGTGCAAGGGTAGTATAAAAGTCAAGCAAAGATTTGAAGGGAGTTTATATAACAGATTTAGGGGATCCTTTCTTCTGTTCCTTCATTTTCTGGATTTCGTTTCTTAATCTCCAGCTACTCTGGAGGCCCTGAACTCTGTTTTCAGACCCTTCAGGCCAACAGGACTATAGCTGTACTTGCATACTAGCTGTCCAGCATTCCTTGGACCGGGGAGTTCTCTTAAGAGAGAAACTATAAAAGTGATGCTCTTAACCCGTTTCAATTCCCTTTTTTCAAGGGTTTACTACTGCCCCATTTATGCATACTTATAATTCTCCAGTGCCTTCACATGGTTTATTTTTCAAAAATTTTTTTCTGGAGATTATAATTCTTAGCTGTAGAAGATCCGTTTTGATACAAGCTATTCCTCCATGACTGAAACTCGAACCTCTCTGTGTTTGTTAGCCAGTAAGGAGTCCTGACTGAAGATGAGGTTTTCTGTGAAGAAAAATTAGTTTGCCTATGTGAACTAGAGTATATAAGGCCTTAAAGGCCAGGCAATGGATATTTTACATGATGGAGCAGGTAATAGGGAAAGGGTCATGTCTGAATTATAGATAGCTTTTGTTTTTAAACATTAGAATGATGCTGACATTTATTATAATTCATGGAGTGATTTGACATGTATTCAAATGAATCGGTATGATATTTCCATCATTTGCATGAAGCAAATGTCAGAACAGAAGTAAGACCCTCAATTTATCCTTGTAATTAAAACCCTTCCCTCCCCCTCTTCTTTCTGCTCTTTCTTCTCCCCCTCCCTTTTTCTCTTCTTCTTTTGCTTGTCTTCTCTCCCTCTCTTTCTCATTTTGTTTTAATTTTATGCAAGTTTGTGACTAATATGTGAAGAAAGTATCAGAGCTATTCAAGTATATCTCAAAATTCAAATTTGGTTTTCAAAAAGAGTACAATTTTTTACTTAGTACAAATGTTTTTATTTTTTGACTTTTCTATTCCCAGCACTTAATAAAATATTAAAATCAGGGCAATCATTAATTTGTAATACAGCAGTTCCAAAAGCATTGTGAAGCACCTGCAAATATAATTGGCAACTCTAATAACTTAGAAAAGTGGTTTTAATCAAAGTATGATATAAAATTATATGTATACCATTGATGCACACTGTGAAAATATTATATACATGACAAAGATTAGAAGGGAATACACTAAATGTTAATAGCTTTATGATGATAAGATTATGAATGCTTGTTCCCCAAATATTTTCAAAATAAAGATACTTCAACTCTATTTTTAAATTCCCTTTCATTAGAGAAACTTCAGTAGGTTGAAGTTCTATTCTAGGTCCTCCGCTTAAACATCAAGGATTTGCAGTTATAAATGTTCCAGAATTCAGCAAGGTTACACCTTCCAACCTATAATAATAATAATAATAATAATAATAATAATAATAATAATAATAATAAAACATCTATTAACAGAGTCTCCTGGTGACAACCTCCTTTCTGTATGTGGCGGAGAGCTTGTAGCTCTCCCCTGGCTAAGACGAGGGACCAGAGTAATTTTGGTGCTTAGGGGCTGAGCTAGTAATGCTAGACATACAGGAGGCAGACAGACATCACAATGTCTAGTAAAGCCTGAATCCTTCCGTGTTTCAGAGGCAGAGTCACAAGATCCCAAGAGTAAACAAGGAAAAGGTGAGATGCCACCTCGGGACAGAAGTTGAGGGCTGCATCAGCTGGCTGCTTTATCCTGCTGATCCTGACACTATTTCTCTTGTTCTCATGATTATGATGTGGTGCTGGGTGGAGGATGAGCTCAGAAGACTGATAAGCTGTTCTAAGTGGTTTCTTGTGGAGTCTACAACTTTTGGTAAAATATATCTATGTTGGCGGAGGGCATGTGGTGTTGTAATGATCATGACTAGGGTTATCATAACATTTATTGTCCATACTAGGACGTGTTTGAGAACTGAAGGCAGTGTTATTAGCTGTAATAATAGGCACAAGCTAGGATATACAAGGCAAACTAAAGTGTAAGACAAACCTACCTGTAACCCATTTGGCTTTTTGGCCACACTAGTATAATATCTTCCAAGTTGGTTTTTGTCTTCCTGTGACCCCAGGATACTGGCCATCATTCCAGGCCATAAGTGAAGGAATAGAGATGTCCCAGATGACTATTCCTAGTTTTGGCTTTCCTCTGAATCACTGAGGATTTTGAGCAGGAGTTGGAATGATTAACATGATATTTTAGGAAAAAATATCTGGCAAAAGAATGTAGGATGGATTAGAAGGGCAAGAATTGTGAGTCAGGGAGCTTTTTCGTGTAAGCAGATAAAAATCCCAAGACTTACTGGTACAAATACTCTTAGAACAATGATGGGACCAAACATCTTCAAAATCAAAGCTCTCTTGGAAAATGTGCATGTGTGATTACTATAGATATAGAAAGTCTACTCAACTGGGCATTGGAAGAAATAGGCCACGGTCCCCAATCTGTCACCTTAACTTCCAGAGCTTCAGAGTTCCTATTTTAAAAGAGGGAATTGAAACACATGGCTACCAAGCTTCCTTATTGTTCCTAAAACAATAACTAAACTTCCCTGAAAGTAGAGTTTTATTTAGAGTTTTTAATCTCTATGCTGTTCAAGAGAAGGGTGTGTTCAGGGTAGGGAATGATAGTATAGAATAAATGATGTTTAGACAGACACTAAATGTTTTCATCCTTCTCGCCTGAGTCAGTGGAGAGGTTGACTAAATGAAAGAACTGTTTTCAATGTGCCATCAGATTCTGGTTTTAAAAATTCATCCCAGATTTAGTGCATCAACTATCTTGTTAATTATAGATAAGTGCTTAAGTTCATTTGTGGAGATTTGTAGGAAAGAAGAATGAATATAATCTATCTAGTCATCCCAATGACTTATGAATAACAACAAAGGACCCCCAAGAAGTACAAACTTCTCACAAAGTTTCGATACTCACTTTGTGCTCTGGTCAAGTGAAGCCTCTCACCTTCCAATGAACAGATCTTATCTGTTTCCACTGCCCATCCACCTTTCCCCTCTCCCAAGATCCTATGTACTCTAAGACCTTTCAATACTCAGATCGAGTTTGTTCCTCTTTTAAAAAAAATACATTTAATGATTCTTCTAATTACTCCCTTTCCTCCAAGGATGGGTACGGAAATGAGAAAAAGATATATAGATTCTCATTATTCTTAATAGTTATGTTCTACAAAGTTCCTTTGAATGCTGAATTAGCAAATACTGAACTGCTGCTCCTAGGGGAAATCCAGAGTTAGGTTCCTGTGAGCCTCTGGTTCACAACATTTTTGTTAATTGATCAATTCATTTGTTTTATGTGGGTTTCTGTTTAAAGACACTTGATTGAACATATATTATTGATTCATTAACATCGAACTCAGGACCACCAGCACCATAAGTCATGCTTGAACGGAGCTTAACGAACACATGTATTTTCTCTATAAGGCATACCACAGCCTTCTCATCCTTAGGAACATTAGACAGCACTTTAGCACTAGGCCTGAGGTCATTTTCAACAGAGAAATCACCAAAAGAAAAAACCCCACAGCACAGAATGCAAAAGATGTGACACTAAATAGATGGTAAAAAGGGCACTTGTTTATACTATGAGAACTAAAAGAAGAAGGCAGAGTGTCGCCTTGTTCAAACTCAGCTGGGAGTGTGTGCAGTGGGCGAGTCAAAATTTTCTGCATTCTGTGTATATTGGTAAATAACCATGAAAGCACCATGAGTATTGGTTTGGGGGTTACAAATAAGTTTTAGTGAGTAGGTGAATTCATAAATATGGAATCTGCAAATAATGAGAATTGATTGTACTAATTAAGAACTTAGAGATTGTACATACAAATTTACACATAACTAGGTATTCAGTGTCACTATTAGAAGATTAAAACAAGCCAGCATTTATTAATTATCTACCAAATACCAGACACCATGCTAGGCACTTCCATGTGATATTTCCTTTTCATTTAATTTTTTTTTATATATATCACTCTTTGCAATTAAAAAAGTAGAAACTCAGAGAGGTTAAATAAGGTGACTCAATTCACACAGCCAATAAATGCCCGGTTGTACATAAATAGGTAGTAAATATTTACAACTCCAAAGCTCATCTTTTTTGTTTGGGAAACCGTAGCATGGAAACCCAGGTTGTTGCTATTACTTAACTTGCATATGTCTGGGTCGGGGAGGGAATGGAGGAGACAGAAGAGCAAACCTGGGGCTTAACAGAGTTGTCAGGCTCCCTGATTCTGACCGCTTCTGGGTAGTGGTAAGATAAGTAGCACACCGCTGTATTCACACGAAGAATGTGCAAGCTGATCCTTAGCCTGGAGCCAGGAGGGCCTTTCCTCAGGCACAGCCAAAGAGATAGGAAAGAATACAGTAGTCCCTCTTTATCTGTGGTTTCAGTTACTCTTGGTCAACTGTGGTCCAAAAATAATAAATGGAAAATTCCTGAAATAAATAATTCAACTATTGAGGATCCCCGACCATTGAAATCATCATGGTTCGATCATCTAGAATCACCTGAAGCAGATGATCAGTCACAGCCTAACGCTATGTCACAATGCTTACGTCATTCACCTCACTTTATTTCATCACATGTGCATTTTATCATCTATCATCACAAGAAAAAAAGGGTGAATACAGTACAATAAGATATTTTGAGAGATTAAGAGACTACATTTGCTTAACTTTCATTCAGTATATTTTTATAATTGCTCTATTTTATTATTAGTTATTATTGTTAATCTCTTACTCTGACTATTTATAAATTAAACTTTGTAATAGGTACATATGTAAAGGAAAAAAACATAGTATATATGGGGTTTGGTACTATATGCTATTTTAGGCATCCACTGGGGGTCTTGGAAAGTATCTCCTGTAGATAAAGGGGGACTACTGTACCCACAATTCTGACCTGTGGCAGCTCAAGGAGAGTGTGAGGAGCTCTGGCAAACTTCTCCGAGATTTCCCCCCGCCATGCCTCTCTTCTGTGGCGTCTCCCTCTCTCTGGGGCTTAGTCTAGGTCTTCGGATTCCCGCTGGGCATATGGGCCTGTGGGAAGAGGATTATGTTTACCGTATTCTATGTTTTTATAAAAATGAGTATTAATAGCTAAGTTGTAAGGTCACTAAAGTTAAGGGTTATGTGTTATGTTTTTGTAGCCTTTGTAATATCTTTCACAGTGTCAAGCACACAGTGGATACCGTACTTAGTAAAACCAAGGTTGAATGCGTTAGTTTTGTTCTGGTGGTTTTATGACTGGGAAATAGTCATGATTTGGGAGTTTATATTAATGATTTTCAAGAGCGAGGACACTGTCTTCCTTTGCCACCTCCTAACAGCCTGTCTCCTTCAGCTTTCTCGCATTTGTCTGTGTTTTTTTTTTTCTTTCTGCATCTCTGCCTCCTTCCTCCCGCCAGTGTTGATTGTGTCTCACTGAGACATCAAGTCCTTTTGTCAGCTGATACTGTCCTTGAACTGAACAAAACCTTCATGAGTGGGCCATGAGTTGAGTCACTTACCTCTGTCACCAGAGGAGTTTATCTCCCCTGACAAGGTTTTGTCTGGTTTTAGTGGCACAGTTAGTGACAGCCCATGCATGTAGCAGCATGTGACCCAGCTCCTTGCCTCAAACTGTGTAGTCGTCAGAACTGTCACACAGTCAGAACAAGTTAATTCCACGCCAGCAGAAGGGCAGACTGTAATAATACTGAGCCTCTGGAGAGGGTGCTGTCAGGCAGCGTGTAGCTGCAGCCACCAGCTGCTCTGCTCCGTGGGCAAAGATGCATGCTGACAGGCAGCATGCTATTCCCAGGAAACCAGACAAGAGCAAGCTTGGTGATTTTCTGTTGGTTCCATGGTGCTCCTGGTACTGCCAGCTGTATTCTGGGAATGACAGTTTCAACAGAGACCATTTTAAGCTTTAACAAACCTGTCTTTCGCTGTCTGAGGCGAAAAATTGATCTTGACCCTTTTCCTATCTTAGTTTTTTTTTTTTTTTCCCCATAGCTAATGAGAATCATGATTGGGTGGGTGCATATTTGTGGGTTTCCCTAGAGACAGTCGCTGATGAGCTGTTGGTCTCATTAAGGAGTGTTTTTTTCATTGTGTTCTTAATGAAATCCCTGGTTTCTGATACTGGGGGATGAGTATATGTTTCTTGGAGATGGGAGAATTAAGAGTTACCTAGTATATGAAGATAGAGTCAGTGTTGCTATGCATGGGTATTTTTCCGCCGCACAGGTTTTGGGATATGAAAATATGCTGATGGATGTACAGAGTAGCAACTCCATGAGTTCATGGGCTCTCAAGAACAAAATGCAGACACTCAATTAGCCGAAGTGGGCAGACCTTGAATCCTACTGAAGGCAGAAGTCACGGTTATTTTTTAGATTAGGGGTTAATGATCAAAAGGATTTTTCTTTTTCTTTTAGCGAGGAGGAAGACCAAGGAGAAACACAGAGGACTTTGCTTGCAATTAAGTTGTAATGAAAACAAAGGATCACTTTTGTGTGTGTGATGTATATGACCCCTAAGGATGTGTGATTCATGTCAGTATATTTCCTTCTTTTGAGTTGCTATTGTTTCTCCTAAAGTAATTTCAGGAATTGGTGGGCAAAGTGCATACTTTTTCAGAAATACAGCGTTGTCTTGTTGAAGACCTGTTGCCAGATTTACTGATTCGACCCAGTGCTTACACAAATCAACTTAGGACACATTTGCAAAAGCCCGCAGGAAGTCACTCTAGTTGGTATGGTGAAATAAACATAAGATGCATTATGTCCTGTTCTTCATACAGTTTTTTCTCTAAAAGAGACAATACTACAGGGAGAAATTCTAAAAGAAATTGACAATGTAATCCTAAATGGTAGCAATGAGGACGAAAAGTAAGAGGGAACCAAAGAAGCCAATGTGACTACTGCAGTTATTTTCCTAAGAAAGCAAATTTAATCAAACTGCATTATTCTAATAGCCCTTGAATTTACATGGGCTTCTTACCTCTATGCCTTTCATAAATTCTTGCACGTCAAACTTTACTTACCCTTTAAGATTCAGATCAAAATTCCTTCTTACGTGAAGTATCCCCTACCTCCCAAGAGAGTTCTTGGGGCTTCTAAGACATGTTTATACATCTTTAGTATATTCATTGGGCAACATTTAAATGTGCCTTCTTATATTCCTATCTTTTCCACTAGGCTATGACTCATTGAGGTTAGGAGCATATATTATTTGTCATTTTATCTGCAGTGACTAGAAAATGTCTAGCACAATCAGATGCTAAATCAATGGTTCAAGACTGAATGAAGGGTATTCTTTAATGAGCTCTGGCATGAAAAAAAAATGTTAGCCGATGAAAGGTGGAATTTAATCAGGGGTGAATTTGAAAGGGCTCATATTTGCAATCAAATATATAAATGTAATGACATGAACCCTTAAGAGCACTATTAGAATGAGTTCAGACATTTGAAGAATGCTATAGACAATTAAAAAATTAAAAAGACGTTTAAAAGCTATGATTAACACAATGATTAGGACAGATGGCAGAACATTAGCACATGGCAAGGAGTTAGCAGAACTGCCAGAACCTTGCTTCTGTGTTCTTTTTCAGGGAGCTCGATCTATAAAGACCCACATAGTCAAGAGGGAATACAGGTTTGTAAGAGAGGGCCTGGCTGCCGAGTTCAGTGAACTCGGGTCACCAGGGCCAGAAGAGACACAGTCCAAGGTTTTGAAATTGCTAAGTGATGGTGGAGTCATTTGGAAGAGAAGAGGCATCATAGTCTTGCTGAGTCCTCATTATCTGTTTTTCAAATCCATTCAATTTTCTCCAGTTATACTGTCACCACTGTTAGTCTGTATTGGCCAGTTAGTCATTCACCTTCCAGGTTATAGAAGAGCTGATATCCTCTCTCTTTCTCTAGAGTTGCTTTTCTTATAGTCTTTGCACAGATGCCAAAGTGATGCAAATTTGATCATGCCATCTCCTTGTCAAGCCCACACTTTCCATCTCACCATTTATTGTGGCTGTTTGCCCTGCTTCTCATTAGTCTCTCAGGCTGGACTCTACCCATCCTTTTGCTCTTCCATTCCCTCCCTTCTCTGAAGGTACTGGCTTTATTGAAATCTTTCCAGCCTCTCAAGCATGCACTATTTTCTCTGAGCCCTTGCACATGTTATATTAACTTATTAAAAAAATGTGTTCACTGAGCCTGGCCCTGTGTCAGGTATTGGGGGACCAAAAGAAGGATTAAAAACAGAGTCACAGCCTTCATAAGGGGAGATGACCATTAGGTAAATAATTATTAAAGAATCAAATATGCCATTACATTATAACAGGGATAAAGAGAAATACGGTGCTATGAGCATGTGTGACCTTGTTAACCAGAACAGAGGCTTCTCTTGTAAAGTGATGAGGATAATAGGTGTTAACTAGGGGAAGAAGAGGGAGGAAGGGTATTCCTAACATAAGGAACAAGATTTGCAAAGCCCTGTTCAGTGAGAGAACCCTGTAGTGATGATAAACTGGAAGAAGTCAGTATGGCTAGAGTAGGCAGGGGTGAGGCTGGGAGGCAGGATGAGTCAGATCATGCATGGCTTTGTAGGCTGTTTGTTTTTGTACTAAAGGTGGTTGAGAGTCACTGAAGAACTTAAAATTTTTAAAATTATTTTTACAATTACAGTTGGAGAGTCACTGAAGCACTTTTAAAGTAGAGGCAGCAGGATAAAATATCTTGAAAGGATCATTGTGCCTGTAGAGTGAATTGGGAGAGGGAGGCTGAAAGAAAGTGGCTAATACATTTGGGAGGCAGTTGAGTAATCCAGGCAACCTATGCTCTAGTTTGGATCAGGATGGCTGTGGAGGATAGGGAGAATGTTGGGTGTTTGGAGAGAGATTTGGGAGGTAAACTTGGTAGAACTCGATGGTGGATTAGACAGGAGGCATTGAGAAAGAAGGACATGTCAAAGGAAACTCTCAGCTGTCAGACAGGGTAATGGATGGCAGTAGAGAGAGTCACTGATGAGGTAGCTGTGGAAGAAGACCAACTGTTTTATAAGTTTGGAATTGGGCAGAAAGAGTCTGAGGAGCCTCTGAGCCTCTGTGCAATAGGAGAAGTCAAATGAGGTCAAATGGGCAGTACAGTTCACTGTTCTGGAGCTCAGATTGTGGGCGGTCAAGGCTGGAGATATACACTTAAAAGGTATCTTGTGGAAGTTATACTTGAAGCTGTGGACTTTGATGCAATTAGTTTAGGAGAGAACACAGAATATGAAGAAGAGACACGTAGGACCAAGCCTTGAGCAAAGTCAGGATTTAATGGAGAAAGAGAGGGTAAAATTATGAAAAGCACTACAAGTCAGAGTAATGAGAGGACAAGTAGTAGAGAGGACAAGAAGATAAGGGCAGTCAGTGTTTCAGGAAAGAGGGAATGCCAAATATACACAAGAGGCCAAGGAAAATGATGACTAAAAAATATTTCTTAGGGTTTTGCTCTGAAGGGGAAGAAAGCTTTAGGCCACAGCTGGGGGGCAAGAAGATTTTAACAAAGGTGTCCGCTGCCTAAAAGACTATTTCCTTTTCTCTTCACCTGGCTGATCCCCACTCATCCTTTGGTTGTTAATTGAAAAGTCCTCTTCTTCCAGGAAGTTCCACATGATTACTCTCTCTACTTTATCTTTCTATAGGACTTGTCGGGTGCTCTTAAAATGTTCTTCCAGAACGTCAAATTTGTGGCTATTAGCTCATGTCATTATACTTTATATTATTTTCTTGCATCTTGCCTATCTTTTTTTTTTTTCTGCCAGACTATCAGATCTGAGAAAATAAGCACCATGTTCATTTTCCATTCCCATTGCTGAGCAAAGTGTCACCCTCTGAAGAGATATTTAATACATATTTATTAACTGAATACATTAAATACTGTTGACTTTTCAAATTAGATAAAAAGCATGGGCTGATGAGTTTTATGGAGATATTTCTCAGATTATAAAAACAAATTTTAAACAGATGATTTGTGATAGCTTAGATGAGAAACTGATTACTACCATGAGCCAGTTTGGAGTCCTGGAGAACTGGTCATTTCAAGGTAATTGAAGAGTGCTTCTTTTAATGGAGGCTAGGAAGCTTCTGTATCATGGGAATATTGTGGACATAACATGTGAATTTTAGCAGTCAGTCATGATATCGTGTAGACCATATCGTTAGGTAGATTCCAAGCTGGCTGAGCATGCTGGACCATGGTTACAGTGCTGATTTGGAGAAAAGTGTTCAGGCCTGCTCTTGGTCCTGCCATGATTTGAACTAAGAAAAATGGCCCACAATCTCTCTCTCTCTTTTTTTTTTTCTTTGTTCAGCTTTGTTTCAGAATTTATAGGTTTTGGATTTTATAATGGTGACACAGCAACTTGCTGAATTCCTTAAAAAGAATGCTTGTAACATAGTTACATTTGTATCTCATTTTAGAGTTTCACAAATGCTATTTGATCTTCACTCACATCAGTTCTGTGAGTTAGGTAATATCCCCATTCTTGGGCTGGGGACTAAGGCTCTGAAATATAAATGAGTGAGCCATATCTTGAAAGCAGGTTTTTTAGACTTGTTAAATGTTTTTTATATAGCTGTCTCTAGTCCTTCCCAGTTCTGAGGTGGTATGTCTCAGGAGTTTATATAACCTCTGTGTGACTGTGTATGTGTCTATAAAAATTGGCACATGACCTTGGGCAAGTCATTTAATAGCAAACACTATGTTTTATTCACCTTTGTTTTTTCGCAGATTCTAAAACATAGTAAAAACTGATTATTACTATGAGCCAGTTTGGGCTCAATATTTGCTAAATTAAAAAAACAATAATATATTTGTCAAATGTTAATATATATAACAAACTTTATGACGTATAAATTTATTTTCCAAAATAAAAATAGAGAATGGCATTTTACAGTTTTGTAAACCTCTTTCATGTCTGGCTTAATAGAACACAGCTGGATTTTCATATATGTCTGCTCCTGCACTCAATCTGTTGTTATATGTTGTTTTCGTTAAAGTATATGAAGAGAAGTAGGCCTCACACAGATAAGTACAGTATGCAATTTTCTATACCATTTTATATTAGGGACTCAAACATGTGCGGATTTTGGTGTCTGTGTGTTTGTTGTTGGGGGGGGGGGGTGGTGCAGGGCGGTCCTAAAGGCGTTCCCCTGTGAATACCAAGGGATGACTGAAGTTTTCGGGGGAGTCAAAAGTTATATGTGGATTTTTGACTGCATGAGAGTTGGTACCCTTAATTTACACATTGTCAAAGGTTAGCCGTAGATGGAAAGGAGGAAATATTTTAATGGCATTTTCAGATAATTGTGGATATTTTTGGATACTATACCAAAGTTTCTTTAAAGTTAGTTTTCTGTGGAATCTGAAATCATATTAATTATTTATTATTTATTATTCAGTTACATTAAAATCCATCTGTCTGTATTTCACTTTGAATGAATCTTTTTTGTATGCATAATTTTGGAATATTATGGATTGTTCATTTGGTTTACCAAGTTATGCAGATTTTCCAAATATTGACATTGTTCATCATACAAAAAGAAAAAAAGTCACATTCATTAATATCATCACTGACATTTATCAGAAGTCTTTAAGTATTAGGAAGCTGTTAACCTCATGGTGGTGTAAACAAATTCTCCAAAATTCTGATTTTCACTTGAAAGCTCAAATTGTATCATTGGCAATGAATAGTGTTCTTTATTTTATTTGAAGTGACAGGCTCACTTTGTTCATTTTTGATAAAATGTCTGCCAGTGTGCAAATTTGAATAACCATGATATGACTGTCAGCAATTTTTTAAAGTTTTCTAAAATGTTATTTTATGAAAAAAGTGGCTGGTGCAATTCAAACAATTGCACACGTGCTTTTCTTTGAGACAACCATCATACTTGGGCATGTAACAGAAGTATTGTTTGTATATTTCCCATTTTGTCATGGAGAATATTGAAAAGGTATATACTCGAGAGCCGAGATTTAAAAAATTTATAATTCTTACTATTTCATCAAGAATTCTTAAGTGAACCTACTCTGCTTTTCCCATACTTCCGCCTGCCCTTTTTACTGTGAGTAGATGCATTGATTTATGTAAAATGCCAGCCATTTTACTTCTATTAATTTTGTACCATCGATACAAAAGACCACATAATGAACAAGAAAAATGATGTTTTAGTATTATTATACAAATGTTCCTGACCTCTTCAGTCCCCTTGAAAGGGTCTCAGGGGACTCCTAGATGATTTACGTCATACTCTGAGGACTGCTCGACTAACAGTTGTACAGTCCATCAGTGTTGTACCATGTTACCCACATCCTAGTGATGTATCATGGGAGGGGAAGTGGTAAATGATCAAATTAGGTTAGACACAACATCTTTATGCAGCACTGATGATGTAGCTAGAATCCACCAATCAAATGAACAACAAAGTCTAACTCATTCATATTTATGTCTTTGATCTGTTTTCTCAAATAGCACAGGTATTTACGCATCAACCCCAAATTGAGTTGTGGCAGAGAATGCTAGATATTCCCCAAATCTATTGTTCCTTTTTTCCTGGACAGCTTCTTTTGCATTAGATTTCACTGAATTCCAACAATAATGTTAGTGGAAGTGCCATGTGTTACTTCTAGGCCTGTGCCATTAAAACTCTCCACACGAACTACTCCATGCTCCTTTCCTCTCACTGGCTGGATGTGGATCAGGATAAAGGCCAATGAGATGGTGGAAGGAACCTTGAAATGACCATGTGGAAGAGTCCTGACTGCATTCTGAAAATGCCTGAACACCCGTCCAGGACGGTTAATTGAGCAAGAAATAAATTTCTATTGTTTTGAACATCACATGTTTAGGTCTATTTGTTATAGCAATTAGCCTACTTTTAACATTGGCTTGAATAATAACCTTTTAATTAGAATTCACAGTGATTCATATTCCTCAATGACATGTAAATTGAAACTGTACTAAAGTGTAACATCATTAATGACTTCCTTTCATAGAGATAGTCTGAAAAAGGACATACCTTCCTAAATTTATAGCAGATTATGTTTTTATACTCTCAGCAGAGGATCTGTTTCCAAATTAATGCATAATGAAAGGTGTAATGAGGAGCAAATATTTGTCCCTTAATTATTTGGGGGAATATAGTACTGCATTATCATTTTATATATGTTCCAACCTTAAAATGCCTAGACTTGGATACCCATGGGCGTAGATAAGGAATTAAGCAGGAAATTGAAAATGTATTCCATAAAAAATACAATGAGAAAAGTAATTGAAGATAAAGTATTATAAATAGGGTGAGTCAGGAGCTTGAAAACTGCTTTCAGAAAATGGATATAGTTTTTCAAGGAGAAGTAATTGAGTAGATTTCAAATTTAAAACCCTTGGGGAATTGGTTCTTCTCCTAATTACTGATCCTTTCTCCTGGGTTTGAGAATATGAAAGTAATTCTCCCTAGTGTCAGTTCTATAGAGATGCAATTACAAAAATAATAGATGTGATCCAGGATGTTATTAAACTTTTTTACTTTGTTCTTATTTGTACTCAGTGCAAGTGAACATTTTAAGCAAATAACTGGGTTATTTTCATAGACTTTATTGTATGTCATGGCATGTGCTACATGATCTATGTCAGACTTGATGATATTGCTTCCATAGATTCCATGATGATCATTTCCTATCTTGACTGTCTGCAATAATCAGTTTTCTGGTTATTTCATCATTTTTTTAAACAACATCTAAATTGAGTTTCCTTTAGGTCGATTAAAAAAAATTTAAGTATGCTTATGCACTAATTCAGTACATATTTACTAAATGTGTATCATGTGCTAGGCACCAGAGATACAAAGATATATAAGCAAATCTTTTTTTTGAAGAGTTCACA
Organism: Rousettus aegyptiacus; assembly: GCF_014176215.1. NCBI lineage: Eukaryota > Metazoa > Chordata > Mammalia > Chiroptera > Pteropodidae > Rousettus > Rousettus aegyptiacus. The sequence goes on along the minus strand of NW_023416306.1, from coordinate 38,634,174 downwards.
GTCCAGTCGGCAGCTAAGTCAACTAGAGTTGATTATGGAGCTGTAACAAACAACCCTCCCAATCTCAGTGGTTTAATGCAACTAACATTTATCTGTGTTCATACTTCACATCCAAGTAAAGTCAGCAGGGGGCACTGTTAGAGAATATCTTAGAGAGGATGTGACCACAGGTTGATCCTTGAGGTGAACCTGGGCAATTGGAGGCTCCTCACCCCTCCCTTGTCCTTGGAATACACATTTCATCTACTATTTGCATGCTAACAGCTGCTTCAAGGACACAGCCTTGATAGTAAGGTGTTTTTGAGAACATCTGGACATGATGGAACCCAGTTCAGGTCTTTAAAGATTTGGCACGCAAGGGTGGGGATCTATTCATCTTGTGGTTTCCCAAGACAAGCCTCGTATGAAGTTTTCTTGCTTATGAAACTTGGCACATACCAATCTGGAGTGACCTGCCTCTTTCTTTGTCCTCGCCTTACCTCCGTATACAGGTCTAGTTTCAGATTTCACCCAGGGGACTCCTGAGGTTGCAAACCAATGGGCTCCCAGGCCCTTGGAAGCTTCATCTCGATACATGACTTCCACAGGATCTCTGTGACTGTGAAAAGTATCATGGTCAATTGCACACTGATTTTTAAAGCTTCTCTCCAGAGGTGACACATGCCATCTTTGCTCTTATTTTATTGCCCGAAGCAAGTCAAAACGGTTTCTAAGGGAGACTGCAAAGTCCAGTCCTAGAATATGCCCTGAAAGGAAGAAGACATGGAATGTTTGTGGACAGCCATATAACAGCACAATTGCAACACAGAAGAAGGGACTAGTTAACCACAGCACTGGAAAATTTGATACAACAGTGTTACTAGAAGGGTTTGCACAGTATACTGATCAATGCTGTGGTGAATTGAACATTGAATTAGGGAAATTGAGGCTGAGTAAGCATCTGCTTAAAATCTCTTTCCTAAACAAATTTCTGTGTACTCCTGGACACTTTCAGGTCTTCTCTGAGCCTTCTTTTCATTCTATTCTACTCTCCTTTTTACAGTGCAGTTTGGTTTAAAGCATTGTGATTATCATCTCCGTGTGGGGAGAAACTGTATTTCTCTCATTTCATGGCTAAATCCAAGAAACGTTTGTTGATGAAGCACGACCAAACACATGGAAGGTACACAAAGACTGTTTGTTGAATGAAAGCGTTAGAGGAATTGAATTTTGGTTAGCAAGTTAGAGTCGGCCCGAGGGAGAAGGGAGGTAGAGCATTATAGACTAAGGGCCATCCCAAACAGAGGCAAGAAACATCAGAGGCAAGGTCTTTTTGAGAAAAGAAAGTGCAAAGTTTGTGTATAGTTTGCTGCCTAGAAGAGACATTTTTACTCATGCGTAGCTTAATTGCCATTTTAAGAGAAAGCAAGTCAGTGTTCCACTTCTAAAGCACTCTGGGCTCCTAACCCCCCTTTTTCTCTTGTCTCGATACTTTGATGAGCTGAGACCACCAGCTGAGTGAGGTTTCTATACTGTGGATAAATGTCCACAAGGGGCAACAACCAGGCCACCAACCTCATTTTCACTTGTTATTCTAGCCCAAACTTTAACCTCCCTCCAGAGGAGTAGATAATGCATTAACACCTCACACCACTCCACATGCTCCCAGGGCACGGTGGGATCTATTCTTTTCTGGGTCTGAGTGTAGCTCCCATTTGCTTCTGATAATCACTTTCCAGGAAATTATTTCAAACACAAGGGAGGGGCTATAGAGAGAGTGACGAGGAAGAGTCTCGCAGAAATGGAACTATTTTCTCCAGGAGTGCCTTACTTACTCCTTTCTCATCATCAAGCAATCTGGTTTGGATTCTAGAAGTGCAAGGGTCTCTCCTCGTTTCCAAGTATGCCCCAGCAACCCACCAAGTTATCCCACTGTCACTGATGAGAAAATGTCTGGGCAGCTTTGCTGGAGTTTATTAGCATTTTCCAGGGTGGGAACTGCTGATTCTTGGTAAGATGTCTTAAATGGAGGCTTAGCATTTGTGGGAAGAAAACTGACTGATCGTGGGATGTTCATTTAACATCAGAACTGAACCGATCGAATGGAAGCAGATGGCAGGCCTTGTCTCTGCCCCTTGAGCACCTGCCCGGGCTAACTCACAAAGACAGTTAATATCTCTAGCGCTAAGGAGCTGTCGGGGGATGCTACTGAATATTTCATCTGATGTGAGGATGAAGTGATTTTTTTTTTTTTAAACAACTTATGGTGAATAAATTAAATGGCTGCACATTGCTGCACGTTTACTTCTTCAAAATGAAAAAAGGAATAATAACAAGTCTGGACCTTTCAATCTGTCCACCTGGTACACAAATAGCTTATAGCTATAGTGGTTGCTCCTAGTCACATGTGGCTATTTAAACTAAAATTATCTACAGCTAAGTAATTTAAGAAGTTCACTTTTTCAGTTGTGCTCACCTCAATAGCCATGTGTGCCTAGTGGTTGCCATATTGAACATTTTCGTCATTCCCGAACGTGCTATTGGGCAGCACCGACTTAGACCATTATTCTCCAAAATGGGATGAGAATAATACAAGGAGATTGTAAGATGGTCCACTGTGGTGGGAGGAGAAAATAGTAGAACTTTTTATGCCATCTAGTACCAGGAAACAGACTTTGAGATAGTTTAACACAGGAATGCATCAGGAAAGTGCTCTCATAGTTAACTCCTGCAGACGGAGTGAAGCAAGGAGGACTGGAGAAGGCAAGAGGGAGAGGCTGGACTGTGGTACAGGCATAACGAATCACTCAACTGACTCGCCAGGAGCCCCGAACTTGGGAAAGACTGTTAGCCCGAGTTGCTGAGTGGGGCGGGGCAGCCCTTTATAGTCCTATAAGTGACCAGTCATGGATGAAGCCAGCCCTTGGGCAAGGAGCCTTTCTCCAGCAGCTGGGGATTTTTTTTTTTTCAGTTCTGAGAGGGGACTATGAGTGGCGCATCAGTGTCCATGACATTTGGTTTCCATGTATTTGTTTTGAATATTTGTTCAAATTTCTTAGCACAGTGATAAATGAATATAATTTATAAATCAGTGTGTGTGTGTATATATATATATATAAAATGAATATAATTTATAAATAAGTGTTTATACACACACACACATATGTAAAATGAAGTTCATGTTAAATATAGTTTGCTAATCAGGACGTGCAAATCAAAAAGCTTGTAAATCAACCAGTGTAGACTTGATTGAAATCCAAATTTTTACATTTAAATGTTTAAAATACTCTTTGCAAAATGATGGCCAGTTGGTTCATTCACAATAGCCAGCCTGCCTTCCTTCCTTCCTTCCTTCCTTTCTTCCTTCCTTCCTTCCTTCCTTTGCATGTGAATGACTTTAAGCTGTGACCAGCTCCAGATGACTATTGATCTGATGTCTTGCTGTTGTCTTAAACTCAGTGATTTCACACATTTATATGACTTATTTGAACCCAGAAGGAATTTGAGTTTGTAATCCCTAGTTTGCATAATAGCAGAGGGCATCAGAGAGTGTACCACGCTGAAAACAGTAGAGGAAAAACAAATAGAAGCATAGTAAGAAAGGAGAAGAAACTTGGGGCCAAGGAATGAGAACATATGATAATAAAATGTTGTGGAGTGGAGCTGGCCATCGGTTTTAGAGATTAATTCATACTTATTACTCTCCCTGATGGGCAAAGAGGCAAAGATGAAAACCCTTCTAGAGTACTAGCAACCCAGGCCCACCTCTTGGGAAGGAGAAGGACACTAATGTTCATTCAGTATCTATTTCTATCATATGGTAGGCACTTGAGTGGGTAGTTTGCATCTACAAATGTTATTTAATATTTTTAAGTACCCATTGAGTATTATGAGATAGGAAAGATGACCTCATCAATGATAAGGAAATAGCAAAGAGGCTTTTAGCAGAGAATCCCTGCAGTTTTTTCTTTCTCACCTTTGGAAACCTATATTTTGATCTTGGCTCTCAAAGATTTTGGTGCAAAGAAACTTATGAGTCGAGGCCACAAACTCCAGTACTTACTGGAGGCTGGCAGGCAAAGTGAATAAATGAGCTTGTCCAGAATGAGGCAATGAGAGGTGGAGACTGTGGTGACATAGAGAATCCATGCTCCCTCAGGAGGTGGCTGCTGTGGCCAGGGAGAACTATAGGACTAGTGTTATCAGATCTCTAAATTTTCAAGAGAAGCTGAGTATGTCATTAAATGTAGGAGATATAGTGAACTCTGATGTTTACACGTTGGCACTCAATTCAAGAATGCTTGTGGATTAAAAGAAACACATCTGGGCTACAACTTAATTTCTGAAACTCCTGGCGGCTGGGACCACTGTCCCGCTTTAAGAAGGCAGGTTTGAGTGCTCGCTTCAGCAGTACATAAACTAAAATTGGAATGATATGGAGAAGATTAGCATGGCCCCTGCACAAGAAGGCAGGTTTGAGAACTTGGGGAGCCATTTGTGTCCTTGAGACTGGCATGGATTTGTTAAACATTGAAGAGCTCGCTATCAGGCAGCTCTGAGCAGGGGAGGCTTGAAGCCCACACTTCCGAAGTCAATAGAAGTTTTTGCACAGAGTTGCTGGAACTCTTATTACCATGGATATTTCCTGCTCGCTACTTTAGCTAGTTTCAGAAAACCAGGCTGGCTTCAGCCTTCAAATGTGGCCCTTGAAATACTTCTATAGACTTTTTGCTTGTCACTTCAGACTTGCAAACAGAAAAAGCACTGGCTGTTGCCACCTGGTAGCACCATACATTTAGTCATCAGTAATTGATGAGGTGTTTGATTTTTGACTTGGGAGGAAAGGAACAAAAGGAGAGGAAAGGGTAAGTTGAACACATCCACTTCTGATGGTTTCAATTTATGTCGGTGGTTTTACATCATCACCAACCTCGTCAGAAAATTTTTGGTCAGCTTGTATTATTGTCATAGCAGAGGACATGAAAGAGTTTAATACTTAATTCTCCCTGAAGTGAAAACCCACAGCCCTGGGGATGTTCCCTTGAATAATATAGGTTGTAACTATTAGGTGGTTACTATTTTGTTTTTTTAGCAATGAGTGATGGGTGGGCACAGGATGCTGAATTTGTTCTCTCATGGCAAGGGCCTGGGAGAATTCTACAATCCTTTCCATTATCATTGCATGGTGCCCAAAAGAGGTCTTTTGTGGCACTCATTTTGTGAAAGGTTTACTATTTAACACAAGATTTTCATAGTAGTTTTCTCTGTACAATATTTGTAGATTCTTAACTGTTTAACAAAACACTCAAGATTTCCTTCTGTAGTTTTAGTTTAGTTCTTCTTAACAAATCTTTTGATGTGTCTTTAGGAAGCTCAAATTAAAAGGATCCCAGTGGCGTAGTTAAATACAGTTATCTTGGGCTGGATGGACCCAGATAATAAGTGGAGTTCCCTACAGCCCGAATGAGCAAAAGCCCTCCACAGAACACTGCCCGAGCCAGACCTCTTTCTTTTTGCCTGTGTTCCCTGTTGCAAGTGGTTACTGTACTTAATAAATTTTGCAGATGTGGCCACTGCACTGTTATATCTGACCAGCAGAGACAAACACATACGCATCTGTTTAAATAAGTTAGTAAATAGGCCCTTCCACTTTGTATGAGATGAGGAATGGGGAGCCTGGGACTGGTATGTTCAGAGTTTGGCAAGAAATATTTTTCTCCATAGGCGTTAAGCAAATTAGTTTCTTGGAGAAGAGGGGATTTCAGAATCTCTTTTAAAAAAAGCTGAGCAATGAAAATGAGCAATGAAAATGAAAGGATGTTCCTTTTATTTTATGGAATTTATCCATCCATTTAACTAATATTTGCTGAGTTCCTGCAATATTTACTGATCAGTCATGAATTTATTGAGATGATGCCAGCATAATGCTAAATTGTAATCCATTCGCCACTTGATTAACCACTCTACACCTGACTTTCTTTCAAGGCCATCACCCTTCTTTTTGATCCCAGCCCACTTTGTCCCTGTACTGTGTCTAGGCCAGTCCGTGTATCCACTGTCTTACTCATTCTGTGAGTTCTCCTCCAGTGTCACAAGGGTCGCCTAAAGAGGGCTCTGATATTAGCTTGCTGTGCCCTGTCAGTTTGAATCAAGTCACAGCCGCTCAAGCCCACCCCATGGGCATGCACTTGACAGCTCTCCTTGTCAGCCCATCGCTGAAAGGCAGGCAGCAGCAGCGAGTGGGAACCAGTTAATTAGCAGTGACGACTACCAGGTTGGGATTTTTTGTTTAATGCTTAGTTAATTTCACAGTAATTGAATTTAGACTCAGCTTACAGAGACTGGGGTGAAAGGTTCTGTGTCAACTCCCAGCATTCCCTAGCAGGAGAATAAAAAATGCTATTGTTCTGAGGCCTGCTTGGCCTCCTCTCATGAATTCTGTCAACACTTGGAACCCTGGGGTTTCCCACAGAAGGACTTTTAGGTGCAGGCAAGGCAACCGGCGTGCTCCTGGTTCTTTCCCAGTATGAGGGTGGGTGTCAGAATTGGTGGAATCTGTTTATCTGTGCAAGGAGGAAGCTGCATCTTGAGTAATTTCTAGTTACTGGTCACAGGGGTGGGCTCATCACACACCTTCTCTCATTTCTTCTCACACCATCCTTGTGGGGTAGATATTGTTATTTTCATTATTGAGGTGAGAAGGATGAGGCTCAGAGACACTGAGTAACTTACTAATATCACAAGAAGTAGGTCCAGGATTTGACCTTGGGTGCTTCTGACTCCTACACTCAAACTCCTTCCATTGTTTCAGAAGAGGAAAGAGAAACTAGAGAAGTTTAGTTTTTCCATGCCTTATGCAGGCAGTGGTGCTTAGAATTTTAACTTCAATAGAGGCTGATACTAAGTGTGAAGATAGATCATGGGTAATACTTTTTTTGGCCATCCTACTCTCTTCCTGATACATGATGACATTCTTTCAATGAAGCTAGTATGCTCATATTTCTTGTTTTGAAATTCTATATGCTGTCAATATATCCAATATATTAATTGGAAATATTTTAGTTGCCACCAACAGAAACCCATCTAAATAGAGTTTGAGTTTAAAATGAAGGATCCACTTATATGACTGGGAAAACCACCAGGGTGGTACACAAAGCTGAAAGATGAACTGAAAGAAATTTGACCATGGGACCCGGAGTCATGGACGTAAAGCCTAGCTATGCAGCAGTCTCTCATCTCTGTTAGAATCTGATTTCACGTGTTGTTATGGACTGAATATGTGTGGAGTTGGAACCTCTAAGGAAGTAACTAAGGTTAAATGAGGTCATAAGGTGGAGCCTGATCATCATAGCATTAGTGTCCCTATAAGAAGAGACACCAGAGCATGTGTGTATGCATGTGTGTTCCCCTGCCTGCTGCACTCACAAAGAAGAGGTCGTGTGAGTATAGTGGGATGGCAGCCATCTATAGGCCAAGAGAAGAAGCTTCTGTCTTGATCTTGGACTTCTGAGCCTCCAGAACTGAGAGAAATAAATGTCTGTTGTTTGAGCCACCCAGTATGTGATATTTTGTTATAGTAGCCAAAGAAGACTAACACATTTGTGTTGCTCACTTTCTCTATAGATAACTTTCCCCCATATAGCCAGGAAAGATGGCCACCAGAGCTTCAGGCTGCGGAGATCCCATTTAACAACTTAATTGCAAAGAGGTTGTCATCTCAAGGTTGTCTGTGCAGGATATGGGTATCACACACCCATACGCTGGACCAATCACTGACTGGGGAGGGGGTGAAATGGAGATTAGATTAGGACTGGCCGGGTCTGTTACCAGAAAAAGGGATGAGAAAACTTCCAGGGTTGGTCAAGAGGTAAAAACGGTAATGACAGTGCACTGCGCCAAGGGAGAAACACTATTTTGTGTCATTATAGAGGAGTAAGCACTGACTTTGGAAACTGCTCAGAATGAACCCAGGACTGGCTGTAGTATCTGAAAATTATAACCTTTCAAGTTAATTGCCTGAAGGAAGACACAAGTCGAATTCTTTTTGTGTTGTTGGTGTTCCACTGCACAGATTCTTCAAAAGGTGACAGTATCACTTTTTCTGTCTTGTTCGAATGTGTCTTGGTGATGTTGTGTGTAAGAACAGGGATATGATTTTCTAACAGATGCTGAAACAAAGAATTGTGTAAGCAACTCCAGCATGGACACAGTAAGGGGGCAAGTCTGTCGAGCTCGCCCAAGAAAATTCCTTCTTCCCCAAGGTGCAATGCACATCCTAGGATATCAGTTATGCTAAGAATCCCTTTTCAGAATGGTCCTGTCCTGAAGGGAGGATGAGCAAGCCAGCTCTGACAGAAATGAAAAATCTATCTGATAGAAGAAAAGAATCTAAAAGCCTTTTATGTCCAAATGGAACAACACTCAAATTGTCTGTTACACTGAATTAGGATTATAAACATCTAATTAGCGATTTTAATTGACAAACACTATATAATATATCCTCCTATTTGCATAAGTATATACATGTTTTAAAAAAGATGTTAGCTAATATTTTTATAATAATTGCTGAACAGAGAAACTGAATCCACAGAGCTCTGTTGATTTGCCTAAGAACCCATAACTCAATGATGCTAGTGACATTGCTGCAAAGGACTTTGAATAGTCTTGCTGGTGACTCTTAACAGTGGCCAGGTCTCCCAAATTCTCATTTTTGTTTTGTGACTCACAAAAATGGTAGCAGAGTTTAGTTGAAATGCCATATCTAGGATCAAAATTGGTGGAGTATTTTAACTTTCTCGTATATTAGTTGTGTGATTCGGGGAAAGTCATCAAGTCTGAATCTCAGCTTTCCCATCTGTAAATTGGGAACAATAATAAATTCTCTGTTTACTGTCCAAGGTTATTTTGATCAAGGAATCAAAATCAGTTCTTCTGATTAAAAAAATGAATGAGAACTGAAAAACTTTTATAAAATGTTCTACTCCCTCTTGCCTTTTCTCTTCCTATCTTCTTTTTTTTTTTTTCTTCATTAGTGGGCCAAGGAAGAAAATTCAGACAGAGACTATTTCTATGACATCTTGACCCTGATGATGAGGATATGGTTTATAATGTGCAATGACAGAGCAGTGATATCATCATAGTTTTCAGGTCACTTGGCTTCCACCTGCATATGGCATAAAGGCAGGTTGTGATATTTGTTCCTTAGAAGTTAATATTAGTTCTTTTGAGATAATATGTTTCAAGTTTGTGAATTTTCCTTCAGAATTCTATAATTTGAGACTGCAGTTTTCATTGTTTAGTTAAAAATTTATAAAGGGCACCAATATGAAAGATCAAAATCTTATGATTATAAAGTCAATGTCCTTCAAAGGGAAAAGAGCTTCAAACCTCGCTGAAGGCACAGGGCCTGTTTTTGGGTGGGAACTGTGGTGATCATCCCTGTTAGCACTGGGGTACCCCAGCAGTAGGTTGTCCGTATACTACTCTGGTAGCTGTCCAAGGTGAATTGGGACCTATGGTTACTCCATCAACTTTCTGATCTTTCCCAGGCTTCCTGATCGCTCCCTATCTATGGAATGAAAATGAGTCTATTTTTCTTGGGTTTTAAGAATCAATGAAATTTAAAAATTCTTCAATGAAAAAAGGTACAATTTAAGGGCAGTCTACTTTGTTACTAACTCTAATTCTTCCAATATATAAAGTTTTGCAAAATTTTACTCAGAGTTCTTTCAGTTTCTTGTTAGAGCCTCCTTTCCTTTCATGTATTCAATAGATTCTTTTATTTCTGTAAGGATATTAATGATAGCTTTAAAATTTTACATTGGTTTTTCTGAAAAGACTACATTTCCTCTAAATTCTTTTTGTTTATTTTTTACTCTTTCTTCCATTTTAAAGTTTTCCTTCAATATCTGGTAGTCCGTGGTTGCTTGCTCATGATTTACAGTAAGGGAGTGAAAAATGAATTGGAAGCTCGGAGCATGTGAGGAATAGGGAACTTACTGGCTTCGAGCTCCACCCATGGATGATGTAGGAGAATCGTCTGCTGTGGAACCCTTCCTGTCATTTCTTTAGGTTTTACTCTGGCTAGGATAGGTTCTCCCCCTCCTGCTAAACACCTGCAAATCTTCTATCTGTTAGGTAAGAGTCTGGCTTTCAGTGTTCTTGGGGGTGGTACTGGGAACTGGCGGAAGGAGGCTGAAGGTCTCAGTATTACATGCATATGGTAGATGAACTATATACTTTTGGTAAAGTTCTCAGGTCTTCAACTGTACCTGGAATCCTACAGTTCAGAGACCCTTTGTCTTACACAGAGAATAAACTTGGAGATATTTCTCAAGGTTGGTGAAGAGGTCATCCAGTGGTGTAGGGGAGTTGTTGGAAGCCTAGAAACCAATTGATTTTCAAACAGGTTTCACACAATCCTCCTTTCTTATGGCCTTCTTTCCCCTCCCCAACTCTCAGCCTCCAGATTCAGAAGTAGGTAGGGCTACTTGTTCCTTAGGTTTTTAAGGATTCTGGGGTATGATTTGGATTTTATAAGGAAACAAAATTATATATATATATATATATATATATATATATATATATTTATTTATTTATTTATTTTCAATCTGCCATCTGAATAAATAATAGTGAGTGTGGGCCTTTGGGAGTCTAGCTTCATAAGGGGCTCCAGTTCAGTTATATATTTATGGTAGACCCCAGGTTTCACCTTTTGCCACTTAAATGCGAAGCTCTTAAAAATGAAGCTCTCACCCTGAGCTTGGTCTCTGGCATCTGGGCTGAGATAAACAAGCTATGGGTCTTATTTATCTTACTGGCTGCCCACTCTCACTTTACTTCAGGCCTCAGAGAACTTCCCCTGCATGCAGACATGCTCGGATATGCATGTAACAGTGTTTATGAGAACTGAGTATTTGTTTTCTTTCCTGCACTTCTACATCTCAAGTGAATCGAGGAGAGGAAGTTGGCTTTGTCTGATGGCTTTGGCTGCCGCCGCCAAGGCTCCCTGGTCAGCAGCGGGAGGTTTGCCATGGCAGCCTCCTCGCCCCATCCCCAGCCGCTGCATCCTCCTGCAGCTGCCACATTTCTGTCCTGTTCAGAGACCTTCTGGGGCTCGCGGTTTCCTTTCATGCTTCCTACTTTCCATTCTGGCTCTTCTCTAGTAGGTTTTATTTTGCTCTTTTATTCATTCAGCGCCCTCACTTTGGAACACCATCGCTTGCCTCATTCCCAAGCCCTTCAGTCCCAATGTTCCCCTAGCATTCCCACCTTCACTCTTGTTCACATGGGATCCTCCACTCGACATATCTCCTCTGGGGAGCATGCATTGATTCTTTCTACCAAAAAGGAGCTCTCCCCTGACATTTTCTCTATTCCACTTACTTCTTTGTACCATTTCAGAGGGATAGGCACATTTCTGCACAAATGCCTTTAAATTCTGGCTGCAGAGAGGTGGAAAGTTTGTACAAGGGAGATCCAGAAAAATGTATTATCTCAAAAATACTTAAAGATCAACTAAGTTGAAATGAATGAATATTTAATTAGTCTAAATATGTATTTAATGTTTTATTTAACTTTCTGTCTCTATATTCAAGTCACATCGTCTATTTAAAATTTACATATAAGAAAATGAGTAAATCTTAAGTGTAAAACTCTCTGAATTTTTATGTATATACCTGTATAACCACCAGTCAGATGAAGATAGAACTCATTTCAATTATTTCAGAAAGTTCCTATTCATGTCAATAGCCTCTTCCCTATCATCCCGCAGTAACCTCTTAAATTGGAAATAGCCGGATTAAAAAATATCTCAGCATCGTTTTCTTTGTCCTGGTGAGTTTATTCTGTTTACTTTTATTACAATTACTGATACACTTGGAGATATTCTGCCATCTAATAATTTTGTGTCCTCTATAATATTTGTCTGTTTTTAAATCCTTTTCCTTATACTATATTATTCAAATTTAATTTGTTTGCTATTTCTCTTTTGATGTAAAAATTCTCACACACATACTTGACTGAACGAAGCCTAACATTAATCAAAATCTCTATTTGTCCCTTGAAAACTACAGAATCTTAGATTGCTTTAATTCCAATATCTTTGCTGCAAACTTTGAGGTTATTTAAATCCAGTTTAGTTTCTATTTAAGAAAAAGTCTTTGAATTGGTCAATATTATTAATTTTTACCATCAATCCTGTTTGGTTTCTAACTCCTTTATCAATTTCTTTGCTCACTCTTGCTTCTCACATCTTACTATGTTTAGGATAAGTTATCTTCTTACTAATGTACATCCTTTCATATTTTTCTCAGGCAGGAAACATCTATGACTAGGAAACTCATAATTTTGAATGAAAATGTTATTGTTCTACTTTCACTCTTGAAAGGAAGTTTAGACTTCTAAATTAACAGTTACTTTTCTTCAATGTTAAGACTGGGAGGCTTTTTTTTTGTTTTTATTTTGCAAATAGAACTTCTAGGACTCAGCATTTTCAAGGCCATTGTTTACTGCTCCAGTTAAATGCATCTACCGCCACGCTCTTGCCTCTGGGGTGACCTTAAAAAGAAACTGGCCGTTAGCCCTAAGACCCACTTCTCTTTTGACAGCTCAGCGGACCACCATAGCTCCACCTTACTGTTCTGGCTTTAAATATAGTTCATACAGTTGTGTTTGAGAGCAGGGCTGCTGTGTCCTTCTATACTAGTCCTGTCTGCAGTATTGTTGTAAGTGTCTGTCATGCCCTCATCAACCAGCCTCACCAATCCCTATTATTCTCACATTTGCTTTACCTGCCTAGCCCCTGAAGGCACTAGGTTTACAGTCATTATGTGTATATATTTGTTCCTTCAATTTAATACCTTTTAGGCAAGACACCATATAGATGTTAAGGATAAAGCAGTGAACAGAAGAGATCTGAATCCATAATCTTGTATAGCTTATATTCTAGTTGTGGGGCGCATACGGATAAATAATTAAGATGTATTGTGTTCCAGTAGTGGTGACTGCTAAGGAAAAAGGCAAATCAGAGAAGTGGGATAGGAAGTACTGAAGGTGGGGTGGTTGTTGTTTTAAACAGGTTGTCAGGGGAGGACTCACTGATAGTGACAGTGGAGCAGAGACCTAAGGTGGGGAATGAGCACACCTTGTAGGAACTTGAGGGAAGAGCTTTAAGACAGAGAGGGTCCCAAAACATGAAAGCCTTGATGCAGGAACAAGGAGGGTGAATGGTTGCATGCGAAGTCAGAGAGGGGAGCCAAGTTAGGTTGGCAGAAGTTATTAGAAGATAGAATAAAAGAAATCTTTGTGCTTAATATAGGAAACATACTGTCATGAGTTCTTTGATAATTCAGGGTAAAAAGTAAGTTTCCCAAACCATGGGGATGTTTTAAAAAATCTAATAAAAAGGAACTTGAGAGAAGTGGTCTTGCTACCTCATAGGAAGAGTAACTTGAATAAGTTTTAGAGCACTGTTTTATTTCATGAGGCTGTTACTACGTGGTATTAACTGTCTATTAGGTTTTATTTCTCTTTTACTTTCCATGAGAACCTATTTTTGGGGTGCACTTGCCACCAAGATTTCATTAATTATTATTTGTTCAATGTGCATATATGTCTTAGTCCCTTTGAACTGTTGTAACAAAATACCAGTGACTGAGAGGCTTAGAAACAGAAGTGTTTTGGTTTTTTTTTCCTTAGAATTCTGAAGTCTGGTAAATACAAGATCGAGGTGTCAGCAGATGTAGTGTCCGGTTAGGTTCACAGATAGTCATCTTTTTGCTATGTCCTCACATGGTAGTAAGGGCAAGGAATCTCTTTGGGGTCTCTCGTATAAGGGCAATAATCCCATTCATGAGGGTTCCCCCCTCATGACCTAATCACCTCCCAAAGTCCCTGCCCCCCAATACTATCACTTTGGAGATTAGAAGTTCAGAATATGAACTTTGAGGGGACACAAACATTCAGTCTGTAGCAATATAATAATCTGATTATAATCATTTAACATGTATAATATTTTATTATTATCAATTACTATACCATAGCTCACTCTATGATTACCTTATAATAATTGTTCTCTTTCCCATGTTAAACTTCTTGAGCTTGGAGCATGATGAACTCAGAGACTGTCAGTGATGACAATTTCTTTTCATTGTTATTGATGATATTGATAATGATTATTTATTATCTCTTATTTAACTGCCATATTTCAGGTGCTCCACAGAGCATTAAATACACACACACACACACACACACACACACACACACACACATTGCTTATTATTGGAATGATAAGTAAGCAAATGGGTTTGAATTTATTGTATAATTAGTAAATCTCTAGGCACACATAATAAAATTAAGAAGAAAAAAAATCAGCTAGATTTAATAAGCTATACCCAGGTTGGTAAAATCAACATAAAGAAAATGCTTTCCCATTTCCTGTGTTTATCTGTTTGGAAAACTTAGGGAAACTCACTCTTATTTGTATATTTTTCTAAGTTCTGTCTAAGCCTACTGTTTTCTGAAACATGTCATAGAAAAGAGACAGTTGGGGCAATTCTGCTCCTTTCAAACTGTCCCTTGTCCTGTTGCAGATAAGAAATGCTAATACATTTAATTTGCGCCCCAAAGAAAAATTGTCTTTAAGAAAGTACAGGTAGAAGAGAAAATGTGAAGGTAGCTATGAACCAATTTCAAAGGAACTTGGCCTACTTCTGTCTGATTCAATTTGAGTTTATTGAACGTCTGTGGAATAATCACAATTTAGTATGTAATTTTAAGATGGGCTCAACCTCAAGTAGTTTAAAGTCTTATTTATTAGACAAGATATGGCCCATGAAAAAAGAGTAGTATATAATATAAAGTCAGCTGATACAATCAATGTACGAGACTTAGGTTCCATCAAAAGAGAAGGAAGAGAGCTTTGTGGGCAGAGAAGTGCTCAGGAAAACTGAGGGAAGATGTGAACAGGACTGAATGTATACGTGGGACTTTGATGATCAGATGGCAGAGGAAGAGACTGTCCAAGTGAGAAGAACAATACAAAAAAAGGCCTTAGGCAGGAATTAACATCATATATTCAGGTGACAGGAAGGGAACTAACTTGGTAGGAGCATATAATTCAAGGAGGATGAGGAGGAGAAAGTCAGTTTGATTAGGATACAATTCGGGGAGAGATTTGAATTGAGTTGAGGAATTTGGATCTTTTGTTAGAAAAGAGAAATATTTGGAGTGACTTCAGTGAAAATTATAGAATAAAGACCTCCTAAAATTCTCTTTTACATAAAAACAATGAGAAAAATGGGGAAATTGCCAGAATCAACTTTTCGGAACTCTGCAAATTAACCAAAATCTTGCAGCAATCTGAAGAGCTGAGGCTGCATCTCACTAAGAACAGCGATCTTCGTGGCATTTTAATTTGCCTTGTTTCTATTCCCCTTTCTTGAGCTCTGTGGTCGTGTTTAAAGCTGATAGCCCACAATCACAGTGATAACTTGTACCCTGGAAGCCATTAGAGAGGACTGAATAAAGTATATGTTGCTTCAAAGCCTCATTCCTAAAGAATTGTTATTATTTGACTTGTCTGGTGGTTTTCTGAAACACCCTACTTGCAAGGCTACCTTTATTTGTTCTGATTCAGAGATAATTCAGTAATAAAAGTCTTTTTCAAGGGCATTTGTCAAAAATATATAGAGACAATAGTTTAGCTTTTCGGCTGCTTGAGCTGGCATAAAATTTGAGGCAAATAATATGATAATGAAATGCTTAAAAGGAAAAGCTGGGGAATGAGATGTCGTTGATCAGGGCTTTGAAAAACTCTGATGTATTCTTGAGAATTCATAAGGTCACATTGTAGGTGTAGGCTGTTTGCATACTGAGGGCTCTGCACATGAACAGTTAAGATTTGAGAAGGCCCCAAATTCTTACCTCTGGCTGGCCTTGAGGCTCCGTGTATGGAGGAAATTAAGGCTAAGGCAGAGTTGTCAATTTCCTGGCTGAATGGAGAAGGCATGCCCTGTGTACACTGAAAACTACAAAATATTATAAGTTGAAAGAGATTAAAGAAAACATCAATAAATAGAAAGACAGTCTGTATCACAATGAGATACCATTTCATGTCCATTAGGATGTCATAATCAAAAAGACGGACAATAACAGGTGTGGGGAAAGATGTGGAGAATTTGTAACTCTTGTGCACTGCTGGTAGGAATGGAAAATGGTAGTCTCTTTGACAAAGAGTTTGGCAGTTCCTTAAATGGTTAAAAATAGTTTTACCACATGACCTAGCAATTCTACTCTGTGGTAATACCCAAGAGAAATGGAAACATACACCTGCATGAAAACTTGTACACAAATTTTAATAGTATTTTCATAATAGCCCCAAAGTGGGTGCAACTCAAATGTCCATCAGCTGATGAATGGGTAAACAAAATATAATATAGCCATATCATGAATATTATTAATCATAAAAATGAATGAAGTACTTATACATGATACAGCATGAATGAACCCTGAAAACATGCTAAGTGAAAGAAGCAAGACAGAAAAGGTCACATATGCTATGACTTTGTTTATATGAAATGTCCAAAATAGGCAAATCTATAGAGAAATAAAGTAGATTAGTGATAGTCAGGGGCTGGGAAGGGGGTAAAGGTTGTGACTACTAATTGGTGTGGATTCTTTTTTTACTGAGTTGGAAATACTCGAATTAGATGGGGGTTACGGTTGTGCAACTTTGTGAATATAATAACAATCGCTGAATTCTACACTTTGTAAATGTGAATTTTATGGTATGTGAATCACCTCATTTAAAGAAAAATAAGTCTTTGAAGTGTTTTTTAACATAAAAATTCTATATTAGGAATGCTATACACTTCCTAAATAAATAGCTAAATAGAAGTAGGGAAGAACCCAAAGAGCTTAGATTCAGGGTAACCCCAGCCAGGAAAAGATTATTGCATCCTGGCAGAAGAGCACTAGGCTAGGAGTCCAGATGATTTCAATAGTTATTTAATGAGATTTTCTGCTTGCAAACTTCTAGTACATAATAATGCGTGGCCATGGAGCATATGTAATACATTTTTTATTGACCTTTAAGTCAAAAGGCTTGAGCTGTAATCTCTAGGTGTGTGTGTCACTGTGTATACTGCAACGCAGTGGGCAGGTTACCTCTTCTGTAAAATAGAGAGTCTTTGTGGTGAGGGACAAATGAGATCCATATGTAAGAGTATGATTTTTAAAAAGCCCGATTTATTTATGCAAAGTGCTTTCAATAATCAGCATAACAACAACAAAAATAACACTAAATTAATAGAAGCTACATACATACTCCAATTCTAGCAGATTGACTTGCCATTGAAGATTTTCAGAGGCTAAAGCCTCTGCTTTTTTCCAACTACAGTTTTGCCTAGTTGATTTAATTACATTACTATACATATATATATACACATATATTATATATTGGATATTTTATATATTTTATAATATATTAGGTATTATAAATATATTAGGTTTTATAATATCCAATAAATGTTACATGTTGCCTATTATATATATATATCCTCTATGTATGCTTATCTATCATAAACTTATATGTGTATACATATGTTTGTATATGTATACCCACATACATATAAATGATATAAAACTGAGAGAACAACTATTTTGCTTAAATTTGGTAAAAGTCTTATCTTACCCAGTACTATTTAGAGATATCCATGTTTCAAATATGTTTTTGACTTTTTTATGTGAAATATAAAAAGCCCCTCTAAGAATAGGAAGCCAGTTCAGGAATGAAACTTTCTCTCTTGCTTAGAGGGCTGTGTTTTCCTATGCAAATGTAGCAAAGCCCAGAAATTAGCAATGACTGCTAAATTAACACACTTGAAGAGCTTGGCTGGTTCTAATAGGCAGTCAAATGGCCTTGTTACATTGTAATGGTGCCAAGCTAATTGAAGTGATTACTGTTGCTCATGAGCAGCCTTTTTGAAGTAGAAGTCTTTTAAATTATCCATAGACGTTAAATGTCAGACACTATTGTGTAATTATACTTTGTAAATGCTGAATGTCATAAGGCATCACAGGTAATTGAGGTTTACAGAGAAGAGCTTTTTCTAAACCTAATTGGGCATCAACTCTTTGTCACTTTTTCTAAATCTAATTGGGCATCAACTTTTTGTACCAGGGGACACTCCAGTGCCTCACAATCTCCCTTTCTTCCCCACCTTCTCCTGCTAGGCTTACTCATGAGGCCCCACATGTCATGATGGTTCCAAATCATTGAGCTTAAAAACCTCACTGTATCATTGTCTAGAATCTTTGGGGACTGGTACACTGGTTTGGGATATCACAGACCAAAGCTTTCTGAGAAGCTGGGTGTGGCTCTCAGATGGCAGAATGGGACCGTCTGAAAAGAATATCAAGTCCTTTAAAATCTTGATGTGATCCCAGAACATTCTATGTGTTCTGAAATTTTCATCTCTGTGTTGTTGTTGTGAGTGAGTTATTTTGAAAAATGTCTCTTCATGATATTAGAAACAGAGATTTTGATGACCCTAAAGAAGCCATTTATATTTTGTCCTATTGTTTTTATTTCTTGGGTCCTATTAGAACACACACAGGGTTCTGATTTTAAAAGAATTTATAGAAAGTAATTTTTTCTCCTCTCTTCTGACAGTGCTGTTAATCACAAATCAAACTTTAAAAAGTTAACAATAGAATCTCCAGTATCTTGCCTGTGTGAGGCATACACTGAGAATGACCAAACAGCCAAACTAGGCTTTTTTAATTCAGTTGTCAAGATGTCTACTTTTGGCTGTGAATCCTTCAGGTTGGCTCACTGGGAATATAGTCTCAATTTCTGACATAGTAGCTGAAAGGAAATATACAAAAAGTCTTTCTTATTGCAAAATTCTTAATACATGTGTTCAATTGGTCATCAAATTTTATTAAATAAAACTGTTATTATCTCACTGTGATTTCGTGACAGGGCCTTCATTGTGTGCTTTCAACAGGTAGCAATTTATGAAAGTCCCAGCTTATTTGTAAAGCTATCTTTATCTGTGCTTTTTTATTCTCTGTGATAAATTGAGTTCTGATTAAAGTGTTTCCTGCCCCACACAAGGAGACTGTATAGGAGAAATGTCAGTGCATGTAGAAAAAGGTATGCTGCAGTGTGAAAAAAGAGGAGCCAAGTAAAGTCTTGCTGAGACTGTTTGGAAGAGCATGCTGGTTTCTGAAAAAGAATGTACAAATGTTCTCATAGATACTCTGAGTGGTCAGGCCTTATTAAAGTCTTCGAAGGTGCATTCTTATTTTTTTATTATGATTTTTTTGTTGTGATATTGAAAAGGCAAATTAAATGAGTACTTCTTATACATATAAGTAATATACAGATACTTGACAGAAAGAACACTAAGCAGTAAGTGGAGTTTTTCTAGCATCACATTTAAAAACGGCTTTTAAGATGTGCCTGTAGGAGAAGAATCAGGTTCAAGGATATCATTAAAGTTGTTAAATGTTCAAAGCAATAATATGCAAGATGCCACACAAAATGCTGAATTAGACATGGTTTTTTGCACAATGAGCTTATGCATCTGCTCTTATTTCTCTTACCTCCTGAACAAATTACATCCCTCTTGATTAATATCTTACCTCTATGGCTTGGAAGTCTTCGCCTTTCTTATCAGTCAGTGCCTCCATTGTTCTCGGTGTAACAGGGTGATTTAAACTGGTGGGAGAACATCATTCCTAGTGGTGCAATATTGGTGGCAAAGTTGTGCAGGAACTTGCAGTTAGCCACAATTTTAAAGAATTATTCAGTTGCTTTCACTTCCTTATGAATCCTCAAATATAAGCAGCAAAGTGGTGCTCTTCTTTGCGCAATGACTTTGAATAGAAGTTCTGCTGGACCTTGACCATCCTGTTGAGGATCAAGGTAACAGGTTAGGAATGTGACTACCAGTGGCTGCTTGCATACTCGAAAGAGCAGATTGAGCATTCTCAAGATTAAGGTATTGCTGGCTTCATGGGTGGACATCAATGCTTTTCATTACCTATTTTTAACTCTTTGCTCTCAGGCACTAAGCAGGCTTGTGTTTCCTTGTGATTGGGTTGGGGTCATATGACTAATTTTGGCCATTGAATTGTGAGTAGAAGTGACATGTGTCATTTTCAGACTCGAGTGATAGTTGCCAATGTGAGACCTCTTTAGAACTCTTCGTCTCCTTATCACTGTGACCAGCGTGTTCAAGTTGATGGGTGCTCTATCAGCCAGAGCAAAGAAACCTGGGGCAGAGCCTCCAGCTGACCCCTAATGGACATGTAGGATGAACAAGAAATAACATTTGTCATTATTCTCTTTTTTCCTTACTGCATCAGAACTTAGCCCACCTGACTAATATACTCGAGCTAGACCAATTGTTTACTTAGAGTCTATATCAGAGATCACAAATATAAGTGCCCATGAGACCTAATATGAGTGAATGAGGTGGGCAGAACATAAGAAAAAAAATATAGAAATGATCTGTTTGCATGTTAAACATTTAGGCATATTACTTGCTATTACAAAGGCATATATTCTCTATTATTTTTTCTTGAAATGAGTAGCCTTTTTGGTCTATCTTTTGATATACCTCCTTTGATAGATTGATAGTCCCAGCAACTATTTAGCTATTAGTTGTAAAACTGCAGTCAAGTGTGATAAGTGACTACTGACACTTAATCTAAGTAAGTGTCACCTTAGGAAGGGTGGTGACTATAGAAAATGGGACCACACACACCCTGTCTAAAGGAGGCAGCTGGTTTTACTTAGCCCAGGGAAATATCTGACCATAGAAATGTGAGCACAGAATTCATAGTTCTTATGGTTTTCCAGAAGTTTGGAGTTCAGATTTTATGTGAAATGCTCTAATTTTGAAATAATAGTAAATTTAAAAAATAATTCTGGAGGATAAAAAATATATCATTAGCCTAATACTTTATAAACCTTGGCCTGTATCATTCATAGACTGATTCTTAAGCTAATAAAAAAAATATTCATTTGAAAAATAGGACAAGCAAAAATCAATTGGCAATGTAATGAGAACAGAATAATGACAAGCAATCAAGAAATACCTTTCAATTTCCTACTGTATGTTCAACATCATGCTAGATGTTGTGAGAGACACTGAAAAAATATAAAGGATTGGCTCTGACTTTGGGGAACTCACAATTTAGTTGAGGAAGAAAATTGAAAAAAAAAATATAAACAATGGAAAAAAAAAACAATTACCAGCAACTGTATTAGTCAGGGTCCTCCAGAGAAATGGAGCCATCTCTCCGTTTCTGTCTGTGTGTGTGTATACATGTGTGTACACATATATGTATATGTACATACACATATGTATATATATATATATGGTTATCTATATAGAATATGTCTATCTATCTAGAATACACATGCAAATACACACATATATCTAGAAAGAGATTTATTACAAGAATTGACTCACACATTATGGAAGCTAAGATGTCCCACCATCTGCTGTTTGCAAGCTGGAGACCCAGGAAGGCTCATGGTGTAGTCTCAAGGCCTCAGAGCCAGGGAGCTAATGGTAAGGATTTCAATCTGTGTCTGAAAATCTGAGAATCAGGAGTAGGAAAGGCAGGAGAACAATAGTCCAGCTCAAGAAGTCAGACAGAGTGCATTCAATCTTCCCCTGCCTTTTTGTTCTATTCAGACGTTCAACCAACGGGATGATGACCACCCAAGAGGACCATCTGCTTACTTAGTTCATCTATTAAAATGCTAATCTTTTCTGGAAACATCCTTACAGATGCACCCAGAAATAATGTTTAACCATCTATCTGGGTATCCATGGCACAGTGAAATGGACACACAAAATTAAACATTATGGACACTATATGAAAATGTATACTAATGGCCATGCTCTGTAAAAAGAACTAAAATTTGATTAGAGAAGAGAAGGAGGAGATGGATGAGAGTGGAATAGTTGTATGAGGCTTTGAGAAAGAAGTAGAGATTGAGCAGAAAGTTGAAAAATAGATAATGTAACTGGTGGGGTAAGGAATAGAGAATGTCCTACAGATGACAACATACTAGGAGGCAGAAAACAAGGAAGGCTGTGTAACCAAAGTAGAGGGTACCTGGGAAAGCAGAAGGAGGGGAATTAGGAGAGATTTGGGTTGTAAGGTACTATATTGAGAAGGACCTTAAAAGTCAGACAGAGGCGTTGAGAGTTGATGCTGTAAGAAGTGGAGGTGCATTACTGCAACTGGCAGATCCAGAAGATTTTGGAGATTAGAGTTGAGGCCAGCTCCATATCTAATTAGCATTATTTGTATGTCCTGTTAAAAGTTTGTTGTCCCTAGTTTTCATATTTGTAAGAGGAATTACATCAGTGTTGGACTCAAATATGAAGCTTATTAAAAATGAGCTAGAGATGCTTGGGTGCCTAGCATCCCAACCTTTGGAGGATGGGGATCTTGAGTGAGCTCTGTAGAGGATTCTGATGCGTGCCAATGTTGCGAAGCATTGCACTGAGAGATCCATGAATTGATAAAACAGAGGGCCCTGAAGTTCATTGAACTGATGAGTAGTAATACAAAATTTTGGTGGGAGCAGGACTCGTTTGGTATTATTGTGCAGGTTAGATTAAAGGAAAGAACACCCAGAATCTGATTTGCACGTACCCTCTCCCTAATCCAAGCCAGATTAATCTACTTACTGTCTCCTTAATGTGCCTCATCTGATCTCACTTGAAGATTTTAATTTGGAGCCACTGTAGGGTGGGATCTTGTCTAATCATAAGGCATAAAACATTTATTGTCTGTGTAAGGGAGGAATGAATTTGATTTTAAAATCTCATTGTCATCTCCACTTGTCTCAAATGCTTTCTTGGTTTCTGGTCCTAGATGACCAGGTTGCAGTAAATATGGAAACAATAAAACCAAGATGTGATTGCCTGCTAGAAGATTAACCAGATTTAGGCCTAAATTCCAAGTTGATTCTCTCTCATTCTGCTTCCATGGATGCTTTCCTTTTTGGCGTTCTTTATCTTAGAGGCAACTGTATTTGTGTCCTTGACTGTGACATGTTCCAATGTGTTAGTCTCATGTGCCTAAAGAAGTCCCATGCATGATCGCTAAAATATCAAGAATCGAAATTACATCTGATAGCTGCATAACCGCTAAAGGGTGAAAACAAAGACTTTGCTTAAGGCAGAATGCACTAATCCGTAGTATTAGCAAGTTGCCAGAGCTGTCCAAGTCTGTGTTTACTTTTGTCAGAAGCAGGAATAAGGTAAAACACACAGGAGAAGTTTCCAGCATGGAGAAATTACTGCTAAATTAAGATGCAAATGACATGTCCTAAGGTTGGAAAACAATTTAGGGAAATGAAGCAATTGGTAAATATCGTTTGTTACATTGATAAATAGGATTTGGCAGCCATCCAAAGTTTGTATTTAATTTGGAGCCAAAAAATAGCTTTTGATTTGACAAAGCAATTTCCTGTGCTAGTGGACGTAGACTTCAAGGTGGGCAGCTGGCGATGCATATTGGTGGAAAAACTTTTGAAGAATATAACAGTGTGTTGCTGCAGTGGCCCTTCAGGGAACTGGTGTGTGTGTGTGTGTGTGTGTGTGTGTGTGTGTACACACACATATATATACACATAATATATGTATTATATAAACATAATATACACAGAATATATACACATTATATATATAAATTGCCTGCTAACCTTTACATTGTATAAGGATAATGATAGGAGTTCTGAAATAAAGAATAATTCAAAATTCTTTGGAGCACTTTCTTTCATGATATTTTCCATATGCCCATTTGCTACAGATGGGGAAGCAATGATGATGGATATATCATCATAAATCAAACTAAGGCAATATTTTTAGTCGGCATTTTTTTTTTTAAGACCTACTATGTGTGAAACAAAGTGCCAGGTTTTCTGAGAGAAATAGAAAAGGTTTAAGAAGTGGTTCCGGCCTTCAAGAGATTCGCGTTTGGGTTTTCCAGATCACTTTTTTTTCTAGCCATATGTAGGTTAATTTTTAGAATCCTGAGCTAAGGAGATTCTAAATAAAAAAGTGGGTAGGTTGTGGCAAGAGCTAGGTATATAATGAAGAGGGGCTAGTCTATATTCAGTGGTAATGTCCCCATTTCAGTCTTATACTTGACACACAGACTTTTGCAAGAAATCCAGCTAGAGTGTAATCTCTCTGATTTGTCTCTTCATCACAAAAGATGTGAGATGGACAATGTTATTCTTCAGTTTCCTTCCTGTTCTAGCATAACGTAGTCTAAGGACTTGGCAGATCTGATGGCCTCATGAGATTACTCAATGTAAGAGCCAGGAAGGGCCAGACCAGTCCATCCCTCTTACCTTACAAAGAGACCAGAATATTCATCTTTACATTTAAGTCAGAAGTTGACATGCTTAGAAAAATCTTAACCAGTGGCATAGTTCTGGCTTAAAGGAGACTGAAGATCTTTATAACTATCACAACAGCTAATATTTATTCAGAGGTTATTATTTGCTCAATCCTATGTCCTTTACATTAATTAGTTCTTTTAAACCACAGAACTACCCTATGAAGCAGGCATTTCACATTCTCATGTTTTTACAAAAGAGACAACTATGGCACACAGAGGTTAAGAAATATGTCCAAGTTTACACAGCTAGTAAGTAGCAGAACCAGCATTGACACCAGATAGTCTGACTTCAGAGCTCACATCCTTTTGGGTCCATCCTCACATCCATTCCTATACTCTCCTATCCAAGGACAGGAGAATAATTTTCTTGTTGCTTTCCATCGAAACATCTGCTGTCCCTCCTTCCTCCTTACCTTTCTCTTAGCTTTTCCTAAGTCTTCTTCAGTCCTGGTAATATGACATATAGCATCTGAAGTGGGGAGGTTTTGGAGGCCATTTAACCCCCTGATAATTCTCTCCCTTTTTCTTTGTGGATTTGTGATAATATCAAAGAAATGTTATAAAATGGGACATGATTTCAAACAAGAAGGCAGCTATGTAAATTTTGGAACGTACATCACGATTCTACTTCAACTGAAATAATACTTTTCATCATGATACAAACGAAAGTAGAGAAAACGACTAGCCCTATCTCAAGGAAAGATTATCTATTAACAATGCTCTGGTTGAAGTGTCAGTGAATTAAAATGAAGGGATTGCCAAAAAAAGTCAGAAGAAACTCACGAGGCTCAAGGAAGTATTTCTCTTAGAGTAAAACAAAACAAAACAAAAAATCCCCATTTATAATCTCCATTTCTTATCATCTGATATTTCCCACCTTCAACTAGGTTTCTTTAGTATTTCTCACAAAATATTTCAACATTCATGTGTTTGAAGACAAATTAGGATTCCAGCAATCAATGCCACTTAATGTAATGTAAAAGTATTGCAAAGCTCAGTCTGCCATAAAATAAAATTTTAGAGTAAGCATGAAACCATGATGTGTTGATTAGAGGACAGAGCTGTTATCACGTTCAAATTTCAATTACAGTGAAGGTCTCATCTAATTACCAGGAAAGTGAAGACACTCTCTCATCAATGGACAAGAACTATACACAGTATCTGATGGCCCCTAGAAGGAATTCTGATAAATGTTTTTTCCTGAATGCATTCTAAGTGTATCAATGTGCTATAATTACAAAAAGATATTGACAAAAATGTTAGGAAATTCCCATAGGCTCAACATAATGGGCAAGTTAATAGATATTTCTAGTTTTCATCTTCTAGAACTAGGTGACTTTGTTCAATATTTTGCTTTTTAATTAAAAGCAGCTTGATAAACACAGTGTTCTTAAAACTTTAATTCGACTAATATTTATTGAAAACCTACTGTGTTCTCAGCTAGGAGCTGTGAAGGAAATAAAATTAATGTATGGCAAGACTGACTATCTCAAAGGATTTATTGATTTTGAACCTTAACACTCTGAAAAACAGAAAAAAATACAATTGAATTCAGGACAATTATTTGCATAGGATGATATTTTAAAGTTTGCAAAGGATTTTACATGTACTGTCTTCTTTGATTCTTTTATAAGCCTATGAGATAGTTGATGTTGCTATTTTATGAATGCAAAAATGGAGCATCTGTGACAGTAAGTGATGGTCAAGGCCACATGGGTAGGAGCCCCCATCATTTCCCTCCCAACTAGGCTTTCCCTCCATAGCTTGCCTCCTTTGTCATAATTTCCTCTGGATGAGGTGAGTAAAGCCAGCACCACATTGTGACTGATATATGGTTGAAATTCATCTGGTGCTACATACTCTCTTAAAAGCAGAGTGCTGGTTGGGGTTTGGATTTATAATTTAGATCTCATTTGAAGAATATGCCAGAAAGATGGCAGGTTTCATTCTTCAAAACCTGTGGCTTAATTAGGTTGAAAGTATCTGTTAGGAGCTGAATTGTGTCCTTAAAATTTTACATGTTGAAATCCTAACCCCCAGTACCTCAGAATGTGACCTTATTCAAAAATAGAGTCTTTCAAGAGGTAATTAAGGTTAAATGAGGTCCTTAGGGTGAGCCCTAATCCAATATGACTGATGTCCTTATAAAAAGAAGAGGTTAAAACACAGATATGTAAAGAAATAGGAAGAAGACAGCCATCAACAAGCCAAGGGGAGCAGCCTCAGAAAAAACGACGCTTCTACCACTTTGGTCTCAGACTTTAAGCCTCCAGATTTGTGAATTTGTGAGAAAATAAGACATCCAGTCTCTGAGACTTTGTTAAGGTGGCCCTGGAAATTCAATATAACACTTACATTATTTTAGATTGGTTAGTCTTAATATTTACCCTGTGTATCATTTAGATTTTTGGCATGAAATGGAACTAAACTCAGATGGCTCAAAAAGAGATTTATTGAAAGGATGACTTAAAGAGAGATATGAGCAAAGTAAAATATACTAGAGGCCAGCAGCAGTGGGAGGTATCACTATGCCTAGGGCGAAGGGGGAAGGGGAGGAAACAGGCTTCCAGAACCCAGTGAGAACTGGAGCTGTGGGCAAGAGGCTGTCCAGTGGGAGCTTCTGTTATGGGAAGACATGGCTGTTGTCATAGAAAGGTTACAGAAATGGGGAGGGAGTGGTGAAGAAATATCCCGACATGTATCTCTCTCTCTCTCTCTCTCTCTCTCTCCTCTCCCTCTCTCTCTCCCTCTCTCTCTCCCTCTCCCTCTCCTCTCCCTCTCCCTCTCCCTCCCTCCCTCCCTCCCTCTCCGTCTCCCTCTCCCTCTCCCTCTCTCTCCCTCCCTCTCCCTCTCCCTCTCTCTCCCTCCCTCTGTCCCCCCCAACTGTTAATACAACCTATCTTTAATTTTCGTGTTTTTCTGATAAAAAATTATAGTTGACATATAATATTATGTTAGTGTCAGGTATACAAGTTCCGATCCCTCGTTTGGGCCTTCTATTGGCCCAATCCAAAAGGAAGCCAGAAAACAAGAAATGTGGATGACGCTGTCTACAGAGGTCAGCTCCCAGAGGTACTAGAAGAGCTAAGAAGATTGGAGAATAACTTGGCAAAGGAAAATAATCAGTATTATGGCTTTTCAACAGAGTGGAGAAACATAGAAACTGGAGGTTTTATTTCTCCAAGATCAGCAGTAAAGTCAATACCAAACTGCCTCTCCATTTTTTAGTTACTCATGACTTTTCCTGAAGTTTATGTAATGAGAGGAAAGCTTTCCATGAGAAGAAACTTTTTATTTTTAAGAGCTGAAGGAAGAATCAACTCTTCTAAGTGTCTCAATTTAGAGGTGAGAAAACTGAGGCACAGAAAGGTAAAACAGCTCCCTCATAGCTTCCCAGAAGGTCTGAGGGAAAGCCGAGCCCAGCTCTAGGGCTCACTGATTTCTGGTCATTACACTGATCCTGACTTTGACCTCACTGATCACATTTCCCATTAAACTTCCAGTCTGAATGTTGAACTTTAGCAGACTGTTTCAAATACAGTCATGAGCCTCATAATGATGTTTTGGTCAATGACAGATCACACATATAACCGTGGTATTAAATATATGATTGTTTGCCATATAGCCTAGGAGCAATAGATTGTAGCACATAGCCTAGGTGTATAATAGGCCGTACCATCTAGGTTTGGGTAAGTGCACTCTGTGATGCTCACAGAAGGAGAAAATAGCCTAACAACACATTTCTCAGAATGTAGCCTCATCATTAAGTGGCGAATGTCTGTATAATGGCTTCTTTTAAAAATTAATTGAGAAACTTCTTGAGGAATTTATTGAGAAAGCAAAGGAGACAAAAAAAAAAAAGAATGAAGTTTTGTGTATTTTATTTTTAGACACGAATAAAGAAAGGCTGTGTGATTCAGAGGCAGCCAGATGGCTTGCATTCCACTCAGTTAGGTCAGTTTGTGGCCAATCTAGAAGCCAGTCTGGGGGAGAGTCCATAGGGTAAACCTTGACCCTGGGGCCAAAGCCCTGGAAATGCCCGGCACCTCTCTGCATCCTTGGTTTATCCTTCCTGTTTCCTCACTTATCAAATATTTATCGTCAACAACGGGCAGTTCTGTTTGCACACAGTGTGATAGGGTAATGAGACAGTTAGGTTTCCTCCTGTTATTGATGGGGAGTGCTGATGGCATGAATAATTTCCTCTTTTTATAAATGGGAATTTAATTATTGATGCCTTGTTTAGGCAGTGACAAAGATGTTACTAACACACATTGCTGTTGGAGGTCCTGGCAGGCCTGAGGCTGTCAGGCTACAGTCTAAGGTTTGTGGGGCCCAGGAGTCCTCAAATAAACTTCTTTAATGGTTTAGAACAGGAAGTGTCCCTGTCTGCCTGTCTGTCTATCTATCTATCTGGCTATCTAGCTATCTATCTATCAATCATCTATCTCTATCATCTATCTACACATATATTATATACATATATACATATTCTGCATATACACTGAAGAAATTTTTGTCAAAAATGTATCAAGGAAAACAAACCTGTAAATTCCAATCCTAACAAACTTCAATCACTTCAAATCAGTGAGAAACTACTCCTTTCATAGTCGCATAGAACATTAATTAAATTCTTAGCATCGCTGGTGGAGTGTTTATTCATATAGCAAGAATTTTTGTGGACTGACAACTCACATTCATTTTTAAGAGATGATGAAAAGAATATGAGGTCCCTAACTCAGTATTTTAATTTTTGTGACTTTCTTTGAAGGGATTCAAGCCTCTCTGAATACCTCCTCTCCCCCTTCGTGCCAAAAAGAAAATAAAAGCAAAACACTATAACCATGTATTTCTCAAGGAAGAGAAGTTCTGGTTACTCTCCCCCCCCCCCCTTGAAAATCCAATTAGTGTCTGTTTTATTCTTCTGAGCTTCTTGGGGAAACAGAGCAAGGAGTTGGAGTTGGTGTCTCTCTCCATGGCAGTGTGAGATACGTGGTAAATTTCACGGGACGCAGATCCTTTACTTATGTGGACGATAAGAAGTTCCTGTGATTCTGATGAAGGTAGGATGAAGGCATCTCAGAATAAATGTGCCTAGGGTTTTGTTAAAGTACAGATTCTGATTCCAAAGGTCTGGGGTGGGGCCTAGGAGTCTGCATTTCTGACACTCTCCCAGGTGAAGCCAGGCTGCTGGTCTAGGGACCATACTTCAAATAACAAGGATTACCAGACCAGACAGCAAATCCTTGAGGTACTGAATTTTTAAGATCAGTAGGCAGTAGCTATGTGTTTATAATTTTTTGATTCCTTACACTTTCCTTTTTTTTTTTAAATCAGAACGAGTACCTTTTTTGCCAATCTGCAAGCTTTTTTTGCTGCAAAAACTTCATTTCTTTTTAAAATTTCTGAGTTTTCTGATGATGTTGGATACACATTTAAAGTGATTTGGACAGGTTGGCTTCCAAATAATTTTTTTCAAAATTTTAAGATTGGAAGCCATATTTGAAAGTGTAGCCAACTTCGTCAGTTATAAGCAAAGATATTTAGCACACTCTCAGCCTCTTTGGGGTATTAGGTTAGCACACCCCTGTCAGTCTGCATCTTTCCTCTCATTTGAAGCCATCTCCTGCTCCTTTTAACTATTCAGCCTACCTGTTAACTGTCAGAATTTCAGGAAAAATGTATTCTTTTTCTCCAAGTGATGATGGTCCATCGCATCTTATCAGCGTTGACCATTCTCCAGAACAGACCTTTAGTTGTAGCTCATAAGCCCTTCTTGTGTCCCCAATTCTTTCTCTGGTGTTAAATATATCCATTTAAGCTGCTAAGTAGTTTTTCTATAAGGCACCTAGGTTAATTGTTCCATGTAAATGAGATGAAACAAAGACAAGTTGAGAGAAAGAAAAAGAAAAATCAATATTGGACCATCCTCGTGGTATCAAAATTCAAAACTACTCAAGAGTGAACTGAGCATGGTGTATGTTTGTAGATGTATGTAGAGAGACGATAAATAAACATTACAGAGAAACCAGCCCCATCCACTCCCACCTGACTGTTCCCCACACCTGCACAGCTCAGGAGGATGACAAAGCTCTCTGAATAAGTCAGCCACCCCCTCCCTCCCCACGGGTTTCCCCCAACCTAAACAGAACAAAACAGAAGGTAAGGATGCTTTGGAAGAGCCCTAATAGAAACCTCCTTCTCACTCCCCCTCTGATATGGTGATGCCTTCCTGAATTGGCAAAGAATGGTTGTAGTTCCCTCCCTCCTGGCTGCTGTTGACAGCCCTGGAAGGTTCACAGGGACTGGGAGGTGAATGATCTTCCTGATCAAGCACTGAAAGATCAATAATATTTTTAAAAAGAAAAAAGAAGAAAAGAGGAGATGGGTATGTGAGAGAGGGAGGAAGGGATCTCAGACCAATTATTTTTCTACAAAATACTTTATGTGACAACAGCGGCAGCCCCCAAAGGGCAGCATGTAACAACAGAGCCTAATTAGAATGATTTCAGTGTAATCATTAACTCGCATCTAACACCTACGAGAGTATTTCTGTTTAAACTAAAACATGACCTGCATGGTGGAGAGGCCTTGTAAACTGTCTCTGAAATAAAATATGTGACAGGAAAGGTCAGAGCCACTCTCATTTGAATTTCAAGTAGGGAGCCAGCTCTGCGGTGGCCAGTGTAGCAAGCCTGGCGACTCCACTTTCCCAGGACTTCCTGCCAGCAGTAGCAGTTGGAGGAATCCTCTAGGACTAATTACTAGGATTGCAAAACAAGGATTTTTCCTCTCTTGCCTCTGCCCACTTTCCCTTTTCCTCTCCCAACCGGGGCAGAATCAAGAGTCTCTAATGATGTTTGCAGAAAGAGGTGCTGCTTTCCTTTGTTGTCACTATGAGACTGAAGGTCACCACCGCGCAGCCAGATCCACCTGATCCAGACACCTGCCGGCTGGACCCTGGGCCAGGCCTAACCTAGTCTGGCCTTCCTACCAGGTCCTTCTGCCAGGCAAGCAGGGGAGGGCTTGCTAATAAACTCTCTTCCCTGCAAGAGTGATGCCAAGGCATCGCCTTCCGCTGGGCTGCGTAAAAGCAGCTATCAAATCAGCAAGATGCAACTTGATTTGCAGGTCTCCAGTGAAATTTAAGAAGGCGAACTGTAAAATGTTCAGGGAAAAGGAAGCATGAAAACATTTTTAAGGAAAGCATTTAAAAAGTCAGAGACAGACATAATAATAAAAAAAAGTTGGCAGGGAAGGTTTTATTTATTCATTTTGAAACATCACAAAGAGCTCTGTTAGCAGCGTTTATCTGCCTCTTTTTTTTTTTTTTTTCCAAAGGCAGCCCTGAAAGCAAGTGAGTTGAATTCATTTCCTTTTTCCTTCTGTGACTTTTTAAAGCATTATATACACTGAGATCTTTTTTGCACCTCTGGGAATTTATAAAGCTATATCATTTAGTCCATAAGCCTGACTTGGCGAAACTTTCTTCCTTTCTCTCTTACCTCTCCCCATTCCTTTCTCTCCCCTTCCTCACCAGCCTGGGATGCAGGGCCTCTCTTCCTCTCTTTGTCTAATCGGTCCTTTCCTCTCCATTTCTTTGTAGTATTTTCTTCATGTTGTTTGCTTTTCCAATGCTCTTTAATACAAATATCTGAAAAGGATGAGAAAATTCAAAATGTACTTGGCAACACAAGAGGGTGAAAAAATAGGCTTGTCGAACCATAGACACACATCATAGAGGTAGCTGTTCTCACCATTCTGCATTAATTCAGGAAGATTTCTGGGGTCAGCGCTGTTAAGGAGACATTATTCATCAAACACTTGTTAAAGGTGGTAAGACAGATTTTATTCAAGACTATTGCAATAGAGGGAAGAGTAGTGCAATAAAGAGAGAGACTGAGCTTAACTCTGAATACAGCAAAGACAGCAGAGGATTTAGAGCCAGGGTCGAGGGGGTCACACAGCAGATGGAAAATAACTAAGAAGAGATTGCCAAGAGTAGAGGGGTTCTTGTTCGACTGACTTAGCAGGATTCTTGCTAAAAGCAGTCCAAGGTGGAGGGCTCAGAAGAGTGTAACTAAAGTTTGGTTGAGGAGAAAGTCTTTGTATCTACTTAGTTCTCATGTCTTCCACTAAGTGGGCCAGCTGGGTTGTTTTCACAGCTCCAACTTTGACACAATGGTGGACAAAATTATATGGAACTGAACTGATTCATACTACAAACTCCTGGGTAATTCCTAAACAGATCTTAATTTCTGAAGCAGATTTATGCTGCTGCTGACAACATGGGGGGAAAGTGATTCTAAACATCTGTTTAACTCTAGGTTTAATTACCTCAATAGCCTTTGACTTCTATCCCTACAGTACTAGAATGATCCGCCTTTGGAGTTTGAAAATAAAGTTTAAATTCTGAGTTTGCAAACATCTGTGATATTTAGTGTAACCAACCTATCAGTTGGGCTGCCTTTGATTGGGTCCAGCTTAGAAAACATTGTTTTTTTTATTCTTCTCCAACCACCTTCAATCAAGCTATGTTGAAACCTGCTTTCTCATCTTATAATCCCCGAAATTTTTAGTGCCTTTCAGTTGTCAGAATTTATTTTAACAATTGAAGCTAATTTTCAGGCATTGAATTCTAGTCTAGCCCATCTTAAAACTTCAAGTTGAAACTGGAATGGAAGCTTTCTCTCCCTCCCTGTCCCTATCAGCCATCAGCTCAGGCCAGACCTGCAGTGGGGAAGTGGGTGTGCCTTCCTAGCCTGCAGTGGGCTACCCCCTCTTAGTGTTGGGGTCTTCTTGCCCCAGGAAGAAGCCCTCTTGGTTTCTATCCAGATAAATAAGACCAGCGCCTCTTCTCGGCCTGTATGGGCCCATGGGAAGCCCACACATCTTGCCACACGCAAGCTGGGAGGACAAGCCAAAACCCTACTGCCTTCAGAATTCTCTGAATTTCTGGCCTCAAGGCAGCAACCACATCACGAATGAAGTTTCAAACACCAAGGAACACATATCCTGCCTTCTCTAGCATTCTCAAACTGTACCCCACTTGTGTGGCTGCACCAGCGTGCGCTGATGACTTTTTTTTTTTTTTTTTTGACTCAGCAAGCCTTTAGCCAAGGACTGGAAACTTAATCTTCTCATCTGTAGCTCTTCTAGTTGGGCTGATGACTTTCCTCCTTCTCCTTCTCAACAAGTTTCAGACTCTGCTTACACAGGCTGAAAGGTGTGGTGGGATCCACCTCTGAGCAAGACCTGGAATGGGTCTAGCCTCTAGATGTGGGGAAAACCACAGCCTATTGTCCTTATTAGCTGACCTGAAGTTTAAAAAAAAGCATAAAATAATTGCACCACAGAGAGAGAATAACCTCTCCAAGTCTCATTTTCTCTCTCTCTCTCTCTCTCTCTCTTTTTTTGCAAAATGACAGTAAATAAATTAGCTTCTCTCGTTAGGGCTGTTCTGAGGATGAAATGATATTCATGGATGTGCCAGTCATATTCAACCTCTCACTTTCCCTCCCTTTCTTTTTTTTCCTTCTTTTGTTTAATTTTTCTGATGGTTTCTCCTATGTCCCTAAGTTGGCAGGTTGGAAAAGGGTCTGATGGAAGTATTGGGGTCTCAGTTCAAAATGTCTTAAAGACAGTGCCCACTTCATCGATGGCAAAAGTGGAAATTCAGTAGGAAAACCTGGGACTGTGATGTTTCTAGGGCCTCTCAGGTGTGAGAGCAGTGTACAGAGGAAGACAAGACTGTTTAGTTAGGAATTTCCTGCTTTGCAGAAGTGCAAATGAACTTGCGGACAAATAGCCATGCCCTCTCTACCTGCACTCCCAGGCGGGAAAGGGTGCCGCTTAACGCCTGCTGCCTTAGCACTTTACTTCTTAGTGAGCTCCTAATTTATAACTGGCAAGGGGTTGGGGGAGGCACCTCAGGGAGTGGTGGCTGTGAATCCCCTCCGTGCTCTGTCCCCCGCCTGCCTGTAGTGCTCCTCATGATGGATGATAGTTTGGGGCGTAATATCTGCTGTGATGGATCACAGAGGAGTATGAAAATTCATAAGGCAGCGTTAGGTTGTATTTCATAGGACTCTCTCTCTCTGTGTATGTGTGTGTGAGTGTGTATGTTTTCTTTTTGCAGCCCCATTAGCTCTCTCAGTGATTACATAGAGTTATGCCATTTTGACAATTTATTGTCTTCCGTCCGCTCCATTCTTCCATGCATGCGTCGGAGGAAGATAGCTACTTGCTCTTTGATGCATGGATTGTTAACCAAGAACTCCTCTTGTTGCCCTTGAATTCTTGCCTCTTGCTTTTCTGGGCGCATCCTCAGTGGCCTGAGCGAGTGTGTGTTTGTGAACGTGTTTGGCTTAGGGGCTCTGCCTTACCCATTCCTTCCCTTGCCACTCTGGGAAGGGCTCAGATTCCCAAGGTGCTGGAAACAGCTGCCATGGAGTAGTGCTATTCCCTGACCTTCTAGAATGGGCAAAAATGTGAGGGTGGCGTGCAGATAATTTTGGAGAGTTTGTTTTCTCTAAGAGAACAGACTATTAGTGGATTATGGAAACATGCGAAGACATAGATATTTTTTTCTGTCAAAGTTGAATCATCAAATACTTATAAGCAGCACTTGCATTATTCTAGATATGCTAGTTTGAGTCTGGGGGAAGTTGTGGGGCAGTTAAGTTCTTGGAGTTCTGTGCCTTGTGTATCCTAGAAAGTGGTCCTAGTATTTGTGCTTGTAGAGACCAGAAAGATTTCACCCGGAAGTGTTTGTTAGAGGTCACCAGCTTAATGGTAACCTCACTTCCTGATCCCTGATGAGTGGTGGCTTAGCTGTGCCTCTACATGCTCTCTTTTCATCTTCAGCTGAATCTTGCATCTGGCTAGCTCCTTGGAACAACTCTCTTCAATTTCTCACAGCCCCAGCAGGAGTGAAATAAAGGATCTAGTTAATTGGTAGGCACCTGGCAGAACTTCCAGCAATGCTTAGCACCACCCAAAGGGAACTCACCGAGGATGTGGGGATAATAATCAGGCAATGCCTGAGAGTCATTTCACTGTAATGCTGACAGGCGGAAGGTGCCTTCGCTTAGTAATGCTCTTATTTTTATACGCTAAGATTTAGAACTTTTACAACATGAGACACTTTCATTTACCTAGTCAGGTCACTGAGGGGCTTTGGGTCTACTGATAGGTGAAGGGGCTCCTGCTGGGGAGATTCCTGTTGCCTCCTGTGACAGGAGAAGCCAAATCACTTAAGACCTCTCTGTAACTTTTTTTCCATTTTCTCAGCTCCCCTTGATCCAGCCAAGGGTCTCTATAGAAAACAAAGGTAGAAAAACCCCCTTGGCTTAAGGAGAGAACCAAGTTTGCCCCTTTCCTGCCAGGTTTATGCTTGGCTATGGGAGCAAGTGGAGGTACTTAAGCTGAAGGCAGGCTTGCTAAAAACATTTCAGAGAGTTTGATATAATTAAAAAGAAAGAAAAAAGCTTAAAAGAAAATTGTCAACATATACTGATAAATGACCATTTGGGTCATTAGGAGAAAGTTTGTAGGCATTGTTGCTTTCTTAGTAGATGTACAGTTATTAAGAACTAATAATGATAGTGTTAATGATAGGTACTATTTACTAAGGGCCCACTATTATTTAATTTTCATAGAAATCCTATGAGACAAATTTGTTTATTGATTGATGATGGAAAGTGACAGCAGTTAAGTAAGTGGCTAAGGTCCCACAGCTCCTGTGGTAGGCAGAATAATGGCCCTCCCCAAAGATGCCTGTGTCCTAATCCCCAGAACCTGTGAATATGTTAGCTTACATAGCAAAGGGGAATTAAGTTTGCAGATGGAATTAAGCTTACAAATCAGCTGACCTAAGGAAAGGGAGGTTATCCTGGATTGTCTGGGTGAGCCCAGTGTAATCACAAGGGTCCTTAAAATCAATGAGGGAGACTGAATAAGTCAGTTTCAAAGTGATGTGATGTGAGAGAGAAGTGACTGGCCATTTCTGGCTTTGTTGGTGTGAGGGGACCACGAGTCAAGACGTGTGGGTGGCCCTAAGAAGCTGGAAAAGATAAGAAAATGGGGTTTTCCCTAGAGTCTCCAGGGGGAATGCAGCCCTGTCAACACTTGATTTTAGCCCAGTGAGACATGCATCAGACTCCAGACCTACCAAGCTGTAAGATAATGCATTTGCATTGTTTCATGCCCTTAAATTTGCTTTAATTTCTTACAGCAGCAATAGGAAACTAATACAACATGTAAGAAGCAGAGCCGGGACTAAAAACAAAATCTAAAATGTATCCCTTTTCTACTCTACAAAATGACCTCTAAATTGCTTAATATATAAAAATAGAGCCAGGAGAACTCTACACAATTTCCTGAGCTATTTTCTTTCTCCGCCTGTTTCTCCTTTTTGTTATGCTCCGTCCATGTGCTTCTTCCCTCCCTCTCTCCCTTTCCCTAAATTAACAGATTCTTGCTGTAAAAGAAATTGATTCTTTACTCCAAAGTAGGTCATTATAACAAAGGTTTTAAATCATTTGGTCTTCCCATTTGTGAAATATAGACTTCATTTTAATCTTCTGTGCATTACTAGCAGTAAAAAAAAGGCCCATAATTCGTGAAAAATGGGATTTTTTCCCCCACCATCAATCATCCGCATAGATATGTAAGTTTTTCATTCTTTTTTTTTACCTTCTGATTCACACCTAGAAGTCAGAAGGATCAACATTCATCCATAACAGAGTACCCTCATTCTGGTTATATTTCTAGGACTAAATTTAGGAATTTAATGAAATATTTGGTCACAGGAGCCAAATTGATAAGATCCCCAACTCCTCTCCTCCCATCATTTCTTTCAATTTCCAGTTCTCTGTCTTAGAGCTTTTTGTATTTAAATAACTCTTCTGATCTCTCAAAGCAACTGAATTTATTTTGAAAAACTGTAGCCACGCTTGCTTTGTTGGGAAAGCGTCCGCATAGTTACAATTTGGGTTCTGCTTTTTATTTTTGCCCCCAGATGTATTAGAGAAACTCTTAGAGTCTCTGGAATTGCTTTTTCACTTCAGATCACCTGAACAAGCATGACAGACCAACTCTTATTCAGGTCATATGTTAAATGGAACAGTTAGGAAGATGAATAAGATGCTCCTATTAAATTCTAAGCTCTGAGTCGACTGGTTACAATGCAATGGTCACATTGTACTGTAACATCTCTTTCTTTATCTATCTAGCTTTCTAGATAGGATACAATCTTTGGGCATGCAGGGACTATGTCCTATTATGTTTTCCATGAATTCCTAGCTCCTAGCACAGGGTATTTGATACACAACTTCATATAAACTTTGAGATTTGGAAGGCCTGGGTTCAAATCCTCGTTCTGCTACTTGCCTACTGTGTGCACTTTTCTGGTTATTCAGTCTTTTTGATCTGTATTTGGCTCATTCGTAAGTTGGAGTGTAGAAATACATAATGCTCTGAAAAGTTAGCACCTAGCAAAGTCTTAGCATTGCACATAATGGGTGCACAATTGAGAAATGCAGTGGTTAAGAATGTGGATCCCCATTGCCCAAGTTTAGCTTCCTTACTAACCAAAAAAGTTACTTAATATCTCTGTTTCTGTTTCCTCATCTGTAAAGTGGGTATAATAATAGCATTTACTTCAGAAGATTGTTGTATGGATTAAATGAGGAAACACACATAAACGTGCCCAGATGAGACACTTGCACACAATAAGTATGTCCTGAATATTATTTATTAGCACCAATAAATAATAACACTTTATATTCTTCCTCTGATACCCACCATTTTATTTTATTTAATTTTCTCTCCTTTTTGGATCTTACATTAATACATGTAAAGGAAAAGTTAGTTGATTCTAAGGATTATTCCAAAATACTTTCTTGTTTTTTAAAAATATTGTAACTTAAGTGAGCAAAGATTCAAAGCCAGTTCTCTGCACTCATATTTTCTTAAGGTCCAAAGGGAGAGAGACTAATTTTGAAAAACCATGTCCCAGAGCTAATAGAAATAAGACTTCCTGTGGCAGAAAAAGTAATTTTTCCTACCCTGGATTAGACTCAATGTTTGTTACAAATAGAACTGCTGTGGGCTTTAAACTTAAAACAACAAAAACATCTTTGTTTGAAAATTTATATATACATATGTTTAATTTTCTAAATAACAGCATTGCAATATGGTGTGTCAGAAATTAGTCAGCTCTTGATTTTTTTCATTGCAAAGAAAAATTTTGTATAACCTAAAACTGCACTTGTTTTTAAAACCAGGATTGTCAGATTGAATTTTAATTATTGATTCCATCCTCCTTTTGTCCTTATGAAGTTCTGTTTTCTTTGTGATACTCGGAGAAATCTCTTTCATTAATGGTAAGATAAACCCCTCTTTCAAATCTTCTCCATTCTTTCATATAAAAGCCAAACTGAGGGTAACATCTCTCTTTCTTGTCAACGATTGTTTCTTAGGAATATTTGGCATGTTTGAAGGTTTAAAACAAAGCTATGTTTGAGTTATCCAATCACAAAAAGCATCTGAAAAATGTCTGAGCAGGTAAAAAAACACCCCTCTTTCAATGCTCTGCTAACTCTGAAACATCTGGATGGAATTTGAGCTGAGAACAAGCATGAAGAATTATGGAACAAGTGATAATTGTTTTCAGCCAGTCAGAAGTGCCTGAAATCAGCGCACCCTTGGCCAACACAATGCCCTGCTTCCCAATAGGCAGAAAACTAGTTTTTCAAAGTGATTTTCCCTTGACTCAGAGTTCCACATCTGAATGTTCTCCACATGGATGGAAGCTCTTCAAGAAACAGAGGTGGAGTACAGTGAAGGCACTTCTTGAATGAGAGTGAAGTATAAAATTAAGTTGATGAAGTTAGTGACTCAACTCGTGATACCTTCTCTAAAGGCCAAGGCTATTACAATATGGTTTTTATACTTTCATTTATAGTTGGCCTCTGGCAGGAGCTCAAGATTCCTCAGTCTTCCCCCATCCTTACTTTACTCTTCTCTAAGGTGGGTCAGGGTTCGAGTAGTCACTCCATTTTCAGGGAAGAAAAGGGTGATGACCAGTTCCGAGCTCTGAAATGTCCACAGCTCTAGGGGGTGGACTGTCTTTATATTCCATCTTGTTTTCTTTCTTCTAGAAGCCTGGGGAAATGAGAGAATCTCAAATTTATTCTCTTCCTTCTCTTCTCCCCAAAGCCTTCCAGAAACTGCAGTTCAACCAGAAGAGACCAAACATAGTTGCTTATATCAGTTCCCTTGTATGCAGTGGAAACCAGGGAACTTGTTTATTGTTGCTTCTAGACAGGGTGTGTGTGTGTGTGCATGCATGTGTTTAGGGAAATGAGCATGGAGCCCTGCTTCTCCCCAAGCAGGGCTACATCCGAAGGTTAAGTTTTGGTTTTGGGGAAGAGGAGGCACATTAAGTTTTCGACACAGCTTGATTCTAGAACATATGGAGCTATAGAGCTATAGAGGTTTGGCCACAATGGCCTTCTGTGTACTCCACTCTGGTTCTCCAGAGTTCTACATTGCAGCCTGAGACCCCAGTCTGCGCCCTAGCTCCAGGCTAGACGCACCTCAGCCTCAGTCTCCTGCTAACTGCAGTCCAGCCAGTAGTAAAATGCTAATGTGCTTTGTCTTTTGTGTATTTCCTTCTTTCTGTGACCTTGTGAGGAAGGGGTGACTGACTGAGGGAGAGTGGGAATAGATTTAGATTGGGTAGCTAGGAGCCTTTGCTCTGTCTTCTAATTCTCTGTCTCTGTTCAGCAGCATCCCATTTTGGCAATGTCTATCCTAAACATGCTGCTTAGTCCTTTTGAGTTAAAACACCAGAAAAACGACATAATACATGCTATGTGGCAGGCACCATTTTTAAGGGTCTATGTATAACAACTCATTTAATCTTTATAACCCACCTTTAATGTAGGTATGGTTATAATCACCATTTTATAGTTTAGGATATTGAGGCACAGAGAGATTGAGTGACTTGTTCAAAGACGTACAGCTAGTACATGCAGGAATTGGGATTCAAATCTAGACAGTCTGACCCAGAGAACATGCCGGTAATCACTATATAATACCACCTACATGGGCAAGTAAACTGAATTGTAAGATACTTGTAAGACCTTTGTAGAGGGTACCTAGTAAATGCTTGTTCATCATACTGATGATTACGTGTTCATATTTGGTAGCTATGGGAATTTAAAGGATGGTCCGGAAGGAGCATAGCAAATTTTGTGGGGCTCAGGCACTTCTACTAAAAACTGAATAGGACGGCTTTCAATTCATAGGAGGGAAAAGAGTATATGGGTGTGCCCGAAGTGCTCATATATGAGGACAACTGAACACTGATAAAAGAGATGCAAGGAGGAGGAGGAGAGTGGGCACATTACAAGACTCAGTCAGTATCTGCTTTGGCTTTACAGAGCTTATGTGTACCTAGCCCTAGTTTAGTGGATGGAACACCTTGTTTTGAGAACAAGGAAATATGACAGAATTCAGAAAATTCAGAAAAAAAAGAGAACTTTGGGGATTATTCAAACTCGTGGCCTGTGGGCCACATGGAGCAGCTCCTAGCTATATTTCAATGATTAAAAATGTTTTATTGGTTGCCAAATTTAAAAATCCAGAGAATACACATAAACTGTATATTTCTAGATTATCTTGAGAGAGAGAAAGATCTGCAATCGTGGGCATCCATTTTCA
The DNA here is from genome assembly GCF_014176215.1 of Rousettus aegyptiacus. Taxonomy (NCBI): domain Eukaryota; kingdom Metazoa; phylum Chordata; class Mammalia; order Chiroptera; family Pteropodidae; genus Rousettus; species Rousettus aegyptiacus. Next base: position 38,593,017 of record NW_023416306.1, on the reverse strand, counting down.
CTTGTCAACAATTTCCTTCTCTGGGCGGTGACTCCTCTCTTTAGATGAGGCATTTAAAACCCATTTCCCACAGACCCTACCATTTCATATTGTCATGCACTCATGTTATCTGCCTTTCCTTGTCAGCATTTGAGCAGGTACCCCAACCACATTTTATAAATGCAGAAGTGAAGGACTCGAGCAGTGATTGTGGGAGCTAATCCAACCCTCATTTTTGAGTTGCTGTGTGAACATCTCCCCAATCATTTAGACTGTTTTGATGCTCAATTCTTTGTCATAAAGTAGCTACATGTGGTTACAACTTGGAGCATCTAGAATTTTGTGGTATGGCTAGTTGGTGTTACACTGACCCCCTGAGATGGATTTAATAGCAAAAATATCAGATATTAGAGCTTTCAATCCTTTCATGAAGCTGTTTTGTTGCTGTGGCTGATGCCTTGATTCTTGTACCATTAGAATGGGCAGTAATGTAGGGGAACTTACAGTGGGAAGGAGAGGATCTGCCCTCAAGAACTATGTTGCCATAGCTACTGTCACTGCTCCCAGTGTCCTTCCCGAGAACACCCAACTTTGGTAATGAGCTGGGTCCTTACCAGATCATTCCTAGTAAATCCTTTATTAAAATCCATCTCCCATTATTCCTTATGCCCTTGCAAACTCTCATTCCATTTTGACTCTTCCATGCTCTACCCCATTTCTGAATCCCAACCTTTTTCTTTGTATCCCGAGACCTTTACTACCAACAGAGGTTTCAATAAACAAACACATGTGCTGTAAATGCACTGATTCATAGGAGAATCAGAATTCCTTAATCCTCAGAATTTTCATAAAGAGATGTGCAATCTTCTTTGACCCAAGTACAAAACATAAAATTACTTAATATGGAAGCTTTTTGGAATCAGCCAGATCTGAGTTTGTTCTTCACTTTCGTAACCCTCAGGCAGGTAACTTCACCTTTCTGATCTTGACTTATAAGATCTGTAAGATGTGGATGATTGCTATCTTGCAGAGTAGCTCTAAGAAATAAATGATAAGAGCAATTGAAGCACTTACCACAGTTCCTGGCATATCAATACGTTCCTAGATTTTAGTTCACTACCTCTTTTGTGACCATTTTTGGGAGCTGATAGGGTGTAGCTGATTATGAATTGGACAATTTGTAGGTGCTATGAATAGTTCTTTGGGAAACCAAGAGAAGGAAGAGAGGGACAAAACCCTAATGGCAAGTGTTGCTCCAGCAGTTGGAGGAAGGCACCTGGGTGGGTGGAGGAATTGCAAGAAGAGAGAGACAACGAGATGGAACTTTTACTAATAGTGAAGAAAAGCAAAAACACCCTTTTCTTTCTTTGTCTCTTCTTGGAAGGGCACCAACTTACTTTTCAGAGTGGACACTCAATAAATGTTTTGACTGACAGACCATGAAATGGTATAGAAGGTTTGCAGGGCAGGGAATATAATATTAATATCCATGTAATGTTTTTACGTTTTAATTTTGGTGGAGGTAGCCTGAAGTCTGAGGCAAAAGCTAGTATTTTCATTTGCTTCACCTGAAGTTATATTGGCAGGGGCCCTCGGGGTAAAGAAGAAAAGGATTAGGTTTGGGAATGGGAAAGGGTATGAAGAAGTTGTAATAAAATATATAAGTGCAAGAGCTTGAGGAATAAACACAGATGAATTTCAGTCAGAGAATAGAAGGATATGGCATAAAGACATTTTGAGGGGAAAAATACACCCATAGGGTAGGCTTTGCTGAATGGAAGAGAGAATAAGAGAAAAGTAATGAAAAACTTTTAATATTGCGGAGCTCCCTAAGAGGTGCACAGATATTGTTGTTTTACTTTGACTGAGGGTCTACCTTGTAAAGGGGCTGGTATCTTCTTGAAAATCTAATGTATGAAAATGTGGTCGAGGGAAAAGAATAAATCTAATATATGTGGAGGGAAAGGTGAATTTTGCTATTACTGTGCAGGAAACGAATAAATGACAGCTTATCTGATTGGTAAGTTCTTAATAAAAATCATTTGCAAATGAGCTGAAGCAACTAGCGAAGTCTATTGTTTACACCCTCATAATCACGCCCTCATCTCAAACAAAGAGGGCAGAGTTCTCAGGCAAGAGATCTGCAATTTTCATGACAGGAGGAAAGGCCAATTTGTAGTATTAACATAAACTGAAGATATCCACATCTCCCGTTTATCAGAAATTTGCTAAGAGTCCCATCGAAGTTATAAATTTACTGATTAAAAACATACTTGATAATCCTTTGCCACTATGGACCCTGTTAATCTTCACTCTCTAAAATCAGTCTTTGATATAACTATTAGGGCTAAACTGATAACTGCCTAACAGCAGATAACCACAGTACTTTTTCTTTTTCTTTCTCTTTCTCTTTTTTTTTTTTTTTTAGTATAAAATGACACCTGATGATGATAGTCATGACTTAAACAGGTTATTGAAGTGAAAACAGACTCGCCAACCCTGGCAGCATGGGCTGAATGTTGGTGAATTTTAGCCACACCACTCTCAAAGGCAGGAGATATTGGACCAGGAGGAACTGCTGATGAAGATGGATAATTCAGGGATTCTGAATCTTATAGTAATAAAGATTTCCTCTCAAGTCATTTAGTTCAGCCCATACTCATGGAGTTGGCATCCATCTGCAGCATCTCTGGGAGAGAATCTATTTCCTTAAGTGGGTAATGGACTGGTCTGGTCTGGCTGTTCAAAGTTTTGTTTGTTTTTTTGTTTTTGCTTTGGTCATTTTTTTGTTTGTTTTGTTTTGAATCAAAATCCACTCATGTCTACATCTTTATTCAAGAACATTCCAGAATAAGTCTACTTCATATGTTTATAGATAGTTGAAGATAACTTCATTTTTTTTGACTTAAAAGAGAAACCCTATTTTTTTTCAACTATTTCTATAACATGCATAATTCTTGTCACTCTCTGTACCCTTGTATCAGTATCAGTATCAGTCAGGCTGGTCTTTGCTGTGGTAACAAACAACCCCATTACCAATATCACTAAGAAATTTTATTTCCTTTATGTAATTGCATTGCATGTTTGAGGGCTGAGATATTTACGCATAGTGAGCAAAAGAACAATGCCATGTTTTAAGTGGATATTAGACTATTTTCTTTTTCTATTTTCTTTGAATTGGAAGATTTTGCTGAATATAGATTTTTTTTTTTTTACCTCACACTCTAATAACACTTACTTTATGTTTGCATAGTGTGTTACACTTTTGACATTCACCAGGGCTTTTGCCTTTGCTGTTCCCCTGCCTGATAGATTCTTCCCCTGGATATGGCTCCGTTCCTCATGATTTCCAGTTCATTATTCAAATGTCACTTTCTCAGTAAGGTCTTCCTCAGCTCTAGATCTAAAACTGCAAGAGAAACAAAACTCTTCAAATAACTTCTAAGTGTTTCTATTCTTCTTCCATTTAAGCACTTACCACTAGCATACTCTATGTTTCTATTTCTATACCTTGCTTATTGTCTGTCCCTGTAAAATAAAAAGTTTTGTGAGGAGCAGGGTTTTGTTCTTTTTCATTGCTCTATTCTGAGTCCCTAGAAACATACCTGACACATATAGGTCCTCCAAAACATTGAATGAATTTTTGTAACTAATATTCTTGGGCTCAAGTACGTTGACAAGTGGCTGAACAGGCTCTTTTCAGACGGGGTCTTGTTTACTGGGCTATATGAAGGGAGAACTTCAATGGAGGGCTGGGTTCATCTCATTGGGGTGTTTGGTCTTAGCTAAGAAGACTTAGGTCATCTGTTTAATCTGTGATAAAATACTGATGTAGGCTCAGATATGGGCACTGGTCCATCCCAATTGCTCAATCTCCTCATGTGTCCACTCTGCAGGCATCCTGTCGCCCTTCTTACCACAGGATCTTTCCATTTTCTCTTACTCTTGTTCTTCAGGAAGTGTCCAGGCTTGGATGCTTTATAAAATACACCGTCCTGAATAATTCTTAGTTATTCAAGTTGAAAAACAGAAAAATGATACTGCAGCCTCTATAGATGGAGAAGTGCTGGTGTACGTGTCAAGGATTCCCAGCTGATTAATCTTGGTACACATGGGGAACTTGGTGAATATTTGGGTATCCTCAAATAAACCAATAGGAAATACAGCATGGACACTGTGCTCTACTTGGAAGAATGGAGGCTGATTTGGGGATGGCCATTATTGACTAAGACATTCAGGCTAGAGCTCTGAGGAACTACTTCTGTATCACTGGGGCCACTTAATTGAGGGCTGGGGAGATGAGAAAAGAGTTAGGCAAAGGGCAAAAGATATCATGGTGTATTAGTTTCCTGGAGCTGCCAGAATGCATACTATACACTGGATGGCTTAAAACAACAAAAATTTATTGCTTCACTGTTCTGGAGGCTAGAAGTCTTAGATTAAGATGTCAGGTGGGTTGGTTCCTGTTTAGGGCTTTGAGGGAGAATCTGTTCCAGGCCTCTCATCCAGCTGACGACTTTTGGAGTTCCTTGGTTTCTACTACATCATACCAATCTCTGCTTCACCTTCATGTGCCTTCCCACTGTGTATGTGTCTGTGTCCAAATTTCATCTTTTTTTTTTTTTTTTTTAAATAAGGACAGCAGTCATATTAGACTAGGGGCTTTTCCTATACCAATAAGACCTCATTTTAACATCTGCAGTGTTACATCTGCAATGACTTTTTATTTTCAAAAAAACTCACATTCATAGCCTCTAGGGGTTAGGACTTCAATATATAAAATTTGGAGAGACATACTTTAAGCCATTACACACAATTCAGACACAAACACATTGTGAGCATTCTATGTGTGAGTGAAATTGTTCTCAGTTCACCGTCAGCTCTTGGGCAAAGCACACCCAATACACTGATTTGCGCAATGCTGATTTATGTAGTCTACAGCATCCTAAAATATAGAGCATAGAAATTTATTATTTATGCTTCTGTAAGCATTTGCATAATAATAGTTCATTCTCAAATTATGCAATTATCTTTCTTATCCCAGTGCTGCATGGCTCTAGCCTCTTGACCAAGCTCACATATATCCTTATTATAGGGAGACCTGCAAACTTTCACTATTGTAATTGGTATGTTTTGAAGATTAACTTTACATTAATGAACACCTGGTTTTTTTTCCTATTAGTATCAGAAGCAAGTCATTCATTCTTTTCATTTTTTTATTTGTCACTTATATATTAACTCAGCAAACATTTAATGAATTCCTACTATTAAGGAAAGAGAAATTCGACACTCTCTTTTTTTGGAGTATTAGGTAGATGGTGTGAGACACACACGTAAACACTTCAATAAAGTGCTGAACATTAAAGAAAAAATCTGGGCAGTTTCCCAGAGGAAGAACTTCTCCTAATTGCTAGGAAATCTCCATCTATCCTGAATTGGGGGCCTCAAAAGCTTTCATAGGAAGACATGGTCTCTGCTGCTTGCAAGTCTCTTCCCCTCTGACAATGGAGTGACAGTTAGGACTCTTCATCTTAGACACTGATGTGGAGTTCTCTATGTCAGCCTTTGAGTTCTTCTGGGTAATTCTAACCCATTGATTGAGGACCCTGATTGTATACATCTGTAAAACTCCTACGTAGAAGATACCATAAGTAAAAAATCATGATTCTCAACAGTGTACATTTAACAGACCTAGGCACAGTGCATCATGAAACATCACAAAGCCAGGTTCATTTAGTGCAAAGAGTGACATTGTTCAGAGGCAGACTGCCAAGCCTCTACTCATGCCACTCCTTATGAGGTGTGAATGAAAGAAGGGGTGGTGACTGTTCACAGGTGGGCCTCCTGAGAGATGGTGTCAACAGGAGAGTGACAATTCTCTTTTAAAAGTCATTTTAAAAAATACTAATGTTGCTGGGTGTGTTGTCCTTACGTTGGCTGACATCTTAATAAGCAATTGATATTTTAGTAAGAGCAACTTATAGAGTATGAGAAGCGAATGAGGAGCAAGCTGGGTAGTAGTGAGGGTTGTTGTGAGGTTGGGGAAGGTGTCCTGAAGGACAGGAGTGTGTAGGTTGGGCCAAAGTGGTCTTAATAGAGGATGTGGAAGGCATGGTTTTTAAAAAATATATATATATATTTAGTTAGTTAGTTACTAAAAAATTTTGTTATATCATGGGTTCTAACTTGATCTTAGGTCTCTTTCAAGAAATTGAAAAGAAAGATTTTTCTATAAATTTGAAGGTAATGATAAAACCTTCCCAATTCATGCTGGAGTCTCTGCCTGTTTTATCAACAGGATGTCCAGTGTCTCCCTCTCCTGTGAATCTGCACGAGGGCCACAGGGGCTGGCTCAGCTTGAGGTGTAGGAGGTGGGGATGCGGTCATGGTTGGTCCTCTTTTGATATAACCCTCCCTGGAGTCTGTCTGACCAGTCTACCATAGCCATTGTTTCTTGCTGCCACACGGTGTCACTGTTGGGGTTGAGTCAGTCACAACCCCTAGTGGTTTGTTAGTTCATCCTGCTTTAGACATTGTCTCCAAGGCTATGTCTCATAGTTTTGTCTAACAACTATTGTGAAGAAAGTTGTTGGTATATGGGTTATGGGGTTGTACTTTTTATCAGGTAAAAGGGAAAAAGAGCTGAGGGGTTTAGGCAAGAATGTGTGGTTTCATTGCGAGTATGTTTTGATAAAGAGAAGGCTCTTTAGGAGGAATGAATTTGAACAGCAAAAATTGCCCATAAATTAACTGTAGGGACAGGTTGGGTGTGTCTTGGAATAATTCACCAGAATTACATCAACTACACACACACATACACACACACACACCACACACACACCACACACACACACACCCAAGCTCCTGTTATCCTGTGCATTTGGCATCTTCTCTCTATTGTACAGCTAAGGTGTGATCAATACAGGAGCAAAGAGGGAGGTATCTGGGATGTAAGGCAAAAGGAGCCGGAAAAGTTGGTCATCCTGTGTAACATCCTATTGCTTGCCCCTTTGTTTTGATGCGCTAAATGACCACTAAAAAATATAACATTCCTTCTAAAATGTCTCAGTCTCTATGTTAATAAAGTACCTGAAGAAGGACACGGTGCCCTTGGAGGAGCAAACTGTTTCACTCTGTCCCATATCTCCTGTCCTCATCCCCTAACCCACTGATCACACATATTCTCCTTTTCCATACTAGTGTATGTTCCTAAAAAATGACCTAATAGAGTCATAGAAAGGTGTAAACGACTGATGAAACCAAGTATTTTATGTATTTTAGGGACATCAACTTTAAGAGATGCCCTTTCTGTAACAGCGCCCTTCAGTTTCTCTTTGCTGAGATCCCACAACCAGATCCACAGCCTAGTTCTTCAGAACGGTTAATGTGAAGACTGGCTACAAATCTTTAAAACAATTTTTAAAAATCTGCCATTGTTTAAATCTTGTGCCCATTGTTTAAACCTTGCTCTCCCTAAATTTCCATTTTTTTTCCCCAAATAGAATTCTCAGCACATGAGACTATAAATTAGGTGAGTAGAAATGGATTGGTGGACAAGTTCACTCTGTGTATAGTCTTTAAACCTTTTCTTTCAGATAGAAACCCTAGTTTCAAATATGAACAAGCAAATATGTTGTCAGATTTGTGTCATAAAGTTATGATCTCCTTTACACAAAATCTGTCCCTGTTTTTAGGAAAAATCATGTGTTTCAAAGTCTCTGCTTATGTAAATCCCCACCCCTTGCAATAGTTATTTTTAATGTATCTTTTACACAGCAGTTCTCAGTCTTCTCTGCTTTTATTTTTTTCTAATTGCCTCTAGCCTACTCTTTTTGTTGGTTTGTTTGCTTGAATTCCTTTTTAAATGCTTTACTTGTAGGCATGGACCCTAAGGAAATCTCTCATATGATTTTCTCTGTCTCTCCTATGCTATCCAGCTAGAAGTTCATAAAAGGGCATAAAATGCTCTTCCCATGATGAGCTGATGACAATCCCAGTTTCCAGAAGCTGGAAAATATCAATAAATAGACTGTACTTTAGCCATCGCCCAGTGGAATTTCAAAAGAGTTATTATGATGGTAGTATGGTGAATGGGGCAATATATCGTTGTAAGTGCCAGCCATGGAGAGAGAGGGCTCTGTCTGAGCTGCAGGCTGGGTGCTGCAGGCTGCCCGAGGATGAGCATCTTCCAAGCTGTGGCTGTGTGTTGATCTAGCTCCAGATTCATCGCTGTGATCAGCTGTGCTTTGTGCATTGCGGAGAGTCACTTCGGCCTGTCTGAAGAAGGCAGCTGTTGTAAATTATAAGCGCAGATCCGGGGGATAATTCTTGGCTTTCGTCATGCTGTGAAGGCTTTAGCAATTAATTTCTTCTGTTTTTGCAGCCAGGGATTCTCCACATTATTCATCTCTTTGAGCAAAAGCCGTCGGTGGCCTCTGAGTTATTTTCTCATTAGATTTTGGATGGGAATTACTTGATTGTATATGGCTTGCACTTGTAGTTCATTTTGCAGGTGAATCCTGACCAGGTAAGACCTCAGCAGCAATTTACTCTGTCTTAAACTTTCAGGGCATAGAGTTCAGCATGGCATTTCCATTAGACACAAAGGTACCAGTTTGGCATTTTCAAGGTCAGGGGCACAACTTGCTGATGCCGTCACCTCTTGAAGTGGCTGGTTTCCCTGTGTGCATATGACAAGAAACAAATAGTTTCACCAGAGGGCCAAACCTGGGCTTTTATTTCTGTAACTTTATAGAAAAACCCAAACCCAAACAAACCAACAAAAAAACCCAAACCACCAACTTTTCCCGCTGGGAGATTTAACACTTGAACAAAACAGAGCCTGAAAGAGCCCTGGGTCTAGCAAGCCACAGGGGAAAGACAGCAGAGGATGGAATTTATTCCCCAGGGTTCTGTCTTAAGCCTCGGGTACTCGCAGAGAATTCAGAGGAGGAAGATGGGGTCTCTGCAGGATCATTTAGCATGGTTCCTCCTGATTGCTTATTTGTTTGTGTTTTTGTGTGTGAAAAGGGCTGACAAATTCACTTCACACACACACGAGATTTAGTCCTCAGATTTCCCGATTAGCAGCGCCTCTTTTCACTGTCTTCGCTAGGCCCACACTGCTGCCACATCAGCTGGCAAAGAACACAAACACTGTTTAATAAAAGGGATGCTTGGAGCCCTTCACAGTTTCATGGAAACAGCTAGACTGGGAGGTGGGAGGAGAGAGGAGCTGTGTTCAAATGGTCAGAGTGTTGCCTATTTCTTGGGAGTCCGGTTTTGCTGTCTTGTAACACCTGGGCATGAAAGATGGGTATTATTCCTCCTCATGGAGAGTTAAAATTAAGGGATGCTGGCTTGAGGGTAGACACTGTGAAGTGGGCCAAGTTGGTCTTGAGTATTCTGTCTTCTCTTGTGATTAGAAACTCACTTCAGAGTGTATCATCCACGCTTAGCACACCCGTGGCAGAGTGGACAATAAATATCTGATGAAAGGATAAATGGATAAATGGTGAGTGCTGGGAATCCATTATTTTGGTGCCTTCTTTTTGCAATGTAACTTGTCCTGGTTTTCTTGTTTCTTTTGCCTCTGCAGCAAACTTTCCCTGCTTGTTCTGCCGCTGCTGAAGTAGCCATCTCCTTGGAATGTAATCTGAATGACTCATTCTCTCTGAAGTATAATAGTAGCTAATGAATAACTTAATGTGCTACCCTCAAAGGGTTATGCACATTTTAACAGGTGACAGGTAACTGAGTAAATAATAAGAGTAAATTCATATGAAAGGTGGAATTTCTAGTCAATTACAGACATTGTCTTCAGGCAGGAGAAGGGCATTTCTGTGATTTCCCTCACATCACACCATGTAGTGAACTTCCACTCCTTCTCTGTCATAATTTTGTTCCTGGATAAACTCATAGATGATCTGACTAAGCTTACAGAATCTTGAAGTGCCTGAGTCACTCTGAGGGGTGTCTTTATATCTCAGTGAAAGACAAGACTTGATATCTTCCAAATTCCAGCCTAGTCTCTGTTGCGTTGGGGACCAGAGGGAGCAGGGCATGGCACTGGGACATATGGACAGGTTCACTACATATTTTTCAGATGTTTCCAATCAAACAATACGTGTGCGGTCCTAATGAGTCTCAAAAATAACGCAGCTCTGACAACCTCTTTGTATGGAAGGCATGTGTTGAACACAAAATTATAACCATCAGTTTTTCTTCAGTGGGAGGGAATGAAGAGGCTGGTTCCCTTTGGGTGGAGGTGGAGAAGTTGAGCTATTGGCTGGTAAGACAGCTTGGCCAAGGTCATTCAGCAAGTAGCCAAACTGCGTCTCTATTCCTAGCCCAGCACATCATTGTCCTGCCTGCCTCATTATCCCAGTTCAAAAACAGAGCTACTTCTGAGTCAGTCTCTTTGGTAGGGCTCTGGGGAATGTGGGTGTCAGCAGTCTGGGCTTGCAGAGGCTCTGTCTGAAACAATACCAGGTATTTTGTAGCAGGTATATGCTGAGTGTTCTTCTCTCATTCTCTGCATTTGGGGCATTCAGCATATAATCCTACAATTAGTTCATTAAAAAAAAAATAAAAACTACTTACAGGTCACCTTTAAAACAAAGGGAGAAGCAATTTTGAATTTAGCAATTTTTCATTTTTGACACCTAGTACCACCTCAAGCTCTACGGTTACAAATAATGCTGGTGGGGAACGGATCCTTTTATGCACATTTGAAGAAAGAGGGGTTATACATTATGAATAGAACAAGGATAAAGGAATTGGCTGTGTAGTGCAAGATATTTTGAGTATATTAATCAGCCCATCTCTTCTAGAGGGAGAATCATTTTTAAAACTGGGTACTAAACAGAATGCAAACAATTTGTGCAATTCAAGTCTGCTTAATACAAGATGGACGTATGAGAACAAAGGGGAGAGGAGAAAATACAGGGAGCAAGGCATTTAAGGAGTCCCTCAGGGTAAAACAAGGCAGAGGAAAGAAACAGAGCTTGGAAGAAGCACCAAGATGGCATCTAATCTCACTTATATTCCCACAGGGCTTGGCACATTGATTCATTTACACATTTTACAAACAGCAATTAGGTGCCAGCCATGTGTCAGCCCTGACCCTATGGAACTCACATTCTAAGGAGAAGACGGGCTATATTCATAGTCTCGATAGGACTTGCTATAATCAAAGCAAACACAAGGAAGCTGTATCAGTCAAGAATGCTTTCCAAGTAATAGAAAACATTGTTAACTGTGGCTTAAATAGAATTTTCTATCTCTAACATAAGAAGTCTGGAATTAAATAGCTGCCTTGTTGGTTTAATACCTCAATGACAAGAAGGCTGGTGATTCTGTGATCTTCTTTGGCCTTCCCTCAGTATTTCAGCCATAGCTCCAGGAATCACATTGATTTTCAAAGTGGAGAAGAGGAGATACCAATGACGACTAGCTTGTTCATCATGGGAACAAAACCCTTTCTGTAAGCTCCAAGGCAGATTGCCATTGATATTGCATATGACACAACCCAAACTGTGTCATATGCCCCTCTCTTCCTCCCACCAGCTGCAAGGGGAACAAAGAAAGTGAGAACTTAGCTTTTCTAGATCTCTCTTCTAAGCCTCGCTCTCCGTACTGGAAGTCTGACAGAGTAGATATCAACAGACTCCCTCTTAGATTTGGTCATTTGTCACCACTGGACAGACAGTGGAAAAAAAGGAAAACAAGGATGGAGTCTTGGTTGGAGTGTCTATTCACTTGGCTCCCACCTTTTGTGACTGCAGCAGGTAGACTAAATTTGAACCTTCTGTCAGGTGGTCCTCTCCCTCTTGGTTGGTCACCATCAGCTCTCCTTATCCTTTCAGGCCCTGAGGTGCCTTATTATTGCTAGTGTCCCCCACCCCATACTCTCCCATCTCTTGGTTCCCCAGCATGTTCCACTAGATTTTTTCTGTTGCCACTCCTTTGCAAATAGTCCTTTTATAAAGCTCCTCTCAAATTACTTAATCTGTTTCCTATGTGTGCCCTAATTGACATGATGGCAGGGTTGGGAACATTGTCTGTCAGAGGTACCAATTCCCTGGGAGGGAAGTGGGTGAGTGGTGGTAGGATGTCAGGGAATATTTGCGGAGGAGCTGATGCTTGAGGGAAATGTCAAAAAATAAGTAGGATTTCACTACTGGTGAAGAAGAGATGGGAGATGGATGGGAGGTAGTACATTCTAGCAAGAGGAATTAACATGTGCAAAACTGTGGAGACGCCAGGAGCAGAGAAGGGCCTGTGAAATCTGGGATCGAGGCGCATGCATTATGAAAGCGAACTGACCAAGGAGTCTGGAGTTTTATCCTGAGGGAAATGGATTGCCTTTAAATGATTTTAAGAAGAGCGTGACTTGTGTTTTATAAAGATTCTGGTGGCATCATGGTGGATTATTAGAGTGGGTTGAGAAAACCTCTGGGAGAGGCTTTAGAAAGTTTTTATAAGTTTTCTCCATGATATAATAAAATCCTGAAAAGAAGAGAGCTTTCCCTCATGACTTTCCCAGCAAAATTAAACCCTCCCCACCCAAAGCAGTTACTACATAGCCCTACTATGTTCTTTATGTTCTGCATCACAGAATATTATAGTATTATAATATTATATTATTATAATATGAATACTATAGTTCACTACATTATTGACTTTTTTTCACCTATCTATAAAACTCCATGGGGACATGTGTCAAGTGATATTTGTATTCCCAGAGCATAGCATGGAGCCTGGTACACAATAAGCATTCAATAATTGCTTGTTGAATTGAATGTAGGAACTGGGGTTGTCATCTACTGGTACAGACCTACTTTAGATGTGAAGTGATTACCTCTCATGACTATAGTATAGCTCGATTCTCATATCCTATAACTTTTCTTTTTCTGATTAAAAAACGGAAGAAAAAAAGGAGAAACGGAGTGAGTGAGGGATAGAAGGAAGAAGACAGGGGAGGAAGGAAGGAAGGGGTAAGTCAGTCTGGTTTTCTGAATGATGTGCATGAGTGAGAAGGGCAATGATGGAGAATTGAACAAGCTAGTATGAAGCCCTTTACTGCACATGACGTCAAAAAAAAAAAAAAAACTCCAAACCAAAAAGAATTAAAGTCAAATTCTACTTTGTTCAGTGAAATGGAGTCAGAGAAATAGACCAGGTATCACCAATCCTTATCTTAATCGTTTGCATACAGTTTGGGCTATTCCTGCATGGGCTAGGAATTGCTGTCCACAAGTTCTTTCTGAAAACACAAGAAAGGATCAAAGCTGTGCCTGATCCTGAGTCATGCCCAGAAACCATTTTTTTCATACCTCACCAGGTTTAATTAATTAATTTAATTAAAATTTAATTTTTAAAAGATTTTTATTAAAACATAGCTAACACGCAATATTGTATTAGTTTCAGGTGTACACCATAGCTATTCAACATTTATATACCTAAAGATGTGGTCACCATGATATGTCCTGCAACCGTCTGCCACCGTAAAATGCTATCACAGTGTTACTGACTGTATCCTTATGTTGTACACCACATCCCCATGACTTATTTGTTTCATACCTGAAAATTTTAACCTCTTATTTCCCTTCATCTTTTCCCTCTCCCTTTTTTTCCCCCAGAAGTCATTTGTAAGAGTGGCTTGCCTTCAGTGATCCGGCAGGGGATGAAAGGCCTTCCTCTAACTCATTGGTTTGACGGTGTTGGAAAATAAAATATGATCAAATACCTCCCAGGGAAAAAGTTGGGTAGTGGGAGGAAATAAAATAATAAATTTTAGAGAGTGATTTGAAAATAGCTTTTAAGGGCTTTGAAAAATGCAACCGCAAATCTGAAAATTCAAAATGTCAATAAAAACTTGACTAACTTGAGAATATACTACAAGAAGACAATTAAACATGTCTTGAAATCGTGTCTTTAATACCTCTAAAGCCGTATTGCCTGGAATAGGGTCTTGGGACTGCAAAAGAAAGTTTTTCAATAATTTTGAGTATCTATACTATACCAGGCACTTGCCATGTTATTTCATGTTATTTTCTAAATCTTACAAAACATTGAAGTAGATATTATTATATTGATCTTACAGATAAGGAAACTGAAGCTTATAATGCTTAAGTAACAGAATATAATGGAACTAAGGTTTGGACCCAGTTTCTGTCTGATTTCAGTGACTTTGAACTTCACCCAACATGCAACTCTTATGACATATCCATTTTTCTGTATTTTCTCTACTTAACCTATATTCTGTTATTCAGCATAATTCCAGATATTTGATTTTGTGAGGTTAATTCTCACTCCCATTGAGAGTTACGGTTGTGGTATTGTGTCTTGGGTCTTAATCCTTCCTTGCAGAAGGAAAATTGAGATCATTAGGACTGTTGAATTAATAGCACGTGGTTTTTCTTTCTCATAGGCTTTTTTTTATAGTGTATTTGTTTTAGGAATAGCGAGTAACTCTCGTTACTGGGCCTGTGGTTTAATTTACCTCTTTTTATCACTTTGTTGAAAGCAAGTGACAGATGCATCTTGGACGCGCTGGGTCCTGATAGTAAGTGAAAAGCCCATTAGGTCACGGTGAAAGCATTTGTTCTTTGTTGTTTATCAGGAGTGAACTTGGAGCCTGGAGAAATGTACATGTTTTTATTAGCAATCAGATATGAATTCATTTTGGGTGCTGAAGTATGGGATTCCTTGTTATGTTAAACAATTTGCAGGGTACCATCTGTGGGAGCCAGCCCCCATGGCCTGCAGTGCCAGGTCCTTCCATGTGTGACCAAAAGCTCCCCAGGAGAACGGGACCCTTTGGCCGTAAGAAAGCGACGACTTCTATTTTTATCTTGGGAAGCTCTTCCTCTCTGTGCTCTGGTTGTGATAGTTTCCCATCTACTGCTGGAGGGAATGCCTTACAGACACGCCCCTTTGCCTGTCCTTTGGCACAGGCTCTCTGTCCTCAAGGCCTTTGCCATCATCTTCAACCTGCCAGCTGAGCTCTAAGGAGGAATTCAGGTTGTTAGGAACTCCAAACCCAAGGCTATGAGAATTTCTTCCGAGGCTGGGAGTAGTCTGCTGCATTTGTTTTATTAAGTGGTTCATTTCTTACTACTTAGTACATTCGTTGGTTATGGGACTTGTTTTCTTACTTTCACATTACTTGCGTAACCCTGGGTCTAGTGTGGTGATAGCTAGAATGCAGCACGTGGTTGAGACCCGTTTGCTGAATAAAGGCCCCTTTATGTAGTCATTCTCTCTTTCCTTCCTTTTCCCCCCTTATTTGTTGAATGTAGCGAAGGAGATCTTGTGTGTCATCACTACACCAGTTTAGGCATAAGCTTGTTGGAGATGCCATAGCTGATTACTATTACTGAGCCTTCATGTAGGTAATTTTCAAATTACAGTATTTCACCCTTTCTATAGTTTCACAAAGTAGGTTTCATTATTCTCTTCTGTTGCTTGCAAAATTTGGAAAAGATTTGCTGCACACAGTCTTGCATTAGCAAGACTTTGTGGACAAATGCTAGCTGGGCAATATGGCCCTGCAAAGGGCCAACAGGAATAGTTGGATATATGTAGAGCAAGACTGGGAATTCAGTGGCGGGGGAACCGAGAGCTGAGTAGGATATATGGAAGCTTTCTCTCACCTCCACACACACACTCCCAGAGTGTTTCAGGAGATGGTGGGTTTCCCAGACTATCTAAAATGGGGATTTAAGCCAGTCTTAAAATCGTGATAAGGTAACTCCTGAAAGTGCAAGCAAATTCAGGCAGCTGACATTTTGGCTACAACTAATATCAATCAGAGAATAAAGCATCACTTTCACTCCAAAGACATTTTCTTTCGCGGATGGACAGAGAAACTTAACAACTAGGCAGGCGCAGATGTGACTGTAACATGTGCTGCATGATGTTCTTATCTGGCCCATGAAAGTCTTTTCTGATGCTCTCTTGTCACTTGTCATATCCAATACAACTGTTATCTTTGGCAAACCCTAGGTTCATGGGTTTTTTGATTTGGTAGAGAAGAAGAAATTCAGAGAAGGGTTTTGTACAACTTCCTAAGCCAAAAAGAAACCAAACACAACATGTAAGTAAATGGTGTCTTAAAGAATTAAAAAAAAAAAGAAAGGAAGCTAAAGAAATAGAAGGAATGCCCATCTTATAAGCTCCAGTTGGCAAAAATAGTTGCCTTACGGGGAAAAAAAAATTCCCTTCTCTAATAATCTTAAGTCATTATGAGTAAAATATACTGTTTGCATCAGGGGGCCTGTTATTTCACCTTTCATTCTTTTTTCCCCTCCCATTTCCTGGTCCTGGACTAAACTCAAATTGATAAAATGCTTTTGCTAGCCACATTAGTGCAATAAACACAGAACTGTCTGCCGTCAGAACATACTTTCATTCTTTTAAAAAAACAAGCAGGAAATGATGATAAAAACCATTTGGAAACTGAAGGGATGAAAAAGAAATAAATAAAAATAATAAAAATGTATTACTGCAGGCGATCCACGAACTAGAGGAGAAAAAACCAAAAGATCGCTGGCTTTGATTCATACCTTCAGAGAGTTTTCCTTAATGACTGCTCTTTTGCGTCGCCAAAGCAGTGTTCATTTATCAGTCTGTAGTTTAATACAAACCTATCAGGATGAAAATTCAAGGAGGATGAAGGTTAAATGACAGACATCCAACTTGGAAACTCCAGAGTTGATAAATGTCTACAAAACTTGACTGAAAAGGCTGAGAGAGAAAAATACCTCTCTTTGGAGACGTCTTAAACAAAGAGGTGCTTTGGGTGGGGTGGTGGGGAGGTAGGGAGAATCAATTCAGATACATAGAGTATGTTTTATTTTAACCGTGTGTTTAATTGATTGTGAGTGAGAAGGAAATTCTGAACTGTTTCTTTCCTATATATCAGTGTTGATATATTTGTGCTGGTTTGAAGTGTATAGTAGCCCAAAGCAAAGGGATTAATCATGGAAAAATAGGGTTTAATGAAATAATAAGATATCTTTAGCAGTGTCGTTTTGCCAGTCTTCTAGTTCACATTTATGGTTCTTCCTTTCTGAGCACCTGGATGCTCAATGGGTCTCGCCATCTCCTTTTTTCAAATGTATTTCACTTCTCTTCTTCAAAGTACCCCTTGTCTAATAAGTCTGTTTGTCCTGACACAGTGCGATATCTGGCATACAATAGGTGCTCAGTAAATGTCTGTTTACTTGAGTCGAATTGTGTTCGGAGCTGCACTGATAAACTGGCACATCGATGAAACCTCTTTCCGACAGACACAGCCCTTTCCAGGATCCTAAGTGTAGTGTAGAGGTTTGGAGTTCAGCTCTAGAATTAAAACTCAGAGTGATCGTGGGTCAGTCGCTCAACCCTCCTGGTTCCTCCTTCTCTATTCATAATAGGACCTACCCTACTGGGTCATTTTAAAGACTGAGTTTCTGTCTATACAAGTGCTTAGAAAGAAGAAAAAATGATTATTCTAAAAGAAATGATGTGTATAGATAGAGCTTTCTGGTATTGTAAAAGAATCAAAATCTGTAAAATCCTTAAAAGGTATACCAAGTCTATACAGATGAGAAAAATGAAGAATTTGGTGTGAGTGGCAAACCTCTACCCTCCATATCCTCTTTTCTAGAATATAATTAATCTCAGGAAATATACTAAAACCATACTAAAAACTAATTAGCATTGAATATTCAAACATTATATCCAAAAAGGACTTCTTCAGGGTTTAACACATCACACATGTATCATGACTGTTCCTTCAGCAAGGCACATGTTAAGAAGGTGACCTTCTACTTGTAAATGAATGAATGGTAATACTGATAAATCATGAGGAGGTTTTCATGACCAGTTCCTTTTTAGGGTCAATACTGACATTTCATTTTTATCTGTTCATTGGTTGATTTCTGGATTGGCTCACATTATGCCAGTGGATTTTCTCATTTTACCATTTTCCTAGTTAAAGAGTATCTTGCCTAAGGAAAAGACCAGATCTTGAATCAAGATGGCATTTCTTTGGCATCGAAAGCATGAAGAGCAATCTTTTCACTGTAATCATGTTCCAATTTTTTACTGAGTAGGTAGTTGTTTGGGTCCATCATTACTTTCTGTCCTATAGTGGAAATTTGATTGAAAAATCCTTTGGGAGAGGACCACGTGTATAAGGTTGAGCAAGATGCTGCGATAATAGTTTGGTGGAACTGACATTAAGGAGAAGGAGTTGGAGGACTGACTCTGCCATGCATCTCTCTCTAGATTCTGAGGGCCAAGGCTCTGCCATGGGTCCGGCTGTCTCCACAGCATTTTCCTGGCCCCCGCACTCCCCTAGAGAGGCGTGGTGGAATCTCATTGGTCCTGAGCACTGGAATATTGAAATGGTGGCCACACTTACTCCTTTCTCATGCCACCTCCAAAGGCGGGGTTCCCTCTCAGACTTCATCTAGACAGGTCTACTGAACATTGACAGGGGGTGACTGTGCTCTGCAACCTCTCACTCTGCCTTCAGTGTCCTTCCTAACACTCTCCTCCCTTCCCTGCCAGTTTCAAGGCAAGGACGTGTGTTATTTGAATATACCCTCTTTTCCTTCAACTCTGTCATAAGAATTTTTAATGATGATTTTTTGACATTCTCTTTTCATTTCCTTCAGGAGCTTTATATTCTTGTGTTGTATTCACTTCAGAATCTTAGTATTTAGCTAATTTAGAGAGATAAACAAATATTATGATAATGACAGCAGCCAATGAACAAATGATAACAGCAGAGCCCTAAATATAAGAATTAATTAACAAGAAACAGGCAGCAGGCCCAGCTGTCTTCAGCAATTTCAAAAGCATAACTTGAAACATGGAAGATGTTCAAAGGAAACTTAAGTGGGGGAAAACACACATGCCATTAACATGTACACTGCAGATGTGAGCTTTGTCAACAGCATTTCTCTCTTCTTACCATAAATCTGAGATCGGTATTACAAGATCATATCAATTATGTCTAACTAAAAAATACTACGTGACTCATAAGCGTCAGAGGGAGAAATTCCACTGTTAAAAGTATCAGGGATAATTTTATTAGCTTAATCTCAGCGTCATGTGATGCATTGTTCCGCTGTCCGGTTGTGAGGCTAAACCTCTTTATGCTTTTGTGTTACATATGGTATTATATTGAGACTTTTCCTATTTGCTGAGAAACTCCCTTTGCCTTTCAAATACGAAGTAACAAAACATGTATAATTCAGTGGAAACTCTTTATAAGTAATATGACTATATAATTGTCCTAACTGGGTCACTTTGGAGAATGAAAGAGAATACTAATAATAATGATCCTGGGACAGACAACAGGCAAAAACCCTAACTGTGCCACGCAAATCAGAATGTGTGGTTATCCCAATTATAAGGCCAGAGCGCGGAGACTAGATTTGTATCAGCCTCAGGAAGATAACAAAAAAGTTACCATATTTCTACTTTATATCTTACTGTATTTTGGAAGATAAGAGTTGATTTATAGTAGAGCCAATTTTCCTATATTTACTGTATTAGTCACTTAATAATGAATCACTAATGGTTTATTTCTCTCCATTGAGGACTTTTCCTTGGTTCTTAACCATTTTTTAACCCTCTGGTTTCTGCATACTTGGTTTTACTTTCATTCAACAATTTGTCTTCCTAACGGAGAGTACTGGAATTTTAGAATAATTTTCCCCATGATTCTCTAGCGTATCTGATGGTGTCTGACGGTCTCGCTGCAATAGGCACAGGGCTTGCACTAAGAACTTCTAGAATAATATTCTTAGCCTTCGGAGAATTACAGCAGCTGATTTGTGCGGAGGTGAAAACCTATAGTGCCCCGTTCTGTTCGATCATCCATCCAGTTGTTCACTGATGAATGGGGTCACAAAATCTCTCTTTCGGTCCCCGAGAGCAATGCATTATGGTCACAAGGATTTGGCTTCTCTTTCACCTCACTGCGAATGCTGAATCCAAACCATCAGCACATGGTGACCTTTGACAGTTCAGGAAAACGACTCTTGGTTAGGCTGAGACCCAATCTGTGCAATTCACTTAATAAAGAAGTAGAAATCTTCCCTAGATGCTGAATGGGTTCAGTTTGACCTCTCCATCTTGAACTTTGGTCTCTTTCATTAATTCGGAAGGAGAGAGTCTGGTTGACTGCACACAATAGCTGACCATCTTACAAATTGAGAGACATCTGGCCTCTGCAAAATCATAGAAGGACTGCTCAGAATGACAGATAATTTTCTGTTGGCTACTTGTGTCCCAAAGCAATTTGATAGTGCTGACTTTTTCGCACACCTGGAAATACTTCTCATCTAAACTTCCACCCCAGCTAACCCTGAGATCTATGCTGTACCTTGGAGACTTCTGAGGCTTCATCTCCAAGGGCCTTTTTTTTTTTTCTCTCCCAGAGAAGCTGTCCTCTTGGCTGGAGGGAGGAAATTCTATGACTTTCTTTTTAGACTTCCTGACAGATAAAACCAGCAAGGGAACATTCAAACTTAGACATAAATAATTTAGCACTGATTTTCCTCGAGTTTCATAACCAATATTAGTTTCTTTTTTTTTTTTTCTTTATTACTCCCATGGCCTTTACATTAACCTTCCCATGTAGCAGCCATGGACTTGGTCCAGTAGCATAACCTCACTGGCTACCTTTTGTAACCCTTTAAAATGCTTATAAAGTTTCACCTCTACTTTAAGCTGCATGTCGTAGGGTTCGATTTTTTCTCTCTTTTTAAAAATTTTAATGTTTAATTATAATGCATTACTGGGACCATTCTGCCCCACCCCCACCCCAAGAGAAAGTATGATTGTGATAAAGAAGTTCTGACATGATTTTTATGAAAGCTCTTCTCCACTAGGGCTGGGCCTCAGCTATTAGATCTCTGCCAATTCCTTCTTTATATCATTAGTAATATGGTAATTGAATATATTCTCTCTCACCTCTTGAATTGCCTTTTATAGTTAACTGATTAATGAAATATAAATAATTATGAAAGTGTGGGCATGAGAGCTAAGAGGAAGAAAAGAATCTGCCTCCTTTTCATCAATTTGCAATGAACTCTTTGCTTTTATAGATTATCTGTCAACTTAAAAAATCTTTAAAAATTCTGCATGACTCAAAGATTTTAAACTGATTCTTTAAAAGGAAGCTATGCTTTTCTTGGAAGGAGAAACTATAGTTCTAGGTATTTTCTATTTGGTAGAAGTTAGAGAGGCCTAATTTTTCCTTTTTTACTTCTTTCCCTTCTTTCTTTCCTTTCTCCCTCTTTTTTCTTCTTTCTCCTCTTGACCTCTTCACTTCTCATAATTACTGATGACCTGGTATAGGCTACAAATTCTAAGTGTAGAGCAGACCGGCGATCAAGGGTGTGGAGATGAGGATGAGAAAGTCACAGATCTTCTATTAATGAGCTGTCAAGAGATGAATAAAAAACAAGGCAGTTGCGGCAGATGTGATCACGGAAGCTATGTGGGGTATTATGGGATCTCAGCAGGAACAGGGTGGGAAGAAGAAGGTGGATTCTGCCGTGGATGGGGAAAGTTTTCATTGAGAAGGTGGCATTTGAGCTGGATTTTGATTAATGAGTAGGAGCTGCCAAGGGTAAAGAAACAGTTCAGAAGAAGACATCATGGTTAACTGATACAAGCAAAAGAACATGTTGCTGAGTAAGAGAGACTTGCATTTAAGAAGAGGCAGTGTGGAAAGCTGAGGAAATTTTAGTGAAAGAAGCAGCAAGGGCAAAGGCACAGTGCCTGGAGAGCACACGGAATGTTTTCAGGGTGAAGGGAACACTAAGTCATTGATCATTGCTAATGCTTGTGACAATAAGGAATATTGTCACAATTATGCAGAATTCAAACAAGAGGAAATCAAGACTTAAAGAAGCCAATTGATTCACCCAAAGTCATGGAGCTGGTAAATGGCAGATTCACAACTCAAATTTGCACCCGCCTGACTCCAAAGTTACCCTCCCCTTTATATACCTGTACGATGGAAGCAGGGACCTGAAAAAGGAAGGACTGGCCTTTAAAAGTCAGTTATAGCATCAGGTGACATGCCTACTCCAAATCACAGGGGCATAGAGTGCCAAGATCTCACTATTTCTAGGGAAACTCCGAGCTAATGGAATATTCTCCCTGTAGCCTCAATCTCCCTGGCTTGAATAATATACCCCCAACTTTGTCATTGTTTAGGCAAGGAAGGCAGAGAGGGCTTTCTGAGGCTATTTGAATCCAATTATTAGGGGATTGTGTCAGGGCTCACTAAGTTATGCTGGGGTGAAAAATAATTTCCAAACATCAGTTCCTCGAGACAAAAAAATTCACTAATCATTCACGCCATATGTCTGGTGGGGGCTGGAGGAGTGCCTTCCTCCAAGCAGTCATCAATTAATGGCCAGGTGGAGGGAGTACCACCGTCATCTTCTGCCACTGACTTCCCAACACTATGTATTGAAATTTGCCTCAGGTGGGTAAGAGTGAGCTGGAGAGCTGAGCTCTGGCACTCATGCACTTTGGCCTGAATACACATCATTTCTGCTCACATTTTATTGTCCTGGACTAGTCAGATGGTCACGCTTAACTTCCACGGGGTGAGGAATCATAATTCTGGGAAGGACACAAGAACTAGATACTGGAGTGTAGGAGTAATATCTACCACAGGGGTACAGAAATGCCAGTACACTCATATATACCTCCTCTCAGACCAAGGTATACTCAAAAATTAATTCTAGATGGTTCAAGAGCTGTCACTTTTTCTGTTTCTATTTATAGTTCTGTACTCTCTAATACAGTAATCACTAATCACAAGTGGCTATTTAAATTAAATTAATTCAAATCAATTTAATATATTTAGCTCCTCAGTTTTACTAGCTACATTTCAAGTCCTCAACAACCACATGTGGCTGGTGGTTCTCATAATTGAAGGTGCAGATATGAAATATTTCCATCATTGCAAAAAAATTCTATTCTACATTGCTGTCTAGACTAAGAATCAACAAATTTTTCCTCTAAAAGGCCAAATAACAAATATTTTAGGCTTTGCAGGACATATGGTCTCTGTTGCAACTATTCAGTTTTACTGTTATAGTGTGAAAGCAGCCATAGGCAATAAGTAATTGAATAGGCATAGTTGCGTTTTAATAAACTTTATTTAAAAGCTGATAGGATTTGCTTCATGGACCATTTATTTTCCAATACCTGTCCTAGACCAATGGTCTCCAAAGAGAGGGACAGCTGTTTTTATATGAGCGTCCAATAAATGTGGTGAAAAAAA
The DNA here is from genome assembly GCF_014176215.1 of Rousettus aegyptiacus. Lineage (NCBI taxonomy): Eukaryota > Metazoa > Chordata > Mammalia > Chiroptera > Pteropodidae > Rousettus > Rousettus aegyptiacus. The sequence continues at coordinate 38,569,724 of NW_023416306.1, read as the reverse complement.
TTAGAACTTTGAATTATATTTATATTAAAATAAAGCCCATAATCTTTACTGATATCCATGATCTGGATTGACATTGGCTGCTTCGTTCTTGACCCATTCGTGGGATGGTCACATGTCCTGTATGTTAGGTGGAAGTTTCATACATAGGATTGAACACTGTGATGCCTACAGGCATTTTTCTTCTTAATACATTGTGATATAGCTTACATAGTCTAGTTTCGTGATTTTTATGAATTTCATTTTGTAATTTTCAATAAACTATTCTTCACAAAATGAGCAGTGGTTTAAAGTTTTATCTACAAAGACACCACTGGGCGCTGTTTCCTGCCTCACTCACACCGCGCTCTGCTGCTCTGTGACGTAGGGATTGGAATGCTGAAAACCACACTTTTGCTTTGTCAGTTTGCTTCCTGTTAGATTCTGCCAACCTGACAGGCAGGAGGAGGGAGCAAGTTTCCTTCCTATTTGTCTGATGACTTTGCCGTTGTCACCCAGTGGCTGGTGCCTAGTTCCCAGCTTCTTCCCACACTCCCAGACCAGCGTCATCATGCCCCTCAGAGGCAGCAGCACCAGCCAGGCAGTGCCCCCTCCTCAGACTCTGCGTTCTACCTCCTGGGCTCTTCCTCTAAATGCCTGAGGAACCAGTACTGGCACCTCTTTGGAGGTCTGGGTCCCAGCTCCCCCTGCTTCCCCCAGATTTCTAGGTTTGTAAGCCCCATCGTCTTCCCTTTGATCCCCAGACCCAGGAATGGAAGCTGCTTCTAAAGTTACTATCTCTGTGGCCAAAGTGTCCCCTTTAAGTTCCCCAATACCTCTTGGACCAATTTCCTTTATTACATTCTCTGCTAAAATAACTAGAGTGGTTTATTTGTTGCTTGGACTCTAATTTATGGAGACATTATGGATTAAACTTCATCTGAACAATGCAAACATGTTAACAAGAAAATGTTGACAATGACAATATGAAGGAAAAAACAATAATGTAATGTAATCGGATGAGTAATAAGCTAAGGAAAGGACTCTTAAGAAGTAGATTTTCATCCAAAATAGTGGATTTTATCCAAAGTAAATCCACTATTTTGGATTTCATCCACTATTGTTAATGAAGAATCAATCTCATTCCAAGTTTATATTATGTTTCGAGATATGAATTAATGATAAAAAACAAAGCACTTAACAAGACAATTAAAAATAAAGCAACCAAAACACGAAGAAAACCTGTAGAAATTTTCAATGATATTTAAAATCATGAGATATTCAATCTTTTACTAAAACTTGCTAAACTTTTCATTAAATGTTTAGAAACATCTAAGGTTTAAGGAATAATTTTTCAGCTTGGTTCACTGCTAGACTCTGAGAACCTAGAACAGCTTGTGGGCATGTAATAGACAATCAGTATATTTCTTAAGTGAATGAATAGTTATTAACAGTGAAAAAGATTCCACAAATTTGGAAACATCTTATTCTTGCAGTTCTGGTAAAAATGGCTAGTATAAATGGCAAACAACATGGGAATAAACTAATATACATTCCTTTGCCAGCAAACGCTCTTGGAAAGCCCAGAGAAAACACTACTTATCATCTGTAGCAACAAATATTATAACAAACATGAAATGTTTGCTGTGTAAGTGCCTGAAAATACAGATGGCTTTATCATGTCTCAATTGATGGTATTTATTAGGTTCTGTTTCAGTTTTAAAAAATTAAAAACTCTTTTGTGATTCACAAAAAAAAGAATATATCAAACAGATATTTTGTATCAATTAACTGACTTTTTAAAAACAATTATTTTCTGGTTAAGTTTAGCTGCTTTTACTAGAATTTTTTAAAAAAGGATTCTGGGGTAAAACCCAGAGAATGAACCACAAGTGAAATTCATTTTCTGCAACATTTGTAAGCAGAAACATTGCAGCAAAGTTGTTGAAGTTGGATATGACCAAATTGCTACATGATGTCATTGATTGGTTGATTTTTTTTCTTTGTTTAAGTAAGACTTTTAAATATTGCATCTTCATAGTGTTTGTAATGAGATGGAGAGTGGCCATAAAAATAATTTTAACCACCTGGAATTTTATTCTTGATCCTGTGGCAAATAACCTAAATCTAAACTATGAGTTATACTTTGTTCTTTTACAAACACACAAATGCTCCAAACCTGCTGACATTTCATATGATAACAAGTAGCTCTCTTCATTATGTTACTTAAAAGATATTTTAAAAATACACACTCTTAATCGGTCCTTCAACAGAAAGGTGATATTTTAAGAGTGAATGAGAAAGTAAATGCTTTTCAAAAGGGCACTTTGAAAAGTGGCATTTGGAAAGGTTATAATTGTTATGTGAGTTTGTTGCTGATAATGCTCTAAATGGTCTAATTGGAAATAAATTTTCTGACTTGTTGAGTAATATTATACATGGTCAAAAACAATTAAAAATAAAAATGCCACAATTTCTAATTAGTTTGTAGAAAAAATGATTGAATTCAGGAAGGATAAAAATTTATTAGCTAAATGTTCACATAAATCTTTGCCAAATTGGAGGATGAGATCAAAAAATATGTCAGGATTTAGAAAGTGTGAGTTTTTCCATTTAGATTTGCATACCTGGCTGAGATATAAGACAGCCAAATATCGAAATAAACTTGAGTTTAAAACCAGATAGTCTAACTGTTGTATCTTGAAGTGTTAAATTTTAATTTTCATAGATAGTAAAACATTTTAAGCACATTGATCTCACTAAAAATACAATTTACATTATATTTTAGTGAGATTACATATAGTTTTGTATCATTAAAAATAAAATATTAACATATTCATAAAATATTAAAGCAATAATTTTTATTAGAACTTAATAATTAAAGATACATATTGTAACCCTAGGGGAATCCCTGAAATATTAGAATCAGAATTATAATTAAGCTAATCGAGGGGAAAATATGGAATAACATAAAATATATGATCAACTTGAATTAAGGCAAGATGAAGAGAAAGAATATTACATAAAAGAACAAGTAAAAGGCAAATGGTAAAATGGTAGACTTAAACCCAAATATATCAACAATTTTATTAGATGTAAAGAGATTTACATTTGTAATAGGTTTACATATGTAAATATAAAATACTTCCATGCTGACTGTCTAGATAAAAGGCAAATTTAAAATATATTACTTTATAAGAGATAGATTTAAAATATACAGATACAGAAAGAATGGCACAGAAATGGAATAATTCTCAATTTGTATGCAAATTTTATATGCAAACTATTATCTCTGTCTTTGGTCTCTGTATATCTCTATATCATCTGTCTATCTGAGAAATGGTACATCACTAATATAATTTAATTCAGTAAGTTTCAAAACTGTGATATAACAGTCAAATTTATAATAAAAAATACAACCTACCAAAACTGACATTAGAGGAAATAGACTTCTGCACAGGCCTTTGTTTATTTATAAAACATCAAAAATACATGCAAGACCTAATTAAGTGGAGGAATATACTGTGCTCATGAGTTGGAAGACTCATTATTATAAAGGCATCAGTCTCTCCAACTTGATCCATAGATTCAAGACTATATTTGTTCAATTTTGTTCAAACATAGAATGCTTTAAATGTTTGCTTGTATGGAAATTAACTTGATTCTAAAATTTTTATGGCAATGCAAAGGACCAAGAACAGCAGAGACAATCTTAAGAAGATTGAGATAATTTTACTTTATATGAAGACTTATTATAAAGGTGTAGTAATCAAGAGAGTGTGGTATTCGTACATAATATATAAATATGCTGGTCAATTAAAATAGAATCTAGGATCAGCCCCATGAAAGACTGTAGACTTAATTTATTACAAACTTTGTACTTTAGGTTTGTAAAAAGGGAACACTTGTTTTCAGTAAATGGTACTGTGTCAATTTTATATTCATATAAGAAATAGAAGACCTAATTTCTACCTAATACCAATACAGAAATAAATCCAGTGGAATAACAGGTACAAATGATATAACAATAGAAGGTAACTCAGGAGATAATTTCACAACCTGGTAGTAAACAAAGACTTAAATAGTATAAAAAACCTCTGATTATAAAGGAAATGATTGCTTAATTTGTCCATATCAATATTAACAATTTTATGTATAAACAGTCTCTGTTTAGAGACTGAAAAATGCAATCCACAATTTGGAAAGGTATTTAGAACAGAGATAACCAAAAAGAGTTTGTATAATAAATTTCTACAAATTAAAAGAAAAAGATAACTCATTGAAAAATGGTAGGACACCTATAGCAGCCCTTTATAAAAGATGATATTCAAATAAGCAATAAAAATATGAAAAGGCACTCAATCTCATTAGTAATTAGGAAAATGCAATTTAAAATCACAATATTTAAATTGCAAATATTTTAAAATATAATTCATGAGAAAGCCTAAAATTAGAGACTGATACTAATAAGAGTTTGAAAAGATGTAGAGCTATTATAAGTGCTGGTAGAAGTTAGTAAATCACTGGAAACAATTTGGCAATATCTATCTGTGTATACCTACCCACAGATACAGCAATTTCACCTCTAGGAACAATATCCAGCAAAAATGCATATATATGTTTAGGAAGAGATTTTTAAAATAAATATTCATAATAACATTATTTTTATACTAGAAACAGGGAAGGGCTCCAATGTTCATCAATAGAAGAATAAATAGATAAATACATTGTGATATATTTCTTTAGTGGAATTCTATACAGCAATGAAAATGGATGAAGTACTGCTACATTCAACATGGATTAATCACACAACCTTAAGGTCTGGCAAAAGGAGCTAGACTCAAAGAGTATGTATTATATGTTCAAAACAGCTAAAAGTTATTTATGCCGTTAGATATCAGAGTACTTATAACCTTCTTTAAAGGGGGAAGATATAGAGATTTCAAAGGGGTACAGCAGGGCTCTAGGGTAGGAGGGGGTATTATTCTATTTCTTGACTGGGGCAATAGTTATAAAGGTATATCCAATTTATAATCATTAAACTATACACTTATGATTTTGGCATTCTTCTTTATGTATGTTATTCTTTAAAATGTTGACTTTAAAAAGAAAACATATGGTTCTCAACTTTTCTATCTGACTTATTTTACTTACAATGATAATCTCAAGACTCACCCATGTTGTTGCAGTATTTCATCTTTTCTTATGACTAATATTCCACTGTATATATGTACCATATGACTTCACTCATATGTGGGATATCAAACTGAAAGCAACAAACAAGATAAACAAAAAGACCAATGGACACAGAGAGTGGATTAGTGGTTACCAGAGAGAAGGGGTAGGGAGTGAGGTAGATAAAGGTAAAGGAGGTCAAATATACAGTGACAGGAGATTTGACTCTGGGTGGTAAACACACAATGCAATATACAGATGTATTATTGAATCATACAATTGAAACCTATATATTTTTATTAAGCAGTGTCACTCCAATAAGTTTAATTAAAAATAATAAATAATAATTATTTTAATTATTTAAGTTTTAATTAAATACAATATTGGGCATCAGAGTTGGCAAATTGATTCTTTTTCATCCTAGTCCTTTTCTTTAAACAATCCTCACCCAGTTTGTCCTGATTGTTCAATGTAGATTTAGGTTCTTGGAAAAGTGCTATGCATTTTTGGTGGGTGGGTGTCCTCTGGGCCTGATGGAGACATGGTACCTTACAGAGATCTGCTAAGAGTCCTACTGGGAGATCTGGGAGATACCAGGAGTATCTGCAGAAGGGAGTGAAACTTTACTTGGGGCTGGTCTTTGAGAAACTGCACAGGGTTTTGGTAGAGTTGCCTAAAGACGTGACACTGGGTCCTAGGAGGTTGTGGTAGGCACAGCAATCATTGCATGTTTTAGTAATTCTCTTTTCTTTGTTCAGAAGTTTTTGACCAGTTAAATGTAGGATTTGATGTAAGAAGAAAACAGCTTGCCATAAGCTTTTTGAACAAACTTGAGAAAGATATAAAATTCTTGACAAGCTTAACCTTATTAAGAAAGGAGTATGAAGGACTAAAATTAATTTTAAATGATACCAGCCTTGGGAGAGTGTCATAAAGAACTTCAAGTCTGGAGACAACTTATGAAAACCTGGATACAATCAACTTCGTACTTGAACATGAAATATACTTCCTTGAAAAGAATTTAAAAAAGAGAAATCCAAATTCTCAGAAAACAGTGTGTTGATAGATACCGTTATAAGCATGAAAAGTACATAAAAGCCATTGCTCCATGAGTTGGCTTTTCAAAGAGAGCATTTGGCAGCAAGCGTTTTGCCTGTGGTCCTTTTCCAATGAATGAATTCATCTTCAGAAAGAAGGTCTTTTCTCTGTTCCATTTAGGCTCTCACCTTTCCTCTCAGGAAATGTATCCCTGCCTCCCACTACAGTATGAGGTCCAGTGGTACCAGTATATCCATGGAAACTGTACATGGGGGGACGACTTGGTTTTGAATCTTTTCCTCTGGGAATATATATGGATCCTGCATTTCCCACCCAAGTTTACTTCCGCCAACAGGATTCCTCACACATCTTATTCAGCCACAGCAATGACTATCTAGCAAGAAGTTTTTCTCAGTATTCTCCCTTATTGGCTGAATTTCTCTCTGCCACTGTAATCTAAACTTAGAAATGAATTATTAGCAGGGTTGACCTAACCTTCAAATGAACCAATTACTGAATACCAGAACCTCAGCAGGAAACCTAAGACTTTTTATTGCCTTGTTTCAAGGGTAATTTTGAATGTCTCCCTTTCATTATCGGTTTAAGCAACTGCTGCTAAGTAACTTTTACTTCTGTCTATTGAAATCCCTAGAACTATAGTTTTCAGGGTAGATATATTTCGTAAATATATTTTACACATGAATTTGATGAGTAAGATTTTGTGTACTCTATATTGTATAAACCATTTTAATTTAACCAGTTCACTATAATGTAAACATTAATGGAGCATAACACAAACAATTCTACATATATTTTAATATCTAAAGGGCATTTTTGTATGTCAAGAGTTATATTTAACAGAGTTATAATATGAATGTGAAAGGAAATTATTTAAAAAATTGAATATACATGAATTGGAACTATATATAATTTTTTTTTTAAATGCTAGACCCAAAAAGTAAAGAGATTTGGAGAAAGTAGTCTACATATCTTGTGAAAGTTCCCTTAGAGCAATACTTCTTAAGCTGAGTTTCAGAGAATCTACACCCAAATGATGTTCAGAGGTTCTCTGGTCACATGAGTGGTGTGCTAGAGCCAGCTCATAGTAGATAACACATTGAGTGTTAAATGTCACAACATGATTTTTATTTTATTTCTTTATTATATAAATTTTAATTTTTGTCCATCTTTAATGAGCTAGATAACATAGGATGAGTTTAAGGTATGTAGCATGATGATTTGATATGTGCATATATCACAAAATGATTATCACAGTAAGGTTAGTATAAACATTCACCGTCCCACAGTTACCATTCTTTTTTTGTGTGTGTTGTAAAAACTTTTAAGATCTACTGTCTTAGAAACTTTAAAGTATACAGTAGAGTATTAATTTTTGTCATGTCTACAGCCATGATGTCATGAATAGGCCCGATCCCATCTGATCTCAGAAGCTAAGCAGAGTTGAGTCTGGTTAGTACTTAGATGGGAGACCTACCTAGGAAGACCAGGTGCTTTAGGCATAAAAATAATAATAAAAAAATAAGAGATTGTAAGCTAACAAGGTCCTTGCAATCTGTGGGATCAACCAAGGGTTGCCTCACCTAAAAAAAAAAAAATTGTTTTGTATCCTGCAACTTTACTGAATTTATTTATTAGTAATAACAGGTATTTTGTGGAGTCTTTAGGGTTTTCTATAAATGAGATCATGTCATCTGCAAACACAAATTTTCCTTCCTCTTTTCTAATTTAGGTGCAATTCTTTTTCTTGACTGCTCTGGTGAGGACTTCAAGTACTGTGTTAAATAGGGGTGGTGAGAGTGGGCACTTTTGTGTTGTTACTTGTCAGACTTTCACTGTTGCTTATGATGTTAGCTGTCGGCTTGTCATGTGTGGCCTTTATTATGTTTAGGTACAGTCCTTCTATATCCAAGTTGCTGAGAGTTTTTATATGAAAGGATGTTGAATTTTGTCAGATGTTTTTTCTACATCTATTGAGGTGTTCATATGATTTTTATCTTTTATTCTATTAGTGTGACATATTACATTTATTGATTTGCATATTGAACCATCCTTTTATCTCAGGGATAAATCTCATTTGTCTATGGTGTATGTTCCTTTTAATGTGCTGTTGAATTTGGTTTGCTAATATTTTGAGAATTTGTACATCTATATTTATCAGGGATAATAATTGGCCTGTAGTTTTTCTTTTTTGTAGTGTCCTTACCTAAATTTGGTGCCAGGATAAAGCCAATATTACCCTGAAATGAGTTTGGGAATATTGCTTCCCCTATAATATTTTGGAAAAGTTTAAGAAAGATTGGCATTAATTATTCTTGACATGTTTGGTAGAATTCACTAGTGAAGCCACCTGGGCTTTTCTTTGTTGGGAGTTTTTTCATTACTGATTCAAACTTGTTATTTGTTATTGGTCTGTTTATATTTTCTATTTCTTCATGATTCAATTTTGGTAAGTTGTATGTTTCTAGGAATTTATCCATTTCTTCTAGGTTGTCCTATTTGTTGGTATATAATTGTTTATGATAGTCTTTTATGATCCTTGGTATTTTTGTGGTACCTGTTGTAAAGTCTCCTCTTTTATTTTAGATTTAATTATTCGAGTCCTCTATTTTTCCTGGTTAGTTTAGCTAATGGTTTGTTAACTTTATTTTTTCAAAGAAGCAACTCAGTTTTGTTAATATTTTCTATTGTTTTCCTATTCTCTGTTTCATTTATCTCTGCTCTAATCTTTATTATTTCCTTTCTTCTGCTAGCTGGGTCCACATTTAAGCAGAGCAACTGGGTGAGTTTCTTGGTTTGGCAAAGCTGCTGGTCGTGTTCCCTGACATGGTGATACTACTGGTTGGATTTCTTGACAGGGCAAAGCTTCAGGCTGTGCTCTGCAATAGCTCTTGGTTGGGAGGGGCTTTGGGCTATACTCTTTGATTGGCTGCTTCCACTGGCTAGACTCTGAATTTAGGTGGAGCTACTAGCTGGACCTCATAGACGAACAAGGCCTCAGGCTGTGCTCTGCAATCAGATGGTGCCACAGCTTATGCCCCAAAGTTGGGCAAGGCTATAGGCTGGATTTTAAGATCAGGTAGGCCAATTGGTTCTCCTCTGCTGTTGGGCAAGATTGCTGGATGGACTCTCTGGCTGAGTGGGACCTTCAGCTATACCCTGTGGTTGGGTGGGGTTGGAGACAGTGCTCCATGGTTAGGTGAGGTCACTGTCTGGACTCCCTGGTCAGGTGGGGTGGCAAGCTATTATCTGTGATTGAATGGGGTCATGGCTGTGCTTTCTGCTTTGGAGTGAATAGGCTATGTTCAGAAATTGGACAGGGCCATATGCCAGGCTCCACTGATGATTTGGGTTGTAGGCTTTGTTTTGAGGCTGGACAGTACCATAGACTAGGCATTGAAGCTGCCCAGCATCACTGTTCAGGACCCCTGTTTATTTGGAGCCAGAGGCTATGCTCAACAGTCGAATGGGACTGGGGATTTATCCCCCTTTCCAGGAAGGGCTATAGAATGGCCTTTATGGCTTATATGGTCTGTTGGCTTGGAATCCAAATCAGGCAAGACTGCCGACCAAACTCTCTTGTCAGGTGGGGCCACCAGCTTGGCTCTCCAGATGGGCAGAGCAGCTGGCTAATATCTGTGCTTGTGTGCTACTGTAAGCAGGAATGTGACCTGCCAAGATCTGACTGCTAGTTACCTCCTTTCTCTGTCACTCTCTGATCCTCCTGTGTTGAGCTCCAAAGATCCCCCAGTGATCTCTGTGAGGTGAGACTTGAGTGCATCTCTGGGAATGGTCCTGGAATGCTGAGAAAGCTGGATGCCCAACATAGTTTCTTGCTGGAGAAACCAGAGGCCCAAGATTGCTCCATTCATGTGAAGCCATGCTGGTCTGGGGGCGGGGCAATTTGGTCCAAGTATAGCCAACTCTCCAACCCTTCTAACAAGCTTCCTTCTAGCCTCATTACCAGGTTCTGGAATTTTCACAATAGTGTCTTGTCTATGGACAGTTGCTAGTTGGTCTTGTAAAGGGGACTGAAGTTGAGAATGACTTGTGTTGCCATCTGGAGGAGATCACACCAATGTTCAGGAATTTTTCGAGTCAGTTTTTTAATACAGTTGTTATTAAGTATTATATTAACATAATTAAATGAATTATATTTTTTAAAAAATAATGTACTTTCAAAACTCATTTCTTCCTTATTATTATACTATATTTTATAATTACTTATTCCCTTGAAGTTATTTACATATATTGTAGCTATACAATGAAAACACTATACAATGGCACATTTCTGTGTTTCTCTTCCCAACTCTGAATTCGATGACATTGTGTTCATAGCCTGAAATTAAGCATGGTGAGAATATTTACGCCATAGGAATCCAAGACATTATAAATCAAGGCTTGGTTTGTTGTCCTGATTGTCCAGACTTATAAAAGTAATAGAGAAAATGTTAATAATGCAAATTTAACTTTAAAAAAAATGTGTAATGTATATAGCTATTACATTGTGAAAAGCATAAATGTTAAAGAAATAGTCATCTAGTGTTCAAAACTATTATCTAATTCAACAAAAATTTGCTCAAAATGTTCTGACATACCTCTTTGTGGTTTCTCTTTCATCTTGCTTGGGACGCCTCCACCCCTAGATCAACCAGCATTCATTTTGGAGCTGTTATGTTTGTTCATTAATTGTACCTATATGTTGGTTACAGATATAAGAGTTTGGCAAAAAATCAAGAAAAGCATTTTGTGAGAATTATTTGGCCATATGAAATTTATAATTGTATATTTTATTATTAATTGTGTGTTAATAACATTTATAGAGTAGTTGTAATAAACTTATGTTTATATATGCATGTGTATATATGTGCATATGTATGTATGCACATGTGTATCTATCTATATATCTATATCTATATATCTATCTATCCATCTATCTGTCTCTGTCTGTCTGTCTCTCTGTCTATCTATATGTCTATCTGTCTGTCTATCTGTCTGTCTATCTATCTATCTATCTATCTATCTATCTATCTATCTATCTATCATCTATCTCTATGCATGTACTCTTTTCCTTTCAGAGAGCTGGTTGTTAAAAGTTTACCAGCACATCACTTGTTATACATAATTTCTGATTATTTCCACACTGTAATTAGGATTGCATTTCATTCTTTACTTTCTGAGTCTGTTTCTTTAAAGTATATATTGTAGTGTCTTGAGGTTCCTACATAGCATAGACCCTCTTGGAGCTTCACAGGAAATCTTAAAAGCTCTGAGAAGACCTTCAGTGAGGGAGCCGGTTTAGCTTTTAATCAGCACAGTGTTTCCAAAACTTTGATCACTAACTGTTTTTTCTCTCTGTGTGCAAATATTGATTTAATGGTTTGGAAAATGCTCCTTTAGAGATTGATCAACCAGGGTCGTTTGTACATTGGATCTTTTATAACCAGTTTCCATAGCTAGAAATATAGTTCTCTATGTACCCTGATCTTTTGATCAGTGGTTCAAAGACATCTTTTTGAGTGAACACTCAAACTATTATTTTCTCACACAGAAGCAAATATGCTGTTATCAGTGCAATGACCAGATTTGTTGGAATGGCTTAGATTCTCCTTGGGAATTCTGTAACCATTCTTCTAGAGGTGGTTTTTTATAGTGGTTCTGATGCTTTGGACCCTGAATCTTTTTGGTGTAAACAATTTTCTTCCAGGAAGTTTTAGGCTTATGATGAGGAGTGGCACATCTCTGGGAAGGAGCAATACCCACACCCATTGCTGGCTTTTCAGTACACTCGCATGTAATTGTGGAGACATTTAAGTAATTATCAAATGACATGTGGGGAAATATTACGGAAACCATCTTCACTGATTATTTTGCAACGTAGCTGGAATTTTCTTTCAATCTCCACCTTCTGCTATAAGTATTTAGCAAATGCCGTAGTATCTTGAGTACATTTTTCTTAACACGTATTATCATGTTACCCACAAAGCTCTGACAGTATATGCAAATTTTCAAGATGAGAAAGGATCAATGGCAACAAGTGATCCAATCACAACCCAGACAATATTGTCAACTCTGGGTGTCTGATCTCAGCTTGAAAGATTCTATGAGCTGAGGAAGCCAATCTCTTTTATAACATATCTAATTGGTAGAAAGTTATTTATACTGATTCCTAATTCACCCGGTAACTTCCCATTAGTTCCAGGGCTGTGATCTGGGGCTGCATAAAAAGACATTTATCTTTCTTCTACTTGGGAGTTCTGTAGTATTTGCAAAGGCCACCATCCAATTTTTAGTTACTTCTCTTTTCCAGCTCAGTGAACTCAAATGCCTTTTGTATTTCCTTATATGACTTCTTGCCAAACTGTAAAGCTTGTCTGCATGCATTTCAGTTTGCAATCATCCCATTTAATATAGTCCTCAGGACAAAATTATGTACTCCAAGGAAGTTCTAGTCGGTACACCCAAGGAGATCATTGGCTTTTGTATGTGAGACTCTGAAATTCTTCTGCCAAATTTAAGTAAGGTTATATTGAATCTTGAGCTTACAGCTGTCTATCTAGTATCTAACTTTGTATAATGGGTGCTAGTTGAGACACATTTTTCTCTATCCTATCCTTATTTCCATCATATGAGATTTGGTCTGTCATCCCTATCCATTGGATGCTTTGAGTATTTACTTCTTCCATCCAACTCAGTACTTTTTTTTGTTGTTAGTTTCGTTTCATCTGCAGATTAAATCAGCCAGGTATCAATGTTTTTGTTCAGGTGATTAATCAAAACACTAAACCTGATAAACTGTAAGGGTATTCTTTTTCTTTATTCTTTTAATGTTAATTTAAAATATAACAGTATGGTCACATGGAGCTTTTGCAGCCAATGATTTTTATTCTATTTTATGAGATTATACAGAAATTGTGTTAATAATTTTAACGGTTTATATATTTTGGACTTTTAGTAACTATTTAATATAATGCTTCAAAATTCTTATCATCCATCAGACTTTAGAACTTAAATATTAAACTTCTAAAACCTAAATGAAAATGAGTATGTCTAATATTTACTAACAAGTATTTCAAGAGGCACAATAGTTTAGAATCCAAACCTTTAAAATAAAAAGAATACTGAGTGGAATTTATAGTTTCCTTACCAGTCTATTGATCTTTTTTTTTGGTAAAACTTGAATTTCAAAACCATCTTGATGGTCTTCATATAAGCTTTCATTCATAATTTCTTAAATTTATTGAATAATTTAGGCGGAGAGGGCTTGGAGAAAGACCTACTGACAATTATGCTTTCTAGTTTAGATTGAATGGATGGTGAGAAACACAGTATGCTATTGTTCAAGATTTTCACTTTTATTTTCTTCAAAATAGAATGAAAGTTCTTAGCATATGGGGCACAACAAGTAGACTGACTAATAGTAACCTCTTTAATATATTTTAGCTCATCTTTTAAAAACACAAATCTGGTCAAGTTTTAGGATGTAACGTAAGTTTATTTTATACCAGTAATAAGTGAATCAGATGACATTGCTTTTCTACTTAAATTCTCCAGTTACTGCTTATTTTAATACTCAAGAAATATAAACTCCTTATTTTGACTTTCAAAAACTGATCAGATCTGCCTAGCCTAGTGTCTTTCCTCTCCAGCTTAATTTTCTACTTCAACCACCTTTCTTTTTTTCCCTCAAACAGGATGAGATCATTTTGCCCAAAGACTTTGCACCAGCTTCCAGCAAACGTCTCCTTGAAGGCTATAGAGCCAGAATTTTGAGTGTCCCTTTTCTTCTCACATTTCAAGACGTCAGCTCAAAGGCCACCTTCTTAGAGAAGCCTTCTCTGATGACTCTATTAAAATAAGTCTTCTTTCCCCACTAGTTGCTCTTTATCATACAACTCATTATTTTCTTTGTGTCTAGCCATTGAATATAAATTCTGTGAGAACAGAGACTATGCCCTATTTATGGCCATAACCATTACCTGGAACAATGCCTGGCACATAGTAGGCACAGAAAGAAAAAAAAAACTTCGCTAAATAAATAAATAGATAGATAGATAGATAGATTCTTGTAGTTCCAGCAGATCAGTGTCTACTCCTTGCTCTTATCGTAGTTCCTTTTAATCAGAAAGTTACATAGGGCAGCAATAAATAAGAGATGAGTCAGAAAGAATACAAATGTTGACATAATCATGAAGTTTACAGAAACAAATATTGTGTCTCAAACGATGACCTTTCCCCCTAATTTAAGAGCAACTAGAAGTTATTAGACAGGAATTTCCTTAATATTTCATCTCTAAGCTTCTAAATTAACCTCTATAACTTTCCTTTATTCCTTCTTTTCCACTGGGGTTGGGGGAAGCACTGCTACATCTGTTTGAGGGTCATCCTTCCATCTGAGTTCTGGATCCCAGCCTATGCAACCTTTTTTGGGATCTTGGTCCATTGATTATCCCTCCTCTTTCCAGTATCTACAACCACTCCCCATCTATTTGTTCTTTTTCACTGGCATTTCAACAGATTACTCAAGAAACATCCATCTTTTAAAATAAGTTCTTTTAATCCCTATTTCCCTTCTCCCATTCCAGAAAGCTCTATCTTTTTGATATAGGACATCGCTTATAAAATTCTTAATCTTTTAGCGGAAAATGATAAGAGACGTCTCTTGCAGAGTTCTTCATTTTTTGGGGGGGAACCTAATTAAGTTTTCTTCCCTCCTTCCTTTGGGAAAAATACCCTCTCCCCCAAATTCAGATAATGACCCTGAAACTGGTAACTCTGGTCCTCCAGCATTTGATAAGGATCATCAGACCATCATGCAGGAATGGCCCAAGGCCAGGCAGGGTTCTTAGAGTTTGACAGGAGAAGGGTCTTTAGGCCAAAGGTCTTTTTAATTCTTTAAGAAATATATTAACCAAGCCTGTTTTCTTTTACTCACTTAATAGGCAAATTTATAATAGAAATGAATAGATATATGATTTAAACAACGTTTGTATCTTCTTTTCCTTATATAGAAGAGGCTTCCCATCCCTCAACATCCATACTAATAATAAGGGGGTTCAGAAAAGAGTTAGGTGGGAAAATTAGATAGGGAGTTTCAGGTCTGCCTGCAAAGACACTGAGGTCACCCTATTCTAGGAAGGGTCTGTCCTAGCCTGCACACAAATAAGCAATCCAGAAGGCTATTTTGGGCTAAAAGTAACTCATACCAGGAAATAAGTGGGCAGAAAATTGGGTACCAGTTTTAGCCAGTCACTCGCACTTGTGCAATGAAGACCCCAATGACTTTCGACTCACGTGAGCCTCATTATACCATCATTATAATAGGATGCATATGCCCAGAAGTTCATTAATATCATTATAACAGACCGAATTCTGGGAGCGAACATGCGCAAAAAGCAAATGAAGAATCACCAAGTCTTGTCCATCTTGATTATCAATCAAGGAAGCCAGCTCTAAGAAAAGTGACCACCCACAGCAAATAGGGATCAAAACCCTGAAGGCTTTGTCACCAGGCCTTTTTGAACCATGCTTCTCTTGCTCAGGGCCACTTCCACGTCTAGAAGTGTACTTTCTTTCTAATAAAGTTTTTTTCTCTACTATATTTCAGTATCTTGCTGAACTCTTTGTTTGAGACATCAAGAACCTGGACAACACACCAGGAGAGGATCCCTGCTCTCTGGTAACATTTTTATATACCATACAGGAAGCATTGTGTACACTTTATCTGTCTCTGCTTTATCTACTCACTTCTCGACCTACTGCAGTCCAGTTTCTGTCCAACTTCTCTGACCAAGACCACAAATAGCCTCCTTGCTGTCAAGTCCAATGATGCTTCCTAATCTTTATCTTTCCTGATCTCTTCACAGAATTATCCAGTCTCTCTTCTGGAAATATTATCTTATATTCATCTTCATAAAATTATAGCTTCTTAATTGTCCTTTGAATTTTATGACTACCCTTAGTCCTTTTTACTTCTATCCCAAAAATGTTGATATATCATGGAGAATCTGTTCTGCACTATATAATCTTTGTTTATTCTATGCATTCTCCCCCCGTGATCTCCTTAACCCACATAGCTTTCCTTCTAACTATATATCAATGATTCCCAAATCCAAATTTATATCTTCTGCTCAGATATCTCCTGAGTATCATTCGTGTATATATATATATAATTTCTAACTACCTGAGATATCTGTTTGGATGTTTTACATATAACTTAGCTTATAAAACAGTGGACAGTGGATTGGTCATCTTTCTCAGCAAAGCAGAATACCTTTTCGTGTTCTCTCAGTGAATGGAATCTCTACCTACTAAATGAGCCATATACAAGTCTGAAAGTTGTACTTAATTTCTCCCTATCTCCTGTCCCCAACATCCACTCAATCTTTATGTCCTATTAAGTCTAACTTCCCAGCTTCTCCAAAATCCATCTACCATCTCTATTTCTATTCTTTCCATCCCAAGTCAGGTTGTTACCTTCTCTGAAATAAATTACTGGAACAGTCATCTTAGTGGTCTCTCTATCTTTAGTCTAAAGCTCCAATCTATTCTCCACATTGACACTAGTGTGATCTTTCTAAAAATTTCTACTTAAAAAAGATTTTTTAATGGTTTCCCTTTGGTCTCAGCATGTTTATAAAATCCTGCATGATCTTACTCTTCAGTATTTTCTCTCGTGAAATTCCATCTTGTACTTTATGTTTCAGCCGGTCAGTGTTTCCTTTTTCTCTTTGAGTATACTATGCACTACCCACTCCTTTTCCCCCACTCCCTTTACTAAGGTAGCAACATCTTTTGGGCTCAGATTAGTGCTTCTGTTGGGAATTGGTATTTGCTAGACTATGCGGGTTGCAAGCCAGAGAAACAGACTCTTTCTTACACACTAAGAAGGATCGTTCAGAACAGCACAGGGAAGAATTGTTCAGAATGGCACAGGATAGTGCAAAGAAACAAACAAAAGCTAAAAACTCAGGACTTGGGAGGGACATGAATGAAGACAGCTCCAGAATCTAAAGGATAGAAACCAATGTATTATCTTTTAAGCTTCTGTCATTAGAAAACTTCCAACCATTTTTGATCTTGTATCAGTCTATGCAGGATTAATATTTCTGGGGGTGAACACCTGATGATTGCTTTAGTTAGAATCACAGGTCCACAACATGAACAGAGGGCTGCCCTCATTGTTAATGGGAAAGTACCAGGACTGCAGTGAAACTAGAAGAAGTCTCCAAAGGGCAATTAGGTGCTAGTGCTTGAAAAAAGGGAAAAGCATGCTGGGTGGGCAAAACCAGAAGATGACCACTACAACAGTGCTTCCAAATACCTCAAATTTTAATTTGGTGGCCTTTCCATGCACCGTGAGAATTGTCGCCTGATTTTTGTTGTTGTTGTTGTTGTGCTCAGCAGGCTTCTAACCTGTTTGTTCCCTGACTGGATGGTTAGCTTTGTTAATACAGGGACTGGCACTTAACGGATAATCCATAAACATTCGCTTAATACAGGATGAAAAGAAGAGATTTAAGTAGATGCACAAAACATGTTCTGAAATGGCTTTAGTGGCTGCTTGGTCTATGTTACATAATTTTAAGAAATGAAATTGAAAGTTTTTGAAAGATCACCAATGTCAATTTACTTGAACATAATATTGTGAAGAATCTAAACTTCTCATGGGTAAAGAAAGAATTATTTATATTTTTGCATTTTATTTTTTAAATATACCTCATGTAATACTTACTATAGAATTTACATAAAATTTCTCTGAATGGGCATTAATTGAATTAAAGCTTTTTCTTTGGTATTTCTTTTTCATGGACATTTCTTTAATATTTTAGTAGTAATATGTTAATCTTAAGCACATCCTAATGCTTTCTCTCTTTTTCCTTCCTTTGTGTATGTGCTGTTTCAGTTTTTAATACCACTAATGACTTTGAAATGGGACATTGACTCAGAATTAGTGACAATCAAAGTGTTAATGGTCCTTGCCTCTGTGGCCTATCAGCAGCTCATCTTAGCTGATCATTAGCTTCCAGAAAATAAGCTGGATCAGGCTTTCCCAAGATGTGGCCATTTAGAAAAGATTCCTAATTGTCATTGAAACCTCTCACTCATCTTTCATTGCTTTTTCTATTTTTACATCTTCTTGGCTCATGCTTTTGATGGAAGGGGTAGAGGTCTATGCCATTTATAGTGGGTAGTCAATAAGAGTAATAAAAAAAAAAGAGAAGTAGAATAAAGTATTCAAACTTAATTCACATACACCATAATAAAATCATGGAACTTAATTGCCAGAATCAACCTTAGAGATAATCTAATCAAAGCCCTTATTTCTCATTTTAATAAAAGAGGAAAGTGGGATCTAGGGAGGTTAAGTGACTTGCCCGAGTTCTGTAAAAGGAATAACAAACTGTAGGCAAATATAGTTTGCTTTTCTAAGTATTTATGAATCCTTTCCATTATTGGGCTTTTCACCATAGATTCATCTTGATGAATCAGTTTGCAAAATAACAGTGGTGAATGAAAGCAATAAAAATTTCATTAATGCAACAATCAATGGTGCAATTTGCACTTCTTGATTGGTGATGCTCTGGAGATTGTCATATTCAAAAGACAATAGTAAACAAAGAAAAAAACAGACAAAAAATTGGCAATGACATCATGGGGATTAGCCAAAATGCATTTTCTCCTGAAAAGTATTATGATTCATCTAACCAGGGTTTAGCAAGGAGTCAGTTATAGAGATGCTAAACTCCTTCTTGTTGGAAAGATTTAAGTAATCCTTAATCTGTTTGTCTTGCATTGATTTATAATGTACTATTTCTGGATCTGTTTGCCCTGGGCTTCATTCCTTGCTCTTCCCCTGCTCTGTTCTGTGTCATAGAGCATGGGCCACTTTAGACTGCTTCCTCCAGGCTCCCTTGTTAGCTGGACAAGGTTTCCTGGACCCGGCTCTTATTAGTGTGTGAGCTTCATTGTTCAGACTCCTGTGAACTGGTTGTTAACACCAGTTTACACCATCATTAAACATTAAATTATCAAATTGTACAATTAATTATATTTAAAAGAAAAGGTGATATATATCCCCCAAACTTATAATTTGCTAAGTATTTTACTACCTCTTTTCGACTGCCTCTGCTCTAGAGGTTATTTATGGTATTACGTTTATATGAGGGAAACACTATAATGGTGTGCAATTGTGCATCTCTTCCTAACCTCTAATTCAGTGACCGAACAAGTCACTTCAAACTGGCCAGGTGAGAGTATTTACACTACATTAATAGTGTGAATAGTAATTAGCAAATGCCATAAATTCGTGCATTTTTTTGGAGAGTTAGGTGTTAACTTGCTGTTGTCCAGTAGCATTTGGCTGATGAGAAGAACCAAGGGTGTCTTGGAAGGTGGGGGAAAGGGTGAAGCACGGGTTTTCCAGCTCTCGTGTGGCCTGTGGGACATCCCCTGCTTTGTCTTCTCCAGTTGCACCTCTGGCATTGTGTTATTGCTAGTCTTTGGGTTGCTTTACTGTCTGCCATTACCATTAAATTTCTCAGCTCTTTTATTACCCATGTAACGGCGAACTCCCTGCTTTAAATTTCTGCTGTATTAAATATTTGAATGGTTTTCTTTTTCTTGATCAGATCTTGTTTTATATACACAGAAAATTTATTTAAATAGGTGTCTTTTTTTTTTTGGTAGCATTTTTATGTTAGAGCTTATGTAATTTAAAATAATATGCAGCATTAGAAATGGAAGGCACTTTCTTTATTCAGGTGAAGAAGTAAAGATCCAGAAAGGCTACGTAATTCATCCAAGGACCCACAGTAAGTTGAGAAAAGGCAATAACAGCTTCCCTAGCATTTGCTGAGATTTATGAGATACACATTAATATTTTGAACTAGAGCTGATATAAAATCTATTAGAATTGCTGAATTCTTCCAGTACTTTTCTGAGACATGATTTTTTCCCCTCACTAAAATACATGCAAATAAGCCAATATCAATTTTTAAAGGCAGCTCACATGCTGTCTTTATTTATTTACCTATTTTTTGTTTGTTTATGTAGTCGTGGTGGCTTAATGATGCCCAGAATGCTAAATTTGGTAGAATCAGCATGATTTTAAAGTATTGAATTGATTTTTGAATGTCATATTGACAGTCAGCCATCTGTTTTGCTGTCTTCCAGAAATAGCCTATTGGCTATATAGCTGCTATGTCTAGGTTCTTCTCTATTTATGAAGGCCCATTAACTTATCATTTCATATAGTGACCAAATCCATACACTTCTATGGGACACAGAAGGAGGCAGATACCAGGAAGAACAGTTTCTTCTTTTCTTTATGGATCTGAATAATAAAGAGAAAATGGATTTCATTTAGGGAATGACAGTGGTTACATAGTTCATCTCATAAAGAAGTACTGATTTTCAAATTCTGCTAAATTGGCTAGATTATAAACACTGCTCATGTAATGTGATATCTTGTAGGCCTCTTTTAGTACTCCGTTATTAAAATATGAAAGAAAGCACCAATTAAATTTGCCTACATAGAAACATTTATATTAATGCATGATGATTAACTGTAAGTTAATCTGCTCATTCAGAAAAAATATTTTAAGGTGGCATGATGATAAGGCTGTATTGATGACCTACACTGCCCCTTATTAATGTCATCGAAAGTCAAACGTGACACATTTTGGAGTGGCGTGCTGGCAAGTCTCACAGTGGCGTGCTGGCAAGCTTTCTACAAGTGTCATACTCACCTTTGGCCACAAGATGCCGCTCAATAATCCATTATGATTTAGGTTCTTTTGTTACAAGCCAAATGACATTTCCCTTTATTTTACATGCTCTCCAATTACATATTAAAACTCATAGTGGGTGGGTTGGGGGAGGAGGAGACCTCCTCCCTGAAGACATTTTTTAACTTGTGTGTGGGCAATCGATGAATAATTTCTTTAAGATATACAAATGCAGGTTGAGAATTCTGATAACAGAATTGTTGCATCCTGTTTCTGTGCTTGTGTGTGTACATGTCTGCACCCGTCTTGTCACCCACCCAACCTTTTCTGTTTAGTCACTAGCACCATCTGCCCCCAAATGAAGTAATTTCCTGCAGGCCCTCGCTAGCAACACACAAAACAACCTATTTATATAACTATTCAAAATGTCAAAGGATTATCTTAAAATGAAAATACAAAATCAGTTTTCTGTGTTTCGGGGAGCAATTAAGTAGTCACAACATGGCAGTCCATAGATGAAAGCTGAAGAAATGATCATTTGCAAAGGTAATCACTGGAAGAAGATAACTTTTTCCCTAAGTCCTTGTCTGGAAAATGAAATCATAGTATGAAGATTCTCTTTGATAGAGATGGCTATGGTCTTTAAATGTTCACATCAAATTTGTGTTACATTCAAATTTATAGTTTTTTAAGACAAAGCTTCTCTACAAATACCTTTTTTTAAAAAAAAAAAAATAACCAGTGTCTAAACAAATAAAGACCTATGAGCATAGGACAAGGGTGGTCATATGATCAGAAAGCATTCTCTGGGAAGTGGAAGAGTCAGAATTAGATAAGAAGCAGCTATGTAAGGAAATCTCCACTAACATTTGTAGGAAGGTTACATTGCCATTTGGCAATGACAGAGCTGATGTGGCTCCTAGATAAAACTGCCTGGGTGGTATGATTTTGGTGATGTCAAGAAATAACCCTCAACATAGTAGGTCCTTAGCAGGTCCTTTCATTTTGGTATGAGTTGTTTTTCACATACTTTGGGCTCAGCTGTCTGAGCACAGGATTTTAGGTGATAGAGGCTGATGATCAATGGAAACAAAAATATAAGACCTGTGCGGGGGGGGGGGGGGTGGGGGGTGGGGGCGGGGTGGGAGAGAGGAAAGAGAATAGGCAGCAGAAATGGAGTGAGAATGACCTGTGGACATAGAGGATGCTCTAGAAAAAGCCCCACCTACTGCATTGTTCTTCCTGTGATCTGTCTTTAAGACTGGATCAACTTGGTGGTGAGAGCCTCTAGTAAGGTAATAAAAAATGAATGGACAGGGTTATTAACTGCTGAGTCTTGTGGGCCTGCTTTCTCATTTTATATCATTTTATTTTAAGGATATGTATCTGGCTCCTTATATCACTGATATATCACACTCCTCTCTTTATTCTCATTCATTCATTCATTCTTGTAAAATTATCCATTCAATGACTATTTATCTTGTACTTACCATGTGCCAGTTATTGGGTTAGATACAGTGGATATGAAGATGAAAAGCATTCATTTGTTGGATCTACAAGGAGAAAATCACAGAAACTATTATGCAGAAAAACACCCATTTTTTTCTTAAGAATATTCTAACCAATATAATAAATGTTAAATTCGCCTTTATTTGGTATAGGTTTTATTTGTTATAAAAATGTTACAGTGAAAAAAAAAATAGCTTCTTTAGACCAGTAAAGTTCTCACTCTTTCACTTGCACAGGAATCACCCTAGAATTTTGTTAAAATATAGATTCTAATTCAGTAGGTCTAGTGTGACACTTGAAGTTGTGCATTTCTAATAAGATGGACAATGCTGCTGGTTTGGGAAAGAGTCATGAGGCTTTAGGTGGACCTACTGTGGGGTGATTAGATAGCCAGAAAGAGATGTTTCTTACAGTGAAATGAGTTTCTTCTACATCAAAAAGGGAGGAAGTGTTAAGACAAGTCTCTCTAAGAGTAGGCAGGATCTGTTTATGATGAATCGTTAGCTGCCACCTGACTTTCTGTACAGGTTTTTTCAGGACCAGACATAACATACTACACACCAGGATACAGGTTTTCTCCTAGGAGCGGTACAGATCATCACCTGCATCACTGTTTTGAAACATCACAACCGAAATGGCTTTTATGTTCCTACAAGAAGAAGAAAAAGGCATCGCTTTTGAAGGGAAAAAATAGTTTTCCAATAACCCCCATTAACTACAGGGGTCATTGTGGGTAAAATGAATGGGATTAGAAATCTGCTAAAAGCTGCAGTATATGGTACGCTGTGACTGACAAGCCTTTTGCTGAGTAGTTACAAATGGGACTAATGGTTTAAACTTGTTAGTCATTGTCAGAGGCTCTGATCCTTGAGTCAGCCATGGAAGCTATGGCAGAAATCGATAAGGCACCACTTTCTGCAGTGAACTGCTAGACCATATAGATTGCCTGGAGGGAAATGCTGAGTTCCCTCCCAGGCTGCCAGATGAAAGCAGGCAGCTAAATCTCCAGGAAGATTGACCATACTGCTCAGGGCAATTAGGCCTTTCACCACTTTGAATGATGATTATAAATGGGGGAGAGGGTTGGGAGAGGGGAGGGGAAGACAGCGCTGCAGGACAAACTGAGAGCTAGAAGCCATTTTGGGGAGCCTTGTCAGTTTCATAGTCACTGAAGGGCATTTTTTTTTTTTTTCCTTTACCTTGTTCAGATTGTTATACAATGAATGTTCTGGGGCTGCTGCTTTTTTCTTTCCTTTATTTTTCTTTAGAAGCTGGAAAAAGGAGGACAGACTGTGAGAGCAACACTTGGTTGCTGATAAACAGTAAACTACAGCTGAACTTCATTAATCCGTCCAACCCCTAAAGCTTGGGGCCTGAGAGCCTGCTGGGGGCGGGCTTCCTGTTGGGCGCATTTCAAAACAATCACATCCCATTGTTCAGTGCCTTTTTTGGGTAGATCCCTGCGAGGGTGCCAAAATCATCAGCGAAAGAAAGTGCATGTTCGCGCAACAATTATAGACAAGCTGCAGATTATCAGCAGGCTGCACAGGGCGAGGTGCTGGGGCCCATTTGGCGGGGGGCTCTGCTTTCAAGAGGAGCCCCATAACTGATGCACGCAAAGCTGCACCCAGTGTTATTACGAGAGCAGCCAAGTGCTCCACAGCTGCCCAGGCTGCGGGAAGCCCAGATGTGCAGGAGGAAAGGAACTACAGGACACGTGTGCGGCTTTACTCTGGTTCTCTGCTGAAAGGCGGAACAGTTCTACCTCATCCTGAAGAGTTTCTGGCCTCTTCCTGCCTCATTAGGCTGGCATTTCTGCTCAAATTTCAGCAGAGGGATGTACCTCCTTTCCACTGTTGTTGTGGAATTCCGTTCTCATTCTATTATTAGCTTCTTGATTGATTTGTTTAATTTTTTTCCTTTTCATACTAGTCCCCGGCTCCTATTTTACTATTGACTTAAGTTATATTGTAAACCATGTTCTGTTAAGTATTGTTTACCTGTCAAGTGGTTGGGGAGGCAAGATGTTGTGGGAATAATCCCAAATTGCCACTCTGTGGGAGGGCTGTCAATCAGGCGTTCTTGGACAATTTCATCACTCTGGTGAATCCAGCCCTTGGTGGAGAGTGTTGAAAAGTCTGCTTTTTGAAGTTTGCTTGGCTGCTGATGACTGGGAAAAGGTTTGCATCTTGACAATACATACACCAAGAATTCAAATGCTGATATTCATTAGGACAGTGGTTCCCCAATTTTTGGCACCAAGGACAGGTACTCCTATGAGACTCTAATGCCTGATAATCTGAGTAGAGCTGAGAGGCAGCGATGTCAGCTCTGGTGAGAGGCCGTAAATACAGATGAAGCTTTACTTGCATATGTGCAGCTCACCTCTTTCTATGTGGCCTGGTACCTAACAGACCATAGCCCGTTACTGGTCCGTGGCTCAGGAGTTGGGGACCCCTGGTAGGCGGCACGAAGATACTTGGGGGCTGTGAAAGGTCTTTAATGAAAGTGCTCTCCTTGTATGAGGACAATTTAGGAGAATTTTTTTGTTGCCCTTTTCTATTTCAGGAAAAGAGGGGTTCGGGCTCTAAAGAGGTAGACAATAGGGCATTTCTTTGCTCAGCTTCAATTTACTAAACATCCATGAGACAATGTCCACTGTCAGAGACCTCAGCCTGGATGGCTTCCAGGCAGATTGGAGCCTACCTACTCATGATCCCACAAGGATGGATCAGCCACTTATAAAAACAAAGGGGAATTATTATAACTACTACCCCAATCTTAATCACAATCATAAGTAAAATAAAATGGAGCAATTTATTTCATTTGGAAGATTCTTTTATAAAGTAAGTGAATATGACCTTCCCCAACCTCCTTTAATGGCATAAAATGAGAATTTTTTTTCTGCAAATCAAGTACATTTAAAAGGAGCTATTAACTCTTTTAGGCAACCAAGGAATTACTGGTTGCTTCAAAAAACAAAAACCAAAATGCAAAAACAACAGCAAAAAACAAAAACATAATCAGAGAACTTAAATTTTAGAAGAATATATAAAATTTAGAAAAACTCAGTAATATGCTTGCTTTAATAATATTCACTTTAGCCATGGTTATTCTTAAATCATAATTCTACTGAGGGTGATATTCTAGAGCAGTGGTCCCCAACTTTTTGGCACCAGAGACCAGTGCTCTTATGAGAATCTAATGCCTGGTGATCTGATGTGGGGCTGAGGCAGTGATTCTAGTGTTCAGGAGTGGCTGCAAATACAGATGATACTTTGTTCATTCACCTCCTGCTGTGCAGCTCAGTTTCTAAGAGACCATGGTACCAGTACTTTCAGTTCTGATTCTAACTCAGAGTTTATGGTTGGAATTCGTCTTGATCTCCGTGCTCATCTTTCTTCACTTGTAAAATGGAGGACTTCACTAATCAACCGTAAGTTCCTGTGGTTGGCAGGATAGCACCCGCCCCCCAAAGAGTCTATATCCTAGTCCCCAGAACTTGTGAATATGTAGTAATAAAAAATACATAGTAATAAGAAATTTTGCAATTATGATTAAGTTAGGGATTTTACAATAGGGAGATTATTTGGGTGATTTTAGTGTAATCACAAGGGTTCTTAAAAGATGAAAGAGACAGAGGAGTCAGATAAGGAGATGTGACAACACAAGTAAAGTCGAAGTGATACAATGTGAGAAGGGCTCAATCTGCCATTGGTGGCTTTAAAGAGGAGTGGACACCATGAGCCAAAGAATGTGGGTGGCCTTGGAAAGCTAGAAAAAGCAAGAAAATGACTTCTCTAGAGCCTCTAGAAAGAAGGCAGCCCTGCCGATATCTTGATTTTAGCCCAGCAAGATCTATTTTGAAATTCTGACTTCCAAAGCTGTAAGATGATGAATTTGTGTTGCCTTTAAGCTATTAAATGTTTGCTAATTTGTTACAACAGCAAGAGAAAACTAATATAGAACACTTTCAGCAATAACTCTCTATGAAACTGTATGTATACTATATGGAGGGTCACTGGAAAATTCCAAATCAGGTAGTGATATACACCAAAAAATGGCTACTAGTAATAATTGTGAAATTTAGGGCTGAATGAATATAAGGCCTATAAAAGCAGAAACCAGTAAAGGAGACAAAATAGAATACTAGAACCCATGAAGGAATAAAGGATGGAAAAGGTGTTTGAGGAGGAACAATCATTCTTTAGCATTTGCTTACATTTAAGCTACTTGAAACAGTTCAAGTATTTTTTTTCCGCTTTGATTGGGAGAATGGAGAATGTCAACAGATGTGACTTTAGAGGAAATAGGATCTTAGAATTAGAAATGACCATTGAGATTGACCTCCTTGTAATGAATGTCAAAATACATTCTGTAGCAATTCTGAAAAGTGTTAGGATATTGTAAGTGATATGCAGACGTCCTTGTATGTGTTCCTTTAAGAAACCTGTGAAATCCCTGGAAAATCAGGAGATCATTACCTATTATCCAAGAGTATCTGGCACTTTTTCCTCTCAAGCAAATCTAATGAAGTCACATGGGTAACTGTAACCTCCCAGTAACACAGGATGTGTAGGTTACATTGGGCCATGAACAATTAATCACCGTTATGGCATAACAGCTCGAATATGGAAATTCTAAAGTTTCTACATGTTGATAAATGGCCAATTGATGCTAAGATCCATCAAATGTGTTGGGGCATTTAGAACTATCACTGCACAATCATGACATGGTCATTATCAGACTGCAAATCGTCCAAAGAAATGACATGCCTCAGGAAGCAAGATTTGCCAGCAGAGCCTGCCTCTTTCTAAACTCAGTGTGAGGCCGACTTGCTGTAAACGAAGCCATACAGCATGTAGATTAGCTCATGTGCGGCAGCTGCATGGCGGAAAGCAATTATAACACACAGGCAACTCCACACGCAGGAACTAGCACCTCCTGAAATATGATCACCTCCGCTTCACTACAGAGGAAGATGCCAAACTGAAATACACACACAGCCGTAATGGAAGAGACCTGAATATATTACAGCAGGGAGCTAGGGTTGCAGCTAAGCAGTTGGCAGAGACCGTTGTTGAAAACTCTTTTAGCTCCTCTGAACTCTGAAATAGGATTCTTATAGTGATAGCATGGTCCACTACTCCTTTGTTTAATGTGGAGGATATTAAAATGAGGACATTATGGTTTTCTTTCTTTTGATTATTCTAGACATGACGATGAGTTCCTTCCCATTGTCATACCCTCTTCCTAGAGGGCCGTTTTCTCAGAAATGAGTGAGCATCAGGCCAGAAGGGCAGACTCAGTGGACTAGATGATTGATGGAGACCAGACCCAAGCTGAACCAAGCTAACTCTATCTCCAATCCCCCACAGACACTTTGAAGACTTGTTTAGTATTAGGATATATGGTGATTTAAAGCTGGGCCTGGAGTGGTCATTTTTGGCATGTCCTCAGTGAAGCAGAAATGGTCAGTATGCAGAGTAAGAAGGAGCCCAGTAGATATACAGACACATGGACCAGAAATATCATGGTCTAAAAAGGATAATTCAGTCATCTTATGATTTTCCATTTCCTAGTTAATCTCCTGTGAGGCCCTGCTATAATTTCTTCTCTTGGTTTATATGAGATATTTCTATATTCTTTCATAAACACTTCCTTTATTTTGCTTTGAGTGGCTTTCTGTTTCTGAGACATTGATTAAATGACACCCCACGTCCCTGTATAGCTTTGGCTGAGAACTTACCACCATGTGCCAGAATTTGTTTTGGTAGTTTAGGTATATCATCTTATTCAATGTCTTTCACCAACATTTAAAGGCTGATATGGTTATTTCAAAAAAATTTTTTCATGAGGAAATAGACTTGAAAAGGTTAGATAATATCTTTAAAGTCACACACTTGATAAGTGGAGGAAGTGGTGATTTCTATTGAAGTTACATTTGCATTGAAATTGATTTTACATTTTCTGTGGAATCATTAAACCACCTACTATATAGTAAATGATTTATGCTATAATTTGAGAACAGAATCTATGTTGAATTACTGAATCAACTTGGGAATATGACTAGAAACCAAATCATCTTTATTTAAAAAGCTAACACTGCCTATGTTTACTTGAGGGATGAAAACTTGCACAGGCCTTGAGGAAAATAGGCTATGTATAAGGATCTTTCTCGGGTAGAGAGAAGGGGTTAAAGCTTTAGAAATGTTACCTAGACTATTTATAGCCTGTTCTTGTTTATAGCTTGCTGATGTATCAACTCTGTGATGCTATAAGGGTGAAAGAGACCACTGGTTATTTGGCAAATTGCTCATCCTAGCCTCTTACAAGAAGATAATCAGAGATAAGATTAGCATTATTTTACCTAAATTAGAATGTTCTGATACTCCTCTTTCTCTTTTCATGTTTCTTTTGAGCATAAGGAAATAAATGTATTATTTAACTGGTCACATTCAGGATCTTTGTTCTCTTTAATTTTTATTTTGCTTTTTCCTTCACTTTAGCTTTTCTTACTATAATGTTTAAGACCATGTAAAATCTGGACACAGTCAATGCCTTTTTCATGGCCATTACTACTCTTTATATGTTCACTATTCCAGCTAACTGAATTGCTTGGAGTTCTTCATAAATTCTTGTGCTCAGTCTGCCCTGTCTGGTGCTTCTTGCCTTACAACCCACTTGCCTCTCCAAATCTAAACACATAAATGTATGACCTGTCCTTCAAGACTCAGTTAAAATATTACTCTTTCATAATGAAACTGTCCTTGATTACCACACCACTCTTATGATTCCTACTAATCAAAACCTAGGTAGAACAGCAATTTCTGCACATGCCTTACTGAACTATAAAGCACCTAGAGGGCAGGATGAATTTTAATCTAATCTAATCTGTCTATCTTCCCTAAAACAAAACACCTTCCATGAAATAAGTATTCAATAAATATGTTAAATTAATAAATAAGCAAATCTTTTATATGGGATAATTTTAATGTAGTTTTGATCTGATATTTATATTTTTTTGTCTCCTGAAATACAAAGATGTAGTGTACACGTTTGTTATCCCTATTGTTATACCATTTGTTATACCTATTGTTTTATCACAATACATGTTTATTTAGTGAATGAGGGACTAAAGAAACAGTCATTGAAAAATATTTTCTAATATGATTCATTGAAGAGGAAAAAACACTGAATTGCTTACTTTTGAGTATTACCTGTTCTTTTTAATTATGTGGAAGCACCCTTGGTTACATAGGCCCTGTAGGCTGGAGTTGATGGCTACTGTATTGATGTAATATGTGGAGTATATTAGACAGGATGCTTAGTTCTAATTAATGTGAAATGCTGGCCGAACTTGCTTTTTAAAAAGGGCAAATTATTAATACACTTTATAAGAAGTCTAGAGGTAGTATAGCTCGAGGATGAGTTAAATTCATGTCTCATCTACATCAAAGACCTACATTCTATACCCTTAGCTTATTGCCTTTGTTCCTATAATAGCTAAAGTATTCATGATTTTAGTGGTTCTAATAATCATATGCAGGCACAATAGTATCCAGTGGAAAAAAAGACAGGACGTCTTTTGAGTTTTTTTGACAGAAGCCCTACAGCCATTTTCTCCTTATTAGCCAGAGTTAACTGTTCCTAAACCACTTTGGGTGAAGGCATTGTGATTACCATAGTTGGACTAGACTTTGAGGATTTATTTCTGATTTCAGAATAAGGTCACCATTACCTCTATTAGATATGTCACTCAATAAAATCCAGATTCTATTATCAAGGGCAAAATGTGTAATGGTTTTTTTGGAAGGCAACACTAGTATTTGCTGCAAAGAGAATAGATCAGTGATTCTCAATTGTGGAGGGTGGAGAGATGTGGGCAACTTTGCCTTCATACCATCAGGGGCATTTGACGATGTCTGGAGACATCTTCGGTGATCTCAACTTGGAGGAGGGGGAGAAGCTGCTACTGCCTTCTGGTGGGTGGAGGTCAGGAATGCAGCCTACAATGCATAGGACAGACCCCACAACGAAGAATTAACTGGCTTTAAATGTCAATGCTGCTGAGGTTGAGAATCTTTGACATGAATATAACTGCCCTTAGGGGCTGATACATTGTCTAAAAATCTTACTATTTATTCATAACATTGACTTCAGACAATGATGATTACTATTCATATATATTTTACATTGAAGGGATAATATATGAATGAATTATTATCCAATCAAAAAATGGCAAAAAATTTTCATCAAATTACCTGGCCAGCCACTTAGCAAGAACCTAGGGAAGTGAATGTGACATATTACAGGGTAGATTCTGACAATGAGACTGAAGTCAAAGAAAAAATGAGTCAGGAGACCAACTTGTGACAGGTAAAACCACTATTTTCTTTACTGAATACAGTAAAAAATGACCAAAGTCAAGAAAAGGGGGAGAAATACTATTTATTAGAGTGCCTATTATTGTAGCAGGCACCATTCAAAGAAATTTAGAATATTTATTATAATAATTTTCCAGATGAGAAAATTGAGTTTCAATGATGTTAGAGTGATTGGGGAAAAAATTCTACATTCAAGAGAAAAATGTTGTCTTCAAATTTTATAATCAAAGAATCATTTTCTCTCATTGGATTTTTTTCCCCATTTCTGAGTAAGTGAGGATATTTAGATGACCTCATAACTTAGGAGGAATTCGAAACGTACCAGTTAAAATTTTGAGACCTGCTAGTTCTGTAAACAGTATTTGTCATGCTTCCTCTATGTTGTTTTATTTCTTTGTATTAGCCCCTAAATTATCACTGATTCTGTAGATCAATCTCTCAGACCAATATAATATCATTTTTTTTCAAAACTGCTGTCATGCTTTATTTTGTTTGTATTCTAAACAGCTCCTGGCACAATGGGCTGCACACTGTAGATATAATAAACATTTCTTAATATTTTTGGCAGTCCATCTTCCAATTCTCCTTTGTATTAATGGAGAATCCACCATTGTGTTGAGATGCAGAACTCTGTCTCCCACCAAGAAGGCTTAAAACTTCATACTTTCCCTCTCCCAGCCTTCTGATCACCACTGAAAAGGGCATGCAACCTAAGCATCACCAATGTGATGCTCTCCTCTTGGATATTATATCACTGAGAGCTCGGAAGCTAAAGATTCTAGATGATATATTTACAAGATAAAAGATATATGGGTCCTTAAGTCCCTACTTGGAAAAGAACTTCTTGAGAGAATTGCTTAATCCACGTTGAATTGCATGACATATCAAGCAGCAAGATTTGCAGATATTATTTGTTATTGCAACCTAGCCAGTCTTCCTGACTAATGCATCGATGAAGAAGTATTTGTAAATAAAAGTACATGAAGAAATTATCCAGTGGGGATAGTGAAGGGGAAAGAACAAAAGTCTTATAGTCTGACAGGACTTTTTGGAACTCCAATTTTGTCTAATTGAGTGACTTTAGGCATTAGCTGAAGGGAAGCTGGAGGTATGTACTGGTCAACACTTTTTTCCTATTCTAGAAAAACAGAGGATATGAGTCCAGGGAAGCTCGAGTAAGATAGATTCCACTAAAGTCTTTTTGGCTGAAAGACAACATGTTCACCAAGAAACATTCTCATCTCGTTTAGTTTTCTAAAATGTCTTCTCTATTTTCCTCTGAAAAGTAATTTATTGTATTTCACACACAAACTAATCTCTTGTGAATTTGGATGGCACAAGCCTTTAAAAAATAGGTCTTATTCCTGCCTTGATGAGCTGAAATGTCACACTTCAAGCCAGGCAGCTAGAGGTTAAAATTCCACAGTTCATAGGATGACCTTGAGTCTTTTCTTGCCCATTTACTTCTCCCCTATACTTGCTGCAGAACCAGCCCTTCTTTCTCCTCCTCTAGGTTGTCTTACACCCCTGCAACCAATTCTTCCTCCCCGCCCTGCCCCCACCCATTCCTCTCTCCCATCTTCATCACGTGGTTGCCCAGGTGGTTATTCACATTTAAGCATTACTGACAGTTGCTCCCCCATTTTGCATCCTCAAAGCAGTGTGATGGAAATTCAGTGTTATGAGACCTGAAACCAGCATTTTACAGACATTATTATTTTTTGTGTGTGTGCCAAAGAGCTCAGTCTAATATAATGTCCAATCTTCCCACAATTATCACATTTCCTTTCCCTGCTGAGCACTCTGAAGCATTTTTGCTAAGCAGTTACAGAACCGCAGTGGAAATAGTCTTGGTCTCTGGTGGTCAGATTTGCAGATTTATCCCAAACCACTGTAAACCCCATACACATGCTTCACCTACGCAGACAGCTCACTGTTATGCCAAACAGGTAAATGGGTCATTCTGGGGTGCCCTCTTTGCCATTAGTTTTACTGCAGCGGGATTGTGGTGCACTGGACTAGAACTCCCAACAGCTCCAATTGCTGCCTGCTGCCTCAATGAATTTTATATTAGCAGGCAAATGAAACACTCAACCAAGTGAAAGGAATTCAGAATGCTGAGGCTTCCTATGATCAGAATGTGCTTTGATTTTTGCAAAAAGGACTGTGGCTATCAGCACATCTGGCTTCAAGTCATTTAAATTAGTATAGTTCAGTTGTAGAAGAGCAGCTGAACTGAGCCGACACATTCTCATCTTTCCGCATATGCATAAATGCTAAATGACGAACTTGAAAATAATTGGGAATCCCTCATTTCTGAGAGACTGATAACTATGGTATTTCTTTGCTGAACACTAACTAAGGTAGTATAATAAAGCTTCAAAAGTAGTCTTCCAAGCTTATGAAAGCTCTGTATTAACCCTAAAATGCACTTCAAAATAGAGTTTTCCCCCTTCATCTGGCATTTTAGTAAGTATCACAAATCTATGTTATTCCAGTTCTCATAGCCATGGCCAAAGGCTTTGGCTATCCAGCTTCATATTTCCTTTTGTATTTGGATAGAATTCACCATTGTACTGAGGTGTACAAGTCACTCACAGGCCATGGACTTACTTTGTGGTGCGGATCCCAGGTATCATTATTTCCCTGTGGCTTAAAATAAGCATATTTAGATCAAAGATCCTTAACTAAAACACTCAAGTACTTAAGGGATTCCCTAATCACATCTTAGCAAAGAATATTTAAAAATTTTAATTAGTATGAAAACTCTGAATATATAGAGATACTAAATTAGGAGACCTCATAGGTTGTTCTTCATAAAGCATTAGAACTCTTTTTGGCTGAGAAAATGCATCTTCAATTAATCAGATTATTGTTTAACTTACTGCAAAATTAGAAAGTATTAATGAAAGCTACCATTAGTTTTATTACTAAATGTAATTATGTTACTTTATATTATATTAATTATTACTTTATATTATATGTAAACATTTTTGAGTATTATGTGCTGGACATTGAACCTAGTGCTTTATAGGCATTATCTCACTTAATCTTTATTATATTCATTGAAGATAGCTTTATTATCCCCCTGTTTTGCAAATATGGAAATTAAAGTCTATAGAAGTCACGTGGCAGATAACTTTTGGGGCTTGAATTGGAACTCAGATCTGCCTGGCTCCAGAGTCCACATCTTAACCATCCTACTTCTTTGCCTCCCATATTTACTGGGTAACAAAACTGGTTAGATAATGAGATGATTACACAAAATTGCAAGTGAAACGGTTTCAATTAGGAGGTGTGGTGGCTCTGGAATGTGTCAATTTCACTAGGCTAAACCACATTTCCTAGAACTTCCTCCCTGTATAGGTCTAGCTATGGTAGGCTGTAAGAAATATCCTCATAGGAGATTTGGAGGGCGAAAGCCAGGCAGCAACCACATTGCAGCTCACATGCAGCCTCTCTTCCTGCTGACTCACCTTGTTGACAGGTGGCAGTTTCTGGGCTTGTTCTGCCACCTTCCCCGAGATCCTCTTTCACCTCTTCCAGTTCCTGGGCCAAGTGAGTAGTGTGACAAGACCTCTCTTTCCACCTTCTTCAGAATACTCATCTCATCAAGGTCAGAGTCAGTAAGAATCTACAGGGCTCTATGTCATCCTTCCGGGCTTCCTGCTTACCCTCAGTCTCTCCTACTTTCTCTTGTTCCTTCCCAACCGCCTTCCCTGCGGGCTTCAAGCATCAGCAGAACCTGGAGGACAATGGCCCCACAGAGACTGCTTAACCAGCTCCACAATTGCCTAAGTTGAGTCCCTGTAAATATATATTTATACACACATGCACTTATCCCAACCTCCTCCTATCAGTCAGTCAGTGTTCAATCTCTTTCATTCTCTCTACTGCTGCTAATTGAACACTGAGCTACTGATACAGGTATATTGGGAAATGACCTTATTCGTGGATTGATGTTGGCATGATTTCTATCTTCTGTTATTTCAGGCTTATTTCTGGACCCTGGAAGCATTCAATGTAATCTTTAAAACAGTAAATCTGTCTCTCCACATTTCAGTCCCAAGAGAAAAGAAATATGGGGTGTAACAGAGAATAAGAGAATAGTACAGATAGAAATGAATACTTCCAACCCACAGGAGGCAACCTAGAGAGAGCAGAGCTAGGCCGCCAGGTTAAGGCCCTGAGTCTTTTGCAACTTATGTGCTGTGTGATGCTGTGCAAGTTCTTTACCCTCTCTGGCCTGTCTTCTCATCCGCTAAAAGGGATAATATTAGTTTCTACCTTGTACGATATATGAGGATTGAACGAGTTAACATTTGTGAAGTGTTTAGAATACTGTAAGTTTTATATTAACGTTTGTTGTTATTATTTTATAATAATAGGGGGAAGTGGTCTGTTTATTGTTATTTTATCATAGGAGAG
Source organism: Rousettus aegyptiacus (assembly GCF_014176215.1). NCBI lineage: Eukaryota > Metazoa > Chordata > Mammalia > Chiroptera > Pteropodidae > Rousettus > Rousettus aegyptiacus. The sequence goes on along the minus strand of NW_023416306.1, from coordinate 38,534,464 downwards.
AGTAGTCTTTCTATCCTCGACTAGGAGTGTTTTAATTCCATCCAACTTCTTAGGGAGTGAAAACCCACGCTAGAGGTCCTCTGTAGACTTTCCTCAGGACATTCCTATTCCATCTCACCACCCACTTCTCTCCTTTGACTCTATCTTGCCTCTCTTTAAATCTTCTTTTGAGGGGTGGATCAAGAAAGGAAACAGGTGTGTGAGGAAGACAGCAGAGGGATAAGAGACAAGGAAAAAATCAAAGAGTTTTAATTAACTTCTTACATCAAGGCTTGTCATAATCTAAAGATAATAGGGGACACGATTACCTAGAAAAAATAATGCTCTTGACTGAAGGTGACTCAGGTCAGCGGCAGGCCCTCACAATGACTATGGTCGGGATGGAGTTTAAAAATTTGCACTGTGTGCGCTCTGCACTTAGGTATACTGAAAAGGAAGTAGAATGGTGGTAAAGAGAAAGTACCCCTCTCGTCCTGACATTGAGGTCTATCATTCTCCTTCAAGAAATAACTGTTTTTTCCCACACACAATCTAGTACATTTTTCTCTGGTCTTCCCTGGAATAGCTCACCTTCTCTGGCTCCATAAGATAGGAGAAACCTTCTGAATGCAGCTGCTTGCTTGGGCTGATAGAGGAGACTGGGCAGACATTTATTCATTCCTTTTAGAAAACGGCCTCTTCCTTTCCCCCTGGAGTTACTTCTTGCCAAAGTGGCTGCTGTCTGGCAGCCAGGTGGTCTAGGATGGTCAAGTTTCAAATGTCACCACACAGAAGGCAGTTCCAAGGTCTAAAGGCAAGGATTGAAATGCCAAGCCTTAAATGTTCCTCAAATACATATTTTCCCAACTAGCAATTTGCCACAGAAATAAACAGAAATTATGCAAAAGTCCTCTCTTCTCTGCCCTTCCATTTCCCTCCCAGTGTTCCAATACCATTACATGGAGTACTCTGTGATAAAAAGATGTCTCAGTGTGGCCCACTTAGTATTTTGAAGCATAGAAATGAAAGACGGTAGGGTGCATGTGCCACAGAACCACTAAATGACAGAATCATCACTGGCCTAGTTTTCTGAGTCACTGTGACAGACACAAGGGGATTGCTTTTAAAGCTGCTGATGACACATCAGGAAGCAGGAAGAAGATGTCTCTGCTTTACAAAGGAGACTTACAGAATCTTACTTTCTGACTTGGAAATAAGTTTGGAATTCAGAATTTTTTTTAGATGGTACAGAAAAAAATGAAAGGCAAATGACAATATACTTACCTGAAAACCCCAGATAGAGACACCTTATCCAACAGCCTATGAATGCACCAGCGGAGAGAATGGGGCACAATTATTTGCTCTTTAGGGTGCTGGGGATGCCATCAGTTACTGCAGGAGAAATTTCGCCATAGAGCAATGAGCCAAAGAAAACATTACTATTTAACTACTATAGGCTGCTGTAATTCAGTCTCCTCGCCATGAACAGCAAATGAGTCAAGCTAACTAATGCAGAAGGTTGAACTCATTTTCTTTTGAGGACCCCCAGGAGAATTTCTGTAGTGTCTTTTTGCTCACTCAACCCAGTTCTTTTCTTGCTCGTGTAGTTACTCATTCATCTGTGGATCCAGGTGATATCAGGAGAAATGGGAGGATGAACTTTTAAGAACTGGGCCAGCTTTTGATGATTCTGAGAGTGACGGGGAACTTCTGGGGGACCTCGAATGTCTTTAATATCTGCCTCTGGGAAAAAGCTGGTAGCTCAAATTGTGTACTTGCGCATAGCTCCCAAATGAAAGAAAAAAAAATTATCATGATTCAGACTCTTTCTTTGATGCAAACAAATCAACAAAAAAGCAATCTATACTATTGCCCCGATTGAGCCATTGTATTGGTGAGGGTCCCTGGGACGATCTCTTTTGGGGATTGTTGCTTTATACCAAACTTTTTCTTTAGTTACTAAGCTGTCCACTGTATTAGTTGAAACCTATAGACCTTAAATGAGAAGTAGGCCGATTAAATGCAACAGTTTAAATTTTGGTGCCATACAGATGAGTGACTTTAGAAACTAAAAATATAGCACCAAGACCCCCCCAGTAAACTTAAATTCCAGATAAACGATGAATAATTTTTTAGCCTAAGTATGTCTCATATACTGTATGGGTCATATTTATACTAAAAGTGTTCACTATTCAACTGAAATACTTATACTAAAAATATTCGTTCACCTGGAACTCATTTTTAATTGAGAGTTCTGTATCTTATCAGCAAACCCTACCACCATACTAAGTTAAAATAGTAAAATTGTAATGAACTCTTAGACAAATATTTTTAAGGGATTGCATGGGATGTGTGTAGGGTGCGTTTACTTATGCATGTGCAACCGAGCTCCTGAATACCAGGTTGTACTTCTTAAGAAGGACTGCTCTTGTCATTCTGGTAACAGAACTGTTAGTGGCCATTCCTCCAGGGCTGCTCTTGCCCCTTAGGAGATCTGTGGTGAGGAACTGTTTCTCCCTAGGCAACTTGGAGACCCGCTGACAGCTGAAACAGGGCACCTCTCCTATCAGAGTCCAGTAGGTCCTGCTAGGAGTGATGAGAACTTAGAATATTCCACCCTCTCTTTAGTTAGGAATCTTCGATTTCCCCCGCCCCCCCCACTCTGACTAGGAATAAAAGAAGCTGTGTCAAGATTTGCTTTTGGATGTACTCAGTCTGTTTTCCATGTAATGGTTGGCCAACCATGAAACCTGAAAATTCATTTTTAATTAGATTCATGCAGACATTTATACATAGCAGAGTGATGTAAGTACTGTGGTGAAGTATGAAGTTGGGCCACAAAAGAGTTGTTCAATGTTGCCTTCTATTGGTTTTAGGGAGATTATTTTGTGTAGCTCTGAATGAATGAATTTTCTTCATTTACTAACATTTTAAAAGAATTTATTGAGCACTTACTGTATACTAAGCACAGCTCTGGGTATTTCTTGGTGAATATGACTTGGTTCTTGACTGCAGTTGCTACTTACAGTTGGTTGAAAGTAAATTTCAGTTGTTTTTGAGTGGCAGAGGAGGGATTGGTCACAGACTGGGTCACGGTGGAAGAATAGAAGTTTTCTTGGAGGAGGTGATGGATGAAATTGGTCCTCAGGGGGAGGAAGAATTTATGCAGATGAAGAATTAGAGGAAAGTGGTTCCAGGCAGAGAGCGTAACTATGTGAAGGTTCTAAAGGCAGGGATCCTTGTGTTAGAGGTGCTGCTGGTAGTCCAACATGCGGCGAGGGGTACTGTAGAGAAAAGTGAGGCTAGAAAGATGAGACAGGGCCCATATCTCCAAGGTCTGCTTGTAATGCTTAGGGAATTGAATTTTCACCAGAGAGCAGGTGGGGAGAGGATGGGGGCCAACGAAATCTTCCAATCATGGCAGTAACACAATCAGATTTGCATTTTAGAGTAATCACCCTGGCTGTAGGTTGGGGAAGAGAGAGGAGGAAGGCAAGACTTGAGTCAGGTGACCAGTCTAAAGATAGTTTCATTCATTTAAAAACAGTCATGAGGATGGTCAGAACAAGGTATTAGAGGTGGAGAGGGAGAGGTGTTGGGGAGGGAAGCTTGGTTTTGGGGGTTTAGGCCAGATTGATGTTTAGTGGCCATGCGGATTTGAAGTGCGAGCCAGAGAGAGGTGTCAGTGACTTGGACAACTGAGAGGTAGGAGTGCTGACACAGTGTAAGGAAGGACAGGTGAGGACTGTGTGTGAGGAAGCTGAGAAGTTATTGTATTGCTTCAGAAACAAGAAGTTTTTTTCCTCTTTTTCCTTCTCCTCGAGCTTTCCTAAGAAGAGCAGGGGAACTACTTTCTTTAAATCAAGCAGCACAGCTTGCCTCTTGCATCTTTGCCTTGATTTGGGAATACGTCCATATCTGAATCATTCATTGCAGCCAGTGATTAGGATGATTGGTTTGAGCCTGAGCCTCACACCCTCAACAATGTGGACTGTGCAGGGGCATACAGATGTCAAATAAAAGTCATGGAGGACACCAAAAGGAAGGAAAGCGCTTGGTGGAGAAGTGAGCACAAGCACTATGCAAGTTCTTGACTCTGTTGGCATGTACAAGGCACTGAGAAGCACAGAGTAGAGAATGATGGATTGTTTCTGATCAAGTCATAGAAGCCTTTCCAGAGGCAGGAAGACTTCATTAGAGCTGAACCCTGAAACATGAGAAGGAGTTTTCCAGATGGAGAATAAGGAGTGGGGAGAAGGGTGGAGCGAGGACAGGACATGTTCGTTTGGAGATAGATGGTAGCCGAAGTACGTATAGGAGAGTACATATGTGGAGATTGTGGAAGATGAAACGGACATTATAATACACTTGGGTTAGGATCTTAAGGAGCTTGAATACTTTGCTAAGAGAATCCAACCTCATTTAGCGAGGAATAAATCCACATCATCAGGTCAGTCTGCATGTGTGGTCAGAAATCACAACTTGGATGAGATTTTGCATAGTAGTCAGCCAATCAAAACCTGGTGTATTTGTTCCTTTGGCAACTAATCATCACTGGGAAACTGAGGCAGCATATCGTACTTGGTTGTTGTTCCCCTTTGTCCTTAGGAGCTTGATGAACATTTGCTAGCCTGATGCTTGAAGCTGTCTTGCAAGCTGTTCTGGCTGGCTGTCAACCTGTCCACTCTCTGAGATTCCATTTTGGGTCCCTTCTCCTCCCCTTCTCAGTTCTTAGTAATTGATTCTTCCTGAAAGCTTTTTGTCATTTGTTCCACTCTGAAAATACATTCAGGTTTCCCTCTAACTCTTGATCTCTTTGCTGCTCACTTTTTCGCCTCCCACCTTTTTCCTCACAATTGTTTTGCCAACATCTCGTGTGTCTTCTTTTCCTGTTCCTTTACCTGTCTCGCTTTCACTGCTCACTCCCAGTTGAGCAGCGATCCATATTCCCTTCAGGGACTCACATGACATATCTCTGTTTTAATGACAACTGTTTTCTTTCTTAGGCAGGCTCCTTATCTTCTCTTATGGATTTTAAAGTACGAAGGAACCGCAACCTTTCAGTTTAGCACATTGGTTTCCTGGCGGGGGATATTTTATTTTCAGTATTTTCAGGGGAGGTGTAGAAGTAGCCCTCATAATGCTGCCTCTATCACTGAGGTATAGAGCACTGGCCTGGGGTCAAGTATCAGCTCTCGCACTTACTGCTTGATCTGCCTAAGCCTTCATAATGCAGAACATACCACTCATTTCCCTTCTGTCTTCCAGACACATACCCACTCTTCCATACAGTGCCCTGTTCAGGGGCTGAGAGTCTACAAACTATTTTCTAGGCATCCTTACCAGCTGGCTTTCGATTGACATCTGCCAGTAGGAGGGCTGGTGAGGGATCAACGGACAGGAGAAAGACAGAGGCTGTGACTTTGGGCTCACTCGCTGTGGTGATTTCTGGGGTGTCGGGTTCTCAGTTCTAGACCCAGCAGCACTGTTTCGGTGTTTCCAGCCTTAGCCGAGGAGATGCCTCTTCTGTGGCTCTAACAGGGGTGTCCCCAACAGCAGCATCAGTCCAGGCTTATAGGCTTCATTCAAGACAGCACGATTAGCAAAATCTGGACCCTCCCCCCTTTTCATTTTTGCGGTTATAGCCCCTTCCTCCTTCTGCTCTTATAGCCTTTCAGCACCTTTTAAATCAAGTCCTTGAGTTAAATACCCTCTATTTGAAGTGCCTATGATGATTTCTATTTTCCTGATGGATATACCAAAATACAACATGGCACATCAAAGGCAAAAACAGTGTAGCTAGCCTTCTTTGTTTACGGTAGGTTTCATTATCAACTAAGGGAAACTTTTATTATAAATCTTCTCTTAAAGTCCATACCTTGAAACAATTTTGTACGTGTCATAAACGAAATCAGCACCACCTTGGGTGTGGGAAAACAAAATGTCTTGGATGGAAGTCAAAGACAAATCATCTTACAACAAAAATCTAAGAGGTTAGAGGAGAAACACTGGTACAGGGGAAAGAATACTATGTTTAATCGCTTTCTCAGGTTCAAAGTCTGTTTTATTTACTAACCATATACTTATGGGCAAATCTTATAATCTCTGTGAATCTCCATTTCCTCACACGTAAAATGGTGACATCAATGTCCAATCTGATTTGTAAGGTCATAATGAAGTCAAATGAGAAATATTTTTGAAAATATTGCATAAAACTCATATCACTCTAAGAAAATTATTATGGAGGAATATTAAACAAACAAACAAACAAACAAACAAACAAAACACAACTGGGTCCCTGCCCTCATGTTGATGCTTATCTAGTTGATTATTTTATAAAGAGTTATACAATTATAGGTGCTTAACTAACTGTTTGAAAGCTCAAGGAATGAAAAGCAATTCTTTACTAAGGCATCAAGTAATTTCTGATACCACTCTCATTTGGATAAATTGGCTAGAAATGCCTAGTCGTTTTGGGACCACAGTTTTTTATCTGTAACTGGGGATCAGAATGCTGACCTGCCTTCTGAATGTGTTGTATGCATTAATTAACTGCATGTGATTGAATAGCATCCTTAAGATAAGCGTGTAAATGCCAAGTGTTCTCATTGATAATAAAGCAGATACTTTCTTGATGGAGTTGTCATGAGGATTAATGATTTAATTGCGACCGAGTGCTCTGATATTCTTAGATGAAAAGTGCCATATAACTTTGAAGAAGAATATTATCAAATAGCTTCTGCTTTGGTTCTTGAAAGAGCAACTCGAAATAAGGCAGTGCTGATCTGCATGTGCCTCTCTAAATTTTCTCACCTTCTCTTAGAACAGCAGGAATTTAGACAGTTGGACTTTAGAAGTGGGGTTCAGAAGGAGGCCCATAACAGAGCAATGAGGAATTTCTGATTTTTGTCTTCCAGTAGGCTCATAGGCTCACTTCAAGATAATTTCTTCAAAGTTTTTAACAAATATGGTAACTGGGAATTAACCAGTGCAAACACTTTTCTGTTCACAAGGACAAAATCTAGTTTTTATGATAGATATTGCAGATAAAACTGTCTATGTGACTGTCATTTCCTGCACTCCAGCCACACTGACTTCCTTGCTTTTCCTCCTATTCTCTAAGCTCTCTTATTTTGCCTCATGACTTTGGCATTGTTATTCCTAGCTTTATAAAAGGCTGTCCTTCCAAAAGTCAGATTATGCCCCCTCCTCGAAGAGGTCACACTCTCAGGACTCCCCTTTCTCCCCAGACCTATTTCTTTCTGTCACACCAACTTTTTTAATTGTCATTAGTACTTACTGGTAAATCAATTTATCTTTTTATTGGTTTGTTTAAAGATATACTGTTTGTTTCTTTCCACTAAAACATAAACGTGTGAAGGTGAATTTTATTTTTTTATCCTCTGCTTTTCACCAGTGTCTAGCACATAGTGGTTGTCAGTAGAGTATGTTGAGTGAATGAACGATTTATGCTATTTTTGTCTTGAAGAAAATTGTGTAACTGGTCATTAGTAAATTAGGTTAACTTTGAAGTATTCGTAATAGAGGCTTGGGGTAAAAAAACAAAACTTCCTCTTGGCAAATTTATATGAAATTGTGAATATCAAAATAGACATAAAATAACAGATAATATATAATTCAATAATGCAAGACAGAATCTCTTGTCCAACCTAAACTGTTATTGTTGATATTTCCTTTTCTCTGAACTTGATTTTGTGATTCTACATTTTGGGAACTTTGGTTATTGAGAAATGCAAAAATTAAGCATATTCATGTCCTAGATCAGAGGTCAAACTAAGGTCTGCAGCTACTGCTGGTTTTTGTGAATAAAGTTTTATTATAACACAGATATGTTCACTTATTCTGTATTTTTTAATATCTATTTTTCCACAACCATCACAGAATTTAGCCAACTATGCCAAAAATATTCACCTTTACAATAAACTTTGCTCACCCCTTTCCAAGTGTTTTCTCAACTCTTTTTAAAAAGTTAGAATATATTAGACATATAACATTGTATAAATTAAGGTGTACAAGTTAATTTGGTACACTTATAAATTAAAATATGATTACCAGTGTAGTGATAATTTTTCCAACACTTTGAGAGCTAGAAAAATTATAAGAACTTTCAAGTGTGTAAATTGATCCAAGGAATCATTAGGGACAGGTTCTGTTTGAAGGAGTTTTGTACTATAATTTTCTACCTTTTAAGAGCAAATAAGTAAATAAATATAGGGAAAAAAAGAAAAAGAAAGGAAAAAATTATAAGCTAGCAAGATAGAAAAACTTCTTTAAAATATCCTCAGGCAAAACGTGGAGAGTTTCACTCCAAAAGGAGCTTTGTTGGAATAAATGAAATACTGTAATTGTGCTTTTATACCAACTTTTATTTATAGGAGGGAGGGTATTTTATCAGCATGCAGATTGGAGTCTCCTGTTTTAGATTGGAGAAATTGAAGGAAAGAAAAGGGAAAAGATTGGCCCACTTTTAACACCAAAGCAAGTTGTTGATTATAACAAAAATGATCATCATTGCGTGTCTACTGTGTAAGCCATAGATTGTGCTGGGTGACTACGTGGATGATATCTTATTCTTGCAGCAGCCTCCAAAGCAGAAACTAGTAGCTTCGTTCTACAGATAAATGCTCTGGGGCTCAGAGGACAGCAGTTACTTGCTCAGGGTCCCATAGGTGATCAGAGGTGTCCTAGAATTAGGATCCACATCTATTTGTTCTTCCCTAGGAGAGCAGCAGTTAGAGAAATAGGGCTGCACTTTAAATACAGGGAAGGCATGTTATATACTTTCATGCACTTTAAATGTACACAATTTTATTTGTCAAATATGCTTCAATAAAGCTGGGGAAAGATAAATTATTTATATATATGCATATCAAATACATACACAGGAGAGGCAGAGCTTCTCCTCCAAAGAACGTGTTAATTCTCACATCCTTCCTCTGTGAGTGAACCCGGACTAAGGGACTAAGGGCTCTCCGTTGAGTGCAGCAGCCAGCAGGCCACTGACGAGCTGCTTTGACTTGACGGAAGAAGGCAAAGCACCTTTCCCATGTTAACTCCCAGATCTTTCTTTTGGAAGACTTAGGTGCCGCTTTGATAGAAGGGGTTAAAGAACCCGAAGAAAGTGCTCTCTCTCCAGTGCTTCTTAGCTGTTAATTTGAAACGCCTTTAGCAAAGTCAGCTACCTGCAAGTTTTTAAGGCAAAACACTTTCCTTTGCATTTTCTTTACAAAGACAGCTTTTGAGAAAAGGTCTCCTTTTAAACATTCCCTGACTTTGGTCAGAGAACTGGGAACCTGGTATTAAAGATTTCAGCACTGTCAGAAGCTTCCGCCAATGAGAGTGCCCCTGTCATTCACTCTGGAGCTTGCTCAATATTTCTCATGTTCCTTGCTTTCACCCTGACAGCTTTGAAGTCTCAGGGGACTAAGGGATTTTTCTTTATCTTTCTATTTCCTTTCCAAAGTGTGTATATTTATAGGGAGACTACTGAGTGGGGGTTGTGGGTGGGGAAATGTTGGAGAGAATAGATAAAAAACAAGAACAAGGGTTGAACAATTTCATACCTCTTTTGTTACTCTTGATAAAATTTTAAGTAAAAATATTAGCAATTTGTTCAGCCTTTTCCTCCTTGTTAATATTTGAAAGTATTCAATTAAGATTTTCTAATGTGTCCAATGAGTAAAACTGTCCTGTGGTATTAGAAAAATATTACCCATATAAATAAAATACGTCAAAGCATTAAAAAGCTATTACACACACTGAACATAAAATGGCAGAATAATGATGGATCCCACCATGCAGGAAACATATTCAAAAATATTATCTTCCTGGTAATGAAATGCCATCCGTTTCATTTTAAGCTAAATACGTTAGACATATCAGTGGAGTCTGTGCTGACACAGCAGTGAGTTGAAATTGAAAATCTGAAATTATATATATGATTGGACACAGTGTTAAAGTAATTTATAGGAAAAACCACGAATGTGCTGGGTCTGCACCTTCTGGTGAACTCATTTTATAGAATCAGATAGAGGAAAACTCTACCATTTCTAATGTGCAGTTAGAATGGCAGCCTGCCAGGGCCCGGGTATATTCAGTATGAAAAGGGAGAAGAAAGACAGACAGAGACAAGGGGATAGGAGGGGCTGGGGAGGGGTAAAGGCCAGTAAAGAGGGTGTGACGAGGGGTAGGGGAAGGAGACAGGGAGAGGCAGGGCCAGAGAGGCTTGCTTCAAATTACAGCAATTCTGCATAAGCCATCAGGAAAATGGCATCGTTTTCATTGCTTTGACCTAATGGGACATAGCGACTGTAGGAGCTGTATTAGCTATCAAGACAAGTGGGAGATAACAGGAAAACTCATGCAGGGGCAGGTTTTAGTAAGGCTGTGGCTGGCTACTCTGTAACACTACTTGCTAAGGTGACAGGCAAGCTCCTGGTGGAGATCACCTGACCCCAAAAGTTCAGGGGAATCTGGAGTGGTGATAGGAAAAAAGGCCATGGAGGTCACTCATAGGCCCATTCAATTGCCTCCCTGGCAGCTGTTTGTCTCTCTGCCCATTTTTTTCTTTATCTTTTTCAATGTTGTGCATGTTAGGCCACAAAGTGCAATGGGAAGTGGAGTTAGGTAGGGATGAGGAGAAAAACAAGGCTGCGCTTTTGTGTGGAGATGTGTGACGAATGGGTACCCTGATGTGCTTTTCGTCTTTCATTTATATCCATAATCCTGCTTGAAATGTGGATTATGTATTCATACTGAGCTGGTCTCCTCCTGGAACGCCAGGAAGCCGCTGCTGTGAATTTTCATTTGGTGGCTGTACAGACTGAAGCCGAGATGGTCTAGTCTCTCCAGAAACGTCCTTTATAACCTCTGATTTTTAAAGAGAAGAAAGAAAGGGTTGAATATGAAAGAAAGATGGAAGAATGTTTTTCACCCCATAGCAGACAACTACCTCTCAGGAAGGAAATGTAGTGTAGAGGGAGAAGTATTGATGCCCTCACATGTAATTGAAATAAAATGTCACCAAACCCTCTGACTATGTTAACTCTCCTGTCATAAAATTGTCTGAGAATTTTAGAAGCCTGAGAAATAACTAGAACACTGAGAGTTTACAGATCTAGTGTGTATGTGGCATCTGTCTTTTTAAATACTCAGGTGTTTCCTATTTATTTTATTTTAATTATACTAGTGGCCAGTTCTTGGGATTTACTCTATGGCAGACACAGGGCTCACAAGCATGCTCTCACAGTATCCTGACCTTGGGGTTATTGTGCTTCCCATTTTGGTGATGAGGAAACTGAGATGTATATAGGTCAGATGACCTCCTCCAAGATTATAAAGATAATGAGTGCTCCAGGTTACAAGCTCTAAACTCTTCAAAGTCATAGTTAGGCAAGAATTTCTTGCCCAGTTTAACAGCAATCATCGTAGGTGAATGGAGAGGTTAAACGATTTGCTTCAAGGTGGCCCTTTTCTGAACTCTCCAACTAGCTCAGCTGGCTCTTGTGGCATCTTATGCTTTTCTTCATAGCACTTTTTGTGGGTCGTAATTTATGTTTATGTGTACTTATTATTGTCTGCACTAGACACTAAGTTCATGAGCACAGCAGCAGTGTCTATTTTGCTCACTGCTATATCTTCAGACCTTGGGACAGTGCCTGGCAATCAGGAGGTGCTCATTAAATGTTAGTTGATTGGATAAATGAGTAGATGGATGGGTAGATGAATTTTCATTGATAGCATGTAATAGAACAGGGGCTGGAAATTCAAAGGTCATTCCCTTAATTGTGCCTTTTTTGGTGGTCCTCTCTAGAGAAGGAATCAGTATTGATAATATCAAAGACTATGACAAGTCCAGGAAGCCCAATGGGATACCTAGTCTACCGTTCTATCCAGTGCTGAATCACACTTAGCCATTAAGGCTCTGCTTTGATATATCCTGTGATGGGATGCTCACTGTATCGTAAGACAACATGTTACATTGCTTTGTAGCAGTAGCTTGTAAAGGCATTTTATAGAGAGAATCAAATCTCCTGGAACTGTCATCATCTGGTTCTTGCTTCTCTGGAGCTCCACACATCAGGCCTTTTTGCACTTATACATAGTACTTCAGATGCGCGAAGACAGTATCATGTTTTACACTTGCCTCTCTTTTGCAGGCTATATCTACCCAATACTTTCAGCCTTCCCTTCTGGGCCTCGCACCATCCTGGTCATCCTGGATGGTCAATGTCCCCTTTAAAATATTTAACACAATTAAAATATTAAACATCATATTCAAATATAATTGAAACTTTCTGTGGTTATTGCTTTCTGTCATCTGAACATTCCTATTATAATGCAGTCCTATATTATAGAAATTTTCATAACACCCAGAACAGAGTGTTGAACCATATAAATTTTATGGCCAGCTTAAACTTATTGGGTCAATTCATTTATGCATTTAATAAATATTTCTTGAGCAAATACTATGTACTAACTACTGACTGGGCAAACATTGGTAATAGGATGAATGAGATATGATTCCTGTTGCTGGCTGAGGACCTACCAGTCTAGTGGGGAAGGTATGCAAGTTAACAATTATTGTATTCTTTAATCATAAAATGCATATTTTAAAGTACTTTATCACTTTTAGAATCATTATGCATTTTACAACCAATGCACAAAGTTAATACAGAATTTGATTTTATATTCCATTTACATATCATTGGTGTTTTTATAATTTTCACAATTATATAACTGAGGGACTATGGCAATTACAATATTATAAAGTTCTCTGATAGCAGTATGTGCTGGGTAAAAGTATGGTACAAAGGAATAATGATAAGTTTTGCTTGGGATGGGCCATAGTTTGCAACACTTGGTAAGAAACCTACAGAGTAAGAGGAAAGGCTGGGCAGAGAGGCTGGGCAGTCCTTTTCTGTGTGAGCAGAAGGAAAACTGGGCTTCACTGTTTATTAGACCTTCCCTTCTAAGAACATGGTAAATATCATTAAGAAGTATACATATGTCATGGATTGAATTGTGTCCTTCCTATTGTTCTTCCCCCACAAATTCATATGTTTAAGGCCTCACCCACAATGTGACTGAATTTAGAGATAGGGCCTTTGAGGAGGTAATAAAAGTTAAATGTAGTTACAAGGGTGGGGCCCTAATCCAAGAGGACTGTTGCCTTTATAAGAAGAAGAGGTATCAAAGAACAAACTCTCTCCACGTGCACACAGAGGAAAGGCACAGCGAGAAAGGTATACACATGAAGACACAGCCAGAAGGCCGCCACCTGCAAGCGGAGAGAAGCCTCAGAATTAATCAGACCTGCTGACACTTTAATCTTAGGCTTCTCACCTCCAGAGTTGTGAAAAATTAAAATTTTTATTGTTTAAGTCACCCAGTCTGTGCTAGTTTGTTATGGTAGCTTTAGCAGACTAAGACATATATTACCATTTAAATGCTAAATAGCACACAATTCCATCCTGCTCCTCCCCACAAAGAACTAATCTCTTTTTTAAAATGCTTTTTGGGGGAGGAGAAAAGTCATTATTTTAAGGGAATAAATTATTCTTAAGATATATTTTTACTATAAAATTTTAAAATATGAAAAAGACCACTTTAAAATTGTTGATACATAATGCCTTTGCATTTGTGCATACTCACGTGCATACTTCATATTTGAGGATAGCTTGATTCAGGGCAATGGAGTACTAACCTGCCTCTCATTTTAAAAAAATTCTGATATTTAGTGTAGCATTAATTATAGTGAGTCTCTTTCTAGTTAGTTGTCGCCAACCAGGCAGAAAGATCATTAAAAGTTGAGCGTCTTGAGAGATTTACATCTTATAAATCGCCTTAGGATGATTACCTCATTCTACCTTAAATAACAAAGTCTATGAGAAGACACATATGTAGACGGAAACACATATGATTCCTGGTTTCCAGAAATACATTTTTATCTGGAGTTCAAGAATCTTAGAGAATACTGTAGCTTTATTCAAAGGGTTCCCTTGGATCTCTGCTGTTACTCTCTAATCATGAGCCTCTAGTTCTTTGCTTTTTCAGTACGTTTTGAAGATCCTTTAAGCTTATGTAGCTGCATGTGAGACATACATTCATTCAACAAATATATACCGGACCTCTATAATGTGTCAGACATTGTGTTACACCGGTAAATTATGGCGAACAGGTAAGAATGTCTGCTTGGGGAGGCTTTCACTCTAGTAGGAGGAGACACATAAAAAAATAAATAGGTTACAATTATTTTTAGTACTAGGAAAGAAAAAAGCAAAAGAATGTGAGAGAGACTCACAGTAGGTAACATGTACGCTTCTTTAAGGAGGTGGCACTGAAGCTGAGATAGAAAGTAGAAGGAGCCAGCCTTGCTACGAAATGGACTAGGGCATGTGCAAATGACATACATGTCACATATAGTTCCTCATTTAATCCTTCCAACACTGTATGTGGTAGGCACTACCATTCCAATTTTTCAAAGCAGACACTAAAACAAAGATTCAGGTTCAAATAATTTATTTGGGGGTTGATTTCACGGGTCACCATGAGGGAGTGGAGAAATAAGACAGGAAGAGAAGAAAAAAAAAACCCTGTATCATTAGGGAGCAGGTGATTACTGTGGACAACCCCACCTCAAGAGATGCTAATTCAGTTGCTTTTAGTAGAACCCAAGCATTAAAAGAATATATATTTTTTGGTGTCTGTGTATGATAAAAATAAACCTTTAACTTTTACGCCACAGTAAGTCAGGTGATTTTGCTACCAGAAGCTAGACATGTTTCAACCTGACACATTTCAATGTATTTGTGAACACACAAGCAAGTTAGTGATGTTGAATCATTTTTTAACACACAGACCCCACTCTGTCTCTGCTCTGTTTTGGAGGCACTGATCTTATACTCTCATTAACCATGAGTCTCTCCCTCTTTGCTTGGTCAACTCCTACTCATCAAGATCCATATCCTGTGGCACTTCCTTTGTGAAGGTTTTTCTAAGACTCTCCCTACAACATAGGGTGGACATCTGAGCTCCCTCCTCTGTGCCTTAGGACCTGGAGCATTGGTCAGTTTTAAAAGCCAGCCGGCTGGTTCTAATGTGAAGCCAGACTAAGAACTATGAACCAATGTGTTAAAAGCATAGAGGAAGATAATTAGCAAAGCAAAGAAGGAGGCTTTGAATCATCAGATCCTATTGCAGAATAAGAAAAAGGAGGAGGCCAAGGAGAAGGTAAGGTAGAACCCCGCTAAGGCCAACATCCTGACAGGAAGAGGCAAAGCGAAGGGTAAAGATGGTTCCTTCACTGAGTATGTTATAATCGCCATGCTCTAAAAAGACCCTAGAAGGTGCAGACCACAGGAGCAACAAAGAAGACAATGTTTCTGTAAGGAAAAGGAAGAATGGACTAGGCAAACTCTTGTCTAAGCAAGACATAAAGCATAAGAAGGAAAACATATTAAAACAAATGGTTGCTAGGTGAATGTTTGCTTGATCGATGATTGAAAAACATGAACTAGTAATTTGGAATTTTTAAAGATCTGAGAGTTCTTGCCAAGGGAAATGGCACATACTATGGCCAAGATTCTATAGTGACACTGCCAGGTAGAGATGGGGATTGATTACTGACTATCCACGTGCTTATTTCCCACTCCCTTTGAGTTAGGTGGGGTCATGAGCAAGTGCTGGTCATTAGCTGTGTGTGCAAGAGACTATTTATTTCTGGGCAGAAGCATTAAAGATGGGGGATGAGTCCCTCTGGCTTTCTCTTTCCCTGCACGGTGTTGAGATAGTGAACTTCCATTCATCTAGACCCCTGAGTGACCCTGTGGAGCAGAGCTTGCCCCTTCCCCCATCTATGGGGACATAGCATGAGTGAGAAACAAACATTCATTCTGTTAAACTACTGAGGTTTAAGGGTTAACTTGTCAAAGCAGACAGCTCAGTTTATTCTGAACAACCCAATTTGGTATAACAAAAAGAAAAGTCATGTTGAAAGAGGACAATGCGGTTTGATGAAATGGAATTGAATTTTACAGCTTCTCCAAATAAGATCTCGGCAAGAATCAAGTAATTTTAGAACTGGAACACAGTTGTTAACAGGAATTATGATAAAGGAGACTGAACACTTAACTGGCTTTTGAACACCCATTTTGATCTCACAGAAAAGAAGCAGCAGATATTAAATTCTATTATGTAGTAATTCACATATGTGCTACAAATTCAAGCATTTGTAGGATCCTTGAAACAACCACTAAATACATTTATTAAGTGCCTACTGTATGCAGATCGATGAAGTAGGTACTGTAGGAAGATGTAAAAACATTACGAGGCATAATATTATCCCTAACCTTGAGTATTTTTCAGTTCAGAAAAGCAAAACTAACGCCTGGAAATGGGGTTAGGATGAGTGGGAGGAGATAAAATGAGATTTTGAATGTCTAGGGCATAAAAGCAAGGAAAATGACGTATCTAAAGAAAGCCTGGAATTATGAATAAACAGCAAGGGGACTTTTAAAAAGCTTTACCAGTCAAGACCTGTAGTCTACAAATTTTAGGTAAAGAAGTGTTTTCCACAAGCACATCTTACAACAAAACTGGTTACTAGATTTCCAAGATGAAAAAAAGAAATACACTTTTCTTTTACCAAGTTATTACAAACTCAATACTAAGTAAAGTGTAGTAATCTTTAATTTAATATGTAAAAGTAGAATACATATGTTGAATAATACCTTTGTAGAAGTTATAATGGAATAGAAATTACTTGGTATATTTATTTCCTCCATTTTGGTTTGTATTTTTTGATCGACACAAATATAATTCTTAAAATTAAACAATTACTTGTAGTATCATTGATTCCTTCTCTATACCATTGTAAAGCACTAAAAAACATTATATTTTAATCCTCTTCCCAAAATGTGACTATACAATGGGAAAATGTTAATGCAGTGATTCTAAATGAACCCTTCTTATCCTTCTCATGGCCTCAAAGTAAAGTACCCCTTAATTCTTTATAGCACTCATTTTGTAAGATTACTTTTACTAGGTAGTTAGGACAAGGACTTGATTATTAAGTGTTTATTCTTGGTGGTAGTAATATGTAACTTATTATGTTTAATTTTATTATTTTTAAGAGTCTATGCTTTAAAATTTAGCTATTGTTTTTAAAGGAACTTTGTAAATATTATTGGTCAAAAGAATTTCTTTAAAATTTATAGTTGGAGCATATTTATAATAATGTCAGGCTACTTATAACCTTGAATAGATATATGTAAAGAGTAAATGTATAAAAGTCAGAGCACTCATTTTAATTGCTATAATATATTTTATTTTATGGACCTACCATCATTTAAATTCCTCATTCCAACTTTAAAAACCAGTAAAGAATATACACACACATATACATGTATATCTATATTTATTTTGACATATTATACACACATTCACAAGCACACAAGCACATATAGCAACAGAAAACACCAAAATAGTAACAGTATATTTTTGGGGGGCTGGGGGGTTGGAGGACTGTCCTTAAATATTTTTTTCTTTTCTCCATTATTCAGGACTTTACAACCTCTTTAAAATGAGCAGGAATGCCCTTTCAAAAAGCTTATTTATCATTTCTAATTTTCTTTATTTTTATTATGTTTTAAAAACATTAAAGACAAATTAAAAAAGTAGAATCCCGTTATTTAATCAGGATAATGCCATTATTATAATATTTATAGTACTACTTTCCATTTGCCATTCAACTGTATAAATATTTGACAGAAATGCCATAAAATTCTAAGTTCTTGAATAAATAATATATTAAATACAACACAAAATTCAAAAGATACAAGGAATTTACAATAAAAAGCATGTATATATAAGTTTTTAAATATATATAACTGGTACATCCTTCTATATCTCAATATAAGACTGCCTCATTCTTTTAATTGGCAGCATTGTGGTATCAGATCCCCTCTTGATGGCTATTTGGGTTGTTTCTAACTTTTGTTTATAATGCTGTAGTGAATATTCTAGTATATGTGTTATTGTGCACACTTATGACTGTAGTGGTACATAATAGCTTAGATGTTAAATCTCTGGGTTTCAACATGTATTTTAAAGTTTTGGTAGACATTACTAAACTGCCCTTCACAGAGGCTGTGCCATCATACATATCACGAAGAATTCATGAGAGATTCCGTTTCCTCACACTCTTATAAAACTGTGTGTTATCAAACTGATTTGTCAATTTTTAGAGGCTAAAGGTTAAATTTATTTTTATGTGCATTTATGTAATTATGTGTATATGTTATATACATTTATATTATAATGAATGAAGTTTAGCGTCTTGTCATGCTTTTAAAAGACTTTTTTCCCATGAAATTTATTTTCTTATGTCACATTTTCCCCATTTTTCTTTTGAGTTGTCTTTATCTTATTGATTTTAGAAAACCTTTTAATGTTGAGTTTCTCTCTCGCTCTCTACCATTTTTAAATGATTTCTTTTCACTTTATGGAAAAGTTTTGTTTTACATTTTCAAATGTATCAGTATTTTATGGCTTCTAACTTTTATATCAGACTTAAAAAGTTTCCTCTAATTCTGATTAAAAATACTTAATGCGTTTTCATTTAATTTTTCTTTATTTACAAGGTTGATAATTCTGGAATTTCTTTTTGGTGGAAAGTATGAGGAATGCATCTAACTTACTTTTTTTCCTGGATAACTACCTAATTGTCAAGTACAGTTGTGTAATAGTCTTTTGCCTGTTGGTTTATGACTCTACCTTTGTCATTATGTAAAGTGTTTAAAAATGTGAAAAAAAACACAATTTTTGAGAAAATTTTAAGTAATCATTTCTTATATCCCTGAAAGAATAACAATAATTAATTATAAGATAATTTTTAAAACAATGCATATGATTTTTAAGATGAAGAGAAACAATACAAAAATTTAAAGTAATTACAAATTATAATCAAGGAAAATTTTATCTACATTTTCTAAATGCTGGTCCACTGACTCATGCTGGGTTAACTACATGAGAATCACTTGAGAAACTTACAAATAGGGTGAGGGAATTTTAGTCTCTATGGAAGGTTTCGGGCATTGACATTTTTTCGAACTCTCTCTAGATGATTTCGATAGTACAACCAAGTTTAGAAATTGTTGGTTCAAATAGTCACAGAAACATGTTTATTCTATTTTCGATTTGCCTACCATATGTAAAATCCAAGATTCTCTTTAGGAAATAGGTGTTATATTCACGTAATTTATAACTCCAGTATGTGGACATGTCTAGTGTCTGTCCATTCCTCAAAACACAGGGCTTGCCCAGTTCCTTCATCTTCTGAAAAATACAGTTGGCAATACTCCTTAACAGGTGCTTTTATTCCCCCTTGTCTCATGCTCTATGTCTGTGTCAGCTGAGCTGGGCTTATGACTGGCCCTCTCAAACAATCCCTATTCTTCGTCTTCAGTGACTTCCTTGGGCAGAGGCCAAGAGAAAAATGCTTCTCAGGTCCTCTGTTTTCCCCCAAGAACCTAAAGAAGAACAAGTTTTAAACCAGAAATCTCTAATATTTACTACCAAACCATATTAATTATATATTACTTCATATTTGAAATGATTAAGTCAATCAAAAAGCAGCATTTAATATGTAATTACTTCATATTTCCATTATACGAATCAAATTTTTACATAAGGAATGAACAAGATATGAAATCTTCTCATCAGAATTTCTCCCCCTCTGTGTCGATAAGAGGCTTTCATAAGATGACTGCAGATTATTTGTCTACCCCAGTCCTTAAATTTCTTTATCTACATCACATCTTTTGTCTTCCAACTGTCTTTCACTCTTCTCTGTTTCTAGAAAATGGCAGGCTTACATTCCTTTGTGTCTCTGAATTTGCGCTTCTCCCTGCCTGATGTATTAACTCTAGCCCCTACTTTGATCATGATGAAATAACTATTTGAAAATGAATACTTCTGTTGTAATAGTGTCTATATTATACTCTACTTATTTGTTTATATATCTCCTCATCCACTATACCATGATTGCACTTTGCTCTGGCAATAGGCAAAGAGATGTCACTCAAAGAAACATGCCATGAAAATCGGAGCTCTGGGTCAGGTCTGATCCGTGGCCCAAAGTACATTTCATTTAATGGTGAAGGCGAAGCCTGTTAGACCCTAAATGTGTGCCACACTTAGGTTCAACATATACTTTTCTATACTACCAAACTGATAAATTAACATAAAAGTATCCCCCAGGTTGCTACTATGCTTAGAATAGCAACAAGAAATAAATGCAAATACTTTCGGAGGGTATTTTTCATAATCCAGGCCACAGGAAAAGATATTTGCACTTAAGATAAATTTACCCTAAAAATATTTAAGAACAAACCATCATGAGTTAGAGTGAGCAGGAAAGAAAATTTAACATACCAAATCCTGAGATAAAATAATCTGAAACTATGTAATTAGTATCTTTTAAAAGGCTAACAAAGAAAACAGGACAAGATGACATAAAAAAAAACAAGCAAAATGATGCTAATGCAGGTTTGAGAAAAAAATACATATATATGTGTACATACACATATATAACACATATATGTATAAAACATATCTATTCGTACATATATATGCATATACACATGTATATACATATGTACATATATGTATATATTTACATACATATGTATATATACACATACATATGTGTGTATATATATGTATATATATACATACACAAACACACACACACACACACACAATTCACTATTTCAGGCCCTGCTCTAGACCTACTGAATCAGAAACTATGGGTGTGTTATCCAGCAATCTGCATTTTAAGGAGCTCTTCTGATCAAGCCAAAGAATGAGAACTATTGTCCTAGAGTAAGGAAACTCTTTGTGTATACTTATGAGAAAACATGTTCAAATTATTGATGAAGCATTATTTACAATAGAGAAAAAAATCTGGGGAAAAAACTTTTATTCATTCAACAGAATATTATGGAGTAATTAAAATTAATGAACTAGGTCTTAATGTTTTGACATGAATTCTGATATACAATGTAGAGTAAAATATACAGGTGCATGTAGAACAAAGACTCTAACCTGTGGAGATTTTGTCCCCCAGGAGACATCTGGCAATGTCTAGGGGCATTTTTGGGTGTCAAAACTTGAGGATTGCATCAAGCAGATAATTGCCAAGATGCAGTTAAACCTCCTACAATGTACAGGACAGCCCCCCACCAAACAAAGAATTGTTCGTCCTATGGTAGACTCAGTTATGGTACCCAAAGATGTCTATGTCCTAATCCCCAGAATTTATGAATGATATGCTTTATGACTCTAGTTGGTGGGGACTTGAAGTTTTGATATTTTTAAAAATAATTTTCTTAAAATATTTAACAATTAGAAATAGTTTTTTTTTTTTTTTTTAATGTGAATTGCTCTCAACTTAGCTTTCCCTAATCTGCTAATCAATAGCTAAGGTAGATGATAAAACTTGTCTAGAGTGAGGGTTGCACCCCAGGAAAAGATCAAGGTGCAGTCAGTAGGTCTGAGTATCACATTCTGTTATCTTTCTGGCCTATCTGGTCTTTTCACAACTGCAGGCAGAGCTTGTCCTATAAAATGTAAATGATTACAAAAAAGAGTAAAAAGTACTTATGAAACTGGTAAGACACAAAAGCTTATCTTGGGAGTCTTTATATGTGCGGGCCTCTTCTTGATGATCTCAGTGACATTGCATCTTTCCCAAATCCCGTCCCTGTTTCAGGAACCAAGAGATATTATATGTTCTGTTCTTCCCTTTGGGAAGAACCTCTGGAAGAGACTTCTCTCCCTCTGTGTCCCAGGAGCCCATGTGTTCCTACCCCAATGTCTATGAAGTCCTCTGGGCCAGGGCCAGGATAAGGGCTTGGACTTCACGGATCATTTTATTCTTGATTTCCCAAGCAGAAGAAGTCTGCTTTGACTTGAAGATGGTCTATTCCTGTGTTATTGTGATTTATGATAAGAAAGATATAGTTGGTCTTCATCTCTGTTTCTGGCACAGAGCTCCGAAAAACCCTGGAATTTCCTAAGTGAGAGAGCAACAAAGGTGTCTTTTCCTCTGTTAATGTGGTAGACTTTGAAAGCACTTAAAGAGGGCTTGTTGCCAGGGCAATCAACAGTGATTAGAATGGTTGGAACTTGAAACTTTTAATTCCACTCTTTGACAGCTGGGGAGGGAGAGAGGCTGGAGGCTGAGTTCAATCGTCCATGACCAATGGTTTAATCTATGTAATGGAACCTCCACAGAACTCCAAATGGATGGGATTTGGAGAGCTTCCAGGTGGGTGAACATGCGGAGGTTTGGGCAGAGTGGTGCGCTCTGGAGAGAGCATGAAAGCTCTGTGCCCTTTCCCCACACCTTGTCCTATGTATCTTGTCATCTGGCTGTTGATCCACATCCTTTAATATTCTTTGTAATAAATCAGTAATCTAGTGAGCAAATTAATGCCCTGAATTGTGTGGGCCATTCTAGCAAATCAATTGAACCCAAAGAAGGGATTATGGGAACCTCTGATTTATAGGCAATTGGTCAGAAGTACAGGTAACAACCTGGATTTGCAATCAGCTTCTAAAGTGGAGAACAGTCTTGTGAGGCTGAGCCCTTAACCTGTAAAATCTGATGCTATCTTTGGGTAGTGTCAGAATTGAGTTGAATTATAGGATATCCAGCTGTTGTTGGAGAATTGCTTGGCGGTGTGTGGAAAAACCCACACCTTGGACTTGAGTGCATAATTATTAATCCCTGAGAACAGTCAGAAGGGCTTTATAATTGACTACTAAGAACCTCTAGTATCACTTTTTAAAAAATAACTGTTGAAGAAAGCAAAAATTATATTTCATTTCAATCATATAAAGGTTAATTCCCAGATAGATTTAAAAATTCCTAGTGAGATATTTTGAAGTTTTAGTGTCTGTGTCTTCTAAATCTATAGACATGAATTAATTTCAATTGCATTGTGGTCTCTTTAAGGTAAAATAAATGGATGTGATATCACAGGGACTTCTGATCTTTTGGGATTTGTTCTTAATCTGAATTTATCAGAATTTTTATTTTGTAAAACACTTTCACTGTAAGGAATTGTTCATTATTAGAAAATTATAGCTTTGGATTATCAGTTAACTTTATTGCTTTTAAAATGAGGACTTGTACTTTTATTATTTATTTTGACTGAAGGATATAACAAAATTGATTTTTCTTTCTGGGCACATTTTCATGTATTTATTTACTAACAGATGAAGAATGATCTGGTTTTTGACCAGCTGGTCTTCCAAAGTATTTTTCCAGATGGAATCTTAACTTTAAAATGGTGCAATTTATTAGAACTCCATGGGATATTTAGTGGTTCTCTAAGATTTTGGAGTGACCTCAGGAATATATCTGTAGCTTTAAGTTCCAAAATTCCCATGGCTTAATCCTTCAGGAGTAATATAGGAAAAGGAGATAGTCTTAATCAGCAAGCTATGATTCACCCTATACAAATGACTCCCATTTTTATTTGGTCTCATTTTAGAAAATAAATACTTTCCTCTAGAAACTGAGAATGAATCAGAATGACTTATTGATTCCTGCAGAAGCCCACTACAGATAAATTCATTCAAATGTTGTTACAGGTTTAAATTTGCTGGAAACTATTAACAGAATTATTGGAAGGGATTTTCCTAATAGTACTTTCAGTTGAAGTATTGGGAGACTTATGCCAGAAAGGGCACTCGCAGCACACAAATAACAAAATGAAGTTATTTTACCTTGGGCCAAAGGACACCAGAGAGATAGTTACACTCACACATAAACCAATCTAGAGTCTTAATCCTGGCTCATGAGATGCTCCACGCTATGTCCCAAATTCCTGCATTACTGCCTGAGGAAGGTGAACCTGAGCTTACTCATACTTGGAGTGTAGCGTGCCAGAAGCCACAGAGTACAGGCAGAAACTCCTAGACAAGGGACTTGGCTTAACTTGTACAATCGCTTCTCTGAGATTTATTTCTTTTATGTATAATTAGACTGAATGATTTTTTATTTTTTTCCATCTCAAAAGTTCTATTCTCTGGTCAATTGCATTTGCTCAATTATGAACCCAAAATTTCTTCTGAGCTAAATCCACATGAAAAGGCACTTAGTAAACCTCTAAATCTTACCAAAAAAAAGCCCTAAGGAGTATAACTAAAGGTGGCAGCACAGCATTTAACTTTTTGAACTCTCTTGTCATGTTCCCAGGATTTGAATTCCAGCTTCATCAGTCACTAGGAGCGTGATGGTATTGAGCCCAGTTTCCTCATTTCTAATGGCGATAATAGTAGTACATGGTTTATAGTTGCCATGAGTATTAAATGAGATAATCTTAGAGAACACTTAGCAGTATGCATTTTTCACAGAAGTTATGTGCAATGTGAATTATACTTGGGATCTGATCAAAGAAATCAAACTTTAGAAAAGATAGAATATGGATTTATTCAGCTAAGTTGATATAGTATGATATGAGTACCCTGTGCTAAGTTGGCTACAATCATTGTTTTCCACCTTTAGAAAAACTTCTCTAAAATTCCTATTCAAAATTGTCTCCCTTACCCCCAAGCCATTCTCTATCACAATTTATCTGAAGTCATCTTATTTGTTTATTTATATATTATTTACATACTTATATTGTATCTTGCCAGACTAGAATAAAAGCTCCACGAAGACAGGAATGTGGTTGTCCTTGTCATTATTACATACCCAGAACCCAGAATTATGCCTAGAATAGACTAGATACTTAAGAAAGGTTTAATGAAGATGGTTGAACCATAATGTGAAATTAAAGTCAGAGTCTTTTTAGAAAGTTTACATCCTAGATCTGATCTCAGCATTTAGATTGTTGTGAAAGGTATGCAAAAAAATTCTGGAAAATATTACGTGCTATGCTAAGCTCTTTGCAAGTTGAATTAGTTAGTATAACCTTGGCTGCCATAACAAATAAAGCTCTAAATTTCAGTGACTTTCACAAAACACATTTTTCTGAGCTCACGGGTGCTCCTGGTTGATGGGTGGCTTTCCTTCTCTTAGTGATTCAGTGACCTAGGCTCTTTTACATGTCCACTCTCCCCCTAGAACAGTGTCATTTTTTGCTTCCAGCAAGTAGAGGCTGGGGACAAGGCATACTGATTCTTAAAAGTCTTGGCCTGGAACACACCATTTCTGCTTATATTTCACTCATGAGAAGTGGTCACCTGGCCCCCTGGATGTAAAGGGGATTTGGAAGTGTAATTTCTGCCTAGGAAGCTGCTTCCTATGGGCAACACCAAATTTAGGAGGAAACTACATTTTACTGGATGGCTAGATGTCTCTGCCACCCTTATATTGTTTAGTTTATCTTCAGAGCACTCTTATAAGGTTGGTGCTATTAATCTTTCCATTTTGCACACAAAGAAATTGTGTGAAATATTTTATGTAACTTGTATAAGGTCATACAATTAAAAATAATAGTTTTGAACCAAGGAGATTCAAAACTGCATTCTTAACCCCATAACATACTTCCTCGTGGCTCACAGAAAAGTTCTAACACAACTGATTGATGGACTAGGTTCTTTGAATATTTCAGCTAGAGTCCTTTAAGCTAAAGCCAATTAGAGATTGCCTATAATCTGTAATATGTTACAGGTCAAATTCTAAAGAAAAAGCCAGTTTTTAATTTGTATTGATAATCTTACATTATTATGTGGCTGTCATTTTTGCAAGTTGATTGATTAATGTTACCTCAAACATAGAAGTTTGTTGAATTTGCATCTCATTTCTTAAAGTCAGTGCTTGAATAGAAACATTTGAACCACCATAGAATTTGGGTTGTGTGTCATTAAAAAGATTAATAAATTTGCATTTACATTACACTTTGGTGAGTTGAGAGGAGAAATGAAAACCTCTGTCCTCTGGTGCCCACACAAATCTGAAAGTGTTTCTTGAGGAATTTCCATTGTGTCTCTATTCAATGGCAATTAGAGCTCAGCAATGGAGATGGGTCTGAAAACTGCCTAGCCATTGGTCCAAAATCTAACCCAAATTTGGTCGTTACTAAAGAATTTTAGCTCAATGATTCTCCTCTCAATATAGTCTCCTCCTAAGAGATTGCATGTATGCCAAAGGTATGTTCCAAAGTCCAAATATAATATACAGATTTATAAACTTAATAGATATTTTAGTAAGTGCAATCAAGACCTCTGGTTCAAAATCATGTGGAAATTCTTCTATGCTTCCTACTTTAGAAACCAAAGGAAAAGAATATATGCGAAATCTAAGGGAACATCAGAATAAATATTTGTAATCTGGAAATATGCACATTTATCTGTCACTCAAATATCATGAATTCAAACTGCTGTAAATAGCAAATACCCAAGAACTTTATGTTGCTTAGTGTTATGGGCTTGGCTTATCAGGTATAGATTTTGTGACCTTAGAAACAAACAAGTTCAAGATGGAAAGAAAGTGAAAAATTTTCATTCTGTAATGAGAGAATATGACAGTTTGTCTAGCAAATGACAGTGAAATAGAAAAGGATAAATGAGTTAGAAGAAGAAAATTCTGTATAAATGAGTCATAAAAATCATCCAGGAGAAGCCAAATGTGTGCTACTTGTTAAAATTATGCAAGGATTTTATCTTGTGGAATTTATTGCTGGAATAACAATAATGTTAATTTAGCAGAAAAGTTGACTTTTACAATGTATCTGTGTGGTATAGTTGAGAACTATAGAGAGCATGGAATTAATGGTGAGACTAAATCTTGGTCCAGATTCTAGCCCTGCCTCTGCCTACCTATCCATCCTTGAGGAAGTAGTTTAGCCTCTCTATTAGGTTACTCATCTGTAAGTGGCTAATGAAGGAATTGGACTGATTAAATAAAATAATCGTTAAAATCTCTTAGGATGGTGCTTGGCACATATTAAATGCTCAATAAATAATTGTGCATTTAATTTCTTTTTCTTTTAGTAAAGTATTGCACAAAAGAAACGTGTGTTTCAAGTAATGTAAAAACAGACTCCACAGAAGTTCCCTGTTTTTTAGAATATTTACAATTGTCTGGGTACTAAATTCTTGACATAGCTTGTCTGTCATGATATTAATCTCATACCCAGGACTCTGAGTCTCCTTTGTCAGGCATTCTCCTCCATTTATTTTTAATGACACTGGAAACCTCCCTAATGGAAGTGTGTTAGGGGTGGGGTGGAGTGGGCAGTAGTCCTTAAAGACTTGCCTCATATACAGAAAGAGCTAAGTGTCCACTGCTGGTGTGATCAGAACATTGAGGATGACTTGGAGGTTAGCAAGATGTGAGATACTAGAGGTTATGAGTAATAAAATTTCATTGCTTTTATTCTAGCATCATTATCCAAATGAGCCAAGAGATTTTTCTTACTATGAAGCTTCACCCCTCATAAATCTATTCACAGGAAAGGTCTGCAAAAACAGAGCCAAGATTGTGATCAACGAGGATCACACTAATTACCAAAGCATTTGCCTTCCTGAATAGCTCTCATTTTTGCATGTCTAACCATCAGGCACCTATTCCTTTATTTTGAAGCTTATATACATCACACTGAATTAAAATGCAGCAATTATTTATGACCTTTCAGTACATTTCTTTTTTTTCTTTAAAACCTTGTCTATGTCTGATATTACAACTTTTGATAGCTAGGCAGTTAAATGAGAAAGACAATCTTCTGTATCAAGATTTAGACTGAGGCAACTTACATTCCTAATGGTGTAAGCACTTTTGTCTGGTACTAGTAGAATGGATACATATGAGGGCTGTTAATTTAGCTCTAATGTGGGCTGCATGGGAAAAGCTATAGGGGTTCTATTTAGTTGGTAGTAAACAACTTCGGAATCAATGTGTTTTCCTTTACTGAAGACTTGCTTAGTGCATTGGAAAAAAATTCTATTAGTTTGCTTCATTTAGTAGTCACCACGCAGCCTGATGCGCGAGCCAGTGGCACCCATTAAGGACGGCATGACTGTTTGTAGCAAAATGAACCGAGCCATCTGAATTCAACCCCAGTGTCATCACTCAGCAAGCCAGACAGAGCCATGATTTAGGATTTTCCCAATATTTTATGGCAATTTGTTTCATTTGCCACAGGCCCATAATGATGCAAATTGCCATAAAGTGGGATAATCAGGCAGTAGAAGTGTCATAAAACTGCAGGGGAAACAAATTTCCATCTTGGAACTTTGCATGCCGATGAATGAGGGAGAGAGTTAATGTGGACCTGGCTTTGCTGGTGTTATCTGGTTGCCAAGCTCTGTGCCAAGCTGAAATAATTCCATTTTGTCAATTTGTATTCATTTTGAAGCCACGGGATGGGAGTGAGAGAGGACCTGAAAATATAAGGGAGCACCAGACCAAAATCTTTCCTCAGGTGCCTGGGCTGTGGTCCTGGGAGGAGTGTTCCAGGGAAGAGAAGGCCAAATGTGTGCCATTAGATAGATGGCGGATAAATTAAAGGGCTGTTAAGGATTGGAGTGCTTTGGCCTTCTGGAATGTTATGGTACTTCTACTGATATGTTTTGGGATCCCTGCCCTGCCTTGAACAGCCCTGCCTCTCTTCTGCCATGAACAGCCTGTCCCACAGTGGGAACCAACAAGCTGGCAATGGCATTGTTAGACCAAAGCTCTCTGGACCCTGCTGAAAACTGGGGCATGGTAGAGATGAAAGAGTCCATTCTCACATATTCATTGCTTGCCCTTGGAAGTGAAATGAATTTTTTTTAATGCCTGAGAAACAGACTCTCTTTCTCTCTCTCTCTCTCTCTCTCTCTCTCTCTCTCTCTCTCTCTCTCTCTCTCTCTCTCTCTCTTTTTGTTGTTGTTCGTTTCTACTTTTATTATTTGGCCACATTTTACCCCATGGGTTATTTATATGTTTCAGGTATATGAGTCATTCCTTGAAGGACTATGCAGCCTAAAATTTCCAGGTACTGGCCTACAGCTGATAATGAAGTTGTTTTCCTTCATCCTTTATTTGTATGTTGTCCATTTTGTTTCCTCTTTTGTAATATTAGATTAATGGCATTGGTTCAAAAGTCCCCTAAGGACACATTGCATAGCTTCGCTCCCCGCTAACTGAACTGTTTTTGACAAATATCTTAATAACATTCTAACTCGTTGCCACACTGCTAGGGATAACAGCTACAATCATTTCTTCCTTTTTTAAAAAATGAAATATATCCCAGGAAGAGCTTCTCTAGAATTCTTCTGACTTTATTTTATAAACTGAATTTATCATGCACTCTCCAATAAACAAATCTGTTTCCCAGTTTTGATGCTGTTGCATACTAAAAGGCAATACGGAAAATAATGAAAAAATGATCTCTTTCTGGTTCTTGCAATGATGATATTTTATCTTTAGCTTTCACATACAGTCATTTTCATGCTCTTACATTTCCTATCTAATTTAGTATATATTCTGTGATGTTCTTTTAAAATTTAATATATTTAGGATGTGAAGGGTATTGCTCGATCTCTGTTAATAATAGTAGTTGATACATCTTGCATTGTAGTATCCCTTTAAATGTAGTATCTCAATTAATTTGAAAAACAAGCCTATGAGGTATTTTGCTTTCAAAAAATATATTTTTCAATATTAAGCAACTAAATATGAACAGGTTTCTATAGACTACTGAGTGGATCAATTCCTTTTCCAGCAGAGGGTAAGATCTACTATGTTCTACTTTATAAAGATGATGTGCAGTATACACAGTTACATTTGATAACTGTGCACTTAAGTTTAAGATAGAATTGACATTTAGAAATTGGAAAAGGACTGAACAAAAAAATTATATGATATTTGGGATATGTGAAAAAAATTAATTCATTGGAAATGCATATGGTACTCATGAAATAACTGAGCTTAATATTGGGTAGAACTTGAATGGAGGATTTTTCTTCAATGATCTGGTCCATGGTGTCCCCTAAAGTTGAAGTTCAAAGAGTCAATTTTTGCCTTTGGTGCCTCTTAATACTTCCTGCAAAGCCTTCTTCTTCCATAATGTCCTTCTCCACTCAAAGTTTTCACGTTTTCTGGATCCCTAATAGTTTTATTTCTCCAGGGCTTTGCTCCCACATACTGTTATACTCATAAATAGTAAATGAGACTGTAGTAAGAAAATATCTTGATGAAACTAAAAATAAATAATACAAAGGATTGCTTCAGGTATAGAAATAAAAATGAGGGCACAGTCCCGTTATATATAAGAGAAAACAACTTGATTATAGATATAATATATTAATATATAATTTACTTATCTATCAAATGTGAGATGATTTTGATGTCTTAATAACAGCAGGTAAATACAACTTTATAGGTATCAAGAAATTAATGGGATGGGTTGTAGATGCCAGTGTGGTAGAAAAGTACATAATGAAAGACCATGGGAAGAACATTCTATGTCAAGAAGATTCACATTTACATGAAAA
Organism: Rousettus aegyptiacus; assembly: GCF_014176215.1. Lineage (NCBI taxonomy): Eukaryota > Metazoa > Chordata > Mammalia > Chiroptera > Pteropodidae > Rousettus > Rousettus aegyptiacus. The sequence goes on along the minus strand of NW_023416306.1, from coordinate 38,503,969 downwards.
TCTGAGGTAACCCATAAATCAAGGACTAAACCTCACCATAGAGTATGTAGGTGAAGATGAGGAATGGAAATGATATTTCTGTTGGATATACTACAGATTCTCTAAGCAAATATTCCAGATTTAATCATGGAACTATTACAAAGACTGCATATAATAGTGATGGGAGACTATAACAATTGGAATGTTGTTTGGAGTCTCACTCAGCCCAAAATAGAGCATGTGATCATTTTGACTTACCATACTCAGTACAATCATCTCTCTGAAAATAAAGAACTAACAATAAGATCACTAATTCATACCTAATCCAGATCAAATGAGAGGAATAGTTTGAAAGTGAAAGGGACAATATAGAGATGTAAACAGGTTTCTAGGGACATAGGGGGGAGAGGATCCTAGATTAGGAAAGGTAGATTTTAGAAATTAGAGATAAATCACAAGCAAGATATATTTCTCAAAATTGGATTCTTATATTGTATTGGGGGAAGTTCGCAACACATAGTACATATTCTGAACATTTCAACTTTGAAAAAGAAGTAAAATAACATATTTTGATGTGATATATTTATTTTATGTAAATATAGGTAGATTCCCAAGGTAACTTGGTACTGACCAACACTGTGTGGCTATTTCTAGTATTTGATTGACTTTGTCTCCCTAAACAAACAACTATTATTGAGCTGCTACTTCTTTGAGTCCATCTGATGGGTAAATGAGTCAATAGAAGGCTCTTCTGCTTCTTGGAGACAGTGTACTGGTGAGGTCTGACTCTGCTGTAAGGCAAAGGATCAGAGTTGGGAAAGGAACACTGAAAGAGGCATACAACCCAACCATCAGCAGGCTTGTATTCACATTCTAGATTCATCATGTCTGGGTGCTGCACTGACATGAAAAACGATTTCTCTAACTTACTCTAAACTGGAACTAGCAACTCTCTGGAGGGAGAAAATACTTTTTCTGTGAGATTTTTCTTGATTTAGAACCAGAGGTGGGCAAATAGGAGGGCAAGGATCAGTGTTCCATCCTTCACTGTCCACCACATCAATAAATTGGCCCTTTGTCCTTTTTTGTAAGAGCCTGATATTAAGTGGGTTCAAATTGGTTCATTAATATGGTTTAAATGGGCCATTTAAAATTATTCATAAGCTATACATATAAGCCATAAAATTGTGAGCGAGAGTAAATGGGTGATGTAGGAGATGTAAGAAATGCCATTCAGCCAAAAGTTGCAGGAATGTATAAGAATAATTTCAAGAGAGAAAAGCCCAGAATTAATTGAGACTAGCAGAAAAAATAGGAAGGTCCATCACAAAGAAAATGTTTAAAAAATGTACTTGATGCATAGATGATTTTCCTAAAGATATAGGAAAATGGTTGTCTCTGGGTTGGAGAGCTAGGGGATTGAGGAGAATGGTGAAAGGAAGACTTACTTCATACTATAGACTCTTTTTACTTTTTAGAATTTTTATGGTATGTACTTGCTAGCTTTTCAAACAATTATAACAGATTTTTAAAAGATATAGGTATGTGATAAATACTGCTATTGTCTCTTTTTGCTACTCTCCACTTCTTACATAGGGATCAGGCCCTGCTATGTGAGCAGAAGGAAGCTATCCTTCCAGGTCCCATCCTTCCAGGAGGGAGCATGCTCTCCTCTCCACTTCTTCTCCTTCTTTCTGGCTGTAGCATGAGCTGCCTCTGATATCAATGCTTGAGGGATAGTGGAGCAATATGACAGAGGGATCTTTAGCTGTTATTGATTTCATGGAGCTACATTGTCATTCCTGCAAGGACTTTTATGTAGCTGCAAGAAGCATACTCTATCTCATTTAAACTACTGTTATATTAGATGTTTGTCATGAGTGCCAAGGGTATATTTGAATTATACTCTTGATTGCTTTTGATTTTTCACAATAGCCAAACATGGAAACAGTCTAAGTGTACATCAATTGATGAATGGATAAAGAAAATATGGTTTATATATACAATGAAATATTACTCAGCTATGAGAAAGAAGGAAATCCTGCCTCTTGCAACAACATGGATAGAACTTTAGGGCATTATGTTAAGTGAAATAAGTCAGACAGGGGAAGATAAATACTGCACGGTACTGCTAATATGTGGACTCTGAAAAAGGAAAGTCAACTCAGAAACAGAGTAGAAAAGTGGTTGCCAGCAGTGGGAGGGGGTGGGAGGGGGTTAGACAGAAGGTGGTAAAATGGTACAAACTTTCAGTTATAAGACTAATTAGCCCTGAGAATCTAAGATGAATCTCTACAATCTTAGATTGTAGTTGATAACACTATATTATATAATTTAAATTTGCAGAGAGAGCGGAACTTAAATGTTCTCATACACACACAAAAAATAAACATGTGAGGAGATAGATGTGGTAATTAACTAGATGATGGAAACCCTTTCATAATGTATACATATATCAAATCACCACACTATACTTTAAATATCTTAAAATTTTGTTTGTCAATTATGCTTCAATCAAGCTAAAAATAAGGGATGGCTGCTTTTTATCTTTGTACTAAAAGCCAAATCATTGTTGACTCTTATTTTCTTCGTAATTTGTGAGGAAGCAAGGCAAAATGGAAGATATAGGAGAAAAAACCATGGTAAGTGGTTACGGATAGTACCGTACAGTGGTGTACTGATAAATGTTTATCAATGTAACCGCTGCCAGTTCATGGGATAAATATTCCCAAGGAGGCCATTTTTCAGCTACCAGCATGACATCACTAATACAGAGTTGGGGAAAGATGATAATTTGAACTACTAGAACTGATATATACTAATTCTAGTACACTCCTTTGCATTAACTAGCAAAGCGAAAGCTCCAGTCCATGTGGACTAGAGCAAAGTTGATAATGACTGGCAAGATACTTGGGGTAGATATTTATTCTGTAGGAAAGAATTTTTATTTAAATCATAAAGACACTTAAAAAAAAGATATAGTCAAAACATATGAGAACAATTTAGGCCTAAGTGGTTGAATTTCTTTAAAAAGTCTTTAATATTTTAGAGGATAAAATAAATTTTATAAATGTTACAGATTCTTGAGCAGATGATATTCATATTTTTGTTTTAACAAAAGGTTATATTTTTATGGAAAAAAGTAAGGCATTAAGGAAATATTTGTCAACTAGACTTCAATCACACAGAAAGAAAATAACAGGTCTGTAATAGAGCCACAGCTTGCAATAGATAGTGTTATGCTAATAAATGAAAGAAAAAGGTACACTGCAGACCAACGCCAGTTTTCTATTCTTCTATCAAGTAGAATGAACTTTATACCTAAAAGGGCTGAACATATTTATGAGAGGGCATTGGTGTCGAAGTTAGGAGCAGCTTGTCCTTTGCTCAGGTGTTTATCAAAGCTAAGTACATGCACATCAATTCTGTGCTGTCACAAAATACTAGTTAATATTGAACGAGTTAAAAAGATATAGATCTGAAATTATGGGATGACTCTAACAGGACCAAAATCAATAGGCAAAATTGTTAAGCCATAAAATTTGGGCCAAATATGAGTGATTTCAGGTGATTGTAAACTTAATATAAACCCTCGATCTTCTGTATTATGTCAAATATAACCCAAATCAAATATAACCCAAAGGTGCACTAAATGGAGTGCATTGTACTATTTTCAAGAAAGGAAATAATCATTTCACTGTACTTTTAAACCACTCATTCATTTATCTCATTTATTACACTCACCCATCCACTCACTCTCATTCATTTGACTCAATTAATATTGACCGAGGATCTACAAGTCAGATAATTGATGGCTACATAGTTATAAGGTAGGCATAGTACATGCCCCTGTGGAGCTTATACTCAATTGGTTTTTGTTCAGATCATGTGTAATGTACAGTGGTTGGTATTAGGTAAGACTTTAAGGGAATTAACAAGAAAGTGAACTCTGTCCATGGGCTGGTAATAAGATTGGAGTAAACTGTCATGTAAGGAAGAGTTGAAGTAACTGCAGGAGAGAAGAGTTTCAGAGCTCATCATAGCCTTCTGCAAATATATAAACAATTGTCATAGAGCACTTCTCATACAGTATAGATGAGAAATGAAAAAGAAGCAAGTAGTTGAGCTGGTAAAGGAAGAAGAAATTAGAGGAGATTTAGCCAAGGATGTGATTCTTAATCTGAGAATGGGAATGAATGGGAATTTATTAAGAAGAAAAGAAATAAAGGGCATTTCACCAGGTGGAGGGAGCTGTATGTGCAAATTCTGAGTCACACAATGAAAGGGTCTTAGGTAACAGTATGCGTTTATGAGTGTTCATAGTACAGAGAATAATAATTGGAGGGGAGAGGTGAAGGGACGTAGCTAAGAAGAATCTGAGAGGAAGTCTTGCTAGAGAGTTTAAGTTCTATTTGGAGGCACTGGGGGAGGAGGTGGGCATCAATGTATTATAGGAAGGGAAGTGACATGCTCAGATTTATATTTTGGAATGATCGCATAGTTGGCATTGTGGAGGAAGGATTTAGGGAAGGGCAAGAACCCTAACTGGAAGGGAAGAGGGAGTTTCTGACATGGACTGACACTGAGACTCTATTTTTGAGATTGAGTATCAATCATTGTAGCTGTGGTTCTTTTATACAGAACTGAGTTGAGGGTCAAAAAAAGTGTCTTTTCATTCAGGCCACTTTTATATTCAGAGTGCGAAGTATATAGTTTTATTTTGGTGGGTCTAGTGCATCTTGGTATTTTAAGTAATTAATTAATTCATTCATTCATAAAATATGTATTAAATACCTGGCAGGTGACAGCCAAGTCCTTGGTCATAGAGATAACACAGATACACAGATAAGTTATCAAGGAGTATAGGGAAGGACTAGAGATAGTCAATAAACAACATATGAAAGGTAATTTTAGATACTTTTAAGTGCTGTGAAGTTACTAAAACTGAGTGGTTAGCAATAACTTGAGTGGAGATATATTTGTCAGGTGAGCCAGTCAGAGAAGGCCTCTCTGAGGAGGCGGAATTTGAATTGAGACCTGAATGATAAGAAGGAGGTGCTATCTTTAGACCAGAGGGAGAATCTTCATAGCAGAATAAACCACAGGAGATCAAAGGACATTAGGAATCATTTTGTCATGTTCAAGAATCAGAAAGGCCAGTGTGGCATGAATATAGCCAGTGAGGGGGAGGGCAGTACTAGATGATATTGGAAAGGGAGGCAAATGGCAAGCATAATACAATCGTAGGATTCTTAAGGCCTTGGTAGAGGTTGGGGTTTCCTCTAATCTGTATTGTAAAGAAGTCACCTTGGTTCCTTCTAGTGGGGGATGTATTGGAGTGAGACAAGAAAAGGAGCAGGGGGACCCAATGAGGGTTATTGCAGATGTCCAGATGAAAAAAATGTGACCTCTGCTGTGGTGGTGGCAATGGTGATGGAGAAAAGTTGGTGGCTTCCAGAGGTTGAGCCAAGAGAAATTGTTGATAGATTGGATATGGGGGACCAAGAGAAAAAAGAAATCAAGAATGATACCTTGCTTTTGTGTTTAAGCAAATGTGTGTGTGTGTGTGTGTGTGTATGCGCGTGTGTGTGTCTCTTTTTTTTTTTGATATGAGATGCTGAAGTAGGAAAATAATTGAATGGGAAAATTAAGAGTTCCATTTTATCCATGTTAGGTCTGAGATGCTTGTCAGGCTTCAAAGTGAAGATGTCAAGGAAGTGGTTGTGTATGCCAATCTGAGGCTCAGTAGTGAGGTCAAAGCTGGAGATAGGAATTCAGAAATTATTGGTATTAAATTTATGATGGTAAGAAAAGCTGCTCACAGGATATTCACTTGGTCAAGTGATGATGGTCTCTACCTGCTCATTTTATCAACAAATTGTCTGAAATTTCATAGATACTCAATAACTATTTGCTTATTGCTCTGAACTATACCAGGCTGCTCTAAAATACTAAGATAAGTACGTAAATTCTGAGTATTTTGGCTGCTTCCTACCAAAAAGTATCTCTGTCTCCAGGGTTAAATTGTGAAAAATTATATAGGGGAGAGCCAAAGAAGAATCTTTTCCATTTTGTGTTTGGCGAACCTGCCATCTGGACACCCTGTGAGAAGTAGAAGAGTGTTGTTTTTCCTCTTCTGTATTTAAAACTCATTGGCTTCTAAAGGGAATTTAAGCATTGGGTCTGTAGCCCTGCTAGATGATATTAAAGGTCTTTCAAACTGAAATTTTAAGCCATATAAAATTGCTCTTTATAGCAAAATATTCTCAGTATTCATACCTAAATCTATATTACAGTAGGAGTTAGTATCACAAAACTGCGGCAGCTTGGACTTGTATCCTGATGTTAGTGTTCTTTTCCTTCTGTCTTGCCCTAGAAATTTCTGCCTCAGTCAAGTAACATCTGGAGTTTAAAATACTATTTAACATTTATTCAGTAATCTGAATTTTAGTTTGCAGATTTGGAAATAAAAGCACAAATAGTTTAAATAAAGCATGAAAAAATTAACATTTTTCTTTGTCATTTCTTTTTTTGACATCAATTCAAGTTGTCAACTAATTCCTAGATTCTGTATGCCAGCTTTTACTGATTATTCTTATTGTTGGCACTCTCAGACTAATCATATACTCCTTGGTTCTCTTTCCTCTTTTATTTTCAAATATTCATCCTCCCTCAAGTATGCTTTTGAAATCCAAGTAATTGAAGAGCTTCAAAAGATTTGACTGGGACAAGAGTGTGGTCATGACTATATGACTGGTCCCAAGGGAAGGGAAAGGGCCAGGCTTAGTTGCCTTACATACCATTTCTATCATGGGATCCATTCTCATGACTCTACAGACAAAATTCCAGTTGAGGTTTGTACTTAAGACATGTTATGTAAATTCTCTTTGGGCTGAGAAATATATTTTTAAAATGCTTTCCTTTCATTACCTAGGAAAGATATTAAGATATCTTTTCAAATTGTCTAATTATAAAGTTGTTGACTTCTTAAAGCTTTATAATAACAATCTAGATTTCATTTAAAATTAATGTCACAGATACGTACTTAGACCAAAACGTTTAGTTCATTTGTTTATATGTTAATTATACTACATCTGTTTCCTTCTACATCATGTATAATTCATTTTAATTTACTCAGTGTGTTGCAATTGAGTTATCTCAAAGGATTTCATAATTTACGTCATAAAAACTTTATAAAATTCTTTGTTTCTGCTGATCTTTAAAATGGGTTTATAGCTTTCAAATAATACCCTCAGGAGTCAAAATTTTCATATCATTTTAACGTATTTTCTAAAAGTTACTTCAACATTAAATCTTTCTTTTAACTGTTCTATTATCCTGTTTTCATCATATCTTATTAGTGTTTAGTAGAGACCAACATGAGCATCCAAAGCCCCCTTACTCTCTCTTTAGAGGGACTATATATTAAAGTTGGAAGAGCTTCAGAATTCATTTCATAAATGGGAAAATTGAGGCTGAAGGGAGCTTCTCTCTTGTCCAAATAGTTTTATCATACTGCTCTCATCCTTATAGAGAGTGACATTTTAACATCACCTGCTTCAGAAGTAACAGACAAAATCTAAACAAACTGGTTGAGCTTACAAGCATATACGTTCAATGCCCATATCCCCACAAAATGAGCATTCAATCAAAATGGATATCAAAAGGAATAAGAGAGTATCTAAAGGGACATGACTCAGTAGAGGAAAGGCTGAGGTTGTGTTCAGCTGAATTTAGGATATAAGCTGTGGCCTTTTGGGCTAATGCATTAATCTTTTCTTGTGTGAACCAAAATTTCTGCACATGTCCTGTGCTTTGCTGTTTATTTCCAGCCGTGTGGCCTTCACAAGGAGGTTATGGCCAGATAATTCTGGCCGTGTTTAAATATAGTATGCAGTCAAGGCAATGTAAAGAAAAGGTGATTTCAACAATGTGACTCAGAGAGGATGATGCATTTCATGACTTCTGAGTATTGAGGGAGATACTTTTATTTTTCTCAGTCTCTTCAAATTAAAAAGCCAAGAACAGCTTGGAAAAAGACTCAGAATAGTGTAAGTCAAAGTGTGAGCAGTAGACATGCCCTCAGATTAGGAGAGGTGTCTCAGTAGCAATGTTTTATAGAATACACACCAGAACTTCTAGCCTGTGCACAATTCTGTGCAGTGTGTTCCAGAACCAAGGATGGCTGCAATGGTATAAATGTAGTTGTTGAAGACTCTATCTTTAAAGTCTTGAGAAATTGCAGAAAGCAAGACTGAGATTTTTTGTCACTATTATTCAAAGCTTTGATGTAGGAAAATGACATTACAGCTGAGATTGCTTAGAAGAAGACAGGTGGACAGGTGTATCTTATCTGCCAATTGTAGTTATGATTTTAGTGCTTAGAAGAAGCATATCTTGTAAATAGCCCCTCATTATTATAAGGTCTTGCCAAGATGTGTTTCTTTCTGATGGTGACACGTGTCACACCGGCTTTAGGAAAAAGTGTGAAGCAGATATTTGTTATTGAAGACTCAGCCACTTATTAAGCAACCTCTTTTCTTTCTGCCTCAAATTCTCTTCCCGAAGCTGTTTTCAGTGAAAGGAATCATCATACCCTCATGGCAACTTAAAATGTAAAAATCTGACAACTAAAACTTTTAGTCCCCTTAGCATATTTGCATTTTATTAGAAATCAAAATCTTGAATGAAGCCAATGAAATGCCAGTAGTGCAGTTTTTAGCAATTAATGAGCTAATGGGGAATTCTTTTGTGGGGGAGTAAGAGGACTTTCTTGTCCCTTTAAAATTATGCCCCATTAAAAAATAAAACAGAAACTAAACAAGTGAAACACTCTATGAGCCTTTGATAGGTAAAATTTATGTTTATTTTTATTTTTATTTCAAATATTTCAGCAATATTATTACTTCCAGGAATGATGTGTACGTGAGCTTCAGAAGTTAAGACATAGTTTCTGTGTTATAAATTTGCATTTTTTAACATTTAATTGAAATTTGTTATTTATATTTTTTCTACATCCTAACTGGAAATAAATACAAATTCGCCTTTATATATTGTCTTCTTTAAACGATGTTTGTAGTTATAATTTCTGTATTAGAGGATGATTATATAATGTTAAATCTAGGTCTAATGGTATAACTGATTTGATGCCTATGTTCTTGGAAGTTCTTAACCTGTTGTGCCTCAAGTGCATTCTTTACAAAATGAATATAGTATGTTTTTTGAGGATATCTGAGCTAGAGCAGAACTCTTAAAGGCTATGGGTTCAAGAGTTCATCTATGAGTCAGGGCCAAGTAGAGAAGTATTGGTGTGTTGGAGTAGCGATAAAGCAGAGAGAGACTTTGGATTCTGACAGAAGATTAAAGTATGGGTCCTCAATTTATTAGCTATGAGACCTTGGGAAAGAAGTTTATTCTCTCTGGATATTAATATGTTTGGCACATGTATTATATAAATAGGTGAAATGGCATAATACATAAGTTGGGAGTCATGCTTATATGTAAGCAAAACATCAAGTTTTGTATCTAGGATCATATAGAAATGAAATAGGAAAGAGAGGTGGAACTTCAAAGTTCAGAGTGTCAGCCCTTTAATTAAAGGCAATTTTTGTTGCTTTAATGCTGTGGTTAAAGGCCAAGATTTGTTCTTTGAATTAGAACCCAAATGTAATATGAGTAATACAGCAATAATCATACCTAACATATAGGGATTACACAAACCACCTAACATAGTGACTAATATCAGATCTATTTCTCTGGGTAATGTCTCCCAGACTTTCAGCAGTGGGGCTCAGCCTTTGCCACCATGGCCAAGGACTCTGCTTGGGCCCACACAATTCAACAGACTGGTGCTGACAAATTGTTACTAAGCAGCCAGGTGGAGCAGCCACATGCCTTGTGACTATGAACTTGATTGTTACTCTGCAACAGAGGGTGTGGGAGGTGCATTGGTGCCATCCAGAAGTATGGGCAGTGTACTCGTTGTGACACTCATTTTGTTCAGTGGACATCAGGAGATTGGGGAGAACATGAAAGATACATTTCTTTCTTCCATCCCTCCCCACCATAGATTGCTCCTTAGCTGGGTTTCTTAACATATCCTAACTGGAGAAATTCTGTAGGGCTAAGCTGGACTCACCTGCAGAGAAGTCTGTGTTGCTTCATGGCTCATTATGATGCCATGACCAGCATGATAATGTATCACCTCGTATCTCTTCCTATTTTTCTCTATCTCTTTTAACCGTTCTCTCACTTTCTATGTCCTAAAATCGTACCTCCCCAAAGCATCAAAACTTAATTCTTGCTTCAGATTCTTTTGTCTAGGGAACCCAGACTAAGATAATGCTTTGCATATTGAAGTTTCTTATTAAATATTACATTTTCTTTCTTTCTTTTCTGTTAATTTTTTTTTTTTTTTTTTGTTATTTAACCTTGCCCAGTTCTAGGATAAACTTGAACTTTGGGGTCTTAGTTGCATTCATATCTTGTCTCTTCTTTCTGAACTTATATTCCATCTCAGGTACTGATTTTTCACTTCTTTCTTATTAGCATGAAAAGCAATTAATTCCTTTGATGTTTGGTATCTAGAAACCTTGACATGGTCTAAATCCAAACTGTGATAGAAGACTCCCATGGAGGCTCTTAGCTCAGAACTCTATGCATAGGAATTTTATGATTAGTTTTACTTGTGTAAACTTTACTTATTTCTAGGCATTTCTAGAATAACAACCTGGGTTTGATTTGAGAATAGCATATAAATCAATATGCAAACTTTAGTGAGTCTTCTTGCGGTTTGTCAATGATGTATTTTTTGTCCTAGAAAATAGGAAAATTTAGAGTCATACAAACTCTAGATTATTTTCATGTAAGAAAGTTAATCTGAGGATGAGAGGATTTCTGTAGACTAGAATTCCATCTCCTATAGTCAGATTTAGAGCAGCCCCCTTTTTAGTAGATACTGTGCCTACTTTTAAATAAAGAAATTTACATTTTGTGTGTCCAAACTCAAGCTTCCATCTTGGGAGTCAGAGACTTCTAATTCCAGACCTGGCAGGTGACCAAAGTAGTTTTTCATCTCTGTTAGATCTATAAAGTCTGGTATAGTTAGTACAAGCTTTATGAGGAAGTTGGAGCTTCAGTTTCACTATAAAGACTGATAGATTTTATGTAAGCCCACGTTTCTGGGTTTTCTGACAACATGCACATCTTTGTTCCTTCATGTCAATCAATCAGAATTCTAATTATTAAAGATCCATTTCATATGTTACCTCTTCCATGAAACTCTTTCTAATCTTCCTGTCTAGAAGTGATCTTAACCTCATTTGAATTTCCATGTAATTTATTCCTGTCTTTTTATATATAATCTTGTGTTGTTGGAAAATCTGTTTTTGTACTTGAACAACTGTGAGCTCTTTGAGGGCAGGAGGTTAAATCTCATGTGTCTTTGTATTGCTCCTTAACAGAGTGATTAGTACATAAAGTGCTTAAAAATACTTTGTATTGAATTTTTCTGCCCTTCAATTTATACATCTTGAATATTTACTGTTTGTCAAGAACTGTGTTTAGCATTATGTATTCAAATCAATTCTCTCTCCTTGAACCCAGCAGAGAACAATAAAAGAATATTTTCTAAATTACAATTCCTAGAAGAGAGAAATACTCACAACTTGAAATTTTACAAAGAATGCTTCAGTTATGGATTAACTTGATCAGATCTATGTGGTTCTTTTAACCTCTGTGCCAGAAACACTTTTCTCTCAACTTAGCTTTCTCCTCTTCCCACCTTTGAGCCTTTAGATGCTGCTGTCCTCGGGGATTTTTCTGATTTCAAATCGTCCAACTTTCTTCAGTTTTTCCACATTTAGATTTTATCTCTATAAATGTTATAATCATGTGAAGCTGGGATGAGTATGGGTATCAAATATTCTGCTGTATTTCCCATTTTGTTTTCTGTGAAGGGAAAATTTATTTTAAATGAGTATATGTCTTTATTTTTTTAAAAAAGCACAACAATTCTAATTCTATACAAAATGCCACCTATTATTTAGGGCAGTGCTGCCCAATAAAAATTTCTGCAATGATCAAAGTGTTCTATATCTGTACTATCCAGTATAGTTGCCACTAGTCACTTGTAGCTAATTAAGCACTTGCAATATGACTTTTGTGATTGAGAAACCAAGTTTTAAATTTTGCTTAAATTAATTTAAATGCAGATAACCTTATGGGTTTAGTAGCTACTGCATTGGGCATTGCAGATATAGACCAATGACAGAGTAGTTATCTCACATACTTCTATAAAGGGCCCTTGAATAACTGCATTTTGGAAACGCTACCTTTCTTAAATTATTCCTGTGATATCATCCCCTTTTTGGAGATTCACAATGCACACAAACATGGTAAGGACTCTAAGAAGTATTACTGCAAAAACAAACAATCTGTATATTGGTTTATTTAACCCAGAATTTTCTGATCACATTTGACCATGGAACCTGCACTCCCCTCCCTCACCAATTAATAATACCAGTGTTGCACCTTTAGCCGTGACTTGTTCCCTCTTCTATTTTAGTGTGAGCATAAGGATGACTTAAGTAGAGATAAAGAGAAGCCTTCTCTAAGCTTTGGGGCATGATGGGTATCTAAGAGATGGGGCATGATGTTTGCCCCACAGGCACAGTTATCGAAACTGCGAAATTACCATTTGCAGAGGGATAGTGTGTTTTTTAGTTACATCGGTGGCTGAGCCTGGATTATATTTGGTTCTCAGTTTGACCTAAGCCACAGGTAGGCTTCTGTTTTTTTGTGTGTGTCTGTTAGGAACAATCCCCTAGCCCCTACTGGAGTCTCCGTTGTCATGGTTTATCCCACTAACAATAGTACAGGAAGGAATATGTTAACATTCAGTTGTCTTTTCCTCTTCTTCTTAATAGACTAGCTAGTGATGCTTCAGATGAAATTGGTCTGAAGGCTGAGAGCAGGTCCATTATTGGGAGCATTTGCTTTAAATTATGAAACCCAGGAATGCTTGTGGCAGAGAGGCGGCCAGTTCTGCTGCAAAAGGCGCTCGCTTGTCTGTTTCTCGCATTCTGTTAAATATTTCTTATTTCCTCAGAATACACCACAAGGACCATTTGACTGTCCCCTCTGGCTTCTGCATCTTGCTTCCAGCATGAACAGACAGGTAATAACCGTTCAGCAGGGCCATTACCTCTTCTAAAGACTATTATCAAAATGGTCATTATACATAATGGAGATTATTACAGGCAGCCTGAGAGATCTTTTAGATACATCTCTCCAGTAATAGGTGGCCCTTTTTAGCCTCATGTATCTGTGGAGATAATACCAGGGCACAGAATCTATGACAAATGGCAATTTCTAGCAAAACTCTGTCAGCTTTTAATGCATTAATTGGATTGTGGATTTAAATTGTATTTATGCAGAAACTCCTAAATTTTAACTCTTGACAAATACACAGCATGGCAGGAACATTCCAAGAACAGGAGTTAAAATATACAGAATGCATTGTCTTTGTTTATACTGTGCAATCACATATACAAGGATACTGGCATTAACGAATCCTTTGAGAATAAGCTCTTTTATAATGAAGTAACTGGTTTGTAGTTAGTCAGTCAATAAGTATTTATAGACCTTAGGCTTCATGCCAAACACCGAAAATATGGTGGTTAGAATACACAGAGGGAAGTTTAGATGCTTAGAATCTAGAGGCCTGTTTAAAAAAAAAAAAAAGTCAAAATTCAACCTCTTCTAGCCCCAAGAAATAAGACCTCCTTGTATAACTTCTACTTGTTCCTAACTATTTGAAACAAATAAGACCTGTCCTAGGTAAAAAAAAAAAAAAAAAAAAAAAATGTGTATTGTGACCTGTGATACACAGTAGTTGCTTACCAAATAGCTCTTCTCTCTTAAATCCTTATCTACATTATTGTTTGGTTTGTAAGGTATCATTCCCAGGGGATAAATCATTGCTGGGCTAAGCCAGTCAAGTGTAATAGGATGATCATATGGGATTCTTGGCATCTCAGTACCAACTAAAGACCCAAGAATGAAAACAATAGGTAGCTAATAATCTATCACTCCAAAGTGAGGATGGGCTAGCAGTGCTAGATCACTAATGCCCAATTTACAAATGAGGGATCAAAAAATTGTTTTGTAAACCGTCACCTAATATTCCTTCCCCCCTTCTTTTTTCTTTTCAGTTACAGTTGACATTCAATATTATTTTATATTAGATTCAAGCATACAGCATAGTGATTAGACATTTATATAATTTATGAAGTGATTCCCTACTGCCTCCCCTCCCCGCCTCCTGGTTAGTCTAGTACCCACCTGGCACTACACTATTAATGATTATATTTCCCATGCCGTACTTTATATCCCTTTGACTATTTTGTAACAAGCAATTTGTACTTCTTAATCCCGTCACCTTTTTTATCTATCTCCCCACATCCCTCCCATCTGGCAACCATAGTTTGTTCTCTGTATCTATGGGTCTGATTTTATTTTATTAGTTCACTTATTTTGTTCTTTAAATTCTACATATAAGTAAGATCATGGTATTTATATTTCTCTGTTTGACTTATTTCAGTTACCATAATACCTTCCAGGTCCATCCATGTTGCAAATTTCATTCTTTTTTATGGACAAGTAACATTCTATTGTATATATATATCACATCTCTAATCATTGGTGGGCACTTAAGTTCTTTGTATCTTGGCTATTGTAAATAATGCTGCACTGAACATAAGGATGTATAAGTCTTTTTGAATTAGTGTTTTGGATTTCTTTGGATAAATACTCCAAACTACTGGATCATAAGATAATTCTATTTTTAAATTTTTGAAGAAACTCCATACTGTTTTTCATACTGGTTACACCAATTTGCAATCCCACCAACGGTGTACAAGGATTCCCTTTTCTCTACATCCTTGTCGACACTTGTTGTTTGTTGATATATTGCTGATTGTTGTTCTAACAGGTGTGAGTTGATATCTCACACTTTTGAATTTCTCTGATGATTAGTGAGGTTGAGTATCTTTTTGAACATCTATTAGCCATTTGTATGTCCTCTTTGGAGAAATGTATATTCAGGTCCTCTGCCAATTTTTAATTGAATTATTAGTTTTTTTGGTGTTGAGTTGCATGAGTTCTTTATCAATTTTGTATATTACGTTAACCCCTTATCAGATGTATCATTGGTGAATATCTTCTCCCATTCAATAGGTTGTCTTTTTATTTTTATGATGGTTTATTTTGCTGTGCAAGACTTTTTAGTTTTATGCAGTTCTATTTGTTTATTTTTCTTTTCTTTCCCTTACCTGAGGAGATACATTGAAAAAAAAAAACTACTAAGAGCAATGTCAGGGAGTTTACTGCCTATGTTTTCTTCTCGAAGTTTTATGGTTTTGGCTCTTACGTTTAAGTTATTAATCCATTTTAAGTTTATTTTTGTATATAGTGTATGAAGGTGGAAAAAACTGTTGAAGAGCTGTGGCATTTTGTTTTCTCATGGTAGTGAGATTTGCCCCTGAGTTTACACTTTTTGAAAGGAGCATGGAGATCTTCTTATTGGTACCTTTAATGTTGCAAGAAGAGAATGGACTAGTATTTGGCCCTTGCCTAAGAAATTTAAAGGCTGCAGACTTTGGCTAGCAAGCTACTCTGACAGCCAAGCAAGGAAAGATGGCTTCACTGCAATGTGTAGCCTTAACAGATTTTTCTGGTGCCAATGATGCATGAATGTTTTTGTCTGGACAGGATGGGGCAATTCAGGAAAAAGAGTGAAGTTGTTCTGGAATAAACATAAAGAGACTTTGCCCAAGAGGGCCACCTGAAGGGCAATAGGGCCCAAAGAGAGTCTCTTTATAAATTATAGGCTTGCGAAAACCAGGTGATAAGGGGCAGTTGCTATGGCTGGATGAAGGAGGTGTTGCATTTTCAGATGCCTCAAAGATGCCCTAGCATTAGGAACTTCCTTTGCAGCACAGTTTGCTCAGCTTGTCTGTGTCTTACCCTTTGGCATATTCATCTATGTTTAACAGAATTAGTTCAGAGCCGATCTGAAGGACTTTTGCTGGGGCTATTTATAATAGCCACCTTTTTTTTTTTTTTTTTTTTTTTTTTGCCAGGACTGCTTAGCAAGCAGGCGGTAAAGGAAAGGGACCAGTGGTTTTGATGCTTTTTCAAAGCTTACCTCAGTAGAAAGCAGAGGCAAGAGATGGGCTAGAAAGATTTGCTATGACACCATCTGAGCATCTGTATCTAAACGTTTCTGAAATTATATCTATTCTACTAATGAGAAAGACAAATTTGCCTTCTCCCCCCCCTCCCCAATAAACTATTTTGTATTGGATTTTATCATTTACAACAGATGAAGATGTATCCAATAAATATTTATATTATGGTTAAGTTGCTTTCACCAGGGATTAAAAAAGTTATCCATTATTTAGCAATTTAAAAAATTATTCCCTTCCCACACTTTTTTATGTAGGGAAAATTGTAAACATACAGAAAATGGAAAGAATAGCAAAACACATATCCGTATAGTCTCCACTCCAATTTCTACAGTTAACTCTATCTGCGCTATACCACTTGAGAGTATACTTTAGAAATCATGATACATTATTCTAAATATTTCAACAGATAGCTCTTAAAAATAAAGAATTTCCTATATAAACATAACACCACAATCACACTTAGGGAAATTAAAAAATAATTCAATATATTTTTATATTCAGTCTATATTTAAACTTCCCTAATTTCCCAAGTATGACTTTTAGAGATAATTTTTTTCTTTCTTTTTTTTTTTTTTACAGAATGAGTTTCCAATCAAACTTCATATATTGACTTTGATTATTAAATCTGTTTTTCATTTTTAATGACATTGACTTTTTCAAGAGTCTAGGCCAGTTGAAATAAGGAATGCCCCTCCCTTTTGAATTCGTGATTGTTTTCACATGATCTCATTTAACTTGTCCCTCTAACTTTCGAAATGCTGGTAAATTGAAAGTTATGTATAAAGGCTTGGTTATATTCAGGTTATTATTTTTTTTTCAGAATACTTATAGGGATGTGATATTATAGGTGACATTACAGTAAATCAGGAAACACATAAGATCAGGTTGCTTAATAAGTGATGCTAAACTTGAACATTTGCTTGAGATGGTGGTTGACAGGTCTCTTATTATATAAGTACAATTTTCCCTTTATGCTTAGTAAGTGACCTGTGTGTCAGTGAGGTAGTACTTGAGCACCATGAAAATCCTAAAATACTTTCACATTCATTTGTTGACCTTTTTTTAAAACGTGTTTTCCTCCCTTCCTCCTTTTCTTCTCCTTTCCCTCCTCCCACCTGCTCTCTTTCTTTTTTTTTTTTCCTTTCTTCTGTTAATCCACTTCAGAGCTGGTAAGATGTTGACAAATTTGCTTAATATTTTTGTTTCTTAGAATATCTTCATTTTTATCCCACTTTTGAAGGATATTGTCAATGGGTTTTGAATTCTAGGTTGCAATTCCTTTTTCAGACTTTGAAGATGTCATTCCATTATTTTCTGGCTTACATTGTTTCTGTTCACTAGTCAGCTGTCAGTCTTATTGTTACTTCTTTGATGCAAAGTGTCTTTTATCTTTGACTACTTTTAAGATGCTTCTTTGCTGTGCTTTATTTTTAAATTGTATTACTATGATGTGCATAGGTCTAGTTTTTCTTGTATTATAAGGCATGACAAGAGTTGTAGACTCCTCAATCTGGAATTGTTGAAATCCAGATTGCTTTTGTTTTAACTCATCTAGTTGTACCAAGTACTCATCTTGCTACCAATTTCTGTATTATTGGCACTCTCTAATTTAAAAAATAAAAGTCCACTGAAAATATCTTAAATAAAAGTCGGAAATATAAAGATCATCTTGTAATACATGTTGCAGCTCATCCTTAGGAACAAACTGGAATTAGAAGCTTACATGCTAGATAAGGCTTTCTCTTATCTTTCCTTCTTTCCATGTATCTACTACTTTTCTTTCTCATTTTCATACTTACTTTTTATTCATTTTACTGCAGACTTGTAACTACCCAATGTACATAGCAGAAAATAATTGCTTATGGCTCTTAAGTTTATATCTCCTCCTTTTAAGAAACCAGCCAAACCTCGTCTATTATGTTATATGCCTAATTCCTATTTCCCTGGGAAGAAACTCATTGTTTTTGTGGCGTGAAGGGTCCAACTCAGGTCCATCGAAACTGGCCCAACCCAGCCACACCAGACAGGCAATGTCACATCGTAAGGACATGGCTTCTGAGAGGCTCATGCTTTAATCTTACTTTTTGAGAATTTGGACATACAAGTTAGTAAATGTTGGCTATGTCTTCTAATTCTCTATTGAAGCTAGTCTCTATATTGCTTTACATTGTAGGAGATACACTTTCCAGAATATAAAAATCTCCTGTATGTAGGCTAGCTGGAAGTTTTAACTACTACCTAATCATAGAAACTTGGATACTTTTTACTGTACTGTTAGATCCTGGAATCTAGAAAAATATTCTTTTGAAAAGCCAACCTTAAGCTGTACTTCCCCAGACCCATGCTAATGCCCTAGGCTACATCTTTCTCTTTCAACATTTTCTGTATTTAAAACTATGCCTTGCTGTCCCCGAGCTTCAAGACCCTTGGGTGTATATTTGATAAGTACTGTCACATTTGACAGTATTTTATGTAATGTTAAAAAATCCTTTTATATCATTGTACTTTTATCTGATGTTGCAGAAGGAACCCCCTGGTTCTTTTGTTGTTTTGCTTTGGTTATCAGAGTTATTGACAAAAAAGCATATGACAGGAATGAATCCTCTTCATTAAAAAAGAAATGATTCTACATTGATTTGATATCTCAGAGCAATTTATTTAGCGTCATTTATATAAAAATGAAATTTATGCTTAAAACCCAACAACTACTTAGATGTTCTTAAAGCTGAAAGTTTTCATTTAATTCAGGATACGAAAATGTCAAAATATACCTAAGTTTTAAAATGCATTTCACTTCTTTTATGTTTTTTTTTTCTTTTCCTGTATGACTTTAATACATACATATATTTTAGAAAGTCTGACGTTTAAAAGAATGCTCCTTCCTTCAAATTTAAGGGAATGTACAATTTGTCCAAGATAATTTAATAATCCAACAAAAGCAACAAACAGCCTCAAATAATTCTTTCAAAAGATTTTCTATTGCTTCTTTCTAACACTGGGAAATTCCTTATGAAACCATGATTAGTTTCTGCTAAGAGAAATACTTACATTTTTGAGACCAGGCTTTTGACAAACCTGTGAATCCTCACATTTCAAGAACAATGGCATACAAAGATGTGATTGTTATAATTGGAAAAGAGGGTCATCGTGGTTCATTTTTGTTCAAGGATAGTGATATCGTTAACAGCATCTGTGAGAAGCTGTGTTACTGAGTAGCCTGGTGATGATAACCTATTTATTCCCTAAAGAGTCTGTTCTGGTTTATGATTTTCAGTTATAATAATGCATGCTGGCATGTCCTAATGAACTTGGTGAAGGCATATTTACATGGCCCAGTCTTGTTGGCTTTCTAACAGCTGGTCGTAGTTGCTGAGGGGCTGGCCTGGTTTTGTTTTCCAGGCTCCCTGAATACCACTCATCAAGGCAACAGTCACCAGGTATTATGAATGGTGCATTGCTCATCCAAGCAGGTTAGGAAACAAGATGGCTGGACCTAGCCCCTCCTCTACATGCTCCTGCTCTGATAGACCTCAAGCCCATTGTAACACAGGACACATGTGGTGGGTGTGACCTCACTTCAAAGGAGAGGTACTGATATTGTAACTTTCCAGGTGTGCATGGGCTCTGTTTAAATGTAACCATTTATAAAGACTAGTTATTATCTGTCCAGCATTTTGTAACATGGATCACAGATCAAAAGAAGCAGAGTTGGTCTATTAGTCTCCCAGGGCTGCTATAACAAATTACCACTAGTGTAAAACAAATAGAAATGTCTTGTTTCACAGCTCTTGTGACTAGAAGTCCAAAATTGAGGTGTTGGCAAGGTTGGGTCCTTCTGAAGATTGTGTGAGAGAATATATTTCATGTCCTTCTCCTAGCTTCTGGTGGTTGCTGGCAATCTTTGGCATCTTTTTGGCTTGTGGCTGCATCACTCCAATCTCTGCCTCCATCATCCAGGATCTTCTTCCGTGTGTGTGTCTTTGTTCCTCTGTGTCTGTCCCTTTTTAATGGCATCGATGATTGGACTTAGTGACCACCCTAAGCCAGTTTAACTTAATTTTAATTTACATGTTCACTATATCTACAAAGATCCTATTACCAAAGAAGGCAATGTTCATGTATACTAGGGCTTAGGATTTGAATGTGTCTTTTGCAGGGACAAAATTTGATCCATTACAGTTGGTTTCTCTTATACAACCCTGTTTAACCACATGACTTTTTTCTTTCCCTATTTCATCACTAAAACCCAAATTCTATTTACTCACATTTCTTCAGTAGAATAATTATTGAATAATAGCACTTTAAAAAGTGTTATCACCATTCAACAAGAACCATCTTGGTTAATAAAAACTAATAATACGAATTAGTTCTAATATTTACAAGTAGCTAGAAGAAAATATTAGAGGAAAACCATCTAAGACAATCTTTAATGGGTAACATTTGATATTTCCAGTGGATAATGTTCTCAGTCATTTAATATATTGAAATATTAAAATTTAATTAAAACAACAACAACAACAACAACAACAGCAGGCATTTGAGCCCACTAAGGGCAAACAACAGTATTAAAATCTGGGGATAATTAAAAAGATAATATGTACATCTTTTTATTTTATTTTATTTAAAATTTTTTTAATTCTTTAATGTTACCACGTATTTGACCCCTTTTACCTATCTACCTCCATCCTCTCCCCTCTCCACCCTACCCTATGATAACCACTAGTCTATTGTCCAGATAATATGTACATCTTGATTTCAACTTATTGACAGTTTAGAACCATAGGTAACATTCTTTTTGAATTATTTAAAAATAAACATATAGTATTATGACCCAGATTAACAGAACTATTTTCAAAAATTATCTCTAAGTCCACTCTGTTCATATAGTTAAGCCTCCGAGAAGTCTCTCTTTTAGGTTTAGTTTGGAAACATCTCTTAGTGATTAGATTTTTCATGACCCTATTTTCTCTTGCAGCTATCTGGATCTGTCTTTCATTTTTCAGTATGACCTTCCCTAGTCATTTTGATAATTCCTTTAGTTTTATTTGGGGCACCAGGTTCTCAGCCCAGTATGTCTAGAATCCCACAGAAAATCCCAGTCCAATAAACAAGAGAGATTCTTTCCCCTCCCTTACCAGTGTCCTTGACTTTGTTCAGCACAGTGACATACTTTTTTTTTTTTTTTTTAGCAATGTGGTTAATGTCCTTAAACGTGATCAATCTGGAACTATTACTGTGGGAATAAAATGTGTGTGTTGGGGGCAGAGGGACAAACAAAAATTTCATACTTTAAAATTCACATTATTGACCACCTAGCATTTCATTCAGGAATATGATGGTTTAAATGATCATTATCCTGTTATCCTTATATTCTTTCTAATGTTCCCCATTTGACTATTTCTTTTTATTCTCATACATTGTATCAATAAGTATTCTTGGTTACAAACAAACACAAAACCATCATAGATAATTTAAGAAGGAAAGTTATTGGATGTTTGATAGATTGAAGAATTGACCCCCATGCATTATCACCTTATAGTAGTAATATGTGTTCACACCATTACCATGGCCTATGGTAGACAGAGTATACATTCTACCCCTTGACTTTGGGATGACTACATGACTTACTTCAACCAATGAATATTATCAGACATGGTACGAGCAGTAGCTTAAGATGAGCTTGTGTATTTGGACTTGATCTCTTACTTTTTGGTGATCTGAGAATATACCCCAGGTAGATGCTGTTTCTTTAGCCAGCATGTTAAAATGATACTTGTGAAGTAGACCACTTGCTCCAGGGAGCTACTGAATCATTTATTATTTCACAGAGTATGTTGGCCAGAAATCTGGGGACAGTTTAGCTGGGTTCTCTGGGTCATGATCTCTTGCAAGGCTGTAATCAATGTCTTGGTTAGGGCTACAGACATCTCAAGGCTCAAATGGGGGAGAATCTTCTTTCAAACTCACTTGCATGGTTGTTAACAAAACCATTTCTTAAAAACTGTTAGTTTGAGGACCTCAGTTTCTGAACTGGCTACTGACCAGAGGCTCCCCTCCCTTCTGTGCCACATGCACCTATTTGTAGGGCAGATTATAACATGTCAACTTGCTTCATCAGAGTCAAGAAGTGAGAAGAGGAAAAGAGAGAGAGTATGAGAAAAATAGAAGTCATAGTCTTGCATAATTTAATCTAGAAAGCGATATCCTTTGTTTTTGTCATTTCTATTCATTTGGAGCAAATCACTAGATTTAGCTCATACATGAGGAGAAGGGATTACACAGGGGCATTTTTATGAGGAAGCAGCGGTCACTGGGAGCCATGTTAGAAGCTTTCTACCACATATTGTTTACAGAATTGTTTAGAAAGCTAGAAATTGATTTGGACGTAGACCAGAATTACAAGAGTCAAGAGAAAGGGTACTCAGATGCTATAAATGACCAATCTGCATGCTTTTATCAGAAACCTGAGCACTGCCAGCCATCGTATTTCTATTTTCAAGAGATATCGAATTAAGAGGTTGTTAAGCCTAAGATGCACGCAGTATGGATTTATAAATAATTTTACTGGGTTGTTTTTCTGAATTGGGTAATGCTTATTGTTAGCCTTGGACTTCATTGGGGGTAATTATTATACATAAAGAACAGACCTAATTCATGTTTTCAGTAGTATATTAAGCTTCTTTTGATTACATTATGTTTTTGTTTTTGTTTTTTAAAAAAAGCAACACCAAAATATTTCACTTAATTAATCACTGGAAAACTCAGTTAAAAGGATTATTTGATAATGGATAGATTTATCAAATGTTTATATTTCCTAGTTTTAGACATTACATTACAGACTTTCTTAGTATGTGTAGACCCAACCATTGATTTTAATCACAGGCCTTGGTGAGTGGGAATCTGTACCGCTGAGCCCTTTTATAACATCCACTGCTGCTGTCATGGCCACTTCGTTCATGAGCCCACCAGGCAGCGACAGGAGTAGCTAGTGAAGGAGGCTGACTGTAATCCACAGAACAGATTACTCTACCAACTTGGTTATTAAAATGCTTGTCTGCTGAGGTCATTTTTTGGTAAGCATCAATATGGGACACAAAATCTCACTTTGTACCCATTTGGAGATGTCTACTCACATATTTTGTGTGTGCTATAGTTTTCTATAGCAGCTGTAATAAATTACCACAAATGTAATGTATTAAATGTTATAAATTTATTATTTTCTAGAAGGCTGAAATGGGTCTCACCAGGCTAAAATCAAGGTGTCAACAGGACTATATTCCTTTCTGTAGGTTAGAGGGGAAAATTCATTTCTTTACCTTTTCCAGCACCTAAGGACTGCTCCTATTCTTTGGCTTCTGGCCCTTGTTCTCTATCTTCAAAGCCAGCAATGTCACATGTCACTGACAATTTTTTCCATAGTAACGTCTCTTCTGACCTCAGCCTGGAAAGATTCTTTGCTTTTAAGAAATAATGTGATTAGGATGAGCCAGTGGAAGCCTGTACCTGCTGCAAGCCTTCTCCTGTTCTAGGACCATGCAAAACTAGCAGGTTTGGGGTCATTCTCTAAATGGGTTAGGGTAGCATGCCAGCTTCTACAATTGCATACTTTGTGAGTTCAAACTATAGATGATTATTTTAGGTTTATTAAAAAAAAATTTCAAGGGACTAAGAAGATGAGTAGAGGCCCTGAAATTGCATATTATTTTATATTCATTAATTTTCTTTATGCTTCTTCTGTGTCTTCTTAACTTTGTTAAAATAAGATTCAAAACTCTTATCAAAGACAATGTATAGTATGGTGGTTAAGAGTATGCCCAGTGTCTGTTTGAATCTCATTCTACCATGTACGAGCTAATGTGACCTTGGGCAAGTTACTTTAATCTAGGCCCAGTTTGTTCACTTGCACAAGTGGGATAATAATAGCATGTTCTAGAGATATTGTGAGCATGAACAGAGTTTATTTATAAATGGAAAACAATTAGAACACTACCTGGCATATGGTGTGTAGTTAACAATTAATGTATTGTTATTTCTGTGATTTATATGTGATCTGTCTCCTGTCTATTTTTCTATCATCATCAAATCAACCCAAACTCCTTTCATTTATTCCAGGTGATTTTTGACCTCCAGGCAGTTGTCCTTACTGTTCTCTCTCTCTCTGAAGTTCTCTTTCTCTTGCTCTTCACATGGGTGTTGTAGTAACCATGAGAATGAGCGTCACAAATCTTTTTCTATAGGTAGTGTGACCTATTGAGGGCCTCTCTGCTGTGCTTTGAAATCTGTCACCCATTTTGCATTGAAGCCATGCCTTCCAGGGCTGCACCCCACCAATAATGAAGTGTTGTGAAGATACCAGGGCAACCTCATACCTAGGAGACATGGGGCTCCTTTGTCTGCTGACCTTGGCTCCAGGGGTCCATGACAGCTTTACTGAACCTGTCTTAGGTTGCACAGCAGCCTAGGATTCTTCTAATAAACCTTCTCTCCCTCTCTCCTTTATACGGGGTCAGACTTGTGTTATGGTCTCATGACAATCTCAGTGTTCCCCTGCTCTCTCCTTTCAACACAGGCATTTTCTCCAATAAAATCTTTGTACCTTTAATTTCATCATGGCTTCTGCTTCTTGGACTTCCTTAGGGTCTGCTCAGGTATCAACTTCTACATGGCCTTGGCCTTCTTGGACAAACTTCACTACTAAAGTTCCCTTTCTTGGTTATCGTTTAGCATTTTACCCTGCTGTTTAATTTTCTTTATAGCAATGATCACAATGCTTAAATACCTGTTTGCTTTTTTTTTTTTGTCGTTAATTATTTCCTGTTTTTTTTTTTTTTTTCTGCTGGAATGTAATGCTCCTTTGGACAGGGACACAATCAGCCCCAATATTTAGCTGCTGTCCTAGTACATTATAATAATGTGCTTGATAAATATTGTTAAATTAATGAATAAATTCTAATAGCTTTCTTACAAGGAGCTGGGAGTTTTCAGGAAGAAAGTTACTAGTGGTAATTTGGGAATTTGGCATATTTTAGAGGAGGGCAAGACTAGACTAAATACTACTGGGGAACTCATAAGCAATATATGGATACTAGTCTCTTGGGATAATCAAGTAAAAGAGATGACACATGGCTGTATGTCCCTAATTCTCTGGGACAGCTCCATTCTGTCCCATCAACTGTCTAAGCGCACTCACTCTCGTTAGGGTATTTTTATTCTAAAAAGTAGTGGCCAAAGTGATGTAGAAAGGACATCAGGGAGAGAAAGACGAATTTTATATGCTCTCTCTTATATGTAGAATGTAAAACTAACTAACTAACTGACTAACAAATATTCATGTTTCGAAACATAGAGAATGGATTTGTGGTTGTCAGAGGTGGGAGTGGTTTGAAGGGGGAGGTGGAAAAAAATGAATGAACTGGTTTTCTTTTTTTTTGTTTGTTTAAATAAATTGAATAAAAAAAGTTTATGTAGACCTATAATTATTGACAAAGAAAGATATTCCTCAATGAATTATGAAGAGAAATATGGTACAAAGTACTTTTCATAGTACAATTATTTTCAAAAGACTGTGTATCCGTATAACACACATATATATAAACTGGAAAAATTATACATTAAAATATCAATAGGTTAATAGACAGAGGATAATCTATTATTCTGAAGTTTTTGAAGTCTCATAGTGTGCATATATTACTTTATATATCAAAAAATTAATTTTTCTTGTTGCTTGCATCCACTGGGATCTGTACAGGATTTAATATTCATTTTTGAAACCTTAGTCTTCTTGAGAAGTGATTATAAAAATTCATTATTGCTTTTTACAAAATGTTTAAGTAATAAATATTTCATCCTATGGAACATTTATTTGATTCTGATTCAACACCCCAAATAAGTAAAGAACAGGAGGTAATATGGAAAAGTTTAGATTCCTAACTTTGGATGAAACTTGAAAGCTGCTCTATTCTCTTCTCTCCTAAAACAAACAAACAAACAAACAAACAAACACAAGAGATGGAAGGGATGGGGGAAGGGTTAAGGGAGAGAAAGAGAGAAAGGAAGAGAGAGAGAAAGAAAGAGCGTCAGTAGAGTCAAAGGCAGGCTTTGTTTTAATTTACTCGGTGCTTCAGTTTGTCACAGCCCTTTTCTCTATCTTGTGATGTGAGAGGAAAAGTCTGGAAGTTTCATTCACTCCAAAATTACGTGCTCTGTCCTCTTCAGTGACTAGTTTAGTGGTGGTAGTATGTGTCACATTTAAAAGCTCTGTAGACTAATTCTAAGCAGAGGACTATTTCTTTCTTTTAAGAAATTTCCTTCTTGTCTTAAATGGTGAAGCTCAACATAATAAGAGAATTTGGAATTATGGCCTCAGAAAATGTGGGATTTAGAGGTGAGAGTGGTGGCTAATTAGTCTTGAAATTTAATTCTCATGTCTGGCCATGATGGAAGTAATGTGACAACTGGTTGAAAGATGAAAAATGACTCCAGAGCGCTCAGAACTTGTACTAGTCTTGAAGAAAGTTGACCTAAACTTAATCAAAAGTTTTCCTCATGTCAGGATATGAGGCTACAAATCACCTTAATTAGTGGCTTTTAGAGAGAGGAATTTGTGTGTTGCAAATAACCAATAATGGACCCCATTTTTGTTTTAAATTCTCTTGGTCTGATATTATTCTCTTCAGGCAGATTCTCAAAGGCAATAAACCTATTAGGAACTCATTTTATGGACCAAAAATTTCCACTTTAGTGCAGGTGTGTGTGTATGTGCATGTGTGTGTATGCACATATGGTTACAGATGCACATAGAAATCACTACATTTGTTTTTATTTGACATGTTTATTTAACCTGAGCCTATAAAGTTTAATAAAAATACAATGGTCCACATATATAAATCAATGTGTAGATATGTAAAGCAGAGAAAGAACTGGAACCAGATATAAAAATGTGCTATTATCTGAGTAATGCTATCGAACAGAAATTATTCCTTTACAAGGGGTCCAGATTAGAGTGGTAAAAGTTTAAGTGAAGGCAGCATTAGCTTGCCTTGACTGTAAGGGCAGAGAAAGGAAGAAAGGAAACCTGCCAGGTATTTGTGAAGTAAAAGTTCCCCTTTCTTTTAAAACACAATAGCTTGTGTAATTTTGTCACATGCATCTGTTGCTCTCACCTCTTACTTTGTGCTTATGTGCTCACCAGAGCATTCACGGGAGCAATTCTCCCTCCCATCTCTGACACCTGCCACAGAAAATGCTGCATTATTCATCAGCAAGCTAATGACAGGTGATGAGATCTTTTCACGCTACATCCCTCTCAGTAGGTGTTTATCACTCTGTTCACCAGCAGCCATGCTATTACTGAGGGGCCAGAAGAATACTACACACTCGCTTGAAAGGTAATAGAAAATATGCTCAGCTTTCTGGGCTCACAAGTGCAGATGAAGGTTATCAGCTGGGCAGCTGTGAAGCCCAGGGCAGGAGGAAGGTGGTCACTCTAAGTGAACAGCTTAATTTTGGAAATCCATACAAATCATGTCAGAGCCATGATAATCCATCTTCTTTAGCTTCCAGCCTTTCAGCAGTCATTGCACTGTAATAATTTCCCTGGATTTACCTGTGATCTCTATAAATAACCAGAGTAAGGGAGGAAAGGAGAGGAGGAAAGAGATGAGTTTGGCTTAGTGTCTGATGAGCAAGCCAGTGAGGAATTTATCTCTGTCTAGTTAGCAAGATACTATCTTCTCAGAGGGTGGGTAGGGCTGTGGCCTCAAACAAGAAGGTAGCAGGAGGACAGTCCTGTGATCGCTGCTCAGTGCTCTGGTATGATTTGAAACCAGCTTGGCAAGAGAGGTAGTGGTTCGAATGATTTATCTGAAAGCTCGTGACAAAAAAATTATGGAGTAAAACCATGTCAGCATGTGGGAGGAATAGGAGATAAGGACTATTTTATCTTCAAGCACTTAATTCCTTTTGGGAGTACATGTTATCAGAGATTTCTTTGCCG
The DNA here is from genome assembly GCF_014176215.1 of Rousettus aegyptiacus. NCBI lineage: Eukaryota > Metazoa > Chordata > Mammalia > Chiroptera > Pteropodidae > Rousettus > Rousettus aegyptiacus. The sequence continues at coordinate 38,475,745 of NW_023416306.1, read as the reverse complement.
ATTATATTCGCCACAATAACTACCAATCAATTCTAGCATATTTATTTATTCATTCATTCATTCATTCATTCATTCATTTCTGGCTAAGGTTTTTTTGGTTATTTATTTATTAATTTATTGTTAATTTTTTTGGAGTAAGATGACTCTTGGTGTATAGTTCTGGGTTTCAGGGAAGTTAAAGAAAAGAATCTAGATGTGAAGAAGCCACTGTGGTCAAGATAACTTGGAAGAGAGGCATTGAATTTTTGTCATCCCAGCTCACTTACGCCCGTTGCTCCATCATGTTTCTTAATGCAGGGCATCTCATCAGTTTTTCTTTCACATCACAGGCAGTGGGGTGTAGTGGAGGCAAGAGGATATAGATTTAAGGTGGGAAAGGCTTGGATTTAAATCATAGATCAACTATTTTGTAGCTGTGGGAATTTATTTAAACTTTTTGAGCCTTGCTTTTATTACTTGTATAATGGGTATAATATCATGTCCGGGGTTACTGTGAAAAATAAGTAACAATCATTTAACAAGTTCTTGGCAATTGCTAACCTTTTCTCTGTAACTTAAGGTGAATTTATCTTTCCTTTTACATGGCCAAAGTAAAACTTAGATAAGTTGATAAATCTTTTGCCATGAGGTGGGCAAGTTCAAACACTAATAAATATTTCATATTGGCTCTTGGTCAATGGGTTAATGGTTAAACAAATGGATATATATCTGTATCATGTAATATTCAGAAATAAGGAGAAACCTATTGATAAAACAACTTGGATGGATCTCAGGGGAATTATGCTGAGTGCAAAAAAAAAACCACTTCTAAAATGTTACATACTACATTATTTTGTTTATATAACATTTTTGGCATGATATCGTGAAAGAAATGGAGACCAGATTAGAGGTTACCAGGGGTTAGGAATGGGGGAGGAGAGAATCAAGTAGGTAAGAGTAGTTATAAAAGGGCAGTATAAAGGATCTTTGTGATAGAATGTTCTGTATCTTGACCATGATGGTAAATCCATGAACCTACACCTGTGATAAAATTGCTTAAGACAAAACACACACAGGAGTACAAGTAAAACTGAGTAAGATCATTGGACTGTATCAACATTAACAGCTTGGTTGTGATAGTGTACTACAGTTTTGCAGTGTTGCCATTGGGGAAACTGGGTAAAGGATACTGAGGATCTCTGTATAACTTATTACTATTGCATGTGAGTCTACAATGATCTCAAAATAAAAGTTTTTTTTTTTAAATAAAAAAAAATTGTCTTTTATCTTGTTTTTGCCATTTTGGCCATATGCAGATATGAAGATTAATCACTCAATTTGTAATATGACCAGAATCCTTTAGGGGGTCATATTTCTATGGTCTGATAATTTCTAAAACTATACCCTAAGCAAACAATCACAGATAATATGCATACCTATGGCCGAGAATAACCATTGCAGCATTATTTAGAATAGTGGCATGCTAACAGCAATTTAAATTTCTAATTTAGGAATTCTTGTATATTCATGAGATGGAATATTAAAATAACATTTTCATGTGTTAACCATTGACTACACGCCACAGATAAGGGAATTTTCTTACTTATACAATTTTCCCTATATTTTACCTCTCCTTCCAATTTTTGATGCTCATATTTTTGTTACATTTTCCAATTTGCATATTAGTTCATTAATTATATTTTACATTCTTGTATAGGATACCATTGTAATAGTAATTTGTTGTTTTATTTTAAACACCGGATTTAGGTTATAACTCTTGGACCCCCTACTTTTTAAGATCAAAATATTTCAGCCCCTCATATCTCCAGTTCTGTCAGCTAAACCATTACTTTTTCACTGTCAAGGCCTACAGTGTGTAGCTATAATTAAGTCTTCTATACTTTGTCTCTAGGTTAATTCTGAACATTGAAAACCACCTAATAGGATTTCCAATATTATGATCATGTAAATATTGTACACTTCAGAACCACATAGAGAACGAGATGACACTTCTATTACAAAAACAGTGTTTCTTGAGGAAGAAATTCCTCATGAGGTCAAGTGAATTCTCATATTTTCCTAATATCAATTGCTCAAAGTCTTGGTGTATATTTTTGTTTCAGCATATGTAGACCGTAACTTTCTTGAGAACATTCTGTTTTACCTATAAGTTCTAATTGCTGTGGTATTCTCATGCTTGCTTTACCATATTACTAAGCTTATCCGATTTCTTAATCATATTGTTTATTAAATGCTCTTTTAAACAGACTGCTTTCTAAGCCTGTTTTATAGCAGTTGCCATGGATTTTGTTTTAATTGTTGTCCTGGGTTAGCTTTTTTTTTCTTTCTTTCTTATATTCCTTTTGCATTAGGTCACAACTTCATTCCACTGTATTTCCACCTCCTCCAAAATAGTGAATGGGAGGTTAGCGTTATAATTCTTGCAGGAATAACCAGTTACTGAAAAGTCTCAGTTTAGTGGGTAAATAAATACAATGAAATTATGTTTTGCTTATTCATGCTTTGTCAAAATTTCTTGTTCCATTCCTGAATGGCATCTTGGAGAGCTTTTATGACTTCCTGGTGACTTTTGATTAAAAACTGTCTAGTCCATTCTCAGATCTTATACTTCATTTCCTTCCCTTTCTCCAGCAAGTTTTGTTGCTCTTTATCTGACTGGATCCTTATCTGACCCAGCCCTTGGAGCTGGGACTTGGGGCATTTTGATCTGCTTCTGGGATATACGTCCTCCTCTTCCCTTTCTTGGGCCCAATCCTCTGAACTCCACCAACTTTTGTCTTGTTTCATAGGAATTATAGATGCTGGATGGCTACAGTAGAGGCTCTTGCTGATGATGGGAAGGAACAACAGTACACTAGCTACCTCAAAGCCTGTCATTTTTAGCAAAGCATCGACCATCCATTCATTTCCTGGTGTATTTGGGTCTTGAGATTCTAAACCAGAGAATAGACTATGGGGAAGAAATAAACCTCCTCCAACTAGTACCTACTGTCTTTAGGATTGGTAAATCTTTTCTTGCCATTCTTGTCTAGGTCAGCGCTAGTGGGGATTTTCAGTTCATTGCTATTAATCAGTGAAAATTCTTCTAAGATTCTGGCAATAGTCTGAGGCTCTGTTTTAATTTTTATGTGATTATACGATCATTATAATTTTCTACTTTAAAAAATATTTGAGTGGTAGGTTGAGAGAGAGAGAGAACTTCAAGGACTGCTAACCAGATTCCTCTATAAAATCAGAATATATATGCATTTCTGTATGGATATGTATAAATAATATATCCGGTAACTACACTTTGGATAAGTCTATTAGTTCTAGCTTGTATAACTATTTTGATGTATAATATTATTTTAATTCTCCTTTTAATGCCTTCACTCTAAACATAATAGAGCAATGATACCAATATTTTATAACTTATACTTTGTCAAGCTTTGTGTTTTGAAGCACTTAAAGGTTGGCTAATTCATATATCTGCATTAAATTCCTCAGCATGGCATGCTGGCATGTTTGGTTGTAGTGAATAATAACTCTGTTTTGCAAATTTAAAAGAAAGATGACAAGACATTTTGAAAAGATTAACTAAAGGGGGATATGAATATAAGTAATTTGAAAAATAAGAAAGTGTTTAAATCTTTAATATGCAAAAACATCCCATCTTATCAAGCAATCAGATTTTAAACAATCTCTACACTCCTGAAGATGGTCACAAACCAGGAAATAAACAGAAGAGCTGTCAACAAGAACTTTAGATCTATTACTATAATCATCGTTAGATTATGTCCAAAAGCTATTGCTTTGAAATGGAGGAATTTGAGAGTTTATAAAAACTTGAAACTTTGTTTAAAATTTCTTGCTTTGAAGAAGATACTGATTAAGTAGAAGCGAAGGCACTAGGGGCATGGGCTCTGGGAGCAGACAAATGTGGTTTGGAATTCCGGGTTCTGCCTCTTCTCAGTTGTCTAATCTTGGATGAGCGACTTATCCCTCTATACCTTAGTTTTCCCATGTTCGTCTTAGGCAAAATAACACCCAAATTCCTTATCAGTGGGAAGAGTGAATTAATTGCTCTCTGTATTATGTTCAAATGAATATCTAGCCTTAGGGACATGAATAAATCTTTAGTATTGTGTGTCATCAGTTACACAACAGGCTGCAACAATTTTAGGACCACCTGCATATTTACACACTTGAGCAAGTGCTTACAAATGAAACAGAAGAGCAAATATTACAGACTCTAGTCATTCATATAGTTTTGGATGGTGGAATATCTTCTTTCTATTTCCATTTGGGCTAGGTAGTTAATCTCTTTTCTCTTTTTCCAGACCGCTTTGCTTATAGGTAATTATGAGAGTCCAGACTCCAAAACCTCATTCTATCAAATTTATATTTTAGTGTTATAAAGTATAGCATTTATAGTATTAAAAGATGCCCGCACAAGATACTGTGACCACAAAAGAAACTGTATTTTCAGAGATGTGGAGAAAAGAGTAATAAAACATGATGAAAGAACAACAGTGTGGTTGGATCAGCTCTGATTACAGGGTGTCAAGCATACGTGAAATGGAGGGGCCAGCCAGGTAGAGCAGGATGTGCAAAGATTGGTACAGATCTAATTTCATTCTTGACACTTTTATTAACCATCTGCATATTTTTGAGGAAGTCACAGGATTTCTGTCAGCTTCTGATTTATCAGCTGTAAACTATTGAAGGTGTGCGATTCAGAAATCACAGAAACTGGATTTAAATCTTGGCTCTTTTTCTTAGCTAATGGTGTGGACAGAGTATTTAAGATTTGAGCTTCAGTTGCCCCAAATGTCAAATGGGAATGGTAGTAGGATTTACTGCATTAAATGAGATAATGCATTTAAATACAAGTAAAGTGCTGCACATGTAATAATGCACATTAAATGTAAGCTACTATTTTATGTGTCTAGTTGAATCACAGAAAAGAAAACCTCCTGGGCAAATCAGTACTAGGTTGCTTCTTTACCTCCAATCTCTTTTTTTTCTCAGACCATGTAGGCAGAATAATGGCTCCTCAAAATTTCGATGCTTTAATTCCCAGAACCTATGAACAAATTACATTACAAAGAAAAAGGGATTTTGCAGTTGTAATTAAGGGTATACACCTTAAGGAAAGGGAATATCTTAGAATAATCTAGGGGTATGGGCTCTGGGAGCCCATGGGAATAATGTAATTATGTGAGCCTTTAAAAGCAGAGAACTTTCTCTGCCTGGAAGTTGTAGATTCAACGGAAGAGGAAGTCAGAGAGTTTCCAAGCTTGAGAAAGATCAGACTCATCATTGCTGGCTCTGATATGCAGGGCCCATGTACAGGAATGTAGGAAGTCCTCTAGGAGATAAAAGCAGCCCCAGATGACAGGACTTCAGTGCTAAAACACAAGAAGCAGAAATCTGTCAACAACTTGAATGAACTGGGAAGTATTTCTTCTCAGAGCTTCCTGATAACAACTCAACTGGCTAACACCTTGATTTTGGCCTTGCGAAACCTAAGCCGGAGAAACCAGTTGAGCCAGCTCAAACTTCTGACCTATATAACTGTGAAATAATACATTTGTGTTTTTTTTTGACCACTGTCTTTGTGGTGATTTATTAAGGCAATGATAGGAAACTAACACAACACCCAATCCTCTTAGCTTCTCCTTCTACACTCCTGCAGGTTAGCTGCAATTTCAAGGAGGTTTCACATGGATAACATCGCCCAGGATAGAAAGGGCTATGTAGAGACTTAGGTGATACACATAGAAGTTTATCAGAAGAATACGGGCAAAATTAGATGAGCATAATAGGATAAGATAAAGTTTTGGATAACATACATATGAGATGAGATTCTGGAAATTTAAACACTAAAGAACCATTTATGACCATCTACTTTTATCCCCTTGTTTTAAGATGAAGAAACTTAAAAGTGACTAATGGACTTGTTTAAGGTCAAATATCCCACTAACTGTCCTAGACTAAGACTGGTCTTCTGGATTCTCGTGGTGTCTTCTTCTCACTCTACATACTATTCACACCTAGTAGATTCTAGTGACATGGTGGGGCACAGAATGGCAAAGTGATGACAGAAGTGACCAAGAATGTAGAAAGTGTTTTCCTATTCAGTTATGAAGGATGGCTTCTTTAAAAACAATATTTTGGTTGTGTATATGCCTGTCTTCATTCACCCTCCAGATAGGGCTTATGCATATGGAATCCAAGCATGGTTCTATTTCTCGAGCATTCTGCTTTATGTGTAAGCTGACATGGCAATAAGTAGATGAAAGTCATTGAAACATCAGATGAGGGATTAGGTTAGGTGATTACCAAGATCATTTCCTGTCCTAGAGTTGTTCAGAGCACTCAAGGTAGTGATTTACGTCAACTTAGAAGGATGCCATCCAGACCTTGACCAGTGTTTGAAAACGATTTCCCAGCCAACAATGCAAAGAGATAATTCCACAAGTCAGCCATGTTGATGGTATATAGCCCATGAAATTACCAACCAGACATGTCGCTGCCTCATAGAACCTTCACCCTGGTTCATACAGGCCAGATGCTATTACCTAAGAGGCATTTATTAGGTGTATTACAGCAATGGACAGTAGAGAAGCTATTTTTCTCTTTGAAAAGCTGAAAATCTGGCTTTCTTTTTAGATGCTATTAAATCCTCATAAATAAATATATAACATGAACAGTGAGTAGGACTTTTTTCTATTGCTACAGAATTGGTAATAAGGGCTCAGGTTGAGGAAGGTCTTATTACGCTTCATTTGTATGAGGACACCAAAAACCAGGACTTAATAGAAAAGGCACAATCTGCCCTTCTCATTCAACCATTTCTCAGTCCCAAATTGATAAGAATAGGACTGGTGTATATTAGTTTTCTAGGGCTCCAATAACAAAGTGCCATAGAATGGGTGGCTTAAATAACAGAAATTAATTTTCTCATGGTTCTGGAGGCAAAAAGTCTGAGATCAAAGTGTTAGCAGGGTTGATTTCCTTTGAATCCTTTTTCCTTGACTTGTAGATGGCTGTCTTCTCCCTGTGTCTTCACATTGCCTTTCCCACATACTTGCTTTGCATCCAAATTTTTTATTTTTATAAGGACACCAGTCAAATTGGATTAGGGCCTGCTCTAATGACCTCATTTTAACTCAATTACATCTTTAAAGATCCTATATCCAAATATACTCTCTATTCTGAAGTTCTGAGGGTTAGGACTTCAACATATGAATTTTTGGGAGACATAATTCAACCCATAACAACTGGGAAAGGGAGAGAATCATTGAAGTCTGTGTCTTATAAGAAGCGGTGCATTCGAGGTGAAAAGCGTTTGTTTTATTGCTCCATTATGGAGAGCAAAAGAGTGATTTTTTTCCCCTAAAGCTAAGTGAGGGGTCATTCATAAAAATTAAGATATATTTTTACAAAGGCGGGGGGAGTATATGGCTTCTCATTCCCTCCATGAACTATTGCAGAGCTGTATAATGCATGAATCAGGGCATGGAAAGGAGTTCTTGGGAGAACTTAAAATGTATACTCAAGTTTTGCAGTAATTATGAACATACGGAATAGAGCCTTCCTATCTGGGGTTTCTGTCTGGAATTTCTGAAGGCTGAATTTTTACTGAAATATCTCACTGTAGCAGTACAGAAGGGATTCTGACCTAATGTCTTTAATGAAAATGACAGGAATCAGCTCAATTCCAATTTTCTACTGTTTTTGAAGAGCTCACTAGAGAACCACAAATGTTAGCGTGGCTACACATGAAGGACTACAGAGGTTAAAGGATGGATCAGATATCCTTGGCCTGTCCAGGTGACATTCAGACTAAGCAAGCAGATACCCCACTCAGGAAAAGATTTCAAGGTAAACATCATTGATGAGGCTACTTGAGAATTATATACACACTCTCTTTGTTAGTGGTTCTCAACCAGGGTGAATTGGCACTCCAGAGGACAGTTAGCACTTTTAGTTTTAACAACTAGAGGAGATTGCTATTGGATCTCCTGGGTAGAGACCAGGGATGCTGATAAACATCCTACTATGAGCAGGGCAGCCAACATAACAAAGAATTACCCAGGTCAAAATATCACTAGTGCTGTTGTTGAGAACTTTGATCTATGTGGAGGCCGGTACATCGGTTTGGGCTCCCACAATGGCATGTGCTGCATACTGTCATGGGCCATCATCATTACACAGAACCAGACTGCATCAGAGGGAGACCAGCGATGCCTCATTACTGATGGGTGGCCAGTTACATAAGAATATCTTTGTCTCTCTTGTTTATCTTCTTGGACTCAACCATAAGAATCAAGATTAAGGGGAGGGAAGGGAAAGAGGCGACTGGAAGTACACCATATTCTTCCATTCTGCGATTCATAGACAAGGTGGAGAAAGAAGAGTATAAAAGCAGATTATGCCCTCCACATTAGGCTCCTTGAGCCACTGATCCAGTTTGCGATATAAGAAGTGGTTAGGTTTGACTTCAACATAAGATTGAAATATTAACTGGACCAAGGTTTTAGAAACTGCCTAGAAAGCTATGGAAGCTGTCTAAAATACCCTTATTCAATGGGAAGGGGAAACCAGGTTAAACTTAAAAATAGCGGTGAAAAAAATAAAACTATTTCCTGGTTGTATCCCAATGACTTGAAACTCCCTTGATAGGAGTAAACATGTAATATAAATAGCCTATATCTATCTTTAGGCTTGCACTCATGCCGCTAAGAAGCTTGCTTCATGATGTCACCAAAAGATGATGTATTCCATAGAGGGAGAGCCAAGTGTTTTCTCAATTTAATGTCCTAAGCTTTATGGACTCCAAGTGAGGTATTAATTTCTAGGAGTGTAATATCTTACTTATTCATGTGGCCATGTGGTATATATAGAGGTAATAGTATTTATTTTGAAATGAGAATATTTAGGTTCAAATCACAATTTAGCTACTTACCGAGCTGAGGGTGTGTTCTTCGCTTAGTTACATAACTTCTGCTGAGTCAGGTTTCTCCATCTGCAAGGTGGATGAAGAAATCTGAATTAGCTCATTATTCATGAAATTTGTTTAGAGTTTACTTGGGGGTGAGATCAACTCTGTGTTTCTTCCCAATTTAACAAAGAGTTTTTGTAATTGTAATACAAGTATAGCTACTTTTCTATATGATTTTATTTACATAAATTTCAAAACTGAGCAAAACTATTTTATGGTGATAAAATTTCAGCATGAAATTGGACTTTGGCTGGGCAGGGTCACAGAGAAGTGGCTTCTACAATGCTGGTTGTGTTTTTTCCCTCATCTGGGTAGTGGTCATAATGGTTTTCAGTGTGTAAAAATTCATTTATAGTTTCTGCATTTTTGTCCAAATTTGGAATAGTTCAATCAAATGTGTACTCACAAATGTTTCATGTACCTTCAAAATTGTTGTTGCCTCAAGTGCAATTCTTGAAGTCATGCTAAAAATAAGCTATTTTTTTTTTAAATATTTTTAAAAGATGTCATATTCTTTTCTGAGTACTATTGAGTACTGAATAAGAAATGTACTCCTAATTTGACTTATGGCAAGATACCCACAAAACATTTTTTGAGAAAAAAATTAGTTTAAATGATTTTACTAGGAAAGTATCAGTATTGCGATCATTTGACAGATAACTTTAGAAGAAATTTTAGAGTCTTAAATTATTTCTCCTTCACCTCCTATTGCTTCTTGCCTTCTTTGGTCTCTTTACTTCTCCTAAGTGCCAAAATTGTGACCCAGGGGAGCCCAGTACTTTGTCTGTCTGCCCTGGTGCTGTCAGTAATGCAGCCGTTTGAGGAGTGATGACTCACTAAAGTTGGAGACTTAACCTATTTTCTCATTGTGGGAATAAGGAATACTATAGAATGAATGTCAAATGGTGGAGATTTGACAGCGAAAAAGAAAGAGATCTCTTTTTGGAAAGAGGGTCCCCTTTTTGGGAATCACTGCACCCTCTGCTGGAGGCCAGTCAGAACTCCTACAAAAGCCCTCTCAATGCTGGAAAGTTACATTTTGGGAAAGGTTAATTTTGCTCGGGTGCAATGATGGAGAAGGGAAGAAAATTTCTCCTAGCTGTCCAGAGGTTCAGGAAGAGAAGAAGCAGAATGAAGGTCTTGTGTTGTTAGGTAGTTGCCCTGCTTCTTTTGTCGTGCACGTGAACACAATATTTAGGGAAGGGAATATTGGTAACTGTGCGCGGGAGGGAATTACATTAAACTTTTTCTCAGATTGATCAAAATTCACATTTCATGATTTTTATTTGCAAAGGATTGGGGATATAGAATTATTGAGACGTAAGTCTTAGCTTCAGGATCTTATCCTCTGGGGAAAACAGACATGTCGAATGAATGGATTTGTTGGCTAGTTTGTGTAATAGGTGATATATTTGAGACATAAACATCATAAAGTAGTGGACGGTGAATAGTTTGAAAAAATTATGGTATGTTGTGTATAATCCTATTTATGTAAAATATTATATATATTCATGATCCCATGTAAAATATTAGAATTATTTTAAAATATATAAAAATTTGGAATAGTGTGTCAGTATTTTATAATTGTTAATTATTGGATTAAGGATATGTTTTAACTTTTAATTTTCAAAAGTAAAATTATTTTTAATATGCTCATTGTAAAAAAAGAATCAGGTAATACGTAAAGGTATAAAGAAGAAAGTGAAAATTCACTAGTAATCCATTTTCTAAATGTAGAAAGGAATGAGTTGACATGTAACTTTTGAGACTTTTTCCTAAGCATATGCACACACATTAAAACATGTTTGAGATCACGCTGTGCTTTTTCATTTAAGATCTCCTTTTGTCCATGTTAATATCTTTTATTTATATCATTGTTTTAAAGGAAATATACAAGGTATACTTGTTTATTTATTTTTTCCGACTTTATTGAGATATAATGGACAAATAAATATTGCACATTTTTAGGGAACACACATGACGATTTGATATACATATTGGTTACTTACTTTTTGTAAGCAGAGGGGAGTTTGAAATGAAAAGCATATTTTTTTTTCTGTTTATTCTTTCTCACCCTCAGATTCTGTCCCCAAAGACAAGTACTTTCATACATTCATTTTTTTTACTTCCTCTTGTGATTAATTTCATAAATCTGGATATTATGCTAATATGCCTACTCTTCATTCTATTTCTTCTCTTGCCCTTTTAATACTCAATTTCTGGAAACTCTTCTTTTAATTTTTACATAGTCATAGTGAAATACTTTCTTCATTGAAGCCATAATTATTACAAGCTTTGTTTTTAACTTTTACTAAAGATTGAACCAATAAATAGTATTTGTTTTCATGGCCATGTACATGTTATTTACCACAAATTCAAATAAAGATGCTAGATTGTATTTTCTTCTTTTTCTGTCCAATGTTCTAACATTTTTGTCTTATGAGTAAGAATGTTACTAGTTTCAAAATCAAATGAATTTGCTTTTTTTACAATTGTACTGTATTTTAGCATGACTTTTAAACAATGGTAGCTATTCTGTTTCTTCATTTTTTATTTTACTGACCTCTGTCAATGAATTTATTGTCTTCTGTTTATTGCATTTTATGGTCCAATAAATTTGTTAAATTAAGTGATTTTTAAATCATGTTCTTAAAATTATCCAGCCTCATATTTGCACAGATGATATTTTCCTCCCATAAAAAAACCTTTCTGTAACACATTGACTTCCTGTTGTAATCTTGGCTGGTTTCTCTTTTGATCTGGTTACAGCTCCAACAATTGTTAGGCCTAGAATGTGGCTAGCACTATTGAGATAGCTTCCCTCTTTTGGAATTCTATGTCTTCCCTTTTTTTTGGCTTAAACTCTGTTTTTCATTTGTTTGTTTGTTTGTTTGGTCTGTAGTACATACTCAAATGTCAGACCTAGAAACGGTGTTTGGTTATCAACTTTCTGTGTCTATGCACATCCACACTTATACCTTTAAATTATCTTCATGCTTAATAGCTATTTTGAATGACTACAAAATTTTAGTTCTAGAATCTTAGAGAACTTTGAATGCATCTTTATCTGCTAATAGTCAGGGTTGATGATGAAAAGTCTAATACCAATCTGATCCTGTATTTACAGGTTTGTTTTTTAGATGAACCACATTTTGGTCCATACTGGAAGCTGTTCGAAGGCAAGAGCAGTTGCTTGGCCAAAGATGATGGCATCTGAATCAGGTCCATAGGAGCGAAATAAGGAGTTGGGAGACAGACAATTTAGTAGTAGGATCTATGTGATTCAGTGAGTCTCCTTTTGTAATTTGGTTCCAGTTGTCAATTTTCCTGCAAACTCTAGCTGGAGCTTTTCATTCTTCACACACTCATAGTCAGTGAGAATCATTGAGTCACCACTATTGCTAAAGCATGGCACAGCCGAACTGGAGGATATAAAATACCCAGCATGTGATTTTAAGGACTCTAGCTCTTTCAGTGATAAAATGCAATTTACTCAAACCTTGTCTCTTCATGATGGCTTGCATTTTGAATTCTATTATATTTTTTTTCTACACTAAAGAGCCAGAAGATAACAAGTTGCAGGTAAAGTAGGTCTTGGTATTATTATTGTTATTATTATAAAATGGATGTCTACTTTTGTCTATCAGTAACTTGACAAACATTTTATTTTGACTTCTAAATTCTGGTTTTGGATACCCGATGGTAAACCAAACTGGGAAATGAGTTATATTAAAAAGATTGGCCATATTTTGGACTTCATCTATGCTTATCCAGACTAATTTTAAGAGTCATTATTGTTTACCAACTCTAGATGCACTCCTGTTCAAATGCAATTTTTCTATCTCTAGATTGACCTTTTAAAGTTGGTGAACAGATATAATTTGACTGAAAAGAAGCAAAATGGAGGGCAAGAATGGTTCATGTGTTTGAGAGAAGACATGGGAATAACAATTTCTTAGCTATTAAAATCTTTAAGTGGAGATTTGTGACATAAATAAATCAGTCTACTAAGAAGGGGGATAAAAGCTCTCTCTTTTGTGTAACTAGAAAAATAATAGCTTCTATCCAAGAGGACATTTCTGAGCATGTCTCGTACTGACACCGTGATTCTGCCATGTTCTGAAATATTTATTGAAAGAGATTAGAATCATCAATAATTGTTACTTGATGGAGGTTTGTGGAAATATGCTCATGCAGCTCTGAGAGCCATGTGGTTCTATTCAGCTAGTTATTATCACAAATAATTAAGGTCAAAAGCACCATTGAAGCTTACTTTGCCACAGTGCATTAAAAATAATATTCTTTGTCTGAAAGCTACAGAATCTAATATACCACTTTGAATCCTAGTGCATTAGTGGGGCAAACTTATATAATGGTGGCTCTATGTGTGAATGACCTTTGTGCATAAAATTAAGAATGGCAATAGGCAGAATAATTTCAATCACCTTATTCTAGAATTATAGGCCTATAGAAGGCTGAAGGAACCAGGAAAGTGAGATAAATTAGTCATTTGCAAGAAAGATTTTTACTGGAAAGGTACCTTTCTTTTGTTCAAGGAAAGATAAGGTCTACATTCAGGAAGGGAGATAGATAAGGTACAGAAAAGATGTGTTGCAGCGACTTTCTACATTCCTTGACAAAGCACCTAACTCACCTGGTTGCTTTTTATCAGACAAGCAAATTAAGCTGGATAAAGCACCATATTTTCTGATTTTTTAAAAATTAATTTTATATGTCAATTATTCTCTGTCCAACTTACCTTTTTTCTCTTTCTTCTTGTATTTCTTTTTCTTCCTCTTCATCGCTCTCTTTTTTAGTTCTTTTATAGTTATTTGCTCATTTACTCATTCAACAGGCACCTATGAAAGATATTCTCTGCATAAAGTACTACACGATGTGGCAGATACAGAAATGAGTAACTTATAGGTCCAATCCTAAGGGACCTTACAGCCTAGTTTGTGAGATTTAGAAGAAAGTATTTAGAAACTACTTTTGTCTTTTTAGTCATTTTGATACTTTGGGAGTAGAACCCTTCTTTTATATGTATGAGCGCCCCTGTCCTTGCTCTACCCTGTAAAAATGCATGGGCAAAAATGAAGTAGTTAACTTTATAAGCCTGGTGTTTGTAGTATAGAGTCTGGTTCTAATACCCTTGGTTGCTTTTATGTTCTTTTTCCACCTATAGTCATTAGTAAGATACCTCCATTACCCCGCTAGGCTTCCTCCATTTGAAAGCTCCTAGTTCAAAGCTATTGTTTAAAATTTACCTATTTTCTGTGAGTGTCCTCCCACATTCATTGGATTTATTACTATGATTATTTAAAAAGAGAAGCTAAGCTCGACACGCAAACTGTGAGGAAAAAATAAATGGCTAGATAATTTCGATTCTGATTTTTGCAACTTGTCTCAAACATTCTTTGAGAAACTGCAAGATAGTTAATTCCCTTCAATAGTTTTTGGATCTCTCCTGTTGGAAAAAGACATCCATTTCTGACACTTTAAAAAAGTGCCTTTGGGGGGCCAGAGACTTTTTGTTTCCTATTCCTGGATCCTTTTAGGCACTCTTGGTTGCAAAGCTTCCTCAGTGTTGCTGAGTGAATTCCCAAGGCCCTGGCTTCGTGGGCTCAGTGCGAGTCTCCCTGGCAGTCAGCAAATTGACTGATGACAGCACTGTTCATCATGCCAGTTCTCTCCAGAGCACAGCAGAAAGGCACCTCATGTTTAGTTCAGAACAACGGAATCTTCATGCAGATCTACTCTGATGTGACTTTGACAGCAAAATAATTTTCAAAATGTTTTATGACCCCAGGCACCTCTAAAATAGCTTTACTTGTCACTTCCAGAGCCCCAAATCAGAATTAGACTAATATCAAGGGGGATGGCACCAGCACATTTTCCTGTCAAGCAGGAAGATCTGAACTTATGGGGAGTACAGCATGGTCTAGAGATAGAAACTGTAGAGAAAGGTGCATTAAGCTTTGCGACATTCGCTAGGTTGATATGGACTTAGAATTGGAAGAGAATTGAGAAGGGATAAGAATTTTATAATGCTGATTTGCATGGCACTTAACAGTTTATAATATATTCCCATATATGTTTTCTCTGTTATCCTCATCACAGGCCTATAAGTAGGGGGTTATTGTCTCTACATTAACAAATGAACAAACAAACAAACAAACAAAGAAAAAAAAAAACCAGCTTCAGACAGGTCCAGCATCTGCTCCAGATCCAGCTGGAATAATTTGTGCTCTGTGAGGTAGTTTTCACTCACTGTGATTGTCACACTCATCATTGCATCCTGAATACCTAACACATAGTTGATACTAAAATAGTTGCTAAATAACTTACATAGGATCTGCGCTGGATCTTAAATCTAGGCTACTTCTGTCCCAAGGTGAAATGTTGATTACCTTCCTGGAAAAAGAAGGTAATTTAGAATCACAGCATTTCTATGGACCTCCCTGTTAAAACTGCTCCAGCTCAGTAGGGGTTCTAGTTGCTAACCTGTGCTCGGGATACTGGGAAACAGAGCTGTGTGTGTGAGTGAGGTAGGGTAGGCCTATGGATGAGACTCTGGGAGAAAGATGGGTGGCTTTTGTAGCAGAGAGACAGACAGCTATGGAGAAAAATGCGTGTCCATAGACTAAGAACTCCAGCTAGGATAGGTGAATCTCTGAGGATATTTAGGCCCAGAGAATCATATTCACTAAAGTCATCTTAAATTGAGGATAGTTTTACTCTAAAGCCCAGGTTCTCATTGAATGTACTATTCTGCTTCTGTAGGATACCGTAGTCACCATGGTTATATGAATATCAGCTAAGGGAAAGCCAATTCATCATTTGAGTCTTGTCCTATATCTTGAGGGAGACAGATGGAGTAACACCATGCCATGTGATTGATGCCGTGAAAGATGGAGCATGCAATAGGGATGTACGACTGAGCTGAGACTAGGAGAGCAGGGACCTCTGGCAGGAAGAGACATAACATGAGCAACGGTAGAGAGACAAGCCCAGTCTTTGGAATGATCGGAGTGTACCTTCTCAGGAGGCTGGAAAGTGAATAAGAACCAGATTGGAAAGGGCCAATGCTGTTCCATGCTGGGGTTTGGACTTGATGACGAAGCATAGGAAAAGCCACTGGAAAATTTTCTGCAGAATTGCTTTGAATAAATGGGCATTTTAGAAAAGCCACTCTTCATAATTTCTGAGAAGTATTTGCAATTTTTGAGGGGTGTTTTAAAAACCCCAAATTACAGAACCTTTATATTTTAAGGAATATTTCTAAACTAGAATTTGTAATGCCTGGAGAAACTTTTAAATGCATATTAAATAGTTGTAAATGAAAAAAGACAGCACATGTAATTAATGTGGATGATGCTACATATATTAGAAGATTCACTTTATCCCTGCGGGTAGGGTCTACAGCCCATTTTAACCTTTCAGGCTTTAAAAAATTCTGCAGGGTATTAAATGTTTCAAAAGGCCATAACAGTATATTTGTCTACAATAGGGAAGAAGACCACTTTCCGATCCATGTAAATATCCTGTATTGATTTAAAAAAATTCAGCCTGACAAAGTATAAAGTAGATATTTAAAATGTGCATAGTGCATGAAATTACCTCACATTACCAGTAAATGCATGCCTTGTAGCAATTATGTCACTTATGCTTACTCTAATTAAGTGTTGATGTGTGAGCAGTAAGTTGCAATGATGTCGTTAACTAATGTACATAAATATTCCTTTTAAACTGTAATTGCACTTTGCCACAACGTAAAAGAAGACAAGCTCAGTTTAGGAATTTATGTAGGACTGTTCTTTGAGAAAATGTTAACGAATTCTGGAAAGAGAGAGTTTCCAGTCTTGGTTCCAGAGTGCTGTTTCAATTATGAGGGGGAGGAGCAATGAGGGGAGAAGGGAGGGTTTCAGGAGTCTGATTTACACATCTGTTGAGAACTATTGCGTGTTCTCTTGTTTTGAGACACTTGGATGGCCAGGCACACAGTATCCATTGCATAGACAGAGCCTTCCGAGTTAAAGGAGCTGACAAGACTTAATGCACACACTATCCCCAGCAGAGAGACACTGCCCTACATTTCTGTCACACAAACTTAGCTGATCTCTGGGATATTTGGGGTATTCTCCAGGCTGTACTCATTTGGTGAAGTGAAGATTTGTGAACCCTAATATTGATGTGATTTTACTTTTTCACTTTAAACCCCAAACCCTGTTTGTTCTCCAGAAACTACGGCCCCAGTAGCAAGAGAGGGGATGCTTCATCCTGAATCGTGAGGCTTCTAAGATTTGGAGTCGGAGAGCTCAAATTCGCTGAGTATCTGAGCCCTCCTGGACATACATTCTTATCATTTTGTGGTTGATAATGACCCCCCTCTGAAAATAGTAAGGTTATTTTCTAAAAATATTCCTCCCTCCGCCAAGAACAAAAGAAAGACTAGTGCCCCTTACAGAGCTTGAAACTGAAGTTTGTTGGCTCACGCTAAGAAGGAAATGAGCAAAGGGGAGGAGGAAGAAAGTCCTGGTTATAATTATTAGCGACAGCATCTGGGGTAACAGCAGTCAGCAGACAAACCTCAATTACTCTGGCAGCCCTGGCCCCTACTGGGGCTGGAGCGTGAAGTGTATGGTAAAGAGTTCGAGCAATTTTCACTTTACTTTGGTCTCTAATTTTAGAGTTTGGTTTGTCAGTTGAGGTTTTAACCTTAGGTGAAATGAGAGACCATTTTCATGCAATTTGTACTTGAAGATTCTTAATTCCCTAAATTTTAAGTGCTGTGTAATCTATGTGTATAGTATAATATTATCAGTGTTCAAAAAGATTACTTTTAGATGAAATCACTCTATCAGGATGTATTATTAGTACCCAAATGACTTCATTTCCTTAGATGGGTTGTATTACACACTTGAATCAGTCAGTATAGACTATGTTTTACTAGACTAACAAAAAACCCATAGTCTTTGTGGCTTAAAACAACACAGGTGTTTTTTTTTTTTTGCTCGTGTTTCATGTTCTTCACAGATCGTTAGAAAGTTCTGTTCATTGTAAGCATTGGGGGATGCAGTCTGATAGAATAACCAGTCTCTATGTCGGGAGCGGGGGAATGGAGGGCAGGCTCTGAGGGCCTCATAGAGGTAATTAAATGCTTTAGAAGTGTCATATCTTCTGTTCACCCCACTCAAACATAAAAGAGCAAGGAAGTATAATCCTACCATATACTGGGGAGAAAGACAATTGGATATTTTTGACAAATAGCTACCACAATATTTATTTATTTATTTTACACTGAATTTCATCTCTGAACAAAATGTTTAGTGAGCGGCTTGGGTATGACTGTCAAGTGCACTGGTGTTTTCTCATGCTATCTTAACTATTAGCAAAGAGGATAGAAAGGAGGATTCGTAGGATCAAACTGCTCTGTTATCAGTGAGCTAAAGCAGACTCCAGACCCAGATCCCCATCTGCCACACCCACCTTAAGTGAAACGTCAGCACCAAAAACACAGAGGATGAATTTCAAAGTCATTTGTTTAGTTCCATTTGAAGTACTGCACTGAATTTTTAAAAAATTAAAAAATGATACTGTTAGACATATAACTTGAATGAAACTATAAAGAGGGGTACATTAAAAAAAATACCAGCAGTAAAATCTTAAGAATTAAAATGACAGACTAAAATAAAAATAAATATATATTCTCTTTAGAAATATTCTTATTGCTGGAAATCTATATTAAAGTTTTATTTGAAGTTCTGTACTGATTTTTAAACCTTATGTAGTTCAGACGCTTTGAAAATGTCTCTCCCTAATATTGTTGGGTATTTGGGTAAGTGGTTAGTGTTTGGATTATTTATATATTAGGTCTATATCATACCACATTCATTATATATTGCATATGTTTTCAGTCTCTTCAATAAGTAATACTAAATTTGTTAAAAGGAATCACAATTCACAAGACCCTGAAGTCAAATCTGTAAGATGAAAGCTGAATTTATTTCTTGCTGGTCAAGAGAGAGCTGTGACTGGCAGTGCACCTTTTTGAAGAAAGAAAAAGTTAGGTTCATGAAAAGTTTGGGATAAGTATGGCTAAATTCAAATAAGGTAGCATTGTGATTGCTGAAATAATTGGATTAATTAATTAAGGCTAGAAATTAATTGGTGAGGGTTTGTCAGTTGATTTACTGGGGTGTTTGCTAGCTGAGATTCAGCACAAGGGTCATTATTTTAAGCATGAGTGGGAAGTTTTTCTCATGTTCTCTGGTAAGGGTTCAGATCTTGTCTTTATCAAGACTCTCTCTCGCCTTTTCTACTGTGCATAATAGTCACTGAAGACTTCCATTTTATAAGAAATCTAATGCTAATCCTTTCTATATATTAGCTTTTAGATGGGATTCAACATAAAAAAATTTGGAGGCCTTTACTATATGACAGGAACTTTTCAAGTGGCATTTATCATCTGGGTCTGGTAGGGGAGTCAGAGTTGAACACAAGTAAGTGTAAAAAACAAGTGGTAAGAATTCTAATAGAAACTATATGTCGTAATGGGGGTGTGATGGAGAAAACACTCAACTGTGCTGTGGCTTCATAACCTCATTTCTTAGCTAAGTCTTATAAGGTGGGCCAACATCTGTAAGGTTGAGAGTCTAAGTGAGGAGATTGTAGGCAGAGGGAAGGGTATTATGCAAAGTCAGAGAACTGTTTCACAGCCATTCTTTTCAGGGTACTACGAGTAATTTTGTGTGTACTGTGGAGTGATGTTTTTCTCCTTTCTCACTCCTCACTTTCTCCCTGGCTTTCCCAGGCCTTGCTGTGAACCGAAGTCAGGTTAACAGAGGGGACCTTTGTGAGTACAATTTAAGCTGGCAAAGGCTAAACATTTTTTTTAATTTTTTTTTTTTTTTACGTAATAACTGCTGGAGATATGGAATATGGAGATAAGGCCTATTGTCTCTAAGATGCTTAACCTTGAGATCAGTGCACATGGAGAGTCTCCTACCTTTTCTGTCCACAGGATCAGAAGCACCTACCCATTTCTTGATCCCAACCAACTTAGAAGAAGGAATTAAATACTAACAGACTCTCCTGAAACCCAGAGATAAAATAGGTGAAGAGGGGTTAGTGGTGAAGTAGCTGCTAGCAGCTCCAAGCTCCAAGTTTCCTTCTTCACAGTCAGGGGAAGAGACAGAATGGCTTCTTACATTCGTCAAAGTCCAGAGCTTTATTATGACTAGAGCATCTTAGGTCATGTGCCTGTCTCTGAAGCAATCCTAGAGATCAGAGAAATACTCCAGACTTTTTGGATGAGGACTGGGTTATATGCTCATCCCTGAACCATTCCCTGAGGCAAGAGTGACGACATAGCCTCACCTGGCTGAGACCAGTCTGAGCCATCTGTGGTCAATCCAGCTCAAGCTTTGAAGTTGTTTCCCAATAAAAGAAAGAAATTGGAGACCTAGAGAAATAGTCTCCAAAAGAAAAAAAATATTTAGGCAACCACAAATCTACTTCGTGAGACCCTGTGTGATACCCAACATTCTAGACTGAAAACTTCAAGCCTGTTGAAGGGTCTTACTTTATTTTCTCTTAAGTCCTGGAACATAAAGTACTTAAACCGAAACTAAACAATGGTTTGAACTTGCTTCTAGATTATAGCTGCTGGTTTCATGGTATAAGAGTAAGTTCTTTCTATTATGGACTGCATAATCCAAGCCTGTACCCTGGGGCTGGAATTACAGCTAAGTCATAGGTAATGAGAGAGGACCATATTAAGGAATTTAACATGTATCTTAAAAAATTTTAGAATCATCTCAGAAAATTTTTGAGATGGGGAGGTTTATAAAGGCCCATTACTCGAATGGAGAATGAGTGAATAGACAGAAATCAAAGAGAGGTTTGGATTGTTTAAAGCAAGAGCAACGATGGTGAAGGTGAGAGTCCTATACAAAAAAATTTAAGGAATTATCTAAGATTTATTAAATGAATCAAGAGAGATGATGATGAGAGGGTTCGGTGGGAGAGAATGGAGAGTTTGTGCAGAATAAACTGTGGGGGTCATGGCTTCCTTTTCCAAAAGGAAAGTGGTAATTACAAAGTACTCATTTTCTGACACTTATTAAAAAACAATGATTGGTTTTTTCCTTTTTTTGTTATGTTGTATGAAAATAAGTAGTGAGAGTTCGTAGAATAAAGACAGTTTGGAATGGCCCGAAACTCCACTCCCTTTCATCTGCTCAATTGCTGGCTACTGACAAATAATAGAGGCATATGTCTTCGGTTCGTTCTTTCTTCCTTAGATGAGGGATCCTCAGAATAATATTGTTTCCTTCTATGTTGTTCATAGAAAAAGTTCTAATTGTTAGTGGAGTTTAATATCTGACAAATAAGGGATACTGTTGAAATTGGAAGCTTCTAGTCTTTTAAGTGGAAGCTTCTAGTCTTTTAAGATCTGGAAACTGGCACATGCCACATTCAATGGATTAATGTGGCCACAGAACCTGCCCAGATTTAAAGGGAAGGTTCACAGACCCCATCTCCTGATGAGGAAGTGTCAAGTAGTTAGTATACATCTTTAATCAGCCACAGTAATCTGTAGAAAAGCCACTCTGCTCACAATAAAGGTAGGGAGGCAGTATGGATCAGTGGTCTGACATCTTGGTTCTACTGATTTTGCGAGTTCGGATTCCGACCCCACTATTTACTTGCTGCACACCCTGGGGCATCAGCACTCTGTGACTCAGTTTTATTATTTTAAAAAAGAGAATAAATACTCTTCTCTACCTCATAGAGTGTGGGAAGTCAATACATGTAAAGCGCCTAAGACAGTGCCCAGCACATAATGGAGAGCTGTCAAGATGAGCTGTCATTAGAGAGCAACAAAGTAGTTTCACTGCCCATTGTCTTCATGCCATCATTCTCAAAGAGGGTCATGGCTGTCCTTTGCTTAATAAATGACTCAATGACATGCTATAAATCACTCTCCTTCTTCCTCCAAATCCCACTCCCTGCCCCACCAAAAGCCCTACATATATATCCTCCATAAAGGGCAGCCTCGCTTCTCCAAAGATGATTAAGAAAATTCCTGACAGCTTTAAATAACAGATTGTCTTTACCTTGAGCAATACAGATCTCCACACTCTTAAGACCAAACTTGGTATGGCACTATGTCACACCTATCATAGCACTTTTTAAATTGTGTTGAACTTAACGGTTTAATCATCTGTCTCTGTTATTAGACTGTGAATTACTTGAGAGCAGGAATTTGAAACTTCACCTTTTTATTCCCAGGGCTTAGTAAGATACACAGCAATAGGTGTTCAATATATTTGTGAAATGAGTGACAATGTTTTCTTTATCATTCAGCCAAGGAGGAGGTAGATCAGAATGAGTACAGAAGTTGTACTGTGAATAAAAAGTTAGTTTCACATTCTTGCAAAAGATTTTTAAAAATCTAAAACAGCAAACCTATGTCACAAAGAACATTTGCAAGAGCGATAATTAAATGTTTTTGTTTTCTTTGTTCTTAAAATATATAGTAGGTCCTAAATCTAACTCAGATGCCCATTTCAAATTTTCTTTTTGTCGATACACAATAAGTAATATATCATGGTCCCACGTACTTTAGCATCATCTGAAACTATAACTTCTCTCTTACTTATATTTTGTTCTAGTTTATTTTTTTATGTATCTGTCATTTTTCATCACTTTCTGAAGTTTTTGTCTTTTTACTTTTCCATCCTATGAGTATTGAGTTCTGGGAAACATATTTTGTTTTCCTTCTTGGTTTTATAATTCTACCATTTGGTTTTCCAGACAACTTCAGATTTGTACTTTTATCACTCCTTTCACAGAATGTTGACATTGCTTTTGGTTTTCAATGGCTCTCTATTGCTTATCCTCCATTCCTCAAGGATTATGTATCACATTTAGGTCATTGTTTAGTGCCCCCTGCTCCCCAATAAAATCCAGCTTCTTGAGTTAGAGAGGTCCTAGTGGACTTAAATGGAGTGGGGAATGACAATGACAACAAATGAATCACAGCCAAAGTCTTCCTAATGAAGGTCCTTCAACCTATTGAGAAAAAAAAAATATCTACAAAGCCACTCATTCTGTTCACTGAAATACACAAAGCAAAACATTAAAACTTAGATCTGGACATTAATACTTCACTATTTTTCTAAGTGAAACTCCCACTGGCTTCACCACTATAACTCTGAATAAGCCTGTATTTTGTAAAGTCATTATTATATCCTAGGTCTTACTTGGTTTACTGCAAAGATTTCTTTTACTTTGATGTGAATGTGTATTTAAAGCCTGTGACCTGTGATCACTCATTTTATTTGTTGAAGTAATAAAAATTGTGAAATTTAAGGATTGGATTTTTTAAAAAAATGAAACTAGGCAATTTTCAACAAATATCTGTTGGCGATTGCAATTTACAAGTTGCGCTGAACATTATGGGGGATGTTAATAGTGATATGGTCCTTCTCTAAAACCGTCTCAAAGAAAATCATAGGTGTTAGAGCTGAAAGATATTTTCTGAGATTGTTTGGTTCAATCCCCAAACTTTATGGATAAGACATCTAAGGTCTTAAAGACTAAGTGACCTTGAGAAATGGATTTTAACTTTCTTGAACTCAATTTCTCATGTAAAAAAAATGGATATTATAAAATCTAACTCAATATTTTAAGAATTAAGTTTGACGATAAATGTAGAGTACTGACCCAAATGCTTCTCATATTAAGTTCCCAAGAAAGAGTACCTTCTTTTAGTATTATTATGAAAGGATATGATTATATAAATAGGAAATAGCAAAACAAGAATAGATATTTAGTTCTCTCAAGTTCAGTATTTTGTGTGGTTCTCCATGCTATAAGTATATCATTTTTCAGTCTGGGCAAAATTTCTCTTTCAGTAAAGTCATATTTAGAAATATGTTAATTGTCAGATTGCCATTTGTTTTCACCAAATCACATAAGAAACAAAAACATGTTTTCAACAAAAACAACAATAGCTCCCAAACTTTTTTTTGGAGCATGCACTGCTTAAATATAGCATTACATTAAAAGTTAAATATATTTTTTTTAAACTTAAGACTTTCTAATATAGACACAGATTAAATGTCACCCATTTGTTCTGTTAAGCGTCCCAAATGCTACAGGATTTGCTCCAGACTGTAATTCTTATTAGATATTTTGTACTTTCATTGTGTATTAGTGTATCTCATAGCTGTTCTAGTAGTGGTCAGTCTGTGCCATCTCTTCCCGAAGGTCAGGGATAAATCCTGCCGTTCTATCTCATTTGCATGCTTCCCATCCAGAACTGGGCAGCAGCCAGTGCTACTGGAAGGCTGGCGAATTGGATGTTCACCAATCCTCTGTTCTTGGAAAGCCAGTCTTCTTATCACTTTATGTTAAATATGGATAGGAAAGGCTCTCCTGATGTAACCTACTATGTTTATCCAGCTCTGAAATGCAAGTAGTCCTTTCTTATGGAATCATGACTGGAATAATGTTTAGTAGAGTTCTATAGAACTGAAACGTGCTGTTGGGTCTTAAATATGCATCTCCTTGTCCTCTATGTCGTTATTTTTTTTTAAAGCAAGATAATCCATGAATTTAGTGACATTAAGTAGTTTTCTCACTTTATGGAGAGTAGTTCTTTGAATATAAACTTAATTTTTATGTGAAATTATCACATCAACTTCTTTGCCTTTAACTCCTTTTAAAATTTAGATATCTAGCTGCATTCACTTAGCTTCAACACTGAAAGCAAAGGTGCTTATATTATTCAGCATTCTGCAGAAAAATAGTATATATCTATATCTATATATATGTACACATATATAAATATATATATCAAGAGATTTATTATAAAGCATTAGCTCACATAATTATGGAGGCTGAGCAGTCTCAATATCTGCAGTTGGCAAGCTGAAAACTCAGGAGAGCCAATGTTGTAGTTTCAGTCCAAAGGCAGGAAAAAAATCAATGTCTCAGCTCAAGGCAGTAGAGCAAAAAGAAATTCCTCCTCTCACAGGAAGGTCAGCCTTTTTGTTCTATTGAGGCCTTCAACTGATTGGATGAGGTCCTCTGAAATTATGGAGGGCAATCTTTACTCAGTCTACCCAATTTAATGTTACTCTCATCCCAAAACACCCTCACAGAAACATACAGAATAATATTGAATCAAATATCTGGGTACTCCGTGGCCCAATCAAATTGATACATGAAGTTAATTATCACAGCTCAGACATTTGTGTAAATTAGACATATTATTCAACTAAACTTTGTCATCTTTCTCTCTCTACATAAATTGGGAAAAATAATACCTACTTCAGAGTGTTATGTCAACTAAATGGTATTATATATGCAAAACATTTAGACAGCTCACTTTTTAAGTTTTAAATATTCATTAGGTGTTTATTGGACCTTCTCATTCTATTTCTCTTTCTTAATTTTTCTTTTCATCTTTTTATGTCTCTGTGTTGAATTATTAATTTCAATTTACCCTCCAGTTCACTAATTTTCTATTCGACTGTGTCTAAACTGTTGTTCAATGTATTGATGCTTTAATTTAAGAAAAATATTTTTTATACCTAGAATTTTTATTCAGTTATTTTTCAAATCTACCTATCTCCCTTCATAGTATCTTGTTTGTGTGTGTGTCCATGTATGTGTGTGTGTGTAAAGATTTTATTTCTTCCTTTATATCTTTTTTAATGGCCTTTCAATAATAAATAAGAATTTATTTAACAAGATGCAAAAAAAAAATACAACTCATAAAGAGGAAGATTAAGAAATATAAAAATAGTGAAATATTTTAAAAACATAATTTTTAAAGCTTTCTTGTACAAAGTTAAAAGGTAGGCTATAGATTGCGAAAACATATCTGTAATATATGTACCAAAACAGATTAATATAAAGAACATAAAGAGAACTACTATAGAAAAAATAGAACCAATTTTACAAAAATTGATATTAATAAGCAATTCATTGAAAAAGAAACCCAAATGATTAACAAACATGATTTGTATGTTGGGAGATTTGTCATGGTGGGGGAAATTTTAAAAAATTAGAGAACTATTTTACAATTTATCAAATTGGTAATAAGTAATCTTACAATATTAAGTATAACTAATTGCATAAAAATGGAAACTTTCAAAATTTACTGAGAGAAATGTAAATTCTTACTACCACTGTCACTATTTGGGCTTCCCAATTGGGCAAGGCTATAAGCTGTGTTGAACAATCAGGCAGGGCTGTAGGCCATGCTCAGCAGCTGAGCAGCAATGAAGGATGGTTTTTGAGGATGTCTAGGGTCACTGTTTTAACTCCCTGGATATGTGGGGCCAGAGGCCATGCTCAACAGTAGGGCATGGCTACTGGCTTGGCTGTCTGTCTGAGTGGAGGTATAGGATGTGCTCTGTAGCTGTCCAGGTTTTCTGGCCAGGCTTCTGGGTAGGATGAAACCACAGACTATGCTCAGCAGTTAGGCAAGGCTGAAAATTTGCTTCCCTTCCATGGTCAGGTCAGACAGTACTACCAATTGAACTCCCTGGCCAGAAGGGGCCACCAGTTCATCTCTGCTGATGGGCAGAGCTGTTGGCTGGGTTCTCTGCTTGGGCCCCACTGCAAACAGGAATGCAGCTGGCCAGATTCTGAGTACTGGTTACTATAAACCTCGACTCCTTCTCCATCTCTATCTGATTCCCAGGGGTTGAGCTCTGCAGATTCTCCCAGTGATCCCCATGAGGTGAGGTTTGAGTGGGCTTCCCACAAAGTGTCCCACCTATCTGAAATTTTCTTTAATTCATTTTTAGTTTTTGGAGGATATTTTTGCTAGATATCAGCATTTGTTTTTGCATTTTTAAAATATTTTGTTCCACTTATTTTCTGGCTTGCATTGTTTCTGATGTGCAGTCAGCTATTTTCTTATAATCGTGCCCTTGTATATAAGATGCCCTTTTTAAAAAATTTCTGAGGATGTTAATATTTTCCTGTTAGTATCAGTTTTCTATAGTTTGGCTATTACGTGCCTCAATTTTTTAAAATATATTTATTCTGCCTGGGATTAATTTAGATCTTTGGATCTGTGGGTTATTGTTTTCTACCAACTTTTGAAAAATTTGCATCATTTCTTCAGATAGTTTTTCTGCTCTGTTCTTTTTATTTCCCCCCCAAAATAAATGTGTATGAGACACTTTGGTATATCTCCCAAAAGTTACTAGTGTCCTTTTAAATTGTTCAGTCTTTTTCTCTCTATTATTAAGTAAGTGAAAATAACCTGTCTTCGAGTTCACTGATCCCTTTTCCTGTTGTCCAATCCTCTCCTAAGCCTATTTTATAAGTGAAATTGGTACTCTGTAAAATATTACATTATAAAATTTTATTTAGCTTCTCTCCCACCTCAGATAGTATATATATTTAATTCTAGAGTTCTATTTGGTCTTGTTACAAATTTTGATCTTTCTTCAAAAAACACACTTTTTTACTCAGCATGTCTTTTTCTTTAAACTCTTTAGCATACGTATAATAGTTGTTTTAAATCCCTTGACTTCTAATTTCAATAATGGGGTCTTCTGTGAGCTTGCTTCTATTGACTATATGTATCAGGGATCACATTTTCTTGATTTTTTAAAAATAATTTTGTATTGTATTTCAGGCTTTGTAAAATAAAAATGGAAGAAGAAGCATTATATTTGTTTTTGTTTGTTTTCCAGAGAACTTGAGTCTTTTATTCTAATTTGAGGATGGACTGAAGGTTAATCTTATGGAGTCCTAGGTTTGAGTTTAGCTATAGCTGGTCTCTTGTTTTAATTTTATCGATTTTCACCTATGATTAGGAACCAACTTTCATTTTGATAACTTTTTGATTTTGTTAACGTTTGGGTTGTAATATTTGAGCTGAAGTCTCAGATATTTTTGTTTTACCTTTGAATTAAATTCCAGCAGGGCCCTGGAATTCAAGTCCTGTGGAATGAGTGGGTCTTTGAAATATCTTTTAGATTTTCAGTCCCTCTTTCACAGCTATTTTTTCAGCAAAGTACAAGATGGAGTATTAGCAATGTGTATGGGTGAATTGTCAGACTTTGATATGCATTTGGGACTCTTCTAGTATTGAATCTACCTGCCATATTACACTATCATTTAAGGCTCTGCTCACTTCCCTTCAACCCTTTATTGCCTGTCTTTGGCAGGCATGCTCTTTCACTGATCGTACTCAGGCACCTCCCAGATGTAGAAGTTGCCACAGCTTTCTACTAACCTAATGACGGACTCATTTTTCTCTTGAATTTAGAAGACTTCTTTGTATTACTTTTCTTTATTCTTCCCATAACAAAATACCACTTTTACTTTTACTTTGGGTAAATTTTAGTTGGACTTAAAACAGCTTTTAATAAGAAAAATTAATGCATAAAATATAAATTCATACCTACAACTTACATGTGATTATGAATTCTCAGGGAAGACTTGTTTTTTTCACTTAGGAGTTTAGAGACAAATTTTATTGTCATGTCTTTGGGTTTGTTGGTAGATTTTGCTTCCTGTGAGTCCTGAGTTTCTGATTTTAGATGGAATTCTCAACTACTATCACATATTTTTGATGACTCAAGATCTTATATCCTATTTATGTATGGCTTCTAAAAAATACAAGCTCCATGGTTACTGAAACTGGCAACTGATCTCATCTCCCATCCCAAGACATTCACAGATTTAGACTCTGGTGTTCTCTCTGTTTCTTCTGGATACTTTTCTAACTTTTTTCTTTTGGTGTATGTGAATTCAGGTGTCTATTTAAGAAGATATTTATAACTTATGGGGTTTTCCATAGCTCTGAAGTTTTTGGTTATATTAATCATCATATTATTGGGGAAAAAATTGCCTTTTTGGTTTGGTACTACAATGTCTGTTCATATCCCTCAATATTCCATTCCTTCTTTGTGGTAACTCAATAGAGATGTTGACTCTGAATAGTGTTGGATCTATGAAGAAGTGAATTTTACCTGTGTGAATTTCTGTGTGAAACTGTGTAAATAAGCATTCATAGTTATTCTGTCTAGAGGAAGTGCTCACTTTGGGCTATCCTAGTTTGGAACCTGCCTGGAAATATCTGACTTAAACCATGTTGGCAGCATGTACTTACTTGGTCTATCTTAAGTCTCTGGCCATGGAGAGGACGACCTATCGATGACAAGGTCAGATAAGTTTGTTTGTGAGGAGAGAGGATGGTTTATTTTCTTTTTGGCTTCCAGAGAATCCACAGCTGACACCTTCTTAGACCCAAAGCAGCGTTCATAGTCTCCTCTATCTCCCATGACGCCACTTATGGAAGAAATTGTGAGAAGTTTTAACAGTACAGTATTTGGAGTCATACTGGACTGATTATTCACTTAAACTCTTCAAGTCCCAATTTCTTTTTTCCCTAGCTTTATTGAGGTGTAATTGACAAATAAAAATACACATATTTAAAGTGTACATATGATTTTATATACACACACATTGTAAAATATTTTCCACTATCAATTAATTAACACATTCCTCACCTCACATACTTACCTTTATTTATTATTATAGTTATTATTTTTAGTGAGAATGCTTAAGTTCTACTCTTTTACCAACTTTCAAGTATACAATTCAGTACGATTACAGTAACCATGCCATACATTAGATTCTTGAACTTATTTGTGTCATACCAAAAAGTTCGTACTTATTGACCAACATCTTCCCATTCCCTACACCCCAAACCTTGGCAACCACCATTCTATCCTTTGTTTCTATGAGCTTGTAAATTCTAGTTTCTCTATCAGCAAAAAAGAGCACAGTATTAATACTTATAACAGAATTTCCTTATTTTTTGAAGATTAAGTGAAGTGTGAGGTAATGCTTACAAAATAGTAAGTAGATAGCCCCGCATATAGTAAACTCTGGATCGATGTTAGCTATTATAATTTGTCAGTAGTATTGATATCCCATGTCATTTGCATGTAACAAAACATTTTGAAATATATGTTAGGTCACATTAGTAACACAAACATCCTTGACACACAGTAATTATAAAAATGGAAGGCCTATACACTTGGAACCCTATTGTGCCCCCACTATACTCAGCTCGCCTATTATCACAAGTCAGACATTCATGTGTGGTAAGCCATACAATTGTTTCTCACTTGGATGTTATTAATCCTGTATCTGGAACGTAGATAGAGATCTTTAAAAGACTATGACTACTATTTATATACAGTCCCTATGGGAAAAATTACATTGTATTGTAATAAAAGAAACCTCTCCATCGGAGCCAAAGTGTTGTTTCCACCACACTGAAAAGGAGACGAAACAAAGCAAACTGGAAAGGCTGCTTGGTGTTTTGTGAGCAGTTCACATTATTTTCCTTTTATTTATTTTTTTTTATTGTACTGTTTTACCACTGGCAATCAGTGTGGGGCCTTCGCTTATGAAAATATAGCTGTTGGCAGTTTAGGCTCAGTTTCATTCTCCAGCTGTCATCAATGATCACATGAGAAGATAATAGTTGGTGGGAATTTAGTTTTCTTTCTTTCTTTTTTTTTTCTTTTCTTTTCTTTTCTTTTTTTTTTTTTTTTGAGGCAACTTAACAGAGAAAAGCAAATAAGATTGAGATCTATCGTATATTTCAATGCTTGGAAAATACATATACATTCTCAGAAATTCTGTTCACACAACAGAAAAATAGAGCCAATGCCCAAATTGAATTAAAGCATTTGAAATCATTCTCACTTGTTCCCTACTATAATCTCCAAAGACTTTTGAAGAAGTAACATATCAAAATTTTGTTCAATATATTACCTTCTGCTGAAGATCTGTGGTTTTGTCAACCCATTTGATAATAAATACTGTCTTCATGCATTCTTGCCACAGATATATAACCTGAATGGAATGAAGACTTAGACTTAGATTCTAGTTTACTGGAGGAAGCAATCAGGTATAGAAAGTAGGACATTCTAAAAGACAATTGACCTGATCTCTTTGATAAATCATTGTTATGATAAAAATGAGAGGGAAGGTGAGGGTATTTTACAAATCTATAGAGACTTAAGAAACATAAGCAAATGAAAAGCAAAATGCGGTACTTGGTTGGATCTTGCTTTGATCAAATTGACATTTTTGAGACGTTGTGAAATTCAATAAAAACTGGGTATTAGTGTTTATTAAAGAATTCTCATTATTTTTGGTAGATGTGGTAATGGTATTATGATTATGAAGAAAAATGTCATCGTTGTTGTTTGTTGTTTTTAGGCCTGCATACTGAACTGCACAGGGAAGAAATGTCATGTCTATTATTTACTTTTTTACTACTTCAGCAGAACAATACATGAAGCAAATAATACAAAATGTTAAAAATGGTTCAATGTAGGCTTTGAGCATATAGAATTCATTATACTATGCTCTACTTTTCTGTAAGTTTGAAAATTTTCTCAAAAAAACCATGGTACAACTCCTCTTATAAACAAGGAGTCCTATTTATAATATTTTTGAAGAGAATTTGTAATGTGTAAAATAAAAAGTTATAGAAGTAGACTAAAATTAAGTTAACAGAATGAAAAAATGTCCTTCAGGCAGAACCCCCAGATATACTTTTAAATATTTAGAGGTATTTGCCTTTTTTCCCTCCAGGGGACATTCAGTTTATGACAGTGAAGGCTTTTCTAGGTATGGGGACTAGGAATATCAATATGATACAGTCTTTGTAAGACAAAGAATAGTAGAGAACTTCAGACCATGAGCTTGGTGCTCGAAATGGGAAGAACACAAGCTTTACCTCTGCATGGCATTGAATTTGACTACTAACAACTATTTACTAACACTGTGAACTTGAGCAAGTGTCTTAGATTGAGCCTCCTATGTCTTCCCTGTAAAATGGAAAGAATAAAATACCTCTTCCAGGGCATATTGGTAGTATTAAATGAGTTAATTTGCATAAAGAGGTTAGCACAGACATATTTAAAATAAACTCATCTGTTTGTGTTACCATTGTTAGAGGTTTATTAAAGGCAAGTAGAAGAGGAGTGATCAAGAACTCAGAAAAGGTAAAATTTGAGTTGAGCTTTAAAGAACAAAGAATATTTCAAGACACAAAGATGGCAGTAGATGGAGCTTTCCATGAGCACTGAAAGGATGGAGCTAGAAAGAGCAAGTGGTTCAGTTTAATTTTAGTATAGGCTTCCTGGAATGGAGTAATGGAAAATTAGGTTGGGATCCGATTATTATAGGTTTTAATTGGTAGTCCAGAAAACTTGGACTTTATTACTTTGGATGCCATGCGAAGAAGCATTGAATGATTTTGACAAGTTTTGACATGAGTTGTGCTTTGAGAAGATCAATCTGGGAATCAGGTTCATGTTGCCATGTTATTTGGAGAGTCTGAAGGCAAGGATACTGATCTTCTACCCAATAGTCATCCTTCTTTTTCCTTACAGGATTCTGTTTTTGTTGTGGATGGTGACACAACAGCTTGAAATGAAAACAATTGAACAAACAAAAAATGCAACCACATTTGCCGTTCTTCTTTGAAGTAAGGGGTAACATTGTCTAGTTTTAGCCAATGTAATATAAGTTGAAATCGTAGTGTAAGTTTTCTGAGAATGCTTGTTAAAAGTGGGAGACAGCCTTAAGTGATAAAATTGCCTAAGACCCTAAGAATATAAATTTTTTGGGTTTCTATGATTTTGTGGAAGGGCCAGCCCCACTGTTATGTGGGGAAAAAATAACTCTCTACTTTTTTCAAGATGCTTCATGTATGAGTAAAGATTTGTGTTATGTGCAGCTGAGTTGAATCTGCAAGTGATATAAGTAGCGATTAGGAAGTTTTACAAGGGTGTGAAGCAAATGAGAAGCAATAGGGAGCTGGACTGTGGCAGGGGCAGCAACAACAGAAATGGATAGTAACCAGGAGACACATCGGAAATAGACATCATAAGACAATGACTGATTGGATGTGTGGCTGAAAGGAAAGAAAGAAATCCAGTATGACTTTTAAAGTTTAAGCTTGGGTAGTCACGAAAATGGCAACATTTTTGACAGACCAGAGATAGCTATAAAAAGAGATAGCCTGAGTGACATGTAAAGGAAAACAAATTAAATTTTAGATAAGTGAGTTTGATTCAAGAAAGCAAAGTCTAAACACTCCAAGAGCTGAATCAGTAGAATGGACTCTCAAGCACTTAGAAAGATTAGTAGAAAGAAAAAACGTGATATGGTGAGGGGTTTCCTACCAGATTGCAGGGTTTCCACTTATTCTTCCCAATATGAAGATGGGTCATACTTGTTGGTCAGGATTTTTAAACATGAGTTTAAGCTATATTTGGAAAATATATAATCATTTCCCTCGGGCACAGTCACTGGAAAAACGCCTCGCTTACCCAAGGCGTAGGTCTGCTTTGAGAGTAGAATGTGGGCTAGGTGACCTCTGGATGTGCTTTACAGTTCTACGATTCTATAATTATCACAGACTTCAAATCACTTTCTAGGGAACAGCAAATAATTCTCACTAATAAAACATAATTTGAAACTTGGAACTGAAATTACACACTTTCAATAAAGTGTTGTAATAAAGTTAGCGCCTAGAGACTCCCCCTAGGAATAAAGAGCTAAATGTATTGGTTGGCCACTCGTGCAAGGCAAAGCTAAAGTCTACATTGATTTATCACGTGGAAGATGTAAATGCTCTGTGTAAGTTTGAAATATAAACCCGACAGCTAATGAAAGAACTAAAAGGACATTGTTATTTAACCATGGAATCTGCGGTTAATATTGATAGGTCCTCTAAAGTCTAAATTCTGCATCAACCTCACTGAGAAACTGCTGCCTGATCCTGGTTCCTGCATTTAGTTCTGAAACTTTTTTATGGTACTGTGGATGGAAATTCACCTCTGGGTTCTTTACAATTTTGCCAACAATAAGAGGCCAATGTTATTAGAAAAAGGTGGTAAGATAGGGAGAGCTTCATACAAATAAGAGTTTATTCTAAATTCCCACAGATTCAGAAGAACAATGTGAGCAATTTTGTTTTTCAAAGACCTCAGTATATAACTGAGGACAGTTATTAACTTAAGTTATATATGGTACAGTTCTTGTTTTCTTAGAAACCATATTTCCTATTGAAGCATAGTGCTTGTGATCTGAAATTTAGGCTCATCCAAATAGTTGAGTGATTTCCAAAGTGTCTTCAGGTAATAGATGTTCCTCCAAAAATTATTCCATGGTCAGATAAGTTTGGGACATTCTTTTTTAAACAAAATCACTAAGTTTTTTGCAGTTCTTGTCAGGGCTTTTATAAAGCCCTGTGACTCACCAAAAAAGGAATAGTAGAAGCAGCATTTCTAAAATTATGACATCTTGGAATTATTTTTATGAGGTTATTAAGGATAGTCTGATTAACATTTTCTCTTTAAGCAAACGTGGATTTCTCTCACCCCCATTTTGGGCACTGCTCCTCTCTAACTTCCCTCCCAATTCAAATGATTACATTGGCAGCCTATCTATTTGTACAGCATGATCTCAAACTTTTTGCCACAGTGTATTGGGCCATCTGTGGGCTTCTGATCCAGTTGGCCTAATTGAATTTGTTTTCCTGAGAATTTGACATTGAGATCAAGAGATTCACTCTTTCCCTCTCTTCCTC
Source organism: Rousettus aegyptiacus (assembly GCF_014176215.1). Taxonomy (NCBI): domain Eukaryota; kingdom Metazoa; phylum Chordata; class Mammalia; order Chiroptera; family Pteropodidae; genus Rousettus; species Rousettus aegyptiacus. The sequence goes on along the minus strand of NW_023416306.1, from coordinate 38,441,087 downwards.
TCTGAGGCTAGACATATAACATGTAAATTATAAGTGACCATGTTTTTAGTTCATGTGGCTAAAGAAGCAAAGAAAGCCTGTATGAAGACAGATAAAAAACAACACAAACACACATGCATACTGTATATGAGAGAGAGAGACTCTTAATGTGCTCTGTTACTTTTTGCATTTTTCCCCAGCTATATCCCTCTTTTGTGATATACTTCTTTTCTCCTTTGAAGTGTTTTCTGTTTCCTCCAAAAAGGGTATAATGACCACAGTCACACAACTTAATGGCAGAATAAGACCAAGAAAACAGGTTACTTCACAATCAGCTCAATGCCTTTTCAACTACAAGGCTTTTACAAGTCCTGAATAATACTTTACAACTATTAGCTAGTAGTTAATTTTTTAATGTTAGGAAATAAAGAAATCACTAATTTATCCATTACAATAATACAAGTTTGTATCCTTTATAATGCATGGATAACCTCCCTCTTAATTGACATATGATAGTTTGCTTTACTATCTTCATGTGGATTAGGTAATTACATATATTTTTGGCCAATATAAATAAGTAAGGAAGTAAGTATAAGACACATTTTAGGGACTTTGTATCTGAAATTAAGAGAAAGCCTCATTAACCATGGCTTAGGCCATAATGATATTTGCTATTTACATAATAGGCCAATAGACTACTTGGGATCAGAGTCAGCTTTTCTTGTAGGCTTTTCCTCATGATCACAGGATGACTGTAGCTGCCTCAAACATTATATCATCACAGGGCAAACTCCAAACCAGATGGAGTGGGGTAGGAGGCAAAAAGGGCCTTTTCTTCATGGCTCTCTTTTATCAGAGAGAAAATCCTTCTAGGAGCTCCCAGAAGACTTTGCGTTAGGTTTTAATGTCCAGAATAAGGTTATATGTATAAATAAGACTCAGTTCTGCAAAAAACAATGGAATTGGCATGATTGACTTTGACATAATTTATTCTAGGGCTGGATACATCATCCACCAAAACACAATGAATTTCGATTGGCAAAGAAGTGGAAATGGTAGTGTCGGGGTTCTCCAGAGAAGCAGATTGAATAGAATATTATCTATTTATCTTTTCTATTTCTTCTAGCTTAGCTTAACTTAGCCTATCTACTTACCTAGCTACCTACCTACCTACCTACCATCTATAATTAATTACACGATTTTTGCTCACATGGTTATGGAGGTGGACAAATCTTAATATTTGCAGGGTAATCAGTAAGCTAGATACCAAGGAGAGCTGGCAGTTTAGTTCTGAGTCCTGAAGTTTGAGAACTAGGAAAACCAATGGTGTTGTACCAGTCTGAAGATCAGCAGGCTCAAGACCCAGGAAGAACTGATATTTCAGTTCAAGTCTAAAGGCAGGAAAAAAACCAGTGTTTCAGTTTAAAGGCTATCAAACAAGGTAATTGGCTCCTATTTAGGAGAGAATCAGCCCTTTTATTTTATTCAGGTAATAAGTGTTCCTCCATTGGGTAAGGCCCACCCACATTACAGAGGGCAATCTGCTTACTCAGTCTACCAATTTAAATGTTAATCTCACCCTAAAACACCTACAAAAACCCCAGAATAAAGTTTGACTATATATCTAGGCACCCTATTGTCTAGTAAAGTTGCTGTGTAAAATTAACCATTAAGGGTGGCTATGTAGGTAGCCAACAGTATTTGCTTCAGAAACAAGGAACATCATTATAGCTTTTTTGATGTTTTTAATAGAAGTATATTCTCAATAATGGATTATTGTGTTTGATTGATGGAAAATATTTTTTAATGCTTTTGATATGTATTAACCAAAAATCTTCTTAAAAGACTCATAATTTCCATAGTCTGTAGTAATGTTTTAGAACATAGAATTCCTGCATTAGCCCCAGCATTAGTTTTTTTTTTAATCGGTTATTCATTAGGTATAGCTGTTACTTATTATTGTTTTATTTTTTTGATAAGTGGGATAGATTTTTGTCATGTTGTTTATCTCATACTTTTATTTTCTTTATTATACATTTCTCTAATGAAATCTTAGCAGTACTTTTAGACATTTTATAGGTTGCTTACATATATTTACACATATAACATATAATAGCATATTTATCTATGTTCTCTTTTTATCTGTTTTTCTATTTGTGTCATTTCCACAAACCTGTTGCTTTCATTTTTATTTAAATGTTGTAACTTTTTTATATTTTCTTGATCTTACCCACTTTGATCTTTTCTCTTATAATTTATTTTTTTATGTTAATCTTCTTAGTTGTGATAAATATCTTTCCTTCCTTTACATGATTTAATTTTAATCTGTTTAGAATTTGTTACAGAGTAAAGCATAGTTTTATTAGTATCATTTATTAAAGAAAGACTCCCATTGTTTTTATGCTTATTTTATGATTTATAAATGTTATGAACTGAATGTATGCCTCCACCTCCAATTCATATTTTGAGCCCCAACCCCCAGTGTGACTGACTGTATTTGAAGATGGGGCCTTTATGGAGGTAAAGCTAAAAGCAGTAATCAGGATGGAGCCCTAATGTGATAGGACTCGTGTCCTTATGAGAAGAGGAAGAGACGTGATAGACCTCTCCCCATGTTCACAGAGAAGAGCCCATGTGATGACATAGAGAGAAGGAGGCCATCTATAAGTCAGGAAAAGAGGTCTGAATAGAAATCAATCTTTATGGCACCTTGATCTTGGATTTCTAGCCTCCATGACTGTGAGAAAATAAATTTCTGTTGTTTAAGCCATGCAGTTCATAGTATTTTGTTATGGCAGCCCAAGCAGACTAATATAATAACAGTATTAGATTTATTAGAATCTTTTCTTGAAATCTATTGTTACTTTCATTAATATGTTCAATTAGTAAAAGTCTCAATTTATATAAAGATATATGTAGATATCTTGTACCATCACAACAAATTTTAGTTATTGTTTGTATTTTATATTTTAAGTGTAGTCTGTCCTTTTAAACATATTTTACACAAGATATAAAATTATACTTTAAAATATGGTATATTAGCCCCTATGAATTTCTCTGTGGTATCTAGCACAAAGCCTCATGGAGTAGAGTTTATAAGCCAATGTTTCCTGGTTCATCTAAAATGTAATGGGCCACAGGGCTCAGTACACCTTCCTTGTGAGCTAGAAAATGTGAGCAAGGGCAGATGAGGAGGGGAAGTGAAATTCCCTGGTCTCACTCTGAGGCAAATATGATTAAATGAAGACAGAGGAATTGACATTTGCGATTGTAATCATTCTAAGTAAAACCAAGAATCAGATGCAAATATTTAGCATTCTAATTCTACAAAACATCAAAATATTTTCTTACTGGGATTTCCTCCTGTGAGCGTACTGTTTGGGTTAAACATTCTATATGCCTTTTTTAAAAATACAAGTGACTTTTAATAATTTCATCATTTACTCAAATTCCTATTAATGTGGGGTTCTCTGGAAGATAAAATGTGACCTAGGTGTTGTCTTCAGTGAGGCTGCAAGAATAGTATGTAATAAATGAGAATATCATGTCATGAAGATCATGTCTCAGTTGTCTACAGGATCCATACTCTTGTCTGAATTGACAGGACAGTTCAACATAACTGCAGACTGTTTTATTTTTTCTTTAATAGCTTTGATTGAATAATTAATCGATCTGTTGTCACTACATACAAAAGGTCCAAAATAAACACTTTTGTGCTCTGAAGAAATTGAGCTTAGGCTATTCATTACCATTTAGGAAGAAAGGGTTTCCAAGAGAGAATAGAAATGATTCAATATTTATGTTTTGTTTAATAAACAACCATGTTAATAATAATTTTAAAAAAGTAGGAGTAATTGGGAGATTTGCATCAACTGAACACTTTTTAGTGACCCCTTAGCACTGTGGAGAGTCCAGAAGGCTCTGTGGCTGGCCGTGGAGTCTTAGGCATGTATTGTTTATGTTCTGAGAATATTTCTGAAAAGAGGTCATTGTTTCAGCATTAGTACAAATCTCACCACTCTTTGATCTTCCTTTTTCACTATACAGAGAACTTCTGGATGCTGTTCTCTGTCCAGACAAGGTTCAGCAAATTCCATTCTCAAATCTAGTCTCTAGGTCATCTGGATACCTCCAGGTCCATAAATCTCCCTTCACTAGGGCTGAGTAAGCACACCTTAATTTTTTTTTTTTTTTGGACTCCAGAGTAGCTGTAGCTTGAAAGACAGCACATCCAAGTATAGGAAATTAACAGGACTCAATAGAATTTTTTTTTTTTTTTGGTCAGAACTTAACTGACCAACACATTTAGAACTGATCCCTTGAGGAAGAAAGAAAGAAAAAAAAAACCACCCTAATTCAACACCCAATTATTAAAAAAAAAGAAAGAAAGAAAGAAAAAAACAGATCTAAAAACATAGCAGGAAATTAGACCAGCCAGTTTGACATCAGTTAAGTCTCAGGAGCATTTTAAAAAGATCAAATGCTGGAACATTTAAAAAGCACAGCTTGATAACAGTCAATTAAGGTAGCCTCAGGATGTGGCCAGGAGATTTTAGTAATTTGTATGTGTACAGTGCGAACAGAAATTCTAAAATGCATTGCCATAAGAATAAAAAAAATAGTAAAAATAATAAAGCAGGTTATGGCTCTTTGATAAAGCCTCCTCCTCCCACACTGTTTTAAAACTTAATAAGAAGCATGAAATCCTGAGGACCGAAAGAAAGAAAGAAAGAAAGAAAGAAAGAAAGAAAGAAAGAAAGAAATCGAATTAATAGTTGAGTAAACTTGTATATAAGCCATTCAATTTCAAATCCTTAGCCAATTAGTTTTGTGCTCAAAATGCTGTTATTTAGTGATACTTAGGTTTACGGGTAAAGAGATCTGATTATGGTAGAATCATCTAGGATGTTGCTTTTCAAAGTGTGGTCCATGGGCTGATGCCATTCTATAAACTGTTTATCTTAAGGAAGATAAGCAGAAAAATTGAGAATGAATTTTTAGAAACTTTTATAGCAATGTGATCAACTACTTTCCTAAAAACATGGGCTTGAAATTTGTATGTCTTCGTTTATCAAAAAAGTCAGTCTTAGCAATTAATCTTATTGTATTTTACAAAATTGTAGTTCTATGGTTTGTCAAAATAAAAAAAAAATAGTGCTCTCCACAAATAGTTTGAGAAGCACAGATCAAGATTTTTTTAAAGAGATAATATTTAAAATATGATATGTACTGGGTTATTAGGAAACGCCAACCTACTTTTCCTATTGGTGAAACAATCCAGATATAATTATCTCACATATATTTATTTGTAAAATGGCTTTCAAAAATAGACATTTGAAGAAACTGATTGAGTTGAAAGATTACAAAATCTGAGGAAGGTCTTTTGTCGTGAGCTAAAGCTCTAGTTAAGGCTATAATGTGAGTTGGAAGGTAAATTAAATCATTGTCCAAATTTTTCAGGACCTTCTTGTATTAGAAATCCACATACCATGTGATTTTGCATTTCCTGAGACTATATGTCAGCTGTGTTACTCTGTCCCATTGATACTGGGCTTTGCCAGGTGACTTGCATAGGCTGGCAGAATATTGGCGTAAGTGATAGTGTACCAGGTTCTGAGACAAAGCCTTAAAAGGCATTGTGCATTCCTCTGACTCTCTGGGTTTGTGTGTCATCTTGATAAGGGCATGCCCCAGCTATCTTCTGCCCCTTCAGCATGGTTCTCAGGACGAGACATCCGGAACAGAGCTACACCTGACCCAAAGTATAGAGCCAAGCCAGTCAGTCACACTGCAGCCTGAGGTCATCCCTGACAACCCACAAATTTTTAAGCCAGAAATATAACTACTTATTGTTGTAGGGAACCTAGTTTTGAGGTGGTTTGTTATACAACATTATTTCAGAAATAGCTGGCCAGCACAGCTGATTTATGATACATTCCATAGTCAACTAATGGCATTAAATTTAGTTTTCCAGCCTGGAAACTTCTTCTGTATGTCAGTTTCACATATTCAACTGCCTATTTGACATTTTAACTTAGATCTCTAATAGGTGATATTCAAATGTAACATATTCAAACTGAACTCTTGGTTCTCCTCCTCCAACCCCAACCCCCTCCACTTCTAGGTGATTGGTAACTCTGTTCTATCAGTTACTCAGACCAAGGTCCTTAGAGTCTTCCTTGATTTCTCATTTTTTTTTCCATATCGCACATCTAGTGAAATACATTGAAATACATCCTGAATCTGACCATTTCTCACCCCCTCCTTTGCAATTCCCCTAAGAAACATGCCTTGGCTGTTCTTTTTTATTTTATTATTAGTTCTGAGATCTATTTTCCATACACAAGATGGGTGATCCTTTAAAATATAAGTCACATTATCTCATTCTTCTTCCCCAAGCACTTTATTGCCTTCCCAATTTACAAAGAATTACTTCTAAAGTAATCATCATGGCTTAACTGGCCCTGCGTGTTCTGGCCCTGACTATTTCTCAGATCTCACTCCCTATCATTAGCTCCCCTGTCACTCTGCTTTAGCCACCTGGCCTCTTTGCTTTCCACAAATACACTAAGTATTTTTCTGCTGTGGACCCTCTCCTTGGAATGGTCCCTTCTCAGATATCTGCAAATCTTGTGTTCTTATTCCCCTTAGGAATCTTGTTACATATCAATCCTTCCCCGACCCCATCTGGAATAATAACTACCACTACACTGCTTTATGTTCTCTTCCTTGAGCTTATTCTTCATCTATTCTCACCATCTGGCATGCTACATATTTATGTACTTATTGTCTACCTTCACTCACTAGAATGGAGGCTCTCTGAAAGGCAGGGGCTGTCATTTTCATGGCTAGATCCCCAGCATGAAGAACAGCATCTGGCACATAGAAGGCACTTATTAAATATCTGTTGGTAAAAGCGTGAATTCAATGATGTCTTTGGAGAAAATACAGCCCTGTTAAGCCTTGAGTTTATTGAGTGGGAGTCAAGTATTCAAATGCTGACTGATGACAGTAAAAAGTTGATGTTGAGCAAATAGGCAGAATAATCTTTACAAGAAGTTGATGTTGAGCAAATAGGCAGAATAATCTTTTGGTCATAGGCCATAGGGAATGAAAACACTTGATTAACATTAGTATGGGGGACATTTTTATTTTAACATTGAAGGTATGAAAGTAAGTTACATTTGGCATTTTTAACTTGTATGAGACATTCTACAAGGATTTTCAGTCCGTCTTTGAACCAGGTCATTTATAGAGCTTGCTCAGAGATAGAAGGTAAGAAAGAATCAGGCAATTCTACAACCGTTTTACTTTAGGGGGTTAAAATAACACTCCCTCCAAGAAAACTTTAGGTAACTATGGAAAGATAAGGTTGGCCAGGTAGGAGGTGGTGACTGTCACTCTCAGATTTTGCCCACGCGAGCAGTTTTCTGGCATTTCAGCAGCGCACCGTTTTGGTGAGGACTCTACATGTTATTTCAGCAGCACAATCTCTGCCAAGATCATGAAGGGAGTGCAAACTCCAGGAAATCTTGTAAAAGAAGCAAAAATGTTGTCATATGCTCAGATGTCAGAACAGCTGAGGCAAAACTGTAGCATACCTAAACTCAAGTACCTACCAAGCATGGTAATTCTAGGGCTTCCATTGAAAGTTCCTGCTCAGAGGTGACAGTTTCTAACATCATTTCAAAATCTACTCCTTTGTATTAAGCTCATAATCTCCAGATGTATGTGCACATATGAATCCTTTAATTATATCTGTCACAGTGAGTGTTATATGGGACCGTGTGCATGAAGATTATTAGAAAAAGGCAAAAATGAAGGAAAAATGATACTATGTCATTAGAAAAATTAAAAAATTCTCTTAATTTTATTCTACCTTATTTTACCTTAACTGAACACACAAAAAATGTATAATTTCCTCTGGTGAAGAAAGGGGCATAAATAATCCTTGTTAAGTAAGTATGATGCGACAGGCCCAATGCTTAGGAGCTTCACTTATGTTTTCTGCTATAATATTTAAATTCATGTCTCGTGTACAACCTCTTTTAAGGATTAGAGTATTTTGGAGTGAGATATTTTCACTGTTTCTTAGGATGAAGCTGAGACAAAAACAAGTTTCCCCAGTTTACCTGTGACACAGGAATATTAAATATTTTGCTTAGACCACACAACAAATCTGGAGCAGGGCAAAAATATTTTACTCTCATTCAGAGTGAGAGCTTCTGTGGAAATTTTGGCTGTTTTTCTAAGTTCCAGGGGCAATTTATACTCTTATACTTGAGCAATATTACAATGTAGGTTGTTCTTTGTGATGAATATTTAGTAAAACAGTTCCTTTTCTTCAGATAAGAAATTATTCAATAGCTTAACCTTAATTCTTTTCTTTTGACTTTGTCTTCTTGTATTTAAAAGGACCCTTCGAAGGAAAACCTAGTGCATTTTCTGGCCTTGGTGAATTTAGAATAGTGACATGTGGATATAATACTTTGTTAGACGTGTGCTGCCCTTGCCCCGAACTTCTTCTCATTCCCCCTGCCCAGTAGCAGAGCAGTGGGTCTCAGCCTTGCTGCTTCCTGCTTCCACATCAACCAGAATCTATTAGTGACCCCTGGGGCAGCTTGGCTGCCTTCAGCCTGATCGGCACAGAACACAACCATCATCATAAGGGCAAAAGGTGCTGCCAGCGACTGCTAGGAATGGGTTGGGAGCTATGTTTAATGTTTGTTTATAGGCTGGGGATGGGTTGGGGGTTGTGTTTAATGTTTGTTTATAGGCAGGGCGAAATAAAAATTCATATTGTGAGATGTTTGAAAAATGGACTGTATCTTTTTCTCCAATGGAAATACCATTTCTCTGATTTTTTTCTCTTTTATCCACCTCGCTTATACATGATCTTCATGCAGTCCTTTCTTAGTACTGTGCAATATTTAAAAATGAATTGAACCCTGAAAGTTTTCTTCTTTATTTTTATTTTTTTCTTCTGGTAACTGCACAGATCCATTAAGCATTTCATTATTCCCTAGGGTCTGAGTGATTTATTATCCTGACCCTGCTGGTCAAATAAGCAAAAACCTAACTCAGAATGAACAACTGTCACTGTTTCCTTGAGTGATGGGCCGAGAATTTTAAATAATAGCCTGTGTTTTGAAAAATGGGGCAAAAACAAGAAAAGAAAAATGCTTGATTTTTCACTTGACATTACTTATGGGGCACTATAAGCAGAAAATTTTGTTTTTCTTCTATTCTCTGAAAACATGTTCTTCATTTATTTTCTTTATTGGAAATTAAGAAGTTTCATTAAAGAAAGGTATTAAGTTAGTAAATAATACAGTTCTCTAAAATGTTTCACCCAGAGTTTGTTTTCTTTCTTTCTTTCTTTCTTTCTTCTGTTCTTTCTTCTTTCTTTCTTTCTTTATTTTCTTTCTTTTCTTTCTTTTCTTTCTTCCTTACTTCCTTCCTTCCTTCCTTCCCTCCCTCTCCTTCCTTCCTTCCTTCCTTCCTTCCTTCCTTTCTTTCTTTCTTTCTTTCTTTCTTTCTTTCTTTCTTTCTTTCTTTCTTTCTTTCTTTTGCTTGTATTTAATTTGTTTGATCTCAGTTTTTTTTCTGACTGTGGGTGAGTATGACTAGTAAGTAGTTCCTAATTTCATTTATGGATTATTCATCAAAAGTTCTGATTACTTAACTCATTCCAAGATTGATGTTAGTACTCAAGAAAATAGATATGGGAAAATAAGGTCTTTCCATAAAAAGAAGGCAAGTGACTCAACAGTGACAGACTCATACATACATACACTGTGATGAAGCAGGAATGGAGACACAAGCAGTGAAAAGTGGGGTCAGAGATGAGAGACTTAGCACTACCAGGCACTGAAAAGCCTTCAAAGAAGAAGTGTTATTTGAATTGAATCTTGAAAAATGTTTATATAGTGTTAAAATATAGAGAAGATTGTTGCTAGCTAAGGTAGATAATCATGCACAGGCAAGGAAGACTGCCTGGATCTGGGCTAAAAAGAAAGGTAGGTACCATCAAAGTGTAGATTGTGAAATAACTGGAAGGTGTGTATAATATGGAGTGATGACATAACAGCTAAAAAGATCTCTTTGTGGGGTAGAATCACAAGAAGCATGGAAAGAGAGGGTCACAAAGAAAACAGAGGTGGAAAGAGGATCAAGAGAAACATCAGAGCTTAATAGTCAAACTTTTCAGTTCAGAGAATCTAGACTGAATCACTTTCTATGGTTTTATCTTCTAGGTTGCTAGTTTTCTGAATAGAGCAGATTATTTAATGTGAAAACACAAAAGAACATGTATTATTGAACACTCTTATATTTTTAATTAATATTAATGTCATCAAAAAAAGAAAGAAAATTTCTACAAATGCTTAAATTTAGGATATGATTTAAGTGCATTTGACAAAAATAAGGTACAATTACCTACCTAGCAAAGATTATAAAGATTGATATTACTCACATTTTTTGGAAGGGCACCTAGCAAAGATTATAAAGATTGATATTACTCACATTTTTTGGAAGGGCACCTTGCAAAGTACATAAAAATTTAAATTTACTTACATTTTACCCTGAAATTCTTTCAGAAATTAATTTTAAAGAAATAATATGCATGCATTCTTTGTCCAACAAGAGATTACTTAAATGAATTATGTTTCACTACATAATAGAATATTCCATTGGAGAAAAATGGTAAGCTAGAAATATATTTATTGACATGGAAGGATGTCCCCATATTATTGTTAAAGTATAAAAAGCAGTTGTAAACTATATATATATATATGTGTGTATATATATATATACACGGAAGGATGTCCCCATATTATTGTTAAAGTATAAAAAGCAGTTGTAAACTATATATATGTGTGTGTGTGTGTATGTATATATATATATATATATATATATATATATATATATATATATATATATATATATATATAGTTGACAGTGCTTTACATCCCTCTAGAGGAGCCTGTTCTGTAATCGATGAACCCTGATAAACCTCACCAACCCTTGCTAATATAGCCTATATACCACATATATACATATATATATATGTATATATGTGTTTTCTTATTTTTATATACAACACATATAGAAAGAGACTGGAAAGATCTACAGCAAAATGTTAACTGTATTTATCTCTAGTGACCGTTCTCTAGGTGATTTTTATAATTTTATAACATTTTGTAGCATCTTTGTGTTTTTATTGTTTTTACAATGAGAATATATTATTTTTATAACCTGATAAAATGCTTCTGATTAAATATCATGTCATTGACTTGGAAGTTACATTGGTCATTACTATTGGAAAAAGTCAGGTGCTTTACTACCTTTAATGTGCATATGTATCATCTACGCACATGTATATGTAATTAAGCAGGTCTGAGGTGGAGCCTGGGACTCTGCATTTCTGAGAAGTTCCCAGGTATTGCCTATGCTGCTGGGTGTGAATAGTGAATTTTTGGTAAACTATAAAGAGCCTGATACATGATTTCATTGCCTTTGTTGGGCCTATTTTAAGCAGAGACATTCATGGAATATTAATAGATTTCTGGAAAACAAAACTGAACCAACCGTTGTCATTTAATGGTTCTCTTAAAGAGTACGTGGATTCCATCTCCATCTTGTTCAGAGATACCCAAGGTCCTCTTGAATACATATGGCTGTCCTGGGCCTCTTGATCTCATAGCAGGGTCTTCCTCTCAAAACAGCCTCATTCCTCAGAGTTTCTTAGGTAACCACCACATTTGAAGCTTGCTATTGATAAGTTTCTTTTCCTTAGAGCATTGTATTCAATACTGGTGACTATTTCTGATAAAATAATCAATGCTTAAATTTAAATCTTTTCTCAACGTTATAGTTTTTACTTACATTTTAACATGTTTAGATGTAGTTAATTTTTTTAAAAAAAGACAATAAAATTTAAAAAATAAATAAAAAAAAGAAAGAAAGCTGCAAATTTAGTCCAAACAGAGTCAAAATGTATCTGACTCTATAACCAGCACAGCTTTAGTCAAATTCGTCCCCTGTTCTAATGTAGATTATTCCAAGATAAGCTGGGTTAGAAGTTTTAGCAATTCAGTTAAAGGACTAATCTAATTAAAAAAAAGAAAAAAAAAAAGAACTCAAATTGCCAAACTAGTTCTGTCAGCCTGCTTAACTCACCAACCAAAATTTCTATTTTATATTTATTGTTCTTGTTAGTGAGCTGCCTAGTAAAGCTGTTGGTGTTAACATGTGTTTTTTAATCTATAGTTTTAGTTTTAGCAATGGGTACAACTGTAGCAATATGCCATGTATAGATTTTTTGCTAATTTATTTATTTGATGTCTATTCTACAACTTGGGATTCTTTAATGCAAATTAGTATTTATATGATTAGTAAATAGAGAAATGATGTCAGCAGAGTCAGATTTACCCTAAAGCTAAAATATGTTTGTGTTCACATGGTGTTTTTTAAAAAAATTTTTTCAAAAATTAGGCACTTTAACTTTTATGAATTAAGTTCTCTCTTTCTCTCTCCTCTCCACCCTCTCCTCCCCTTACGCCATTTTCCTCTCTTCTCTTGGACTTCTCTGCAAAGTATGCAATAGCTGAAGTTTGGGAGTTGGTGCCTTTCTAATAATCAACCAGCCAGCCAGGGGTTCATAGTAGGTGCTTAGAAAATGGAGGTGGCAGAAATATAGGCTTTGCAGTCAGATAAATAGTTTTCATCTCAACTTGGCGACTTGTTGCCTGACCTTGGACATTCTATTTAATTTTTTATACTTTGCTGCATTGGTGACAAGGGGACAATAGTAACTCTCTTGGAAGCACATAGTAAGTATCTAATAATATTTTACTATTGTTATTATTATTTTATAAAAGACATGGAAATACAGTTCAGTTAGATAGGTTATTATATATCACTTTAGAAAAATAAAGGCTTTAACACTTGATTATTACCCCAAAAAGGAATTTCTGTGGATACTTTGCTTTCTGACTAAAAGTCCAGCACTTGACAATTCCAGATGAAAAAAACATCGTTCCTCAGGCAGATGCTATGACAGATCTATTTTTCTGAATGCTTCGAAATCTGGTCCACAGACTGCTTTTCATGGCTAATGAGAATAAACCTCGCTTGCTAGATCCTGGCCCTGAGGTTTACCACACATAGTCTATGTTTGGGATGCAATTGGAATGTCCCAGGACAGTGAACTTTGCCAGGAAGATTGTCAGGCCCTGACAATGGGAAGCTCCCAACTCAATTGGCAAAAGTTCCTGCAGAAACTCACCATGCTGGCTTTCTGGAGAGAAGCACCTGGCCTTCCCACCTCTCCTTCCCCCTGTGATGGAGGTCACTGCACTTGGGTTCAGGGGATCCTTCAGATTTGAGTAACCTAATTAAATCTGCCTACTACTCCATGTAGATAATGATCAGACTTTCTATGTCTTGGGTTACTGCCTGGCAGGGGACAGCAGGTGCCAGACAGGAGAGAGCCGCCCTGTGAGACATTGTACCCCCAGCACTTTGAGCTTCGGGTTTCACCTTGTTCCTGCACATCAGGGCGACAGCAGTGAATGACATGTCTGCTCCCACATGCTCTGGAGCCAGGAGGTGAGAACACGTCATTGCCATTGTGGAGCCATTTAAGGGCTGTCACTGTTGTTACTGTCTCTATAAAAATAGACTGGATATTGCCTTTTAGAGTGAAGAAGGGCAGAGAAACCTACCAGATTTTATGTCTGTTTTATGTCAGCTTTCAACCTTAAACAACCATATTAAGTGCTCTTTGGCTTAGACCGAAATGCTTGAAGAATCTCATTACATAGTTTAATTATCGTGGCATTTTATAAAGGAAAAGGAAGAATCTGGCTGGGAGAATCCTGCTCTCTGAGTGCTGATGACACTGGTTTGGATTTCAGGAACCACTAGAAGGTGCATTTTGCATTTCTTGCAGATGTACTTTGCAAGAGAGGAAACTGGAAAGGGCATGGTGGAAAAAAAAAAACCAACCACTGATCTGTTTTCTTTTTTGAAATTATAAATTACATGAAAAAAAAAAAGAAATCGAAACACGAATAGACAAAGACTTTGTTTATTTATTGCCAGGAGAGACCCATTAGGATGCTGCACTGTGTTTCCATGGCATTGTGGAGACATAAACAGAAAACACAGGCTAATGCATTCAGTTAGGCACAGATTTTAAAGTCTAATGTGCAATCTAAATATATATCACATGTATTCTTGGTATTTATTTATCTATTGTATATCCAGCAGTGAAGAGGGAGACTGCCTAACTAATGAGAGGCTGTGATCCGTTTGTAAATGTGTCCCCACGTTCAAGCCTTGACTTGTGATATGTCTATGCCTTCTCTGTGCTCTTTGTTCCCTTACCATCCCTTCTTACCTACCTTTGCCTCTTCTTGACTAGATGCTAGAGGCAGCAAATACAAAAGCCTTAACTCACCTTACAGGCAGGTAACCTAAAGGAGCTGGGATAAGTGTACATGAATCATTGTGAGTGATGAGTATATAGCAAATTGGAGAGCCCATGCTTTCTTGACAAGCAACAACTCTCGACAAGCAGAGATGTAGGTTTATTTTATAAGATCTGACAAATTTTCAAGAGGATGTGTAAATCTACATTACTTGAAATCTCCTGATTAAAAAAAATAGCATATTTGTTGGCCAATGCAATGGAGCTGGAAGAGCACAAGGACTGCCAGTTTCTGCCATTTGATTTGTGATAGTAACTTTGCTGGTTTATTTTATTATTTTTTTAAGGCAAAGAGACTTCATCCTTTTGGTAGTGTACATTGTACACTGCATATGATGCAACTGAAGTCCGTGCCAGAGTAGACACCGGAACCCAGGGCTTTCGACTCCTGATTTAGTGCTCCTTCCTCATTGCCATGCTTCCACTTGCCTGTTAATTTTTTGGAACTTTCAGCTGCCTCTTCCTCTCAAACAGAATGGAATGGAAAGGCACAGATCTAAAGTAGGGAATGATGTGGCAATGTGCTACAAAAACCTCAGCAGTGAGAGGACAACTGATTAGAAAAGAAGAGAGAGTGATTTCATTCTGTTGGAGACTATGCTTACAAATAAGGTGAATGGCACTCAGAGAAGAATTCATTATCACGCCAGTTAATCATAGAACCAGAAAACAGGGCTTTCTAGGTTTAAGGTATGCTGCTTGTAATTGCTACTGTCTTGCTGAAACCAATTGGTATCATTTCAGTCTCATCTTTAATTTCAGACATTTTCCACCATTTCTATATGAGATATCTGTCTTTAGGGGGCGTAGGCAGTAGGGTAGAGAAAGACCTCTGTTCTATGCTCTGTTAAGCTGTTAGGCAAACATGGGAAACCTTTATTTTTTTCCCCTAAGTTCAGGTGTAAAGAAGATTTTCTTTTTTTTGAGGGGAGAGACAGTGTGGTTTGACTCAGGCTACCTGTGACATACTATATAATCCTTCAGAGATAGAAGTAAGAAGTATGACTCATATATATCTGGAATCAAACAAGAAATAAAAAATAAATATTTTGGAGATCATATATATATATATATATATATACACACACATACACACACACACACATTTCATATCTAAAAATAATATGAATTGTTTGAAAAAATCTAAACAAATAAAATAATTAGCTTGAAAAATACCAACAGCCTTCCACTGAAGTATTTTCATTCTCTCGTACTTGGTTTACCTAAAACTTTGCAACCAAGATGGGGGTCACTGTTTTGGGCCATGTCCCTTTTCCTCATTGCCTTTTGCTATTTGTGGGGTTGTCATGCTTATACTGATTGGGAGCCACCATTTTTTTAAGGTCTTTTCTTGTTCTTTTTATTCTCAAATGTCTATTAAATAGGAAACACCCTATTATAGATGCAAAGTGAGTGTGCTTCTTTCTTACCCCTGGACTGTCACAAAAAGGGCCTAGTGTTCTGTGAAGACGATCTCAATCCCTTGGTACCCATATCAGTGTGCTCAGATTACCTGCCAAGTGCTTGCTGTATAAATTATAGCTTCCTGGTGGGAGCTTTAATTCACATGCTTGATGTTTAAAAAAAATATTTTCAGGGTTGAATTCCATAAATCCAAGTTTTTTGACTGGGTTATATCTACTCTCATTTTTCCTTTTCTTCTTCTTGTTCTTAGAATTAAATCTTTAGTACAAGAGGGAATAAGATGCAGAAACTCTATGAGAAACTCTGTGAGAAAGAATATTGTGTTTTGATGAATCTCAATTAATAAACACAGAATTTACATAGATTAGAGGATAATATAGGCTAGTAATTTATTTATTCAGATGAGCCAGTCCTTCTAAACCTTGAGGATAACTTTGGCCCTCAAGATTGCCTTTTTCTGTTTTGCACACTTAAGCACATGTGTATACTGGTGACCATGAGCGGTGGCATGTGCACATTTCATTGCAAACCACCAAGTGACTTATCACCATTGAGAAGCTGAGAAAATAATTAGCATTTACTTAAGAGTCTGGTCTACAGTTTGGCAGACTCTCCATTCCTTCACCAAATTTTCTTGCTTTGTCTTTTTCTTCTCACAGCAACTAAACACAAATTAAATTTTCAGACTAAATAATTCACATGCCAAATAGAAGTTGATCTACAGGACTGATGGTTGAAGACAGACACAGACAGCATGAGAATGTCAGCCAGGTCTATAGCAGTGCTTGGAATAGGATTGGAGAGCAGTTTTACTAATAAGTAGTTCCAAGGAGAGGACAAATGAGAGAATGAAAGAATCATGGTAAAGTTGAATGATTAGTGGAGTGAGAGTAAAGGTAAATATGATGATGATGATGATGATGCAACTAAACATACTATCTTAAATTATTGTCTTCGAAGAGAGTCTCATGTAGCTGAAGGCCCTTCTTTGCTTCTGGACAGGTTATGTAAATTAGAGTCAGAAACTTGGGCAGGTGAAAACTTGCTCTAGGGAAGAAACAGTTGAGGTACCTAAAAGAATGGAAGGGCAAGAGGTTTTTGAGTGCATGTGGGTTACTTTTATGGCCTGTAAGGAGGTGCTGTGGTTGGCACTAAGATCAAAGGCAAAAATAGAGACTCTAAGCAAGGACAAACCTCTCCGGATTTAGAGCACAGAAGTAGTACCAGTGATGACAATGATGATGGCGATAATCATATGAGCTATTATTTATTAAAGGCTTTCTATGTTGCATACCTCATATGCATTTTCACAGCTACTCTGCAGAATAAGAACTGTTGGCTTCCTGTTCTATCTCTGCCTTCCCCAAGCCCTCTGGATTGTCCTGAATTCTTCGCAGGGCCCCAGGAAAGAGAGAAACCTCTTTCCTAGCTTTGGGTTGCTAATTTTTGGCATTTCCGTCTAAGTAGTGATAGTGGCACTGATTTGACATTAGAACATAAATTAGTACCTATTACTGACTATACACTGTCAGTAGAAGTAGTTACAGGTAAATAGCATGTAAAGCTTTCTCCTAGAGGCTCAAGTTAACCCTTTAATGGATAAGTCATTTTCTTTCCCTTTATGACATTTACAAACTTTCCCCCAGATTCTTTTGCCAGTTGGAGCTAAGTGGACGCAGGTACCATGCCTAGTTAAGGCTTATTTTATTTTCATGTGGTGCCTGATTATAACATAATATACCAGAGGCATCCTACCAGGGCACACAGGTATACTCAGTACAGATTAAACCAAGAACTTGAACTTTACTGGGTCTCCCCTGTTTTTACTCTTGGCTACCCTCCCTCTGGACGGAAAAGAATGCAAATTATCCCTCTGTTTTCCTCTTTTGTTTCCTATTTTGTGTTCCTCTCCCCAAACACCTTCTACTGCCATCCCCCCCGCCCCCCCCCCCCCGCCAACTCCCAAGGGCAGGTTGCCCTGCAAAGTTTCTCCTGAACAACTTCCTCTCCTCCTAAACCATAGATTCTCCTCTGATCAATACTATATGGTGATTCAATGATATAAAGAGGCAATATCATTTCCTGTTTTACAGATGAGATTTAGGGAGTAAGCCGTTCAAGGTCACATAGCTCAGGGGAGATTGCACTAGAATTCTAACATGTCTACCTGGCTCCTAAGACCAGCCTCTTTTTTCCCCATTCTGGCTATCTTCACTTGGTGCAAAGGAATTATGAAGGGCAGTCTACAAATTTACTCTCTCCTTCCACCATAGGCATAGGCCGGACAGTTTGTAGATGTGGGGTAGGCAAGTGTTTAGTATCATGAAGGTAATTTGCAACACTATTTGACTCATTTCCCTGAGAATTTTTTCAGTTGAAAGATTTTTTAAAATTAAAACTATAAAATTGCCATCTAGGTTTAAGTTAGTTCTAATAAAAGTTGCAGTTGATATTAAATTTTTGTAATAATGCTTACATTATTAATGCAAGTGAGTAGTTCAGGGGTAAAACATTTCCGTATATTTTTTTCAAAGTTCAGGTGCAAATTTTCCTCATCAAACTTATTGTAGAAGAGGAAAAGCAAAATCTTATTTAACAAGAGCCGTTATGTCAAATATCTTCAACACAGAAAACATCTTTTATTTTACTCTAACTCCAAAATATGAAGTATTAAAAAACAGTGACAATATATCTTTACGAATGTATTTCTTCCCACACTGACAATTGTTGAGAATATACTTCGTTCTATTACATTGTGTTGACACAGAGAGTGTAAAGATGTTAAAATATACCCTTGTGCTTCCACCCTAGGAACCACATGAGGCTGCCTTCGCCATGTAGTATCTGCTTGTTTTCCTACCTAGCAGGTCGCACTGGGATTTTTTTTTTTCTTTTTGATACACTGGATGAGAATTTTATTTAAAAAAAATCTTTTGTTATGAAAATGTTCAAACATACGCAAGCTTAAGGAGAATTTTATAATTGACCACCATGTATTCATTTTGCTTCAAAACTTATCAACTCATGGCCAGACCTGTTTCTTCTATCTCTGTTGCTCTCTGGGATTTTTTCTTTGTTGTTGGGCATGGGGGAGGGAGGTTAAAAGGGGACATAGTATTTTAAAGCAAACTCCAAACATACCATTGTATGGAAATATAAGTCTCATTAAATAACTCTAAATCAATTTTAAGTTTTCCAAATAGTTTTTATACATAGTAGATACTCAAATTATTTTTCCCCATTAATTCTAAGAAATGATTGTGAGATATTCAGGAAAATTCAATGAGCATGCTATGGGCTCTTTTGTGTTATTTCCCCCTTCTCCAGATGTCAGCAGAAGTCCTATTTGTGAGGTACGTGGATCCAGAAGCGGTGATGACTAATGGCCTGGCCATGTGCTGGCTATTCTTTCTAACACTGGCCTCTCTTCTGCCATCTTCTCCAATGCTCAGTAGGGATCTATTTCCCAGACAAGGGAGTATGTGATGATAATGGGTTGAAGTTGCTTCTATGAAACTCATGAATTTTTCATGTAATTTAAATACAGATTGGGCTGCTAGGGACATGGTTCACTGAGAAGCACTCTCATGCTGAGTCTAGGCATTGTGTCCTCAAAGACTAGCTTCCCTGTGGAGATCCGAGGAAGAAAAATATGAAAAGAAATATCTAACTTTGTCTTTGTGGTCCTGGTTTACGTGGCTTCAGTGCCCCCACAGCTCGGGAGTCAGGGCAGAGGAGAAGGCCATTTTACACTCAGAAACAAACTCTTGGCCGTTTTAAATGGCTCTGTACCCATAAAGGGGTTGATGGATAGAGTTGAGACTTCATTTATTAGTGTGTTTATTCTTCTCAGTGTCTCACTATCAAAACAAGGTCCTTGGGAGATGAGGGCCTGAACTGGACTTAAGATGCATTATAGACATTGAAAAAACACTTCTGGATGATTCATTCATTCCTTTATTGACTTCACGATTCTAGGCCCTGTTTAGCATTTTGGGGGTAGAAAGACTGTAAAAAAAAGATGTTTTCCATCTGCATGGAGTTTATATTGTGGTGGAGGAGATGGACAATATACAAGCCAGCAAATAAATAATAATAGTAGTGTTAAGTGATATGGAGCAAATGAAAATGGTGCCAAGATAGTGCTTGAATGAAGAACAGAGAAGCAGTTACTTTTGATTAGAGGATGCATTAGTCAGGATTGGCAGGGTCAAGGTTACTTGAAATGTGATCTGGGAGCATCAGCATCATCTAGAAACTTTTTAGAAGTCCAAATTCCCAATATCTACTAGAAATTTGATCTAAGTATTCATGATTTACTTAATTGTTATCTCTGGAACAGGAAATAACCAGGCAATTCTTATGCACCTTAATTTTAGAAGCACTGGACTATGTTATTCAGTGATGTTCAAAACCCAGAGCTAAAAACAGCTTCAGGTGGCAAGCCCATTATAGGTCAGCAGGGGGCTCTGCTCCCCCTCGTCTTTCAGTGGGTAGCTCAGGCTGCAGCAGCAGGCTACCTCTGTCTCAAACTTCTTTGGTTGCCATGAGAGACATGAGAAAGCTCTAGGGGGTCTTGCAACTAGATACTGCAGTCAGGAAGTGACACATATCACTTTTGTGTCTGAGTAATTCGTAAGCACTGAGCCCACGGCTGTACCCAATCCCAAAGGGTCCAGGAAGAACATCTCTACCCAGGAGATGCCCAGGAGAAGAAACATCATAGGTGAGCAGGAAAATCTGGTCTATGGTGGTATTTGAGATGCGATGAATGAGCAGGAGCCAGTCCTGGGTAAACATTTCAGAAATGGGTTAACAGCAAGTACACAGGCTATCAATCAAAAATAGGTCTGCTCTTTGCTAATATCTAGAGACAAGAAATAAGTGAAAGTAAAAAGTAGTTGATGCTATGAGTCCAAAGAAACAGTGCATTATTCTGTATTATTACTAATGACTACAGAGACTAATGCCAGAAATACCATTTCATACCTTTGAATCATTAGTACTTCAGGTCCAACTATCTCTATTATGGTCTCCTTTGAGACTGCTATGATTTAGGGAAGTGGTACTACAGAGTAGAAAATGCATAGACCTTGGTTCCAAATCTTGCTATGCCACTTGAACGATTTGTTTAAGCAATTTGACACTCAGTTTCTTTTTTGTCTATAATTTGGGGGTCATAACTACTTCCTTCGTGGCTTATTACACAGATGAAATGAGATAAAGAATCTAAGGGGCTTTTCTAGTACAAATTGTGGCATTGTGTCTAACAGTAGATCCAAAGGTACTAAATAATGTTACTTATGTAGAATAGAATAGAGTTATTTCATTTTGAAAATTGAAAGAGATCTTAGAAATCTCTCAGTCTATTATCCCATCCAATGTAGAAATCCATGGAAGCTTCCTAGCAATTGGTCATATAATCAGGTTTTACCAAAAAATCCTCTCTTTTTCATGAATTTCTTTCCAACCCAGAAGTGTATTTTCAGAAAACCAGTCTATGATATCACTACTTCATGCTCGAGAAAAAAATGTGTTTGCTGGTCAAAGAAGGTTGCAAAGTTCTGAGTTTGACAAATTAATACAGGCTTCTTTATTACATATAATTTTTAGAGCCCTTTGTATTTTCATAAACATTGTGATTTTCTAAAAGGATACTCTATTATACAGTGTTTTTCAAGTAATATGTAGGGGACTAGTGTCTTGAAAAACATAGTGATGTAAATATTAGACATATTTTCTTTATATTAAAGCAAATTCTCTTCCTCTTATCTCTGCTTTTGGGAACAACAGAAATAAGTCTACATCGCTACTGCACAAGAGATCTCATAGATTCAGTGTGTGAATCTGAGACATGGTATGACATAAAGAGGAAAAAATCTGAATGGTTGTTGCCATATAGAAAGCCTTTCAATACTAGAGTCTTTGACCTTTGTTTGTCCTGCATATAAATTGATTTCCCCCAAACCAGAAGATGGGATAAATATCTTCTTCTGAAATTTCTAATTTAAACACCAAGGAATGTATTTATCTAAAGGACAAAGGGAGATTGTACAGAATCCTCCTTGAGTGCTTTTGATGCCTCTCATCATTCAGCCAACTTTCTGTGGCCAATATTATCTTGGAATCCAGGATGAACGAGGCAGGAAAGTGAAGGGACTGGCCAAGGCCACTGAGGGAGTCTGTGTGTCGGATCCCAGAATAGAAGGCAAAGGTGTCTGGCTCCTGTGGTCTGGACCTGGAGTACACTACATCTCTTAAGAGGTCATTTGATGCTGGGAGAGGAAAATGAACTGGCGACAGAATGAAAAGGTTTCAATGATACTCTTTCCCTCCTATGGCCTCTTTTGAGATGAGATCTTCTGATGTCTCCAAATCCACATTAGTTATGTAATACAATGAGAAATTGCTTCTGTCATCGAAAGCATAGAACAGACTATTACAGACCTACTTTGAGCATTTTATTTGAGCCGTGAGTAAACCTTTCACAAACAACAGATTTTTTCTTATAACTTACTGTTGCAAAAGAGGAGGCATTATGGATATAAAGAACTCTGGAATGGGAGTTGGAATACCTGAGAGCTCTAGCCCGAGTTGTGTCCCTAAGAAACTGAGATCATCGGAAAGACATTACTCTTCCCTGAATCAGAATCCTTATCATTAAAGCAAATGAGTTGAATCGCAGTATATCTCACCATTATCCCACCTCTACAGTACTATAATCATGTTATAAAAATTTTCCTTTCAATGAAAGGAATTTGTTTTAGTTCAAATAATCAAATATGTAAGGTATAATTTTTTAAAAAAATTTAAATTCACTTAAATGTGACTAAGCTCTCATTTGGCCAAGATGAAGTTCAATTTCAGACATTATTGGTGTTAACACTTCCCACACAGAAATGTAGTTCTATTTCAGTGTCTGAGTTATAGAACCATACTTACTGGTCAGCATTAAAATGCCACTGGGCCTGCTAACATGATGGCTCAATACCCTGTGGTTTCAGGTGCATTGCTCCTGTGTCATGCTGAAGGCATAAGTTTAGGAGCCTGTGTCTAGAGCCCTTCTACCCTGATGGGTTATGAGCCATTTCCTTCTTGGCTACCCTGAGTTTCTACTGTCATGGGACCTCTAGACTTCTGTCTTTTTCAACAGTTTAAGAGAGTAAAATTTTTTTATTTTTTCTAGTATTCCTTAATGACATTCATCTTTCTTTCCACCCTTTCCAGAGGTTTATCCGGAAGATAAGCAGTCTTTGAAAAGAATTTTATATTTTACAAAAGATAGAAAGATCTTTTGTCTTCAAGTAGCTTCTGCTTTATATAAAAAATATCCCCGAAGCAAGGAAATACTAAATGTCTGCTTACCTGTTTAAAACATTGAAAAGGAAAAACATGGGGAAAGAAACATAAATTACAGTTTGATGTGTTATACTGACCAATTCGTAACACACACAACTTTATAATTTAAGGGGGACAAAGATAAATTTTTAAAAACACTTTTTGTTTATAAACAACAGATGTTCAGTATAGAATACATAAGATCAAGATAAGAAAAAATGAAATTGTATATTTGAACCATCTATGATCCAACCTCTTAAAGAAAACTATTTTTAATATTTGGCATATATGCTTTCATACTTTATGCATATGTACCATTATTATTAAAATGATTGTTTGCTAAGACATCAAAGGAATGTGGGAAATCTAATTTACAGTTGATATAAAAGCCATTTAAAATATATTGCCATTTTAAATAGCATATATTTATGAAGACTTTATCGTATTCACATACCAAGCCTTATGCAAAGCCCTTAGGTACATCTATTTATTTAATCTTTGTACCAAACCTATGAGGTTAGTATATTTGTAGTAGATATAGCTGGTCATCTACAAAGTGTCCATTTTGCTTCCCCACTTCCTAACAGAAATGCATTTTATTCAAGAATCCATCTCCTTTGCAACCTATGTCTACGGGGAAGCTGTCCTACCTCTAACTTTTGGGATGGGCCTAATTGATATCAGAATAATTTCATTCCAACTGATAGTGATTAGTTCAACCATGCGAGGATTCTCGGTTCTAGACAATGAGACACAGAGAGTTAGCTGGGAGTTTCTGGAAATGATTCCATGATCTTAAGCAAAGAAACCCAAGAAGAGGCTGTTTTCTTTATTTTAGACATAGCTAAATATGATGTCATGCTTTTATTGCTTAATCTATTTTGAGTTAGTGTTTCTGTTTCTTGAGGCTATAAACATCCTAAGTGATACAGTATTATTATCTCATTTCACAGATGACGAACTTGAAGCTCAGAGGTTCAGCAACTGCCCAAGTTAGGGAGAAAGACTCCATCTTGGTTCCATTTAAGTCCAGAATCTTTGCTTATAAACTTGAAATTTCTTTTTATTTAAAGGCCACTAGTATTTTTAATTTTTTTTTGTGGAAACTTGCTGTTTATGGCCTTTGGACAGGCATAATTTAAGCCCAATATATATTTTGTTTTCTGTAACTTCAGATAAAACACCTGTGGAAAGCTTCTCACTTAGTTCTCATACTTTACAAAGCTGCCACTTCTATTCATACATTAGCTTGATCATTATTATTTGTTATGTTTGTATAACTTTAGAAGGGAGCATTTCAGTATTAATACAACATATTTTAAAAAATGGTGAACCAGTTATAATTTATTTAAAATAAGCCACCTGGCAATATCCTTTTATTGGTATATCTCAGGGAATCATGTTTCTTTCTGCTCTTTGACTTGTGGTGACTTCTTTTCTTACCACCTGTCAGTTTGTAAGTTTCTTGGATGCAGATACTATGTATCTTTATATTTTTGTTCTTTTTACCTAGGTCAATAGAAATCTGCCTCATTTATGAGAGGCATGGGTGGCAGATTTTCATTTATTGAGTGCTAAGTAACAATAGGTAATATACATGTTCTAGGGGTGTGTATATGATACTTAAACATCAGATAATCTTATATTAGATTTTATTAGCAGCATTTCACAGTTGAGAAAAAGTTCAGAGATAATAAATACCATTTATTCATTTATTCAGTTAGTCAGCAAATATTTTGTAAGCACAGCCTACTTGCTAGACACTTATTAGTTGCTATAAATACAATGGTGAACAAGTTATAGTTCCTGTCTACAATAACGTTATAGCTAGGGGACAAAGGAGAAGAAGTAAAGAGGCAATCATTATAGAATGAAGTTGAGAGAAAAGCACAGGAAATTATGGAAGCAAGGAAGAGGGACACCTGACTAAAATGTAGCAATTAAGAAGGGTGTCCTTGAGAAAGTGACATCTGATTTGAATCCTAAAAAGAAAGTAAGAGGTACACAGGTAAATGGAGAGAGAGGTGAAGCTAGGCTTCAAGGAGAAGAACCCCATGTACAAGTCTCTGAGGCATACTGTGGGCATGACATAGTGAAGTTAGAGAGTGGACGTAATGGGGGATGGTGAAAGAAGAGTCTGAAAAACTAAGTTAGATTTTTGAATCACCTTAATTGATATGCTAAGAGAGTTGAACTTTGCCCTTTAAAAATTAGGGAGCAATTTTGGGCAAAATAGTGATTTATCTTATTTCTGTTTTGGAAAGGGTAGAGAATAGCTTAGAGCAGGGTTTGGCAGTTTTTCTGTAAAGGACCAGATAGTAAATATTTTCAGCTTTGTGAGTCAAATGGGCTCTCTCTTGCTTGTTATTGTAGCACAAAAGCAGCAGTATACATACTTATATGTAAATGAATGGACATGGCTGTATTCCACATTTAAAGTTTAGTTGAAGATAGAGAAATGGGAAAGATCTTCATGAAGAGTGAGGAGAAGAGCAGAGGACTGGGAATGGAACCCCAGGTATAGTCAGAGGAAGTGGTTTCCATGAAGAGAGCTGAGCACTAGAGAGACATACAAGAACCAAAGAAGTGATGTCACGGCAGACAGAGGATTAGACCAAAGAAAAGACAAAATCAACAATGTTTAATACTGTGTCCATTAATTTTTGGGGCAGAGCCTTTGGATGAACCACTGTCAGAGGAGTGATGGAGAGTAAAACATTTGTAGTGAATTGAGGACAGTAGAGGATGAGTGTTGCCATCTCTTTTGAGAAATGTTTGTGAAATGGAGAAAAGAAATAGATGGAGTTATGTGTGAATGTGTTTTAATAAATACAAGAGAGACTGGATGATATTTACATTTCTGATGGGAAAATACTTGTAGAGAGAAAGTGTTGAAGGTGCATAAAAATGGGTAGTGGATGGAGGAAACTCTCAGAAGTGGACAGAAATGGTTTCCAGGGCCAAGATTATGGGCTTACCTACAGGCAGGCAGGAGAAAGTTCACAGCTTTTTTTTCATCAGGACCAGGAAGCAGGAGGCAGGAAAGGCAAATGTTTTCATGAGTCAGTAGGTTGGGGACAGGGAAAGAAACTGAGAGAGGTCCATTTTCTCTAAGAAGTTTGAGGCTGAGTATCCATCGAGAGGGTTTTTCTAAAACAATTTTTTACTTTTTAATTACAGTTGATATATATTATATATAAGTTTCAGGTGTACAACACAGCGACTAGACATTTATATAACTTATGAAGTGATCACCCTAATAAATCTAGTACCCATATTACACCATACACAGTTATTTCAGTATTATTGACTATATTCCTCATGCTGTCCTTCACATACTCATGACTCTTTTGTGACTAAAAATTTGTGCTTCTTAATTCTGCCCCCATTTTTACCTATCCCCTCAACCCACCTCCCATTTGGCAACTATCAAAATGTTCTCTGTATCTATGAGTTTATTTCTGTTTTGTTTGTTCTTTTATTTTGTTCTTTAGAGTCCACATATAAGTGAAATCACATGGCATTTGTCTTTGTCTGACTTACTCCACTCAGCACAATATTCTTTAGGTCCATCCATGTTATACAAATGGCAAGATTTTATTCTTTTTTATGGTCAAGTAATATTCTGCTATCTATATGTACCACCTCTTTTTTATCCATTTATCCATTGGTTTTATCCATTCAACCAACCTAGGTTGCCTCCATATCTTGGCTAGTATAAATGATATTGCAGTGAACATATGGATGCAAATGTCTCTTCGAAGTATTGTTTTGGGTTTGTTTGGATATATGCCCCAAAGTGCAATTACTGGGTCTTCTTTGTCACTTGTTATAACTTTTGTTTTAAAGTCTACATTGTCTGGTGTAAATATTGCTAACTGAGGTTTTTTTGATTCCCATTTTCATCAAATATCTTTTTCCATCCCTTTTCTTTTGGTCTGTGTGTGTCTTTCAATCTGAAGTGAGTTTCTTGTTTTCTTATCCATTTGGCCACCCTGCCTTTTGATTGAAGCACTTAATCCATTTACATTTAGAGTAATTGTCAATTGATAGATATGTAATTATTGCCATTTTATTATTTATATTTTTGATCTTTTTTTCTTCTTCTTTTTTAAAGAAGTCCCTTTAACATTTCTTATAATACTGGTTTGGTGGTGAATTCCTTTAACCTTTTCTTGCCTGGGAAACTCTTTATCTGTTCTTTAATTTTAAATGATAGTTTGCTGTGTAAAGTCATCTTGGTTGTAGGTCCTTGCTTTTTATCACTTTGAATCTCTTCTGGCCTGCAAAGTTTCTGTTAATAAGTCAGTTGACAGTCTTGTGGGAGGTCTCTTGTAGGTGACTAATTTCTTTTCCTTTGCTGCTTTTAAGATTCTCTTTGTCTTTAAGCTTCGGGATTTTAATTATCATGTGTCTGGGGGTGGGCCTCTTTGGGTTCATTTTGTTTGAGACTCTCTGTGCTTCCTGTGCTTGTGTGTTTATTTTCTTAGCTAGGTTAGGGAAATTTTTCCACTATTATTTTTTCAATTAGGTTTTCCATTCCTTGCTCTCTCTCTCATCTTTTTCTGGTACTCCTATGATGTGAATGTCATTATGTGTGATATTATCTCAGAGCCCCTTAAACTATCCTCAACTTTTTGGATACTTTTTTTTTTTTTGCTGTTCTGATTGGGTGTTTTCTGTTATCTTATCTTCCAAATAACTGCTTCCTCTGCTTCATTTAATCTACTGGTGATTCCCTCTAATGCATTTTTGTGTCTTCTATCTCTTTGTTAAAGTTTTCGCTGAGATCACTGAGCATCCATATAATCAGTGTTTTGAACTCTGCATTTGGTAGATTGGCTTGTCTCCATTTCATTTAGTTCTTTTTCTGGAGCTTTGTTCTGTTATTTCAATAGGTGCATGTTTCTTTGTCTCCTCACTTTAGTTGCTACCCTGTGTTTGTTTCTATGCATTAAATAGAGCTACTATGTCTTCCAGTCTTAGTATAGTGGGCTTAAGTAATAGTGGCCAGTGCGGCTCAGTGGTACAGTCTCCCTGGTCACCTGAGCCAGGTGCTGCAGGTGTGTCCCTCATGTGGGTTGTACATGCCCTCCTTTTGTAGTTGTGACTAGAGTAGAGGAGCTATTGTGCAGAGGCTGACTCTGTGGAGCAAGATGCACTTTAGCAGGGTTCTGGTGCCTGCCCAATCTGTCCTTTGAATATATCATCCTAAGAGATGCCTGGATTATGCTCTTCCTGTACGGTCCAAAGCTGGGCTCTGGGTGTATTAGCCTCGGGGACTCCTGGAAGGGCCTCCACTGCAGGCTAACATCAGCTATTACCTATGTCCTTCTGGGGGCCACCTGGAATGAGCCACAAAGTGATCTGCACTTGGCTGACACCTATGCTAGGCTTGGAGGTGCTGGGAGAGGCCAATCCTCGAACTGAGAATAGTTGATGCCAATGCTAGGCTTGATACTGCTCAGAAAGTGATATGGGGCACACCGAGGCCAGATGCCACTTGTTTGGGGTTTGTGAAACTTTGAGAGAATTTTAGGAAAGTCCTCAGCATAAGCCAGGACAAACCGTTTGTATGGAAAGCCACTGGAAGCAGCTTAGGTGGGCCTGCAAGTTGGATGGGGTCAGGTCTCAGGGAATTACCAGGGCAGGGAAAATGGTGTTAGTCAGGTTAATAGGGACTTAGATATAGCACCCACCTGTGTCTACACACCAGGTGAGGGAAGGTCTCAAAATAGGAACAGTGGCTTCTTTCTGCTAGCATTTCTGTCTGGGAGGAAGCTGCCCCTCCAGCCCTCGCCCTGAAGCCAGACAATTTAGTTCCTCACTAAATGTCACTTGTGCCTTTCAAGATGTTGCCCAGCATTATAGAGTGAGTCCATCAGTGAGTAAGTCTATGTGTAGACCCTTTAGGAGGAACTCTTGGAACTCTACCTGCCTTCCATCTCACGCAGCCACCATCTCCACTGGTTTTTACAGTTAAAGTTATGAGGACTTTTCTTCCTGGTACTGGAGCCCTGGGCTGAGGAGTGTGTGGGGCTGGGACCCCTCACTCCTCAGGGGGACCTCCACAGCTGAGATATCACTCACAATTTTTAACTGCCACAAATTGGTGTGGCACCAGCTGGTTTAGAATCTCTGCCTCTCCTACCAATCTTGTTGTGGCTTCTTTTGTATATCTTTAGTTATAGGAGTTCTGTTCAGCTAGACTTCAGGTGATTCTTAATGGTAGTTCTGTAGTTTAGTTGTAATTTTGATGTGATCATGAGAGGAAGCAAACACGGCATTTACCTACTCCACCATCTTCACCACAAATTTTTTTTCCCTCCCCCTGTTTGGGAGTTTGAAAAATGTGGAGAAGGTTAAAAACATTTCTTTGAAAAACTCAAGAGAAATATATTTTCGGCAGGTCATCAGTTCACATGTGCCCAACTCAGTATTGGAATTTACATTTCTATAAGTCTACAACCACTATTTTTCCCATTATACATGTTATCAGTAAGAACTTATTCAATTTTATGTTTATGTGGAACTACACTAGTGACAAAGGACCATAGGCCTACTGGTGTCTATTCCTGAGGATTTGATCCTTTGCTCTAATTTTTCTTTCATAGTATTTATGAAGCACTAATGTGAGGCCCATCTGTGTACACAGGGACTTCCCTATGTTCCCATGTGCTAGGAAGACAACAGACTGGATGGAGCAACATTTTAAGATGTGCTTTTTCAACCCTAAGCAAATGGCCTTTTAAGGCATGGCTCTAATGTACATAAGGAAGATAGCAGGAAAAACAAAAACAAAAACAATGATAAATGCTCAAGAGTCAAGCTAGGGATAAATTAGAAATTTTTCTCCCTAAGAGAAGAATAACATCTCAAGTGAAAACCTCAAAAATTAAGGTGCTCCCATAATATTGTGCTTTTTAAGCAAATTTTAGGATTATAAAAATGACCCATCTTTGCTCTATAGTACACAGACCAGAGAATGAGAAGAAAGTTGAAAAAATTTACTTGCTCAATGAAAGTTTCTCACTAATACCCTATTATTTCCTTCTTATGGCTCCATTAAGTAACTATTTATTAGCAAATTTGAAAAAGTACAGTGTAAACTCACAGGTCAGTGATAAATCCACACAGATCAGATGATGAGAGTAGGCCTCTTAGCTGGCTGACCTACAGATGAAAAGACTGTAGGGAAAGCTTTTTTTGCCATTTCCTGATAGGGTGTATTAATTTATCTAATTCTATAAAAGCCAGTCCCTTGTTGTCCACTCCCTTGTTTATAAAAACAAGAGGGCTTGCTTTTATAAACTGGTTGGGTCCTTCTAATGTATGTGAATGGGAGAGAAACATTGGAAGTATAAGACAGTTGAAATTAGAATAGATATTATAATTTACTTTTTTTTGGGGGGGGGCGGTCTATACATGACAGAGCATTTCACCAAGTTGTTATCTATCAGGATATGTATACTTGGTTATTTTGAACTGCCCAATTATGTGCTACATTAATATTTTATGTGCAGCACACTACATTTCATAGTGTCACTAAAATTAAATCTGACTACTACAAACACTGGCAGCAAACCAAGTCGTATAAAACATGGTGATGGAATCACTCACTCAGATGTCTACTCTGTTCCAATCATCTCTGGTTCAAAGCTACGGAAGGCCACGTTTCTCCCAATAATAATTTGATAACTTAGATAATGTTTCAAACATGAAGGTTTGACCTTTCCTCAAACTGGAGGTTAATGTTCTCCTTTCTTGAGCATTTCGTCACTTAGGTAATGCTCCCTTCAGAGGCTACGGGGACAGAATTAGCTGTGGGAGGCGGACTACCAGTGTCCGGTCTCCTTTCGTGGATTTCCCACACATCCTGGAGGAGCCACTCCAGTTCAGGATGAGAAACACAGCTCTAGAAATTAGAATAATTGTGATATACTTATAAGGCTTCGTCTATCCTAGTGAAGTATTTCTATATTACATAAGTATATATATGAATTTATCTATGACTGCTAAGATGGAAAAATAATTAGCCAAGTTATAAACTATCTTTTCTTTATATTTTCATTCTGATTACCCAAATGCTTTGTAAGAGATTTAGCCTCATTTGCATTTTTTTAGTGTCCATGAATAAATAAAAATTCATTTTCAATCTAACAAGTCGTGCTTTTTATATCTTGAAGCCAGCTGAGCCCATGTGTTCAAATGTGGACAGTTCTGTTCTAGACTTTTACGTCATCAACTTAGGCCAAATGGACAATTCACAAAATTCAACATTAATCTTTTTCCTGGGAATGTTTTCTTAGGCATTGTTTTAATCTATAGTACGTGTTATAGTCATTGATCTTTATTACTAATACTAAATATTAATTTAAAGAACTAATGATTGAAAATCATTTTTCTCATTTAGTTGCAGTTAGATGTGTTAGAGATATGACTCTGGAGGTTATTTTTACTTTAGCAAGATGCTAATATTTTTATTAAACTTTCTTTAGCTAAAGAATGTTAAATTTTAAATTATAAATTGTTCCAAAAAAATAAAGAAAATTATATAATGGACTCTTGTGTATCCACTCTGAGTTTACGCAGATGATGATTTTTAATATTTACTTCAGAATGGGTGACTAGAATCTGAACAATATAATTAATGAGCTTGATGAGTGAATCATAACAGCTTTGTTTCTTTTCAATTTAATTTGTTTATTTCCTTTCATTTTCTCATTGAGTTGCCTGTGTCTTCCACATGATATTGACTAGAAACCTACTTTTAAAAGGAATTATTCAGGTGTTTTACCAGTAAGTTTGCTGTAGGGCTTAGAGAGATTTATTTTACCAGATTAAGGATGTTTCCACCTTTTCCTAATGCTTCAAGTGTTCACTTCCCCCTCACCCTCTGCTCTGACAAAAAGATGTTGAATTTTATTATATTTTAAATATTTCTCCAGATATGGAGATTTTAATATTCTGTTTTTATTAAGATTTTATGTTTTTAGAGTGCTTTTACATTCATAGCATATTTGAGAGAAAGGTATGGAAATTCCCCATATATCACCTGCTCTCACACATGCATAGCCTCCCCATTCACAGCATCTTCCACCAGACTGGTACATTTGTTACAAGTGGTGAACTTACAGTGACACATCTTAATCATGCAAAGTCCAGAGTTTACATTAGGTTCAGTCTTTGTGTTATAGATTCTATGCATTTGGGCAAATGTGTAAAGACATATATCTATTATTATGGCATCATATTGAATATTTTCACTGCCCTGCAAATCCTCCGTGTCCCACCTCTTTATCACTACTTTGCTCCTCCGACTCCTGGCAACCACTGGTCTTTTTATTGCCTCTATAATTTTGTTTTTCCCAGAATGTAATATAGTTGGAATCTTACAGTATGTAGCCTTCTCAGTTTGGCTTCTATCACATAGTAATATGCATTTAAGTTTCCTTCATGTCTTTTCCTGCCTTGATAGCTCATTTCTTGATAGCTGGATAATATTCCATTGTTTGGATATACCACAGTTTATTTATCCATTCACCTACTAAAGGGCATCTTAGGTGCTTCCAAGATTTGGTAATTAAGGAATAAAGTTGCTATAAACATCTGTGTGCAGGGTTTTATGTGGACATATGTTTCTGTCTCCTTTGGATAAATACCAAGGAATTCGATTGCTCTATTATATAGTAAGAACATGTTTAGTTTTGTAAGAAAACACTGAACTGTCTATGTGCCATTTTGCATTCCCATCAGCAATGAATGAAAGTTTCTGTTGCTCCACATTTTTGCTATTATTAGGTATTGTCAGTACTCTGGATCTTGGCTATTCTTTAGGCATGTTGTGGTATCTAGGTTTTAAGGACCTCATTGCTAGTCAAGTTGGTGTTTTGGCCTGAATCACATTTCTTAATGCCTAAACTGTTTACCTACACTTTTCCATGTAGCCTGAATGCTCATTATTGAACTTTCTAATCTTCATTGAGATGCTAAAACTGATTTCTGTCACCGCTCAGTGTTAGAACAGATATTTTTGCATTGGAATCTTTACATATTTAATCAGCTGAAACCCAGAACATTCTCATCACTTTTAAATCAGCTTTAGCTCCAGGAAAGTAACTTAGCAAAGCAAAATAAAATGAAATAAATAAGTAAAATATGTAAATACATGAAATATGTGGGTGGTGGAAAGAGTAATATTTGTACTTAAAGTAGTGCCTTTCAAAATTGATTTAGCAGCAAACTATATCTTCAAATGAAATATAACCAGTTAGGCAGAGTATCTTGTGTTGGTAGCTTCAGGGTGGGGTGGACTGGAGACCTGGGTTCTTTTCTTATAGTCAGCTTCCAAATCTGTATCCTTTTTGGCTCTGAGAAGTGCCTCAGACATCTATGGGTTGGTGACTCAAAGCATTGTCTATAAAGCATTTCTCCAAGATAATAATATATTTATTTTGACAAATACCATAGACTTTATATGTCAAAATAGGCATTGCTTTTAAACATATACTGAGAACTTACACAATTCTTTTAGTACATTTTAATAGTTAAAACAATACAAACAAGAAAAGAATAACAGCATATATATTTCCACTGATTAATAATAAATTTTAACACCTAAAATTCTATACTTCCTTAAAGAGATCACCATAGGAAGTTATACTTTTATCCTAATCATAGTAACGTTGCTCAAAATATATTTGAATTACTCACTGAGTTTGTTTATGAACCACTATAGAAAACATCAATAGATTAAAGTAATAACCTGTTTTGAATGCATATGGAATTATCTTCGCTGGATGGATCTTTTGACTATTTCCCAAAATCAAAGCCAACATCAAAAGGATGAAGTTTTGCCACCATTATAGCTATTCAAAGCAAAAGGAATTGCAAATGCCAAATGTAGTTCCAAAAGAAAAGTTCCTAATATGATATGACTATGAACAATCACAGCATAGCTAGAATAAATGTATAACCTCCTTTATGGTGATTGCCTTAAAGAATTCTGTGTTCCTGTGGCTGTCTGAGTTGTGATATGCTTGTTCAAGAAGAGTCATGCCTGCTAGATTCAGAACAGACTGCAGTCTAGAGAAGATGGAGCGTGAACAAAGAGGAAAGGATTTCCTAGTTGGATGAAGTTGGTGAATTTTGTTACACTTAAAGGATAAAAAAGGTCAAGAGTGGCCACTGGGACTTAGTGGCTTAGATTGATAAGTGAAATCAGTTATGAGCTTAAGTGGAGGGATAGGCACAGAAGAGCAGATTAACAATTTTATAAATCATAATTTTTCAATAATTGAAAGGAAAATTGATGATGCACTGGGAGTATGATTGATAGAAGATAGTAGCCTTGGTGCAGTAGAAAACATTCCAGATTTGAGTCAGAAGCCAGGAATTTAGTTCCTTCCTCAATTGCATGTCAACGATATGACCTTGGGAAAGTCACTCAACCCCATCTGTGTTCATATACTGTTTTGCATATATCTCTATTACGACTCATTACATAATATCATTGTGAGCCATTTTTGCATCTGTCTCTCTTCTTAGACTCTGGGTATTGCTAGACAGCTTTCTTAACTTATTCATCTTTGCATTTCTTAGTGGCACAAAATGGGTGATCAATCATTGTTTGTTGAAATGCAGAAGTATGAAAATTAAAATGATGAAAGCTCTTTGTGACATGTAGAGGACTGTATGGTTGCAGACTATTTTTATTAAAAATAAAAATCTGAGAACTGAGTTGTAACAAAGGAAATAAAGGATTCAATAAAAGATATTGTTCAACTTTATATTTTAATCCTTTTAAGTTCAAAAAGGTTGAAATATTAAAGTGTTTTATGTTGTGTAAGTGTAGGCAGAGGCTGGCATTAATTCTAAGAAATTGAAATAGCTGCAGTTTGATTGGGCTATTTAGGGATCATATTCACATGTTCACGAATATTACAAGTCATTCAACTTGCCACTTGCCTGGTAGTAGAATTTTTGCTATGAAAGGGCTAGATTTAATACCTGATTAAGTGACTTTCACAGGCTCTTTTTTCCTTCACTCTGTGCTCTAATGAAGAGGGGATTGATATTTTCCTCTGGATGGAAGTTAATTCGAGTCACTCCTTAGCATTGAAAAGAGTGTCTCTTCGCGTATTTAGTGGGGCACCAGGATCCCATATGGAAGCTTATGTTTCATGTTTTATCTGGCATCCCACAGTGCAGTTATCTGTACCCAGGCAGAAATAAGATCCACCTCTGCTTGACCTGGCCTGGAGACTTGAAGATGATGCCAGCCTTCTCTAGGAGATATAGGAAATGCTTCATAATGTTATAAATCTTAAGGATAATAGCTTTGATGTATAGTAGGCTTTCTGAACTCAGGCTTTGAGCTTCTACTGGGATGACACTGGTGCAAATGAGATGAATGGAAAACAAAACATTCAACAGTCATTTGACAACCCTCAGACTCTTGATCCTAATTGCCATTCAGCTTTCCAGTAAAGATGCTGAACTATAGTAGTTCAGTTTCTTATCAGGTTATGCTGTCTCACTTAATAATCCCCTCCCCATTTATTA
Organism: Rousettus aegyptiacus; assembly: GCF_014176215.1. Taxonomy (NCBI): domain Eukaryota; kingdom Metazoa; phylum Chordata; class Mammalia; order Chiroptera; family Pteropodidae; genus Rousettus; species Rousettus aegyptiacus. Next base: position 38,405,287 of record NW_023416306.1, on the reverse strand, counting down.
TTCTCTCATTCCATCCTTGAAAAGCAATTGTTACCAAGGATGAGTCCAGTCGATTATCCAGAGGTGTCAGGCATGATTAATACTCTATCTTATATAATACATACATCATCTTTCTTTTCTCTTTGGGGCCCCAAGAGCAATGTCCTTTTCTGCTCCTTGCTGCCACAACAAATAAGTTCTCCTGTATAGTATTTACAGAAAGACATATTTCCTGATGTCTGTGCCCTGCACAGGTTTAGCAGATTGAATAGCAGTATTTAGGATCATCATAAATCTGATGCTGGCAAGACATGTTTGGGATACTGCCAGGGGTCAGACTCATGGTACCACCATAAATGGTTGTCCAAGAAATGACAACTAGATATAGTAGGAAAGTTCTTCTTGTCCCTCTCGCCTGAATCACAATGGGTAACAAAAGGGATCCAGAAAATCTGAGCATCACTATGTGAGCTGAGAGCTGTCATCATTCCCCACATGCGCTGAATTTAAAGCCCTGTGTTGTAATAGAATGTGTTTGAGTCAAGAAGATCAGAAGATCTGGGCTCAAGAATAGTCCCTCTCTTGCAGGTTTACACTGAGTCAGGCAAAGAAACTCTCTGAACTTCAGTTTCTTCATCTGTAAATGGGGTTAATAATGTATAACTAACCATTTATGAGTATAAAATCTATATTATACATGAAAATGCTTTGTAACCTGCCAAGTGCTGTAGAAATATAAGGACTTGGTGTCTCATGCTATGTGCTTAAAATTTAGGTACTGCTTCCTTCTTGGACTCGGTGTCAGAGTATAAGGATCCACATGGCTGTGTCTGCTGTCCTATTTGCTTGTTGGACCTCACTCTGCTGCATTTCCCTGAACTCTGGTTTTGGCATGACCCGTGGCTCTGGATGGACACCTTTCCATTCCCGCGTTTGGCTTCTTTGCATGTCCTGAGACCCAACTGCTTTACTCTCTAGGGTGCTCTTGGCTTCCAGTCCTGTCCCCTCATTATGGCTCCCTTTTTCTCAGGTGTCTATAGTTTCCTTGGCAAATGTTTCAAGAATGTGGTCAGGTAGTTATAAATGGAGTTCATGGTACATTTAATCTTTAATCCAAATGGGATTTGACTAGAGGTTAAGAAACTAAATTTTGTCTTCCAGATGGGATTCTATAATTTTTTTTTAAATGTATTACTTTTTTTATGGTGACATTGGTTAATGAAATCCAGCGTTTCAGCTGTACATTTTAACAGTAAGTTTTAAGTAAGGATTTTTGGATTTGAAGGAACATATAGTAATTAAAAGTTCAATAGTAGCCTGAAAATAAACTAGCTTGGAAATGAGCCAGAGAGAAAAGAAGTTGAAGAAGAAAAACCTTTTAAAGGTTTCATGTTAGTGCATGTGCCTATGATTAATTTTAATTTTGAGATATAATAGAGCAATATACATTTTGTTATAACTTATGTGAATAGAAAAATAACCATTAGAAAACTGAGCAGAATATTAGAACTCCTAAATAAACCAAAGGGAGTGTGGTAGGAATAAGTAGAAATTCGAGTAAGCCAGGAAAAGAAAGAGATAAAGAAGAAAAGAAAATAATAAAAGCAAAAGAAGATCACAGGTAGGCTTCTGGACAATTACTAAAGTAGGGATTACACATATGATTTTAATAAAGGAAACAACAGTAACATAAAATTAGAGTTTTATGGGTATACTCATGAAAACTCTGGGCATAGCTCGCTCATCCTTGGTGTGGGTCTGCAACTGGTCCACCTCAAATCTTCAAAGAACCTAGAGTTCAAATGGAGGCCTACATCCCATAGATCTATTAAATACATATTCAAAAGTAATATTCAAAAATATATCAAACTCAAAATTGATATTATATTTTTCTAGCAGCACAGTCCAGAGCAACTGGAGGTTATTTGGGCAGGATATACTGAGTTAATGGTTTTCAAGGGGATGGGGGAGAGACTCTGGGTGCCATGTGCCCTTGGCCTTGCAGACTTCTTCCAACCATAGGAGGAATAGAGTGGGCTCTTGAATGTGTGAGTCCCAGGGCAGGGGCCTTTGTCATACTCTAAGTGCTGTATTCTAAGTGAAAGGACTTCAAATGTCTTCTTTTCATTTTTTTAAAATTCACAAAAGATTTAAGGAGCATTTTGGTCTCCATCCCCATCTCTGAGGCCAGGAGGGCTAGAATCCCAAATGGGGACATATGAGACAAAAATCCATTATTGGTTCAGATAACACATCAGTTGACTTTTCTATTTGTGCTTTCCTTATTGGTGAAATGGGAGTAGTTCCCTCTCCTAGGGATATTTTAAAAAGATAAATGTTGAGTTTCAAGAATCCGAAGGAGTATACCCTTAGTTGATGAATGTGAAGGAATAACGCTACTGTCTTTCCTCCGCTCCCAGCAAGTCTGGCTCCAGGACTCCCTTCCCCCGGGGCCTAGAATGCCACAGGTCTCTCAGCAGGAAACCCACTTAATTTTTAAAGCCAAGATGCTAGTGCCACCTGTCTCGTTCTTCCTCTCGCAACTTAAATACCGAGGGCTTATTTTTCCCTGATGCACTTTCAATCTCAATGTGCTTTTCTGCTCAGGCGCGCCCCAGCGAGCCAGGTGGCTTTGCACTAGGGATGCAGAAGGGCACGGCCAGCTGCCTGGCTTCTCAGAAGTGTGAGGGAGACCGGGGCTCCATAAACAGGCCAGGAACATCCAACTCAGGCCCTGGTAATCATCTTTCCGCAAAGACAGAAAAGCATTTCCCCTTCTCGTGAAGAAAGAGGAAAATCACAGATGTGAAAGTGACAAGAAAAGAAAATGATTGGGTTCATTTGAGAGGCTGAGCCAAGTATTTCTCCTTTCCTTATTAGATCCTCCTGAGTTTATCCCTTCCCTGCAAATAAGCACCTTGAGGCAATTAACAATGCCGAGCTTCCTGGTGCTATCACACTGATTCGGTCTTTATAGGAGGAAATTAGTTTGGAGACAACAGTCAACAGCCTGTCCTTCAAGGTGTCTGGGAGAATACAAACCTCACCCATATTTAGAGCGTTTCTGCGGACTAACTGCCTTTGAATGGGAAGCTTTGCCCATTGTCTTTGTTTCTTGAAAATGTCAAAAATAATTGGGACCAGGACAGGATTAACTGTGAAGTCAAAGTCACTGCTTTCACTGGAGGTAGAAATATAAATGAATGCCTTAAAGTGCTAACATTTTCTCTGCCTGAGGGTTACATTTAAGGAGCATCTTTCAAATAACTATGTATTTCCTCAAATCAGTAAAACAAAAGGCAAACCAAAACAGGCCAACAGCTACCAAGAGGGGACAATTTTCCCCTCAGCTGAGGCACTATTTTCTGAATTGCAGCCCAGGAATGATTTTTATAGCCAAGTTATAAATGGCTGGAAATCGGGAGGTTTTGATGGAAATGCGGACCGACCTTTAGCTGTATTGATGCTTGTGAGTGTTGCTATGATGAAAATGCCCTCATTCCGCCCACGGACTCCCCAAGCTCTTTAATTCTTGTAAATAATGTGCTCGCATCTCACACCGAAGCTGGTCAGTGAAGCAGCCTGGGGGATATGATTAAGAAATAAACTCCCATTCTGGGTCAGAAAACACAACTGTGCGTTTGACTTCTGAGCACCCCACTGGGACAACAACAACAACAACAACTAAAACAACAAAAAAACAAAACTCTTTTAATGGCACAATTATCTCTGACCAGTAGTGAAATGGTTAATTGCCTCTTCTTCCTCCATTCCCCTCAACTGGGGATAACAAAGCAGGAAATGAGGTTCTCACTGCTAAGCCTGTGCATCCTCTGGGCAAAACGTTTTGTTGTGGAAAATAGCAATGCCCTTCAGCCCCTGAGTGATTTTTTTTTTTTTTTAATTTTACAGTATCAGTGACGAGAGATGCTCAGTGTTGATAAATGTTCTGGCACCAGGTTGTGGTACAAACTCAGAAATTTTGTCTCTTAGTTGACTATTTGATTGCCAAGAATTAAGCAGAGATATTCATTGTTACCTGGGAGGTACAAAATTTTAACCTCTGTCACATAAAACCAAGGTCTTTTCCTTTGGAGAGCTCATAACAATGTGAAGCTTTTGTCATTGTTTTCAATCATAGATTGTTCTCAAATCTTGGTCCACGTACATTTGTCATTTTTCACCTGTCTCCTCTTCCCCAAATAAAGTATATGTTTCCATCAATTAAGTTCTTTGCATGTAAGAACCACCAAAAAGAAAAAAAAAAAAGATCAAATAATATAGTTTGGCGCATTTCCACTTTGACACCACTGAGATTTTGTAGATAGAAAAAAGTTGACAACTGCCCTTGAAAATATGAGAATATGGAGATTTTCTGCCTTAACAGATTTCTTTTTTTTTTCCTCTCCTAGTCTCACAAATCAGGTACCCTCTGTATTCTGTGAAATGTAAAGTTTAGATGGATGACTTTTCATAAACTTCATTTTAACACATTTTCTCCTCTTGTATTTCTATAATGTATGCAAAATGCCAGGCTTCTCAAAAGAACTTTACAGGTCATTTTCCTGCCATAATAGTTGAATCAGCAGCAAATGTACTTCATGGTTTAAATGCAGTGACAGAAGTAGTCTGACAACAGAAATATGTACTGGATAGTAACTTCCACAAAAAAACCTTGAGATTTTCACATGAGTAGAGATTATGACTTTGGAAATAGCTTTTTTTTTTTTTTTTTTTTTTTTTTAAAGATCAGCTCTGTGTAAATATGGACAAGCTGCATTTATTGGCTCTGTACTTTCAAGTGCCCTTGACCTACTGACATATTGATTTTCCACCGTTGTCTTTATATGTATTGGTCCAAGAGGACAGAACTATAATAGCTGCTTCCTTCAATAATTAATTTTGATCTGCTCTATGGAATGAGCCTTACAGAAGCCCTTGAAAGAATGACTTCCAGGTCGGCATATGCACGTGGGTACGTGCGCACACACACACACACACACACACACACTATATTTTTTTAAATAAAAAATTAAGTCACCTGGTCTGATGAAAGTTTTTTCTTTTCATTTATGACTTTCTTGATAGAAGGAGTTGCACGAGTAAAATGCTAAAGTTATTTTTAGTTCTTAATATAATGATGTATCTTTATTGAAACGAATAAAATTAAATGAAGTCGCAATGGTTGTGCAAAATTTGAAATTATTATTTTCTCATCGGTAGTGAAATAATCAATTATAACTCTCTCTTTCCATATTGAAAACTTCCATATTGTTTTTTAAAAATAAAGTATCCAACTATAAATACTATACAAATTTCCTTACATAATTATATTGGCTTTTTAAAAGATTAATACATAAAGATGTTACTGGGTGAATGTCTTTGTCAGTTTGGGCTGCTTTAACAGAATGCTATAGACAGGGTGGCTTAAACAACAGAACTTTATTCTTCAGCAGTTCTGGAGGCTGGAAAATCTAAGATCAGGGTACTGGCATGGTTGAGTTCTAATGAAGGAAACTCAGGTTTGTGGATGGCAGACTTACTGTATCCTCACATGGCTCCACCCTCATGACTTAATTACCTCTGGAAGATCTATCTCCAGATATCATCACATTGGGGATTACGGGTTCAACATATGAATTTGTGTGTGGGTGGTTGGGGTGGGCCACAAACATGTAGTTCATAATAGTAGGTAAAAAGATTCCCATTATTAAATCTCCTCACCATCCTGGAAGGTTTAGGCTAATAAAATTTAATATACTAAGACCCTACTTCATTAATCTTGGCATTGTTACTTGTTTTTAACTACCATTATTTAATATGCAAAATAGAAACAGTAATTATCAATTTCATGACCATTTAATCCCAGGGAATAAGTGAAGATTAATTTTTGTAAGTTTTTTCTGTTCCTTGGACCAAAGCAACACATTAACAAGTAGTCAACTTCTAGTGTGCAATTTCTTTTCAGTAATTAATGTATTTTGGTTATTTTGTTATGTTTTTAATATTTGAATCATAATGGAGGCTTCCCTTCCAAGTACAAATATTTTAATGATAAGTACTTGTGGAATTTTATTATTCATGGCTGTCAAATTGAGGGACCAATTTACCATTTTAGGTTTTGAAACTTCCATCAGTGTGGCTTTAATATTTCTTTCTTTTCCACTTTCCCTTACTCTCTCTTTCTTTCTCATCTTGAATAATTGTAAAAACATAGAAGAGTTTAGAGAACAATATAACCAGTGCTCTTCAATATCACTTTATATTGTTATGTAACATACCAGTTCAAAATTTAGTTGGTTAAACTTTAATTATTATTTCTCAGGAATGTAGGGGCTAAATGGGAAGTTCTGGTCTGGGCTAGGTGCCCATACATGGGTAGTGTTAAAAGATAAGCTGAGGCATATTAAAAACTTTAAAAGCTTATTTGAGCAAAAATTGATTCAAATTGAGCAGCATCCAATGTAGCAGAAAGAGTAGAGCTCTGAGGAGCTGTTTAAAATAAAAGACTGTTATTGGAAGAAAGGAGCAGGAGCAAGAAAATTATACTAGACAAGAAAGCAGACTGGCTATTGCAAAGTCACTTTTCTTTACGGGATAGGAGGGGTCTGTTGGTCAGATTACCTAACTACTGCTGATCACGCAATTCCAGGTTGACTGGTTTAAGATTCCATTTATGGGAGAGCCAAAACTATAATTAAGTTTTGATTTGGTGTTGAACATAAATGACTACGTTTGGGGGCCATTGTGTTGTTTTTAACAGTGGTGGCTGGTAGACCAGCTTGGTACAGGACAGGGGCCGGCTGGGCTGACTCTGCTATGCTCCACATGGTCTCTTATCTTCCGGTAAGCTAGTTCAGGGTTGTTCTCATGGGGAAGGCAGAGGTCTGAAAGGGAGAAAGCAGAAGTATGTAAGATCTCTTGAGACTAGTCTCAGAACTGGCAGACCATTATATCTGCTACTTTCTGTTGATGAAAGCAAGTCACAAGGCCAATGTAGTTTAAGAGTGAAGAAACAGACTCTACCTCTTGATGGGAGGAGATGCGAAGTGGTAGTTTAAAAGGTGTGGCTACAGCAAGGACTTCAATTGCAATTAGCCTATGATACATATTATTCCAGATCTCCTAGGATTGATACTTATTAACATTTTGTTATATTGCAATTCTCAATTAAAATGTTAATAAAATATTTTTAAAAATATTAAATAAACATTTGAGTCATTTTTTTGCAGGTTCCATCACCTCCCTCACTGTGGCAATCACTATAATGAATTTTAAAAAATTCTTGTGTATGCGCTTGCACACATGTGCTTGTGCACTATACACATACACATACATCACACAGATATACTGCTGCTTTTCAAATGTATGCAAATTTTTTGACATTCCTCCCATCAAGATGTAGTGTTTTATAGCCCTTCCAATTAAATAAAGTAACTCACTGATAGCAATTAGAATCCTATAGAAGGGAAACTGCATGGCTTCAAAATTGAGGTCATCAAAGGGGATACAGCTTCTACTTGGCTTCCTCCCTACTGAGACATACTCCTGGGAACTCTGAGGTGATGCGTAAGAAGTTCATCTAAAGAATAATGGCTCCACAAATATGTTCGCATTCTAATCCCCAGGAGTTGGAAATGTTACCATACAGGGCAAAATAAAATTTGCAGATGTGATTAAGTTAACGATCATGAAATGGGGAGATTATCCTGAGCAATCTGGGTGAGCCCAGTGTAACACAGTGGTCCTTAAAATTGAGAGCAATAGGAGTCAAAGGAGGAAAGGAGAGATGTGATGATGAAAATAAGTGGTTGGAGTGACGTGAGGAGGGGGTCATGAGGCAAGGAGTCAGGCGGCCTGCAGAAATTAGAAAAGGCAAGGAAATAGATTCTCCTCCTGAGCTTCCAGAAGGAATCACCCCTGCCTTCACCTTAAATAAAGCTCAGTGTGACCTGTGCCAGACTGCCAAACTATAGAACTGTAAGATAATACATTTGTATTATTTAAGCAAAAAAAGAACAAAGAAAAGAAAAGAAAAAAGAAAAAGCCCAGCTTTTCCAGCCTCTAGGTGGCAGGCAGATAAATGATTGAGTCTTTAGGTGACTCCAGCCTCCAGCCTTTGTCCACTCCAGCTGGTGCTGAGTGAAACAGAAATGAGATGTCCCTACAGAGAAGCCCTGCCTTACTTGCCCTTTGTGAGCTATTATCAGTTAGCTTGGTTGCCATAACAAAATACCGTAGACTAGGTGGCTTCAAACAGAAATTAATTTTTTCATGGTTCTGTAGGCTGAGGAAGTCCAAAATCAGGGTGCCAGCATGGTTGTGTTCTGGTGAGAGCTTTCTTCCCAGCTAGCAGACAGCTCCATTCTTGCTGTGCGCTCACATGGCAGAGAGTAAGCTCTCTGGGGTCCTCGTAGTAGATCAGGCCCCTTCCTTTATGGCTTTATTTAAACTTAAGTTCTTCTTTATTCCAAATACAGTCACATTGAGGGTTAAGGCTTCAACATATAACTTTTAGGGTGACACATTTCAGTCCATAGAATGAGCAAAATAAATGTTCTTGTTTTCAGTCATCTAAGTTTTGGGGTGGTGTTTTTTGTAGTAATAAATAATGGGAAAAGTTATATGATTAAGATCCTGTGCTGTTTTTATGTTTCAAATATTTATATAAATGTTATTGTACTTAATATTTTATAATTTCCTTTTTGACTCAATATGCTTTTAAGATATATTCATGTTACTATGTGTAGATAGAAATCTTTCATTTTATTCCAGCATATAACAATACTACGTTTTGTGTGTAAATTTCCTTAATCACAAGCTTTTGGGTTATTTTAAATTTTGTTGCAATTACAAACATGCCACAATTAACACATTTTATATTTTTTCTTGTGGGCTAACTCAGAACTTTTCTGAACTGTATTCACTCTTTTTTTTAAGGATATGCACATTTTCAATTTCCTTGTCATGTCCAAATTATTCAAGTCCCCTCTCACCCTTTTTACTAATCTCATTAGCATTGCACAGAGGCTTCTGCCTCTCTGCATTGTTGGCAACACTTGATAGTTGTAGATGTTTGAACTGTGGTCAAAATGATAGCATTAGTATAGGTTACTTTAATTTCTATTTCCCTTATAGTTTGTGAGTTTGAATGTCTTTTGAAAGTATATTCTTGGCTATTTTGACATCCTTCTCTCTGTATTATTTCCTTTGTATATTATTCTGTTAGGTTTCACCCTCTTATTTATTTTTAGAAACTATGTATTCTATACTTACTTGCTTTGTCTTTTACGTTGGTTTAGATGTCATTGGATAAATTTCCATAATTTGATTTAATTGTAAAAGTATATATGTATGTAACATATATGTATATTTCTTTTATAAATTGTGAGTTTTGTTTCTCTTTGAGAAATCCTTCCTTAATATAATATTCTTGGCCTTCGTCTTAAATAGAGAATTGGTATAATATTTTTTATATATTTAGAGCTGCATTTTCAATGAATTCATAATTTCCACTTATTAACAAAACATCAGACTTTCAGTTTCTCATGTTTTCTTGAGATTGATGGTTAGGGGCAATGTAGAGATTTAAGAACTGTTAGACAAATAACTGGAAAAGAAACTGAAGCTTCCAAAATTCTCAATTGTATTTCTAGGGAATAGTGTTACTTGGGCAGACTGGTTCAACCAATGAAAGAGTTTTATCTTAATGGTGGTCGTTGAGGTGGCATGAAGTTAAAAGTTCTCTGTTTCCTAAATGTCCTTTGGGTCTGTGTGTTATATAGGTTTTACCAGGCTATTGGTATTAATTTGACCATTGTTCTTAGTTGGTAACTCCAAGATACTTGAAGGTAATATATGAAAAATTTAGGAGGAAATAATATATATTTTTATGGTGATAAGAGGAAAGGATGGAAAACTTGTAAAGAAAAAAGATGACATATTTCTCTATCTTGACCCATAAGGTTTATTTCATCTTTCACCTAAGATCTTGGTGGTATATGTTCCATACAAGCTATGTTTTAGGTTAATGCATACACACGCACTGCCCTTATGTAATTTGGTCATACAAACACAATATCAATACTGCACGACTTGTGCTTTCCCTGCATTTTAGTAGAAACTAATAAATGGTTTCTTTGTATACAGGGAGAGGAATGATAGCAAAAAAGTAATATTGCCCCACTTTTTTTTTTTGTCTACTGTTGTTGCCATGCTTTATGTCAAAGCACATTGCTTAAGGCCATGCTGCAATAACCCTGGGGCGAGATGGGGGAGGAGATACTGTCTTCAGGCTGTGACTTCATCTTGTCTTAGGAGAGTCTGATACAGTTGATAGCAGGCATGCTGTTCTCCTATCAGCACTTTTCAGCATTTATAGATGCTTCAGGGCCCTGAGCTGCATGCATGCTTGTCTACCACAAAACATGAAACTTTTGGTGTTGCCTTTGTGGTGTGGAAAGCACAGTAGAATGCAAATGCAAAGACCCTGCCTTTGTTTCTGCTTTGCCATTAATTGGTTTTGTATCTTTTTTATAGTGATCACACTGCAAATATTTCTATCTCAAGAAATGATTATGGATTCCTGGCATAATTATCGCATAACTTACTCTCTTCTTCCTTCGAATATGATTTTTTGAAAAGGGACTTTGTTTTACTATCTTTCTGTCCCGCTACTGAGCACAGGATGGGCCCTTAAAGAAACACTCATTGAGGAAAATAACATATCTTCTCCAGGTCTTTGTGCCTCTAGAATTGTGGGACTGGAATTCATTAGCTGTAAGTCCTTCTATTATTCCCTAACACGTATGTAGCTGTAATTAGGCTTAAGGTGGCTAAGCTGTCATCCTTCTGCCCACTTCCAAATGCCAATAGGATGCCCATCTCATATGATAAGAGAAGATATTGCAAGAATATGGTGTCTGCACAATGAGGGAGATCGAGAGGTGCTGGTGAAGTCCATTTAGAAGGGCTCCCTGTCAGACTGTAGTACATGTGTTTTGCCCAGTGATGGAAAAGGCTGCCCAGGGTAATAAGACAGATATAACAAGTGTTTTATAAAGTACGTATTGAAGAAAAGTAGTCCATTTAATTTCCATATTATGTACAACTGTGTGTTAGCAAATTAGAAATGTTAGTGACTTACCCAAAGTGTCAAAGCAGATAAAGAGTTAACAGTTAAATACTCAACTTTTGAATTGAAGACAAATACTGATAATTGCCCTGGTAATAAATATAATCTCTAATACAAGTAAGCTATTATTCCAGGGCAGTCATCTGAGTACAGAAGTGAATCAATAGATGGGTGATATTTCTGGAAGATGATCTGGACCTCATTATGAGTGCCTGAGGAGATTTTCTAATATTTTGGTGAGAGGAGATTGACATTAATACCAGACCCATGCTTATTTATTCATAGACTCATGTTTACTTATTTATATTGTACATACCCACACAAGCACAAACTTCACCAAGTATCTGTGCTTGAGCTAACTATTGTTGCCAGCTGCATGCTGTTCGTTCCCTAGTGTGAGCTCGGTTCAGATGGTCTCGCCTGAAAATTGAGGGCAAGATTTTGGTGTTCAAGAACGTTTCTGTCTGGATGTGCCGTGTGTTTCACTTGGTTTAACATCAGTTTTCTTTAGAGGAGCTATGCATGGGGAATGAGGTTTCAGATATTTCAAAAAACTCAATAAAGAAAGAGTTTTGGTAGAAGGCTGAAATGAAGAACACTCAGCAATGGAGAAAAATGAGATTACCATTGAAGAAAAGAGCCATATTTGACCAGTCACCAGTGACATTAAAGCTGTGCAGAGGTGCAACCTAACTTGAAAATCAGGTGCAAAGAGAATAGATATATTTCATGAATCACGGGTGGAAAATGAAAGTTTATAATAGTTCTGGTGAGGATATTCTTAGAGACAGTTTCAAATCTTGATTTTACATTTTTATGTGACTATAACCCAAATGCTGATCTTCAGAAAGAGTGACATCATTGTTGAACAATTTTTTGCTGGTCCTGAGCGATGGAATGTATTTTAAAATATCTATTTTCTTTTTTCTTTTTTAAATTAGAATAGTAGAGATATTAAAATAGTTACATTGCACTTCCATTTTTGGAGAAATGTACAAGATCTTGCCTTAACTTACTTAACCTCGGAATCAATGCAAACTACTTGAAAAACTTGCCATTGCTTTTTGACTTAGAGCAAATCAGAGTCATCCAAAGATTTTAGTGCAGATCTAGCCACTGTAGTATCTAGAAACCACCAGTAGGTGTCTCCTATCAGTAGTTTTGGCCACAGAAGAGGCTCCATCACTTCTAGTTCGTTTAGTAACCGGAGTCATGAAAAATTTGCCCATGTATAATGCGGACAATCAAATCTCATTTAATATATTTTTTAAACGGATAAGCTGATCTTAATTTAAACCTAACTTTTCAGGTAATGAGTTTCTACTAGGGATTGTTGTGGGTGCTTGTGTGTAATAAATAGAATATTAGATCCAACTGTTGAGCTGATTTACTTTGAAGTCTACCAAAATCACGATTAAAACAAAAATTTCTTAAAGCAGGAGTTGACAATACAGCCTTGAAAATGAACATTTTCTTTACAAGACTAGCAAATAAGAGAAATTTCGTAGAGATCCAGTCTTGAGGTTTCATCATGAATGAGGTTAATGTTCTCCCACTAGGAAGACCCTGAAGTCAGCAGGGTCTTCCTAGTGGAAGAAAACACAAAAGTCACTTTCCTATGGAATATTAAAAAAAGAGCAGATAAGTAAGAAGTTAGCTCTGAAAAGTTCATTTTGTACCCAGGCTACCTCGCGGTGGTGACATTTTACTGCTGCAGACTTTCTAAGACTGTTGTCGTTTTATTCAGACTTCTCTTTTAATACTGTCACACTTAACTATCACGTTCATCTCGCGCTGGGCATACATTGCCTTCTGAATACCTTCTCTCCCCAGCCAGATGATACTCTATCTGAGGGCACTTATACTCCCTGATGTCTCACCTGGTGTCTAACCCAGAGCCAGTATCATTGTAAATTGGCACAGAGTGTTTCTCCATTGTTTTAATATGGCATTGTGTCTTTTGGGAAAAAGTGATCTAGCTTGTGAAAAATTTTTGGTACTTCCATTGTTCCTGACAAGCACAGTGTCTTGCACATACTAGGTGTCATACTATTGTTTAATGAATAAATGAAGCATAAGGGTGATAGAATAAGAAATATATATCCTAACTGAGTGCCTTGAGCAAACGGGCACTGCGTTTTGTAGTAAACAACTTACTTAAGGGCTATTCATAAGTTCAGCTGACCTCAGCTGACTGTGAAAGAATTGGTTTAATTCTGAAGTATGAGGATCTAAGGATTGATATAAAGACAGATGTGGAATATGTTTCTTGATCAATGGGCTGCTGACCAAATGAGGAAATAATTTTGAAAATTCTGTTTTAGAATATACTAAATAAAATTTTAATTTATTTAAATTAAAATTAATTTAATTTTAATTCATTAAGGAATGCATTAATTCTTTAATTACCCTGCTTAAGGTTGGGTTCCATAGGAAACAGACTCTAAGATGGATATTTGCTTGCTGAGGTTAACTGGGGATGCTGTCCGAATGAGCACTTGTGGCTAAGTGAAAGAAATAGGATCGGGCAGAAGGGGAAGTCGAACTGAGATGCAGTCTCAACAAAGGCTTGGCCAATTCCACAGGGAGCTCTGGAGCTGGATAACTCTCCACATTTATGCCACCTTAAGCAAGGGGCTGGCCTTGATATCCCTACATCCATCTATAATTGAATGTAGGCTGTCGTAGAAAGGGGAGTGACCTTGAATGTGGTGGGTTTCTTCAGTTGAGGACAATTTTCAGAAGATGACTCAGCTGGGAGCCATCAGGAGTCAGCATTCCCAGGAGCTCTGAGAATGGAGCCTCATCCTGAATCGTTGAGAAGGGATTGGTTGGTATGAACCAGAGTAGTCACTGTCTACCTCTTCCTCTGTTTTCTCCCACCAAAGAAAATAAAACCCTTAGGTTCATCCACAGAGAAGTGAAATAAGTTTTGATAATCAGATTGGCTATTGTATCAAGGTTAGAAAATGGAACTATTTTCCAAATTTGAATATTTTGGTAGCAGTTCATGTTGGACCTCAGTGCTCCAGGCTAGGGAAGGATGTGGATTTTGATAGTTCAGGTTAAGAAGAACTGATAGAATTATAGGATTAGTCTTCAGGGTTGAGAGACCCTTAGTCCAAGTTGTAGAGTTTAAGAAGGCCTAGAAAAACCAGACTTGATTTGAAACTAAAACACATGGTTGTGGAGGTGATGGGGATGAATGTGGTGTAAATGAGACAATTTGGGGCATAAGGCACAATGGTCAGGATCTGGGGCAATCTAACAAGACTGAAGCAGACAGCGGTCCATTCAAGAGTTCCAAGGGTGATGTCTTAGTCTGCTCAGGCTTCCATAACAAAATTCCATAGACTGGGTGGCTAAATAACAGAAATTTATTTTCTCATAGTTGTTGAGGTTGGAAAGTTTAAGGTCAAGGCTCCAGCTGATTCACTTACTGGTGAGAGCTCTCTTTCTGGCTTGTATATGGCCTCCTCCTCCCTGTGTCCTTGGAGAGAGAGAGTAATCTATTTTGTCTTCTTATAAGGACATTACTCTTATCAGGTAGGCCCCACCCTTATGACCTAATTTAACCCTAATTACTTCCTTAGAGGCTTCATCTCAAAACACAACCACACTAGGGGAGGGAGAGTGGATTAGGGTTTCAACATATGAATTTTTATTTAAAATTTTTTAAATTTTTTATTTTTTATGGTGACATTGGTTAACAAAATTGAGTAAGTTTCAGCTGTACACTTTAACAGTGAGACATATATATGTTTACACTGTGTATTCATTACCCATAGTTAGATTTCTTTCTATCACCACGTATTTGACCCCCTTTACCCCTGCTACCTCCCCTCTGTCCTCTCCCCCTTACCCTCTGGTAACTATTAGTCTATTGTCTATGACTGTGAGTGTCTGTTTGTTTGTCCTGTTCATTTGTTGCTTTTAGGTTTATATCTCACATATAAGCAATATCATGTGATTTTCAACTTTTTCTGTCTGGCTTAGTGTAATTATCTCGAGGTCCATTCATGTTGTTGCAAATGGTAGTATTTCATTTCTTATTATGGCTGAGTAATATGAATTTGAAGGGGAATCTGGTCCATAACAGGATAATTAACATTCCTGTGGAGATATGATATCAGACATCATACCAGAAACAATTGACCAATTGTCCAATTGCCCATTAGACAATTAGGCAGACATTGGGAATCAGGTTGGAGTGCTGTGGTCACCAGGGGTACCAAGATACACCATTCCCTAGGAAAAGAGGACATTAATTGTGGATGAGCCTGAGGGTCTGAAGGAATGACACTAATAGATAATGTTGAATGAATAACTACTGATCTTGGTTGGGGCTTGATTTATACCAAAAGGTTTGAATATAGAAATAGTATTGCTCTTTAAAACTAATTTCCTGTAAAAATTTGGAATTTCTACCTATAACTATTTCCTTTGGAGATTCAGGCCTTCTGTTTTGTAAGGGTAATCTTCTCACAAAATTTGAAGGCTTCTCATCAAAACGAGGTTATAGCTGGGCATTTACTTCTAAGACACTTGTATAGGCCAGTGTGTTTTTTTGCCCTAAATGATATTTTTTTCTCCCTATGACAAAAATAATATATTTTTATTATAGATAATATCTCTAATTTCACCATCCAGAAAAATTAACATTTTTCTTAGTCTTTTTTTCTGTGTATAGTTTTTTAAGAACAAGATGGGATTGTGCTACATATAAAAAACAAATATCCTAATATTTTCCTATTTAAAAAAATTTATAATATAGAACCATGTTAAAAGGCTATTGTTTTAAACAGAATTCCTTAATCAGTCTCCTATTTTTAGATATTTAAGTTGTTTCTGATTTTATATTGTTACAAAAAAAATGTTTTGATGAACATTCTTGGAGAGTATCTTTGTACGTACTCTTGGTTATTTTTTATAATAAATTTATAGAAATAAAATTTCTAGGTCAAATTACAGGCA
This sequence comes from Rousettus aegyptiacus, assembly GCF_014176215.1. Lineage (NCBI taxonomy): Eukaryota > Metazoa > Chordata > Mammalia > Chiroptera > Pteropodidae > Rousettus > Rousettus aegyptiacus. The sequence continues at coordinate 38,389,200 of NW_023416306.1, read as the reverse complement.
AAAATGTTTGTTTATTATCTCCAAATAGCTCCACAGAAAGATTCTAATGGTTTACACTTCTAATAATCTAGTACTTTTGAGCATACTGTTTAAACACTAATAAGACAGGTAAAAAACAACATATCATTGTTTTAATGATGATCTCTTTGACTATTAAGAGGTTTAACATTTCAAAATACTTTTATTTTCTTGTTCATTTATTATAATGACGGCATTTCTATTTTCTTACCGATTTGTAAAATCTCTGTATGTATTACCCCATATTCTGTCATCTCCACCTCTGTTGTAAATATCGCCATTAGTTCTTTACTTAACTTCTTTGCAATTTAGTTTGCTTTTATTTTGTGTCCAGAGATTTTGGATTTTTACACACAGAAGTCACATCTACTATATATACACACACATACACATATTTTATAATAGATACTACATTTAGTAAGCCTTCCTCCAGTTCAAAATTCTGATATATGGAATTCAAAACAAAAGCAGATTATTTTCTATTATTTGTATATCTTTGATCATCTCAATGTTATAATGGGATAGGCAAGCATTTTAGCAAGGATGTTCAGTTACCTATCTTGAAAGGAAAGTCAATTTAAGGTTTCAACAGAATACTTTAAATGTTTAGATCTTTCTCTTTTAGATCAGAAGAGTTCATTAAATTTAATTAGACCTGATTAGGAAAAGGTATTTAGGTTATGTTCATGTTGTCGAGGATGGTCCCCTGCTCACATTAGTGTTTGTGGGACTTTGATGCAGGCAGGAATGGGGCTTGGTGAGAAGGCAAAAGTGGAAGGCAAGTGGCAGCCAGATGGATATATCGGTACACTGACGCAGAAGCCAGCACAACCTAGGCAGCAATAAGCTCTAACTAACTCTCTTTTGTTCTGCCTCTTAATCATTCTTCAAGGTCTGGCTTAAGTTGCATATCCCTTTTCCATCCCCAGGTTGATTATTTGATCCTTCAAATAGCTGGAGATGTTGGTATTTTCATTATTCCCACTCAATTTAGTTCTTTTCATCTAGTTTTTACTATCTAGTTTTTATACTAAGAAAGAGCTTAAAATATATATTTCTTTCCTTATAAGATTTTAAGCTTTCTTATATAATTTAGCCACAACCCAGACCATGCCAGTCTTTAGAAATACTTGCTGATTTGTTGGTTGAAGATGGAGGCTCACTTCAATACTACTAACATGTACCTAATAAAATATAATTGGACCTCAAGGGATTGTTTGGTTTAAAAAAAAAACACACATAGAATCCTTCAAGTATATATCTCTTTTACAAAAGATATATGTTTAATATATGTCAAGATATACTTTATCAGAATACTGACAGTCAATAAGATCTTGGGCTTGAGTCAGAGGAACTCAGTTTGAATCTCAACCCTGATGCTTACCAGCTGTGTGAGCATGAGCCTTAGTTTCTGTATCTCGAAAATAGGAGTAATACATTTCCTTCCTCATAAAGTTAAATTAAGGTTTAAGCTATGATCCGATTCAATCTGAGTTTCCTCAAAGGGCATCAGAAAAAGGTGACTTAGTTCTTTAGGTGGAACTTCAAGATTTAATTTGAATTTCCTCTAACTCAAGTCATAGCTGTTGGAGTGGTAGAAATCAAAACTCAAATCATAACTGAACAACTAGAAATCCCCAATTCAGTTATTCATAGAGCCATTTTGTTTTGGAAATTGTTTCACAGTTGAGTTGTTGGGTTTTTCCCAACTCAATCTGTACACATTATTAAATCCGGAATGAGTGAGCCTGTAGCACATCTGGCAAGGGGAAGGAGGCCAAATTCCAATTCTCTATGCCCAAACTCCCCATGAAGTTTTCCTGTGGGTGCAACAATGTTGTTTTTGACTCTTAACATTGAGCCATGTGTGCCATGCTTGTGGGTGGCTGTTAAGCAGCTGTCATTTTCAATCTGCAAGATGGGTAGAGATACAGTTATTATATGTTTGGGGGGCAAAATTCCTCTCTTCCCAGCCCCATGATATGTTTTGACTCCAATATTCCATTTTCCTGACGTGTGGGTAATCTCTCATGGACATCTGGAGGCATCGTGCAGGAAAGCAGGATATTAGCGATGAGTTTCTCCATGTGGATCTGAAAGAAGTCTTTTTGCCTGTAATTTGTGAAGTTTTTGTGAAGCTCTTTGGGATCCTTCTGGATAAAGAACCTTTTCTAAACCTCCCTTATTATGATGATGACTGCTGGCAGACTCGAAGTTACACATGTGCGTTGGGAGGACAATATATTCTCTTTGTACCCACATAAAACTTCCATTTATCTATACAAATATCTTTGAAAAGAGCAAGCCGAAATGTCTTCTCTCCAGCTGGGGTGCTGTTCTGTTGTTGTAGCACAGCAAATTGGGTCAGCGTCCAGCTTTGCATCAGCACCTGCTCAGCCACATAATGGGGGAATGAGTGCTTCTATAGTGACGATGGCAGTGTGCTGCAAACCTGTGCCCAGGATCACCCTGGACAGCTACTAACGCCTCCGGGAGAGCCGATCGTTCAGATCGCTGCCTTTGTTGCTCTTGTCTGGGAGTAAAGACATTACTAAAAGGAAAATTGTTCTTTTAACTCCTACTTTTGAACTCTTTCTGTACTCTCTGAGGAGAGTGATTTTTAAAAGTTAGATTTTGTACGTATGTGCCAATTTGGAGAAGGAAATGTCTCTAATGCACAGGAATACCGGGAACTATAGATTTTTCTAGAGACGAAAGGTAGTGGTTTAAGATTGATTAAAAAGGCTTTGGCAGTTGAATAAACAGAGCTGTGGATGTAATGGAATGAGAGCTAGACACAGTCAGGGCCGTCTCAGATCTTAAATTCACCATCCACTTGCTGTGTAACCTTGTCTCAGTTTCCTCATCTATGCAAGAGAACAGTGGTCCACAACCTTTTTAGCACCAGGGATTAGTGCTCCTACAACAATCTAATGCCTGATGATCTGAGGTGGAGCTGAGGCAGTGATGCTAATGCTGGGAAGCAGCTGCAAATACAGATGAAGCTTCACTTGCTCTCACAATGCTCACCTCCTACTGTGCAGCCTGGTTCCTAATAGGCTGTGGACTGGTTCTGATCTGTGACCCGGGGATTGAGAATCCCTGAAATAGAGGGTTAGTGTGAAGATGAAAAGAGCAGAGTGCCTGGCATATAATGGGTAGCCATTAAATATTCATTAACCTCAAAGAGTAGCTGTGCATAGGAGGGCTTGCATCAGTCAATATAGGTAAGAGTTCTCTGCGGTAATATACAAGCCCCAAATGTTACTGACTTAAACTGAAAGGTTTATATTTGTCATACTTTGTGTCCACTGAAGTTCACTATTGACATGGTCATGGTCCTTAATTTGAGGTCCAGGCCCACTGGACAACCACCATCTTGTCATCATGGAACTGCAATTAAATAACTGCAATTTCTGGCCTGGAAATGAAGCATGTCCTTTCTGCTTAGAACTCACGAGCCAAAAGCTGTCACATGGTTACTTCCAATCACTAGTGAGCCAGTAGATAAATTCTAGTTTTACTCTAAACAAAGAACCCAGTCATTTGGCAAGTAGCACTAATGACTTCTGCAGTATCTACTGAGCAGGGTCTGTTTGATATTCTATGTATCAAAGTATTTACCTATTCATTGTAATAGTCATTTTCTCTCTCTTTTGTTGACTTTTAATATTGACTTGTTCTCTTTATTATTATTATTATTTTTATATGGAACACAAGAAGAAAACTTTATATTTTCATAGAATGGGCAAATAAGGCTATATTTTACTTTACTCTGGGCAGTGTTAAGCAGTACTGCCTAGTTTCACCTTTTTTTAAGGTTGTGGGAAATTGTAGAGGAGGATGGAGCATGAGAAGGTGGAGGGAGCAACCATCTGAGAATTTTATGGAAGGATATTTATCTTATTTAGGGGTAACTAGAATAATCATAGAACTTAGGCTGGTTATATGGCTAGGCTAAAAGAGGGAAGAACTTTAAAATATCTACTGTATGCTTGAAAAAAAAACCAAAATCGATGATTTTTTATATTGATATTTTTTCCCTTTTGGGAATCTTAATTTCCCTTGGCTGTTAACTGTATGCTAACATAGCTGTCTGCCTTGAGCAATTTGAAAAAGGGACCGAAGGAATCTAAATTTTTATTGGTATTGCTGACACTGTTAATTGGCTCCCAATATTCATTTTTCCTTCTAACTTATCCTGACTTAGCTAGAGAATGAAGCCTCGCCATGACTGATGGAAGCAGATCCTCCCCACAACATTACTTTTTGGATATAATTGGCATTTATCGACTACCCATTATTGCAAGTCTCTCTTACAGATAGGCATGATGGCCATATAGTAAGTCTTAGCTGATGGGATGTGAGCAGAAGTGAGGGGAGCAACTTCTAGGCTGAGTTGTTAATAGGACTTCCTTTTCTATCTTGCTGGCTGGAAAAAGGTGACAACTTTCTGGAGCAGTCACTTTGAACCCATGTTGAGAAACCACATATTAAGAATGACTCTCATGATCTTGGACTGACTGCCTATCTTTGAACTTCTATATGAGAAAGAACTAAGCTTTCTATACTGATCAAGCCATTGCATTCTGGGTGGTGTGCTTTTCTATAGCAGTTTAGTCTATACCATAACGTAACAACTTTCCTCTTTTCAGGCTTAGTTTTATTTTCAACATCAATATTTTCATTGATTTGATCTCTTCTTTACTATTTCATCTTCATTTATATTGAAAAGCATGGGGTAGTATGGTCCTCTGCTAATTATGAGTTTAGGGCTGTACTGACTCTTTTTTTTTTTTTTTTAATTTTTACCCTCTTAAATTCATCAGGCCCCAGTGAACACAAGGATTGTTGAATTCCAGGTTGTACCAAGGACTTGTTCCTCCAAACCAATATTCTTATATCATTAGGTCTATTTTATCCATCCAGGAAAGTTATTTTACCTAATACAAAACCAAACTCTGTGTGATTAACATTCTGAAATGCAGTAAAAAGACTCCTAGGGTTTAGTGGCCTTATAAGCATTATGAGATGAATAGTGGAGGTATGTTTAGGTATGAAAATAAGCCTAATTGGTCTTTGCACAGGCCTATTTTCTTCATTTGGTTCCACTTCATAGTTGAATATAAGGCTGGAGTGGAGGTCTGCAGTTTTAGAAAATGTGACTGGCTTATTCTCAAGAAGGTAGACCTTTTCTAAAGAGCTGATGCCCTGTGTGGTAGGAAGGTTTGCACAGTAAAGAAATTAAATCAGCTATAGCTGGGACAAGATGATGAGACAGCAAGTATTCTTTGGGGGAGACTGGGGTTTTTACCTTTCCACTTGGTCATTTGATGGTTTATTTAGTGTCTTGAAATGGAATAAAAATTAGTGGGCTGTTTTTCTAAACTTTCCTTGCCAAATTCACTTCCTAATGGGTAAAAACAGACCTAATCCATGCTCCACCCCTCACCCAACACACACAGCATTCATTTCATTGGTAAAATAATGGGAAATCCAGCCAGTCACCTTGTTCTTCCCACAGAAGGTCGAGCTGGGTGGCGTTGACAGCTGTTTAGATGAAACCAACTGAATCAGAGAACCGAATGAATTTGTTGTTCTGGCATCTTGGAGACTAAAAGCATATTATTGGTAGCATGTTTTGCTCAGCATTCCAGTAACCTTCAAGAAGAGTTAGTGATCATAATACGTGGTTCATCTAAATAATTTAGTGAAAAACCAGAATGCTGGGTGTTTAATTGTTTTTTCACTAAAAAAAGAGGATGTTTAGAGGATAAAAACATGAACATGTTTTCCTGTAGAATTTTGTCTCACTCTTTTTTATTTCTTTTATTTTTATACCCAAGCAGGTTATTGCATGTTATATAGCAAAGTATAATACCATGTATTATAACATGTATTTATGCAAAAAGTGTTGTTCATTCACAGCCTAAAATTCCTGTCAGAGAATTTACATTCAATACATTGCTCTGTTAAGTGACTTAAATATTTTAGAGCTAGGGCTAGAACTCAGTGATTCTATGAATTCATATTATTAAATTATTTATAAATATGATTAATGATTATAGGATAAAATACCATATTTTAATCTATTGCTTTATATTTCTATTATAAAGTCATAATTCTCATTTGTTCAGATTTTACAGTCACTTAACTTTCTGATGCAAATGTACCTTAGTCATAACACACAAACGTTTTTATCACAAATTTGCTTTAGTTTTTTTCACCTGTATAACATCTGTTTCTAATACTGAAATAATGATGGAAGTAACTCATTTGAATTAGTAGGATCACATAAAAGAAGAGCATGTTCACTCGGCAACTCTAAAAATTATTACACATCATCTTAACTTACTGAATTGGGAAAATGGAGTAACGATCTAGGGAACTCTATAGGAATGAGCTGTATTGAAACAATCAATGCAAATAATAAATCTTGTCAGATTAATATAACTTTTTGTTATGATCTAGTAGAAAACCCTGTGACTTAAAAAAGGATAAAGGGCAGTGAGGTTGGTAAAATTGAATCTAACTTTAACATATAATTCGATTATCAATAAATCTTGGCTAGCTTCTACACCCATAGGTGATTAAGAGTTTCTTGAAACATCCACTATTTTTATCTATATTACACCAAACCATCGGGATTAGGAGTTTTATACTCAAATGCTTGCTGAGTCTAGGTAGTTGATTAAATATCTGAACCTGAAAGTATAAGGCCATAGCGAATGATGTGACTGCAGAGAACTGGAGAATTCCAGTGGCTGCCCAACTCCGGCCAGTGGTTACCATTGTGTGCATCTGGGTTAGGTGAACAGATATTCCAGTTTTCAAGAGAAAATGGAAATCTGAGTTTTTATTGTAAATTCTACCAATTTTAAGTGTTGTCATGAAGTTTGATTTCAGGCTGAAAATTTGAAATCTCTAAACTAGAGATTTATTGTAAAAAATGTATTTAATCATGCTAATATTTTCTTTTCACTGTCATTCATTGGGGTGAAAATTTCTTCATGACTCTCTCTCAGTGAAAGACTAGTTTTGGGGCATAAACATGATATCATATCTTGGAGTCAGTGAATTTATTCAAGTTATTTATAATCTCGTAGTTCTTGTATTTGGAAATAAGAGGGTGCTATGTAAATTCCGTGATAACCTTGACTTAGGTGGGTAAAGTAAGCAACTCAGAATTTGCCATAAATGTGAAAATTTAGCTGAAATGAACAAGTTAAAGTTCCACTGATAGAAGTAGAATTGCTCACTTAGGAATCAAAAAAGAAACACACATCCATTATGTAAACATAAAATAACTGATGTATGTAAAAACAATGGCCAGAAAAATCCTTGAAGTCACAATGACTTGAAAGTTAAATGTCATCTTTTATAAATTGTATGACCCAGGGTAGGTTAGGATATAAGAAGAGGTCAGAAAATGTCTTTATCTTCAACCGTATATGCTGTAACACCTGAAAGTTTATGAAGCACTTGTACCATATAACTAATCCGTTTTATGTAGCCAGCATATTTTCCTAATAGACTCAGCTAAGGTACAATACCACTTCAAGGAGGTATAAAAAATAAAAAGAGGGTCCAATCCAAATAAGAGAGAGAATGAAAAGACACAAGGAAGGACTCACCAAAGTGTATGGATTCTGGAGCCAGAATGCCTGGGCTTGGGTTCTGGCTCTATCGTTAATCTGCAAGTTACTAACCCTCTTTGTGCCTAAATTTCCCAATCTTTTAAACTGGGATGGTAAGAGGATCCTCGAGGACACATACTAGGTGCTGTATAATTATTTGATATTACTATTAATATTATACAGTTAACTAGAATAATTTAGCGAAGGAACAAAAAGGAAGAAAATAGCGTGATCGTTACTATGTATTATGTGCTTAGCACTCTATAGATTGACCTACTTATTCCTCACAATAAGCCTCTGTGTTTGACATGAGTATCCTCATTTTACAGGTCTAAGACTCAGGCTTAGTGAGGTTAAGTGCAGTTGAAACTTTTTAAAGCAACTTTCACATAACTGCCTTTCTATATTAATCAATACTCCCCATTCCATCTGTAGAGCACACACTGGTACTCATGGCTTCTCAAACATCTGTGGTTAGGAGGATTCTCTGGTACATGTTCTGAGTACTTCTGCTCCCGTCAGGTGAGTTGTGGATCTGCCAAGACTCATCTATGTGTGTTTCTCAAACTATGTATATGTCTTGTAATCAGGCCTGGCCCTAACATTGATGGGGCCATGGACAAGAGTACAGATGGAGGTCCATATCCCTTGGGTCTGAATATTTAAAGATATAATCAAGCTAAAAAACTCTAAAGAAAATAATGTTCTATCTTCCTTATGGTAAATAAATCTTCATAATAATCTAGAAAACCAGGTTCAAATGATCGGTTCTCAAAAATCTTTGTTGTTCCGTGCAAAGCATGGCACCACAAAGAGGTCCTATCCTAGCCAGCTCATCCTGCAGCCTTCTGCCATCTTTTTCAACCTCGAATCTGTCTCACACTACAAGGGGTCTCATGTAGTATATGAACAACTTAACCCATGCTTCCACACTTGGTTCATGCCCAAACTTTGATCATGCTATTTATTTTTAACTGAGGTTTAACTGACATACAATATTATATAATTTCAAGTGTACAACATAATGATTTGACATTCATATATATTGCAAAACGATCACCCCAATGTCTAGTTGCCACTTGTCACCATACAAAGCTAATACACTATTATGGTCTATAGTCCCCATGCTGTATATTATATTACCATGAGTTATTTGTTTCATATATGGAAATTTATACCTCTTGATTCCTTTCTCTTATTTAGCCTTCTCCCCAGCTCACCTCCTCTCTGGCAACCACCAATTTATTCTCTGGATCTATGGGTCTGGTTTTATTTGTTTATTTTGGTTTTTAGATTCCACATATAAATGAAATTGTGTGGTAGTTGTCTTTCTCTATTAACTTATTTTACTTAGCATAATACTCTCAAAGTTTACCCATGTTATCATAAATGAGGAAATTTTATTCTTTTTTAATGACTGAGTAGTATTCCGATATATATCTACCACATATTCTTTATCAATACATCCATTGATGGACATTTAGGTTGTTTATATATCTTGACTATTGTAAACAATGATGCAATAAACATTGGGGTGCATATGCCTTTTCCAATTAGTGTTTTTATTTTCTTTGACTAGATACTCAGAAGTGGAATTGCTGGATCATATGGTGGTTCTACCTTTAATTTTTTGAGGAACCTCCATATTATTTTCCATAATGGCTGTATCAATTTACATTCCTACCATCAGTGTATGAGGATTCCCTTTCCTCCACTTCTTTGCCAACACTTGTTATTTCTTGTCTCTGATAATTACTATTCTGACAGGCATGAGATAATATCTCATTGTGGTTTTGATCTTCATTTTCCTGGCGATTAGTGATTTTGAACATCTTTCATGTTCAAAATACATGGCCATCTGTATGTCTTCCTTCAAAAAAGGTCTATTCAGATCCTCTTCCCATTTTTTAATCATTTTTTTGAAATTGAGTTTTATGAGTTTATATATTTTGGATATTAACCCCTTATTAGATACATGATTTGCAAACATCCTCTCCCTTTCAGTAGAATGCTTTTTCATTTTGTTGATAATTTCCTTCACTGTACAGAAGCTGTTTTGTTTGATGTAGTACCATTTATTTATTTTTGCTTTTTTGCATTTGTCTTTGGAATCAGGTCTGAAGAAAAAATGCTAAGACTGATGTCAAGGAGCTTACTACCTGTTTTCTTCTAGAAGTTTCATGGTTTTGAGCCTTACATTCAACACTTTAATACATTCTGAATTAATTTTTATATATGGTATAAAATAGCTGTCGTTTCTTTTTCTTTTTCTTTCTTTCTTTCTTTCTTTCTTTTTTTTTTTTTTGCATATAGCTGTCTAATTTTCCAAGCATTATTTATTAAAGGGACTGTCTATCTGTGATATTTGGTTAGGGAATTTACAAGCCTTGAAATATGCTTTAGAAATTGGAAAGTGGCTTCAAGATGGACCTTTTACTTTGGTTCTATTGAAGGGAACATGACAAGAACAAGAACCACTTCCTAAGCATGGGCTAGAACAGGGATCCCTGTTCCTGTGTCTAGAAGAGGTATTACTAGTGACAGTCATTCAATTAAATATTCTGCACAATGATGAACTGTTAGCATGCAAAAGCATGACTACTATTTCTATGAAAACTATGTTGGAAACTTTTGAGAGTCTATGTATGAGTTGCTGAAACATCATTATTATATTAAATGTGAGCAAAATGTATTAAAATTTTGGAAGAAAAATAAGAATATTTCTTGTATTCAGCTTGATTACCAAAGTGCTAATTTTCTTTATCAAGTTCAGGAATTTAAAATTATAGATGATACATTAGGGATATAATTTATACCAGAAAAATCATTGAGAAACTCCAATCTGTGGACTCTTATTTCAAGAAATAGATGTACTCTGTAATAAAAAGAAAAGTGAATTTATACTTATTCACTTAAAATAAAATGGAAGAAAAATTCTTTATAATTTCAAAGCATATTTTCTTCTTGAATCAAAGTTTTTTTTTTTTTTGACTGACCAACTTCCAATTTGAAATTATTGGAAAGACAAGCTTCTCCTGTAACTGGCCCAGGGTTAGGGAGGTGCTGGGTTGGAAGGGTTGGAGTGAAAAAATAGGTTTATCTTACTGCAAAGATTGTGCCCTTAACCTCTATGCTCTAGTATTAAGAATGAAATAAGTATTATGCCATCCATGTGTGCAGCATTCAGTAAATCTTTTTTGAATAATTGAATGTTGACTATACCGGGATTATGTCTTAACTATGGATTAGTTTTCAAGAGGGGTTATGAAAAATCCTGAATAATAAGTATGTTTATCTAATATATTTTTTGGCTTGGATGCTTCAAGACAAATGTTTATATTGTTGCATTCTGTGACTCAATAGATTGACCCTAATACTAACCTCAAAGAAAATATTCATTGTTTTTTTCCTCAGTTTTGACTATATGAGAGCCTTATGACTCTTTAAAAATAGCATATATTTTTCCTGCGCAATATCTTAAGGAAGGCTTGCTTGAAAGATGGAAATAGTTGAGTGAGAAACCTGGGAGAGATGTACTAACTCAAAATGACTTTAAGAAAGATAGTCAAATGATAATAAAAATGAAAACCCAGCAGAAATACAAAATATTACCAACAGAATTCTAAGCAGTTGCGCATGTGACCCTTTCATAAAAGAGAGAGAGGAGCATGTTCATAATTTTCTCTTCGTGAGGTGGTAACTCTCCTAAAAACTCTTAAAAACCTCAAGAGTAGTTGGTTGTATGGTTGGAGTACATGGCCCTTCTCCTCACTAGGATGAAGGTAGGTTTTAGAGATATTCACGTGCTACACACTTGTAGCAATGCAAGGGGGAAAAAATCAATGGGCTGTCTTGCTCCCTTAAATTATTGTCTCCACTGATTTTCAAAAATAACTTTTGTGAAGTATGAATTGGTATCCTTAGAAGATAATATAAAGAACATAATACTCCTTTTCTTTCCTTTTACTTCTTTTGTGGAAGACCTCCTAAAATTTCGAGAATAACGCTTCTGAAAATGATCTGCAGTTTCTGTGCTTCTCACAATGTTTGGAAACCTGAATTTTCTAAGTCAACAGATACCTTTACAACAGGACCAATGTTGTTGCTAAAGCACTGACTTTCTCAGTCTCTAATTAGGGACTTAAAACTTCTGGGTACCTCCATATATATTTCTCAAACACTAGTGTGTATATGAATCACATGGAGGTCTTGTTAAAATACATCCTCTGATTTAATAGGGTCTTAAATTGTACATGTATAACAAACTCCTGGTTGATGCCATTGCTGCTGGTCTCAAGACCACATTTTGAGTAGCAAGGACCAAGGCAACAGCTCTTACCTAAGCATGCAATGTTCAAATTGAGATTCTGAAATTTAGGAAAGTGGTAGGAAAACTGGGTCTTAGAAACACAGTCTTTGTTTATAAATATCAGAAGGCAGAATTAATGAGAAAAAGGAAAACAAACAACAATAGAACAACATTCCTACTAAACTTCTAGCTTAGACACAGTAGTCAAAGCAGAAAATTCTGCAGTGGGTGGGAAGTGTTATCTACGGAAATCTGAACTGGTTTTAGAGAAGGAGTATGTCATAAAGCACAGCAAACATTTTGCACCTATGATAGTTACAAGCAAATCCCAGGCCAAACTTCTTAGCAACTGCTAAGTAGATTCCACTTTCTCCCTTGATCTCATCATTCCAAAGCTGAGAATGCAATTATAGCATTTAACACAAACCGGAATAAACCATCATGGAATTAATAAATTATCTTACCCATGAAGAGTAATGATAAATTTATTAGATGTTTAGAGAAAAACACATTGAGGCTTATGTTCATCTTAGTCAGCTAAGAAGAGAAAAGTCTGTGGCCAGAGCAGATATCGGCTGATTTGTCTTTCTTGGAACACTGAGACTTGAGTCAAAATGTCAGAATAGGCAAGGAGATAAAGGCACAAACAAAGATTAGGATGTGGTATTCTTCCAACCTCCTTTTTTTTTTCCATCAGGCAAGTCATTCAGTGTGTGACTATACCAGGGCTTGTGCAGTAATCACAACAGCCTCGCACCACCAGTTTCTAGATCATGGTGCCACGTAGGCAACTGAGAAAAGGAAGAAAGTAAGTTAGGAAAGATAATGGCAAAACCAAGATAGGCGAGATTCCTATTTCTCATCAAAGAGTATTTTAGAAAAAGGAAGTATAGAGTGAATTTAGATGACAATTTTGCAACTAGAGAAAGTCGAATTAGGAGAATCGAAATTAGATACAATGGCACTTCCTTTGGCAGGGTGAGAGTTAAATTCTTCCATATTCTAGTGACATTTAATAAAGCTGACCAAATTTCCTGGCCCTTTCTAGGATAAATAAGTCCTCAGAAACCCTGCAAGCTACACATGCTTGTTTTCTATACTTTTGTTTTTTGTAGCCTAGTGGTTAAGAACACTCGAGGGGTTAGCACTAGCTTGAAAGCTAGGCCCTCTAGGTTCAAATCCAGTTTCTACCACTTACAACCTGAGAAAACTTGAATGTGTTTTCTGCTTTCTTGTGTTCCAATCTCCTGTTTTGAAAAATGGAAACAATAATAGTCTCTTCTCAATAAGATTGTTATGAAGGGTTCATGAGGTAGGATTACATAAAGTGCTTAAAACAATGCCTAGAACTGGGTAAGCACTATTTAGGTTAGCTGTTATTATCATCATTGTTGTTTTGTTATTATTTTCATCATATTTATGATTAAGCATGCAGAGCATCATGCTTTCCATAAACAACCTTACAGGCAAGGCCAGATAAAATGAAGATAACTTGAAAATGATTTCTGATAGTACTGTTAATTATAATATGGAGGAAACTGTTCTCTAGAGAAGCAATTGTTATTTTGATTGGGTCTTATGTTAATATATTGTTTGTTTTTTAAGTTCAACAATTGAATAGCTATGGTGAACCAGAGTAAATTAGACATTAGTCTCTATGATTTTTGCTTGTGAAGCTTTGATTCTAGAGGAGGATATAGGGCAATTATGACTCTTTCCAAAGTGCTCTGTAGCATTTGTAACGTCACAGCTTCCACAATTGTACTTCCTTTTGCTAATTTCTGTTAGCTCAAATTTTCCTTTTTTTATTTTATTTTATTTTATTTTATTTTATTTTATTTTATTTTATTTTATTTTATTTTATTTTATTTTATTTTATTTTATTTTATTTTATTTTATTTTATTTTATTTTATTTTATTTTATTTTTTTATGTTTCATTTAATGGAGATGCCTAGACCAAGGCTTTGTGTAAAATGGCCATTAGTAAATTTGGTGGGATGGTCTTGGAGTGCAGAAAATCTAAACACATCTTAGAAGTAGAACAGCCATTTTCTCTTGCTACTTTCTTGCTGTCCCGGGCTTGTCACATTCCAGTTTCCACCATGTACATGCCTAGAGCCTGAGAAACGCTGTCCTTGTATGCTGGGCCAGAAAGAAAAATCTGAGCTGAGAGATATGACTGCTCTAGTGTTTGTTTATTGGGGGCTATATACTTTTAATTCTGGCTTTAAATTTCACAACTAGAAATGCAGTTTGTGGGGCAAGGGACAGGTGAATTTCCAAAAGCGATCTTGGAAGGTTGATTTTTAGAATCCCTGAAGATGGGAATAAAAGAGGGACCTTTTAAGTAAACCAAGTGCCCACAATGGCTTTATTACCACACTGCTACTTCACACTGTAGATTACACGAAGGCCTGGAGACTAATTTCAGCAACAGTCACAATTTACTAGCTATAGTGGGCCTCAGATGAATAGTTTCTTGTAAAATCAGTGGCAGCTTTATCCTAGCAGAGCACAAATAAATCAGCTCTTATTATTCCACATTCATTTAATCCTGGGACATTAGTCAGTGAGACCTTTCTGCAGCCTAATAACAGCAGCAGCAGCAGTTTTTCTTTATGAGAGTAGTTGTTCATCCTAAATTAGAGCCAACATTAGGCAGAGGCAGAAACTTTTGCTGGATGATTTAAAGATATATAATATGAGACCATAAGAGTGTATGAAAACTGCACCCATGTGTATAAATAGAGCAGGGCCATAATTTTTCTGTGGGTGGATTACTTTAGAACATGGGGCTTATTTTATCTCTCTTTCATGAGAGTTTCCTTTGTTGCAGGTGATGCTGTTATCCTTTCTCTCTTGATGTGATTCAAGTGTCCTTTTATCTCACTTGGGAGGTGGGTAGGCATTGAAGTTGCATTCTCCTATTTCTGTTTACCTAGAAGGAACTCAACCAATTTCCAGCCTGGTAGAGGAGGATGCAAGAGAGGTATGTCTAGAATATGCACCTGGGTATTTCAGTTTGCTGAGCTGTTGCTCAAATCAAACACATAACCAAGCCCAAATAAAAACTTTTTTATTTTAGTTAAGCTTAGGTCATAAGTTTTCTGTCATAGCATTGCTACATAGGGGAAGAACATGATTTGACTCACATTGTTGCTGAGGTACTTTCAAATAAACCTTCTGCATATACAAATTGGCTTTACTCCAGGGATGTGCAGGGCTTCTAAATAAAGAAGACTGTTTTTTTTTTTCTCATTCACAACATAAATATGATCTTAGTAGTAAACTGTGGGCTAATTCCATACAGGATACTCTTTCAATCTCCATTAGGAATAATATATCAGGAAGATATCAACTTAACAAAAACACACATAAAATCACTTGTTCATCACAAGCAAATGGAGAATCAAAAATGAATTTGTTTACTCCTACATATAGTGTGTAAATCACTTTTACTATATTGAGTTTATATACTAATACAGTGCTCTTGACAGTTCAGCAAGTGTTAATTGAATACCCACTATGTGCTCTCCACAATGGAATTTTATGTAGATCTGCTTGTTCGAAATGTAATTTGTGGTGTGTGTGTGTGTGTGGTAGAGAGAGAAAAAAAATAATCAGCCCAGACCATTGGATTCCAGGAATATAAGCAATGGAACTAATATAAAATTGAGATACATTTTCCATTATATGGATATAAAACACAGTTATTATAACTAGGTGTCATTGCATTTGACCAGTGAATTCTAGCTCATTCATTTAATGAGAAAGAAAATATTCTGACACAAATTCTATTATTTGGAGACAAAAAAGATAGACACCACAAACTGAGGAATACTATATACTAGTATTAAGGAGTTATTTAGATAGACAGTATTCATATTGAATTATTTTTCTGTGGCTAAAATGCTACCCTGAGTCTTTCAACACAATACATATGTAGTCAAAACAGATTTTGTTTTCCCAGAAGACTATATCAATATACATGATCGTTCCTCTCAGGAAGAATTATATTGGTTTCAGGAAAAACACACCAGAGAATTTAAGCAAAATCCACATAGAAATCAGGGTAGTCTTTCTTGGATACTGGTTTTTCTATAGCATACTGCCCCATTATGAGTGGAGGGTTCCTTTTCATCGGAATCCCTGACCATATGGGTTTTTGTGCCAAGCATCCTGTTGATTCCTTGGGCATACAAAATGATCCACAGAGAATGTCTAACAAAAAGCCAGTATAGCAACTGGAGAAATGATGCCACGTGGTCATGGTCTTATTCTCATGGAGCAAGACTAACATATTATTAAGCAATGATTTTACAAATAGATGATTAGCTCTGTGAGCACAACAAATATCCTGTCTTTCTTTTATAGCATCTTCAAAGATTAATATAACACTTAGCATGTAGTAGATGTACATTGTGTTGCCAACTGATTTATTAATAATTATTGATGAAAATTATTAAATAGAAAGTTATCAATCTTTAGATACATATTTTCTAAGATTAGTTTCTTCTATTTTTTTGCATTATTCTTATATACTAACTTACTTATAACGTTTATAGTAAAAGATTTCCTAGAACTAAAAAAATGAAATAGCAAAGTCTTTAGTTACATTTGTATCAGTAGAATGAGGAAGAATTGACAATTATTTGTATAATTTTGGCAACGAGGCTTAGAATATGAAGGTAATTAATGGCACTTGTAGGTCGAACTCTTGGCTTATAATCATGAGACTACTTAATCTTGACTGCTCCTTAAAAATGTATTTAGTACGGAAGTTCTTTTCCTGCCCTGAGTGAAGTCTTATAACTTTTCTTATTGCTCTTAGATTTTTGAAAATCCAGGTGACAAAATAATTAAAATTCCAAATTTGCTTTAAAATTGCTTTCTCCCTGACTCTAGCTAGGGCTTCTTCATTCTTTCCCTATTCTTCTTTCTCTAGCTCACTTCCTGTGGTTTCTGATCTGTTTGGGTTTGAGTGACAGATGGGAGGAGACCTAAGGGTTGCCAGAAAGTTCACACTTGACTGATACTCTGAGGCAGTCAAGTATGCTTGGCACTCTCAGGCAGTTATGAAAAACCTTTTCTCTTGAGTGCTTTCATGAGTATGGTAGGGAATTTGCTCCTCCCCGTTTTTGGGATGTGTTATCACTATTTTATTGATTTATCTCTTTTCTGTCTGGCTGCTTGCTCCTTTTAAAGCCTTTAGGAATTCTTTGGCTTCCATCTTCTGAGATTTCTCTTAAGCAGACTTCTCTGTACTGACACTAAAAGATATCAATACAACTTTATTTTATGCTTGGACTAACATCTGGTCTAAGAGAACGTCTCATTTTTTTTTTTTTGTCCCCGCGACACTATAAAAATCCATTCTCTGATTCAGTATTCACTTATTAAGTTCACCTGTCACAGGACCAATCAGGCTCTTACATATCCTGACAAATACTATACCCTCATTATAGGTGGGGGCGGTTAAAGAGTCATCATAGAGTTTCTGTTACTATGCAAGTCCCCTCAGCCCCACTACCTCTGTTGGCATCTGTTATTTTCACACCTTTGATGAAACTGAAACAGGAAGACCTTTCAATGTTCTATTGTGTTGAGTTGTACATTTTTGAAGAATTTATTTAAATGATTGTGCTCTTTCTGTAGTATTCTTAGTCTCCACTTGGCCTAGTCTATACTGGATATTTTATATATAATTTCGAACCTGCATATCTGCTGTGCGTTGGGGGAAAAGAAGGAGACATAGAAAAGAGTACTTTTTCTTGTTTGTATCAATTTTTTTTTCATGCAGATATTACCCAAAACATTGCCACATTTTCATTTTACTGATATATAACTAGAAACTAGAAACAAATATTATATGAGCTCTATTTTGTGGGCTAATTGTCTGTTTTGCATTTTAATTTTGGAATCTGAATAACTTCAGCTATGAGTCTGCATGAGTCTTTTAATGAAAATTATAGCTTTCATACATATCTATAGTTGTGGGGTAGGAGAGAAAAAATGAAGAGAGGAGTAAGAAAGAGAATAATTGGTAGAAGAAAAAAAAAGCCCTTTTTGTTTAAGTACCTAACTGTAATTCTCAATGCTTTACGTCTGTGGACTAAAACCTATATTCTTTGCAAAGGCAAATATTTTCCTACTGAATTTTAAAATCTGCAGAAGTTTAGAGATAATCTTGTGCAACCCCTTTATTTTATGGTTTACATTGTATAATGAGTTGGAAAATTAATCTCTTTTACTCTTAAAGTCCTCAGTTCTATAAAGCTGAATCTTATATTTTAAATAATTTTTTTTATTCCAAGTTACATAATGGAATATGGCAGAGGTGGAGCTAGAACTATTTCAATATGTCAAGCTTTATTTTTCGGTGGGAGTTAAAACTGGAAAGAGATTTTCCAATATTTAATTTAGGGTCTTATTTTCCATGGGGTCTAAGACAAAAATGTAGTGGTCATTGGGGATTTCTACACCACTTATGTCATTCATGCTTAATATGTCTTCCTAGAATGAGAGAGTGCATGCAGTCGGGTAATGGTGACAGATATGGAGGTAGCACAGGTCATGACACTCATGATTACTCTAAAACATTTCACTGATTTCTCCCAAGAAGCTTCTCAGAGCCAGAACAAAACAACTTTAGTAAATGCAGTTTATGAAGAGATGATGAGAAATATTGGTATATACAACTTAATTGTACATGCATTCTGAATATTTTAAAAGATTACCTATGGAGGACAAGACACATCCTTAATTTATCAGACTCTAATATATATTTGTATTTTGTTTTTTGTTTTTTTGTTTTTTTCACTATTTCTCAGACAGCTCCGGGATACTAGGCAACTTAATTCTATGTTCTTTGAATTATCTTTAGAATGTAACAAAGTACCCTAAAAGTTAGTAGCATTAACAATAATTGATTTATTATGCTCCTAGATTGTCAGAAATTTTGAAAAGATACCGTGAAGATGGCTAGTCTGTGTTCCATGATGTCTGGAGCCTCTGCTGGTATCACTCAAATGGCTGAGGTGACCTGAAGAAGTGTCATTTTAACCCACCTGTATGGTGTCTGGAATGAAAGATTGGGTCAGTTGTAGTTATTGATCAGAAACCCTTTTGTGGTCTGCCCAGCATGGTAGCCTGAATAGTCAGATTTTATATGTGGTGACTCAAGATTCAAAGACCAAGAGAGCAAGGTAGAAGTCATGTGGCCCTTTATAACTTAGAATTGAAAGTCACCCATTGTTACTTCTACCACACTCTATCACTTTATGCAATCACAAGTCCACCCAGACTCAAGGGGAGGGGACATAATTTATAGATCTTGATGAAGGAACATCAAAGATTTATGGCCATGTTTTAAAAGCAATACACCTTAGTTAATCCCTTTCTTACTTTTTTATTACCGTTGTCATACTTTGAAATTTTACTTATATTTAAATCTCACAAAAGATTAATTTTAAGAATAAATATTCACATTCATCCTCATATGTACCCTGTTGTGCTTTAATTATTCTTGCATCTCTTTATTTCTGTCTGAGATAATTTCCCTTCTAGAACAACTTCCTTTATATATACTTTAGTGTGAATCTTCTGGTTTGTTTGTCTAAAAATCTTACTCCTCTTTCACTTTTGAAAAAGAGTTTTCACTGAGTTTATAATTCTAGGTGGGCATTTAAAAAATATTCTATTTTTTTGCACCCATTTAAAAAATATATCAACTATGAAGCTTCTATTTTTTTTTAAGATAATGTCTTTTTCCTTATTGCTTTTAACTTTTTTTTTGTCTTTGTTTTTTTTTTAGCTCTTTGATATGGTGTTCTTTGTAGTTACTCTACTATCATTTCTTAAACATATGGTTCTATGTCTTTCATTGGTTTTGGAAAATAGTCAGGTTTTATCTTTTGAAACTGTATTCTATCCTATCTTCTCTCACTTCTGCTTTGGGAACTCTAATTACATATATGTTAGACTTTTAACACATATGCTCTTTTCTGTACTTCTCATTTTTTTTTTTTTTTTGGATTCTGAATACTTAGGTCTGGATATTTTTTAATTGAGCATTCTAGTTAACTAATTATCTCTTCTGAATCCAATCTGCTTTTCAGACAATCCTTTGTGATCACCTTAATTTCAATCATTGCATTTTTATTTGTTTATTTATTTTTAAAAGTTTTAAAATTTTTAAATTTTTTATTATAGTAACATTGGTTAACGAGATCCAGTAAGTTTTAAGTGTACAATTCAACAGTAAGTCATATATATTTTGCATTGTGTGTTCACCACCCATAGATTTCTTGTCACCACCAATCATTGCATGTTTAAATTGTGGAACTCCATTTCATTTTTTCTATGGACTCTGATTTTCTGATGAAATTTTCCATTTTTCCTTTTTTTTCTTTGACAGTCATGATTTTTTAATTTCTATATCTGATAACATCAATATATGGGATACTTGTAGGCTTGCTTCTGTGTTTCCCTCTGTTTATTTCATTTTTTACCATGCCAACTTTATTTTATTTTATTATTTTATTTTATTTTATTCCTAGCATCGATTTTGAAAAATATGGAAAGTCTGGATAATGTAGGTTATAATGTGGCAGGATTGTTCAATATTCTCATAGGCAGTAGAGGGCAGACCATCTCAGTCCAAGCAGAGACTGAGCTGACCAGAGGCTGATTTTCAGTCTTTGTAAGGCTCAGTCTACCTCTAGTTTACCGGTAGTTTACCAGCACCTGCATGGTATAGCTCTCCTCCCAGCTGAGACTATGTTCTCATCTCTTTAGTAGGTCTAGGACTTTCATTTTTGTATCCCAAAACTGTAAGACTCCTCAAACTCTACAATGTTTTTCAGCTGATCTCTACTTGGGTTCGTAGCCTCTTGCTTTGTGCAGCTCATAGGCAGATGTCTCAAGGGGAAAACTGGGCACCCAACTCACATTTTTGTATTTGCCTTCTTTTCGATATCTTGGCTGCTTAAGTTCTTCCTACCTGGGTAGTTCTGAACTCCTTTTATCACCTCTTTGTTGTATGAAATGGCATTAAGATCAGCTGGTTTCTCAACATCTCGACTGCCTGAAGAATGAACATATACTCCCCCAAAAAAGAGTGGAACGCAGAAAGTTTGACTTTTCTCAGTAAGTTTCCTTTTCCCCAGGATCTGATTACATAAGTTCTGGCTGTTTCAGAAGCTCTATGATGACTTCAAATAGATGTTTAAAAAAATTTAAATCGTCTATATCTCAGCAGGATCATTGGTCTGCTACAAGCTATTCCATTATAGGCAGGATTAGAGGTCTAGCTTATTCAACTGAAGAGAAATTAAATAGGAACAACTTACAAAGTAAATTTAATGTTATAACCATTTCTTTTCATTGATTTGACAGTATTTTAAACAATCTGATTCTAGACTAAATGATACTCTTCTGTTCAATTTCCTGGCTGATAAATATTTGAAAATTTAATTAATTTTTTATTTTGAGATAATTGTAGGTTCACATGCAGTTGAAAGAAATAACAACGATCCCATATATGCTTTACCCAGTTTCCCCAATAGTAATGCCTTGCAAAACTATAGTACAGTATCAGAACCAAAACATTGATATCGATAGGTTCAGGATGCAGAACGTTTCTATTACCACAAGGATCCCTTGTCTGACCACTTTACTGCCACACCCACTTCCCTCCTGCCCTCACTCTTTCCTTAACCTCTGGCATCTACTAATCTGTTCTCCATTTCTATCATTTTGTCATTTCAAGGAAATGTAACTTTTTTTTTACTTAATTCTTTAGAGATTCAGTAAGGGTGCTGCTCGTATCAGTAATTTATACCTTTTGACTGCTGAGTAGGATTACATGGCATGGATATACCATGTTTTAACCATTCGCCTATTGAAAGTTGTCATAATTTTCAGCTATTATGAATAAAGCTGCTATAAACATTTTGTAAAGATTTTTATGTCAATCTTAGTCTTCGTTTTTCTGGAATATATCATACAGTGGAGTTGGTGGTTTGTATGGTAGCTGTATAGTTTTATAAGAAACTATAAACTGTTTTACAGGGCAGCTGTATGTTTTTATATTTCCGTTTGAAATTTATGTGTGATCCAGTTTCTCCTCATCCATCGCCAGCATTTGATGTTGTCATAATTTTTTTGGCTAGCCATCCTGATAGATGTGTAGTGGTAGCTCACAGTTTTAATTTGCACTTTTCTAATGGCTAATTATGCTAAATTTCTTTTAATATACTTGTTTTATCTATATATCACCTTGGTTCATGTCTTTGGCCAATTTTATATCTAGAATTTCTTTTTATTCTTGAGTTTTGAGATTATTTCTTCCAGACACTAGTCTTTCATCAGAACTCTGGCTAGAAAAAAATATTTTCTCCCATTCTATAACTTGTCTTTTCATCCTTTTACTGAGGTCTTTCAGAAAGCAAAAGATTTTAGTTACAATGAAGTCTATTTATCAGATTTCTTTTCATGCTCTTAACATGAAGTGTAAGCACTCTTTGCCTACCCTTATACCCTAAAGATGTTCTTCTATTTATTTTAAGTTTTACAGTTTTACCTGTAAGCCCATTATTACTTTGAGTTAACTTTTAAAATAAAGTTGAGGTTCATTTTTTTAACTATGGATGTCCAATTGCTCTAGGGCTATTTGTAGAGATGGCTATCTTTTCTCTATTGTATTGTTTTGCACTTTCATCAAGCTCAGTTGGGCATATTTGTGTGGATCTGTTGCTGGGTTCTTTGTCCTTTTCCATCGATCTTTGTGTCAGTCCCCCTGCTGTTATCACACCGTCTTGATTACTGTAGCTATATAATAATTCTTAAAATCAAGTAGACCGATTCCTCCTGCTTTATTCTTTTTCAAAATTGTTTTAGCTATTTAAATTGATTTGTTTTCTATATATTTTTATAATAATTTTGTATGTTTATGTATGTGTATTATATATATATATACATATTCTATATCTATATGTATTTACATATATGCAGAGTCTTGCTGGGGTTTTGATGCACATTGTTTCAATGTTATTTTGAGAAGGATTGACCTCTTTAGTATGTTTATTCTTCTAATTCACAAGCATGCCCTGTCTCTATTTAATTTTCAATTTTTCTTGTCTGCATTGTGTAGTTTTCAGCATATAAGTTCTGGGCATGTTTTATTAGATTTATATCTAAGTATTTTATTATTCTAAGTGATTATAAATGGTATTTCCTTTATGATTTGTCTCTACATGTTCATTTTTAGCATATAGAAATGCAATTGATTTTTTATGTTTAACTTGTGCTCTGTGACCTTAAACTCACTAGTTTTAGGATTTTTGTTGTTTGTTTGTTTTTAGATTTCATGGGATTTTCTATTTAGACAGTCATGTTATCTGCAAATAACTTCTTCCTCTATAATCTCTATGTCATTTATTTCCTTTTTTGCCTAATTGCAAGAGTTAAAATTTCTAGCAGTATGTTAAATAAGCTTTATTCTCAGCCTTAGAAATATTTCAGACTTTCACCACTAAGTATAATATTAGCTATAGGTGTTTATAAATGCTTTTTAAAATCAAATTGAGGAAATCCTCCTCTATTTCTATTTTCTGAGAGTTTTTATCATGATTGATGAATTTTTCTCAAATGCTTTTCCTGCATTGATTGTTATGATCATGTGATTTTTTTTCCTTTAGCCTGTTAATGTGGTATGTTATATTAATTGTTTAAAAATATTAAACTACCCTTGCATTCTTGAAATGAACCCCACTTGGTCATGGTATATAATTATTTTAATGTATCATTGACTTTTGTTTGCTAATACTTTGTTAAGGATTCTTGTGTCTGCATTAATAGAGACATTAATAGAAACATCGGCCTATAGTTTTTTTTGTACTATCTTTATTAGGTTTTAAGATGAGTATTTTGAGCTTCATAAAATGAATTAGGAAATATTTTTCCCTCTTCCAGTTTCTGAAAGATACATTTATATAATTGGTGTTCATTCTTTTTAGAATATTTGGTAGAATGCTCGAGGGGAAACATCAAGGCTTGGAGATTTATTTTTTGGAAGTTTTAAAATTCTAAATTATTAAAATTTTAGAGTTATAGGTCTATTTATGTTACTTCATATTGGGTGAGTTATGGGAGATTATATTTTTTGAAGGATTGGTCCATTTTATTTAAGTGATCAATTTTATGTATGTAGAATTGTTCATAGTATCTCTTTATTTTCTTTTACGTGCCTGCAGTGTTTATAGTGCTATCCGTGTTTCATTCTTGATATTGTTAATTTATGTCTTCTTTTCTTTGTCAGTCTTATTAGGGGTTTGTCAATTTTATTGATATTTTTCAAGAACAAGTTTTTCGATTCATCTATTTTCTCTATTTTTTTTTTGTTTAAAATTTCATTGATTTATGCTCTTTATTATTCCTTCCCTCAGTTTGATTTGGTTTTATTGTGTTCCTCTTCATCTAGGTTATTGAGGAGAGAGGTTGTTAATTGGAGATTTTCCCTCTTTTATAATGTATGTATTGTTATCCATTTTCTTCTCAGCAATGTTTTAGCTGTGTCCTACAAATTTTGATACGCTCAATTTTAAGTTTTATTTTCATTTAGTTCGATGTATTTTTAAAATTTCCCTGGGACTACCTCTTTGAGCCATGAATTATTTAGAAATATGTTTCTTAGTTTCTGTGTGTTTGGAGATTTTCCTGTTGTGTTTTTGTTATTGATTTCAGCTCTGATTCCATTGTGGTCAGATAACACACTATATGTGATTTCAACTCTTTTAAATTTGTTAAGGTTTGTTTTATGGACCAAGATAGGTTTTATCTTGGTATATGTTCCATGGGGACTTGAAGAGACTGTGTATTCTGTTGTTTTGGGATGCGCGATTCTAGAATTGTCAATTAGATCTTATTGGTCAATGGTGTTGTTCAGTTCCTTTATATTATTGCTGATTTTCTGTTTAGCTTCTCTATCAATTACAGAAGCATGGTGAAGTCTCTACTTATACTTATTGTATTTTCTTTCAGTTGTATCAGTTTTTACTTTACATATTTTGTACCTTTGTTGCTTGGTGCATATACACTTAGCATTGCTCTGTCTTCTTGGTGGATTGACCCTTTTATCATTACATAATGTCCCTCTCTACACCTGATCATTTTTGTTACTAAGTAGACCACTCTATCCAATATTTATATAACCACTTGCCCTTTCCTTTGATTAATGTTTGCATGGTATATCTTTTCCCAACTTTTTACTTCTATTTTGACTATATCATCATATTAAAATTAAGTTCTAATAGACAACATATAATTCACTATTTTAAAAATCAATTCTGCTAATCTCTGTCTTTTAATAGCTGTATATAAACCTATTACATTTAATGTAATTATATATATGTTGAGTTAAACATGCCTTTTATTTATTTTTTGCTTTCTGTTTTCTCTCTCTTTTTTCCACTGCTGTCTTGTGGTTTGCTTGAAAATTTATTTTTGAACTTCATTTTGATTATTCTATAGCATTTGAATGTATCTTTTTCTATAGTTTTTGGTGTCTATTTTAGGCAGCACCTTTCATATACATATAACTTACTTCTTTCTACTAGTGTCATTATTTTATCAGTTCAACTCAAATCTAGAAATCTTACCTCTCTCTATATTCTTGTACTCTTCTACTATTTTTAATTTTTCCCTCTTTAATCCCATTTATAATATGTGTTAAGTATTTCTTCCATATGCATTTAGAACCCTATCATACAGTGTCATAATTTTTTTAACCATCAAAAATACTTTAGAAAATTCAAAAGGAGGGGAAAAAACCCTAATGTATTTACCCATATCGTTGCTTATTGTGTCTTTTCTTCATTCTTGATATTCAAAGATTCCTCCTTTCATCATTTCCTTTCTGTTTGGAGAACTTTCTTCTTCAGTTATTCTTTTATAGTAGGTCTGTTGATGACAAATCCTCTTGCTTTTCCTTTACTTATAAATAAATTCCTTTTTATTTCTGAAGAATATTTTTTTTAGGTATGAGGTTCTGAGTTGATAGCCCTTTCAATGCTTGAAAATTATTGTGCCACTTCCTTCTGGCCCATATTAATTCTGATATTATTTAAAAATTAATTCCCCTGACTGCAAGGTGTCAGTTTTTTCTGACTACTTTCAAGACTTTGAGTTTCCTTTCAGAAGTCTAATTATGATGTCTTGGCATGGATTTCTTTGGCTTTATACTTCTGGGTTTGCTCACCTTTTCGAAGATTTATATCTCTTGCAAATATGGGAAGTTTTTGATCATTACTTCTTTGAGTACTTTTTCAGCTGTTCTCTCTGTTTCCTTTCCTGGGATTTGATGACATGAATGTTAGATCTTTGGCTATAGTCCCACAGGTCCCTGAACCTCTGTTCACTTTTTTTCAGTATATTTATTGTTCATATTGAGTAATTTCTCTTTTTCTATCATTCAGTTCAATAATTCTTTCTTCTGTCTCTTCCATTTAGCTGTTCAGCCTATCCGGTGAGATTTTTATATTGGTTATTGTGCTTTTTAGTTCCAAAATTTCCATTTCATTCTTTATATCTTTTATTTCTTTGCTGATATTTTCTTTGTTGAGGCTTTCTGATTTTTTCCTTTGTTATTTCTTTTGTAATTGCTCTTTAAGGCATTTTTGTCATGGCTACTTTAAAATCTTTGTCTGATAATTCTACCATCTCTTCTCAGTGTTGAGATCTCTTGATTTTTTTTTTTCATTCATTATGAGATCTTGAGACTTAGTATGATCAGTGATTTTTGATTGAACTCTAGACAGCTGTGTTATGAAATTTTGGGATCTTATTTAAACCTTCTGTTTTTAGTTAGCTTTCTCTAACATTGATTCAGTAGAGGAAACAGAAGCAGCGCTTTGTTACTTGTGAGTGGAGATAGAAGTCCAAGTTCCCCACTCAGACTCCCTTAAGTCAAAGCAGGAGCTTCCTTGTTTCTGCTAGGCAGGAGTGGGAATTCGGTCTCCTATGTGGCTTCCACAGATACTATGGTGGGAGCTGGACTCATTGCTGTTGTAATATGGGAAAGGTACTAACTTTGGTGTTGGTTGGTGTAGAATGATTATTATCTAAATAATAATGATAGAATGCCCCCTTTCTGGTTTTTTGGATAAAGACAGCTGGTCTTCACTGGGGCTTTTTAAATCTGATCTCTGACATTTCTGAGTTTCTATCTATTTCTGCTTCAAGTCTGAGATATGTGAGGCAAAGAAGAAAACCTAGATAGCTCATCATCAGTGTATACCTGGCACTGAATTTCCTAGCCAATTTATCTTCTCTCCACCTTACAGAGTCCTCTTATGTTTGTTTTATGTATAATGGCCGGTGTTTTTAGTTGTACTTAGTGAAAGGCACAGGGGGAAGTACTCTTATTGTGTATTCCTGGAAGTGACATCCCCAAAACTCTGGCAAACATTGTTTAGCTGTAGATATGATTTACAGTGCTTTATACACTTTTTAATTTAATTTATTTTATTATTAAATGTTTTGTATGTTGTAAAATGACTTGTTGGCTGGTGGGATAAGTATACTGTAACTTGATTTCTCAATGTGTCCCACCTTTTTCTTCACATTTTTTAATAGCCATAGTTGAGAGTAATGGGACATCAAATGTGTTACATACAAACAACTTCATGCTGTATGATTCATTTTATGACTTCTCGTGGAGTTAATTCTTACCAACAAAGATATGATAGAAAAACTAAAGATTTTAATGACATAGCAGTGCAGTGTTAGATTCTTGTTTGTTTATATGCCTTATAGTGATCGCAATGGCATACTAAGTTATTATATATAAGCCACTATCAAAGAATCTTTGATGCCAGGTATTAAAAAATATCCCATGTATTCTCCTCTGAATTGAGGGTAATCACTGGATTTGTTCAGCTGTCTTAGATCAAAATCTAGCTACTGAAGCCCAAGACATAGAAACTATACTCTATCTTCTTGATTTCACATAACTCAGATCTGGAATTCTGCAGTTAAGACTTATCCACATGAGGGATTTGCAGAGCTAAGCGGTGGACTTTCCTTGCTGCTTCTCATAATATGTTTTAGGATGGGTAGGCTTGTCTCAATGGCTCAAAGATGAAAATAGGCAAAAATCTTATTAATATTATATGAAATTAAATTACTGTTAATGTGGTCATATTGCATTATTGACTGGGGATAATTCCAGTTTACAACAGTTGTCTTAGTGTATTATTAATAGTGTGTTTTTTACTTTCAAAGTGTTCTTATTTAGACAAATTATATGCTCACCCAATTATTGTGCTTTTCCTGTGTGTGTGTTCATTTTTGCCAGCCACAGATTCCATGAAAAACATCCAAAACTTGAATAATGAGAATTATAATGAGTTTCTGATCATTCTAGTACTGTTGTACACCATAAGATGCAATGTGTGTGAGGGTGTGTGTGTGTGTGTGTATCCAGTTTGATTTGTTGGCCAGTATGTGGAATGAGGAAGCAAGAATTTCATGAAACACATTTGAATAAGAAGAGTCTCTAGAACCTATCTTCCCTACTGCCTAAATAAAAAGAGAGACTGGATAATACCAGAATTTATTTACAAAAAATTTTATTAACTTTTTTTTTTTTTTTTGGTGTCATAGACCCTGTAACAGTCAAGAGAGCCCATGAGCCCTTTTCAGAATAGTGCTGTAAATATGTACAATAGAATTCATGGGATTTCAAAAGAAATCAATTATATTGAAATGCCATTATGAATATTAAAAATATGTGATACAGTAATATATGCCTTTATGAATGCATTAAAATAGCAAGATTTATCAGCAGGTATAATAACACCTATAATTTTAGAGAAGCAATAAACAAAAATGTTGTTTTGAGATATCTGCAACAACTGTAATGTGATGTGAAAATACCTGTGATTTCTACTGGTGACAAAGTCACACATTCGGCTAATGCTAATGTACTCTATGGTCTACATTCCATAATTGTATAAAATGCTAAATTATAGATGGAGGGTAGTGAAAATGAAGATGTAATACTTTTTCACCCAAATTCTCAAACTCTCTGAATTATATCAAGGGACTTCTTCTCTTCAGGGAGGTCCATAGGGGTGTCTCTGGGCCCTAGGTTAAGTACTCCTGCTCTTAAATAAAATTAAATAAATTTTTTAAAAAAGAAGATTATCTTTCATGTGCATTTAAGTGCTAAGGCAGTAAAACAGCTCAAATAAAGTAGAAGCATGCTTCTTGGTAGAGTAAAAAAATTATATATTTTTACAAAAATTCTGTTTATGCGCATTCAATTTTACAATTTTATTGCAAATACTACAGATTATGTAAAACAGCTTCCATTTTTATATAGAAGTATGATGGCAACATCTTTCCTTTTTGTTTCATGATGCCATTCTTTCCATTCAGATCTCATTGCGTTCACAGGCTTGAGAGACTCTACTTTTACATAGTAACAAATGATTTTGCTCAATATCATTTGCCCAATCATTTTTGTCCTTTACTGGAACAATGGATCATAGGTGTTTGTTTGTAACGTTATGTGTATTTTTCTCTTTCTCAGGGTTAGGGTTATGACCAAAGTAAATACTAGCCACATTACCCAGTGCTGAGGTATGTCCTCAAGGTCTTGGAGAACCAGAAGTAGCAAGGATGGTCATCCCATGTTACTGTAGAGTGCCAATGGTCCATGTTGAATGGGGGATTAAAAATGTAAGGTAAAGTGTCTGGAAAGATGTAGTTATGGGTTAGAAAGTGAATTCTAACACAGAACCAGTGACAGGCTCCAAGTTAATAACAAATGCAGCTGAATGTGTGTAGAGCTCATCATGATTGGGTCCTGAAGACAACGGTACCAAGATCCAATGTTGATACATGTTATTTCAAAATAGATATTTCCAATCCTTTCTTATCATTTTTCTCTATTCTGAGCAATTGTTATCAGCTACACATTCTTGCCCTTATATCTGTAATATATTCCATAATGGAACAGCCGACATTGGGTGAGGAATCAGTAAAATAGGTGAGACAACACCTGACTTCCTACTCATTTGCCTTCTTCTTCCCTAGTCTGGACTATGTCTGGGGTTGATCATAACCCTGATTCTCCTCTAGACTGAGGATGGCACTGAGAGAAATCTGGATGGGACATGACCTCTACAATTATTATACATCATTTCAAATGAATCACCCTCCCTAACACTCTAATATAAACAGAAGAAATTCCCCTGCTTCTCTGGTCTTAACACAGAGGCAAATACATGCTTCTGAACATTCTTTAATGGCAGTCCCCTCCCTATTTCTGCCTAGACTGAAAACCCAGAGAAGAAAGAAAGTCATTTGGGGCCTCAGAAAGCATGGGCATATAAGAGTAGGTAAGAACATGAGCGTGGATATGAAAGGCTCACAGTCACATCATCATTATGAACCATCTCTAAGCTGCCCACGTCCTTTTAAAGATTTTCTGATTTTCTAAAGGCTTTTTATTTAACTGTTTCTCCCACTACCACACACATGGAAGTAAGACGGGAATGAGGATTTTAAAAAGTTTTAATATAAGGTGTTTCTACACAAATAAAAACGCAGAAAAATCATCACGCATGTTCTGCAGTGATGAGAAACTTATCTTCCAGCAACAGGGGCAAGCAAACCCTAAAGACAGCTCAGGTATTATAAGGTCAGACTATGTCAGGGGATAGAGATGTGGGGCAGCCTGATGGAGGGGGCCCAGTGTCCATTCTTCTTCTCCTTTGGCTTGAGAACAGTGTGGGAAGGAGAAGCAAAGTCATGAAGTGGGCAACTATGAAACAAAACAGAGGGAGGGTGACAAGCAGTTCCCAGTGGCCGATAGATTTTAGCACATCATTGCTGATTTTGGGCTAAAACTTTCTTCCCAGCCAAGCAGGCAAGCAGAGGTGAATTTATCAGATGTGATTTTTATCAGAACCCACCGTATGAGGCAGCCGGCAGTCACCGCGGGAACCTAGTGCCTGTGATTGGCTCTGACACATCCAGCCAAAAGGGCTCTTATTCCAAGAACGATCTTCTTTTTTAGATGGTATTGAGTTGGGACTGATTTTGATAGCCAGTTTCAGTCAAGAATCATAAAGTTATTGCGCATTGAAAACCGTCGGTATGAGAATCATTCTCTCCCTCTTTTCTCTCCCTCATCATTTCACAGGGCTGCAAGGTTACAGAAAGGTCTAATCAATTGTCAAACTCTCTTTTATCACTGAGAAGGTGGTAAAAAAAAAAAATCTAACTGCCCTACTGTAGGGGGTTCTTTGACTACACAGCACCCTTTTCCACATACAATGCGGCCGTGATTAATGTCCTCCCACCTCAGACCTTGTTAAAACCTGTTCTCTCAAGCAGCCTGGTGGAGCACAGTGAGAGCAGGGCCGAGGTTGCATAAATCAACGTGTTCTCACAGCCCCCAGGATATCCATTATAGATGCCAGCTGGATGGCTGGAAGATAGAGAAAAATGAATATTGTATCCTGTGGCCTTTTGCCTCTAATGACCACTTTTCAACATTTTTGAAGGCATGATTAAATTTTGATAACTGGGGAAGTCACTCTGAGCAGGCTGAAATAGAGATAAATTGACGGAGGGTCTGACATCTCAGTGGAGAGCAGGCAACTAATTAGTGTGTGAAGCGCACTCTGAAAGAGATGTAAAAAAGAGGCAGGTTTAATCAGAGTTGCTGCTGAGGTACAGGAATAGTCAGGGATAATTGCGGCCTAGGTAGAAATCACAGGCTCAATGAGCGGCTTTTTCTGTCTGCTTGATTGGCAGCCGCTGACCTAGTGGCCGGCACCCCTGAACCCTTACAACAGTAACAGCCTTGTCAAAGCAATTTGCTTGCAGCTCTCCGTGACCAGTTATTTCAGCCGCTAAGCTGGGACACCCAATTTGAAAGCCAGGGCACTCCGCTCCCCTGGCTGGCTGGGAGCTGGGAGGAACAGCCTCATTATTTCCAATGACTTTACTGTTGAACCCTGCCACCCTTTCTGCCCCTGCACCCCAGTTCCCTAAAAGCCCACTCACACTTTGGTATGCTCCTGGGCTGCCTTCTGCAAAGACACTGTGGTGGGGCCTTTTGTCGGTTCTTTTGGGGAGTGAGGGATTCCAGGGAATGAGGCCGTGTATGAGAATGACAGGGAAAGGGAGTACTGATGGGGGCAGAGGTGAAACCGCGAGGGCACTGGTCACTGGAGGATTGGTTTTCTCTAGTTGCCTGCTTTTTGTGCCACAGGGCAAGCTGGGAAAAGCTGGTGTGGTTATCAGGTGTTTCTACCTGTGTAGCGGGGGCGCTCAGAGGCAGCACAGCTGAGCCCCTCGACCCCATTTCATGACCAGCTGGAAGGTGCCTTCGGAGCGTGCATGCATTCTCTGCATTTTATTCAATTAACCCAGTAGGATTTTGTTTATTTCTAGCAGGGTGTTTTCTGACTTAAGCTTGTATTTAAAAGGATAAACTTTTTTTGTCTCCTAGAACTACATTAGCAATTAAGACATTTTTTTCCCTTTCTTATGTTGTTTGTGGGGGAAAAGAAGGCTAGATGGAAGAACCAAGATTGCAGAGAGATGGGTGGGAAACAGCCAGGTGACTGGTGTACAGGATCTATTCCTTAAAGTAGGTGACTTAGTGTTTCTTATTCTTCTTTTTCCTACTTCTCATATGCCTCTTCTTTTTTTTAAAAAAATCTCTTTCCTCTTCCTTTCTTTCTCCCTCTCCTTTTTGGCCTAGAGTTTACTAGTTTCCCTTTTTAAATGTATCAGTCACCTGGACGTGGAAGAATGTCCCAAACTAGAACGATTGATATGATTTCAAATTTTAGGGACAGCTTATGATTTCATAAAAGCCTATAGTTAGAATTAACTTTTTATCTTTTTTTTTTTAATACGGCATTTTACCCCCCACATGAAAATGAAACCTGGTTGTTACTTAGAGGACCTTCTTACATTCTTTGATTGTCCTTGTCCTTCTATATTTGCTAAATGGCTTGGCCAGTTGGTGCATCTATGTATCACATGTGCCTGCCTGCTGGTGAAAACAGACCTGACTTCGAGTGGTTGCTTATTTCCCTAAGCACATCAATTTATACCACAAATGTTGGATGGAGAGGCTGCTCCATTCTAACTTATGGGATCCTCCTCCCTAGTCCTATTCTCCTTAGAGATTGGCTGCTGTAACTTAATGTTCTCCAGTCACATGACCTAAGGGTTCCTCAGGGATCAGGAAGGTTAGGGGCCACCCATTCCCATACCCAGAAAGATACATGGCTTCATAAGTCGCAGCATCTAGGAAATGGATATCTGTCATTTCCAACATAATACTCCCATTGTTTAAACTAATGGCAAAATAATTTACATTTTCTTCCATCTACACATCTTAGTTGGGAAGAGGCCATGCAGAATGACATGACGGTATCTGGACTGTAGGCTCTCCCAATGCCTGGGTAAATAATTCTGATGCATCATAATAAATAAGGTAGGAAGAACACCCAGGGATGCTGTAGCAGGACAGAAGGAGTCCCAATCCTTAGCGTTGGTAGCTAAGAAATACTTCACAGAAAATTGTGTCCTTGAAGGATAAGTAGGAATTTAACAGGAGAAGATGGATTAGTTGTGAATTCTTTGCAGGGGAAAAGGGATGTACAAAGTCCTGAAAAGCCACATGTAGTCAGAGAGCACGTGCCATGGCCCAGCCATCCTGAGAAATATCACCAGCGAGGCAGACAGCAATCAGATGACAAGAGATCTAAGATGAAGTTGAGGACATGTCTGCATCCATTTTAGCACCAAAACTTGTATAATATGGGCACAGTAGGTGCTCAATAAATGTTGCTTAATAAATGAGTAGAAAGATAAATGAATGAGGAAACTGAATGTTAATAAGGAACATTGTGATGAGATTTTTCAAACAAGGACTGTAACTGTTAGATAACATAGAGAATGTTCCACCTTTGCGGGGATGCTAAAGGCAAGGAGACCAGGTGAATTAAACCAGGAGAAGGAAGACAGGAGGGACTGAAGCAAAAACATATCCTCAGGAGTGCAAAGGACACGGATTGGAGAGACGTTTTTGGATGAATCTATGGTGCTCAATTGGCTGTGGGGGATGAGGTGAGTTAGAAAATCCTGAGAATGCCCCTAGGATATGTGGCTTGGGTAAAGTATAAATAGTATGGCATAGATACAGGACAGTTATGGGAAAGAGCTAAAACTAGATAGAAAAGAGCCATGCAACCATGCACTGGGAAGGGAGGCGGGGAAAGTGCCAGTAAGGCTTATCACCAGCATCTCCACAAATTCTCCACTGTGGGTCTGTGCTTATCTCAGCTGGGCATCTCAGCCTTCACTGGCATGTTATGAAATTTTCATAAGTATATGAAATTATTTTCTCCTGAGTTTTAATACTGTTAACTGTGATTTCTGTTCTATCACATGAGACTATTGAGTTGAATGGATTTCATTGGATTGTGTAAATTATGTGGAGTGGGGTACAATTTATTGAAAGTAATAGATGAATAGCATTATATCAAAGCTGATACTAAGGAAAATGACACATCCGTATACGGTGACATTTATTTATTTAAAAAATACGTGGCTTGTTGTGTGCCAGGTATTTGCCTAAATGTTGTACAAACATCAATCGATTAATTAATTCTTTCTAATATCCTCATGAGGAAGTGTTCTAATTATGTGTGCTTTGCAGATGTGGAAAATGAAGAACAGAGATGTTATAAGTCACTTCTGTGGTCACCATCATAACTTTTGCTAACACCTCTATCATACTACATAATTATTTTTCTTCTTTTTTTTGTAGTGGGATAATTAAAATCTATTCTGTTAGCAAGTTTGATGTCTATAATACAGTATTGTTGTCTGTAATCACTAGGCTGCACATTAGATCTCCAGGATTGATTCATCTACTAGTTGCAAGTTATATCCTTACACCACATCTCCCAGTCCCTCCACTCCCAGCCCATATAGCTAGTAAGTAGAAGAACCTCGATTTAAACTCAACTCTCTCTTCAAAGTCACTACTGCAGGCCGGCTTTACTATTATACTGTGTCCTGTGTGGATAATGGCCAATGCAGAAAGTGAGGAGTGGCCAGACCTGAAGAGTAACCACAAATGAATGATGTCACAATTGTAAATAGTTTTATAAACATGGAGATAATATTAAATGTTAGAAAAGATTCACTTATGGTAACTATGGAGGACAGCTTTTGTGTTATTTTCAGTCTTCTCCATTTTCATATCAGCTGACAAACTGTTTAATGTTTTGCAAATCCAAAAAGGTTGAGAACCCCTAGTCAAAACTTTCCATTCGTTTTGTTCAAACCTTTTCCACTCCCTGGAGTAAGGATTCAGATCCGGGGGAGCATGGAGTCTTAGTAGGGTGGGTCTGTGAGATTGAGGTAGAGCTCCAAAATTAGTTCAAGAACCCTTCAGATTTGTACAAGTGCTTGTTGCATCTGTCTGAAGAGTTTGGAGCTACTAGCAGTGAAGCAGACTGGATTATGGAGTCAGACCACCTGAGTGCAAACCTTGCTTTCTGCACTCATCAATCATGAGATTCTGGGAAAGTTACTCATCACTTTGTTCTCTGTGTGTCAGCTTCCTCAACTGTGAAATGGGGATAATAATGATCTTTGCCTTAGACGATTAGTGCAAGTTTTGCATACTCAGAATAAGCTTTCAATACATGTCTGCTTTTATTAATCTGCCAATAGCACCCCAGAAATCATTTCATTTATCTCCTCTCCCCACAAATTTACCTCTTTCTCTTTTGTGTCCCTATATCATCCATACGAATTATTAATATAGCAAAGATAAAGTATTTAGGGATGGGGAGTCTCAAATAAGACCGCATGTATAAATGAAATGAATTTAGAGGTCTTCAGCTGACAGGCTTCTTCCCAACTATGCTCATTGTGCCCATAATTAAAACAAAAACAACACAGAAAATTGCTGTTGCATGAGGCACTTAAGAAGTGTCAGTATAGCTTTAATCCTCTGGTTTTCAGATCATCTATAAACTTTTTACTGTTTAAATAACACATATCGATGGACCTTGAGGGCATTTTGCTGAGGTTAAGTCAGAGAAAGACAAATACTATATGATATTAGTTTTATGTGGAATCTAGAAAAACTGAATTTGTTAACAAATTCAAAGGATAGAATGGTGGTTACCAGGTACTGGAGATGGGAGATGTTTAAAGGGACAACTTACAATAGTAGATAAATCCTAGAGATCCAATGAACAATATAGTGATTATATCACAGACATCAGAATTGCTATAAAGATACATCTTAATTATCCCTCCTCCAAGAAAGAAATAATTATATGATGTGATAGAGCTGTTAGCTAATGCTGCAATTGCAATCATATTGCAATATTTAAATATGTCAAATCAACGTATGGTACACCTTTAATTTATACAATGTTATATGTCAGTCACATCTCAATTAAAAATTTTTAAAAAAACATATAATCTCTTCTGATGACCTTAACTGTTAAATCAGTGTTATTTTATTTATTCTATTCTCGATGTACTTCACTCACATAATATGAGTGTGGCTGATGACATGCTCATCATTTGTCCATACACAGCTGGCTTCTTTCCCACCCTTCATTGTTAAAGATGCACGCCTCCATTAACAGGCCTCAGTGACATGCCAAAGGCAGGGCAGTTGGAACTGTTTGTTCCCAATAGGAGGAAATATTTTATCACTGGTATTGTTTAGAATTGCAAGGATATGGTGATTAATATAGAGAAATCCTCACTTTTGGTCAGTGTTACTACTGTTATGAATTCTCTACAGACAATGTACCCCCTGCTTCCTGATCCTGGGTGCTGCCCTTGATATGAATCATAAAGGTCTTCTCTGTTAACGTTACGTATGTATACTCCCTGATAACCACCATGCAAATAAAGATGTAGAAAGGTTTTAACACCTCAGAAGTTTCCTTCATGTTCTTCTACATCAATACATGCCCCCACTCTCAATTTAGAGGTAACCGCTATTCTGACATCTGTTAACATGGATTAGCCTTATGTGTTCTTAAACTTTTATAAATGAAATCATGTAGTAGGTACTCTTTTGAGCAAGGTTTCTTTTTCTTAATGTTGTGTATTAAATTCATACAAGCTGTTGCATGTAGTGGCAATGTGTCCTATTTTGCTGCTGTGTAGTATTATTTATATAACTATGCAGCAGTTTATCCAATCAGAAACCAGTGGACTTTGCGTTGTTTCTATTGTTTGGGCTACTATGAGTGAAGCGTTAATGTAGGTTCTTGTAGACAACACACTCTCATTTTCTTTGAGAATATATATAGGGGTGATGCTCTTGGGGGCATCCTTCTGGCATGGAGGATAGGTTTAACTTTAATAGATACTGCCAAACTGTTTTCCATAGTGGTTTTTGCCAACATAGTCTATTTTTATTTATTTAATTAATTGTTTTTGATAATTTTAAAAGTATCCACAAACCCACCACTAGGAAATAAGGGTTATTTCCCCTACTTTACAAATGAAGAAATTGATTAGAGAGAGTTTTAGTGCTTATATGTATCACACGTCTAGAAAATGCCATAAATGGGAGTGATACCTGGGTCTTTTGAGTCTAAGGACAGCTCTCTTCATGTTACAGATTCTTTATGGAACAACGTTTTCAAAAAAAACATTGAGTTATCTGTAAGCAGAAAAGATACTTGTAAGACATTCACCAGGACAAAATAGTGAGGAAAAAAAATTTTCAAATTCTGGCCAGAAAAAAATGTGCGTTTGGCACTTCTGCCAAAGAACTTGCTGGCAGAGAGCAAAATGCCTGTTGGACATGGATGCTGGCCTGATTCCCGGCACAACCTGCCTATACTTTGTTTGGCATCATAGATTCAAAATTTTATGTGCCTATAGGGCAAATGCATATCATCTTTGCACAGGTCTTCTTTTATTCGTCATTAAAGGTTTACTTTCATTAAAAAAAGATAACCTATACCCTTGCTAAACAAAGTGTGGTCCAGGAAACAGCAGCAAGACATCCATGGAAGGTCGTTAAAAATGCAGAATCCTGGGTCCTACCCCACACCTTCGAAGGCTTCATTGCAACAAGATTTCTAGGTGATTTCTAAGTTCATTGAATTTTGAGAAGCACTGATTTGTACTTTTACAGGTAAGAAGTCCCTTTCTTCTGCTTTACAGTCTTTGAGAATGTGACTTTTCATTTCTGAATCACCATTTCCCAGTCCAAAAAATAGGGCTCATGATATGTACTTTGCAGGGTTACAATAAAAACTATAAGGTGAAATAGAGGAAAAACAGAAACAACAATTCAAGAAAAAATGTTGGTGTTTAGCCAAGTGATAGGTGCTTTTCATAGGGGTATTTTCAAGCAAGGTGGGCCCCTCTAACTTTCGCAGTGGCAAAAGGTAAGCTTTTATCTATGGAAAACACTCTGCACCCAGTTCCCAGTCCTCCTCTTACCTGTGCCTACATTGCAAAAGAATTACATGTTGTAAATGTCAGGCCCAAGTTGGAGCTATTGGTGGAAGTTACCCAAGCATTGAGGGCCAGGCTCCAGGTCTGCCTCAGCTGATGTTCTTTTGCTGACTAGTCTCTAAAAGCCACAGAACTTTGAAAACAGAGAGCTGCAGGCACAGAATGAAAAGAACAAAACACCTGCCAGGATAATAAGCAGACTTTCCAAGGGCGGTTTGTTATATAATAGGACAGAGACATTCATGGGTGAGGATGGGGGGCAGGGGAGAGGGAAGGATTAGAAGATGGCAGATGTGACATATCAGAAAAGCTGGTGTGTATAAATATTGCTCATTGGCAAATTAAGGATTATAAAAAATAGGCAGGGAAAGGTCTTTCCAGCTGAGCTATCTTGAAAAATGAGACGCCCCTAAAGTAGAAGTTAGTGTATGTTTCCTGGTCAATATTGATACCTGAAGCATTACCTGCCTGGTCATTTTATGCGGGTTGATATCAGTGAAACATATTTAAAAATATGAGTTTTATTTAATGACCTTGTCTCTCTTTCCTGGTACTAGTATTCACTGTGATTTCTGACTTTGGTGTCTGATTGTATGGAAAAGTGGTTTAGAAGATATGGGTGATAACAGGCCTAATCAATTTTCATAGGGCCAGGAGCAGTGATGACTTAATTACTACCTTGATGAAAAGACTGTGATCCTTATGTTAAATTATTTGATAAATAGTTTTCAAAGTACATTTTCAGAATCCTGTCCAGTCTCTTGGTGTTCGAAATAGCCCCCACAATTTGAGTGCAGAAGGGCTGAAGAATGCAAAGTTCATGGCTAATTTGTAGTCCAGGATTTCACCAGCTCAGTGGAGCTGGTGTCCTGGAGAGGGCGGAGCAAGCACAGGGAAACATAAACCATGTACAAAGTGAGGACAGTCAACCCAATCTGGTATATGGCAAGACAGCTGTGTTTTAAACGGAGTATTGTACCTCCTGTCATGGTGACATGTTCAATTAAGTAATATCCTATTATTATTTCTCACCCTATGGGATTTAATAAAAGGCATTATCAAAACAAGGAAAAATCATTCTAAACACACGCAAAGGAAAATTCTTTGACTGGTATTATAATGACGTCTCTCACCATCTCTCTCAGGTAAGTTATGAACATTTGTAGCAAAACTTGGGAACATAATGTTAATTTGAAATAAGTTCAGACATCTGTAGGACTTTTATTTTTACAAATGTGTGTCAAACTATTGGAAGGGAGAGAAGCTACTGCTTCTTCCTTTGGAAGGTGATTTTAGCATTTGTCTTACAGATAGTGATAATAAATACAAAGTAACGAGGGTCAGATAAGGACATGGCGCTTCCTTATGAGACAGCTATTTCTTAGAGTTCTAACCCCTTTAAAGCTTTCAAGGATGGGTGGATGCTTTTCATTTATCACGTACATCAATTTTCATGTATATCGCTTCCAACCGATAATATTTTCAAAGCTACTAATTTTCCAATGCTTCGGCATAGCCATAAAAATAGTTACATGAAATTATTGCCATCTAAATCTTGAGAGATTACAAATTTCATTTCCTGGAGGGAAAAGCCCCAATATATAAACAATAACATCAAAACTTGAGAACAGACATTGAAAATATTTTGCGAAGAAAGAGATGAGCCGAAGTCATTGTCTTAAAATGCACCATACCTGGTACTCGCTTTGAAACTTAGACTCCTCCCAATGCAAGGAAAGTGCAACTTTTGTGTCACTATAGCTGTTACTTGAATCACTAAGTAAACTTAAAAGTTGATTCATTGGAACCTTAGCAGCATTTTAACATTTGAACTTTAAATAATATAGAGAGGAAAGGATGAATGCTACATCCAATACAGTGAACACACCCATTATTGTAAAACATGTAGGGTATGTAGGAACTTTAATAAAGTCACAAAATCATAAAGACATCAGGGCATTTGATGTCATACAATCCATCCCTAAAACTCTATAGTACGTCAGCACTTTTATTGTTTGATGTCTGCTTGAACACATGAAATAGAGAGAAAATTAGAAATCTCATTAGATTTTAAATATGTTCTCGTTCTTAGAAAAATTTAACATTTAACATACCTCTTCCTCTCTATTGATTTACTTTATGGTCATGGATCTCCCTATATAGCCACATGGAAAATTCTAATCCCTTTGCTGAAAGACATAATTTCAAATATATATATTAAAAAAACCTTCTATATTACCCCCTGAATTTTCTCTCTATCCTTTAAGCATTCATGCTGTTATTTATTCATGTAATCACTCACACACCCAGTCATTTAGCAACATTTATTGAGTGTATACACATAAAATATGCCATCAGCTACATTGTGTTGTAGAAAGACAATACTAAGGGTACACAATAACATTAAAATGAACTCACAATGATTTATCCTTTGCCATTGCAATTGAAATTTTATATGCATTATGTCATAATTCTCACAATAACCTAATGAGTGAAGTACAATTTTTCTCTCCATTGTACAGGTCTAAAAATGAGGATTGAAAAAATTAAGTATTTTGCTTCTATATGTATGCCATGATGAAACAA
Source organism: Rousettus aegyptiacus (assembly GCF_014176215.1). Taxonomy (NCBI): domain Eukaryota; kingdom Metazoa; phylum Chordata; class Mammalia; order Chiroptera; family Pteropodidae; genus Rousettus; species Rousettus aegyptiacus. The sequence goes on along the minus strand of NW_023416306.1, from coordinate 38,348,099 downwards.
ATTTGAACCTATATTTGCTAGATTCTATAGTCTGTGCTTTTAACTATTCAGTTCTTACTTTGTAGTCTATATGAATAGAGCATAAGGTACAGTGACAGGTGGCTGGAGATATCAAGAGATCAATAGAAAATGAGAGATTAGAATTTGTAGAGTTGCAAACAGCAAGAAGGCCCAAAAGCAATCCTGAGAAACATGGCGGGGAATCATAAATGGGAAGTTAACTATTTCTTCTGCGTTTTAGAAAGTTCTTTCTAGCAGCATTTTCAAAGGTAAATTGGAGAGGGCTAGACTGGAGACTTAGGCAGCAATATGAGGGAATATGGTACAAAGGATAACTTTCAAATGTGTCTACAAATACTATACTCATAGAAGAAAATACTGCCCTCCAGGTGAGTTCAAAGCAGCACAGAGTAGAGTAGGGGGCACAGGATATCAGAGATGACTGCTTTGTATCAGGGACTATTACTTTTGGGCCTGTTATATACTCATCTTCCAAACTGTGCTTCCTAATTTCACGGGGCAAGAACATTTGTATTCTAAATGAATGGTCTGCCTTTGTTGCTGGTATGTGTGGCTGGCCAACTTTGTCTGTTGCTCAGCAGCTATTAATAGATATTTTCTGTTTCATCAGAGTCTTGCTGTTCTGGCTACCCCTTGTGTATTATTAAGTGCCTTTTTTTCTACCAATTAAGCTCAAAGATAACAGGAGCAAACTAATATGTGATTCAATAGAATCTTTGCAATATTTAAAAGTTCTAATATTAAGAACTTGGATTACTGAGCATTCAATTAAAGAGCCTCAAGTGTTTAATTTAGGATTTTCCATAGGACAGGTATTGTTTGTTAATAAGTTAATTAAGTAACAAATGATTATTGAAAACATGCATTAGGATTAAGCAAGCTGCAAGAGAGATAAAGATATCTCTAAGGCAATTAACTCACTGTAATTTTAATGATAAATGTGTAATTAGACTCTTATTCTAAAGAGATTGTTAAGAATGTTTTTTGCAAGCATTAAACAGGCATATAACAAGATATTTACTTATATAACAAGCAAAATGTAATTCCAATTCTTATTAAGCATCAGCCAATGTGCTCAAATGATACCTAATTTGCTAAAAGCAAAAATTTACAAGTATTAGTACTTAAAAATAAAATCCATTAAAAGCTTATGTAACTAAATTATATTACAACTAGATTTATCCTCGTCTGCTTATTTCACCTCTTAGACAATTATCTGAGATTTCAAATGTATTTTGACTTAATAAGTCAACATTTATATGTTTATCTACTCAGCACTTGAAGAGATTACTAGTGTATCACAAAATAAAACTGCTTCTCCCCCTTTTAGTGTCAACTTGCGAAGGAAGAAATAGAGTCCCTTCTTGGATGCCTAGAACCTACTACAATTCCTGGCACATGACTCTCCATAAATGTTTACTAAATTGATTTGAATGAGCAGGAGCAGGAAGTCTAGATGTTTGCTGAAGTATATAATTCTGTTTAGCTCCATTTTATTGCAATCTTCTGGCTGCCATCACTGCCTGTGCTGTTCCATATATTTTTACCTCCAGCCGGCAGCCTTGTTGAATAGGAGTAGGGAAATTGTATCCCCGAAGGACTAACATAGATTAAGAGTGCTGTGGGAATTATAATAATGATGATAATCACAATAAATACCTGTACACATTTATTAAGGGCATAGAGAGAAGCTCTTTCCTTGATTACTGCCATTTATATTGTCAATGATGCTATGAAGTAGATCCTACTCTTATCTTTGTATTTCAAATGGGGAAACTGAGGCTTAGAGCAGTTACATATTTTCTCAAGGTCACACTGGTAATGAGTTGTAGAACCAGGATATAATCCCAGGTATCCATGAAGGCAGAGCCCATTTCTGCCAGAGACGGAGTTCTCTTAAAACAGATCCTAAGATGGAGTTACTTGTACAAATGGCTTATGAGAGCATGTTCTCAGGGGAAATGTGTGAGGGGGTGAGACAAGCAGGGTAGGGTAGGGGCAAAAAGTGAGGCTAAACTGTGACCTCAGTCTGATTGTACAGGAAGCTCTGGAGTGTAAGTAACACCAGGGAGTAGTCCCATCTTCAGACATGGGGGCAAGAATTTGTACCCTAGGATCTGTCTCGAATGGGCCGTCAGATAACCTTGGGGGGAAAGGCATAACCTTACAGGTATGTTCTAATGGGAGGTAGATCATTTCAGCTCAGGCCAGTTCTGGGACAAGTTTGTTTCTTAGCTGTTATAATCAACTATCACCAAAGAAGGGAAGATGGGTGCACTTCTCAGCTACAGGAAATCAGGGCAGGGCACCAGTGAGTGTCTACCACAGAACCTGTTTCCATATGGTTATCTTAACTTCCAAGCCCCAATAAAGAACACAGGGTTTTTGTCAAGTATACTAGTTTTCTATCTGATCTGCATTTTCCTAGATTACTGGCTTTGGGGAAATTGCTTAAAAGTCTTGAGTCTCATTTTCATTGTCAGTATAGTGGGAGTCTCAGTAACACTGGTCTCACGAGATTGTTGTGAAGACTAAATTGAGAACGTATGTAAATGCATTTTGTAAACTAAAGCAGAACATGAATGTTGCTCATGGTATTGTTATTGCTATGTCTTACTTCCATGGGCCAGGGGCAGCCAGTAGGTGGTAGGCCATAAAGCTATGGAAGTTCTGGTCCACATATCAAGTTTGACTACAGATGTCATAAGCACAAGGCCAGTGATGTACACATAGGAAAATAAAGAGGATAGGATTAAAAATAAACTTGAAAAGAGGATGGTTGACCATCTAGACTCTTTCAAGATTCTTGCTAAATATTGGTAAACCTAATTAATATGCGAAAAAACCAAGGGTCATCAAAATTAATCTAAGTTCCACAGCAAGTAAATGGTAGACCTCAGGTTATGTAAAGCCTAATTTCACAGTATTTCAGTTGTACCACATTCCTCTTCTGCCTTCAATATTGGCAAACTCAAGTGATTTTTCCAAAATCACTTGACTCTGTGAACAATGTCCCCTCTCCAGTCTCAAGAGGTTTCCATCTTGAACATCTTGTGCCTTGGTTCTTTCTCCTGAACCCATGACATCTATTTAAACTATAATCACAAATTCTGAGTGGAGGATAAAGAAATAATTTCTGATTTCTGTTTAGCTCACAATCACACTTATCCCTAAGAGGCATTTGGAGCCCTATTTGAAGCTTTAAAAGGCAACCAGTTCACCATAATATCATGTTCAGTGGAAGTCGGTATGGAAAACTGGCCTACTGTACGGTCCTGAAGCCTTAATAAAGGACCATAAGCCAGCTGATGCAGAGACTCTGGATTTCAGTAGAGAGTCTATCATCTGTGGAGAAAAGAGATTTGATTTTTCAGGAGAGTCTAATTTTCCTCTGAGAGCATTACATGGACAATAACCAAATAACCATTAATTTGAAGGAACTGTCTTTGTAAGAAAAGCTCTTAGCATTTGATTCTAACTGACAGATAACCAAATTTTCTGTCTCTCTCTCTCTCTCTCTCTCTCTCTCTCTCTCTCTCTCTCTCTCTCTCTCTCTCTCTCTCTCTCTCTCTCTCTCTCTCTCTCCCCCTCCCTCCCTCCCTCTCTCCCCAACCCCTCTCTGTGTCCGTCTCTGTCTCTGTCTCTCCCTCTCTCTGTCTCTCTCATCATGTAATTATACCTTGATAAAAATATTGAATGCCTCCAATGTCTTCCATCAATGTTCTGATGAAGTACGCAGAAGGGAGTCATTCGTATTTTCCCTAGGTTCCTGCTCTTGCTCATAAAATGGAAATAGTTCTTTTAACAGGGAAGTCTCAATGACCTTAATTGTGTTTCATGGACATTCCTTAACTAATCATTACCAAAAGGTAAAATAACTTTTAGGCCATTTACTACCACTCCTCGAATGGGATGAGTTTACTTTTCCTTCTGAGGCAGTGCAAAGGAGACATGGATAATTAAGCAAAACTGAGATTCTGCTAGGAAGAAGAAAAAGAATGGATAACGGGCAGTCAACCAGTAAAGCATACAACATAATATCAAAGATGACATTATATATAAAAATATGTTATATTTTCATCTTCTTATTAATTGTTTAAAATATTTAGAAAAGAAGAAGATAAGTTCTGTAATTTACATCCTAAATTTTCCCAAACCAACCTACAGAGGCCTTTTCCTTTTAATGACAGTGAAGGTGTCCTAAAGCTTGAGGCCATGAAAGCAAATGTAGAGCCACCTTGCTAGGAGATTTCCATGTGGCATAATATCTACCGTGAATAATTGTGAAAGTGCTATAAACACTTTCTTGGAAGAGAGAAGACGTTAAACCTCTTTTTATAGCCTTGTAACAGAGTGTAGGCTTTGGAATTAGACAAATCAATATTTAAATTTGTGCCCGGTAACTCTTATCATGTTAAATCACTGTACACCTTAGCCTCATTGAGTACTCTTGTAAGATGGGAATCATAGTTTCTACCATGCAGATTTGTTTAGAAGATTCAGCAGAATCAAATGTGAAAAAAATAGTTGGTGCACAATGGGAAGATAATACTGTTAGTTCACTTTTATTGTAGGCATGAGAATGGGCTAAGGATGGTGGGAAATCACTGACCAAGATGTAGGAGAAATGAAACCCATCACTTAAATAACATATTGTAGATCCCCATTGGTGGCACAGAATAGGCAGAAAAAAACTTAGGTTTGAGACAAACCAGTTCTGTCATGATTTTATTATGAGTTCTGGAAATAATTGACCTCAAGATTTCATGATGTCTGTCATGATATTTAATTCCTGAATTTACAAAAGAAAATTTGAAGAAATTTCTAGATGCTTTGAGTTTTTCAATAGTCTATATACTGAAGCAGACATGAAAAAAATATGTGAAAGTAATAATGGATATTTATAAGCCTGTATTTGTACTTTAAAAAGTAATTTGGGGAACAATGTATTGTGAAATTTGTTTTGCAATGTGTTTGAATATTATTATGGATACTTAGAAAAGATGGAAACACTCATGCCCAGGGACTAATGGCTGATGGACTCCCTGCAAGAGGCATCATAATCTTTTCTTTTATATGATACTCTGAAAATCACAGAATAGGTTTTGATTATAAGGCTACTGTTTTAACCTCGCACTAGATCCTGCACGTTTCAAGACTTGGAATCTCTTTGTTCTGAGGGAACAACATCTTGAGCACAAAGGAATATGTTAAAATTAAAGCTTGGGCTTAGAGATATTTAACTCAAGACATATATCATTTTTTGAAAAAACCTCACATTTCGACCCTGAGCAAATTTCCTTTATTTCCGTTATATGACTAGGCTTAATTATTTTAAAATCCATCTTTTTAAAGAATTTTGATCCAGAGACTATTGTCATACGTGGTATGATGGCGATACTTATTTTAATTTCTTTAAGGCATACTTACATGACTTTCCGAGCCAAACTTTTGGTTTGGCAGTTCAAAATAACCTCTTTTCACAAAGCATTTTTAATAGCATTTATGAAAACCTCTTCTCAGAGAAAGTGAAAATGTTCTGCATAAACAATAAAACAAAATGGAGGCATGGTCTGTTAAACAAACAACAATGATAGACTCCAATATTTCACAACATCACTACTTTGCTTAATAGGGTGCAAGCAATTTAAAAAATCTGAAGTTGTTTTCTAATTATTTCTTTTAAACTGTTCAAATCTGAGCTTTTTTGTGACGTTGGTTATGAACAGTAAAAGTAAATCAAGTGATACTAATAATAATTTTCAATTAAAAAACAAGCTAGAAAATGAGCTGCTGACTCAGTCCAGTTGTTTGAGGATAAATACTCCCTTTTCATTAACACAAAACTACTTATATAAATGAATATAATTTTATTCTTGAATATACAGAAAGGTTTTCCCAGGACTCAAAAGATCTCAGGCTGGAATCTCTCAATATTGATCATTGCTCTCTACCTCTTTGCTCCTTTATTCCCTCTTCTTGCATCCCCACCATCTTTTATTTATTTATTTTTTTGTGCTGTTTTGGGCTTTATGGGAGAAGCAAAAATAGGAAAGGAAGGAGAAAATTAGTATTAGCAAAGAAAGCATCGCAGAACAGCATATACTCAGAATTCAGGAATAAATAAATACCCAGAAAGGCAAAGTGAACATTCGCATTCAGAATTATTTTTCTATGTGGAAAGGACAAATACGAGCAGGGAAAACACAGGGGAAGGCTAGCTAGCACTATGTGACCTTGCTTTTGGGGATTCTTTGTTCTGATGTCTACCTGCTTTCCAAATTTCAGCTGAGGAAAAAAGTCTATGGAGTTGGTTTGCACCAAGTCACGATAGCCAATAACTATGGGCTCATTGAAGAATAAGGATTCCATTGTATTATGATACCATGTCTAAAACATTTAGAGACCATTAGTGAGATTTTGGTGTTGCGCTTCTACTTGCATACTATAGAAATGCCCTCAGATATATTTCTGACTATTGGATAAAATTTTATATAATTTATGTAATGACGATAAGATTTTATGTGTATATGTATGAAGAATGAAAATGCAGCCACCAAACTGCTACTAAGTGTTTTGTTTGTTGGAAATGGGGAGAAATCTCTTCTCTCCTTCCCCCAGTTATTCAAATTTTAACAATTCCATAATTTCTTTTATAGTAAAAAGAAGTAGAAAAACAAGTAAGTTTGGATGTTGGAAAAATGAAGTCCCAAGTTGAGATGAGCCACATCTTAGCTGTACATGGATTAGCTCATAGGAAGAAAAAGTCACAAACTGGCAGAATGTCCAAAGACCATAAAAGCTGTAGCAAGAACACAATGAAAGCACTAGGGGATTTTGCCCTCATCCTTCCTTTTTCTAAAGAAATTGATGGTAGAAGCAAGACAGTTGGCTATCTGGATTACTGTCTAAATTCTCAGCCTGACTCCATGTTGGGTCACTTGAGTGGTAAAGTTACAAAGAAAATAAATCTAATGACATAACAATCTCACTTCACTTAGGTCAAAATAACACACTTCTCATAGTCTCGATCTTTAAAATGCCTCATTTTGGAATAACGATTTAACCCCAATTTGGTATCATTTTAATTTTTGTCTAGACTATTCAGGATCATGAATTTCTTGGAAAGTGATAACTGGTCTTGGTTGAGTTTTTTTTAATACTCAGATAAGGCAAATATATGCTGCCACTCCCCCTGCCCAACCCTGTCCCAACCAAAGTATCATGGCTTATTTATTTCTGCACATTTTCCAATTAAGAGAGGACTCTACCCAGAATCTTTTTAACTACGGAAAACTGGAAGAGGTAAGCAATTCCATCCTAGCCCCCAAAGTTCTTTCTGGGTCTTATTTCTTATATAAGCAGTTCTATCCTCAAAATGGGGTATATATAATAACAAAATATGGGTGAATATTTTTAACAGCAGTCCAAGACTAGTGTTTTTTTCCCAGCAAGACACAGATTTTGATCTTCATGGTTTAATGTGTAATTTATCTTACATGTTGATGGTTAAATGGCAACTGGTCTATTGTATTTATTTGGAAGAAAAAAAGGAATTTGCATTCAATATTCTAAAAACACAACCAACCATTTGATCTGTAAGGCAATGTAGACCACTGGGTACGTGCATGGTTTAAAAAATTCCCATCCCTTGAAATCTTAGTTGAAAATGTCAAAGTCGAGTTGCAATGAGCCTCATCTGAACATGAGAAAGCCCCCAACCTCACTAATAAAACTTTCAGGTTTTTTGATTGAATGCCGTTTGAAATTACCCTCATCATGTTAACGTGCAATGGGAAGCATGCAGTAGAGTTGCCTCTCGACGTGACCCTATTAGAGATTGCCACTTGTGAGAAAATCTATTCAAAAGCAGAGGCTGTATTAAGCTGGATACCAGGTCAAATGACACTATTTGGGGGAAAAATGGAGAGGTACTTCAGCCTAATGATTTGTGAAAAGTTAAGTAACAACAAATTCCATGAATATGAAATTGTGGAAAGAATGCTCTCATCACTGCTTTTATCCTTCGGCATTCTATGCAGACGGAGCCGTGAGGAATTAGAAATAGCACCTGCTGGTGCGCCTGTCTGCCTCTGAAATGATGCTTTTTAAGATTGTGATTTTAGAGCATTTAAGATGGGAAGGAGAAGAAATTTCAGTTTGGGGTTCTCAAAGTTTTTTTTTTTTAAGTCAGTAAAAGGGGACGGTAGGAAGTGCAATATGAGTGTTCTGACATTTCCTACCTATTTTTGCTTCCAAGAACCTTTGTATATTCATGCAGCTGGCTGTGGAGAACTTTGACAGTTTTAGTTGGAAGCTGTGGAAATCTCAGGAAAAAGCAAACTCGGCTTCTGCATTAGTAAGTGATGGAAATAGATCTGGGGTCCTCCATGAATATATATTTAGTTTTTGGAATGTTAATTTTTATAAATTTTTGCTGGCATGTGACAGGTATTAATAGAACATAGTAAAATATATAATACAATGTAAAGCATTTTAAATGATAAACAGAAGAGTACGCAGATCATAAATATACAACCCAGTGAATTTTCACAAACAGAGCACATGCCTGTATGAAGCCATAAGATCAAGAAATAACAATCCAGAAGCTTCATGCCTCCTTCTAGCCTCTACTCCCTGCTAAGGGTAATCACTCTTCTTTCTTCTAAATTCGTTTTGCCTTTTGAGTGCTTTCTAAAAATGGAATCCTACACTCACATGAAAAAATTCACACATAATTATCTATTTCATTTTAATTTATTCATCTGCATTGCTGTATATTTTTCCATTGTGTGATTATACAATTCATCCATCCTTGAATATTTATGCTGTTTTTTGCTCCTGCAAACAGTGCTTGAAAATTGTTGTATGGATCTTTTGAAGTAACACAGATACATCTTTCTGTCAGATATATACCTATGAGTGGAATTACTGGGTTGTAGGATATGGATAATTTCATCTTGAGTAAATATTACCAAAAGATCTCCAGAATGGTTGCTCTTTACACTCTTGCCAGCAGTGAATGAGGGTTCCAGGTGCCTCATCACACTTGGTATGGGTGTTTAGCTGCTAGGAATTTTTGAGGATCTTGAGGACATTGCTGTTTTCTTATTCATCTCAGAGTTCAGAACACTGGGCACAGTGATGACTCTTGGTCAGTTTCCCAGATTACTTTTGGCTCTAATAATAGATGGATTCGTGAGTAGAGGGACAGTAGAAGCAAACTGAGGTTTATATTGAGTCAGAAAGTCAGATATTGGGGAAAAGAAAGACGATGGCTGCCCATTAGGCTTCCATGTATCAGCCTTTATTGCGGTTACATCAGTACTAGAGAACCATTTATTAGGACATGTCTGGTGAAAATTGCTTGGCCCAATAAAAGTTCCCTCTCACTGCCAATATGTATACAGATTTTTGTATTATAGTGGATTTAATTTTACAGACCAATTCAGATACTCAAAAAAGCAATTTTCTTTACTCTTCTATGTTTGTTCTCAAGTCAACATGTGCACTGTTGTTGGAAAACTATTTGTCCCCTTCGGGGAAGCTCAGATAGTTTTGTTTTAAAACCCTGTCTCTTTTATGTAAATAATCAGTTAAATTGAAATTTTGCCCCTGTATTTCAGCTTCTCTTCTCCCAAGACATGATCAATTTTCTCAGGGGGCATCGAGGGAATAGTCTCTGGTGCCTTCTTGGGCTGCCTTGACCCTAATAGCTTCAGGATCTGCCTGGACTGAGACTATAGTTGCTGCCATAGACCCCAAATTATGAAGCCCACACGCTCTGCATCTTGAGTTCAAACTCAGGATGATCTTACTGTATGGTCCTCAGAGTCCCTTATCAGATATCTTTGGAAGTCTGGAGATTTCTCAGCTGCTATCTTGTGCCTCTCCAGGATGTAAGGGACTTTGTGGAGCTTCTTCAAGCTAATCTGCTGGAGCATTTCCCTCTGTCATTACCAAATCTCTCTCTGTGCATTAGGCTGCCTGTCTCATCTCAGGGATTTTCTCAGAGGCATGAAATTATTGTGGAGTGAGCTCTGAGAAACGCAGCATTGACAGTTCTGTTCTGGGATCCTCCTTACCCTGCACTCAATGTCTCTCACTCTGCTATTCCTTACGTGTCTAAGGAGAGTTCGTGTATGGAGTTGGTGGGGAGATCTTAAGCACCAGCCTCTTTATCCTAGTCTCTCCAGCACAGTCTTCTTTCTTGCCTGCTGCTTGAAAATATATTTCCTTTTGGGGTCAGGGAAGGTAAATTGCTTTACTCATGGTGCATTCTTCTCTGCTCTGTGGTTTTCAACATGAAGTCTCTGTTCAGTCTTTCAAACTTGGTTAGCGATATTTAAAATTATCTTTGAAAATTCTGAGAAGCCAGGACTCTCCCTTTTCTCTAAGTAAAGCCCAGCCCTTGCATGTACTACCCTTTAGACTTTGCTGTGGTTTCTTCAGAAACTATATTTAGTCATTTAACTGACTATTGTTCCGGGGTGGTATCTGTCTTCCCTCAGAGTGCAGTGCCTCTATAAAGCTATTAGGGCTGCTTGAGTGGTGGAAAGAAAAATAGAAGTGAGCGCAATGGAAGCACACAGATTTATATAAAATCACAACCCCTACTACCTTGTAGAGCTGCCTGCAGTGTGTATATAGAAGGCAAAATTCAAGGAAACTGGAGGATTTGTTTGCCCAGGAGGCCTTTTAACTTCACCATGTAATAATATCACTTTTTATTTTTATTTTTTAAGAATATGAAAATAACTCACTGAGTATTAAGCAAGTTCACTAAGATGTGTGGGCCCCCCTTCCAAGAAGATAACTTATACATTATGAAATAAGAGAAATGAACATGCCGTGTTTATAAAATTTCCATGAAAATTCCTATTTTACAAAGATTTTTTTTTTTTTTTTTTGCAAGAGCCCCAAATGAGGTAATACTATTGTGGGAGGATGTTACAGTTTAGGCCTCAGGGTAAGTAATAAGATTTAGAATATTTTCTTCACTTTGAAGCAGCATAACCCTGTTATACTTCACAAAGTCATCTTAAAAATAACCCTTCTTTGTTCACAGCTAGGGTCAAGTAAGTTAAGATAGCCTGGGTTTTCAGGTTCACTTGAAAGTTAAAAGAGATTCTCCTTTGGCAAGGAGCTATACTGAAGGGCTAATAAAAAACCACTTTGGTTGGTTACTTTCTCTTGATGTCTTCAAATTTCTATTTTATTATGATCAAAGAATGAAAGTATGTCTGACTATGTCTGGCCCAATGGATGTAATTTCTAATTTTCATATTTTCTTTATTCACAATGAATTCAACCCACTCATTAACGTAGCCTTTCTTGTACTTCACAAGTGTGAAGACCTCCTGATTTGGTGTCAATAATTGTCTGTAGATATTTATCAGAAATACTTTTATTCCTTACTTAGCCTAAAACTATATGTTCATTTACCTCTGCAGTCTTCATTCATTCTACTTTTTAAAATACATCAGTGAGCACAAAGGGATTTAGAGATGAATAAAATATAATCCCTGATTTTAAGGAGCTCACTATCCAGTGGTGTAGACAGTCCTGTAGAAATAAAGTACAGTGAAGTGTCATTAGTGTTGGGATAAATGAAGTACAATGAGGCAAAAATGTAAGAGTGGTTTTCCATATTGGGGAAGGCTCAACATTTTTTAAAAAATTTTCATGAATTGGACTTAAAGTAAATATCCAAAAGGTAAACGCTGTGGAGAAGGTGTTCACAGTAGGAAGTGAAACAGAGGCTGAACTGTGGAGTCATGGAACCACATAAGGTCTCCAAAGAGTATGACTATGGTTAAAGTGTGGTGTACCAGAACTGGTACTTTGAGAAAAGTGATAGAGGTTCACAAGTCTGGATGGTGGAGTTGTTGGTGTACCAAGTTAAACAGGCATTTTAGCATGTACCCTGGTCAAGGGTGTGGACAGAGGATGTGATTGCATACATGCCTTGGTTGCAACCTCCAAACTGAGTGGCTTAAATAGTGGAAATTTATTTCTCACAGTTCTGGAGGCTAGAAGTCCAAGATCAAGGTGTTGGTATGCTTGGTTTCTTCTGAGATCTCTCTTCTTGATGATCACCATCTTGCAGATGACCACCTAGTTTTGGTGTCTTCTCATGGCCTTTCCTTTGTGCGTGCATCCTTGTATCCCTTTGTGTGTCCTAAACTCCTCCTTTTATAAGGACACTAGTCATCCTGAATTAGGACCATTCCTAAAGGCCTCATTTTAATTTAATTACCTTTTTAAATTATGTATCTCCAAATGCGGTCACTTTCTAAGATACTCGGGATTATGGCTTCAACATATGAATTTTGGGGGAACATAATTCAGCCCATAACAGGACACTGTTAATTTTTTTCAACATTACAAAAACTTAATATGAGGCCTGGACCAAGTGCATGGCAGTAAGATGGAAAGATGAAGATGTTTATGAGTAATACATTGGGTTTATACAATCTTGAGGTTGCTAGCGTGGACAAGAAGATATAAATGGTGCATTCAGTGAGATAAGCATTCAGAAAAGAAACAAGCGTTTTTGTTTGTTTGTTTGTTTGTTTGTTTGTTTGTGGGAAGTGGGTATGATTACTTCATCTTTGGCTAGGTGGAGTTTTAGACACTAAGATTTTTGAGAGAGTTGTCTTATATGTAGTAGGCCTGGTAAAAATGAAACCGTGTAATACTTTAGATATTACTTATATTTAATAATTTTTCCTCAATAATTTCATTGAGCTCCTTCTGGTAAATGGGCAGAAACCAAATATGCAGAAGAAAGAAGGGATTTCTTAGAGGAGAAAAATCCACAAATCTTTATGATGTTTCAGGAACTATTTGTTCCTCTAACTCTTATTGATTTGGATAAGCTGTTGAAACTACTTTGCCTCAGCTTCTCATGATGTATTTTATCACACATGCTGAAAATTAAAATTTATAAGTTTCACTTATTGCAAAGAATAGTGCTACTTTGTTAGCAGAAAAAATACACTGGAATAAATGAAACTAACATACAATAATAGAGAGTTTCAGTATCAGAGAAGTTTCTAAAATGTGACAAGCAAAACCTTTTGAAATAGCAAACATTACCAAAAGGCCTGACTACTTGTTACAGATGGATGCTTTCCCAAATGTGACTTTGGTAAACAAAGCTGCATTTGAACTACAAGAGAGAACAAGGGTCAAAGAAACAATATTATTTCCAGGGGAGAGAAGTGTGATGGGCACAATGTCTCAATTTTGTTTAAGGGCAAAAGTGACATTACTTTATGGTGAGTAGTAATTGTAGGTAAGGATGTAAACTCTTACAGAGTGGTCACAATATAATTTTTATATAAATATCCCAATGTTTTATTTATTATACTTCTCTCAGCTAATTTATATACCCTCAGGATAAATTAGTGGTTACCAAACAAGGCAATGCTCCTGCCCCACCCCCCCCACCAACCCTTGGGGAACCATTTGGCAATGTCTGGAGATGTTTTCTGTCTGTCACAACCCAACGGGAGGTGGGAAACTTTCGGTGGTGTTCCAGACATCTAGTAGGTAGAGGCCACGGATGCTGCTCAACATCTTGCAATGTACTGGTAACACCCTACCACAAATGATCCAGCTGAAATGTCAATAGTCCAGAGGTTGAAAAATCCTAGATCATAACAAAACAAGTGCCATTTGCCTTAAAAAGTAAAGAATCAATCTTCTGAGTTGATTATCAAGTTTGGATCAAATTCCTCCCTCCCTCCTTCCTTGACGTGGTGGAAGTGGTGGTGGTGTGTGTATGTGTGTGTGCCTTTGTTTGCTTGGTTTTTACATAGAGTTATTGTTGTTTTAAATTAATTGCACTTCATACCTTACACATCTGGGTTTAGATGGAATTAAGCTATATCAGCATTTTATTTTCTTTAAGCACATTTTCACACACATACATGTTTAAACAATCAGAGATTTTAATAAACCCTAAAAACAGCCTTGGTTCTCAGAATGGAAATTCAGAGCTCCACTGAATGCCCATATAAATTATTTACTCTTGAATGAGTCCTAATGTCTATAAACTTAGTGTCTTTCTCTTTTTTAACAGAACACCTTATTGGGGTACCTTTATAAATTGCATTATTATTTACAAATTATTTTCATATGCTCTTTCCCATTTAATGCTTACGATCCCAGTGTCAGTTCTTATTCTCATAACCTTTTTAAAAATAAAAAAATAAGAAAACAGACAAGAAAAACTCCCCCACCTATTCAGGACACATTAGCTTTAAAATAAAATCAAAGATTCATTTGTTTATCTGCATTCAATGAATATTTATTAAGTTCCTACAAAGTTCCAGTTACTGCGACAAAATACTGTGCTAACTTCTGAAATTAGAGCCAGAGTCTGTTTTGAATCTTATGAAAAAAGCTTCAGCTCATTAGGATTAGAATTTGGATTCTTTGAGGAATTCCAAAAGCGGAAAAATATATTTAATATATTAATAACATAATGTAATTCAATTTTATACAGCTTAGGATGTGAAAATAACTATGGGGCACAACAGAAAATTTATTAATGAACATTGCTAAAGTATCAGAAGTGGCAAAATTCTGAATTCAAATGTCATATTCCTATACCTAATTATCTATATTTTTCACGACTCTCCTGGCCTGGGGGTTAGGGATCACCAAAAAGAAAAAAGAAAAAAAAAGAAACAAAAAGAAAACCAGTTATAATCATAATTATATATATATCTAAAGAATTATATCAGAGTTGGAAAAGATCTTTGAGATATCCTATTTTATACTCTTCAGGATCAGAGGGGCAAACTCACTCCTTAAGTCAGAACCAATTACTAAGAGAGTGAAAAAAAATATAAAACCTCAAATATCCGGACTCCCAGATAGGTTGACTTTTCTACCAAATATCCGGACTCCCAGATAGGTTGACTTTTCTACCAAATTTCTTATCTGCCTCCTCACAGAGCTCTATGCTTTCTGACAAGTAAAGTGACCAAACAGTTCGTTTGGGACTTTCTCAGTTTTAGCACGGTCAGTCTCGCATTGTAGGGAACCCTTCAGCCCCTAGGACAGTTGGTCATTCTAAATTGACGAGACACATAGAAATATTTGTTATATGGATAAGTATACCTGATAATAAGACTTTACGGCAATCACTAGTTTTCTTGAGCATGTTCACTAGAAATGAGCTTTTGTTTTCATCTTACTAGTGTGAGGTCAATTGATGAAACTTGAGCCTCTATTTAATGATCTGCTTAAAATTCTTCCTATCTCCATTATTGCTGGTTAGCTTTATCTGTCTTTCCTAGTTGATTTCCTGTTAGTGATTTCCTCTTGTCAAGATGCTGTTCTTTATTCATTTGGGTCCTTTCTTTGGGAATAACCTTAGAGCATTTCTTCAGCTTGCTTAAATATTTCCTGAATGACCCTTGGTTACTAGTAATGGAAATCTGCCTACAGTCAGAGTTTTATAAAATATGAGAAAATAACACAAGGGGTCATGGGCAAGTAGCAGGTGATACTGCCACATCTCCCACAGTGATGGACAAAGTTTACTTATTTAACATGTCCCAATACTGCCAGAGACAAGATTCCAGTCTATTCATAAGCATGTCTTTGAGATAATTGTATCTGTTTGTGAAAAGAACAAGAACTAATCTCCAAAGTTGTGAAATTCTACTTTGAGCCTTCAAATGCCTAGAAAAGAGTCATGTTTTCATTAAAATGTAAAATATTTTCATCTTCTTGATTTACAGCACTAATATTAAAAGGATTTACCTGAGAATCCTAAGAATTTTTACCTCGCAATGAACTATTATCACTTCACATACAAGAGAATCCCTATAATGGAAAAGTCAGACAATAACTGGTGGGAATATAGAGAAATTTGAATCCTTCTAGATTACTGTTAGGAATGTAAAATGGCGCAGCCATTTTGGAAAATAGTTTGGTAGTTTCTTAAAATGTAAAACATAGATATTTTACATCACTCAACAATTCTGCTCTTGGGTATCTACCCAAGAGAAATAAAAATTCATGTCTACACAAAGACCTGCACATGAATGTTCATAGCAGCATTGTTCATAATAGCTAAAAAGTGAAAACAACCTAAATGTTTATTGGCTGGTGAATGGATAAACAAAATATGATCTATCCATACAATGCACTACTATTTGCAATCAAAAGGAATGAAATATTGATACATGCTATAACATCGTTGCACCTGAAAAACATTATGCTAAGTGACAGAAGGCAGACACAAGAGATCACATGTTGCATGATTTCAGTTATAGCAAATGTCCAGAAAGAAAAAAAATCTAAAGAGACAAAGAATAGATTATTTATTGCCTGAGGCTGACCATATGAGCAGGGAGTGACTGCAAGTGGACACAAGGTCTTTTTCAGGGTGATAAAAATGTTCTAAAATTAGATTGCTGTGATGATTGCACAACTCTCTAAATTTATTAAAAATTGTTAAATCATGTACTTAAAACAGGTGAATTTTATGGTATGGAACAAAACAATATACCTTAATACAGTTTTTTTTTTTTTTTTAAGAAAAAGAATATATGTGCACCTCAAATTACTTTCTTTGAGACAACATAGAGCCAAAAAGGCCAGCACAGCTTAAAATACTAAGATAATTTGCTCTTGTATGTAAAGGGATTGTCACAAAATCCTTGTATCTTTTGTCATGATTGTTATTTTACAAAAAGAAATGAACCTGTGCTAATTGATAGACATTCTCTGTCAACACATTTTTTTAGATGGCATAAATTCCTTTTTCTCAGTCTGGCTCTCTTTAGTTCTCTCACTATGTCTCTCACCTGGTGACGATTTGGTGGCATTTAGAGCAGGGGTGCAAATGCATTTTCCATATGTAAGTTTGAACAGAATGTGAGGCCCTGCACAATGAGAGAACAAAAATGGAGGAAAATCCTCATAATAAGATTCATCGATTCTTATTATCCAGGAATAATGGCATTGCTCATCCTCTCCTCCCTCCACTGAAATCACCTGCAATGAGAGAAAGCACCAGCTAAATTCCATAGTCAGAATCCAGCGGAATGGAAGTGAGTTTTCTCAGCTCACCTGCCACAGGCAGAACATGGGCAGAGGAGGAAAGAGATTTGCAGTAAACAGTTTAAAAGGGCAAGAAAGAGGCCAACCAATTTAATTTGTGTGTGTGTGTGTGTGTGTGATTTCTTAAGATGCCTATCTGCTTATCACTTCTCATTTAAGTTCCAACACCAGTCTGGCCCCCACACAGTCTTTCCCTCTCCTCCCCCTGCCATCATGGCCCTCTGCCCACACCCTGGCTTGTTTTCCATTGCAGTACCTGGAAGTCAGCCCTTTGTACAAGTTAGGGACTAAATCAAAGCCGTCAAATGGAATGTGTAGGTTATTTACGGATTGTTGCTGAGCAAATTTAATCACTGGCCTGCTGTAACTCCATCATCATTTCCCTTGACGAGAACATCACAGACTTAAATTTTGCAAAGGAGGGAGAAGTGGCCATAATCCAACTATAACAGTAACAGCCAATTCTGCTGTGATGGGAAGAGGCGCTGTATTAGTGCCAATACATTAACCAACTTTCCAATTGCAGCGGGAAAACTGATTGCCATTACAATTCCCACGGCACTCCTCCATGAAGGTAACAGAACTGCTTGAATGAGCATTCATTTCCAGTCCTGCTGGAGAGTGTGTGTGTGTGTGTGTGTGTGTGTGTGTGTGAGAGAGAGAGAGAGAGAGAGAGAGAGAGAGAGAGAGAGAGAGAGAGAGAAGAAAGAGATAAGCACAGATAACTGGTTAAAACTTGAGAGGAGGCATGGAGGGCTCGACATTTCTGAGTAGATCTTTCACCACTAGTTGCGTGATGTTGATTGAGTCAAGTCAGTCAGCTACTATGAAACTTGCACTGTTTGCAAAATAAGTCTAATAATGATAATACCTACTAGTGGATTAAATAGGAATACAAACTCTTTAACTCTCTTCACATCAAGAGGTAAAGTCTGTGTCCCCTCTCCTTGAATCTAAATGGGTGCTGTGACTGCTTTGACTGATAGAATATGGCAGAAGTGACACTCTGGCAATTTCTGGGCACAGGACTTAAAAGAATGGCAGCTTCTACTTTCTGGCTTGCTGGGAAGCCTGAGCTGCCATTTAAGGAGTCTGACTGTGCTGAAAATACCAATCTGGAGAGGCCATATGTTGGCATTTCAACTGACTGTCCCAATAGAGCTCATTCTTCCAGCCATCCCAACGCATGAGGCTTGTGAATAAAGCCAATCTTGGATTCTCTAAATAAGCCTACCCACCAGTCAAATACCTCACACGACCTCAGTTCATACCACTGAAGCAGAATTGCTCTGTTCAAATTCCTTGGGCACATATTCAAGAGGCATATTAAATTAGTTGCTGTGTTAAGCTGATAAATTTTGGGATAATTTCAACTAATAACCAAAACATCTACCACAAAGCCATTGAAAAGATTAAGTGGAATAATAAAGTTGTTCTTTAAAGAGTAGATGTTAGTGCTATTTTAATAATAATGATAATACTAATACAAAGGAACATACCCTAGCCTTGCCTAATATATATATATATATATATATATATATATATATATATATATATATATCTGACTTCTTTTAAACAATTTAGAGAACTAAAATCCTTCCTGACCTGCAGTTTTCATCTTTAACAATAGATGAGATTGAGCACTTGCCCGGAATAATTAGAGAGTCACACACATCAGGATAAAGTAAGCATTTACTGAGGACCTCCAAACATACCAGACATCATTTACACATTTTCTCATTTAATCCTCGTAGCAACCTTATGAGGTGACTACTATGGTCCATGCCTTACAGTGAGCTCAGAGAGGTTGAGTAACTTGACCAGGGTTTCACAGCTAGGAAGTAATGGAGCTGAACATGTGGCTATCTGCCTCCAACGCAGAGAAGGGCATAATTTGAACTGGGTCTTAAAGATAGTTAAGAGTAGTTAAGATAGTTAAGAGTAGAATGACAGAGGGAGGAAAGCCTGGAGGTGTTGTAGGGGTGTCTGCACTGGGAATGGTGAGGAGATGAACTACAGTCTTTTCTGAAGAGAAGGGGAACATGAGCTCAGTCAACAGATTATTCTCAGGGGTAAAATTGATCTCCAAGTCTCTACTTCTCATCCTCCAGTTGGCCCTGATGAAGAAGGGTGTGGTAATGGGCCTGGAAAGGCATACTGAGTACTAGAAATCAAGGTGAAAATGATTGAAAGCTCAAATGTTGCTTCAGGACTCATTGTATCTGCTGAAGTCTGACTTTCATCTCCTTTCTTGGCTTTTGGCAAAGCAAATACTAGCAGAGAACAAAGACTGCTGCTTCCTTCAGTGCCCGAGGGACACAGTCAATATCAAAGTTGATGAAGAAACAGATTGGACTTGTCAGGGTGTCTTCTGAATTTCTTGCTAAATCATTGTAGTCCATGACCTAAAATAACCCCCATATCGAAACTTCTGGCCCACCCTTGCTTTCATTCTTCTGTGAACAGCAAGACTTCCTGCATCCTCTTGCAGTTCCGAATTGGGCATATGCAGTCGGAGGTTTGTGGCTAACAGAAACAGAATTCCAGACTCAGTAGTAAGCCCTGCTTACTGTTTGAGCTGCCCGTGGCTCCTCAAACTAGTCACCTCATTTCTGATGCTCTAACTTCCCAGCTTCCCCAAGGACCTTGTCATTAAAAATTGTCCTTGTTGATCTCATCGAATTTTCTTCTTTACCTTCACAGTCAAAAGAGCACAAAAATTAGAAAGTGCTCATGTTAGTTTCCCCCCATTCTCCACCTTTGGAGCAGTAACTGGGTAACAGCAACTAAAATGAAAGCACAAACCATTCTGAACAATCGTGTCAATAATAACAACAACAAAAAGAAAAGAAAAGAAAAGAAAAGAAAAAAAGTCTAGCTGGATTAAATAAATACTCAGAGTTAAAGCATTTTTCTTAACTTTTTTCCTCTGCAGGCTCTCCTTAGAGACTATCAAAAGGGCAATTTTGAAGGAGATTGCCTCCACAGTTATTCATCTTATATTTGTTGGAGAAATAAATCCACAGCACAAACCATTGTTGTTAGTTAAATATAATAGATCATTACAAAGTAAAAATTAGATTCAGACTTAAAACCTGTTTAAAAGAATGATCACTCAGTAGTTCTTAAAAGCAAACACTTAATTTGCCATGGCATAATGGAACAGCTCATTTGATGGGGGTGAAGATTTTGGTAAAATATCTGGGCTCTGCTTTCTCTTCTGAAATTTTGTTGAAGGTTTCATTCCAGGTTCTATAGTATCCAGTCAAGAATCTGTAACCTATTTGCATGGAGAGGGAAAACCTTATACTTAAGATCCTTTCTCTAATCGATAAGTTTTGCCAGAGTGTTCATTCCCAGCAGCAAACATTGGCCTATTTGTCTGGTTCTTTCATTTCAATGGTTTCTCTTCACCAATTTATTCAATCATTTTTCAGATGAGACGCTGAGGAATGATATGGTTCAATAACTTTCCCAAGGTCAGGCAAGTAATGGAAGGTGAGAACAAGATTTGATCCTGGGCATTCTGGAATCTGAGCCTGCAGCCTTAAGCACTGTGTTGTTTTCCTTCAAGAACTCAGAAAGCGGGAACCAGCTGTGTTCCAGCAAATACTGCCATTGCCAAGCACACATCTTTGTGTCAGTGCCTGGCTTTATCCAAATTTGGCCCTTATAGTACCTATTATTCACTTGAAGTGCTTAGAGGTTGCATTAGGTCTAGATTTACACATGTAGTCGCAGCATCATTCCAGAGACTTTCGATATCTTGTGTCATGGTAGAGTGAGCCATCCTTCTGAGTTTTAGTAGGCCTGCACTGATAGCAGAGCCATGTCTTTTGTTCTTTAAAAATTGTAATACAGTACTGTCACCTACCTTATGAGAATAACCATTATTTATTTGAACTTGCAATGCTTTATCTCCCCAGTTGCTTTGGCAAATAAGTATCTCATTGTCCTCAGTACATTGTTTTTCATATTCCATTTTCCCAGGTGCAACACATATTCCTCATTCTGCTGGATTCCCCTGCATGGACCAGGAATGAGTTATTCTTTCATGAGTAAATGAGAAAAAAAGAAAGAAAGAAAGAAAGAAACAACCGAGAGCAGATAGCAGAGATAACTTGTGTCTTTTTGTCCTTATAGCCTTCTTAAGACATTTCAGAACTTTGGCGAGGGCAATGGAAAAAATAAATGAAAACATGAGAGTTTGAATCATCCTTCTAAATAAATAATTGTTCCCATTCTTTCTTCCAACCAATCTGTCAGCAAAAAGTTCCCCTTGACCCAGAAATGAAGAATTATATTAGTGATCAGTAAATGTATCACATTCAGAAGAAAAAAAAATATGACATAATGGACCAGAAAGAACAAAAGTCATCTGGGAATCTAAGGTGGGGGGAGAGGGTCAAAGAACTGACTGATTTCATATGGCCAACACCTCATTCCATGGGCTGATTCCCACTCTCTACTGGTGTCAATGCTAGAAAGACAGGCTTTTATTAGTAAAAGTATTTCAATGCCCAGTGTATAAAGAAGCCAAGATATTGTTCTACAGTATGAGTTCTGTCTAGGTTCTGAAATGTGTGTTTAATATTATATGATGAAGAATGAAATCAGAAAAAAAATATAGGTCACTCTTTCATTCTTAGCACAGGTAAAGGAAGGAAACGCTGAACCACGTACCCTTTATGGTTCTAGATAGACATAGGGAGACTGTTGACTCTGACTGAATAAAAGAGCAGAAATCCCAGGTGGCTCAATGTGAGGAACAATGATTTATAATGCCTGTATTTGGATAGATACCTCTCCATCCAAGAATACATGTAGAAAGCTTTATATGTGGTACTATTTAAGTTGTGGAGATAAGAGAGTATAGTTTTTAAGCATATAGGCACTGGTGTTTGGCTGTGATTATATGCTGAACTCTGCTACTTATTGTGATCTTGTATTAAATTCTTTGAGTTTCTTTGTCATTAAAATGGATATATTAATATTAATTCATAGAAATGTTGGAAAGGTTAAATAAGCTAATAGCATATCTGAAATAGTAATAGTTTCTGTTACATAACAAGCAGTCACTTTTAGTGAAATAATTGCTACCATTATCTTGTTGCTGTCCCTTACATGGGAGACCCCACTCAGAGATGTTATTCATACAGAACACAGGTAGTTTGACAGTAACCACCATTGCCTACCATGTTTTTGTGTCACTTTATACTTGTCCATGCACTTTGTCCTCCATTTTATTATTATGCTCAGTGCCCAGGTCTAACACAATTATAACCCCAGCTGTGAATCTTTGCTAAAGTCTCATCTTTCAGAGCCTCAGCTTGCTCATTTATAAAATTTACCCAATGCCTACTCTTGTCTTAACAAATGTAAAACATTCTTACCTTTTATTTTGCCCATGTCTGACCTAATTTTGTTTCTATAGGAAGTAACAAATTAGCAGTCTCTAACTGTAAAAGAATACCCTCAAAGAGTAATCACCCCACTGACATTAAGAAGGACACCTCAGCCTGAAGTCAGGGAGAGGGTTTATGTGGACAGTCCTATATGAAGACATTTTCAATGAATTTCATGGAACAAATGAGGTATGCAGTGCACACCCACCTCTTAGGATTAATTCTCACGTTACAGCGAAGCTTGGAAAATTGCTATTTCTTGACCTAAAAGGAGGTTAAAACACTTTCAGTGGAAATCGATTCACTTTAAGATATTTAGCACTGTTCATATTTTGTAAAAGTCTCCATGACAGGGCTGGTTTCAATTGGCACTTTATGTCGCAGTTGTAGGAAGCCCATCACATAGAGAGTAGAATCTGAATGAGTGTTTAACAAGATGGGTTATTTCCTTTGTTTCACTGCCAAGATAAAAGGAGAACATGCCCCTGTCCCCCACACAGGCTGGGGATATTGGGACCCTTATGCACGTCTGCTACATAAGAATTGGCAAAGTGATTTTTGGAAAAGTAATATTAATTTTCCCTGCTGCTTTTATTTTTCCTTTGCTAGGGGAATTTATGTTACACATGGTCAAATAGCATTATGTACAATGAAGGAAATGAGGTGTGAGGGAATCATTCAATAAAAAATGATAAATCATCAAAGATCATTTAGAGAAAAATGTTGTTAGCAAGAGTTTGAGAAGTATGAAGATCTATTTTCATAGGTTTTTAGAAAATGCTATCACAGGAAATTGCACCATTTATATAGTTTTACTCTTTTTCTTAAAAAGATAGTGATAAATTTCAAATGGAATTAAATAAGAAATAATGCAGGCTGTCAGTCATGACCTGAGACTGGTTGGGAAAAATTACTTTCTGAGGGGACAAAATACAATCAGAGAGTTATGACCCACAAATTAGAAAACAAAACTCGAATTGCGAGAATGATTTCAATGACTAATATAGGGCCAGAGGGGAAGAACGAATGGCAAGATAAGATAAACCAAGGGATAGGGACAATGTAGAGAAATGAGAACCTTCACGCACTTCTGTAGAAGAGAAAATGGTGCAGCTATTTTGAAGAACAATTTAGCAGCATTGAGAAAAATTGGATATGTGCATATTGTAAAGCCCAACAATTGCACAGTACAGTATATACTTGAGAATATGCCTTGCCCAGATACACAAAGTAACACATATGAGAATGTTAATGGTACTATTATTTGGAGTAGCCAAAGGATGAAAATGAACTAGAAATAAATAAATAGAAAAAATAAATAAAGCAGAAAATAATTTTATGTGAGCCTACTACATAGGATTCCAATGAAATGAACTAGTACATATATTAATGTGAATGTATAAAAATATTATTAACAACAAACTGAATAGCTAGATAGCTCAATGGTGTTTATGAAAATAAATAAAACATATGCAAAGCATTGCTAGATATCACACATTGACATGCAAATACATAAAAAATAAAATTTGTGGGAGGTGGATCTGAAGTAAACATGCAAAAAGGCTAACTTTGAGGGGGGAATATAAAATGAAATAAAACATTAAAAGAGAACAAATTTGAACCAATGATAATATATTACTGACATAATGTTACAAATGAAAAAGATAAATCTAGTTCTATGTGCCAGAAGTCAAATTACATCTATACCATCCATATATGTGTGTGTGTATGATATTTGTATAGTTATAGATATGTAGGTATATAAAAGGATATCTATCTATATCTATATATATAAAGTTTATAAAGTTCTCTATGTATGTAGATCTAGATCTAGATATTCACTTCAGAACTGCAACATAAAATCTGAATGGTATCAAGTTAGAGTGTGATAATGTTGTATCTCCAAGGGAAAATCGGAAAAATTGGGATGGTTATTCCCCAAATGAAGGGAAAAATTTGTAGGGAATGCCAGGAAAACTGTTATCTACTTCACTCAAACCGTGGAATCTTGGAGAAATAAAATTAAAGTGACAAGATAAAATGGAGTAATTTCAGAGAAACTAAATTTTTGGAAAAAAAAGGTTGCCCAAGAAACTTATAAAATGTGAAAACATTTATTGATTTAAAACAAAACAATCAGACCGATGATGATGACTACCATTTGAGTCTCCTGAGCAGTTAAAGAAGCAGAATATTTGGAGAAGATAAGACTTAACAGAGATAGGACACTGGTTATGTTAATAAAAGAGGAATTACTTTTTGTTGTTTCAGAAACCACAACTGGGAAAGTTAATAGATAATAAAAGGGGTTAGATAATATAGTAAGATGATATTTTATAACTATCTGTCTTTTTTTTTTTAAAACAAAATGGATTGTGGGCAGTGGACTGTAGTCTCTCTATTGCTTAACACCTGCCAGGGATGTTGCTGAATTTCTTAACCTGAGACAGGATGGACTGAAGAGCCCAGTAAAATATTTCATCTTTAGTAGTCTATGACTATACAAGTTAAGTTGTGCGTGTTTTAGAAACTACTGAATTTGATGTGACTTTCCCAGTGGTACTGAAGTTTTTATATTGAGATATAATTTTTTTAATTGATAATAGTGTAAGTCTCAGTAGTCTTATTCATTGAGTAATCATGGTATAATGACTTTTTTTTCCCCCTATGGTTCTTGGCGAATCATCTTTATAATCGTTACCTAACTAACTCAGATAATTGGAAATAGAAGAGCTATTCTGATACCAACATAAATATTGTCCCCTATGATCACCCACGTTAGAAAAACAGAAGCATCCTCTTCTAATCCTGAATCTTTAATGTAAAATTCTTTCTATTACTAATTCATTTTTGAGATTTTGATAATTGCTTCACGAAAACACCGAAACTGTGATGTAAACGTCATTTTCCCTCAGAATTTTAGAGCTATTTTACTAATCTCTAAGGGGTAGGGAAGTGAGAACGAAGTTTCTATGTTTTAGGTAAATTAGATGTGATTTGACATCCTAGAGAAGACCTAAAAGCCTGTAGGTAGTCTGAAAGACAATTCCCAAATGGCAAGGGAGCAAGAGTTGAAGTTATAAAAGAGAGACAGATTTGAGAATATTAGTTTTAGAGGAATGATAATTCTGAAAAACCACAAGATGAAAAATCTAGTGTTATAATCGCTGACTCAACAATGAGTCGCCTGTTTCTAAATGCCCATACACTGCACCTTTATCTGCATGTTTTTGCTTTATGTCATGGGACTAGGGCAGATATTGGCATTATCTAGACATTTCTTAATTGCTTTAGCTCTAGCTCTGCCATTAGCCTATATCCTTGTTGTGGCACCCTGAAAACTACACAATATAACAACTTTCCAGTTTTAATTATGTATTTTCAAGGAGATGATAATGGTGATAAGGAGCCATCAGGAAGCACAAGTTCCTGACTATGACTTCCTGTGGAAGAATGATCATAGCCTGCATCCAGGTGTGCCATGGGGCTGAGGGAACTGTTTATCAAGGAATGTTTCATCTGTGTAGAACACAGAGCTGGCTGAATGTAAACATTAAACACATGATTTATACATATGAAATTTATACATACATTTATACACAGATATGATTCATACGTATAAAACTGACCTAGCAAATGAGCTCCTGTGGTGTAGAATAATTTCATAAAGGTTTTAATGAGGTAAATACTCCTGGTATGAGATGCTTATTTCCTGGTCGTGATGCCACCTTCCATGGGAAATAAGCTTAATCTGTGTATTACTTCTGACCTTCCTTTACCTTTTGCTAACTTTGCCCCAGGGAATGTATAATAATTTCCCAAACTGGTAAAATTGGGAAGAAAAAGCCAAACATACTTGGTTCAACACCTGCTTCTGTCTCTTATAACCAGGCACCCTTCTCAGCTCCTCGGTGCTTTAAGTTGGCCCCATTGTGGATAGTCTTCCTAGGTTCAGAATTGCTTCTGACAGGGTGAGAAAGGCTATTTAAATTTAGAAGTTCATATATTAGGAAAACCATATGACCTCATTCTTAACTGTATCTTACACATAGTCCTTAGCAGATATGATAGTCATAATTTGACCTTCCATTCATCTTAACTTTTTTTCTTTTCAGTTTACACGAAAACCAGGTGAGGGTGAGAGGTATCACCACAGAGGTGTTAAAAGGCCCCATGTTTCCACATACAGGATTAGAATGACTCTGAGAGCTCAGACCCAGTCACATGTTAGAAACGGCCACTCCCTCTTATTTCAGGGAGAGGATCTTGCACTTGAGTTTAGTTTCTCATCGGACAGAACTTTTTATCTCTAGCCAGATGGGTGGGTGCCACTCTCTTTGGACCCCAAGTTTTCTGTGTGCTGATTTATTGGTCTTACCAGCAATTCTTCTAAACGGCTAACATCTAAACCAAGACTATCTCACACCCAAACATTCTGCTATCTTCCTTGTGACCTGTGTATATTCTTGTGCTTACAGGAAAAGGTAGGAACACAGTCCCCCGCATTAAGACTCATTTCTGGAATGACTATGCCTTATTGTGACAACTCTTGACTTAAAAGCTTCTCCAATAAAGTTTGTCTGGACTTTACTTTTACTCAATTTTTACAAAACTCCAATAGATACTCTTTTGATATTGAGTATAATTTACATATGATAAAATTTATAAATTTTTCAGTATACAATTTGATTAGTTTCAACATGTGTGCACACTCATGATAGCCACCACCACTATCAAGATAATAGGCTTCAATCATCCCCAAAACTCTTTTGTTATGCTACCTGCAACCAATCTCTTACTTCCACTCCTAGTTCCAAGAAACCACTGTTTCAATAATTTTGTCTTTTCTAGAACATCATTGGATGTCCAAAATGGTACCATACATTATGTATCTTTTAGTTTGGGTTCTTTCAGTTAGAATAATGTTTTTGAGGTACATCCATGTTGTTGTATGTATCAGTAATTTCCCTTTTTATTGCTGTACACCGTTTCATTGTAAACAGGTACTATAATTTGTTTATCCATTCACAGGTTGATGAACATTGGTTATTTCACATTTTCAGCTATTATAAATAATGCTACTATAAATATTCATGTACAGGTCTTTGTGTGATTACTTTTTTTTCGTTTCTCTTGGGTAAATTCCTAGAGTAGGAAAGCTGGGTCATGTGCTAATTGTATTTAATGTTATGAGAAGTTTCCAGACTGATTTTTAAAACAGATGCAGTTTCCACCAACATTGCATGAGATTTCTAGTTGTTCTACATTTTTACATGTACTTTATAATATCAGTCTTTTAAATTTTCACTGTTTTAGTAGTTACATAGTATTATGGTAGTTGTTTTAATGTAGTAGTAGTTACATAGTATTATGGTGGTTTTAATGTAGTAGTTGTATAGAGTTATCTTAAGACGGTTTTAATTTAAATGTACCTAATGACTAAAGAACTTTCACAGCTTTTCATGTATGTGAATAGGTCTTTGTCAAAGTGCCTATTCGAACCTCTGCCTTTTAAAAAATTGTATAGCTTGTCTTCTTATTATTAAGAGGTTTTTTAAAATAACTATTCTGAATACAAGCTTTTTGTCATGTATATTCACAAATATAGTTTCGATAAATGTAAATTTATCATTTTTTATGGTTTTATGCTATTTTATCTTATCTAAGAAAGTGCATTACCCAAAACTTCAAAGATTTTTGCCTACCTTTTCTTCTAAAGGTTTTAAAATTTTGGCTTTTATATTTAGTTCTATGATGTATTTTAAGTTATTTTGATATACAGTGCAAGGTATGTCTTTGTTAGTTTTTTGTTTGTTTTCACGTGGATGACTAATTGTTCCAGCATTATTTGTTGAAAAGAATATCCTAAACTATTGGGTTACTTTGGCGGCTCTGTTGAATATTAATTCACCATATATATATGAATCTATTCCTGGACTCAATTCTTTTCCATTGCTATATATATATGTCTTTTATTTTTTGTACTCAAACCCCATTTTTAACTACAATTGGTTTTAAAATAAGCCTTAAAATTCAATATGTGAGTGTTCCAATTTCATTTTTTTTCAAATTATTTTATTAGTCTAAGTTCTTTGCATTTCTACATGAATTTTAGAATCATAATGTCAATTTCTACGAGGCCAACAGAGACCGTTTGAGATCACACTGAATATACATCTGGGAGAACTGACGTCTGATTCAGAAACATGGTATATCTCTCCATTTATTTCAGGTTTTTAAAAATTTCTCTCAACAATGTTTTATAGTTTTTAGTGACTGGGTCTTGCATGTATTCTTAAAGCTATATCCCAAAATATTTTAAATTTTTGATGTTTTAGAAGTGTTTGATTTATGGAAGTGTTTGTCAATTTTAATATCCAATTATTTCTTGCCAGTAGCAGAAATACAATTGATTTTTGTATAATGTAAATTTTATATCATTGGTTGCTGGATTTTTTTGTAGACCTTCAAAGAGCGTTGGGTTTTGTTTTAGGTTTGGATTTTGGATTTTGACTGGATTTGGTTTTATTTAAAAAGATCTTTTGAAAATTGTTTTAAATCTTTCTTAGGGTATTCCCCAAGTGACCTTTAGTCTAGGGCTTTTATCCTCACATGAGGGTGATACTCTTCTGAGGATTTTATCAATGTTTCATGTATCTCAAAGTCTTTCAACTCTAGCTAGTTTGAAAGTGAATTATTCCTGGAGCATAATATGAGCTCTGGACATTGTTGTTCCTACTGCTTTCTCATTGTTTTCACTCTGGCATCAGGTAGTTTTCTCTCTCTCATTCCCAGATCAGTAGTCATCTAAAACTTCAAGGAGAGCTTAGTCTCTCTTTGTACAGTTTTCTCCTTTCGGAAGTCCTGCCTTACAAATTTTACCCATCTCTGTTTCCTCATCTTACCAAGATAGCTGGACTCTTTTGGGTTCCTCCTCTTTGTGCTATGGCCTGAAATACTCTTCAGGCAGTAAGATGGTATAATCTTTGAGCTTACCTTATTTGTCTTCTTTTTTTCTCAGAGATTGCTGTTCTGAGTTGCCTATATCCAATGTCTGAAAACAGTTATTTAGCGTATTTTGTTCAGTTTTCTGGTTTTTACTGTGGGAGGGAAATTGCTGTAGCTGTTTATCTTTCATGCGCCGAATCAGAAATCAATACTTTTTTGACCTTTCAAATATCCTGGAGAAAAGGTGTCTGTGGCTTTTGTGCAGAAAGCAGCTATAGGAGCCTCATGGTGGTTTATTGTGAAGGGACTGACACCAACTTCCACTGAGTTTCAATGTACTCTCTTTCCTATATGTATGAGACAAAATACGTTTTTCTTGATTTGGATAGTTTATTACAAGTCCTTTGTGCCTCCCTTGAATAAAAAGGATAAACCACACTGTGGCAGGTACTGGCAGCTGTACCCTATCGAAGAGAGCAAGGAAAAGAGAGTAAGGAGGAAGATAGATTTTTGGATCACATTCCCTGTGCCTGTTCAAGACACAATTATCCTAGTTACTAATTAAAAGAGACACATAGTTTTATCTTGCTATCTTTATGCAGGAGTGATACTGGATAATCAACTCTAGAGATAACTTCGCAAGATTAGTTGCACAAATTTCAGTACACATTTTATCTGTACCATTGCATACAGTTGTGGAGTAAGCAAGTGTCCATCCTAAGGGGCTGTACTGATGGGAAACAATTTCTGAAATTAAGAAAATGATGATACTCTATAAGAAGAAATTTTATTGTGACTTATTAACCTCACAAAGCTGAACATGATTTATATATATTTTGAGTTCCTTTGCAGTTTTGTCTAACCTATGAGCACGATGTAGAAATAAACACAATTAACTAATACTATCCTACTTTATTAATACTACCAAAGTCGTGAGTTGGCAGCAGTGTGTGTGTGAAATGAGACTGGTTTAAGCATGGTTTGATGCAAAGGGCACATTGGCTCTGTCACTATTCATCTGTGTGACAGTGGAAAGTGCCATTCTCTTTATATCTAGATCAACAATTTGCAAATGCTCAGGGGATAGAGGTAAGAAGTGGTTCAAGTCATTAAAGTTGATAATGGGCTACTTTAGATAGGACAGCTTGAGATTGTCCATGTTTATGTTGAAGGAATAGTTAGCTGCAATGAGGTGTTCTCATGACATAGTTTATCATTAACTCAAAACTTGTGGTCACTACATGTGTAACCACTGAGTACTGCTTTTTCTACATCCCTTTAGTTTTGACATGTTATGCTATATTTTCTTTCAGAATGTGTTAAAATTGTGATTTCTTGACCTATTCATGAGTTAGGAGTACAGTCATCTCTATGTATTTGTTAATCACCCAAATATTTCTGTTGATTTCTTATTTAGTTTTATTGTGGTCATACTTTGTATCATTTCATTTTTAAAATATATATGTATATATAAAGGCTTATTATTCAGAATGATGTATGGCCAATCTTTGAGAATGTTTTACGTGCCCTTGAGAAGGCTATATCCTGTTGTAGGGCCTCTATTATATATTATTCATAATATTGAATAATATATTATGTAATAAAATTTTTACTAATCTACAAATTGAATTTTTTATGGAATCACTTTTATTTTTTAAAGATAAATTTTTAGAGCAGTTTGAAGTTTACAAAAAAGTTGAGAGAAATGTATAGAAATTCCCTATACACATAATGGAGCTTCCTCCATTATGAACATCACTCACCAGAATGGTACATTTTTTACCAAGGATGAACCTATACTGACACATCATAAACACCCAAAGTTCATCTTATGGTTCACTCTCGGTGTTGTACATTCTATGGGTTTGAATAGATGTATGGCATATATCCATCATTATGGTTTCATACAGAATTTTTTCACTGCCCAAGAATTCTCTGTACTCTACCTAGTCACCCCACCCCCAAACTGACAACCACTGATCTTGTTAACACTGTCTCCATAGTTTTGTCTTTTCCAGAATGTCATATAGTTTAAATCATAAAATATGTAACCTTTTCAGATTGGCTTATTTCACTTAGTAATATACATTTAAGATTCTTCCATATCTCTTTATGACTTCATAGCTCATTTATTTATAGTACTGAATAATTCCATTGTCTGGATGTATCACAGTTTATTTATCTGTTCAACTATTAAAGAACATTTTGGTTGCTTCCCAGTTTTAGCAATTATGAAGAAAGCTGTTACAAACATTCGTGTACAGGTTTTTATTTGGACATGTTTTCATCTCCTTTGAGTAAATCCATGAAGCATGATTGCTGGATCATATGTTAAGAGTATATTTAGTTTTGTAAGAAACCGCCAAACTATCTTCCAAAGCACCTGTACCATTTTGCATTTCTACCAGCAGTGTTTAAGAATTGTTGCTCCACATGCTTATCAGCATTTAGGATTGTCAGTGTTCCAGATTTTGTCCATTCTTATGTGTGTTATAGTATCTCATTGTTTTAATTTGCATTTTATTGATAATATATAACATGGAGCATCTTTTAATATGCTTTGTTATTATGTGTTGTAACAGAAAAATCATTACAATACCCAAGGTCATCTAAGTTTTCTCCCATGTTATTTCTTGGCATTTTATAGTTTTATATATTTATATATTTTTACAAAACATATATTACAATAAATGTACCAGCACCATTTATTGAAAAAACTGTCTTTGCTCCATCGTATTGCCATTGCACCTTTGTCAAAGATCAGTTGACTATATATATTTATGGGAGTCTACTTCTGGATTCACTATTCTATTCCACTGATCTTTTTGTCTCTTCTTTTGCAAATATCACATTGTCTTGATTATTGTGGCTTTATAGTAAGTGTTGAAGTTGGGTAGCGTCAGTCCTCTAACTTTACTCTTCTTCAATATCCTTTTGGTTTTCCTGGGTCATTTACCTCTCCATATAAACATTAGAATTAATTTGTTGATATCCATGAAATAATTTGCTGAGATTTTGTTTGGGATTACATTGACTCTCTAGATAAAGATAGGAAGAACTCATGTCTTGACGATACTGAGTCTTCCTATTCATGAACATGGGATATCTCTCTATGTATTTAGTTCTTCTTTGATTGCACCCATCGGCATTTTATAATTTCTTCGTATAGATCTGGTACCTATTCTGTTAGATTTATAGATAAGTATTTCTTTTGTTGTATTATAATGTAAATTGTATTATATTTTAATTTTAAGTGCTACTTGTTCATTGTTGGCATATAAGAAAGCAATTGACTTTTTTTTATAGTAACCTCATTCATATCTTACAACTTTGCTATAATCACTTAATAGTTTGAGGAGGTTTTTTTGTGTTGATTTTTTTGAGATTTTCTACATAGGCAATCATATCTGTGAACAAAGACAGTTTTATTTCTTCTTTTCCAATCTATATATCTTTTGTTTCCTTTTCTTGCATTATTGCAGTAGGAAGAACTGCTGGTATAATGTTGAAAAGAAGTTGTAAAAGGGCACATCTTTCCTTCTACCTGATTCTAGAAGGAAAGCTTTAAGTTTCTCATCATTAGGTATGATGTTAACTGTAGGTTATTCATAGTGTTTATCAAGTTGAGAAAGTTCCCCTCAACCCTAGTTTACTGACGGATTTTTTAATCCTGAATGGGTTTCGAATTTTGTCAAATCCTTTTTTTTGCATCTATTAATACGATCGTGTGATTTTTATTTTTCAGTCTGTTGATATGATGGGTTATAGTAATCTAGTTTAAAATCTTAATCTAGCCTTGCATACTTGGGATAATCCCACTTGGTCATTGTATAAAAATTGAATTTTTTAACCTTGTTTTACATTTTTTTTTTTGGATATCAAGCAAAAATTAGATATGATTTTGAAAATGTGTGTTTTGCAAGGGGGTTTGTGAGTTGAACTGTTTAGATAATACTGGAACAAACAATTTTTAAGTCTTCATTTGGGTATATATTTAAAATAATTTTTTGGCCTAGCAGAAACTCAGACTGTTGTCAAGAAATAGAAAGGAAAACAAGCAATAAACAAAATTATAGTCATTTTTGCTCTCTTAGGAAAAACAGAACATGAAACTATTCACTTACATTCTTCCAATTCTTATTCTATGTAGATTTTTGCATTTGACATTTATAGTTAGATGAAATATTTTTATCTCTTATTTTAAAGTGTGATTTTTTTTTTCAAATGCGAACTCTGTTGTCAATGACAAATTACCTTATCCTGCCCCCAAACAAACTTAGAATAAGACCTAATATGTGGACACTACAGGACAGAAAGGGAACAAATAAATCAGGGGTCAGAAACTCTACTAATATCCTTATTTCTGCTGCTCATAATTCCTGTGATCTAGGCAATTAATTACACTGCTCTGTGACTTAGTTTCCTATTTTGTTGAATTGGGAAAATACCACCTGGTATGCTAGGAAGATTGATGACTTTTTCATCTAAATTCCCTTATACCTCATGTTGAAAGTTTCATAATAGACCTTCAAGGCAAAAGTAGTTTTCGATTCCATATTTCACTTTCTTTTCTATGTGTTTACAGATTTTCCCTTTAGTTTTCAACTTAGGAACATCTTAATTTCCTGTATTCATACTTTTCAGTGCTAATAATGTAAGCACAATGTCCTTTAAAACCAGTGGACACTCAAAAGTTACAGCAAGAAAATGAAGAGAGAAAGAAATTTAGGTCCAAACAATTTTCTTATTATATTGTGTCCTCTGAAATACTGATCCTCTTATAAATGCAAACAAATTTCAGAAGAGATTGAGAAGAAAACTTGACTAATAACTTTCTTTTATTTTTTTCCCTTTTCTTCTCTTTCCTCTAAAAATCTAATATTTTTGGTATAATTGTGTTTTAGTCCATGCTTTGCTTCCTTGGGACCAACAGTATTTATTGATCCATTTATTTTTTTATTCACGAAGTATTTATTGAACATCTACTAAGTGCTATGTTTATATTAGGCTCCTAAGATTGTGTAGTAAATAAAAAAGACAAAAGCTTTTCTTTCAAGAACCTTAGATTTTCTGGAAGAATACAGACAATAAACACATATATTATGTCAGACAGTACAGGGCACTAAAGAAGAGCGAAGCAGAACAAGGGAGTTAGAGGATAACATCAGTAGAAGGGGGTGTCATTTTACATAGGGCTGTTAGGAAAGGTTTCTCTGAAAGGCAACATTAGAATGGACATGTGAAAAAAGTAAAGGAGTGAGCCATGAAGATATCTATAGAAAGAATCTTCCAGACCAAGGGAATACCAAGTGCCAAGCCTGAGTCATTTGGAAGCTTGACATGTACAAAGACTAACAAAGAGCCTAGTGTGTCTGGAGCAGAATGAGAAGGGAAAAGAATGGATGAGGCAGAGAGACAGAAGGTTGCCAAATAATGGAGGGTCTGGAGGCTATTGCATGAACTTTGGCTCTTTTACTGACTGAGGTGGAAAGCCATTGGAGGGTTTGGAGCAGAGCAGATCCACATCTGACATAATTTTTATAGCTCACTTGGCTGTAGTATGAAGATTAGATTGAAGGGGTGTAGTACTCAGCACTGCTGTTCAACTAATGGTAGGGTTGCACATCCTGGCCCAGCTGTAGGTGGAGCCATGTGGCTAATATTGGCTAATGTACTGCGAATGATAGGAACATAATTCACTTTCAGATTGGAGAGTCTGATTTCTGTTGTGTGAAACTCTGTAATTTTACTTTGCCACAGCAACTGTCAAGAATCTAAATCGTGACTGCCCTATCATCAAGTGTAAAGATAACATGGTACAGAGCTTCTGGCTGACCTGCAATGGACATAAAACGTAAGCAATAAACTTTTTAAAAAATTTACTTACTGTTTTAAGCCACTGAGCATTTAGGTGGTTAATTGGTAACTTGAAGTAGGATGCTACCATAACACAAAACATACAATTTTGTCTTAGGGATGGATGGGGAGGCAAGGCTATTATCAAAATCTGGAAAGAAGATATTTTTGTAATAGGGAAGGCAAGTTAAAGATGTTGGAAAACTAAATGTTAGTAGTGTGTGTTGATTGATGTTGGCTACATTTCATGAAACATTATGCAAAGAGATGACCTCAGAATATCCTGATTTGTAAGCATGAATAAAAGGGATCAGAAAGTGTTCATAAATTTGGCAATTTGTAGAGCTAAAATTTAGAAATAATTTGAAAGATAAAATTCAATTAACATTGACATTTACAGCAATGATTAAGAGTATAGACAACCTACTTACTGTTAAACATTTAAGTGAACAAAGTGATGAACAGCAAATGATTTTAGTTGGACAACTTTAAAAAACAAAAGACTGAAACTATAGTTCTTCCATAGAAGATGATGAGCCCAACGTGATCACCATTCAGTGTAAAGGTAAGGGGTTGAAAAAAATATATAGCAAATTAAGGACTCTATCAAGAAAAAGAAAAAAAAAACTGAGTGTGGCTTTTGGCTCATGAGCTGACTACCGTCAAATACCAAACAGGTAAGAATTCTACTCAGCTTTTAGGACAGGTGTAGTATAATTACAAAAGAGTTGAAAAGATAAAAAGGAAGTTTATAAAGCACAAATGTCACAGTAAGCTAAGGTTAATTTATTGTTGGAAAAAAAAAACCTATTTCCTATTAGTTTAATATAGCCTAAGCATGCAGTATTTATAAAGTCAACAGCAGTATACAGTTATGTACTAGGCCTTCACATTCACTCGTCACTCACTCACAGATGCACCCAGAGCAACTTCCAGTCCTGCAGGCTCCATTCATGATAAGTGCCCTATACAGGCATACCATTTTTTTTTAATCTTTTTATACCATATTTTTTGCTGTAACTTTTCTATGTTTAAATGTTTAGACACACAAATACCATTGTATTACAATTGCCTACAATATTCAGTACAGTAACATGCTATACAGGTTTGTAGCTTAAGAGCAATAGGCTATGCATATAACCTACGTGTGTAGTAGGTAATACCATCTAGGTTTGTGTAAGTATACTCTAGGATGTTTGCACAATGATAAAATTACCTAACGATGCATTTTTCAGAATGTATCTCTGTTGTTAAGCAATGCATGACTGTACATTAGAATTACCTAGATTTTTGAAAAATTACTGATGTTTGAGACATGTTTTTGTGACCCTCTGGCTTCTAGACTTCAGGTTTTTGATATATTTAGCTCTGTGAATCATATGTGCTTTGATATTCTTCCATGTTACAAATGAGAAATTCCCACTTAGGTCCATTCTTGGACCTTGACAGGAAAGAGAGGAATGATTTTGGACAACTGAGCTGCAAAAATTGTGAAAGGCTTTGTCCACTGCCTCATATCAAAGTTTTGATAAATTTTCTTGGAAGGAAATAGAGCAAAACTGAAGGAAATGAACCAAATATGACTCATTTTAGTTGGATTAAATTTGAAGGTCTTTTTCCCATCAAATAAATATATATTATAAACAAGCAACCAAATACCTTTAGTCTTTATTTTATTGTATGTGTGTTCACATCTGCTTTGGATAACATCTGCTCACTTTCTTATGAGCTCGAGTATTGACTAAGTAATAATCAAATGTCAAGGTAGTTCCCCATTCTCTTGTCAATTTCATATTATTATCAATTACCATATATCTTCAAGCTTATTTGTTCTGCGTCCGGAGAGCATGAGCTGTTCTTTCCTGCTAGGCTGCTGCTGCCACTTGCCTATGTGATTTGATTCTGTGTGTACAACCCTCTCATAGCTAAAGCCCTAATTGTATTACTAAAAGTCCCTAGGTTCTTTGTTTTATTCCAAGTCCTTCAAAGGATAGAATATCTCATACATATATATTTCATCACCCATATTTTATTTACTTTGCCTTTTGGTCACTCCTCAATGCAACCAACATTTATTGAGCAATTACTATACACGAGGGATATATGTTGAGTGCTGGATACATGTGAAGTGAGAAAGATGTGATCAAAGATTGGAAGCAGTTTTCATTTTGAGAAGGCAAAAGGTGTGTGTGTAGTTAACACAAGATGGAGCTTTGTTATATACTTTGATAGTAATGCAGATGGAATGCAAAAAGTTAAAAGTAGCTAGCTCAGTACTGGCACGCTGACATTCGAGATAGTCTAAATCTCCAGTTGTGGAGTAGAGACATTAATCAGAAGTAATAATTTTCCATGCCATTTGCCTGTTTATATAATTTGTGTGTTTCTGAAGGATTGTATTCCCTTAGGCTAAGTCTACAAAGGAAAATGACCCTAAGGCATTCTTTTTGCTTGACCCATGTTTTTGTCCTTCTAATGGGTATACGCCCTCAACTCTGAAGTAGATTCTATGGGTACTGAGAATTTGAACATGGTTATTTGGCTTAATATATTTAGTCTAATCCAAGCCTCACAATAGTGGATATGGAAGACACTATCATTCTTATATAAAAACTGGGTAAAAAAGATCAGAAAGTTTAAATGAGTTTTATAATATCTAGCATATGGCCAAACCATGTTTTGAGAACTGATGTCTTAACTAAATGTCCAAAGGCTACATCATAGGTGCCACATGAATAATTGAATGATCATGAAAGCAACAAGGGGAGGAAGTTTTCTTTGCTTCATCCATCTCACCACTATGCTAAGTGCTGCCCCTGTGCTCAATTCTGATGAGGCATCATTCGCAAGGAATAGAGTATGGTGCTACTGTGCCAAGGTGTACCCTGACCTGTCCACACCACAGAATAAAGGGAGCAATGAACAGTAACCTAATAAACTGTAGACAAGTTATTGGTATGCATTTTGACTCTATAGAGTATGATGATATAAATTAAGGTATATTTAGGTAATCTTCGAATCATAAATACTCAAAATACCTATCTATATTACTCATATAGAGTAATATAGATAGGTATATATAAATTTATATTTAGAAGGTGTGCATGTGTGTGTGTGTGTACACACATACATACAGTTTGGATGACTAGCCTCTTAAAACTAAGCTATATATTTAAAGGCAAAGACTCTGTTTAACTAAAATTTTCCCTACTACATATTTGTATAAATTTTGAGACTGCCTCTGATACTTCAAATGAAGGTAAAAGATGGCTTTTCCCTCCTGGATGTTTTCTGGAAATTTGACTCCCTCTCAGATTGAGGAACTCTATATGCTCCCATGGAAGTGTTTGGTTAATTTTCTGGTGTAATATTTTATATGTGACATCTGTATTTTTGAAGAAATATGAGCATATGAGAGGCTAAAGCTGTATTCCCAGACTGGGCAGAAACTACCAAATATCAAAGCCAGAGAAATCACATATAGTGAGATTCTAGTCTTTATAATTTACTTTCAGAAATGTAATGATAATTATAGGAACCTTCATTCTCTGTTCTGCTGTTGTCTCTTGTACTAACAAGTTCAATTTGTAGCAGACTGATGTGTCTCCTGTAGAATTAAAGTCAGATGAGCAAATTCTTTGATTCTGGCTTCCTTTTCATTATATGTTAGAAATCTTGATTTTTCTCCGTAGAGCAGATGGTTAGACTTTTACATGCCCCTCGGATAGGGAAATCGAGCCCTTGATGGTAAAATTTAGATAACTGTGGCTCCATGACCAATTTGGCATCAGAAAATCATGAATGGTGCCAAAAACCTTAGAAATTGAAGAAGTAATTAAGGAAAAGATAGACTGTGAGTATATTTTTTGATCTCCTTTGTTCATAGACTTGGAAAAACTGATCTCTTGTTAATAGGCTGTGAGCAATTGAGAACAAGTGAGAGATGGAGGAAATTAAGATAAGATACTAGAATGCTAGGTCTTTGTAAAATTTCTGCTTCTGCATTAGCCTTGAGACAATATATTTGCACAATCCAATGGAGAGTAAACACCATGAGTCATGTGGAATATGACTAGAGATCCAAGAGCTTTAATGGATTATTATTATTATTGTAAAATTATGTATTTCCTCTTAGCGGTTTCTCTGACTTTGACTTATTCCTCATTGGTTTTCATTTGTTTTAGATTTGGCTGTTGCACTGTTTGAGTCTATAGTGTAGAGATGTCCTGAGGAGCAGCTTTCTATTCAAAGACTACAATTCCCAGAACCCTTTATTTAAGGTGTGGCCTATAAGTAGTTCTTATCAGTAAAATAAGAACAGAGTGGGTTCTGTTACTTTGAGCCAAGTGTATCATCACCATATTCCCTTGTGCTCTTTATGCCGATTAGATACCGCTATTATGAGGGCTCTTTTTTTTTTCAAGATAGGAGAAAACCTAAATTAGACTAAGCACCATCAAGTAGAAACACATAGTCTGCTAGAGGAGGAAAAGTAACCCCAAACTCCCATTGTGATAGTCTCTAAATTTGTGGGTGTATTTTTTTACAACAGCTAGTGTTACCTTTAAAATACATAAGAAATATTGAGTTAATATTCTGAGTAGTAGAATTAGGACCTAGACTGCCAAAGTACAGTGAGTCAGAGTAGAGAATGTGAGAGCACTAAATTTAGAAATGTTTAGCAATGAAAGAAGTGAAAGTGACAGGATCAAGAACAGCTAGAGGTATCTGGAGAATTGACACCATCCTCCAATGTCTCCCAACCAAATCTGAAAACATATCCTCCATAGCGTTAATATTTACTCTAGTGAAAATCTTCTAATTGATTTTGATTCAGACATCTGTTGCATTGACTTGTTTGGAAATCAAACCCAGACATAAGTCTCCATTATATTAGAAGAGTATCTTGGTTTGAATTTTAGACAAATAATATAATAATTTAACATTTTAAATGTGTGTAGAGGTACCAATAAATTTCTAGTCTTAAAACAAATTCCTCCTGGAAGAAAATATTTATGTACAATGGTCTTCAGGAAAGGCACTCTAACAGTTTTAGTTCATGACATCTGTTTTCAAAGCTTTCTTTAAATATACTTTTTTTTTTCTACCAACAAAACATTAAATGTATTGACAGAATATCTGTAGCAATTGCTGGGGCCAAAGAATACTGAGACTTTTTCCCCGAGATAAAACGTCTATGAAGTGATAACACTATATAGAGGATAAGTAGAGAAAGGAAGTTAATAGTGACAAATGCAGCACATGTCCCTTCTCTAAAGAAAACAGAGCCTTTTTGGAAGGCTTTAGTTTGGTTTAAAGCTCAGCCTGTTTTCCGAACAAGGACTGAAGTAATAGTGAGCTAGTCTGTTGCTGCAAAAATTATACACTTTTGCCCAAGAGATTTCTGATTTCGAATCTAATAAGTTTTAGTCTTGACTCTCTGAACATTATTTTCTCACGGTTCTCACTAGAAAGACAAAGTGGTAGAAAAATTAAACCAGTATTTATATGGGGAGGGAAATGTTTAAAATGTTTTTTTCTTACTGTAAAAATATACTCTATGTTGAAAATTTAGAAAATAAAGATAATCAAAAGAGGAAATAATGTATGTAAGCAACGTTTCTCTATGCATAAAAGTGGAGTTTTTTGGGAAAATTATATTCTGCTGTAGATATACGGTTTTCAATTTTATTTCTCTCAAATATATATTATACACACATTTATCTTTGAATATTCTTTAGTTCTAGTTGTGTTCAATTATTAAGTTGATTAGAATTTTCCAATATAAAATTGCTGTCATAAACATTCATTTTAGTAAAACTTTCTATGTATGCAGGATTTCTCCTTTAAAATAGATTTCTTAAAGTGACTTAGTGGTCAAAAAATGATACTCATA
This sequence comes from Rousettus aegyptiacus, assembly GCF_014176215.1. Lineage (NCBI taxonomy): Eukaryota > Metazoa > Chordata > Mammalia > Chiroptera > Pteropodidae > Rousettus > Rousettus aegyptiacus. The sequence goes on along the minus strand of NW_023416306.1, from coordinate 38,306,885 downwards.
CTCATTTTACTTCTTTTTTACATTCTAACCAAATATCTTCCAAAAATACTGTACTAAATTATTATTTTATTTATGACAGTTTGTTTCCCACCACTCTTCAATCTTGAATATTGTCATTTCTTAAATATTGTCATTTAAAAATTCTAACTGTATCTTTGGTTTTAATTTACTTTTTTTTTTTTTTTGCTTAGTGTGTTATTTTCTGACCATTCTTTTACAAATTACTCATGCCTTTGACATTTTTGAGGTAATTCTCTTACTTTGTTTCTCCTTTTTCTTGCTATTTTTCTCCAACATTAAAAAAGTATACTTCTTTGAAGTATACAGTTTAAACATTTATGTAAACTTTTAATATTACCTCAATCAAGACATCGAAATTTTCATCACCTCTGTGGTAGGCAAAAAAAAAAAAAAAAGCCCCTGCCCCATGCCAAATATCTGTGTCCTAATCCTTGGAACATGAACATAAGATTTTGCAGATGTGATTAAATTAAGGATCTTGAAATGGAAAAATTTAGAATATTAGGGTGAGCCTTAAATGCAATCACATATATCTTTAAGAAGACATAGGAAAATTTGGTATACAGAAGAAAGACATGTGACAGAAACAGAAGGAAATGGAGTTAGAGAGAGAAATTCTATGCCACGAGCTTTAAAGATGGAGGAAGGCACCATGAACCATGAAGTGCTCTAGACACTAGAAAAGGGGGGAAAACAGATTTTCCCTAGAGCCTCTGAGGGAAGGTGGCCCTGCTTGATTTTTGCCCTGTAAGACCCACTTTAAACTTCTGTCCCATTAGAACTATAAGAGACTACATTTCTGTTTTTGTTTGTTTGTTTGTTTGCTTTTGTTTTAAAGCCATGGAGTTTGTGGTAATTTGTTACAGCAGCCACAGGAATCTAATATCTTCCTCAGATGTTCCTTTGTACCCTTTGCAGTCAATCATTGGGTAACTGAGTGATACCTTGGGTAACAGGCATTCACTGATCTACTCTCCTTCTTCATAATTTTGCTTTTTCTATAATTTCGTGTAACAGAAATATAGTATATAGCATTTTATGTCTGATTCTTTTAGAGAGTATAATGTTTTTGAGTTTTATCTGTATTTTTGTGTGTCAGTTTTTTTTTTTTTAATTATTATTGCCAAGTAGTTTTCTATTGTATGGACATATCACATTTTGTTTATCTATTCGCTATTTGATGGACATTCAGATTGCTTCCAGTTTAGGGCTATCATGAATAATGCTGCTACGAACATATACAAAAACATGTTTATGAATATATGGTCACACTTTTATTGGGTAGATATGAGGTCGTGTGCTAAGTGTTTAACTTTTTAAGAAACTGCTAACCTGTTTCTCAAACAAGTTGTAACATCTTAGACACCGAGAATTGTGAATTTTCAAATTGATTTAAAGACAGAGAAGGAGAGGGAGGGAGAAGAAGGCAAGGAGGAGAGGAGAAGGAATTATTAATTAAAAGAAAACTGTCGGAAGATATTAAGGATTAATGGTTATCCTGTCCAACACCGATCCCCTGTAGTCTGGCCTCCCAAAGAAAGAGGTAGTTTCCTGAAAAGGTCTATGGAAACTCTTCACAGCCATATACACAAGACAGTCAACTCTGGTCACCCAGATGATTTGAATTCAGCCTCTGTTATGAACTGAATGTTTGTGTCCCTGGCTCCGCCCCAAATTCTAATGTTGAAGCCCTAACCCCACATGTGATGGTTGGTATTTGAGGATTTGGGGGAAGTAATTAGAATTAGATGAGGTCGGGAGGGTGGTACCCTCATGATGGGATTAATACCCTTGAAGAAGAGACACAAAATAGCTTGCTCTCTCTCTCCCCATGCACACACCAAGAAAAGGGTATGTGAAGGCCCAGTGAGAGAGTGACCATCTACAAGCCAAGAAGAGAGAAACTGAACCATTGATCTTGGACATTTTAGTCTCTAGAAGTGTACAAAAATAAATTTATGTCAGTTAAGCCACCCAGACTATGATGTTTTATTATGGTGGTCTGAGCTGCCTCAGTCAATCCAGATGATGGGCTAATCCATTGTCTTCATTCCCATTGTAACTGAAGAATGAAATGTCATGTCACTCACTTCCTAGAGGCAGAATTACAAAGCCTGACTCCTAGCACACCGGGGGAGGTATTGGTGTTTGATGTTTTCTTAAGCATAATGTAGAACTGACAGAAAAAGGCTAGAGTTAAGTTTCTATTATATCATATTGCTAGTATACCATACTCAAATATTAGTATGTAAATATTTATTTTTAAAGATGTTGATTATAGTATCATAAGTCTTGGCAGAAAATGTAATACAAAGGCAATGTTCAACTTAAAAAAAACAGTTCAATAATTTATTATTTGCTACCATATGGAATATAATGCAGATATTGACAAGAATGAAATAAGCAAGACTATTTGATTTCAAAGTATCAATATCTTTATAAGATATTGATTAGGAAAAAAACTTAAGATGAAAAGAACTATGTATAAAATGACCCCATTTTAAACTATAATGAATAAAATTGCATTCGATATTAAATACATTTATGTTTTAAGTGATTGCTTTAAAAAAAAAAAGAAAGATATTTTCCCATAAATCAAGGTTTAATTATAGTCTATTCTAATCTCACTCATTCATTGACTTCTATTATCAGGTATATAACTATACTTTCAAATCTCTACTTCTTGCTCAGATTCTTTCTCTCTCTCTTTTTTTATTTCAACCTGTTTTCTATTGCCTATTCATCATCTCAACTTAAGAGATTTATAGGAACCAAAAAATCTATCTGTTCAAACTACTTTTCTTCACCTATGTTCCTCCTTCTTTCCCTCTTATTTCAGTGAATATCATTAGTCAGCCTATTGCACAAACCAGAATCCCCAGTGTCATCTTTTATTGTTTTCTCTCCTTCATGTCCACATTCAACCACCAATTTGCTTACCCAACTTGAAACTCTCTCATAAATGAATCCATGTTTTTCCACATCCATTGTTCTTTATTTTAGGCTACCATGATCTCTTGGCTGGATTACTCCATATATTCTTAACAAGTCTTCCTCTATCTAATATTGCTCCTCCAAACTGCCTTCTTCACATGGAAATCAGAAAGCTTTTTTTATAGTGAAAACGTGATTGGTTCTGCCCACAATTTAAATCCTTCAGTGGTTTTCTCAATCACTCTCAGGTTAATGATCAAGCCTATTTATATGGATTCATAACATAATAGTATGATTGTATGATCTGCTTTGGAAAATCACAAATGAAAAGAACAAACACAATGACAAAACTCAATCATTTAGAAATAAAAAATTACTCTCCAGAATAATTCTTTATAACAAAATGACATCAACACTTTAATTGCATATTATGAAAAAATAATAACACTTCAATCTAAGATATACTCAGAAGGAAATTTATAGCCTGATATCTTTTTATTATAAAATGAAAAATAAACCCATATATTCAAATGCAAGATGCTGCCAAAAAAAAAAAATTAAAACACTATAAAGCATAAAGAATGAATTAGTAAATGAAAATGGATTAGTTTTTGGAAACAAAAGAAAAAGAGATTGATAAGTTATTGTAAAGTTAACATACTCAAACTCATGGAAATTACTCAAGGGAAAAAAAATAGGAAAAAATATACTAAAAATATACTAAAATGAAGAGAAGATAGAGCCATAAGTAGGAAAGATATTATAATATTTGTGAGAGGTATTTAAGCTTATATTAACAAACAACAGTTTTGATAAATGGAGAGTTTTGAGAACTATGCAAAGTGAACAAAATGGTCCCAAGAAGTACATTAGAAGAACAGACTAATAACCATGAAAGTGCTTAGGAAAGTTAACAATAATTATTTGCCCCTAAAAGCTCTTGCCCATGTGATTTTACAAGTGAGATCCTTACACACACACCTGATGTACATTCAAAAAAGACTTTATTCTTTTCTGTGGATAATGATGACATGGTCTGAATTCAATCTGTAAGGCTAATATAAATCTCACCAAAACCAGACAAAGACAGATCAAAAAGCCTATCAGCCAATCAATTCATGTTCATGAAAACTCTCAAATGTTATCTATTTAGGTATGTTGATACACATAAAATACACAAAGACAAAGAAAGACTTACTTTAATTATTAAAATTCAAGCCATTAATACAAAATAAAAGAACATATGATCTCCATGGAAACAATGCCTTTAATATCATTCAGCATCTGTTTCTAATAAAATTCTTAGAAAATAAAGACTAGAATACTGCCTCAATATTATAACATTATTTATTTTAAATTAATAGTCAACATTGTATTTAAAAGTTAAAACTCGAAGTTTTCCCTTTAAATACTAAAAAGTCTAAAAGGATGTTATTATTTAACATTGTTCTAAAGATTTTATCGTAATAACTTGAAAAGCAAAAGAAATGAGCTTTAATGTTGAAAAGAAGGAAGTAAAAAGGTTAGCATGCGAGATATGTGAAAACAAGGACTGTCAACCTGCAAGCTCAAGAAAATCAACTGAGAAATTGTAAGATAAACATTATTCAATAAGTTATAAAACAAAACAAAACAAACATAAAGCCCCATAACTAAAAGCCTATATGTTATCACTGATTAGTTAGTAAACATCTTTTGAGAGTTACATTTTCAATTATAAGATGAAGTTTCTATTTATACTGAGATGAGGAGGACTTCGGAGGAATAGGTTTGAAATGGGGAGAAGTAGATGTAGATTTGAACATGTCAAGTTAAAAACACCTATGAGATCAAAATGCAGTTGAATTTACTTTATAAGCGTAGTGTTCACTGGGCTAGAGATACAAGTTGGAGTTTCTGGGATGTAGACAATATTTAAATTCATAAGACTTGATGACTTCACCTCAGGAGTGAGTGCAGTGAAAAAAAAAAAAATGAAGCAAGGACTGAGCCTTGAGATGTTCTAAAATTTACAGGTTGGTTGAAAATGTATAAACCAGCAAAGGAAGATGGGAGAGTGATAAATTTAGAAATGAACCAGGAGTGAATGCTGTTCTGGAGACCAAGTAAAATATGTATTCTGAGAACTAGGAAGTGATCTTCTGTGTCAAATGCTGTCTGCTAGTCAAATAAAAATAGGACAAAGAATTGGCCATTGAACTTGACAAGGTGGGGATCATTCATAATCTTGATAGGCATTTGGTGGAGTGGTATGGATATCAAGCCTTATCAGAGTTAGTTCAGGAAAGAATAAAAGGAGAGAAACTAGACATGGTGAGCATCAAAAAAAATCTCTTGAGTTTTTGCATGAAGGGAAACAAAAATAGGACATTAGCTAGAGAAGACTGAAGCCAAGAGCTTTATACATTTTTTTTTTTTAAAGATAGAAGATATAACAGCGTTTTTGTATGCAGATGGGAATGTTTCAAGAGCATATGAAAACCTGATGGTATATGAGGGAAAGGTAGAGTTTCTGAAACTAAAGACTTGGATAAGCAAGACATTATAGATCAAATTGGTGTATAAGTGGAGCTGTTTTAGTTCGGAGCAGAGACAGTGCATTTCTAACGGTAGAGAAAGTGGCATATATAGATACATACACAAGTAGGTTGGTAAATGAGATAGACTTGGAATGTACAGTTTTTTCTTAATCTTCTATTCAGATGATAATTTTGTCTTTTTTGTACCCCCTTTATCTGGTTTGGTAGTAAAAATCATAGATGCTTCATAACAAAAAATAGATGGATTTCTTATGTTTAGAAAATTTTAAATAACTTTTTAAAGACTCTCTTCTTAGTGTTTCATTGTGACACTAGTGTAGCTGGGTTTGCAGTTTTGAACATTTTCGTACTAAGCTTGTTTTCACTTTAATATATTTATACTTGCTTCCTCTGCTTGGCCTATCTTTCTTTTAGATATACGCATGCCTGGCTTCCTGTTTTGTTATGTTTTTATATCTGCTTAAATTCTATATCATCTGATGGGCTTGACTGCCCTTCCTGAAAGAGCCCATATCTCCAGTAATTTTCATTTCTATTGCCTTAATTTTTTCTTCATAGACTGTATCACTGCCTATGATTATCTTACATACAGTTTCATTTGTTTGATTTTTGTCTTTATCCACTAGACTATAAGTTGCATGAGGTTAGCGATATTGGTAGTTTCATTTATCTTTGTGTATTAGTATTTGTCGTGTCCCCACCCGTTACGATTTGTTAAATGAATGCATGTACATAAGATCAGGAAATCGTAAGGACACTAAAATGGCAACCCATATCATATATTTAATCATATTCAGGAATTCTTTAACATATGGAAGAATGAAATTATAATTATCTTAGAAGCATTGTGCTGTTAGTGACTCACTGAGGGTGGGAGTCATTTTATGTTGCTTTGTATTTTCCACATTGACTAGTACAGTGTTTTATAGATAAAAACATTTTGGTTAATATTGATTGAATAAATTTATAAATAAATGGGTAAATTAATGAAATATATTAAAACTAAGGCATACTTCAGGGTCATTACCACATTTTTCCTAAACCAGCATTTCATTGTGGATACTACTTTAAAAAATAAGGATTGGCACATGTGACTAAATATGCCTGATTTTTAAAGCAACTTTGGGGTTTGAAGACATTAGCATTCCCTCCTAGGTTCTAACTAGAGAGTTAAGGAGCATATAATTAGTTTTATAATAAGCTGATTATAAAGTAATACCAGTATGAAGCAACAAATCATCTTATCATCTAGGATATTGTGTGAGACTCAAGGAGAGAAACATTATTATATTTAAAAAAGTTGGATTGCCCATTTAGTATAAGAGAACTACATCAAACTGGTAATGTTACAGAAAAAAAAAACACAAAGACACAATTATCAGTTCCAGGTGGATTTTATTTTATATATTAGTATTCTGCTGAAGTTCTTAGGGCAGAAAGCAGTTATGATTACTGGCAGGTGTTCACAGGCATATTTTATTATGAGTAAGATGGGGAAAAACTAAAGATTGCCTCATCTCAACAAATCCTGTGCAGAAAACTACTCAGAAGATCTTGGAATAGTCAAGGTCAGCTTTGGTCCATTTGTAATCCCGCGGTTGGCATTTTAACATTTAGATGGGCAATTTAAAAATTCCTTAACAGACCAACATTGAGAGGCAGTGCAAGTGTAATAACTTTATATAAACCCTGCACTCACTCATTGTCTAGCTTTTTTTTAAATCAATTTATTATTTAATTCATTTAATGTAGAATGCATGCTGTGAGTCAAACAATCCTAAACATTGAAGATAAGTGAGTAGCTGTCATAGAAATTGCCCTTCTGAGTGTATCATGGGCCAAATATCCTAAGTGAATATAAGAAAGGATAGGTGCACAGGAGTGTTTCTTAAATTTTAATGATCATCTGAATCACTGGTGAGTAGTCTTGTTAAAATGATTATTGGTTTAATAGGTCTGTGGTGGGGACTGAATAGTTCAAACAAGCTCTCTGGTGATCTTGCTTATCCTTAGACCACACCATAAGTAATGAGAAAATAGAAAACAAAAAGAAAAAGAAGTGTTTGGTTTTCTGAACTTCTCAGTGATCTGAATGTATGCAAGGGACAAAGGCAAGACATGTCCTCACTAAAATGTACAGATGAAGATACAGTAACCTGTAGCTCTGGGCCTGTTATCACCACATGAAAATAGTCCTTTGGCTCACCCTTGAGAAGACTGATCTGAGAACAATGCCCACTCAGGCCCTAGAGACAAACTTGAGACCACTTGAGAAAATAATTTTAGGTGCTTCAGGATATGAATTGACTCTCGTGGGTAGAAACGTGAGAGATCATAGATCTAGATAAAAGATAGCCTATAGACATGGAATTGGATTCAGAATGTGAATGGACTCAGATCCTTATAATTGTGCATATATACTTGAGTGGAATAAAAGAGTTGGGGACAAGGCCCCTAAAAATAAAGTAAAAAGGGCAGAAAGTGGGACTCTCTGTTATATATTTTCAACTCTGTACTATGTAAATGTTCTAAGGATTCTCAAGTACATGACAGGAGGAGAGTTCATGACACAAAATAAGGAATAAAATATCAGTTAGTACTTAACTTTTGAATTATTCATTTCATCCTTTCTGGTCACTCTGTTGTCAATGACTAATCATCCCAATGGGAAGAAGGAATGCCAATGAATGATTTACTAGTAGACTACTGCCTTTTAATAATTACTTTCATTATTCCTACTTTCTGTCTCACTTCCCATTATCCTCAAGAAAAGATAAGTAAACAAAGATAAAAATTGGATTATAACACAGATTATATATAGCTATACAACCTCAGCAGTAACCAGTACAAGAAGCCAAACCACAACCTCTGTAGCAATCGCCCCAGAATGGTCAGGGCTTAGTCAGTGACAAAAACCTTCTCTATCTTTTGCCTTCCCTTCCAAATCAGAACCAACTAAGGACAGACAAATTTGCCTCTGGAACCAATCACACGAGATGTCTTATTTCTACTTAGCCTACCTACAGCTTCCCCATAAAATACAAAGTGCACAAGTGTCTCTTATATCCAAGTGTTGCTAGCTCTCATGGAATCATCTAAGTCTAAATCCTCTCATTCTGTAGGAAAATGTCTGCTTCTTATACATAGTCTCATTACAATCTTAATTCTTGTGCCTATCTCTCTAAATGGCATAACTCGACCAAGGATGTGGAATCATTGACTGGAACAAAATGATTCTTTGAAAATCATCTTAAAAAATAAAGGGAATATGGGAGGCATTTTTTTTTTTAATTGGTATATCGAGGCCAACAAACAAAATTCTGATTCAAAAATTGCTTCACTGAAAGTTTCCTTGGCCAAATCTAATAAGTAATTTGACAAATTTAGGTAATAACAACCTCGACTCATTTCTCTTATAAACCTTCACTCTCCTAGTTCTCTATTTGATTCCCTCTTTCTGCCTCTCCTCTTCCTCTTTGTTCTTCTGACTGCTCCTCCAACATGTCCATTGACTCCTTTTCCTTCCTATCCGCTTGTCCTGATATTTTACCTTTTCTCTGTGACTCTCCTAAGACCCCCAAATACCAGTTACCTCTAAAGATACATCTTCCATCAGCTAGGTTTATAGGCAACTGCAGAATTCAAATCTTAAACTCATGTTAAATTTGATGCCATATTTAAAAACTTTCCTAAACCCAGAGAAGACCAGCAGCTATTTATAGGAGAATCTAGAATTCTTTTGGATGTGCATGACCCAGGGTTGCCTGATATGTGTCAGCTTGTACACATACTGGTCAGAACCTCAGATGCTAAATCTTAAATGGCAAAAGATGATTTAATTGACTCAGAAAGGGGCCATCTTTCTGCAAAGAAAATTTTCATTTTATAATAAACCTAAAGGTCAAAAAAAGCCCAAAAGTAGGGAAACATATCCTAAAGGTCATACTAAAACATTTCCAATAAAAATCAGTTGGAACATAATTCAATTGTGTAAATAGAGAAAAGCTGAAATTAGAATGGGGAATATCTTTTTACTTGAGCTACAGGTATTGCAACATGTGCCAGAACATTTTGAACTTGTTTTTGAAGAATAATGAGACAAGATTCAAAACAAATTTATGGACCTGCAGATCAAACAGCCGGTGGTACATTTTCTAACAGACCACCTATTGACAAAGACCTTTGCAGATATTTTAAACAGAAGGGATATTTCGAACAAAAGACTATATCATCTTACAAAAGATAAACCAAGACAAAGAAAAATCTTTCAACTCATGTTAAAGATGGTGCTTAAGGATAGAAAAAATATTCAGTATTCTGCCTTACTCAAGGTGAACTAACTATAAGTAGATACGGTCAATCACATCAATTGCTGGTAGATATGGGTACTATTCTTTCTACATGTGCACAGAGACTAGGTATTTAGAATAGCTCACAGATTTCCCCTTTGACTAAGGAGCATTACTTCCTGTTCCATAATACCACCCCTGAACATTTAAAAGGGACAGATTCACTTTGCAAAGGGAATCTTAATATTAAATATACACAAGAAGGGTTATTACTGGAAGTTCTAGAGGGCCCCAATATTTAGTATCAAGTTTTGTCCTCTATGGATATACTTTTGCCTTATCATTGAATTTGATGCACATCCAATTAAACATTTTAACACCATACTGGAGACTCTATGGACTAAAAATTCCACTAACACAGGGAAAATAATTGGAGCAGATATTCAAGTTTAGATAAATCCTACCAAACTGCTGCACAAACTTCCTCAATATTCCTTAAAGCCATAAAGTCCTCAAACCTATAGCCTTGTATTCAAACACCTCCTCATACTCTGCACTAGGCCTTGTAACGATCCTGTAAAGAAACCAAACGAACGAGGGTATCAATTTGTTCAAGATCTCAAAGTATTCCGTATATCTCTCTTCCTGGTAGATTCTAACATGAATACCACCCTGGCATCAACTCTGCCCAAAGCGACCAATTTCACCATAGAGAACTTTTCCTATGTCCTTTTCAGTGTGCCCTTAGTCCAGGATAGTTGAAATCCTTTGCCTTAACCTGTAGAGGATAATGATATATGTGGAAAGTTAAGCAACAAGGGTTCACTAAAGCACCTCTCATTTTCCCAGGTCTTCATTTTTTTTTCCCTTTTATTATAATTCTTAGGTTAGGACATACTAATTCTAATCCTATTCTTAGATTTTCCAAATAGTAGTCACTACCTTCAATCTTATCGGTTTCTATATATGTCATCCATCACTTGATCCCCTTGATAAAAACTTCTGGGCAATTCTGCTCTCAGAAAATCAAACTGTAACTCTGCTAGTGTCTCTCTCTCTCTCTCTTTGTAAAAGAACAATTTATTATTCTTTATTATCAGACCACAGGTACTCTAAATTTGAATTCAACAACCATTATAAGGCAATGAGCTAAATACTTGTCATATGAAAGAGAATAAGAAAGATTCAAATATGTAATCCAGCGAATCTAAGACCTTGGTTCTGACCTAGTGTCATGTACAAATACTTTTTTCCTGGATCTCCATGCGCTTCTACTGCATACTACTTCCTCTGTGGGCTGAAGATGCCTGATCCTCTTTGCCTTACCCTAATATTTCATGCACCTCAGGAATCCTAAGCCTTGTTTGTGTGTAGAGAGCCTGATTCTATAAATCAAAGGCTGGGGATTCTGACTCATATGTGCGCTCCAAAAGGAGATCACCTTTGATTATTAAGGCACACCGCATGAGAGAATTTCTGACACTATTTATGCAAGCAGTGTTCCCAATGGGTGCAATATACAAATAGAAAAGAAGTAAAAACTTATCACTAACAGAAGTTTTAATGATACCACCAAGACACTACATGGAATAGAGATCAATCTTAACCTGTGGGCATGAGTAGTGATGATTGCATTTAGATTTGCTGTTGGTTAATCATTTTGCTATCATCCAGACCAGTAAGTCAAACTACACTTCTGCAGCAGTTGGCCTAGAATGGTCAGGACTTGGTCAATGATTGTCTGTTTCCCTGTTTTTTATTTTTGACCCTGCTTCCAACTCAGAACCAAGCAGAAAAATTTGAATATATTCCTGAAACCAGTCACATAAGATATTACACTTTTTTTTGTCTTTAAAAAACAATAAATTTAGTGGAGTGACATTGGTTAATAAAATTATATAGATTTCAATTGTAAATTCATTAATATCTCATATATATATATATATATATATATATATATATATATATATATATATATATTGCATTGTGTGTTCACCACCCAAAGTTAAATCTTCTTCCATCACCATATATTTGACCCCTTTACCCTTATCTACCTGCCTCCCTCCCCCTTTCCCTTTCGTAATCGCTAAACTGTTGTCTGTGTCCATGAGTCTGTTTGTTTGTCTTGTTAGTTTGTTGCTTTCAGTTTTATATACTACATATGAATAAAATTATGTAAGTCTCAGCTTTTTCTGTTTGACTTACTTCACTCAGCATGACAATCTCAAGACTCATCCATGTTGTTACAAATGACAGTATTTCATCTTTTCTTATGACTGACTAATATTCCATTGTATATATGTACCACAGCTTCTTTATCTAATCTTCTATCAAAGAATACTTTGGTTGTTTCCGTGTCTTGTAATTAGTTTACCTCCATGCCAATGACCTCCAAGAAGAGCATACCTGAAGCTCCCCCCACCCCCAAACATTTTTAACTATAAAGCTTTCCCATTTCTAGACCTTCCTTGAGTCTCTACCAAATGCAGTTGACAGTAGCTGAATGCCTTGCACAGAAAGCTCTGAATAAATATCATCCATTTGTTCTCCTTGAGATGTTTTTTCTTAATTCTGTAGCTCTTAGTCATAATTCCTGTTATCTGAATCAAATATATCAAGTGTTACTTCTTAAGACAGTGGTTGTTAAAATGTTAGCACACATCAGAATTACCTGGAAAGGTTGTGAAAACACATATCACTGGTCTTTACCCCCAGAGTTTACAATTCAGTCAGTCTTGGGTGGGGACTTGTACTCTAACAAGTTTTCAGATGATACTAATGTTGCTGGTCAGGTGACAGTATTTTGAGAAATGTTGCCTTAAGCCATCAACATGATTTAATAACAGCAGTAATACCTGGATTTATGTAGTGTTCTTGCTCACTATGTGACAATTGTGTAAAATCTATGGGCCCAAAGCCGTATTTTAAAACATGACCTTCTTCGGAAACACACACCTTCAGTTGGAGTTATGAGATTATGAGAAGAAGAGAAATGAATTTGATCAGAGTTGGAAGGAAATGTCTTCACCTTACCCATAATTATGATTTGTTTTGTCCTTTCAGGTTAATTAACCATACTTCAGCAAAGAGAGCTGGGAGACTTTGTTCTTACTCATTCATGAGCTAGGGCTGAAAAGACAACCTCTTGCCAAACAAGAAAGGTGAAAATAAATTATTGGGGTTAAATGAGTTATGATGGCTTTTCACTAGAGAAAAATTAATAATTTAACAGTGGCATCCAGCCATTAATTGATTATTTTCTTAGTGAGTTCCACTGTCATTTGAGTGAAAATAGTGATGTAAAAAGCTGGGGGAGGAGAAAGGATATAAATGCAGTTCTTGCCAAGGCACAAAACTATACAGGTGGCATTAAGAATCAAGAGACTGACTATGAGTTCCCCTTTGGAAGCCATGGTCTTACTGCTGAATGTAGATTTTGGCTGGCCTGTGATTGTCCCCCTTCCTCTGGACCCCACAAATATTATCTATTATCTCCAAACAATATTTGTTTTCTCCCCTACTTTATGTATTCTATGTTCCTCACAATCTAAATACATCAACTGACCCCATAACCAGATGACACTCCTATTTTCAATTTTATCTTGCATTTTTGCTTAAATTGTCTGAATTAAGGGAAAAAAAAGTAAGTCTCAACATAAATTGAACATGTTCCTCTGTAACATCTGCCCTTCTCAGTTAATATTTCTTCATAATAAAAAGAATAGTCAAGTACTTCTTTCTTTGTGAATTCTTTACTAGAGAGCATTTCTCTCCAGTGCACTGAGAAAACATTTTTTATGATAGCCAGGTTTGATCTTTGCTTTTTAAAATTTGAAAAACAGAACAAAATTAAAAAAACACAGATTAATGATGAAGGGGGGAAAACAGATCACAAAGGGGACCATTTAAAGAGCTGGATTGTTTAGCTAAGTAACAGAGCAGATTCAAGGTCGCAAAAAGGGCCTACCTTGTGGTCAAACATGGCCACCTAATAATTTTTTATAAATGACATCTGGGAGAATGAAGAATGAAACCAATTATAATTTCTAATGGAACATTTGATCTAGTCGATGATTCTGAGGCACGAAATGCCTTCAGGAAGCTTTCTTCTCAGCTGGAACCTAATTTTACTGGACCCATTTTACTTTTTATGATAATGCAGATGTCCTTTATGGCTTTTTTGAGGTCAAAAAGGCATCACTGTGAGCTGTTTAGAAGTAAGTTTCTTTCTAAATAAGATCTGACTGGGTCATTACCCAGAAGCAATAATTGGGTCATCAGGGACAAGATTAGCTCAAAATGAAAGAATTATTCACTGGCTAAGGATGATAAGCCACTAAGGCAAAATCAGTAAGGACTGCAGATTGTGTGATCAGATTAGGCATTTCTCCTGCTTATTTAGATAGAAGGAAGAATTGACCATATATGACTTCTTTAATAAATATTTTAAGGTGGCACTTTTAACCAAAAGTGATTATTGCTATTCCCTCCCCCAAATGAGAAAAATTTCAATTTTTGTTAATCAGCAAATAGTTAGGGAATAAACTATATACATGTTTAGAGAGAAAATATTATTTGTAAAAAGTACTGTCTAAACAAGTAATTGTAATAATGTAAATGCTTTGTAAATAGGCATTGTATTTAAATGATACAGACATAGTTTCATCACCTGGGAACAAATATCTACTATCATTATTTGCATTGCTTTTATTTTATATTATAAATCTGAAAATAGGAGATTACTGTGTTCTTGCAGTTCAATTATTAAACTGGCAAAAGTAAATAAAACTTAATCTTTAATTGCAGCCTTATAAAAAATTACTTTTCTTCAACTAAGAAAGCACTTCTTATAAGCAGAAAACAATGAAAATAAGAGTTCTATACCAGCATAATTTTATATTTATTTTATTTTTATTTGGAGAGTTTTATTTCAAGTATATTATCATATATGACATGTATCTGACTTCCTATTAAGAGAGCTATATTAAATATTACACTAACATAAACAGTGTTTTCTCATCTCAGTGTTCAAAGGTATGCTTACAAATACCTTATTCATGAATCCTAATGAGTAAGTATTATTCCTGCAGGATATGGTAAAAATATACCTTTAGATTTTGTACATTCATATTCAGGCAATATAATTGTGGTCTTTCAGTTAGTTTGAAAATGGTCATTTACAATCTAGAGTAGTTGGTTGTTTCAATTACGGCAAAATTGTGGTTAGATCCCACAAAAGCCTCTTTAAATTTATGGTTTAAATGTGAAAGTGACTCAAGTGAGCCACCATAACAAAGTGGTCTTATTAGTTATAGCTTGTAAACATATTGTAGAATGATCAACTGTCCCAGTTTGTCCAGGACTAATGGATTTCTTGGAACATGAGAATTTCAGTGCTAAAACCAGGATCATCCTGGGCAAACTGGGAGAAGTTGGTTACTGTAAAAAATGATGTCTTCTGAAGGCTGCCCTGGAAAGAACACTTCCACCCTTAACTTCAACTAGAAACGACGCTGAGCCATTTCTACCATCTCACCCAAGTGGCTTCATTGCAATGAAGCAACGGAACAAGGGATTCAAATATCTTGGGAAAAGCACAACAGTAGCAAGGAAAGGATGTTAGGTTATGTTGTAAGCACGAAGGAAAGCCCTCAGAAGGTGTTGAGCTGTGTGTGACATGGTTTGACTTATGTCTTAATAGGATTCCTCTGGCTGTAGGTGGAAGACAGACTGCAGTTAAGGCAAGAGTAGAAATAGGATGACGACTTAAGTGTCCTTGTGGAAGTTCAGGAGTCGTTATAGGTAGTGGTGAATTTGGTAAGAAGGAGTTGGATTGGAATATATTTTGATATAGAACTAAGGATTTATGCATTCATGGGATGCAGGGTATGATAAAAAGAGGAAACAAAATTATTACAAGGTTTTTGCCTGAGAAATTGAGTAATTTGTATTGTATTACCTTTTATTTAGATGGCAAATGCTAAAAGGAGAATTGATGCAAGGATAAATCAAGAATTTGTTGTGGACACTTTAAGTTTGATATGTTTATTAGAAATTCGAGTAAAATCAGATAAGCTATTCCCTACAAAAATCCAGGGCTTAGGGGAAATACTTGGGCTAGAGATGTAAATCGAAGAGTCTTTGGTGTTTGTATTGATAGTATTTAAAACCATGGGATTGGCTGGGTTAGTCAAAAAAAAAAGAAGAAAAAGTTCAAGGCTAGGTCTAAGGAACATCAACATTTACAGGTTAGAAATAAGAGGAAGAGCTGACAAAGAAATCTAAAAAAAAGGAAGCCAGTGAGGCAAGGGGAAAACCAAGATGATTTGATGTTATGAAGTCAAGAAAAAAAAAAAATCTCAAGATGGAAAGAGTGATTAAGAATGTCAAATACTACTAAAATTTCCAGTAAGGAGAAGATTAATGACTTTGATTGGATTTGGTAACATGTAGACTCTTATGAGAATAGTTTCCTTGTAGTTTGGGAAATGAAAGTATGACTGGAGTGAGTTTGAGAGAATAAGTGGAGCCAGACTGTGGTCCAAAGACTGAAGTTTACACCAGGTGAATTTCATCACATTTGGTAGTATTTATTGTTTTTAACAGATGGGCTATACTTAAGAATATTGTACATTTGTGAATTCAAAGGATTCTTCATAAAAATCATACATAATTATAATTTGTGCTTTTTCTAATAAGGCAGGACATTTCTTCTGTGGCTGTATTGCTCTTGTAAGGAGGATATGGCCATTATTATACAACTATAATGAGATGACACACTCATACCTCTTGTAGAAATAATTCAGTTAAAACAAGTCAGGGGCATTTCCCTAAAAAGCTTACTTACTATGGAAACCAGATCATTATTGTTAACAGATAATCAGTCCTGGCTGTGACATGTCAATATGGAATGGAAAGGCAACTTTTACTCTCTTGCTCAAGATGATAGCATTTTGGTCTCAAGTTATAGTCATGATAATGTTAATCATGATTCTAGTTATGTTAGTTTTTAACGTTAATGTATTAAAGTTGCTAAATACAAGATCACAAATGAGTATACTTTTATCTTTCTTCAGCATGGGATATCAGTCAAATATTTTAGTATTAAGTGCCAACCATGCACATTGCCTAGTGCTAGGTTTAGGTGTTAAGGAGGGAAAAATAAGGTAGATGTTGAGCTGGCACTAACATAGACTGGTCTAGATTCAAACATAGCTTAGAATAATAAATGGGCAAAATTAAAACAGTTGTTTACTTTGGATTATAACCAAATATGCAAATATGCAAAGCAAAGAACAGATAAGAGGTCAGGGTTATAAGCAAACCTTTCTCTTCACAGGAGTAAGCCCAGTTTCTATGGACTCAGCAGCTAGTGCAGAATGAGGATTCTCTCAGGCCATGAGAGCACTGGAGCTCCAGGCTTGCTGCCTTTTCCAATATTATGCTGTGAAAGAATTCTATTAACAATTATACACTCACACACCATATTAAAAGTTTTAGAAGTAACACTTGAATTTGCTTTTAAGAAAAGCATATTGGGGGATGAGACGAGTGGTTGAGAGGCTACTCAGAACAATAGCATGAAACACAGGAATAGGAGGATAAATTCAAGGGTAGTAATAATGACATTGAGTAAGGTCTTACTGTGTGTGAAGAACTTGTGTGCTACTAAAACCAGTAAACTCTAATCACCTAGGGAGGGAGGGTTCTTGTTCAAATGCAAATTATGAGTCAGCAAGTCTCCAAGATAAGGTGGATGCTGCTGGTCTTTAAGTAGTAAGGGGCTAAATGCTTAACATTAGAGAAGATGGAAAAGATAGGTTTAGAGCAAATTATAAAGGTTCTTGAAGAGTTAGATTTTTAAATGTAGAAAATTGAGTGACAATTAATGGGTTTAGATGAACTGCCATAAAATGTCATGATTTTAAGATAGCCAAAAAAAAAAAAAAAGTCAACAAAGGGATCAGACAGAAAGGGATAGATTTCTGAGAATGACAGACTTGATAGGATTTAGAGATACATAAATATGTTTGAGACCAAGAAGATAGTCAATAAAATCCCAAAGTTGTGACACAAGAGGAAGTGAAAAATATTTCTGTGACAAAAATTGGTAAGTGAAGAGAGTTAGTGGACGATGAGAAATGATATTTGTGAATACTGCCCCATTATATCTAGAGATATACTAATATCATTAATAATATTGACAGAAAATAAAGGAAAATCCAGTCTTTGGCTGAGAGACAATAAATATGTGCATACCTAAAGAAGGTGAGAAGTTGGGGAAAAAATTAAATGTTAAATTTTTGAAAGGGTGTTATTAAGAACTGCAGAGTAAAGGAATAAAGGAAATAAATGGAAATGAGAACTCATATTCAGAAATTGATGTGAAACTTCTAAAGCAACATATAAACATCGTGGGGTAGAGAGCAAACAAGCCTCAATTGAGGTTTTATTTATAACACATCAGCTAGAGTGTGTCATTCAAGCTACTTATATAATTATAGTCCAACACTTCTGCTGCATTTGCTATTCATGTGGCTTGATTTATTACTGGAATTTAGAATCAGCACTTTTAGTGATTTGTTAATTCTTATGTGTGTGTTTGTGTGTGTGTGGTGCTTCTTTTTAAAGGTGCCCTACCTGCATGTAACTCTGAGAGGATTCTGATTATGAAGTGACTCTAATGAGTATTTTCATGATAGACAGAGGTTTGAGCTCTTAGAATAATTTTTGTTCCTTGTACTGAGTCATCTGGTTGTGATGCTGTGGCAGGAGCTCCTTGTTGTCTCTCAGTACCTATCTCCTTTTTTTCCATAGCATTAAATTTTTATATATATAAATATCCAGTTAAGATTATTTTCCCCAGCTTCCTATATGGCTAGGTATGGTCATACAACTAGGTTTGGCCAATTTAACATGAGTAAAAGTGATTCATGAATTCTTTCAAGAGTAATAAGGTTGTACCTTCCTACTACAATTTCTTTAACTGCTGATTGAACGTGGACATGGTGGTAAACCATCTTGGACTGTATAGAACGTGAGCGTATGATATCATCCTGTCTTCCCAACATTCTTGAGTTGCCAGTGATCCACACACTCAGATTCTTTTATTAAAGAGGAATATATTTTGATTTTGTATATTGTGGGCTTTGTTACAGCAGTCAAACCTGTAGACTAATGAATACAAATAACTTTGAGAAAGGTATTCTCAAAAACCTAATATACTTCTAGACATTTCTCCCTAAGCAGAGGCCCTCTCATCTATTTCCATGAGAAGTTAACTATTAGAGAATCCTTTCACATTGGCCTTTGTCTATATCTGTTCATCCTTCCCTCTCAGTTCAGGAAAACCAAACATTTTGTTCTCAACAAAGCCCACTCTTACACATATACCCTCAACAGTATCCCTTCTTAATTCAATTATGTAACCTAGCCCGTATCCCCTTTTTGCACAGTATCCTTCATGCTTCAAGCATGCATAGTTCTCCTTAAACTGGATAATGAAATCTTCTGTTAAGTATACTGTGGTCCCATATCTTCATTGTCTTTTGTGTCAAACTACTCAAATGACGGGCTATGTACACTGTCTCAATTTCCTTCTCACTCACTCTTCAAATTGTGTTCCATAAAAAGTCTTCCATTGTAATTATGTTATTGAAATTGACTTTTTAAAATATCATCTTTTGCTTTCCCCATGATTATTAAATGATAAATCCTAATTCCAAAAATCTAAGTATAAAAGACATAATCTCTAATATACCATCTATGATAAATGTACATAGAATATATATAAATATTGTAGAATACCTATTCTATTATAAATATTAGGATATACACCAAATGTTATATATAATGTCATATATAAATAATATTTGTATTTATTAATATTTATATATAATTGACATGTCCTAATATTTATAATATTTGGTACCTATTATACGTTAAGATATATAATATTCAATGCATATTTATTACAAATATTTGAGACTAAATATTTTATCTGTAATATAAAATTATAGTTTATGTATTATACATATTTAGTGTGCCCCTTAATATTCATAATTATATCTATTTTTATAGTTTTTAGCATAATAAAATTATGCTACATAGGTCTTATATTTTTGCTTTTTAGATGAATAACAGTTTGGACATCTTTCCTTACCAATAAATATATCATGTTAGTATCTAAATACTACTATATCAAATAGATATGCGTTAATTTATTTAAACAATCCCTTATGGTTGAATACTTAGACTTGCCAATTTTTGCCATTATAATGTTAAAATATTTATTCCTACATGCCATGCTCACTTTCTCCTTTTTGTTCTCACTGATGTTGGTCTCTTCCCATGAAAAATATTTTCCTCAATTGTCTCTCATATTCAATTCAAGCAGAATAAGATACAGATCTGATCTAACTTCTCAAGGAAGCCTGTTCATTTTCCTTTCTTCATTAGTATCTGCCTATCTGAATTGATGTAGCCATTTTTCCCATGTGTTTTGGTACTGAATTACATTTGGTTTTCAATTATTCAAAATTGTATACATGTTAATGATGAGATCTATTAGGTAAGGAATAGGCTTCTTCTATAACCCCCAATTGACTCAGCACTATTACATTGTGCAAAGCATCATCTCCTCTTTGAAGAACTTCAAGTCTCACTTATAGGAGTTCTGTGTGTGTGAACAAGAGATGGGAAGGGAAGGGCTAGGCAGAGTCGTTCTATCACTGCAGCCAAATAAATATGCCCCAAGTATCACTTGTCAAATTAACTTTTGTCAACTTAATTGACATTTGAACACGAACATCATGTTTATGACTCTATTAGAGTCAGTAGTGCCATGCGTGAGAAGGATGACATGTGGACAAAAAAAAATGGAGCAGGGAGCAACAAAGAGAAGAGCTGGAGGTCTAGAAGCAGAAATGCATTAGATGAGACAAATGGGTTGAGGTAAGCTATTCATAATTAAGTCTATGATTAGAATCTAAGGACCAGAGTTTTCTTTTTACATGACTCTGGTTAGCAGTTAAAGGTAAAAAGGATCTGGATTTTGGTACTCATCCCACCTAGGACACATACTAGAAGGTGACACACTAATTATTTACGTGTAATAGACCTCAGTTTGTGAAGTGGAGGTAGTATTTATTGTCCTGCTTACATCAGTGTAGCGTAAATACCCAATTATGTAACAAATACACTTTAAAAACCATAAACTCTGCAAATTTGTGGCAGATTGCATTTTTCAAAAATGACCATGCAGCATCTCTGATCCCACCTGATCTTAGACAATGTGACCTTACTACTCTTCCATCAAGAGGTGGGTGGGTCATGGGAGCCCTCATCTGCCATGTAGGAAATTCAACTACTCTGAGGCTGCCATGTTTTAAAGAAGCACTGATCACATGGAGAGTGCATGTGTAGGTCCTGACTGAAGATGCTTCCAAATGATTTCAATCCTCATTCATCAATTTTGTAATTCTCAGTTGAGGCCCCAGACATCATGTAGCAGAGACAAGCAAGCAGTGCTCACTGTGTTGTGTTCAGATTCTTGGCCCATAGAATCTGTGACTACAATGAAATAGTTATTATTTTATGGCCTAAAGTTTGGGATGGTTTGTCATGCAGCAAATATAATCATAAGGAAACTTAAGATATGACCATCATTATGATTAGGATCAATTGGCTTAGAAAAACACACTAGTATCACTTGATTTAATCTCTGACAAAAAGCAAAGGTAAGTAAGTTAGAAGCTGTAGTTAGGAAGTAAAGGAAATTTGGTATCAGTGCTTTTCTTTAAGAGTGAGTTTTCAGGACAGAAAATGTCTGTAGACACTTAGTTTGAAACAAACTAGGGACCTCTTTCTGTGGCATCAACTGGGATTATGAAACTCACTGAGACATTCTGGCCTTGGTCTTTACCAATGAATGTCTGGGAGGTGCAAGCTGCCCCAGTCCCCAAGTGCTCTTCTTGTGTCTCTGCCAGACCGAACATCATGAGCCAGCACACACAAACTGTCACCCTGATCCAGAGCAGCTGTCTAATTACAATTTTGTTATTATTAATTACAGAGTAGAAAATCATTTGTAATTAGCTCAGCCTAAATCATAGTTTAAACAGCCAAAAATTACATTACAAACTAAAGTGTAATTAAAGCACTACACTAAAGTGTTTATTTAAACTCAGTTTAGTTACTGCAAATTTTTCAATCAGCTTCTCAGGCTCATACACAGATTTAATTAGTCTCCAGTACTGACAGTTTAGTGCATTTATTCATTAAGCACCAATATTGCCGAACAAATGTAAATAAAATATAGAAAGAGATGCTTTAAAGGGGCAGTCACGAAACATCTGGGTGAGATAATGAGGCTGCAAAACATGGGAATGTTAATGAGCCTCCCAAGCTGCTGGAGGAGCGCCGGCTCTGAGAAGCAGAGGGCCTCAGTGCCAAGCAAATCTGCAGTGTAGTTTGGCGCTGCAGGTTGACTGGAACAGTCCTGACTGGAGTGAGGTGGGGCAGAAGTTGATTTAATTTGATTTTTGCCATTGCTTTAAGGTAGATCTCAGGTACGATTCAATAATATTATGGATAGAGATAAAAGAGAACATCCCACTCTGCCAACCTCTGGGGTGCTATATATCTTCTTAAGAAACAGAAGAGCTTATAAAGGGATTTTCAGGAAGAAGTGGCTTCTTTCGTGAAGGGTTTAGAGAGAGTGATCTCTGTGGTGATAAGTATCATGCACATTCCAAGAAATAAACTTTCTAGTCAAGGACTATTGTTTAGAAAACCATCCTTGCCACACATGCAAAAATGTCTGCACACACTTCTAAATGAGTTACAGGTACTTTAAAGCACTCTTCAGGGGAGCACTACGTGTTTGTCAACAGGACTTTTCATTTCTCAAAGCATTCTTCGTAGTTCTCCTTGAAATACCTTCAGAATCACCCTCATCATTTCTTGCTGAGTTGTCTTTATAGCTTTCAAACACATCTTCCATTTTCCAGTCATGGTCTCCCACCATCTTTTTTTTTTTTTTTTACTTATCTTACAGCCAGAATAATTTCTATAAAGTGCAAGCCAATGTTGAGAAGCTGAAACTTCTTACACGAGGCCTTCTGTGATCTGGCTAGTCTTTGCTTCTCTGTCATCATCTCAGAACTCTGTCTTGTTCCTTCACTCTTTGAGATTCCCTCAAAGCATCAATCTATATTTTGCTTCCATACCTTTATACAAGTGATATCTTGATAAATGAGCTGATTTCCTTGCCTTGACTTGGCCAAGTCCCTTGCATCATTCAAAGTTCAGCTCTGGCAATGTCTTGTCAGGAAGCCTTTCCTAACATTGTTGTTCTGTTTTTCACTTTGAGTTAACAGCACCTTACAGTGTTTCCATGTCGTCTTTGCTCTTATATCATTTATGCTAGGTATAGTAATAATCTAAGCCTGCCGAGACCAATAAAATATGACCTCTTTGGAGTCATGGAAGTGGTAATCACATAATGACTTTAGGAAGTAATTATTTATTATTCATTTCAGTATCCCCAGCATCCTTCATGGTGCTTGTCACATTCTAAGAGCCAGGTAAATATCTGATTCATGGACCATTGCACTATTATTTTAGGTAGTATTGATGATTGCTAACCATTATTTCTTTGAAGGTAGATTATACTTTTAGAAATAGTCATAAATTATTTGAAAAAAAATTAATAAAGGCATTGATCATAAAGTTGTATCAAATGATTTTTTGGTACAATAAAATCGCATATGGCTAAAAGTAACAATGTTTTGTGGAATAAGCTCAATGTGAATTCATTATTCCTGAAAATTCTCTCAAGTATAACATTATTAGAATAAAGATAATGTTAATTTGGTTGTTTTAAAAATACTTATAAAAATCAGTTGAAATGTTTCATAATTACCTGTAGCATTGTTGTCATAGCTAAATATTAGTACTGCCACTGGACAGAAATATTTCGACATGACAAAGTATGCTTTATAAGTAAATAACAGTGGTCATGAACATGCTGTAGAATCAGATATTCTTTGATAAATACCAGTTTTGCCCTTATCAGCTGTGTGACCTTGGGCAATTTACTTAACCACTCTGTGGTTTAGTTTCTTCATCTATTTAATGAGCATTATAATACTTGCCTTATAGGCTGTGGTGAGAATAAACCAGTGAATATCTGTAAATCTCCTAGAACAGTGCCTTGTATATAGTAGGTGATACATAATAATTTGCAAATATTTATATTACTAATATTATTTGCTTTCTTAACTGACATGTCGAGTTTCGTGCAGAAGCTCGACATAATTTAAAGAAGCTCAACATAATAAATTTGACTTTCATTTGCGTTCACAGTGTTCTTTTTTAGATGAGAAACATATAATACATCTAGAGTGTACCTAATATTTCTTACTGAAATATGTACATACCTATCTTCAAAATGTAAGAATAAATGAGGAGAGCCATGTTAATCTACTTAAAACCAATGAAAGGACCTAGATTTTAGTTGTAAATTATCAGGTTATGTCTCTTTGAAAATAAACAGTGGACAAAAGTATTGAAATCCTTGCTATGTAGTTATGAAACATTCAGACTTGAGAACTTACTTGACTACATTGACAAGTTAAAAAGAACTGACTGCTTCCAACCATTCACCTTTGTTTACAATTTAATATCCATTTACAGAGCACCTTCTAGTTCCATTTACTGATCTAGTTTTGGGAAAGAACTCGTTCTGCTTAACTCAAGTTAAAGCTAATACTGCTAATGAGTTTCACTATCATTCTGGAATTGCTCTTTTCAACATAAGTTCTGGTGTTACGTTAGTGCCCTCGATTGAGGAATGTCATCGCAAACAATTCTATGAGACTCGTTGCTGTATTTATTCATTATGTACTCAAAATCCTACTTATAAGAATCAATGAGAGAAATTTCTTCTTGTATTTTTCTGTTTATTCAAAACTGGTTTTTATTCCTATTTTGTACAGATATCTAGAAAATCCAGAGTCACATTCATAACCATCTTTAGCAAATGTATTGACATTTTGCAGTATGCATTCACATATTTAATTTTATAACTTCTTTCTTACTCCCATTTCCCTTTTGTTTAATATATCATCCACTTATTTCAATATGCTATTGTTGAAATAATATGTAAGATTTTATTGAATATGATATGTATCTAAGCATCGCCTTGTATGTGTTTTAGAATAAGATCAAGTATAAATGGAAAAGATGGAAGAAGAAAAGGTAGAAAAAGGAAAAAAGAGAGAAAAGGTAGAGGAAGGAAGAGGAAAACTAATTAAACACCTTGAAGTTAGTACAAATGTAGAGTTCCATATGGCCAGATTTCTTAGAGATAACCAAGTAAATTTATATATTCCTCTTATAGTCCATGATTAACAATGAGTAATGCCTTTATCAACACATATGTAAACTCCTTCACACAATTTTCACTCCCAGAAATGTTTGCAGAACATCCTGTATCATCATGAGAAGGTGCCATTCAATTGAGGGATAAGATATATACATGAAAAGTGCTGAGAACCTTCAAACTGTACAGAATCCTGTAATTCCAGACAGTACCTTGATCATGAAAATAAGTTGTCTGAGGTGTCCTTTGTGTGTGTGTGTGTGTATGTGTGTGTGTAAAATGATTATTCATTAAAAAACAAAATCTCTTCTAACTTATAGTATGATTGCCCTAAACCTAAGGATACTGTACAAAGCCATGGAACTTAAGATTTAAAATTTTCCCCATTGTTTATTTTTCCTTCCTTTTTTTTATTTGAAATGAATTCATGACCACTATAAAAGCCTGCAGCAGCTTTCAGCAAATCATCTGCTTCTACCAAAGTTCTTTACACCCTGACAGCAAATTTTTTGAAGTTTCCAAAGTTATAAAAAAATCAGTCTTCAAGAAAAAAATTGTTTTCTTTTGAATATTCTTTTGAATATTTCTTTATATTGTAAATTTAAAGTGGAAAATGAAAATTTAGTGGATGAGTATAATATTATTATAATGTCAGTTGAGAACACAAAATTCAAGTCAGTAAGTGGTCTGCAATTTCATCCTAGAAATTGTCGAAGGAGCTAATCTAACACATTAAAAGCGTTTGCCTTCAAAACTGTCTCTCCGTTCTTCTGCTAAAATTCCTTAGAGAATAAAACTCATCATGCTGTAATTGGATATAAAGCTTATTATACAAACCCTTAGAGAGAAAGATATATTTTCTTAAATTCATGATAATATAAACGAGATAAATATCTGCCAGCTCCAGGGCCACATTTAGGGATTGAACTCTGAGCTAGCATATCTCTGGGTATAAATCTGAATTATATTCCAATGTCCGATAGTAAAAGGTGGAGCAGTTTTTCTCTTTCCATTTTGATAAAAAGGCATGGAAAATAAGACCTGAATCTCCAGGCACTCTGTTGGGACAGAAAGACTTGAGCGCGGCATGTACAGAGCTGCCGCCTCCTACGTGGAATTACCCTCACTGCGTGTGATGGTTCAGGGATTGACTGACAGGAGCCTGTCAGACTCAGTCTGATAGTTTTAGAATTGGACTTATTTTGGGGCCAGATCTCTAGAAAGAATAGTTACACCAAAGCATAGACATTGCAACAGTGCCAATGTATCTTGTGTTCCCTTCTGAGTTGCTCAAGTGGAATATACCCTCAAAAGAACAAATCTTGAAGATGTTATCACTGGAACAATCCCTGGCCCCTCTGTTCTTGAAGCTATGACGCCATCGGATCAGTCCTTTCAAATCACAACTCTGTTCATGTCACTGCTCTAGTTATAAGACTAGATAATGGGTAAAGTTCTTCCTCTAAATACACCTGATTTTCTGGGCATGCTCTACTTACTTTTGGAGCCTATAGCCTGTTTAATAGGAGTCTCTCCTCCTGCTCCCAGCTTACATCTTTCTCTTTCTCAGTAAGGGCTGTATCTTCAACTGTTGCCTAGGATCTTCCTCCAATCTCCCTGAACCACTGAAAAGGACAGTGCTACAGCGGCTTGATTGCAAAAATTCATTTAAATTTATGACTAGCTACCCTTAACCATAGACCTAGCCCATCTTGGGCCTTACTTTTGAATTCCCAGCTGTCTTCTTCTATGCTGTGTCTATGAGGTACTCATCTCTTTTTTTGGCTCTCAGATCCATTTCTCATCCTTTCCCCATTCTGTTCTGTATTGCAAAGAACTAGGCCATGCCAACTAGATTTCCCAGGCTCCATGGTCCACTGGCTCCCATCTGAGATGAACTAGTATGAGATAGAATTGAGATATTGAAGGAAGAAAGGAGCCTAGGGTATGTGTACCTCTCTTTCTCTGCTACAGGAGGCCATTTCTGACATGATCATAGTTCCCACTGGGTTGCTCTTGCTATGGTTCCAGTACATACTAGTGGCCTCAATTCATTGTCTCAGGTAACTACATCTTCTTATTTTGTCTCTCCAGTCTTAGAAGTGGTAAGTGATTTCTGCTGTTGCTATTCTGCCACTTGCCTCACTATAAGGTTGTCCAGGCCTTCCAGCTCTTCAGTATTCTCCTTTTTCCTGGTTACTCAAACCATGCCTCTCTTAGGGACAAGTAATTTGGCAAGATGAGTCTTATTTCATAATAAAGAGTAAAATAAGTCATTGAATTTTCCAGTTAAATGTCTAAAAGTTTGCTAATGTCGCCAGACATTGTGAAACACAACATCGCAGGCCTACAGGATGGTAAACAAAAGAAAAATGTGTTTCTGGGACTGCTGCTGATGGTGTTGGAAAATCAATCTCTTGTGAAAAGAAGCTCCCAGCAATATAGATTGTTTGAACTACTTACCATTATGTCAAATTCACTTTAGCATCTGCAAACAGACATCCTGTATGAATACTGAGAGAAGCACTATTTTCTTTGTTTGCACGTCAAGGCCTAAAGTTGTATAGATTTTTTATAATCAAGTAAGCTTTGTAATTCAATAACAAGCCCTTTATTTAACCCTTAAACACTCAATGTCTTGGGTCACGTTGTGTCTCATTTAAAAATATAAATTCACACATGATTCTCTCCATCAAGACATAACTAAGTACTTAGGAGGAAACTTTCATTTTTAATATTGTTATCTCCCCATTCTCAGTTCCCTAAGGACTGTGTTCCTTCTCTCTTCCACTTTGAGCAGTGTTGATAATACACAGCCAATTTGGTCAATGAAACTCTCAGTGACAAATGTTATTTCCATAAGACTCAGCAAAATGTACCAGCTGCTTCAGTCTCAGGACAAATTAGGTACAAACCATGTTTTCAAATTATTCATGTTGAATAGTCAAAGGTTTGGCTAGATATTCCGTATATATTGATGAGCATCAAATGGGAGATACAGGAGTGTTCCAGTTGATAGGGTGCTGACCAAGAGGACAGAGGGAAAGATGCTTGGGCTTCTTTCCTGGAAGTGTGTCTTTTACTCATCAGAATAGTTCACCATGACCATGGACTTATCTCCAGGTAACACTTCTGCATCATGCAGTTAGTCAGTCACTCATTTAAATTCTCCCTTCTTAACATCCTCCTCCCCTGCAACCAACCTCCTGCTAATGAACTAAAAAAGAAAATCTATACTCTTCATGTTCACATGCAAATCTCTTGCAACAGAAATATACTTTATTATACATAAAATCTTGCCCAACCACTCTAAATTGCTATAATGTATTCATAAATTCTTATGGTCAGGTGTTCAAAGTTGATTTTCAACTGTGATGCTCCCATGCATCAAAGAGGTGGTTCCCATACCAAACTAGTCATCTAGTATTTTGAATATCCCCAACCCTTGCCAATGATTACAGTTAATGAATTCCTAAAATGTATCATGCGCTGCATGTGCTGGTAATACATTGTTGAATAAGACAGGCATAATTTTTACCACCACAGAGAGAAAACAGTATTAGAAAATAATGCCAATAAAGTATGATGATCATTTTGTTGGGAAAGGGGTGGATATAATAGAAGAACGCTTCCACATGGAAGGTAGTTTAATATAACGCGGAAAATAGAATGCTTTCTTATGTAAATGAATTCAAAATGAAATTTGGTGGATGAGTGGAAGTTATCTAGAAAATGTCCATGCTATCTAAAATATGTGTTTTGTGGCTAGGGGAAGGAAGGGTGGCAATTCTAGTCAGAGCGAACAATATGTACCAAGATGTGATGGAAAGAACAGTGATGTAAGAGTTCATAAAGACTAGAGGGGACACTGAGAAAGGTGGATCATCACCAGAAAAGGCTAAAAAGCTATATAGTGGCAGGACTCTTGAAAGGATTTGTAAAACATGCAAAGTTTAAAATGTATCCTAAAGGCAAAGGGACATTTTTTTTCAGCAAAGATTGTCATTCTCAGATCATTCTACAGAGTGAAAAAGATGGTTTTGAGGTTTTTTTTGAAAGTGGAGAGATGAGAAAGATATCTTTTACTGCAATCCAAATAAAACAATTAGCCATGGTCAGAGTTGAATTCTGGTAATCGAGATGGAGAAATGGATGTACTCAAGAGGTTTTTTTAAAGAGGTAGAGTTATTTGTCACTTAATATACATTATACAGATTGAATATTTTTTCATATATTTATTTCTATGCTGCTCATATATTCTGGACTCAGAACAAATGCCCATTGTTCAGAATGGGCCAAAATGCTTGAAATCATACCTACCTTGGAAAAATCCAGGATGTTTGATATATACAATGATCTTCCTAATAGTATTATAAGGCCCTAAAAGGTATATATCATGCTGTCTCTCACAGTACCAAGCACAGAGGGAAGCATATGTTAAATGCCCAATAATGTTGTTTGATGAGCTCAAATGCACCTGCGTGAAATTCAACAATTGATGAGTCTAAACTAAAGGGCACATGTTCTGACCCATTCCTACGCGAAGTATTGCCAAATTGTTTGCTTTCTATATACTATATTTTTTGTAACCTAGATAGAATATTTTTAGTAAGAAGTGGTAAACAATGTGGTGTTTCTAGAATATCTTGAGTCCGATGATCCCTTGACCAACACTGAATTCATCACATTTCCAGTTCATAAACACATTTGCCCTTGGGCTGTGTTTGAGAGACAAAGGGCTTTCATTTAATATAAAGCTGATGTTATTGATTTTTCTTCCACATAGTAGGGGTGTGATAACCCAGACCTTATATGTATTAGCCCGACTAATCATTGATAGTGATTGAAGTTCATAAAGTTCAGAGCTTTGGTTAAGTGTCAAGTACTCCAGCCTGGATGCTCATCAGGAGCGCACATGTACCAGGGAAAGCGAAGATCTGTTTCTTATTCCCGAACTATTTCTTTAGTGGTATTTCTTTTCCTTTCTCCTAGCCTTTCTGTTCAATCCCATCATTACCTCATTTATAAATTCCTTTGCTATACTTTCGTTAGTTAATTCTGAAGTTTCAGCCCAATTTGTTCAAGAGAGCTCTTAAACAGAAAAATTCATTTTTTTTTATTACTGTGGGAGGGTAAATTAATGTTATTTCAAATAGTCTTCACAGTATAACATGGTATATTAGAAAGAACACGAGCTTGTGGCCAAATACTGTAGTTTGAAGTACAGCATAAAGTTGGGGAAATAACTTATCTTTTCAGCTTTTGGTCTCTTATTTACTGAGCAGTGATAAAAACAACCTAATTCATAGATTATTAATATTAAATGACAGAAATCATGCACAAGGTTCTTTTTTTTAACACAATTTTGCATTTAATAGGTGGTCAAAAATACTAATTCCATATTCTATTTTCTCTTATTATCAACTTAGGTATTAGAGATTGAGCTAAGACTGTCTAATGCTTCTTAGCTTCCACTGTCATACTTCTAAATAAACTATAACAACCTAAAGAGCCGTGTCTGTGATGAATTGATTTTTGTATTTCCTATAGCACTTTTCACAGTCTTGATCCAGTACATGCTCAATAAGCTTTTTCTGAGTAAGCTCATGAAATAAACTTGTTGCAGTGGTTGTTAAGTTTTCTCTGCCATTGAGAATATTATGAAAAACAAGTGTGTCCCTTTAAGCAACTTAGGGAAGGAACAAGCCTCATTCACTCTTTTATTCCTAGTTCCTGTCTCACAATAGGAACTCAATATATATTTGTCATTGAAGAAATAAGTAAAATAATGAATTAAAGAATAAAAGTAATGATCCAGTCCAACCTACAGTGATTTGGTGTTGCATGTCCCCAAGCAGAGAGAAAATCTATCATTTTTCAATGTGAGTTGTACTTTGATTGGGTAGCCTGCAAGAATAACCATAGAAAATGAAGAAGAAAATTCCAGAAGAAGTGAATTTGGTTTGAGAAAATCCCTTATAATGATATTAATATATCGTTTTAAATAAATTTAAGGAATAAAGGACAGGTTTTTGAGTTAAAGAAGAAACCAGCATGTTGGGTGTTCTTATGAAAATTATGTCAAATTGTCTATAATCTAGCATAAATTTGAGGAAGATAAGGCTTATCTGTGTACCTCTTTTCTCTTTTATTTATTATCTTTTTTTCTTTTTACTTTTTTCCCCCTAAACCCTGACTTCTTCCTTTTAACTGCACTAAATTCTCCTGGGGATCCTGAAACGTTTCTGTCTGGTCATCTATGTTCATTCAACAATTACCAAAATTTATGAAATTCTGTGAATGCTGCTGTTGCAGCACCCAGATACCTACAGATTTCTTTCACTTGTTCCATACACTAGTCCTCCAATCCCTTCTTGCTTTACCTACAAATACTGTACCTACAACCTTCTTCCAAAGTTATTCTTGGTTCATTGGAATGCTTACCCCAGACACGGCTGGAAGTATCTGCGAGTTTATAACCCTTTAAGAGTAGCCTGTAGCTAAATGATTAACTGTGGCAGGTTTGAAAATCCATCTTCTTGTCTTGAGGCAGGACAAACACCGTGATATCACTTATATTCAGATATTTCTGAAGAATTAGGCCAGGTCTGGAAAGTACCCCAAATTATATCATTCCTTAGCTTCTCTCCCTGTCTTATTGCTCCACTTCCTCACTGATACCCCTTGAAACCACTTTCTAATAAGTCACTTGCACAGACACCCTCATCTCAGGGGTTGCTTTTTGAAAGGTTGAGCTATCTGTGGAATACTATCACAGCCAGGTATATTTCTCTAACTGTGCACCTAAAAATGCTACTCAACAAATATACACTTACTAATGAAGTTAAGATGAGAACGCTCCAATTACTTTTGTTGTAACAATTGGACTATCCAGAATTTGCTTGTTTGTAACCTGCTCTTGATTAAATCAAATTTCCTTTCCAGTTTTCATTACAGTTGTTCCTTAACATGTAACAGCCCCTATGAACTTAAAGTTTATTCTTACTCTTTCAAGCTCCTACCTTTGACTCCAAATCAAAGGTTTTGGTTTGGATTGACAAATAAACATTCCTAATGTTAGTCTTCACCTAGTAGTTGGATGTTTTACTCAACCAACTCAGGCCTAGGGCTCTACGTGTTTTTATGTATTCTAAAAGCTTATAGGGTAGGGACAGTGGAAGTGAGGCTTCAGGCACTATATTAGACAACAATGATTTAAAAAAGACTAAAATTGAGTCTTGAAAAATAGTCTTGAAAAATTGAGTATTGGAAAATATGTTGGCAATCACTGGTGCAGTGTCACTAAAATTCTAAATGAGACACCCTAAAAAACACAGGGGAAAAAAAAGAAGAAAATTTGCAGCAGTATTCCAACTAAGAGTAATAGTCAACCTACTGCAGTAGAGATGTTCACTTATAACTAGGTCTATAGAATGGAACTAACAAACCATTGATGGCTCCTGCTGTATAGTTGCTATATTGAAGGACAACCTGGAGATTTTTTCACCAATTATATGCCACCTATTCCCGGAATTGAAAAGGCAAGATTTATCATCTATACTATCTAGAAATCTGGGTGGAAATTTTTCTATAGCAAAGAATATACTTTATACAAGGCCATCGATACCAATCTCAAGGTTTTGTACTGAGTCAAGTAGTTGTTTATGTGTAAAAGAGAAGCATTCTTGGAAGTGAGTTGGTGGCAGAGGGAAGTGGGCATGCTGTATACCACCCACAAATAATTTGTGAAATAATAACATATAGATGAAACACAATTGATTAAGAAGTGGATCAACACTGAAAATTTAGGAACACAGAAGTGGTATACAAATTTGTCTGGTGAAGAGTAAAACCAATTAAAATAGAATTAGCACTAAAAATTATAAATATGATTTTAATTTCAAAATTAGTCTGAATAGAATCTATATGTATAGAAAATAACTTGGAACTATAATTTGACTCTAACTCCAGATTTTATTTATTTTAATACAGATCATGAAATGAAAAGAAAATTTGTAGGCTAGAAATTAAACTTGATAAATTTTTCATTTTGTATAGGGGACAATCCTTTTTTGTTTTGTCAGTTAGCTTTATGTAGGCTAGAATTATATTTTGAAAAACCTTAAAAGTCACCATAAATACATTAATATTTATAGCTTTCAAATCATCCAAGATGAATATTGGCAGGCATATAGTAAAAGAGAGAGAAAAAAGAGAAAAGTTTAAAAAATATTATGTAAAAGTAATTACAAGTAGTTTAAATTACCTTGCTAAAAGACAGATTCACATGTGGCTAAAAGCCAGATTTGAATGTGTGATATTAAATTGATATATTCTGAAAGTAAAGCATAATTAAACAGAAATTACCCCAGTTTAGAGCATTGAGAAATATATTTCAAAAATAAAAATACAATTTGCAGTGGATATGGAATGCTAGTTTATCATGTAACATAGCATCAATAATTCAAAAGTAAAAATAAAAATACAAATAATAACTTATTCTATCATAATTGTTGCAAGAGATTTTAAGGAGTTAAAAATTGAATAACAATTTTATATCCGCATGATCACACACATACACACACACGCACACACAATACCTAATGAGGCTACATATTCTTTCCAAGATGCTATAAACATTTCAAAATCGATCATATACCTATCTTTAAAAAATGTAAATTAGAAATAAACAAAAAAGATTTAAATTCATGAACCAGAAAAAGTACATTTAAAAAAAAATAAACAATCTTAAATAAATGTGGGAGCGAAAAGAACTGAATTTATAAATATATATTTTTAGAAAAATAATTAAAATTGAAATTCCACACATCAACTTTTATGAGATGTGACTAAAATAGCAGAGATAAAAATGCATGGCTTTAAGTGTTTTCATTATTTGAAAATAAAGAATGGTAGAAGTGATTAAAACAATTCAAGAAATTGTAAAAAAAAAAAACAACAACAAAAAACTAGCAAACTTATCTAAGGAAAAGGAGAATATGATGAAATTAGAAATTATTTAATTAGAATGTAAAATTGAATTAACACATCAATATTTTGTTGAGAACACATGAAAATAAAAATGCATCTAGAAAATCTGATGAAGTGGATATAATATATATAATATTTTTAAAATATATTTTCATAATTCACATCCATAAAAACATGTAAGGTAACACATCTGGTTGGTAATGCAACTATACTTAGACTGCCAGGAACACAGTCTTAAACATTATTGCCTGATTTCAAAAAATAGAAAAATAATTTTTAAAAAAGAATAATTAAAATTATCTCAAAATTTTCAAACCAATTTCTATAGAAAACTAAAGCTTAATTCTATTGGGTAAGTTGCCTAAGATATCACAGTTGGGAAATGGTAGAGATGGGATTCAGATTTAGGTTTGCTTAATTCTAACACTTTAATTTCCTGTGAACTTGCATAGAACACTTGTCACATAGCTCTGTGTCTCACATCTAGTTAACACAAAAGCATCTATAATAGCATTGGCCTTCATGGTTGTATGTGAATTTCTCTAGCAATATTCTGCAAGTGAGTGCGGGGACTAGAGATAATACTAGCATAGAAATCAATTAGTTCGGTTGATGGAGGGTTGGTAGTTGAAGCAGAGACCTTGTTGAAGTTGAACCTGCTATAAGGATGTAATGGTGTAAACAAGGTAAAAGGGTAGAAGTGTGGTTGGATTGAATTTCTATGAGAGTCAGCCATGCAGACTGTACATTAAGTTCCCCATATCATAGCTGCTGTTAGAGCAGATGGGAAGGTAGCAAACCAGGTGACTTTTTTACCCAGAGGTTTTTGGAAAGTGACTGAGCTAAGCTTGTAATGACAGTGAGTGTCTACATAAAACTTAAGGAAAAATACTTTTCTTTGAAGACTCCATGGTCTTTAAGCAACATCACATTCATATATGACAAATTTGGGAGATGAGGTGCCTTGTCATCAGAAAATTTGAAGGAAATGATATGTTTTAGAGATAAATTCCATTTAAGAGCAAGAAGTAGGCTTTTGGGGATCACAAGATATAGGCCTAGACTTTACTAAGAAGAAATCTAAAAAAGGAAAATCTAGTTGGAAATTACAACAATAATGACAACAAAAAAAGAATGCATGGGAAGCAAGTTCCTTTGTTACTAAACTTCATTGACTGAAGGAAAGGCAAATTTGCATATTTTCCAAGGTCCAACTATGTGTGCTGAAGAAGGAAGCAGGGTTCATTGTAAAAGAAATCCCATTCAAGAAGGGCTGCTTTAAGTGGTGACAAGATCCTAATAAGGGGTGGCTAGTTGGTAGACTAGGGACTATTGGAAAGTTCTAAGTGGGAGCCAGATAGAAAGTCTTGTCTTCACCAAACAGCTTTAGTTGAAATCCCAGCAAGGGATACCTAAGGAACCCACCCAAGTGCCCCAAGGGAGAAGGAATCAGCTTTGTACACCTCCCATGCCCACATGACACCAACCCCAGATTATCATTGCTTTGATAAACTTTTTTTTTGTCTGCTTTTTCTCTTCTCCTTCTCTATCTCAGACATAATGGGACCAAGGCAACTGCTAGGGAGTAGACGAAGAGGTGGAGAGAGGCTCTAGACTAGGGCAGTTGGAACCTAGAGAAAGGAAAAAGCTTTAATTAGGATAAGAGTCCAGATTTTTCATATTATGCTGGATGGATATTGTTAATTACAGAAATAAGCTCGATCTTATGACTAAAAAGACTTTTAAAAAATATTATTTATTTTAATTAGTTTCAAGTATACAGTACATTGGTTAGACATCTATATAGTTCGTAAAATGATCCCCAATTGCTCCCTCCCTCCCCGACCCTCCACCTAGCCAACATATTAATGCTAACTGCATTCCCTATGCCATGCTCCCCATCCCCGTGACTATCAGCTACAAATTTGTACTTCTTTAACCCTTCATTCCATTCTCCCAGCCCCCCAAATGCCCTTCCTCTCTGTCCATTACCAAACTGTCCACTATATTTGTGAGTCTGTTTTTGATTAGATTGTTCTTTTTATGCCTTAGATTCCACTTACAATAAAATCATATAGTGTTCATCTTTCTCTGACTTAAATATCTTCTAGGTCCATCAGAGTAATATCTTTTTCCATACCCTTCCTTTTAGTCTGTGTGTGTCTTTTAATCTGAAATGAGTCTTTTGTAGTCAGCAGATATAGGGGTCTTGTTTTTTTTTTTTTTTTCCTTTCAGCTGCTCTCTTTTAGTTGGAGCACTTAATTCTTTTCCATTTAAGGTACTTATTGATAGGAATGTAGTTGTTACCATTCTTTATTCCTGTTTTTGATATATGTTTTTTCTTCTTAAAGAAGTCCCTCCAACATTTCCTGTAATACTGCCTTTTGATGTTAAATTCCTTTAGCTTATTTTTGTCTGGGAAGCTCTTTCTCTGTCCTTCAACTCTAAATGATAGCTTTGCTGGATAAAGTATTCTTGGATGTATATCCTGGGTCTTCATCCTGTTGAATAATTTTTACCAAGCCCTCTGTCCTGCATAGTTTCTTTTGAGAAATTAGCTGCCAGTCTTATGAGTGTGCCCTTATAATTAACTATCAGCTTTTCTCTTGCTGCTTTTAATATTCTTTTTTTGTATTTAAAATTTGGCATTTTATTTATGATGTGTCTTGGTGTGGGCCTCTTTGGATCCCTGATTTTTGGAATTCTCTGAGCTTCCTGAGGCTTTATGTCCATTTCTTTCACCAGGTTAGGGAAGTTTTCCATAATTATTTCTTCAAACAGCTGTTCAACATCTTGATTTTCTTTAGATATGCTGATCAGACAGATATTTGGACTCTTAATAGTGTCCCATATGGTGCTTAAATTATTTTTATAGTTTTGGAATCTTATCTCTTTCCATTCTGATTGTGTGTCCTTGGCTTTCCCATCCTCTAGATAGGGCATTTGATCCTTTTCCTTATTCACTTCGTTTATTCCTTTGTTTATTCCATTTAATATACTTCTCATCTCAGATAATGTGTTCTTCATTTCATACTGGTTTCCTTTTATAATTTCCTTTTCCATTTTTAAGTATCTTTTTATCTCTTTGTTGAAGTTCTCACTGAATTTATCTACACTTCCCAAAAGTTCATTGAACATCTTTATAACCATTGTTTTGAACTCTGCACCTGTGAGATTACTTGACTCCATTATATCTGGATCTCTATTCTGTCATATGGTTTCTGCTTTTTTGTCTTCCCATTTTGGCTGCCTTTCTGTGTCCTTTTCTATGTAGCAAGCAAAGCTCCTAAGTCTCCCAGTCTTATTAGTGTGCATTTGTGAAGTAGGTGTCCAGTGGCGCAGTCCAGAGAGGGGTTCAGCTGCAGGCCAAATTTAGCCCAAGCCTCTACCCCTCTGGGGCCACCTGTTAAGATTCAACAAGCAATCTACAGATGCTGTCCTTATAGTTGTCTCAAAAGGCCATACCAGAAACCGAGGCCAGCTGCATACAGTGCAAGTCTAGGCGCCGCTCAGCAAAGAGCACCTGACTCGCTGGATATTGCTGGGGTGGGGCTGTAAGTTGGGAGAGGCAGAGTTTCAGGGAATCCTCTGGGCAGAGTGACCTCTGTTATCCAGTTTGATGACTTCACGGTTATGGTGGCACTGTGTCTGCGCCCTGGGAGGTGGGAGGGCTCAACAAGGAACAATGGATACTGCCAGCACTCTGTACCAAGCAAATCTCACCTTGGCCCTCACTCTGACAATGTCTCCCTGTAAGTCCTCAGTGCCCCTTGCGCGCAGCCCGAATGGGCACTGGTGCTCAGGGGGAGCAGATCCGTCACCAGGAAAATCTGCTCTTAGACGCAGGCCCTTTAAGAGCCTTCTGCCACTGCCGCCACCTCTGTCTCACTCAGCGGCTTGAGACTGTGTAGCCCTGTGTCCTCACCCTGTCTTAACTTCTGCCGTTGCAGGGTGATTTCTTCCACTTATATGGCTTGTTCATCTAGATCCTGGGTGATTTTTTCTTGCTGCTTGCTCCTTGTTTCCATCACAACTTTGATTTGGTCGCCAGAGGGATGAACAGAGCCTCGATCATCTATGCCATTTTTTCCCTCTCTAAAAAGACTTTTAAAAACTGCTTGTGACCTGAGATTTTATCCAAGGGATGGGAAAGAATAAACTCATAGAACAGGGTTAAAAGAGCAAAAAGAGAAATGATAAAGTTAGTTTTGACTTTCATTCTACCAAATCCAATTCATTAAAAAAAAATTGTAAATATTCACTGAATACCTATTATGTGCCAGACACTGGGATCTCAGAGATAAACAAAGCAAATAAGGTCACTGTACTCATGGAAATTACATTGTACTGAGGGACTTAGTTGGTAGATAAATAAATGATGAAGATCACAGATAGCATGGATTTTATGTATAGAATAAAATTAGAATGATGTGATACAAAATTTATTAGGGGACTACCTTAGATAAGGTAGTCAGTCAAGGCTCCCCTGAGGCGCTGAGATCAGAATGACAACAGGGGCCTCCATGCAAGATATCAAGGGGGATGCATTATCAGCAGAGAAAACACCTATGAAAAGATATAAGATGGACACAAGCAGAGCGCAAGCCAGGAATAGAAAGGCAAGGATAGGCTTGAGCACCATGGATTAGGGAGGCAGTAGGCTGGAATAAGATTAGAAAGTATCTGTAAGGCAGAGATAAGGAGTGATCAGGGTGGTGGTAGCTGAAGGCTGCTGCTACAAGGCACTGGCATAGAAATAGACATATAGAACATTGGGATAAAATGGAGAGCCCAGAAGTAAACTCTCACATATACAGCCAACTAATATTTGAATAAGCAAACCAAAATGCGCAATGGGAAAGTATATACTTTTTAATAAATGGTGCTGAGAAAACTGGATGATCAACATGCAGAATTTGGACCCTTACCTAAATATTACTCAAAAAATTAACTCAAAATGGATTAAAGACTAAATATAAGACCTGAAACCATAACACTCCTAAAAGAAAACATAGGAAAAAAGCTCATTAACATTGATCTTGGCAATGATTTTTTTAGATATGACACCTAAAAGCACAAACAATAATATAAAAAATAAATATGTGGAACTACATCAAACTAAAAAGCTTTTGCATGAGAAAAGGAACAATTGACAAAATTAAAAGATAACCTACTGAATGGAAGAAAATATTTGCAAACTGTATCTGATAAGGGGTTAATATTCAAAATAGATAAGGAACTCATATAACTCAATAGCATAAAAAACCATGCAATCTAATCTTAAAAATGGGCAGAGGACTGAATAGACACTTCTGAAAAGACATAAAGAAGGCCAAGAGACACAGGAAAAGATGTTCAACATCACTGATCATCAGGGAAATGCAAATCAAAACCATAATGAAATAGTACCTCACACCTGTTAGAATGACTATCATCAAAAAGACAAGAGATAAGTACTGGCAAGGATGTTGAGAAAAGGGAACCCTCATGCATTGCTGGCAAGAATGCAAATTGCTACAGCTGCTATAGAAAAATAGTATGGGGTTTCCTCAAAAAATTAAAAATGAAACTACCATATGATCTAGTAACCTCACTTTTGGGTATATATATGAAGAAAATTAAATCAAGAACTGGAAAAGATATTTGTACTCCCATACTCACTGTATCATCACTCACAGCAGCCAAGATATGGAAACAAAAGAGTCTGTCTGTAAAGAATGCATAAAGAAGATGTCGCATAATTTCTCAAGGTTTAAAAGAAGTTGAAGTCATTCTTCCACATGGTTTCACTAAGCTACAGTAGCTGCGCTATCCCTGTAACTCTTTACATCCAATGTCACAACTCTTTATTACTCACTTCTCAGTGCACTTACCCAGTCCTAAAACTTTTTCCATTTTCTCCTCAAAGACTTATGACATTTTCTTGTCCAAATGGACAAGAAAGAGATACTGAATTGAATTTTTATAATTGTGAAATTGGAAGTAATATATATATTTTTGCTTTTGATCATCATTTTGTTATTCATTATTTTTTTAAAAAGAAACCATTTAAAAAGCATACTTGACAAATTCTTCATTTGACCTCCAAATGCTGCATTGTCTTCATGCTGATTAATCAACATTACACTCTTTAAATCCTCTTAATCTTTCTGTTACTTTGTAAATTGCTAAGCTAGTGCACATCAGCTTTGACCAGTCACAAAAACAGAGTGGCTTTACAGCTCTAATGGAGAGCTGTAAATGGAGAGCACAACCATCTTCCTCTAAATTATGCCTATTGCCCAGTCATCACTCTCATTAATGACTTCAAAATGCTTTGTCACAAATGAATCATGCTTAAAAAATGTCTTCATCCTCTGCTCTTATAATCAAATAGAAAATCTGTTTCACTCACAGTTCACTAGTAATAATGCAAGAGGAAGGTGTGAGCCATGCATATTAGGCCTTGACAAAGAGGCATGGTAGGTGTCCTCAGGAATAGGCCTGCAGAAGAGTTTCCATGGAGATGCTATGCCCAGCTTCCCACCTCCACCTCATGCTCCCATCACGAGAGATATTATAATTAATAAAAGCTGGAGCATTTTAACAAATTTTGAATTTGTTTTCCAAGGCTTTTTTTCGTGTGTGTGTGTGTGTGCGTGCGTGCGTGTGTGCACGTGCGCGCACGTGCATGTGCATGCAAATATATAACTAGGGCAGCTTCCCAGCTCCACTCTGTATCTGAAGGCACGGCAATGACATGTGATTCTTTGGTTTTGATTAGTGTTTGCTTATCCGGGTTTATTTTCAGAATATTCTAAGATGGATATTTTTCGTTATCCTTTTATACATGAATTGTCTTGCTTCCTCCAAAATTCATATGTTGGAGCCCTAAACCCCACTTTGACTATATTTGGATATATAGCCTAGGAGGAGGTAATAAAGATTGGGATTCTAATCTGATAGGGTTGGTGCTCTAACAGAAAGAGTAAGAGACACCGCGATTCTCTCAGTCTGTGGTGTGAGGACACATCTGCAAACCAGGAGGAAGTCCTCGACAGAAACCAACCATGCTGGCACCCTGATCTCGGACTTCCAGTCTTCAGAACCGTGAGAAAATAAATGTCTGTTGTTGAAGACACCCAGGTTATGGTATTTTGTGATGGCAGATAGGTCTGACTAAGCCAATGCGACACAGAGAGAGCAAAGCTCCTTATTCTCCATCCTCACATGAGAATGGATGAGCATCTGCAGAAATTAATGCTTCTAGGGGAATAACAGGTTGCCTTTCAGGTAACTTTTTACATGTTGTGATGCTTCCTTAAACTTGCCCTGATAAAATAAAATGCAGATGTGTGGTAAAGGAATAAACCTCACTTCATAATAAATCTCACATCCAATATAAGTCCTGTATTGCTTCATGGGCTTGCCAACCTGGTACAATCAGGCTATTACATAGGAAAATGGCTCATTAGTCTCTCTCTCTCTCTCTCTCTCTCTCTCTCTCTCTCTCTCTCTCTCTCTCCCCCTCCCTCCCTCCCTCCTTCATTTCTTTAGCCTATATCTGTACCCAATAACTTTTAGGTTTGAAACATACTAGTTTCTCAGTGATGTCTAATTTTATTATAGTTCCTTGTTACCCTTGTTATCCTTATTGTGCTTGTAATTCCTTGTTCTATACCTATATCCTCAGCTATACTGTAAGCTCTATGATAGGAGGGATTGTATGTATTTCACTTATGAATTTATCACCAATGACTACTACAGTACTTGCCAAAGAACAAATAAGTGCCCAATAAATATTGAATGAATGAAATTGAATAAATGAATGCCTATTTCATCATGGTCTCATTTGTTTTAGGGCTCAGGCCAAAATCTTTGACCCTCTAATTAAATTGACAACTCTATATCTCCTGGCAAGATTAAAGGAGATCAGACCCAAAGCTGTTTAGATGCATGTGCTCAGCTTGGACAAGAGAGATTTTTACAAAAATCTAATCGTCTATGTCTGTGGCTATTTCTCTGCCTTTTAACCCTACCACCAATCCCCCTTGATGTAACACACACAAAAAGGTTGTGAAATTCTTTTCCCCTCCCCTCCAATAAGAATGACCCTGCTTGCAAAAACGAAAAGCAGTATCGCTGATGTGGGGATTCACAGTTTTTCTCTCTTTCATTAACATGGACTCAGACTGTGCCATAGAAGGGGAAATAACAGTATTCTCAGAAATCTTCTGTCCTTGGCGTCTTCCCAGGCTTCATAGGTTGGGAGAGGACCATATTTTGAGGCAGCCCATTTTGTTGATAAGTAGTCTGGTGGTGGAAATTTCTTATGTTGATAGGAAATCCATGCCTTTATGCCTTTTTCATGGAGACAGTGTGTGTGTGTGTGTGTGTGTGTGTGTGTGTGTGTGTGTGAGTGAGAGAGAGAGAGAGAGAGAGAGAGAGAGAGAGAGAGAGAGAGAGAGAGATATCAAAATCTGCTGTATGAAATTCCACAGATGCAAGTGACATAGTTTATTCTTCCCCTCATCTCTGGCTTTTCAACCTGTGTTTTGGAACCAGTTCTTCTTTTGCTACTTAGATGACATTTCGGGCGGCTCCTGTCCCCCCCCCCCACCTTTTTTTGTCAATTGTAGAAATAAAACACCCTCTGATTATTAGTAGTAATTAAAAGTCTCATTTCAGCAGTTAAATGTCTATTCTCAAGCAGTATTCAAAACTCTGAAATTAACGCTGCCCTATTTTCTGAACTGCATGGCTACTCCAGGCTCTGAAATTCTGCAGAGGAGAAGAGGGAAACGGTCTGCTTTTTCCTTTCTTTCTCCCACTTGAACTTCTCCTTCCCCCAACTGGTAGAATTGGATCAGTCAGAAGGAGAAATGTGAAGGTGTAGGAAAGTTCTTACCTAACAGATACTGTCATGGTTTGGTGTTGATGCTTTGAGTCAGGAGAGTATTGAATCTGATTCTTTCTCACTTGGAGATTATACAATTACTGGTATTTTCTTACTTGTACTTCCCTTAGCAGAGGCAATATTTTCTCTGGGTCACCATTCACAACTCCAGGTATCTGATGATTCGACCAACTCAGGTCCTTTCTTAAAGTCCCACTGCCTCACTAGGTGGCTCTCTTGGACAAATTCTTTTTAAGATGACTCCAAGCTGATTTTCTCTTCTACAAGGCCCACATCTGGTCCATAGGTAAAACTTATCTTTCTGCTAGGGCTGCCTCTAGCTCATACAGTACATTTCTGCCAATTAGAAAAAGGTCACTCCTCTGGAAAGATACATCCTTGCAGAGTACATGACTTGGCAAGGCACCAGTGAGACTGTGCAAAGAAAAACGCACCCCATTGAGTGAGAAGATGCGACCCCACCCTTGTGGATCAGAGAGAGGGTGTATTTCATTCTTCATTTTTCGCCTCTGCTAAGTGCCTTTGTGTAGCATACACACCATGCAACCTTCTCATGGAAAGCCAGATGTAGGCCAGCGTACCTCCTCTCCTTGTTCTATAATCAAAGTCAGAGTGGCTCGCTAGCCACAGTCATCCACCTTTGGGATTTTGCAGATGTGGATCTGGCACCAGTCTCTGTGTTCTCCATACTCCGGAGGCACAAATCAAGTTTTCCAAGCACTTCCACTTGCCTTACTCTGCTCCCTCTGAAATGTTGAGGCCTCCTCTCCTTCCTGTGAGGTAAGGTAAACACCACTGCTCTTCAACAACTCTTTCTCTCTCTCAAAACAAAAAATTCCACTCTTAGATTCTATAATATGAACTCTTTTATGTCCTTGAGGTAATGCTAGGTCCATCAAACTGTATCAGGCCACTTTCTTTGCAAGTTGAACTCATATGGTCAGGCACCTCACTTTGGAATGTGGAAAATATTGTCACTTAGTGGTTTGTTCCCAGTCTTGAGATCTCAGTTAAAAGGGAGATTTTTTTAAAAAGCTCAATTTGTATGTCCTTTCACAGTCATAGAAAATCCATATTCAAGTTTTTTCTAAAAAATGCAGAATTCTATTTCTCATTTTTATTCAATCAATTCAAATATTTGAAGACACCTATTATGTAGTCTACACCACGTAGTCTGCTTTCCTTTGCCTATTCCTCAAAAATGGAAGTGGCTTTCAGACTCTTCCCCATCCTGATTTTCTCTTTTGGCCATATTCTAATTTGCTGT
Organism: Rousettus aegyptiacus; assembly: GCF_014176215.1. Lineage (NCBI taxonomy): Eukaryota > Metazoa > Chordata > Mammalia > Chiroptera > Pteropodidae > Rousettus > Rousettus aegyptiacus. The sequence continues at coordinate 38,262,561 of NW_023416306.1, read as the reverse complement.
GGTCCTTCAAATGTTGACCTATAATTGAACGTAATACTCCAGATGTGGCTTTGTCAGAATATAGAAAGACGATTACTTCCCATAAACCAGAAATTATACTTTTATTAATGCAGTCTAAGATCCTTGGCTTTTTAGCGGCCACATCACACTGAATTACAGAGTTGACTGTAATTCAGAATAATATCCAATTTAAAGCAAGTGCTATTCCCCTGCCAGCTGAACAGGGTTTCCCATTTTAATGGAGCATTTAAGCGAAAATGAGGTTAATATGTGACCAGAGGTGGCATTAGACCGCCAAAGCACGTTGTAGTTCTAAATTGGTTGACTAATAAGTGTCACAAATCAGCTCAAGTGAAACTGGAAGTGTCAACTACCCTGACTACTTGTCAACAGGAAGAGAAATTGGGGTGGCGGTGGTAATAAACAAGTCATTTTTCAGAATTATTCATAGGTATTTTGTCTGAAGGAACAGGCTTATTTATTATACAACTTGCTCTCTTTAGATTTTAATGTGATATTTAAAATTCAACTCCTTTTAATTTCTAAAATCTACATGTCTCTGATTTTAAAATACTTGTTCATTGTAGAAACTTGGAAAATATGGCAAAGTTTAAAGAAAAATTAACCTACGTCTGCAGAGATAACTACGGTTAAGTTTTGTTTGGTGTCAATGCTTTTCATTTGAAATTGCTTTAGCATAATGGAATAGTCACTCTAATTAACATTGCTTTATAATACTCACCTTTAATAGCCAAAGATAAATGCCACTGAGTTTCTTCAACCAGAAAATACTTTTCTGAACAATGCTCATGGTGGACATGACTAATAACTCATTATGTAAGAATTAGAGAAATCTAATCTATAATTTATATCTATTAGATAAAACCATATGACACTACCATATTTCTAGGTAAAAACTGGTTTAATATCGGCAGTATCATATGGAATAGTAAATTTGTCACGCTCTTACAAAATTTCTTGAATTATGTGACTGTTTTAAGACAATTGTTCTGTATTTGGTGTAAGAAGCTCTGTCGGGCAGAAGAATGGCAGAGACTGGAAACATACAAGGTATCCACATCTATGTTTTTCAATGAATAAAACACAAAGACTGAAAAGATCACATCTTTTGCATAAATTTTGATGTGCTAAGTATATTTCAGTATACTTTTAATGTATTTGGTAATTGTGGCCTTAGGTACTATATTTCTAAACATGAGCTTTTGATTGGTGGTGCCTGTCTATTTTGTGCTCTACTTTTAATACAGATAGCGCTGACCAGGAACTGTAGATTAATGTTCTCTGCAGGGTCCAAATAATACTGAAGTTTCTTTAGTCCTACCCTTTTACATTTTAAGGAAATCCAGGCCTGTATGTCCATGTAAAAACATTTTCAAATTGGGTGAATAAAGCCTCCCTCACTTGGTTCAAATAAAATATCTTAAGAGTAGTATAAATCTAATTACTGATACCAATCTTCCATGTGGGCAGCACTTTAGTGAAATAAAAATACATTTTTGTGTGTGTGATTATTGCTTAGTGATCAACTGTTCAATTGAATTAGACTTTGTATTCCACTTTCCTTGCCTTTCAAGGTATAATTAAAGCCTGATGTCAAATCACACTCAAACTCTCATCAATAACTTCCACTTAACCACTTTTAAGAAGACAGTCAGCCTTTGGGCTCAGACGAGAAGGCTACAGTTCAGAACTTACTGTTTAGATGACCCTTAAAAGCCATCCCTGTTCAATAATTTAAACCAGTGTCCAACTCTCTGTAAGGGGGCAAGAGTTAACCTTTCATACCCTCACAACAATGCTTCATCTAGGTAATGTAAATCATTTAGATTGAAAACGTAACAAGATGAACAGATTTTCTCTCTGCACTTTAGTGTATTGGGCTAAGAAGGGAAAAATCAGTCATTTACCTTATATTATGCTAGAAACAGAAAGAATAGCAATACTGTGATTGAGCTGAAAAACCTGCTTATTAGCTGGTATTGGAAATGGAAAGGTCAGAAGCAATGCAAAATTGGACGTGGTTCCATAGTGTAATGGTTAGCACGTCTGCTTTACACACAGAAAGTCCTGGGTTCATACCCTAGTGGAGCCACAGTCCATGGGCTATAGCCATGCCGCCCTGAACAAGCCTGATGTCTGATCTTGGAAGCTAGCAGGGTCGGGCATGGTTAGTACTTGGATGGGAGACCACTTAAGAAGACTAGGTACTGTAGGCATAAATAATAACAAATAATAATAATAATAATAATAATAATAATAATAAAGAAGCAACACAAAATAGCTGCAGTGATTGCCAAGAAGCAGGTTACATGGGAAAATAAATGGCACGAGATCTAGTATATTAAATATTTTTTCATTACTTATAATGAAAAATATTCTTTTATTTATTACCTTCATTAATCCCTTCAGAACTCTGAGTGGTATTATACCCGCTTTACACAAAAGAAACTGAAGCTAGGAGAGGTTAAGTGACAAATTGGGTGTTGTACACTTGGGCCAAACCTTGAATTCAAAACTTCTGAATCTGTGATCTGTGCTGTCCTACAGCTGCTGGAATGTCTTGACTCTTCTCCATTCTCAGAGAAAGTCAGGTGAGGAAGTATATTCAAAACCAGTTGGTGGAGAGGTTTGTCTCCCTTCTGTGCATTGGATATCACAGAGTTGATGACATTTTACAGATGAGGATGAGAGCAAATTCAATGTCTAACTTCAAGCCATCAGTGAAATCAGCATGACACTTGACAAATAAGTGTAAACTTATTATCAGGTAGGATACAGTTTTGTTACAATGATTATATTTTTCTTAGTTTAATTTTTTGGATATCATAAAATATGTACATTTTTTCTTCTCTTTTTTTTATTAGTCCAAATAATACAGAAGGCTATAAAATGTAAACTAAATTCTCTCCCCATCTCACTTCCTCATTCTTATGCTCATTCCTTTTCTTAAACTGTAATCATTTTCACTGTATCTTATTTTAGTTAATCTGGTGCTTATCACCATACTTTAACTCTACTCTTTGATTTATACATTTATAATTTTTTTAAAATTGTATTATAAAATGAGGAATGAAACCCACTTTTACTACTTCCTATATTATCTCCATTCCTTTTCTCTGCTTTAAAAAAAAAATTTATATTAGATATTATATATCAAAACTTATATATTTAGCATAATTATCAATAATATAACAACAAATTATTTATTAAATATAATAGAATATATATTGAATATATAACAGTTATAATATATTACATATTATATAGTAATTATTAACTTCTTTTTTATTTAGATACCTTTGCAACTGTAAATAATACACCTATTTAAATACTCATATATGAGACTCAAACACAAGAAAGTTTGACAGCAATTTTTTTGTACGTGTGTGGGTAGGGCTTGTGAATGGGAAGGCTTTATTTACCTCAGGGTAAAGGGGAAGGTACAGGTTTTATATGGGAGGACTCACCATAAAGCTAGCTCCAATTTATTGCATTAAAATATAGAAAAATTGTTAGCATAGATATACATAGAAAATGTTTTTTACAGTAAAAACTTCTCTTTGACATCAGGATTATTTTAGGCTGATCATTTTTAAGAAACAGGAAACTCAATTTTTTCCTTTTACCTCTCCCTTAACTCCTAGAAGAATTTAGATAGAGGGACTGTTACCAGAAGAACGCTATCATCAGATACAAAATATGTGACAGAAGTGTGGTGGACTGGGGATGGGTTAGGGGATGAGATTTTGCAAGGTCTGCTGGTTCAAAGTCTTCTCAGTGTCCCCTTGTCTCTGCATGGCATGCCAAACATTTGTTTACCAAACATTTGGTCTTCCCATCTTGTAAATTATCTTCCTCGCTTTTGAAGTCTCAGACCTCTATCCTAGTCCTTAGCCCTAAATGGCATATAAGCCTCAATTGCCTGACTTGTCCTTAGGTCTCATATCTGAGGGAGTACCTGTATATAGAAAACTAAATTTTTTTCCTGATAATCTGTATTATGCTTATTTGACTATTAGACCAACTAAAGAACCTAGAATGGTAGAAGGAAAAAATTTTCTTTGTGACACTTCTGTATTTGATGATTAATATTTTGTATGTTATGTCTTGTTGGTAGAAGTAGACCTTATTATATCAGTAGATTTAGACAAGCATTTCCTGGTTAAGTAGAAGTAAAATTTTGGTCGGAAAGATGCTTAACCGAGAAATGATAAACGGGAAGAGGCGATTCTTGAGACCATAAAAAAGAGGAATGAAAAAGTAGTTCAGAAGTGTTTGGGAAAACAGTAATCAAAATGCCATGATGGCTGAGATTTCAAACTAAGGTAAAAGGGAAAACAGTGACTCCATGAGGTCCCAAGCATGTTTTGGCATGCTTTCTTTCTCCCACCAGAATATTTTTGAACAGCATAGATAAACGAAGTGTTTTGGGATCAACTTTGATTTGCATGTATAACTTGCTAAGTCTGTGAAAGAAGCATGGAAATGAGAAATTGTGGAGACCATTCTCCTGGAGGTTTCTAAGAATTAAGAGTTACTAAAAACCATGCAGCAATCGACTGTTCTCTGTTTCTTGTACTCAATGTCTGAGAGTCTTGGGAACACTCAGATAAATTAAATACACACACACACACACACACATATACACATACCAAAAAAACTAATATTTTATGAATAATTGCACTTAGAGTAATGAATTCTGGCCAAGATTTTGCTCTTCTCTCACTATCTTTTCTAGCTTCATCAGATAGAATTATCACATAAGATTTTGGTATGGCTTCATTACTGGAAGCAAGGTTATTTTTATGATCAACACAGATTTTGATATTCATAGGCATTACAGTTGATTATTAAGAAAAATTGTGGCAATTTCAATGTAGAATAATGTTATCATTTTGCCCATGAAAATTCACCCTCCATGAAAGTTCTGAGGAAAAATTCACTTCTTGTGTTTCTTCTCTACTATTAATTACACTTCTGGCACCAGATGTGTGGATTTCCCACACACTAAACAATTTTTCAACACCAGCTGGGTAACATATAGTCTAACTCAATTCTAATGCAATCTACCTGGACTTAGCATCAGATCCCATAGGTTAACAGCTGGGCTCCACAAGCATGCACCCCTCCCCAAGTTCACATGGTAATTATAAGTTCAGGTATTTATTTGTGGTTTTACTGACTGGCTGTGAATCGGAAGTTTGTACAACCCCTGTTTGGGATTCAGTTAGTTTACTAGAGTGACTCACTTAGGAAAAAAGATTACTTAGAACATTACTGATTTATTATAAAAGAATAAATTCAGAATCAGTCAGATTGAAAGAGAGGCATAAGGCAAGGTATGTATATAGGAAAGGGCCCTGAGCTTTCATGCGGGCCCTCTCCAGGTGAACCACCTTCCACACATCTCCACAGTTCACTAACCTAGAAGCTCCCAGAATCCTGTAGTTCAGGGATTTTTATGAGTTTTATTAAGTAAGCACATTTGATTGAATCATTGACCATTAGTGACTGAATCAACCTCTAGCTTCGTTCCGCACCCCTCCACAAGGGCACCCCTCCCCCTCCCCCGCCCTGCCCAGAGCTTCTGGTGTTTGTGTGGAGCTGAAAGTTCTAACCTTCTAATCACAAGGTGGGGTCCCCTGGCAACCAGTCCTCCTCCTTAGGGCTTTTTAAGAGTCACTCACTAACTAAACTCAAATGTGGTTGAAAGGGGTTTGTTATGAATAATAAAATACACCCATTTCCCCTTTATGACTCTGAAGCTACTTCAGGAAGTTAGGACAAAAGCCAAATGCTATATTAAAAGATTGCCCCTATTGCTCTAACTGCTTAGGAAATTACAAAGGTTTTGAAAGCTATGAACCAGGAACCTTTGGACAGACCAAATGTATATTTCCTATTATAAGGCACAATATCGCACAAGTGTTATAAGCAAAGATGAAATTAAGGATGACATTAATTTTCATATTAAGAAGACTCTTTTTCTAGATTTATAACTTATTATTTCTTCTTTACCTAAATGTATGTTGATGCTTGGAAAGATGCATTTACAAGGTTAATATTTTTTTAGCATAATCATTTTTAGGGAGAGAAGGTTTAAAACTATTTTCTTATTAAGTTCTGACATAAAATGTCACTTATGGTCCAAATGTTTTCTTTAAAATATGATTTATCACTAAGAATTTTATAGTCTTCAATGTTCTAATATATAATTTTTAGATAGAATTCTAGAAAGTAGAAATTTCCAAGATCTATAATTATTAATAACTTTATATTCTACATTTGAAGTATAATTTGATAAATGTAACCAATAGATATTCCACATACTATATTTCCTTCTAATTTAAGTACAATACTTTTCATTTACATATAATTTTAAGATTCTTAAAATGACTATGGAAGTAACATCCCAAGTAATCACACTAATTTAAAGATGTTCTGATTCATCTGATTTTTATTGTGTCATTCATATTTCAGCAAGCTTGTAGGATTGAGTAGAGTTTTGATCTGTAAATGAGTTGTGGGTAGTGTTTACCCACCGGGCACAGTATATAATCTCTGTGTGATAACTGTCATATGTTAAACTCCACTGACTGCGGTACTGTCAAAACACAAGTATATCCTCACAGTTCAATGGCACATAAAATTATCTGCTTACACAATTGTTTTCGATAATTATGTTCTGAATACATATCAGGCTTGAAGTTAACTCTGTCATAGATCTAAGTCCTCATTCTTTCTAGTGTTAAAGTTTTTCTCATCTAATTGTAAACCGTTTTCTACCATTTCCTAGACTATCAATTATCATGCATCTATACTTGTCAAAATATGTGTCCTGATTTAGGGCCTACTTAATCAGTATATATTTTAATCACTAGCAGATGGGATTTAAGATGCTTGGGTTCTGTACATTTCCTCCCAAACAACATAAACGGCGCAAAGACAAACTTCTCCAAGAACTTATTCTACTCTAAATATTGAATATTTGAAATGAGAGGATTTCCGAGTGGTTTATGTTTGCCGTTTTAGCATGACCAGTCCTCTTTTGCTTTTTTTTTTTCCTTTTCCATAATAGAGTGATACAATTTACCTGAGTGATAAAGCAATTTTGTGGAAATCAATCTTTGATACTGATTTATTCTGAATGGCTTATGTCAGAGACTGAGAGATAATTCACAAGATCTGTCTGCCTTTTGTCTACCAAGGGGTCTCAAAGGCTGTCCAGAAAATAATTGTATCTAATCTTTCTTTTTAAGACATCCTCAGAGTGTCTTCAATTAGTCTGTAAAATGACTTGGGTAGCTAGCATTTAGGAATAGAAACTTGGAAAGAAGCTCCATAAGGAATCTTGATGTGTGGCTAACAGCTGTCTTTTGCAACCACTAACATTATAAATACGGTGGGGAAAGATGGGGAGCAAGACTATATCCTTCCCGATTTGTCTCCTCTTTTAACAAATACACACACCACCACCACCATCATGACAAGGCAAATGTTTTAATAATTAACTTTTGACCTTTTTAATCTGAGACAGATTTTTTAAAAAATAGTAATAAAAGTTGCCAGCATAAACCACAGCTCTGACTGGTTTTTATCTCCTGCCTACCATTTCAAATTATCTTATTTACTCCCTTGAATTCTGATCAGGCACCGTTACTACACTCAGTGTCCACAGCACTCTTGTGAAGGAAAAATTAATTCTGAATTACTGGCCCCATAACTGCCTGTTCTTCACATTATCTGTCAGGAAAATAAGCAGACAATAGCTAGCTAAGTGGATCTCCGTTAGCTGCCATTCAAAGAGAAGGGACAGGTGTTCAATGGGTCTTCTTTCTTTCCTCAACTGCTATTTAACAATACATACAGGAGGAGTTTAATTGCCTGCACCCACCTGCACCCTTGTCATTTCTTGGTTATATTGGTTTTAATGAAAATATTAAGTGCACTCTAGGAATAGCGGCTAAGTGACATTTTGATTGAAATATACAGGGAAATATATAATAGAAGCAGGCACTATTACAATTTTAATGGAAACTGAAAGAAGTAACATCCAGAACATTTTTGCTATTGTTATGCATATAGCTAGTCCTGAAAAGGGTAATTGGGGACTGAAAATATGGTTGTTGTTAAAAAGAGCCTTTCACCTTAGCTACATGGCTTTTTTTCCCCCTACAAGGATAAAGTAGCCAGGCTTTGGCATATTTTCTTTTATTAGATACCTTTAGATAGCATCCATGGTCAAGTATGCTTTAGACTCCTTTTTCTCTTCTCTGGAATCACAACTCCTTAGAGTTTCTAGAGAGAACTTGGATTCATTGACAATAATTCAGGATGAAAACAATGACTCATTGCAGCTGACCATGTGAAATAGGGACTAGTGCTCTCTCTTGCCTGCCAGCAAAGGCTTATGTTTGCCTGAGCCTATTTCCTAGACTAAAAATAGAGAGGTAAAAGTCAAAAGTTGTGCTATAAACTATCCTCAATGTATGTAATGGCCTTAATTTTTGCCATTTAAATCTTTTTCAATATAAGAACAATAGCTTATAGTGTAATAAATGCAAAACGAAGTGTAAACACCACCATAATTCCCAAAAAACATGTATACACATACAGGCACACACACATATTACCCCCTTAGACTTTAAACTACTAGCAGAGAAAATTAAAGATCTCATAAATTTTATATCTTTTTATTTAAAGTTAGAATATTTAGTTTCCAGTGAGCATTGAGTGAAAGAAAATAACTTGTCCTTTATTAAGAAGGTTTTTAAATGTATATGATTATGTAAATGGGTGATGTTCATACTTTTTCTTCAGTGATAAATTCTCTATTCAAGCATATTAGAAAAAAGAAAAGTTTATAATATATCACAATGCTAAAAGATAAAATAGAACCCAACGGGACATGTGTCACATACTTATGCATACATGTAATTGTCCCAAGGATTTTTTTTGCCCAGCACACAACTAGATAAATGATCTCATTCATTCATTTATTCATTCATTCATTAAGCCATCTATCTATCCATTGTCTTAGAATCTTTTTGGCTGTAAGTTGTAGAATATTCAACTAAAATTGTCCTAAAAATTAAATGTTATTTGTTAATTCATAACAAGAAACCTTGAATAAAAATAGTTCAATGTTTGGTGCAATTACTTAATCAGGTCATCAAAACAAAAACAGGTTATTTTCATATTTCTTTTTATTCATTGTAAGCTTATTGGTTTTTATTTCTATGTTTGCCTCTATTGATTGCAAATTGGCTACAAGTTTCACATTTTTAAAAGACAGTATTCAGAAGCAGAAAACCTGAGCATCTCTCTTATTATTCTGGAAGAAAATTCAAGAAATCCCAGGTTTCATTGGTAGAACTAAGTCACAGGACCTCCCTTTAACCAATTCCTGAAAAATGAGGCTTGAGATTTCCATTAATTGCTTAGAATATGCATAATTCTTCCTGGGTCAGTGGCCAGTGTTATGCTGGTAAATGTTTTATCTGCTCTCAGGGAAGAGAAAGAAAAAAGCACTGATTATGCATTAGCTGATTTCCATGGTGCAAGCATTTTCATCATAGGTGATTGCAAGCTACCACATGACTTCACTAAGGCAGAGTTGGGAAGAGATATGCATAACTGGCTCCCACAAACCAGTGTGAACTATCTCTAGCACCCCACTAGGCTGGGTCCATATTTTCTGAGCCTAATGCCACCCCAATCCCCAGCTCAAGTGGGATTATTTTAGAGAGAAATAAGGGGGAAATTGACATGTTACCTGCAATGTCTGCCACATTCATTTGTCCATTTAATAAATAATTTTGATGACCCCTATGTGTCAGACATTCAAGGTAAGTACTAGTCACCTCTGAGGGAACTACTTTGTCTATGCCTGCTTATCAGAGAATCTGCTAATTCTCACAATTCCTGCTAATTGGGCAGTGAGCAATGTACTATATGACTGCTCTCCTAACTCCCCATTATAATTGACCTGAAGGGAACTTTGTACAATAAAACAAAATCTGTTAAAAAAGGGGGAAATGAATGGTGTTTATCCTCTGAGAGTAGAAAAATAAGAGACATGATGGGGTCAGGGATACATAAAAAGAGCGATCTCAATTCTTGACTGTTGGTTCTAATCCACCTGAGGCCCAGATGTACTTCGCTGCTTGTCCTTGAATAAAGCCTTAACATATATGCTTTTGGGCCACCACATTATTTTCTCTATAGATTAGAGTTTGCTAAACAATTATTTTTATTATCTCAAATGGATTCCCATTATTTGCAATCAAAATAGTGTTAAGTGAAATAGGACACAGCAGTGAGCATGAAACTACTCCTGTCAATGAGCCCATGATCTTGCAGTGGAAATACAGAAATAAACCAATAGGCAGTGGCTTTGCAATGCGAAAATGCTTTACTTAAAGTATACAACATAGTGGAAGTACATTGACAGGACATTTTTGTCCAGTCTTTAGGGGGCAAGAAAAGATGATATTTTGAGTTTCAGAATCATATCAATTTGTTGTGCCATCAGAAAAATTCTTATTCCCTCTAATTATAAGATTACATTTTGGGGTATAAAATTTTTAGTCCCAATTCTCCCTAGTCTTTCTAGATTCCAGATTCTGGGGACTCTTGTTCATTAGACCACTCTTAGACCCAGAGAATGTAACCAAGTGTCATCAGCACTTTTAGTTAAGGCAGAAACTCTCCCTAATAAAGAAGGGGAAAAGTTTATCTCACACACCCTTAACACAGAGCACATTTGTGCAAGGGGTATTAAGAAATGTATGTGGTAATATTATTTTCTCTAAAATAGTTCTGAAGAATTAGGCTGTTCAAGCACAATAAAAACAAAAACAGAACATAGCAAAAAGATAATGAGAAAAAAAATTGAAAAACATTTTTGAAAATACCTTTCTTCTAAAGTGTGATTTAGGAGCCCTATCTTGTATAAGTAAAATAGATTACATGGCTTTATAAGCAGAATTCTCTATTTTAAAAACTTTAAGCATTTGATTAAGTTCTTCCCAGTGAATGGTGGGTAATAGACTATCTATTTTGGAGGCATGTTTTTAGGTAAAATACAAAAAGAATCAGTTATATATTTCATGCAAACTCTTCCTCTTCCTTCATTGTTGGCCTTTACTTCCTGGCTCAATTCCAATTTATGCAATTACACCCCTATTATCTGAAGCCCACCCTGCTGTCACTTCAATTGGTTAAGGGGTTCTTTTTTAACTACTCCTTTAACAGTGTTAAGTGGCTGTAGAAACTATTACATTTGCTGCATCCTACTTCTGTTATCACTGAAACCATCTCAGAGCCACATTTTAATAGCAGAGACTACCAGGATTGGATGGCAGAAATCACACAAGTATGTTACAAAAATGTCTTTGTTTTTCAATGAAAGAGTTGAAAAATATATCAGTATGAACATTAAAAGTGTGTTCCATCAGCCATTATGTATTTTGATCTGTGGTAAAAAGTAACCCTTTAGAAAATGACTGTAATAATTTATGATTACCAAAATAAAGCATGGTCTATGTATCACTAGTATTAGGATCCTAGGAATGAAGAACTGTTAAACTGAAGATTTCTTTGGTCCATTTCACATCTCCTGAATTACAGTACCTGAGATCGTGGTCAAAAATCTGAATTTTTAACAAGAAACCTTATATTATTTACTTTTATTTTTTTTCTTTGAGCTCTCTTTAGAATACAACCATCTCCCATAAATGGTTGAAATAACTTTTGTAATCAATTAGAAGAGGCTAAGTTATAATATATGAAAAAAATAACCCCCTAAACTTTAGTGGCTTAAAAGAACAAAATTTTATTTTTCGTTCATGCTACATGCCCACTGTAGGTTGATTGATGGCTGTCTTTCATGTCATCTTTACTCAAGGTCATAGGCTATTGGAACAACCACCATATTAAACTTTGTGAGTAACCTTGACAGAAGGGAAGAGAGCTTTGATGGATCTCTATGAACAACTGAGGAATCTTTCTGGAAGTGATACCTTCCAGAACTCAAATTATCTCACCAACTATCAGGACCTAGGAAGTAAAATTCTACTGTATCCCAGGGGAGTAATGAGGGAGAAATAGTCTTTGAAATGCATTAATGACTATAATGCACAGACTTGAAAACTTCCCCTCAGGCAAAGCCTCAAAGCAGAAAGAAAATCACATATTCTTATTTCTTACTTTTTATTGTTTCTTTCTTAACAGAGAAAGTAAAGTTCAAAACTGCAAATTATACTATAGGCATACAGTCAGTTCTCATTATTCATGGTGGTTATATAATGTTGTTGGGAATATAAAATTCATGAATACTAAAACATTGTTCCTAAAGGAGATATAAGGTTAGATTCCTATGAACCTCTAGTCACATTATTTTCATCAACCAATCAAAACATACCCTTGTTTTTGTGTGATTCCATTTGAAGATTCATTATTTAATACATATTATTGATTCATTAACATTGAACTTATGGCTAACAGTACTATATATAACTCATGTATGAACAAAGCTTATCTAACATATGTACTTTTCCCTATAAGGTATATTACAATTTTCTTGTGATCAGAGGCTCTTGACAGCACTTATAGCAATATGCTTGGGTGACACTTTAATCAGTGAAATCACCAAAGAGAAGCACAGAAATGAGAAAATTTTGGCACTAAATAGACCGCAAAAAGATCATGTCTACATACCTGTTAAAATGGAGAAAATTCAGAACACTGACAATAGCGAATGCTTGTGAGAATGTGGGGCAACGAGAACTTTCATTTATTTCATTGGGAATACAAAATGGTACAGCCACTTTGGAAGACAGTTTGGCAGTTAGTAACAAAAATAAACATCATCTTACCATATGATCCAGAATCATGCTCCTTGGTATTTACCCAAAGGAATTGAAAACTTACATTCACACACAGATGTTTATAGAAGTTTTAATCACAATTGCCAAAACTTGGTGGCAACCAAGATGTCCTTCAGTAGTTAAAGGGATAAATAAACTGTGGTACATACAGACAATGGAATATTATTCAATACTAGAAAGAAATGAGCTATCAAGCCATTGAAAGACACAGAAGACACTTAAATGCACATTATTAAGTGAAGAAAGCCAATCTGAAAAGGCTACAAACTGTATAATTCTAACTATATGACATTCTGGAATATTACAAAACTATGAAGACAGTAAAAATATCTGTGGTTCCCAGAGAGGTGAGGGTAAAGTGGACAGGCAGAGAACAGGATTTTTAGGGTGGTAAAAAGTACTCCACATAATATACTGGTAGGCACATGCCATTATAAATTTGTCCTACCCCACAGAATATGCGGCACCAAGAGTTATCCTTAATGTAAACTATGGACTCCTGGTGGTAATGATGTGTCAGTGTGGTTCATCAATTGTACCTAATGTAGTACTCTAGTGGGAGATGTTGATGGTGGAGGAGTCTATGGATGTGTGAGAGGGCAGGGAGTGTACAGGAAATCTCTGTACCTTCCTCTCAAATTTACTTCGACGCTAAAACTGCTCTTAAAAAAAATAGACTGTTATTTTTTTTTAAAGACGCATATTTACAGTGCAAGAGCTCAAACAAGAAGGTGGAGCATTTCCTTGCCCAACTTCAGCTGAAAATATGTGCATCAGGCAACTTAAATTCTTTGCCACTCTATACATACACAAATGATCAAGGAAGTGTTGAAAATATTAATTTTGTGGTTACAAATAAATTTTAGAGACTAGGCAAATTTATAAATATGAAATTCAAGAATAATAAGAATTGACTATATAACTCAGTTTCATTTTTAGTTCCACCATGATTCTTGACTTATAAAATGTATTTGGCTTATAGTAGTCATTTATGTTAGAATCATAGGAATGATTTTTATTTCTTCCTAAGAGTTCTGTGTTGATTTTCAGACTGCGTACTTTGAAATATCGTTCCTACCATTTATTAACCATATGTCCCTAGACAAAGTTGTTTAATCTTTTTGAACTTTAGATTTATCATCTATAAATGGGAGAAAATAATTTTTGAAGTAAAGGGATGACAAGTATAAAACTGCTACCACTCTACTTGGCCTCTTGTAAACTCTAATACCTATTATAACGATCTCCATTGTCTGCATCTCAAAATATTATCTCTTATCCTGAAAACATGCTCCTTTTCGTCAAGTTACATTATGATTTTCCTACTACTATATACTTTACATTCTATATTCTGCACAAACTTGAAATTAAAGGAAAAGTAGAAACTGAGAGGATGGAACAATTTTTATTTAGATGAACTGCCTAAACCTATATGTCTCATCTCAAAGAAAAGATATTTCTTTATTCCTTCTCTTTGTGCATTTATTTAATTTTTCTTACTGGATTAAAAAAACTAAGAAATTTAATTTGAGACAATGGATTAAATGCTGTAAAAGTTTAAGATTTGATGCCAAGCAATATAGATGAACATCTGAAGATTCAAAAGGTATTAAAAGAAAGCCCGACAAAAACTACAGATAAAATAGAGCTCATAAGCATATCTCCTTGGTCTTCCATGCTCACAAAAGCCCAGTGAGTAAAGACTGATGACATAAAAGTGCTTTTTTGAAAAAGGGCGGCAGGGAGCAGGTGGGGGGGATTAAAATAAATTGTTAGTAAATTATTTCAAAATGTCAAGAGCAAAATATTTCCTCTACCTCAAATACAGTTATTTTACCCAGTCGGTGGCAGAGGCTGTGTGAAGAAGCTGCTTGCCTAGGACTAAAGCCTTTAGCAGGTACTACTACCTCTTAATTTATTTAACCCAGGCAGACCCCTCACATTTTGCAGGCAAGTTGCATTTTAGTGAACGCCTTGAAATGCCTAATGACTGAAATGCTTTCACTGCATAACTCCTTCAGCTTTGCTTTCTCTCACTGAAAACTGTTGGAAGAAAAGAGTTTAGGACTAGAGCATTTCCTGTCTCCTCCCCTTAGAAACAGGGGCTTAAAGGGTAAAATATTTCAGGCAGGAGAAATTCTCCTCTCATGTTGGGGTTCACATTCCCACTTCAATCCTCTTTGTGCCCTCAGAACTGAGAACTGATTGTCAAAACTCATGAGGAACCTCATTATGATCCTTAGGGGACAACACAGACCTCAAACCACAAGGTAGAACACAGCCTAAAGTTTTATTAATTGGCAATATGAAAATAATATACATAATCATGTGGGTCAAACATTACTAACCTTCAACTGTTTTTCCAAAGTAGACCCTCTAGATAGTCAAAGAAGAAATATACTATCCAGATTTCATTTCTAGATAACCACATACCCCAAAATAAAATTGCAGAAGCTGCTGGGACTGACAGCTGCAGAAAACCCCAAGATTCCTACTTACTGGGAAGAGAGAGAAGCAGCAAAAATCCAAACAACAGAGAAGTAGAAATGTCACACAATGTCAGGCTCACAAATCAGAGTACCCCCCTGATTAAAATATTTTAACAGCTGCACACCATGGAGAGTAAGGTTCACACTCTTTGTCAGGCATGTCCAGCCTTTCATGACCTGACTTTTCCAGCTTCTTCTACTGCCAACCCACCCACTGCCCCAAACTTCATTGTCCCGAGTGTTCTTCTCCAGTCATAGAGCTTTTCAGGTTGCTCCCTCTCTCCTTACACTTTTGCCCGCCAGCCTGACTTTTCTGTTTCTCAAGACTTTAGGCTGTATTGTTTCTTCCGTGAAGCCTTCTACGACATCCCTTTTGTCCCAAGAGAATTGTATCTCTTTTTCCTTTGTTCTACCACTATTTCTTGTATTTACTCCATAATCTTTGCACTCAATAATGTTTATTGCAGATGTCTGTCTTCTGTCCCAGAGGGAGAGCCCCTTGAAAGCAGTAAATGTATCTGTCATTGCTCATTTCTAGAGCCAACCACATTCCCTGGCATGATAGTAGGTGTTTAATAATTATTTACCGAATAAATGGATTAATGTATGACTGTGGCCCAAAATTCTGCCTCTGTCAACAGACTTAACATGTAAAAAAAGATATACCCAATAACTCTTGTTTCCTTTGTTAAGGCATTGTAAAAATAGCATCTATAAATATAACTAACACTTTTATGACATATATATTTTTAGCCAACCCAACTTCTTTAGGTAATAAAATATACATGTTTATTTCACACTTTGTAGATGTTTAATTCATCTAAAAAAATTTTTAGGGGTGTGCATGTAGCTTCAAGGAATAATATCAATTTCTAAAATCTGCTCAATTCATCCAGTCTAGTTTTATACTATTTTGGCCCTTCATGATTTTCTGATTACACTTTATCCCTTTGGCAGACCGAAAAATCATTACTTTTAAATTGTGTGTTGATCAAGTTAATGGGAACTGACTGATACATGTAATTTGGAATCCTGGCCAAAGACGCATCCAGGAGTTCAAATGATGCCATCAGAAATCTCACACGTTTCCTATTTCTCTCATTTCTGCCTATCTTGGTGAGTGAGTGTGTGTGTGTGTGTGTGTGTGTGTGTGTGTGTGTGTGTGTGTGTGTGTGTTTTCATTCCCAGTTAAGCAATATATAGATGATAGCAAAGATAGCCACTGGCAACTTTATGCTCCTTTAGTGTTTCTAATAAGTGATCCTAGTGAAAAACCTTGTTTCTTTCCATGTAGCATAAACACAAGTCACGTAGATGACTCATTGGCCTAGTTGTGTCACATGTCTTTCTTTGGACCAGTTACTGTGGCATTGGACACTAATTGGATAACAGATCCTCACATTAGAGATGGGATGGAATTAATTCTGGTTTACTCTACCAGAACTATGTGTTTTAAAAATGTAAAAGAGATGATTTTCCCAAAGAGATGCCAAGCAAACAAAACAAACCAAGAAAAATATTCTGGCCCACCACAAGTATCTTTTGCTTATCTTCTACAGCTATTCTATGTCTTACTCGACATTAAACCAATCATAATACCACAGAGTATATAGTATTGGAATTGCCATCATGTTGTAAAATACAATAACATTTTGTTTTCCTTCTAAACTTTAGTACTAAACATTAGAAATTTGTGGGTTTCTTTTTTGTCTTTTTTTTTTATATATATATAAAGCTTCATCTTGAGCAATATTTATGATAACTCTGTCTCCATTCCTAAATCATAATTGATTGTTTTGAACCCAGTATTCCTTAAAGAGTTTAATTTTAATTTTTCTTGAATATTTGCCTTGCATTAAGGCCATGTTAAATTCACTTGTTACTTTTCTGCTCACTTTCAAAGCTTCAAAGATTTCCCCACCATTTATCCTACCCTGTATCCATCCAAAGATGGAACACTCAGAAGAAATTAAGTTTTATGTGCTTCTTTCTCCAAAGTAATTTCTGATATCATCATCATCATCAAAAAAACAATGACAATAAACATAACAGTA
Organism: Rousettus aegyptiacus; assembly: GCF_014176215.1. NCBI lineage: Eukaryota > Metazoa > Chordata > Mammalia > Chiroptera > Pteropodidae > Rousettus > Rousettus aegyptiacus. The sequence continues at coordinate 38,245,107 of NW_023416306.1, read as the reverse complement.
ACAAAATATCCAAGATTGGCCAACCTTGCTTTTTATACTGTTAGTGTTAATTTATCTTATTCTTATCTTCCAAAACCACAGCTGGAACTGGGAAATGAGATCATGGGAGAGAAAATTTCTAGTTATGGAGTGCTATATAAAAAGTGGGGGAAATTGCATTATTGTAACAAGGAGAAACCTAACCACAGTTCATATATCTTTCCTAAATACCTGTTTGAAATTCATTTCACTAAAAGGAAATCTCGTTTCCTTTAGAGAAAGTCACTCTGACCAGGTATACAAAAAAAGTGTTAAGAAATAATAAAATGCTTCAGTAATGATATGCTTAATTGGCAACTTCTCAGTTGCTGAATGCAGTAATCACATTTTCTTCAACGTTGTCTCCTACCTGGATTTCCATGACACATGTACATACTCTGTGAGTCCTCTTTGCAGTCTCTTTCTTTATATTCTCCTTTTCCACCCTGTAAGACTGTCCCCAGTATCTTTCTCTAGGCTCTAATCCAGCTCCTCTCTTTGACAATTTCCTATATTTGCATCACTTCTATGAATAATGCACAAGTCAGTATCTTTAGCAAAATCTCTCTCTGAGACTTTCGACTTAAATTTGTTACTGTAAACTACTTATCTTCACTCAGGCAGCCCATCAGGACGTCAGATTCTTTACCTGAAAAATAGAACTTAACACCTCTTCATAAAACATCTCTTTCTCCCAATTTTCCTTCTTCTATTCACCCCTTTGTTTCCTTTTATTTTTCTTCATTTAGTTCTTTATTATTCCAAATTATTTTATTCTAATAATACCTAAATGTGTACAACAAGAACAATATAAAAATAAGTATAAATTTATTAGGGTTATAGTTTTTCTGCAATTATTTAACAGATAAAAAAAAATTCTTAAGATTTTAGCTCCTCTACAACTATGTATATATATATATATATAGTTGACAGAAATTTCACATATTGATCAATAATTTGTTGGAATAAAAATGATATTTGTAATGGACTATTACATTGATTGCTATGCCAGTTATCCATTTTAAAAATTATTTATTAGATGTCTTGTGATAACTAAACTTTCATCTGTTCTGTCCTTCTGAACTAAAGTGAAAAATTTATACAGCTTGTTTTATGAATGCATCATTAGGAAATTAATTCTGCCTCTGTTCTTTTTGTAGAAGATAGCAAAAATACAGGGGGATGTATATAATTTAAGTGTAATAATTATGAAAATGATAAAAATAAATATTCGTGTATCCTCTATCTAGTTTAAGAGAAAGTAATAAAAAGCATCTTTTAACCTCTATGTACCCCTCTTCCAGCAACCTGAGAAGCCATATATTTCACTTTATGGATATACCATATATATATACATATGCAGCCCACATTAATGACATATATGTGTATATATGTATCCCTGTAGGCAGTTTTGTTTCCTTTTAAACTTTCAATAAATTCAATCATTCTGCATTTTTTTCTGACTTACTCTCTTTGCTCAACATTTTGTTTATATAGAAGTCCCTTTATTTTTATTCTTTGTAATATTCTTTTATATGACTATGCCAAAATTATTAATTTATTTACTGTTAATGGCCATTTGGATGTTTCTGATATATTTATTATTTTAAACAATGCTTCTATTTATTATCTATCTATCATCTATTATCTATCATCTATCATTCATCTACCTATTGTTTATGTGGTAGACTATTATAATGAACCCATGTTGCCAAAAAGTTATCATCTTTGGCCAATATTCCACTGGATTATTTTGAAGAAACTCTTTATATTATTTTATTGTATGGACATTTTAAAGATATCTTTCTGTAGTTGGTTTACAATTAAATACTATTAGGGTCAGAGAATACAGACTTTATAATTCTAATTTTTAAAAAATTTTTTTGAAATTTACCTTATAGTCAGTTGCAAAAGTTCATTGTGTGTTTTAAAGAAACATATATTCTCCATTTGTTGGAGCCAAAAAATCTATCTATAATTACTTAATCAAGCTGTTCAAATTGTGTTTATTCTTATCACTTTTTGTTTGTTTAGTTTATCAACTGCAAAAAGAAATATACTAAAATTTTAATGACAGTGGTGTTTATCCCAGTCTATTCAGGTTCCCATAACAAACTACCATGGATTAGGTAATTTATAAACAACAAAATTTTATTTCCCACAGTTCTAGAGGATGAGAATCCAAGATTGAGGCACTGGCAAGTCAGTGTCTGGTGAGAGGCCACTTCCTGGTTCATAGGTTGAGGTGTTCTTGCTGTGTACTCAATATGGCAGAAGAGGGAGATGGCACTCTCTAGGGTCTCTTTTGTAAGAGGACTAATCCCATTCTTGAAGCTTTGCCATCATGATCCAATCACCTCCCAAAGGCCCCACTTTCAAATGCCATTACACTGGAGATTAGGTTTCAACATATGTATTTTGAGGGGATACAACATTCAGTTTAAAGTAGTGTTTTTGTCAGTTTTTTTCTTGTGATTTTATCAGTTTGCTTTATATATTTTGAAGTTGTGTTATTAAGTGATGAACTTTGAGTGGATTCTGTAAACGTCAAATATTTCATATTTTTAGTAATGGAAATTATGGCATCCAGAGCTTAAATCTTGGAAACATATTTTTATCCTTGCATTTCACATGGAATCAGCTGGTGAAAAGTAGCTGCTTACTATCTATCTGACCTGAAATAGTCTCCTTTAGAGTAAAATTTCAATTAAGGTAGACCCTTAAGAAAATCCCTTACTTGGAGCTTGAGAGACTCCTGACCTCTATTTTTCCTTCTCATGAGAAGCAGGTCAAATGAAAAGACTTTAATTATTATGCACAAGTAGCCTATACAAAAATCTAACTCTTTCCAGAGACAGGCTCTGTACTTGCAATTAGAGAGGAGAACAGATAATGTCTATAAATCCCCTGTTATTCATTTATTACTTGCCTGCTCTTTTTGTATACCTATATGATCTATCTTTTTTTGTTTTTGTTTTTGTTTTCTGGAAAAGATTAAGAACAAGATTGCCTATCAGCATCACCAAGAAGGTAAAAAAAAAATGTGATTGTAAATCACAATAAATACTTTCTTCATTGAGCAAGACAAATCCCTTCTCCAATTTTTTTTTTTTGTATGTGTGTCATTGAGGACTTCATGGAAGAAGAGGCAATCTTAATTTAGAAGACTCCAAAATAATTTCTCTTTGCCTGACATCTTATAGTAGTCAAATATTTCTCTTATGGGCTACCCTTACTTCCTTCTTGCTTAACATTTGATAGTCCATCTTCACCATTTAATCATTCACTCACTAAAGGCAAGTATTGTGACATTCAATCTTTGTGTCCATGGGTATACCTCAGTAAATAGTAGATATTTGCTAAAATTCTGTTGACTAGAAAATCAGCCTACTTACTGATCTCTTTATTTCTAAATCAAATCTTAAGATTGGCACCTGAAATTCTCCTGTATATATCACTCCTCTGCCCAACTCCTTTTGATTGGATCTGTCATCTAAATACTAAAGTTCAAAAGCATTAGCCTGATATTTTGCAACAATCTGTTGCTAATCTGACTTTCTAACTTCATTTTTCACTCTTCCAAGGTATGCCCATACATTTTAGCCAACTAATTTATTTTCTGTATATAAGTCATATTCTTCAACCAACATTTCTTTGCACAGCCATTTCAGAAATCTGAGGCGCCCTAATTTCCATTTTCACATTTCCAAATCTTTCCAACCCCTTGAAGCTTCATTCAATAATGCCTTCTATCTGAATGAGGCCTCTTATCCTAATCCCTTCCATGCCAGCTCTTTATCTGCACCCTCATTGGGTATTTAGCACCTATTAAACTTTCTAATTCATTTGCTACTTTTCAGAATGCCACTTGATTAAAGCATGACACTAGTCTTGTGTAATTATTGTTATTATCTTTATTTTGCAGAGGACAATCTGAAATTTCCTGTCTCTGACAATACTTATCAAACTTTAGGGTGTATCCATATTATCTGGAGGACTCCTTAAAACACAGATGGCTGGGTCCCATAATTTCTGACCTTTAAATCTGGGGAAGGTCTAAGAATTTGCATTTCTATCAAGTTCCCAGATGATATTGTTCTGCTCTTCCAGGAACTATATATTGAGAACCACTGGTCTTTGACATTGCTGTTGCCTTCCTGCCTCCATTTTATTGAATGAGGTAGAGTGTCAGAGCAATGGTGGATTTTACATGATCAAAATAAATAGTGAATGCCTCCAATTCCAAACTGACTTCTTGGTAACTGATATTTAGTTTAATTTTATTAGATTAAAGATAAGTTAGAGAAAAGAACACAAAGAGGAAGAAAGAAAGAAAGAAAGAAAGAAAGAAAGAAAGAAAGAAAGAAAGAAAGAAAGAAAGAAAGAAAGAAAGAAAGAAAAAGAAAGAAAAAAGAAGAGAGTCATGTGAAGAGGCCTATATTATTTGTTTATATTGTTACATTCTAATAATAGTAGGAAACAATTGAGAATGTTAAATCATGATCCACTATTGCTCAGTGGTAAAATTTTAGATCAATCAAGGAGAATATAAAACATTTATACTATTCTAACTTTATGGATGAAAAAAGTGGCTCTGGGAGCTTAATTTTACTTGAGACTCACAAGTATGCTTTTTAATATCATGCTTACTGAATGAAAAATTGGTCTGTTGAGAACAAGTTTCCTGACTTTTAACCTTAATTTTCTTACAAAGGGAATAAAAAACAGGCCTATGGAGGATTTTTCAAATCATATTTTAATTCTTAGATGCTGTTAATGGGAATGTTGTAATATAATTTTTTCTTTCTTTTAAATTTTCTGAAAGACAAAATAGTATAATACTTACTCAATACAGTAATATGAAAAAATAGCTTCCTCCCCCCATATTTGGGCTTTCAGAACTGAAATTAAGTTTTTCAAAGGTGATTTTCCATCATGTAGGCCAAAAGTTCAGCAATGTGGATCTTTCTGAGACTGAGATTTATTTTTATTTTCCCAGAGGTTTCTGAGAATTGGCCTGTTACTGCTCTCTGACTATCTTCAGAGGTGGTGTGACCTGGTATATGACCCTCAGCATATTAAAATTCTGAGATAATGAGTTTAAAAAAGAAAACTCCATGATAAAAGACACAGGGTTGTAAATAAGATGATTATTTGAAAATAAAAATAGCAAAAAAGAAAAAAAAAGACATTCTTACAGAATATTATTTGGGCCCTCATTATCTCTAGCCTGGACTACTGTCCATTATGCTTACCAGCCTCCTGCCTAAATGACCTCCATTTGAGTGCCCTTTCTAATATGATTGCATTACTGTCCTGCTTAGATTCCTCAATAATTCATAATTATCTACAGAAAGAAAAAAGATTACTAAACTTTGTTTTGTACCTCATACATAGTTGCACACAACCCATATTGATGTCTATTTTGTTATAACTTGCAGTAATATTGAGCTCACTGCCCTTCCCTCAAACATGACATTCTTCCTTGTGCCTCCTTATGAGTTTCCTTTAGCTTTCTTCACTCCAGAAAAACCTTTTTATTCCAAACTCTGTCTAATCCCCTGTCCTACTTTGTTGTTATGAATTTTGAACAAGCCAAATGCTTATTAAGTCTTTACTAAAACTTTCTCCTTTGTGCAGCTTTTCTTAACTACCTAGGTCAACTTTGGAAGACTTCCTTATTTATGTACCCCACTGTGGGAGGCTGAATAACATCCTTAAAGAATGTCTAGGTCCTGATCCTTGGAACCTGTGAATCTTACTTTATATGGCAGATATGACTTTGCTGGTACGATTAAGTTAAAGATCCTAAAATGAGATTTTCTTCTGGATTGGCCAAGTGGCCTTTATGTAATCTCTTGTGTCCTTGTAAATGGAAGGCAGAGAAAATAGATGTTAGAGAAAATGCTGTTCAATAACAGAAGCAGAGACTGGAGTGGTGAGCTTTAAGGGTGAAGGAAGGGGTCACAAGCCAGGGAATACAGGCAGCTACTTGAAGCTGGAGAAGGCCACAAAATGAATTCTCCTCTGGAGCCTCCAGAGGGAGTACAGCCTTGCCAACACTGCCTTAAGCTCAGTGAAACCCATTTTGGACTTCTGCTCTCCAGAACTACAAGAAGTAAATTTTTGTTTTTTTAAGTCCCTAAGTTTGTGGTAGTTTGATGAGAAACTAATACACCTTCTCTGTACTGTACATTTTTCCATTTTAGCAAGGGTTTCACGCTTTTGTAATCATTTGTGTACTGTACCCTCCAGATCAGCAAATCCCTATCAGATCCAACAACCTATCTTGTCATATACCTTTTATTATCCTGAAATAAAGCTTATCTATGCTCACGATTTGAAAAATCAATACAATGCTCTACCTATAATGTATGGAGTAATACAGTGAATGTAATTTATAATAAAATGACATTTATTTCTGTGTGTAAATATTTGGACATGATTGTATTAAGACAACTGATAGTAAGACACTGACTTCTATAATAAATTCGTTATGAATATGACAGCTACATATGAAAACCAATACAGGTGTGTTTTGTAGGTTATTCAAATACTGAAAAGAGTTATTACTGTGCATGACATTTGTTTTGTAGAACTCTCGGTAACTTTCCCTCCAAAAATAACCCAAATAGAAGCATAAACATCCCCTGATTTTCACAGTAAATGCATTCTTAGAGAATTCCTTATAAATTACACTGCACAAAAATTCTTTGTGTTTGTTGGTTAATATCTAGACTCAGATAAGCTCAAAAGAGGTCTCAGCACATGAATGTTTGATAAGAGATTGGGAAGTCACATGGGATAAGAGATATTTCTTCACAGGTAAAATAATCTGTAACTGGCTAACTGTCCGACATGTTGAGCCTCTACCCACTAGCTTCTAATGGCACCTTGTAATCATTATAACAATCAAAAATGTCCCCACTGATATCCAAAATCCACCACTGAGGATTACTGCTGTGTTCTCTCAATTCCGTGTGACCAGTAATTATGTCTTAGTCATTTAAATACTCCTTGAAACTATCATAGCTCCTACCACATAAATGTTAATGACCTGTATGTCATATGAAGAAAAGGTTGTGCAAATGTGTATTGTTTCATAAATGTCGATCAAAGTGCATTCTTAATATTCAAATCCCCTATATCATTTTTGTTTGCTTTTAAAAACAGTTTTATTGAGATATGATTTATATAATTTAACCATTTAAAGCATACAATTAATTGGTTTTGTAATGTTCATAGATGTGTGAAAACATCACCAAAATAAATTTAAGAACATTTTTTATCATCTCAAAAAGAAACTCAATACTATTTAGCTGTTAGTCCCCATCCTTTTATTTCCCTTAGCCCTAAACAACTACTAATCTCTATAGATTTGCTATTCTGAATATTTCATATAAATAGAATTATGTAATATGTTCTTTTGTGAATGACTTCTTTTGTCAAGTTTCAAGATTTATTCATGCTGTAGCATATATCAGAACTTCTGTCATTTTTCATGGCCAGATAATCTTCCATTGTATGTACATACCACCTTTTGTTTATGCATTCATCAGTTGATCAAATTCTCGTTATCTTTAGTGTTTTAAAATATAATTATTCTGTCAATTGTGGCGAGAAGGTGTTAAAAGTTCCTACTATGATTTCTCAGCTGTTTATGTCTTTTTAAATTTTATCAATCATGGCTTTATGTATTTTGAAGCTTTTTAGGTATATATACATTTATTATTGACATATCTTCCAGCTATATTGACTCATCATTATGAGATATACTTCTTTATCCTGGATAATCCTCTTTGTCTTAAAGTCTATTTTATGTAACATTAATGCAAACCATCTTTCCTATTTGTATCATGTGTTTTTCTGTGCATTTATTTAAACATTTTCTGCACATAAAATTTTAGCTTGCTTTTGTATTCATTCTGAAAATCTTTCTTTTAATTGGAAAATTAATCTATTACCATTTAATGGAATTATTTTTATGTTTAAAGTTAGGTCTACCATTATGTTTTTTTTTTTAATTTGTTACTTCTATTTTCTATTTCTCTGTTTGCTTTTCCTACTTTCTTATGAATATTTTATAGACTTTTATTTTAATTTTTTATTGACTTTAATTTTAGCTTTAAATACATTAGAAACATTTTAAATTTAAAATTACATGTACTTGATATAACTTCTGAGATAAAATACTCTTTTGTAATTATCCATGCTTTTGAATTCATTGTGTGATCATTTATTACAATTTTGGATGCTTTTCTTCATTTCTGAAGATCTGAATTTTCCTCCAGTATAATTTCTCTTCAACTTGAAAAACTTCTTTTATTATTTCTTGTAGCGTCGCCTTGTCAGAACAAATTCCTTTAGCTTTCCTTTATTTGGCTATAATATGCCCAGGCATGGGTTCTTGGAATTAATCAAATCTGGAGTTTGTTAAGCTTTTTGATTCTATATATGTATATTTTTCACCAAATTGGGAAAATTTCTGTCATTATGGATTTAAATATCTCATTCTGCCCCATTTCCCCTCTTTTTGGGGATAAATACATGTGTATAAGTCCTTTTGAAACTGCCCGCACAGATTCCTGAAACTCTCTTCATTTTTTTCCAGCCTCTCTCTTCTTCAAATGTTAGGCTTTCTATTGATCTATTTCAAGATTATCAACTCTTTATTTGGCATTTCTATTCTGCTATTATACTCCTTCAGTGAACATTTTTATTTAAAACCTTATATTTTGAGTTCTAGAGTTTTCATTTGGTTGTTTTTATCACATTTCCTAGTTATGTGATTTTTATCTTTTCATTCAACACGAGTATATTTTCTTTTACCTCACTGATTATAGTTTAAAGAGCAGGACTTTAAAATCTTTGTCTAATAGTTCCAGCAGCTGGTTAATTTCAGGGTTAGCATCTATCAATTGTCTTTTCCTTTGAAAATGAGTTACATTTTCCTGGCTCTTGGTATGTCAAGTAATTTTTGGATTACATAATAGAAATTATAGATGTTATGTTGTGGATTATCCAGACTTATATTATTCTAACAGGCATTGTTATTTTTGCTTTGCCAGATAATTAAATCAGATGGATGAAAGTTGTAGGCCATCACACCTGTGATGTGCAATGGCTCATTTCTGAGTTCAGTTATTTAAGCCCAAGGTCTTAGTTGCTTTCAGTTGTCTCTGTGCAAGCCTGACTCAGAGGCCAGAGAGTGATTTCTTTCTCCATCTCTCTCATTCTGGGGTTTCTCTGTCATTCTCTAGTGGTTGCAGTTACCCTAGAGCTCCTTTCTCTGATTCCTCTGGGTAAAAGTTGATGATGATGACGATGAGTGTGTGTGTGTGTGTGTGTGTTAATTATAGCTTTAACTATCACTTCGGTTGTGGCTGACCTCAGGGTAAAGCTTCAAGAAAAGGAACTCACTCTGTGCAGTCACTGGCTCCAAGTTTCAATTCTCCCTCAAAATATGCTCGCTTTTTAGTCTCTAGATTCCTCTGGATCCTTTCTTAAGTTTGCTTGTTCGTTTATTTGTTCATTTGTTTGTTTATTTGGCCATTCATATTGGCCAGCGCTGATGATTATTCTTTGTGGGAGGATCAGCGTCTTTAAGCTCTTCTATATTAGAAGCATGCTAATTTTTTTTTTTCAGAAAAATATCTTAGAGGTATTAAAATAAATCATAGTTACTTAAGGTCTATATTATTTTACCTGAACTTGACATTGTCAACCATAATTTATGACATGTGTTCTTCTTCCACATAAACAATCAAAGTCAACGACTGTTTTGCTCTGGAAATTCAACCGTTTCCACTTCTGCAGTAGTCCAGACCTCTGGATAGTAGTGTGCCTGTGTAAAGCTACTACTATAACTCAGTTAAAAGTAGAAAGTTTCTGTGATAATTTTGCAAATGGACAAAAATACTAGTGGGCTTTCTTTGAACTCACCTTGGGTGCTAATTGCCCCTATTTCTGAAGGCAGCAGGGAGCGGGAAGTTGGCAAGGAAGAGTGAGAACAGCCAACGTTGCCTTCTCTTTTCTCTGTGCTCTAGTGAAAAGGGGATGAATCATCACAGAGAGATGAAAATCTTTTGGTTTGTCCTGAATCAGGCCAGCATGCTTGATGACTCGGGGAAGGCATTGATGGGTACAATGTTAGAAGAAGAAAGTAACAGCAAGGGCAGGTTATGAACATATTGTTCTCCTTGTAAAATAGCCACTTGCCTACTTGCCCTATACAAAGGATGATTTATCCAGGCAAGAACACCCTGTAGGGAAGTGGATCAAAAGAGAAAACCATCAAGCGAGATGAACTAGAGCAGGGCTTCTCAAACTGTAATGTACAAGTCAATTTCCTGGGGAATCTTGTTTAAATGCAGATTCAGACTCAGCAGCTCTGGGTGGGCCTGAGATTCTGAATTTCTACCAAGTTCTGGGGTGATACAGATGCTGCTTTAAGTAGCAACAAACCAGAGGCTTTTGTATAGCATTATTTTATCTAGAGCTGACCCTGGTGCCAGGTGAGGAGAGTCAAATGATGATTTCATTTATTTTGCTGCCAGGAAAAATTCCATGGGGGAAAGTGAAAAGTTTTTTGCTTGGGTTGGTCAATTTTTTTCTGCATATTCAAAATATGATGTTAATTTATTATCAAGGATAGCACTTATTAAGCTCCCACTCATTCTGGCTGCTGTGCAACAACACAGCTCGTCATGTGTTGTGAAGTGTCAACAGCTGTGTTATTGATGCTAATGCAATTTTCCTCACTCATAATTATCGTAAAACTACTATTTTAAGTTTAGGATTATTTTACTCTGGTAACATAATTCTTTGAGGGGTGTTTCACACTGTACTTTAATTCTGTGGGTTTTCTCCCCATGTATTAAGAAATGAGCATCTATTTCTATTTGGAATTAAGCATGGGTTTTCTGTTATATTTTAATCTAGATTTTAATATTTATGATTATAAGACCCAGAAAAGAATTAAATAGTTTATTCTTTGCTTTGTAACAACATTTTCTGAAACACAAATTGAGACAACCATGATTCCTCTGATTTGGAAAGGCTGTTTGGAGAGCAAGGACACTAAAATGTTAGACTATTATAATTAAAGATGTTTTGATGGTTTAGTAGGGCAATAAAGAATAAAGTCAGAAAAATACTTCCAGAGAAATTTAATAAATATGGTTGGCTAATTTTTAACATGTGATGTCAAAATAGTCTTGAAAATTTTGGCTCCTGAAGAAATTGCCCTCATTTCATTCAATCTGATCTTAATTAATGTTGTCAACTAAAACTCAATTATTTTTTATTTAGTCTCCACGAGCATACTTTACCCTAAAAAATTAGATGCATACTGAGGATTTATATTTTTATTCAGCAAATATTCTACTGTTTCTAAAAAGCATTGCCGAGAGGTACAGATGAAGTACATTTGGATCCAGTAGATAAAAAAGGTCTAGTCTTAAAAAAAAAAAAAAGATAATTAAAATAAAATTAAATCAACCACGTAAATGAGAGGCAAAGTGATTTGGTGATGGACAAATTCATTTTCCTCTGGAAGCTTTGAGGGAGATTCATAGCAAAAGGGAATCATGGAGCCTGGTCTTGAAGGATTGGTGGGGTTTTGACAGGCATATGGGATCAGTCATGCTTTGAGCCTAAAGGACCTTACTCTCAGAGGTTCACATGATTTTAGACTTAGGGAATGAAGAATATGAGTATGTTTAGAGAATAAATGCTGCAAATGAATTACAGATGAGCTGAGCCTCACCCTGGATTACTTTAAGCTTCTGCTGTTTACTACAGTGAGGTAAAGCGATGTAATTATTTTCACACATTTTTAGGTTAGTGTTTGTATTACTGTGAAGTAAATTATCCTTAATGGCTTAAGAGAGTATCCCCACTTATTTTCTTCTTAAGATTCTCTAAGTTGACTGGGTAGACTTTCTTCTGGTCTCATGTGATGCCCTTCACATGGGGATAGAAGGTGACTGGAGCTGAAGTCACCTGTAGGCTTGACAAGGATACTGTGATAGCTGGAACTCTCTCCCTCTTCATGTGACCTCTTCATATGGTTTTTCCATGGGGACTGTCAATCAGGAAAGCAGCACCTCTTACACAGTGATTCAAAGTTCCCAAAAGTGAGCCATTCTAAAAGAAAGGAAATAAAATCTGCTTGTTCTCTTAAAGGCTAGTCCTGTAATTGTATTGGTTAATATGTGTCACTGGGCCAACCAGCCCAGGTTCAATGTGAGAGGAGACTACATAATATGCGAATATCAGAAAAAGTGGTCCATTGTGGACCATCTTTGGAGACTAGCTACCCCAGGAAGCAATATTGAAAGTTTAAATTATAGAATATCAATGACTATTTAAATAGATAAATACTATTTTGTCTTTCGTAGAGCCATTTTATGGTTGAATTAAGATCCGATGATCAATTTGGTAGTGGAATGTAGGGAAGAGAAAATCAAAGATAAAGCTAAGATTTGTGCCTGTGTAGCTATAAAAATTATGATATTATTAGTAATAGTTATTTATGTAAAACAAGGTCTTAAGGTAACATACTAATAGAAAAGCAGTGTTAGGAAGCAGATTTTTAGTACAAAGTAATGAATTTAATTGGCTGAATCTGGGTTACCAACAGAGCACTCATGATATGAAAAGACAAATGTACAATGTGCTATTTATGGAGAGGTTAGATTATTGTCTTATTAGATAGTAATATTAACACTTTAATAGTGTTATAAAATTAGTTGAAAACCTCTTCCTCAATTATGTTCTTGAGTTCTGCATGAGAAAGAGCTGATTTTTAAAAGTTTGTTATAATGTTCATTGAAACATTTTATGCCTCATGTTTCTGTGGATAGGATTTTTCCTATGGGTCTATTTAGTTTTTCTATTTCTTTTTGTCATTTTTGGCATAATACATTTTATATAGTTACACAGAACAGTTAATTTCATCCCAGATTTTTATTTTATTGTCAGATATTTTTGTATGAGTCGCTTATAAAATTTAAATCTGTAGTGTATCCAGCGCTTTGTCTATTCTTCATTCTTGATTTGTGTGTGTATTTTCATTTTACTAGTCTTTTCAAAAAACCTCCCTTTAATTTAAAAAATCCTGTTATCATGTCTATGGTGGGCAGAATATTGGTTTCTTCAAAGAGGTCCACGTTCAAATCCCTAGAACCTATGAGCATATTTTGCTGCTTGACAAAGCAATTAATATTGTGGATGAAATTAAGGTTTTTAATTATCTGGCTTTAAAATAAAGATGTTATCCTGAATTATCTGGATAGACACAATATAATTTCAAGGATCCTTAAAAGTATCAGAATGAAGTGGAATGAGATAGACTTGACTGGCCTTCATGGCTTTAAAGATGGAGGAGGCCATAAATCAAAGAACGTGGGCAGCCTCTAGAAGCTGGAAAAAGCAAGGAAATTGCTTCTCCCCTAGAACTTCTGCAGGAAATACAACCCTATTGACACCTTGATTTTAGCTAATGAAAACACATTTTAGACTTCTGATCTCTAAAAGAGTAAGACAAAAATTATGTTATTTTTAAAATCAGTAACATTGTGATAATTTCTTACAGCAACAATAGGAGTTTGCTATTTTGGTATCCAGAATGGGGCTGCTGTAAACTAAAAAAGTGAAAGTAGCTTTGGAATTGGGCAGCGAGAAGAAGCAGAAAGAATTTTGAAGAAGGTAGAATAAAACAAGATTGCTTTGCAGAGACTATTAGCAGAAATATGTATGTTAAACAACAACTCCGCTACCAAGCACTCAGAAGGAAGTGAAGAGCATGGTAGAGAAAACATATTGTTTTAGAAAGTATTTAAACTGTCAAGAACAGTCTGTTAGCAGAAATATGACATTAAAGGCTCTGCCAGTGAGGGTTCAGATGGAATTAAAAGGAAGAGCATGTTATTGGGAATTAAGAAAGGTAGATCCTTATTATTTAGTGGCAGAAAGTTTGCTGAATTGTGTCCTGGAGTTCTATGAAGAGCAAAGCTTATAAATGATGCACTAGAATATTCAGCTGTGAAGATTCCCAAGCAAAAGTTTGAAGGTGTGTCTTGGTTTCTTCTTGTTGCTTATTGTAAAATGCAAGAAGAATATGTTAGATTGAGGAAGAACCCTTAATCAAAACAAAACAAAACAAAACAAAAAAACCAGGACTTGATGATTTGGGAAGTTCTCAATCTATCTAGATTAAAAAGGATGCTTCCATTAGGTTATCCTCTCAGGGAATTGAGCTCTAAAGAGAAAGCTAACAATGTGTCTGGAAAAACTTTGCTAGTGCTTTAGAAACATTAAAAGGTGAGAGTATTCAAAGGATCTTTTATCATTGTTATAATTTTACTTATCCATATAATGCTTATGAAATTAACTTCATTAGTATTATGTCTTTTGGTTAGGTTTTGTGTGATAACTTTTTACCTATTCTTTTACATTAAAATGTTTTGATTTTTGTTTTAGATGTCATATTTGAAATATGTACATAGATTTTTATGTTTTTTAAAGCAATCTGAGAATCTTTGTACCTGGTGATTTTTAATTCATTTATATTTATTATTATTGCTGACATACTTGCTTATCTCTACCATCTTAAATGGCTCTTTTATTTGACATGCTTTTCTTTGCTTCTTTGATTTTTCTTTCCTGTAGTTTGTAAGATCAATAAAGTGATTTTTTTTTTTCTCATGTCTTCTTTCTCTGGTTTGGAAATTATATATTTATTATCATTATTTTAGTATTAACCCTTACTTTTTTACATATGCAGTAATAGAATGTTCAAGCCACATTTCTGCATTCATGAATTATTTAGCAATATGTTCACTGTCATTCCATCAAACTCTACCCTTTTGTTAATCCCTGGTTATTTGAATGGTTTATGAAAGTTCCTCTTAGTACCACGACTCTCAGTTCCTTGACCTCTTTTCCTTTAATGATCTTAATCTTTTATCCAACTTCAAAAAGCCATTATATTATTCTACCCTGGACTTTTTCATTAACAATAAATTCACTTCTTCGAGAATCCCAATTTGTAAGCATCCCACTTTCCAACCACTGCCTTCTTTCTTTTCATCTTCTTCTTCTCATCCCCTGAATATAACACTAAAAGAAAAACAAATCTAACTCAGACCTATAATTCATTGATTTTCACTCCTCCACACACCTCTTCGATTTTTCTAGAACTGAAATAAAATTACAAACATGACGTCTTGAATATCAACATGATTTTTTTTTTTTTGTAGCATACCACCTTCTTTCAAAAAGATAAGGAAATATAAGGTGGGAAAGAAACAAAACAAAAGAAGTCCTAAACCTAACCACAATCTTCCATATGCTTCTTCTTAAAAGGGAGATCTGATTGACGATATGGAGAAGATCTTTAATGAAATGTTATATTTGTCCATAATAAGAGAAATAAATATAAAATAAAAATCTGAGGTATCTGCATTTAAAATCCCACTTCACTGATAACTGTTTTTGTTTCATCATTTGGAGTTGAACTCTGCATAAAACCTTTTGTAAGAGGATCAAGATAGAAAAAATGGATCCCCAAATCCTGCATTCTACCAATTGTCCCATGTCTTAGAGAAAAGTAACTTCTGCAGGCACTGAACATATTATTATCTATTTTCTGTCAAACACTGGGATAAAGCTAGGAAGTCAAAGGTGAGTAAAAGGCAGACAGAAACAATTGCCAAAGATATTTATTAGAATAAGAATAATGTATAAGGAAATGGATAATTTATTTTTCTTGCATATATTATTTGTTCAAAACAAAAGACCTTGTTTATTTAATTAAAATATACTTAGAAGAAGAATTTTAGAGAAATGGTACAGAAACAACTGAGTAATAATTCAAAGATTGTACCTAAGATAGCACAACTTTCATTAAAACCCCCAATTTGTTTTTTAAAAAACAAATATTTATATCTTGTTCACATTACTTTAATCTCTGAGTTATCCATGGCTCTATCCCATTGAGGCTTCACTATTTTGGGTTCCAAACTGAGAGAGCAGCCCTTGTATGAGGCAAATCATTCTTCTGGGAAGAAGCCAATGACTATTAAAGCATCTACTCATACATAGCTTATGTTCTACCCACATTCCATTGGCCAAAGCAAATCAGATGGTCAAGCTAATGTCAATGAGGAGAAAAGGAAATAACTGAGAACAATAAATATCTATTTAATTAAACAAAATCTAATTGATTCTTTTAAAAGACAGAGTAGAAAGACTGAGGGAAAAAAAAGATTGAGGAAAACATACATTCGAAATAAATTTGGCAGGGTTTTAGAAATTCTAATTAGTATTGACCTTTTATGGCTAAAGAGGAAGACTGGCATACAGATAACTGTTAAATTGCAGACAATAGAACTCACGTTAGTTAATCAGAAGGGAATTTTTAAACAAAGAAATAGAAACTTAAAAATTATTGAAAATGCTGGAGACAGATTTCAGGAGAAATAAGCCAAATCTGAGGAACAATTTCTAGGCTCAAAATTGATCTACTTCTGTTGCAATTGTTAAATTTGCTTTGCCTTTAGAGAAAGCTGACAATTCAAGAAGCTGCTGTCACCACTGCTGACTGCAAAACACACAACTTCTGTCATGACCAGGAAAATAAGCTGCAAATTAGAGCCATATTACATTTGCTATATTCTATGCCAGCAAAGTAGGGCTCTCATCCCTACCTAGCTCCTCACGTGAAATCAAAGTTTATGCAAGGGCATTGATTGGCAGAATATAAGTCACATGAAGAAACCTAGCTATAAGAGAATCTGGGAGGCTTTTTTAAAAATAAAAAGTCTATTTAATTTTTATAATAATTATGCTATTTAATCACAGTGTTCTTTTGACAACACTAATCACACAAATAAAGAGAAGCAAAATTTAATTAGAAATTTGATAAAATAACACTTGTTTTATATTGTCTTTTTTCCAGAAATATAGTATTAGGTAAAAAATTTAGAGTCCTAAGAATTGAAGAACAATTTTTTCTAAGCCTGATTGAAAAAAAAAAAAGCAATTATTTACATTTAATGAACTCTCATTTAACTCATTTGACATGAAATTAAATATATTTTGTTCATTTACCTATTCCCTTCTTAAACTTCAGCACCTCCCTTTCTCCTTTCTTTTTTATCTTTCTGTCTCATAAATGTATGCTTTTCTCTAAGTCCTTGCGCATATGATTTAGTTTTTGCAGAATCATTTGAAAGTAAGGTGTACACATCATGACACTTTCCCCCTGAATAATTCAACACAAATATCCTAAGAACAAGGACATATTCCTACGTAACCACAATACCATTAACACCTCCAAGAATTTTAACATTGATTCAATGGGAAATATAACTTTTAGCATTCTCTGTATTAAAAAGGGAGTTAGAATGAATGTTTATTGGACCCAGGCACATTATCTTTCATTTTTAAGTTCAAGAAATGCCTTTCCTTATATAGGGGTTGACTTTGATGTTTAATGCTGTCAACTGTCCTGTCAGTCCCTGGAGGTAAGTTTTCTATTCAATTCTATTCAAAATCACTTCTCTTCTGGAAAGAAATTATCATAAATGTAGCAATTTATTCCTGTTATGCCCTGAGAATAAACTCAGGGTAAGTTGAATTTGCTGTGCCAAGTCAGGCTCTGACAGAACACATCTGTTTAGTGTCAGCAGCTGTGGCTTTGGTCATGGAATTCATTTTCAAAGTGATGAACAGGGATAAAGTGGGGTGTTTTGTTTACCTGTTTGGTTTAATGATGTTCACAAATAATAAGGATGGAAGAAAATATGCTAGAGCTATTGCCTCTTCTGCAACTGATTCTGAAGCATATCAATGTAAAATCATTTTAAAATTTAGGGAAAAAAGGAAAAAAATAAATGTTTCCCTTTATAAATTCTATAGGGTAAACACAATTCAAGTCAACTTCTTTTGTGGCGCTGAGATGCAAAGTCGTTACCTAGAACCGCAACTAAATACAGCCTCTCTTATATCATTCATCTCTAGAGAAGGGACCTTTAAAATATATATAAAGAGCAATTTAAAATGGATAAAGAGAAGAGTGAAGGCTACAAATAGAAAGAAGTGACTCCCTGGGTTGATTTCCTCCTAATGACCCTAGCTTTCTTTTGGAGGTGTTTTAATGTAAATCAAACTTGCACATTTTAATTTTTAAAATGACACAAGCTTTTCATACTCCTAAATAGGAGTATTTCTGGAAAAGTTTAAAGCCTACAATTCTTAGATGTCCCTTTAGGCTCACCAACACCTACAACTTCTAGTACAATGATGAGGAGGCTTTTATTTGTTTTCTGGTAAGGGTTTAAAACTATTAGACTTTTCACTGTTTTCATTATCTTCCTACAAAGATGAAAATATTGAGATATAAATTTCAGAATTGTTTAAAATTAAGGATAAGAAAAGTGGTTCATGAAGAAAACAATTTCCACTGAGGGTCAAAGTATCATCTATGGTCTCTCCGATCATTTTGAAAAATGTTTACAGATTATTTGATAATATTTTTTGATGCATATGTATGAAGGTACTAATAGATGTTATTTTGGTATTTATCAAATCTAAGGTATATTCAAACCTTTGGGAAAGACAATTAAGTTTGAACATATCATTTAAACAAAGAGGGAAGACATTTGCTCAAGGGCTTAAAGCCAATAACCGTAACAGAAAATGTATATCTATCTCTTTACATTTTATCTAGCTGGGAGATACCATGATGCTTAAAAGATGATCTTGAGAAATAAAGGAACATTGTGGTAGATGGTATAAATAAAAATTAACCATTTTTAAAAGATGATTTAAGAATATATTTATTGAGGACTTGCTGTGTTCAAAGTGCTGTATAAAGCATATCTCTATTAAATAATGAAAGAACATTTCATATATTAGTTATCTTTAAAAAATAGATACCAACATTCCAACTGAAACCAGAGAGCAACTTCTGATATCCTCACACCAAACCCCCTTCCACTCCTATACTCTACTTTCCATCACTAGACTGGTATATATTCATCAATGGCAAAACATTGATTGATGCCCATATAGAGAGATGCTGTTTCCATTCGTACAATGTGAAGTTCAAAAAAATGTATTTTATTTTTCCATCCTTAGTTAATGTATGATGTCTTTGTCTAGAGATATAGTAGATACAAAGCTTGAATCATGGACCAATGAGTACAATCTATCTTCCAGTCATATCTCTTGTGATATCCTAATACGGACCATGCTCTCACACCTTTTTGATTTTTTTTTTCTCATTCTTGGAACCTTCATATTTCTTAGTTTAGGCCTCTTCCAAAACAATGTTAGGGAAAGGATTCAAGTTTGTTTGGGAGTTGCAGGAAATAGTAGGATAATGGAAAAATGAGACAAAGAGAAGGCAGTCAATAAAGGATCATGAATAAAGGATTCTAGAGTCTCTTCTACTGCAAGGCAACTAGACCTTAATTCCACTGGGAAAACTGAGAGGCACTGTACATTCATCAGAGACAAGGGAGCTGGGTATAGCTGGTATTAATTCCCTAGCTCTCTGGTCAGTCATATCTATGTGAAGCGACATTCTGCCACTTCAGAGAAAGCATTCAAGTAAATGGACAAAGATACTGGTGCTTGGAAGTTGGCCACTGAAGTAGAATGCCAGGGGTTATATGAACAGGGTGTCTCTGTCATTTGTATCCTTGCTTATTCTAGTTCCTAGCTCTTTAATCCTTACTTAACCAATTTCTTCTCAAGTTATCTCAAATATTATTTTTGTAATGCCTTCTTTAACCACCAAATTTTATTCCTTCCTTTATTATCTTCTATAATGCCTAAATGGTTCTTGTCTTGTGTTATTTTATGCTGAGAATATTTGAATACATATTTTGATTTTACAATTAGAAAATATATAGTTCCTTTTAAAACAGGGGCCTTGTAAATTTATATTTCTTTCAGTGTCCAGCAAAGTGTCTTGCACACAATCGACAGCCCAAAAACTTTGTTGAATGTATTTACTAAATAGAGTGTGTCCTGAAAACTAAAACTCATAGAGAAATAAAATGCCAGGATTTTAGTATGATTTAACAAAAAGATAGAACATTTACCATAAAAAATATATTTTATTCATAATGCCAAAGGAAGCAAGGATTTACAAAGAAAAATTCAAAGTACAATGTGATTTGATATGTATTCTTTCAACTTCATTGGGATAACTTTTCTATCGCGCTTTTAGATTTTTGTTATCTGGTTTCAAGCTCTCAATATCCCATTTGTTAAATACATTTTTAGTATTATTTACAAAGTTTTTATAAATTCCATACAACTGAAATCAGCACAATTGAATCTTTCATTATTTTTTAAGCAGGAAATATCTGTTCGTCTTCATCATTGTGAAAGTATCTCTTTTTACTAACTGCCAAAAGATATCTTTTTCTTGCTCTGTATACCTTTTCGGTGAATGTGTCTGGTATCACTCTGTTATTTTCAACTTGTCTTCCTGCACCATTGCCCCAGGCGATCTCTCGTTTACGGTCTTCTTTAAAATTTGAAATGCAATCTGCATAAATTTAGCCTATTAAAAATTATTTAAAATTATATATTTTAAAATAAATTTTTACCATAGAAATGGGGAAAAGAGCTTGATAATCAGGAATGTTTGGACTTACAGAAAGAGAAGTTAAAAAAATAGAGATGAGAAAATGAAACTGTAATAAATTATTGGTTGGCTTTCATCCAATGGTTAAGATTTTCTTCAGCACTATTTGAAAGATAGACATTTTAATCTAGGATTTGATGAAAGTATGGTCCACGAGTTAGAAAGCATTCCAGTTGTTTATATTTAATACAGCATTTTTAGATGATATTTTATGAGTACACACAGAGAGAAATGTATCTAGAGATTATCGATTTACAAGTATATCAGTGAGTTATGATGAACATGTGAAAGACAGTGCTGTACATGGATAGATCTGTGTATAATAAATAATGCTATTCCATGACTTCATAGATGAATAGTATGGTCATCATGTGTAAATATTGGATTAAATTTATTTTACTACTATAGATAAAACATACAAGAATAGCAATGGTTTTAGTCATTACCATGGCATAAATTAATATGTACTCATTTGTCTCTTGAGTGAAAACTCAAAACATGATTTTGTAATATTCTTTCTTAAATATATGAATACCATTAACTTTAATCTTCGAAAAGGATGAATGTTAGGATATGCATGGCCCAGTAAGAAGGTAAAATCAACTGTTAAAATCAAAACAACTCTTCATCTCTGCTATGATATTTTATACAAAGTTTCAAATGTTTTTCCACACTCAGAATTATAGAATTATGTAATGTTGACCTCTACAGTGTCTCAGCAAAAGAAAGCTCAGATTTGAGTCATTTAAATATATAAAATGTCAATTTTCTTATGAGTAAAATTTTTTTCTGAATAATCCTGTGCTTGCTTCAAAAGATCAGGCTTCAGTTCCACTTTTATCACTTATTGGCTGTATGATGTTGGGTAAATTACATAAGCTTTTCTAGCTTTATAGTTCTCATTTGGAAAAAAAGAGAAAGATTAAATGAGATACTATATTTAAAAATACATTATAACATGTTATACTACACTTTAGCATTGTTTATACTATTTACATTTTAGATATGACAAAAATTACCTCCAGAGGAAATATAATTACTTTCATATTTTTCGACACCTATATCCTTTCACAGTTTTTGATTATTTTTAATAATAAAAAAAGTCTTCCTTTGTCTAATTAAAGTCCCACCTGTTGCCTGATAATCTCAAAAGAGAACTTATCACTTAAATTTTACCAGAAAAGCAAATAAGTAAATATGTCCAAAATGCCCTAATTCTAGGATGGAGATTATTCCTAGTGGATAAAATCCAATTCAGCTAAACAAATAAATTTTCAAAACCTCACTTTTTTGAGTGAAAGCAAACCACCCTGTGACTTTATGAAGAAATACTGTCGGAAATCAATAAAACAGCAGGTATTTCCTAACCCAGCATCTTGCTTGTCAATAAGAGTATACATTTATATGAAGGAAAAATTTGACATTTAGGGAGATTTCAGTAGAACTAAACACTATATTCCACTTGAGATATTCAGAGACAATTTATAGGTGGCATGTTTAAACTTGCTCCTAAAGAGTATCAATTTGTTATGACTGAAAGAGAACAGCTGGGGCCAAAGACTGAATTGAGATCACAGCTGGAAAAACAGTGGCCTTTCACCCCCACCAAGGGTATGTCTGGTCAGAGCCACCAATTTTTTGCCCATGCCATTTCAGCCACCCAGGCATATCCCCCAATTTATCTTTTTGAATATAGAATATGTTCTCTGTATTCCCAAACATCTGAAATTTTGTGAACTCTGAGAAGAAGGGATCTTTAGAGTGCTAATATTCTGGGAATATTTGTTTCCCTTCAGTATTGACTCAGTATTGACCCCAAGAAATATCTTATGAATATTGCCTGAGAAGGTAATTTCAAATTTTATTTTTGTGATGGTGGGAAGAGGCAAAAACAAGTAATTTGGGTAACTATTAGGGAAAAATTCACAGTGGTTCTGTTAAATCCATACATCTTAAAAAAATAACATGCCTAGTAGATGTTCATTTTGGGGGGAGGAAAGGGGTGTTTCTGTAACTTTTTTTTTTTTTTTTGCTTCTATTTGAATAAAATGTGTTTTTCTTAGTCATTTAAAAAATTTCAGCACTATTTCTCTTCATTTTTTCTTTTTATTTTCTTGAGGTAAAATTCACATAACATAGAAATCACCATCTTAATTATTATAAAGTGTACAATTTAGTAGTTTTTATGATAGTCACAATATGATGCAAACTGCCACTGCTAATTCCAGAACATTTTCCTCACCATAAAAAAGAAACTCCATACTCATTAAGCAGTCACTCGCCATCTGCCCCTCATCCAGCCACCAGCAATTACTAATCTTTCTGTCTCTGTGGATTTGAACCAGTGGAATTGCTGGGTCATATAAGTCTATGTTTGACTTTTTGAGGAAAGACCAAAATATTTTCCAGAGTGAATGTATCACTTTACATACTCACCAGCAACATAAATTCTTCACATTCTCACCACTGTTTGGAATTTTCTGGGTTTTATGTTTGTTTGTTTAAATTATAACCATCCATCTGAGTGTGAAGTAATATCTCATTTGCATTTACCTAGTGATTAATGGTGTTCAACATTTTTTCACTTGTATATATTCATTGGTAAAATGTCTATTCAAGTCCTTTGACCATCTATTAATTGTCATTGTAGGAGTTCTTTCTATATTCTGATTACTAGAGCCATATTAGATATATAATTTCTACATATTTTTTCCTATTCTCTGGGTTGCTTTTATGCTTTCTTGATACTGTTTTTGGAAAGACAAAAGTTTTTAATATTGACAAAGATAAGAGTAGACATCATTTTCCTGGTTCTGATCTTAAAGGAAAAGCTTTCAGTTTTTCATCATCAAGTGCGATATTACCTGTGGGTTTTTCATAGATGCTCTTTATCAGATTGACAGAGTTTCCCCTATTCTTATTTTCTTGATTGTTTTTATCATCTGAGAGTGTCGTATTTTATCAAATGATTTTTCTGTACCTATAAAAATAAGCATGTGGTTGTTTTTTGGTTTTTGTTTTTTACTTAATACGATGTATTATATTGATGAATATTTGTATATTGAACCATTTTGTATTTCTGAGATAAATCTCAATTGGTCATGGTATTTAATATTTTTAATACACTGACATTTGATTTGCTAGTGTTTTACTGATGATCTTTTGTGTATATTTATAAAAAATATTGGTCTGTACCTTTCTTTTCTTGTGCTATCTTTGTCTACTTTAGTAATAATGGCCTTACCAAGTGAGTTAGCAAGTACCACTCCTTTCATTTTTTTGAAGAGTTTGCAAAACAATGACATTAATTCTTTTTCAAATGATAGAATTCACCAATGAAGATATTTGATTCTGAGCTTTTGTTTGTTGGAAGTTTTTAGATTACTGATTCGATCCTTGTGGTTCTATCCAGATTTTCTATTTTTTTCTTGAGTTGGTTTTACAGTTTGTGGGTTTTGAAATGTTTGTCTATTTCGTCTAGGTTATCTTTTTTGTTGGTTATACAATCATTCATACTATTCCTTTGCAATATTTTAATTTCTGCAAGGACAACAGTAATGTCTCCACTATAATTCCTGATGTTAGTGATTTTAATCTTCCCTCATTTTTTCTTGGTTGACCTTGCTAAAAATATGTTCTTTTTATCTCTTTTTAATCTTTTCAAAGAAAAACTTTCGGTTTTGTTAATGTCCTCTATTGTTTTTTTTGATTCTCTATTTTATTTATCTCTGCTCTATTCTTTACTATTTTCTTCTTTCTTTGGGTTAAATTTGTTCTTTTTTTAGTTTTTAAGGTAGAAGTTTAGGTTTAAGTTTAGGCTTAAGATTTTATCCATTTTTTAAAAATGTAACATTTAGAGCTATAATTTTCCTCTGAGAGTTGCTTTAGCTACATCATGTAAATTTTGTACATTATGTTGTCATTTCATTCATTTTCTAAAATATTTTCTGAAAATATTTTCTGATTTTCCTTGTGGTGTTTTTCTCAATCACATTGGGTATTTTAATAGCATTATTTAAAACACATATATGGGAGAGTCCTCAAATTTCCTCTTGTTATTAATTTCTAATTTTATTTCATTGTATTAGAGAACATATTTTAGAATATTACAGTGTTTTTAAATTTATGAGATTAATTTTGTGGCCCAACATATGGTCTATTCTGGAGAACGTTCCTTGTGTATTTGAGAAGAATGTGTATTTCTTTGGTGACGAGAGGATTGTTTTAAGTCTATTAGTTCTAGATGGTATAGTCTTGTTCAAATCTTATTTTTCCTTGTTGATGTCTAGTTATCTGCTTGATATTGAAAGTGAGTTATTGAAGTCTCTAACTATAATTGTTGAATTAGTTATTTCTCCCTCTAATTCTGTTGGGTTTTCCTTCTTATATTTTATGGCTCTGTTATCATGTTCATATGTGTTTATAATTGCTATGTCTTCTTGATAGGTCAACTCTTTTATGTAATATTCTTTGCCTCTCAAATAAATGTTTAAATGTTAAAATTGTCTTAAAGTCAATTTTATCTGATATTAGTATAGCTATAACTTTTTGCTACTATTTACATGAAATATCTTTTTAAATTTTTTCTTTCAAGTCATTTGTCACTTTAGATTGAAAGTAAATTTTTTATTGACAAGTTAATATTAGATAATGTGATTTGAAAAACCTTTATTATTATTTTTTTTAACATTTATTTATTTTAATTTTTTCCCACTCCTCCTTCTCCCTTCCCCTCTGTTAACCACTAGTCCACTCTCCATGTCCATGAGTCTGTTTGTTCATCCTGTTCATTTGTTGTTTTTAGGTTTATATCCCACATATAGATGATATCATGTGATTTTCAACCTTTTCTATCTGGCTAAAGATCATCTGATTTTAAAAATTATTTTTATTATAGCATTCTGTTAATTGGAGATTTTAATCCATTTATTGTTAATGTAATTCCTGATAAAGATCTTACTTCTATTGTTTTCCTATTCATTTTATATGTACCTTATATCTTTTTGATTCTCCATTCTTTCATACTGTCTTCTTTGGTGAAATAGTTATTTTCATGTATATCATTTTAATTCACTTCAATCTCTTTTATTATATATTTTGAGTTATTTTTAATGTTTCCCTCAGGATTATAATTTACATGTTAATTTCTAACTATCTAAAGGTAGATTAATAACAACTTAATTATAATAATGTGGATAAACTTTCCTCTAAGAAAGCCCTTGCCCTTTCTTTATGTTGTTTTTATCACAAATTATGTTAATGTACTCATTAATACAGATTTAATAATTTTTTATGCAGTTGTCTTTAGAATAACATAGAAAAAAAGGAATTGCAAACAAAAATGCTGACTTTTATATGTACCTCTGTATTTACCTTCGATGGAATTCTCTATTTTTTTTTTTTTTAAGATTTCAATTACTGTTCATTGTCCTTTTATTTCAGCCTGGATTCCCTTTAGCATTTCTTGTAAGACAAGTCTACTAGCAACAAATTCTCAATTTTTGTTTATATAAAAATATTATTTTTTCATTCATTTTTAAAGAATGCTTTCACTGGATATAGAATTTTAGATGACAGTTGTTTTTCTTTCATCACTTTGGACACGCCATTCCACTGGCTTCTGTCCTTAATGGTTTCTGATGAGAAACCAACTGTTAATCCTTTTGATGATCCCTCATACATAACAAGATGCTTTTCCGTTTTTGCTTTAGGTCTTCTCTTTAGCTTTGACAGTTTGATTATAATGTGTCCTGGTGTGACTCTCTTAGAGTTAATACTGTTTGAACTTGTGGAGCTTCTTGGATGTGTAGATTGAAGGTTTTATTTTTTATCAAATTTGAGAAGTTTTTGGCCATTATGTCTTCAAATACTCATCCTTTTCTTTTCCTCTCTCTTCTGTTCTCTTTCTCTCTTTTCACTTTTAAAAAAAATTGTCTTTGATCCTCTGAATCTCAATAGACTTATCTTCAAATTCACTCATTCGTTCTTCTGCCTTCTCAAATCTGAGAAACTTTAGTGAACTTTTTATTTCAATTATTTTAGATAACGACTCCAGAAATTCTTTTATTTCTTTTTAATTTCTGTCTTTTTATTGATATTCTATGTTTAGCGAAACACATTTTTATGGTTTGTTTTGTTCTTTCCATGGTATCCTTTAACTTTTTATCATATTTATTATAATTGCTTTAAAGTGGCTTTCTGGTATCTAATGCCTAGACTTTCTCAGAGACAGTTTCTATGAATTACTTTTGTTTCTACATATGAGCATAGTTTCCATTTTGGGCTAGTGTATATCCTTTTTAATGCTGGCTTAAACAGCAGTAGCTATCTAGAGCTTGCACACCAATTGTCACTGTGTTGTAGGTATTCATCAGGATGAGTTAGGATTTTTCTCTTATGCTTATATCTGATTCTGTAGTCCTTCACTGGTAATAGACAAAGAAATGTACATATTCCTGTATTTTTAATACCTAATACTTGTGGACAAAATAACTACTGATGTAATTTCTTAGGTGTCATTGTTCCCCCAAACAAACACACACACACATTCTCTATTATTTTGTATTTCAGTCCTAGAATGGGTGTAGAAAGATTAATGGTAGGTGCAGAATTCTCCTCTAAAAGTAGAAGAGTGGCTGCCTGGTTTTATTGTTTGCCATGGAACAGATAGTGAAGAGAGGTAAAATACTTCCTACTCTATTTATTTTCTGTTTCATAAAACATTGCTAATAGAGCTGCAAGTGCATTTTTTTTTTTTAATTCAGCACCTAGATCTAAGTAGCAACTTGAAATTCCAGACTTAACTAATAGGTTTTCTACCAGTCTTTGGTTTTGGAAAGTGAGAATTTTCATTTTGTTCTGTTTCTTCATAGGTATTTTAGTGATAAGTTGAAGAGGTTACAACAGAAGTTCCCAGCCAGATGCACATTAAGCTGGAAGGAGTGTGTTCTTTGTGTTCACACATATCCTGCAGCCAGTGTGCTATCATATTCCTTTGGAGATTCTGATTTTTTCTCCCAGCTGAACCAACCCTGACTCAAAATCTTTAAAGTTGATGGACTGTAAAGTGATCAGATTCACTTGACAGAATGTAAAACACAAAGCCTTTGGGTTTCATTATTTGAGCTGGATTTAATGAGCCATATGAGAAAAATAAAATTAACACCTCATTATTGTGGGATGCTTAACACAAAGACAATTAGCAACACAGGGAGCTGTCCAACCTAATCTGAGGTCCTAGCTACCATTAAGCGTTAGTTTTATTGTTTGATGTGGTCCCGGGAGTTGTGAACTAAGATTTCTGCATACTGAGGTCCTGACTTAGATGAAAACCTAGAGTGTGAGCACAAGGGGAGAGATGCTCTGGATATGTCTGGCCATGTTGACTACATCAAATGTGCTTTTCTCTTAAGTTCCGATTCCTTTTGTAAACTTGAAAAAGAACAGGGATTGCAATTAAAATAATGAGTCACCAGTGAAAAATACTTAATCAGCACAGCACATCTGTGGGACAAATGTGGGAAACGAGCAAGAGAAGTCACAAGGACTGCTGGAAGGGACCATTCATTTCACTTCACTCAGAAAGGACATTTAGCTTTCCTAAAACAGAGTTCAAAAGAGAATGCCATCTGTCTTTAAACACACACACACACACACACACACACACACACACACGAGTCGCCTTGGGTTTCATCCATCTCCATTCTAAATTCATGTTACCTTAAATAGAAGCTTGAAGTCTAAGGGTTTGGTCTGATTAAACTTTCATCTAGATGTGTCTGAGAGCACATATTCAGGTAACTTAGTTCTAAATGGAATTTTTATTTGCAGTAATAACAAACATATCTGTGGCAATGATTCAATTAGAAGTAAAGAAATAAACTGAATTGAGGTGATTTTATTCTATTTAAGCCTGTAATGTTGCTTTTGTTGTTGTTTGTTTCGCAAAAACACATTCTTGTAGTTGGCCTCCAATTATGTGCTCATTCTATCTGGCCTTTCCCTGAACTTGTATATCAGAATCCATTTCTTTCCCCTGTTTTCCCCTAGATCACTTCTGTCCAATAGAACTTTCTGCAATTATAGAAATGATCTATACCTGCACTATCTAATAAGTTAGTAAATAGCCACACATGGCTATTTAATACTTAAAATGTGGTGAGTATGACCAAAGAACAGAACTTTAAATTCTACTTCATTATGATTGCTTTAAATTAAACTTTAAATAATCTTATGTTGCCAGTGGTTACTATATTGGACAACACAACTTTAGATTCTTACTATTTTAAGTGTGGTCCCTATACCAGTAGCATCACCTGGGAACTTTTAGATATTCAGAATTTCAAACTCCACCCTAGACACACTGAATCTGTATCTGCAGTTTAACAAGACTCCGGATGCTTTGCATGTTCTGTAAAGTTTGAGAAGCACTGCTCTAGACAACTATTCATTCTGCAAAATTCAGGTCAAGTGTCATTCCTTTAGGTGTCCAGGGCACACTTATCAACAGGAGGCACAGTGCCAAGGGCCCACAGTAATTTTAGGTGCCCATAAATATGTTTTAATTTCTTTTAAAATCAGAAGAAAAATGTGAACTTCTAGGTAGAAGAAAATGTTTTAATATAATATTAATATTTATTAATATTAAGTTATTATGTATGTGTAAGAAGGGACCCACAAAGCTAAAAGTGCCTAGGTTCCATATAAGTCATAATGGGGCCCTATATTTGCCTCTGAATCTGACTCAGAGCCATCTCTTTCTCCCTTTCATAGCATGTTGATTATGCTGCGCTGTAATTATATGCTCATATACCTGCTCCTCATTATTCTCTAAGCTCCTTAAAGGCAAGAAAAATGCCTTACATGTATCTATATTACTAAGCCTAAGTGTTGTCACACACCTGGTACTCAATAAAACTGCAAAAGAAGAAAGAAAAGAAGGCAGGATTAGATTCTGATAGATGTAGTAGTTTACTGAAGGGAGCTAAAACTGACAACCATGTCTCTTAAGCTGATTTTGATAATATGCAAAATAAAATCTAACTCTCAGAGTTATTATAAACTAGCCTCTCATTAGGTGTACAGAAGTAAATCTGTGTTTTCTGCCAGGAAACTATGGCTAATATGCTCTGGTGAAAAGAAAGAACATTGCTCTTGGGGTTAGGACACTTGAGTTTTCTTATTTGTTGTGTCATTGTTTTTACAT
The DNA here is from genome assembly GCF_014176215.1 of Rousettus aegyptiacus. Lineage (NCBI taxonomy): Eukaryota > Metazoa > Chordata > Mammalia > Chiroptera > Pteropodidae > Rousettus > Rousettus aegyptiacus. The sequence continues at coordinate 38,215,216 of NW_023416306.1, read as the reverse complement.
TTGGGTAGGTCATTTTACTTCTACTTTTTCAATTTTTTTAACTGGTAAAATAAAATAACAAAGAGCTAGCTCATTGAATTCTTACTGTGTCAGTGACTTTTCGAACAACTTTTAGTGATTAATTCATTTACTTTTCATAAAATACTCTATTGATATCGTATTTTACAGGTGAAGAAACAAGGCATAAAATACTTAATTATCTTGCCCAAGATCACGCACCTAGTAACTAGCAGAGCCTGTCCTGAAACTTACATTGTCTGACCCCAGAGTCTAAGTTTAACTATTATTTTATCTTGTCAGAGAGAAATGACTACAACTTACATAGTAGGCAGAGTTGTGTATCCCCCAAATTCACATTTTTAATTCCTAGCACCCAGTATCTCAGAATGTCACAGTATTCAAAGATACCATCTTTAAAGAGATAATTAAGTTAAAATGATGTTAATATAGGAAAGGCACTTTAGAGGAGAACACACTTTAGTTGAATATTAATGTTGAGTAGGATTAGGTCATGTGGAAGTGAAAGAAATCTGCTTATAGGTAAAGAAAAAGTACCAAGGAGAACATGCAGGAAAGAAAATGGGACAGGAAAAATATTTTTGATATCATTAAAGGTATCGCTCTACATACACTATAAGGACTTTCATTAAATGCTAAAGTAATTAAGTTTTATTCTTGGTGAGTGGCAGTCTGTCTTCGTCAGCTCGAGCTGTTATCACAGACTGGTGGCTTAAGCAGTAGAACAGTTATTCCTCACAGTTCTGGAGGGTGGGAAGTCTGAGATCAGGGTATCATCACAGACGTATTCTGGTGATGGCCCTCTTCTTGGCTTGCAGATAGTGCCTTCTTGATGTGTCCTTACATGGAAAAGAGAGGGAGCAGGGATGTGGAGGGAGAGAGGGAGGGAGGAAGAGAGACAAAGAGACAGAGATAGAGAGAGACAAAGGCAGGGGGCGGCGGGGGGAGAGAGAGAGAGAAAGAGAGAGAGATAGAGAGAGAAAGAGAGAGAGAGAGGGCGCTTTCTAGTCTTTGCTTATAAAGATACTAATTCCATCATGAGGACTCCAGCCTAAGACTTCATCTAAACCCAATTACCTTTCAAAGTCCCACTTCCTAATACCATCTCCTTAGGGATTAGGGCTTCATCATAAATATTTTTGGGAGATTCAAACATTTAGTTCATAACATGGCTTTGTTCGGAATTTCTGCTAACAACCTAAAATTCATAATGAGTAAAATTACATTTTCTAAGACAGTCTCCTAATCCAGAGATTTATAGAGGCTGATGTCACTGTGTTCATTTAGTTGGCTTCCCCTGATTTTGAAACCCATCCATGCTCATCCTTCCTATCTCTCCTGCTTTGGTTAATATACTTGCCATACAGTGATTTTGCAGCTCAACTACCAAACTTTTCAGATTTCTTCCTAAGTATTCACAACTTAGATTCCTTTAGAAGTTTAAAAATGCAAGTGATTCATGGTGACATAAGGTTTAAAGCTATCCAATAAATAATAGAATTAAGCAGCAAGGGCAGCTTTTATTTTTGTTTCTAACCAGAGGAAAATTCTTCTTAGTACATTGAATCTGAAAGAAAACACCAAGCATTAGTCGTATAGTAAAAAAGCCAGTGGTACTTCCCAAATCAAAAAGGAATAGAATCTCTTTAGAGCGGTTTTCACATTTCCTTGCCTGTTTGCTACCTGCTGTCATTGACAGTATGGGTAGGATAAGAGAACAGGCATAATTATCTATGTAAAAGCAAATACATCTGTAAGAAGAAAATCTAAAGTATATGGACTCGATTAAAAATAAAATAACCAACATTGATTCCTTGAAAAAAAAAAAAGTAATTCAACATTGTATGTATAAGGTAGGTTCCTGGATTAAATACAAATGTTTCAAAGTCTAATGGTTATATTTTAAGTAGCTTGTCTTTGGGTGATAGAATGAATTATTGAGACTAACATTTAAGAATTATTTTATCATCTACAGTCACACTACCCAGAACATATCTGATTCTGTCTGATCTCAGAAGATAAGCAGAATTGGGCCTGGTTAGTACTTGGATGGGAGACCAGGTGGTGTAGGCATAAAAAAAAAAATTATAAAGAATCACTCACTTTTATTTAAAATTCTGGGCAAATTTTAAAGTGACATTTTGAGTCATCTATTAATACAGTATGAAAAAGTCTGAAATCTTAACCTTAAAAAATGTTTTGCCATTTTGATTCATCTTACTGTTCAATATATTACTTTAATGTCATCAGAAAATAAGGAAAAATCTAAGGATTTAAATGATCAAAAAGAAAGCATACAAATGATCTGTTACCAGGAGTTGTAAAAACACATCTCCTTAAAGGTACAATGTTAACACTGTGTGTTCGTAGCTGCAGGAGCAGGGTGGGTAGGTGAGGAGTGTAAATAATGGGGAAAGAGTGTGAAAGTGGAATGGAAGGGGGTTGTGCTAATGCTAATCTGTGGTGTTATGTTATTTTGAACTGTGGTTTGCCTTCCTTTTCTCCCTCCATCCTTTCTTTTCTTTTTGTTTGTTTTTTTTCCTTCCTTCCCTTCCTTCCTTCTTTAAATGGAGAAATAAAACTATTTCCTATAAATTTGAGAATGAGTTAGAAGTAGGTCAGTAGACATTAGAAATACCAACTATAGGCTCGTATATGATTCAGGAGACTCCTGAAATACATCTAGAATCTGCATTCAGTCCTTTTCTAAAAAGACATTGTTTATCAACCAGGGAGTCCTATACAAATAAGTCATTGGCCATGTCTATATGTATAAAATAGTGGATATCAGCAGAGTCAGCCTGCGCCATGCATTTCTTCTATTTTGAGAAGTGAGAGTGGTACAAAGACAAGAAGAGATTCAGGAGGAATTTTTTGAGTCTGGTGTAAAAACGGCCAATATTAGCAGATCAGCATTTTTCCCAGACTGCCTATCCTAGAGAAACCCATTTGCTGTGCTTTTTGTCCTCTCTTCTCAAACTCTCTGAGCTACATTTCTCTTGGTGGAAGAGCCAACTTTTAAGAATTAGTTATTACAAGAATTGTTTTGATTTGTACCAAGAAATCAAGTTTGTTGAATGAAGCTTTGTTAAAAAAAAGTGTTAAAAAATGCATTTTGCTAATGTTCTATCAATCACTCAATCAACTTTATCACTTCAGTCTAATGGAGTCGATTACCTACCTCACTTCTTTATTCTTGGAGGATACAGACATCATCTTGCAAAGACCACCCCCAATTTTCTTTCCTGTCCTGATCCCTGAAGATTCCTCTCTTTCCACACTAATTCTTGTCGTCTCAATCCTACATCAGAGAAATAGATTCATCTGCTTCGTATTCTATGTTTTCCTAAGGTACCCTGTTCCACCAATTTTGTCCTACTCCCCACCCCCATCTTCAACTTCCACACCTAAACTTATCTGTCAAAAATGGTGCTTTCCTACAAAACAACAAAATAAGACCTCCTTTAAAGTTATGCATAGAGCTCTAATTACCATCCCATTTCTCTGCTCCTTTTCACAATTCATCTCATTAAAAAAAATAGGCATCTTACATCTATTCTTCTATCTGACCTTATCTAGTTTCCATTCTCCCCTTTCTACTGTATCTGCTTTTGCTAAAGTCAATAATTAACTTCAAACTAATTGACACTTTCCAGTCTTTGCCTTATTGACCTCTATTTGATCTCATGCCTTTGGCCACTAACTCTTAGAGCCTTCACTTTCTTTGACGTTGCTGACAATCATTACTTCTGCTTTTCACCCAACATCTGTGCATAAAGTTTCTCTTTCTTTGTGTATTTCCCCCACTCTGCTCCTCCCTTGGGGAGAATGCTCCAATATACCTCTCAGATTACCATTCAGGAATAAAGCACTATCCCCTCTAGCAGTTGGGAGCACTGCCAGAAGTTCAGCCTTGGCTATCAGCTCTCTTTGTTTGGTGGCAAACAACTTCTTTCCTTGAGGTCACACCTCAGCCAGTGAGAGCTCACAACTAAGCACTGATCAACACAGGGCTACTGAGACTCACTAACTTCAAATCTAAAGAATTATTCCATCAGTCTGGGTTTATAACAACTCAGTCAGTACTGTAATGCTGTTCAGCTTCACTCTTTGTCTAGTCATGCTTCCTCTTTTTTCCTTCTATAGGTGTATGCCCCGAGAACTTCCTAACAAATATCTTGCATGCTAATCTCCACCTCAAGGCTGCTGCTTCCTGAGGTACCCAGTCTGTAGTACCCATGAAATGTTTGACCACATGGGTCACCAAATTATTAAAATTAAGTAATTTTAATAAGTATTCTGAGAATTATTGACCTGGCATTATTAGAAATGAGAAACTGTCTTTGAGCTTCTGCTTTCGAACATTTTATAATCTAGTGAGAGAGAAATGTTAGAAAACAGTAAAAAAATAGTAACTAAAATGTCAGAAAAGAATTGCATAGGATGATGTCATTTATATTGCATTTTAACCCTCAATGCTTTTATAATCTGATGAGAGAGACAAAGTTAATAAAGATGCCAAAAATCAAATATGTCAGAATGAGTAGTTATAACTTTTACATAGAGTCATGCAGGTTATAACAAACTTTCACAGGCATTATCTCATTTGATTGCTAAACCATTGCTTTAAGTGAGGTTAACAGCACAAGTTGATGAGTGTAAAGGTGAACCCAAATCATTTAAGTGATCCAGCTGAGAAGCACACAGCTAGGAACAGCATATTCAATGAAAATGTATTCTTAAATATTTTTGTCATTTATTCATCTTTTGTTATGGCATTGGATTGACAGGTCATGCCATAATGTATTCCTGACTCCATAATTAGTTTTGTCTCATCCCTCCTTTGACGATAGTTTCTAAGAAGAGAAAAAGGTCCTCAGTCAGAGTCCTGTCCATCTTCAAGGTCTAATAACCTTAAATAATCTAAAAATCTTTTTCAAGATTTTTGTCTAGGTTCTATTTTGTTTTCATTTTTATCACTGCTTATCTCTTTGTTAATATCCTCTTCCTTTTACTCATTTTTAAGCCAGTGTTGTCCAATAAGTTATTTTGTGATGATGAAAAAGTTCTCTATCTGTGCTGATCAGTGTTTAGACACTAGTCACTATGGCTATTGAGCACTTGAAATGTGGTAATTGAACTGAGGTAATAATTTTTTAATTTCATTCAACTTTAATTTAAATTTAAATAACCACATGTAGTCACTGTTGACTGTATTAGACAGTATAGTCTACACTTTCTCTGGTGCCAGAGCTCAGCTGCCTTTCAAGTCGTCCAATTTCCTTCTCTCAGCCTAATTTCTCCCTTATAAAGAAGCTACAATTCTACCCTTTCTCTCCCTATCCCACTCTGCCTGTTCGCCTCCAGAGCCACAGATACCAGTTCTTGCTGCACACTTCTCAAAGTTGGGGATGCTCTGAGGAAGGATACACCAGTTGACTGTTGCAGCAATAGGGATTATGACCAAAGAGACTACTTGGTCTCTTGATGGTACTTTATTCTAAAATATTGTAGAGATATTCTGAAATTCACTTTGAATTGTTTCTTATGGTTTGAAAAAAAAAAAAGCTTTAAATCTATGGCTTATATAGATTTGTATATGACTGGTTAGTCCACCATCACTCTAAGTAAATAATTTTACATCTTTAAATCACATATTGTCTTTTCTGTTTAGTAAGACCCCTTCTCACTTGCCCCTATTTATACTCAAAACGTCTTTTTTTGCTGGTGATTCTCAGTTAAAATGAATGACTCACTTCCATGTATCTTCATAGCTATTGCCTCACTCTTTACAGCCAGAACTAGGTTATAAAGATTTGTGTTTCTTTGTCTGCTCTACTGAATTATGGATTGTTTAAGGTCAGAATAATGCTATATGCATGTTGATTTCCCTCTCTGCTAAACAGAGCACCAGCATAGATTCTCAGTAACTCTTCAAAGACTTGATATGTCCACTTGGGTTCTGAAAGTCACACCTTTTCTTCAGTAGTCCATCTACTTCCTTTGCCCAACTCAAAAATGGTATTTTAAGATGAGAATCCCCTTCACACACTTTCCTAATTTTCTCCTATCGGTGTCAGTGTAGGTTCTATTTAAACAAATGTGAGTCCTAGAACATTTGTTTATTGACTTATTTTTCTGTGTATATTTGTTATTGTTGCAGTTAATTCATTTCTGGTATATTTGTTTCATAGTTCTTTATATTTCTTCACAAATATCCCAACAATGGAAGAAATATTATTTTTTTAATATTGTTACAGTCAGAAGCATTATTATGTGACTTGAAGTCATCTTTATAATCTCTGCGTACCTCATCTTGCCTCCATTTCTATTTTTCATTACCATCCTTAATTATGCCAATAAGTTCTATGATGAGACTCCCCCAATTGTAAATCCTCTATAATTATTATCTCCTACATATGGCAGATGCATCAAAATTCACAAAAGCTCAATATGTACTTGACAAGTTATTAAATACTAAACCAAAAATGTGCTTTAACACCTACGCACGTAAACTGCTACAGTAAATAAAAGTTTCTGATAATGAAAGCTATTTATCCTATTTGATAATTTCAATTAAATGATTTCAGATGTCAACTTTAAAATGTTCATTTTTCCAGTCTTAGCTGTATTTCTTTGGTATTTGGCACATGACTCTTGGGTCCCTTTGGCTTATGACCCAATGCTACATTGAATATTTTTCTAACTGAAAGTTTGATTTTCAGCTTATCTCATTGTGCATTGTTATTATATCTGTCAACAGAGGATTCCTGGAATTGCTTTTTCAAAGCTTGAACAAATTTGGTGATCTGTGGGAGTGGTATTTAAATATCTTGATAAGGAGTGTGGTGCCAACCAATTAGAATGGACACCTGCAGGAGTCTGGAGCTGGATTCTGCAGGCCCCCTTCTGGGCCAGGTTTTAACCCTTTAGCTGCAGGAATGTTCTTAGAATTATCTAAGATGAGATGGCAAGGCAATAGTTGGGGGTCACACTCAGCGTCAGGACTGCAACTGTTTACCAGTTGGTATAGAATAGTTCAATATCAATGCATACCTGCTGAATATCAGCCTTTGGTGATGTGTTTATTTAGAAGCCAGCAGGAAAAAAATAGTTGTTCAGGTACTTAGAATGTGTTTGGAACTATTGTTCATTTACCTATATTCTTTGGTTTGCATGATTGTATCCATCATTAAACAATTACAGAGGAAATGTTCTGCTTGAAGCAGAATTCACCCTGTTTTTCTGAGAGAGATTTAATACATTGTCTGGAAGGTGAGAGACTGAACACATAGACTCACCCTTCAGAACTTCTAACTAGTCTTTCTTCCAAGTTAGAGTCCAAGTGATAAATAGAAATGAGCTTAGCATAAGGGATGAGGCGAGTGAAGAGAATAACACTCCAGGAAGAGGGAGCATTACATGCATAGACACAAGAAAGAATCATGCAGTGGGAAGATTAGAGAACTCTCAAGAAGGTTAGAATTGCTGCAGGAGTGGGAAGAGGAATGGTCACAGGCAGGGTTGGTGAGAGATAAGATTGGAAAGGTGTGTAAGAGCTAAGTATAAAAGGTTATAATGAGAAAAAAACGTGTTTATTCATTTCAAGACAATTGTGATGAAAGGATCTAGAGTAAAGACAAAGGAAATTGCCTTAATGGCAATTGTGGGCCTTGAAGTGGGACTTGAAGAATTTGCTTATGGAGACAGAGATTGTCCCTTTTCATTTACAAACTCAAAAATTTGCACAACTTTTATTATAAGAGGTTTCCTACAGGAATTTTTCTTTTTTTAAAAAAAAATAAACATAGGATGACCTTGGGGGAATACTAGTATGAAACTTTATGATAGAGTCAAATCTTATTTATTGTTTTTTTTTTTTTTTTTTTTAAAAAAAGGGTCTTCGGACATGAGGCCAAAATATTGGAGGCTATCACACAGTCCTAAAAAGATCTATTTGATCACCTCCATCTAAGTCATAATCTAGGACACCAGTGACATAAAAATCTCTACAGTTATGACTTTTTCTTTCAACCAAGGCTCAGTTAGAAGTAGCCAGCCCATTACCCAGTGCTCAGAACTCATTTATAACTAGAGCTCTGAGTGTGTAACACTGCAGATATAAGGTACAGCGGTCTGCCTCATGATCAAATTAGCAAGGAGTTTAACCTCCTCTCTAGCTATAAGCATTAGTTCTCATGATGACAATTTGGAGATGCCGAGACCCTTAAGGGGATGAATCATCCCCTGAAGAGGTTAAGTGTGAAGCAGTCAGCTTCTCAATGCAAATTTATGAGAAATTCTGCTTTCTTTGCTAAATGCTAGTAAGTTTGAGGTGGAAAAATCGGGTAATTAGATTAATATCTCACTTTTGACTCTTTGCAGACTTTTAGCTGTAATTATTACACACACACACACACACACACACACACACACACAGAGGCATAAATGGAATTTCTGGATCATATGGCAATTCTACTTTTAATTTTTTGAGGAATCTCCATACTATTTTCTGCAACATCTGTGCCATTTTTACATTCCAACCAATAGTACGTAAGGGTTCTAGTTTCTCCACATCCTTGCCAATACTTTTTTTCTGTTTGTTTTTTTTTTTTTATAGTAGCCATCCTAATGGGGAAAAGGAAATAGTTTTTAATAACCCAAGACAGTGAAAGAGATACTAGTTTCTGAGTATAAGGTCAGGATATAAAATTATAAAGGATTATAAAATTAATCTATTCTAATAATAAATAGCATATTCATATTATATTATAATATTATAAGATATCAACCTAAAGTTCAGGCTACTAGAGAACATTCCCATGCTGACCAACTGAGTTTGGAAAATTTTCACTTCTCTATGTATTCTCATAAATTTTATGCTATTCACTTTTGTTATTCCTTGGCAGATATTGTACTTAAACCAAGAAAGGATTGAGATTCCTAAAGTTGTATATTGAAAGGAAAGGAAAAAGTTGAGTGGAGAAAGTTCAGAAGAGAAAAACATTTGATTAAGAACAAAATGTTGTTCTGCAAAGCAATCTGGCAGTTTGTAATTGAGTTAGACAATCTTATAAACCATGACTTCTACCCTTGGGTACGTAGCTTAGATCAAGTCTTATAGAGATCCATAAGGTGAATGAATGTATGTAAATGTTATACAGCATTGTTAGTAAGGTGGTGGGAGTTAGAGTAAACACAATATCTTCCACCAGAGGAATGGACAAATGTATTGGTTTGACTATTAGTACAGCTATGCTAAGAGAAGCCAGAATAATAGTGGTTTAAATAAGACAGGATGTATATATCTTCATGTAATAAGCATCTGCGTTTCAGTAGTCCAAAGCTAATATGGCAGCTCCATGGTGTCATGCTTTCTATTTTGATTCTCTCCTATCTCAATACGTGCTTTTACCTTGTAGTCTAAAATGAAGGCTCTGGCTCCAGCCAGTGGGAAGAGAAGGAGGGAAAAGCAGAGGGTATATCACTTCTACTTATGAGCACAACCTAGAAGTCTGAGAAATTACCGATACTTACATGTTGTTATTCAGAACATAAGTCATCTAGCTTCAAGGAACTCTGGGAAATGTAGTTCCTGGCTGGACGTCTATGTTCTCATATGCCCACCACTGCTGAAGGAAGATGGAGGAATAGATATTGGTGGAGATAGCCCTCTCTGGCAATGTTGATAAGGTTATGATAAATACATATTGCTGAATAAAATGCAATAACAGTTAGAATCAATGAATTGTATGTATTCCAGTAATATAAATAGTTCTTAAAAACAGAATGCTGAAAAGAAAAAAGAGAGAGAGAGAGGGGAAATGAGAATGAGCTAAAAGAGAATACATTAATAAATAAGCACAAATACATAAATATTTCTTGTAAACAAGTATGGGGCCTGGAAAGGACAAATGATAATATTGTGCTAAGAAATAAAGGTTTAGCCAGCCAGATCTACATACTAAATCTAGTTCTAGCCATATGGTGTATTGGAAGTTACACAAATACTCTAAGGCCTATTTTTTTCTGACTTGAAGGTGCTAATTATAATACACTCATCTTACAGTAGTAAGATGGGTTTGTGTATTTAAAGCACTTTTTGCAATGCTTGACATATACTAAATTTTTGGTAGAAATTAGCTGTTATTACTATCTTTTTATTATTTTCATTGTTAGAAAAATTGCATTAATATATGAGATTAGGATTTTGTGTAAAGTTGATTCTTGGTAAATGTTGGCTGGATGTGTGATAAAAGAACAGAGTGTATTGATTACATTTGTTAGAGAGGAATGAGCTGGGAAGTGTTCAGTCATATACCAAACATTTATTAAGTGTTTCTTATGAATCAGGTCCTTAGTGTACAAACATAAGTAAGAACTAGCATGGGCCTTACCTACTGCAGGAGAAATAAACAAATAATTTATACAAACACATGTAAAATTCTAATTGCTATAAATACAGTATAGGAGAAGATATTATTCTGTGTATAAGTGTGAGTATGTGTGTATGAGAGAGAGAGATACAGAGACATAGAGATACAGAGACAGAGATAGAGAGGCAGAGAGAGATGATAGAGATGATGCTCTAATTGACGTAGATTAGGAATTAACTAGAAAAATAATAAAGGAAAAAGCATTCAAGGCAGAAATAACAGCATAGGAAAAGACCTTGTGACAGCCAAGGCATGGCAAATATAGTGGACTGAAGGAAAAACAGTGGGGCTGGAACAGAAAGAACAAGAGAGCATGTGAGATGAGTTGACATGAGAGAACAGGTAGAGGCAAGACTATACAAGAGATGCAGGCTATTCAAAGGGATTTTGTCTTTACCTCAAGGAAAGGACACTGTATCCATTTCCACTGCTGCTGCAACAAATGACCACCGAACTTAATTGCTTAAAAGAATGTAAATTTATCGTCTGACAGTTCCTTAGGTCAGAAGTTCAAACTCAGTGTCACTGGGCTGGAATCCAGGTGTTGGCATATCTGATACATTCTGGGGGCTCTGATGAGGGAATGTATTTTCTTAAATTTTCAGGTTTCAGTGGTCATCTGTACTCCTCGACTTGTGTCTCTTCTTCCATCTTTGAAGTGCATCACTTCAGTCTCTCCTTCTGTCATCACATCACATTCTGCTCTGACCCTGAATTCTTCTGCATCTCTTTTATAAGGATTATCATGATTATATCAGGCCCATACTGATAAAGGAGGATAATCCACCCATCTTAGGATCCTTACTTAATCATATTTTCAAAGTCCCTTTTGCCATATAAGGCAACATGTGCAGCTTTTAATAATTAGGACAAGGACATAATTGGGGGCCATTACTCAGCCTACCACAGAAGCCATTGCATTTGTATATTCAGGTTTGTATCTTTAAGAGATCACACTGGCTGCCTTATGAAAGACAAGTAAGAGAAAGACCAAGTTTATTGTTGGTGAACCAATTGGGAAGCAAATGCAATGGCCCTGGCAAGGAGAGAAGGTACATAAGTTCATCCAGGAGATATGAGCTATAAAATATTGTCTAAGAGAGTCCTAAACTTCTAGAGTTAGCAAGATTCATAAAGAACACCAGGTCTGGCTTCCACTGGTTTTCAACCGCTGATGTGTGCCTCTAGCCTAACTCTGTATTTAGTGATATGGTGATGGTTTGAAAGTGGCCATGGTGGGAGTGTTTACACCATGGAAATTCGCAAACACTACAAGTCAGGACTCCCCCCACATCCCTGTGATCTGATTTACTAGCACCTCTTGGACAGTATGTAACCTGTGGATTGGGCTAAGTGGTCTCCCTGTCTTCTGGTTCTCTACTTCTAGTAACATATAGACACTCCTCATTCTGCTCTTGACCAGCCCTGAGGCTTAGACAGTTCTTTGTGCAAACAAACAGTAACAGAAGCTGATTTTTCAGGATGGGATCTCATCTTCCTACTTCAGTATTTTCTAGAACTTTTACAATGAGCATGCAATCTTTTCATAATTACAAAGAATTTTTTTAATGAACTTTATATATTTTAAATGTTAATTTAAAAACATATGAATGAAGACACCATGGAACACTTGTTTTATTGTGGTGATTGCTGGACTGTGATCTAATCACTACAAAAATGGATTCACAGCCACAATTATCTTCATTAGTCTACGAGTTTTCTGTGGAATTTGTTACAAGACTTGTTCTCTTGATTTGTTCAACACAGGAAGAAGATCCAAGTGATGAAAATAAGAACAATAAAGAATACTTAAAAGTAATAGGTGTTCAAACATATGAAATTCTAGACTGTAAAACACACCATAAAAATGTTACAAAAGAAATTTCATCTTGGCATTACACATGGTCTTGAGACAATAGGTAGTCACTAAGGCTGGTCTCTGGATCAAGACTTCCTGAGTTCAAGTCCCAGATCTACCACTTGCTTTTGGGAAAAGGACTAAAATTCTCTTTGCCTCGATTTCTTCATTTAATTTATAAAATAAGGATAATGATAATTATAGCATTGGGTGTTCATGAGATTTAAATTAGTTTCTCAACACGAACCCTCACAAGAGTGCTTGGCACACATTAAGCACTCAAGAAGTATTCATTATTGTTTGTTTATATTCAATTGCACATATCCTCATTTATTTTAAAATAGATTTTTCTACAAGAAAAGCGATTTAAAAATTTATTTTAATTATAGGACTCTTCCACCTTTCTCCAAATGATCTATCTGTCCAGCTGAGAAAATGAGTGGTTCAACCAAATTAAAGTGAAGTTAAAAATTTTCCAACTATGTTAGATATTTCTTTTTTCAAATTTGTATATTTAACTTCAGTTCTTCTCCATATGCCCCACTTATGATTTATAAGTATTATTGCTAATCTGGCTATAAAATCCCCAAAGAATGTTACTACAGCAACCTGATTCAGGTATTTCTTCCTCTATACTTCCTCCCTCCCCAATTGAACACACACCCCCATCACTCCTCATTTCTTTCTCCTGGCAAGTTTTCTGAGGTGTGTACCAAGTCTTTGAAGAGCTGAATATCATCTTGCCTTGAGTTAAACAGAAGCCAGCTGGCATCATTTATCTCTTCAAATTATAAGAAAATGTGAGAAACAACAGGGTGTCTGTATGGGTTTGGGCAAAGCCCTAAAGGGCAGCTATGTGTAAAAAAATGTATCATGGCAATGAGCTTAAGAATTAGGTATAATTCTGGAAGGTTCAGACTTGACAAGATTTATCTCAAGGTGGTTTCATGATCAGATTTTTTAATTTTTTCCTCTACTCTATTGAGCTGCATCTTCAGAACTTAGATGTTTCCATGAGAATGTTAATGTGAGAGGAAATTAATTTTCTTACATTTGTGCTAGAATCAATACACATTTTTTTGATGGCTCCCTCAAACCCCAGATGATATCAAACATTTAAGTTTCCTAATTATTCATTATTTTTGTTGAATTCTGTCAAAAGAAGATTCTTTTGATATAGATTAAGTTTTATAGTGTACCCCTATGAAAAGAAACAAACATCCTTTGTAAGCATTTTATTCCCCATGTGACTTTAATATTAGTAAAAATTCATAAAGAATTATTATTTCAGTCAAAATGTTATAAAGTAATCTATTTAAAACATACAGAAAGATTAGCCAAGATGAATGTATGCATGATATTTTTAGAAAGTAGAAATGAGTAGAAATCTTTCTTAGCACTTCTTTTCATGTATGCTTTAGTGAAAGAAGAAATTACATAAGAAAAATTATAAATTTTTAAATCTGGATTATTAGAAAAAAAATAAGGTTCATCCTAAAATAGACTTTTTTTTACACATTCATTCTTGTTACATGTCTAAGAAAATATAAGACATAAGGGCATGATAATTCACTTTAAAATGTGCATAATGGTAGAATGTGGGGGAGCTGGTTGAAAGGGGTATAACCTTGAGGAAAAATTTGTACCTTCAGACTAAATGAAAATAAACTTCGAAAATTATGAAATTTTCTCTGTTGCATGAACAGAAATATATTACATTTTCCAAAGACTAATTCAGTAATTAGTATAATAAAAAGAGAAATGCACAATATCCTGGGTCACAGTCAACATTGTTTCCAGAAAGTAGACTTCTGGCAATATTGTTCGAGTATATTAAAATGTGTTTCTGGATACACTATGAGACTAAAAATCTACGATGAAAGTGTACATTCAGTCTTTAGCATTTTGATTCTGTTCTATATGCCATTCTTATTGGCAATAAACCAGCATGCTACTAGAACAATAGTTCTCAAAGTTGTGGCTATAAGACCCATTTATATTGTTAAAAATTACTGAAGATTCCAAAGACATTTTCTTTATGTGGGAGCATATCTATCAATATTTATTGAATTATATATGAAAACTGAGAAAATTTTAAAGCACAACCATATGCAAGCACACGTTCCCTTAGCCAAAGAGTGACAATATCATCATGTGTCAAGTAGCCTCTAGAAAACTCCACTAGACACTCATGGAAGATTAAGAGTGAAAAGGCAAATACATTTGTAATATTACTGTGAAAAGAGTTTTGACCTTCCAGGCCTGTGGGTGTCAGGAGCCCCAGCGGCCCTCAGAACATACTTTGAGAGAACTACGGTGCTACAGGGTTAGTAACTGGAAGATTATCAGGACATTCAGTGACAGGGACTCTAAAGGATCTAAGGGAAAAAAGTATCATCTAGCATCCCTTGGAATGTAAATTCTCTCTGACTGAAAGTATTTCTATTAAATATCGTTGGATAATATCTTCAAGCATATGATTTTTATTTAAGGGAAAATTAATGGAATTTAAAAGGTAAGGAATGGGGAGAAGGATTTGGGCATTATTTGACAAATATTTATTAGATGGCCACATTATATAGTGGTAACTGGAGAGACACAGAAAGATCTCAAAGATATGATTCTGTCCCTTGACATATTTATAATCAAGGGAAAGGGATCACAAATAATCACTCCAACAGAATGAAAAAGAAAATTCTCAGACAACCCAGAGGAGCCAAAGATGATTTCTGACAAGCCATTTCAGGAGGTCTCCATAGAAGAGGTGACATTTATGATTAGGCATATACCAGGAATGTAGCACTATGAGCAGGAGTGTGCAAGGCAATTAGTTCAGCAAAAAGCACTGCAAGCAGAGGGCAATCAGGAAGAAAGATATGGAAGGGCATGGCTTCAAGGAAGGGTGATGCTTTCAGTAACTGGAGCATCAGTGTGGGGTAGAAATGGTGGGATGAATGAGGTGGGTGAGATAGACTAGGTCAGATTGCAGATGCCTTGCATGCTCACCAAAAAGATTGAGCATTGCCCTGTAGAAAATGGGAAGTTGCCGAAATGTTTTAAGCAGTGGGATGATTTGTTCAGAGTTGGTTTCAGAAAGACAGCTTAGTGCCTTTGTGAAGGGTTAAAGGTTTGAGGGTGAAATTATGATTTGGAAGAACACTTTGGAGCATCTTTCAGTAGTCGAAGCAAGAAGAAAGCCATGTTGCCTAGGCTCTGTAATCATTCTGCCAGGTTCAAATATAATTTCTCCCTTCGTTTGGGGACCTTAAGCAATTACCTAACTGATATGTTGCCTTAATGTCCTCATCTATAGAGTAGAAAAATAATAGTAGATATTTTACAGAGTTGTTATAATGATACAATGACTTGATGAAATAAAATAAATAAAATAAAACTGCATTAATATTTTATGACTTTGCAAAATATATTAGCTATCATTATAGATGCATAATACAACTGAAAGTTGGCAAAAGAAACAGATGCTAGAGATATTTAGGGGCTAGTATTCACAGATTTTTTTGACCTTGTTGGATGGTGGTGAAAGACAGTGAAATGATTTCAAATGTTTGCATTCAAGAGAATCCAGGGGAATGTTAGGTGATGAGGGATGAGGACACAGGGCACAGAGAGAATGCACAGAAACTTTTCACACAATTTTTAAAAATAAAAATGGTGGGAAATGCTTACCACAGTTACCTCGCATAATATGACGGAGGGGCGTGTATGACTGATGAAAGATAGACAAGGAGTTTTAAGGAACAAAACAGAAGATTCATTTGTGACAAATCTCTCAGACCAAATCAAGGGAAGAACAGAGTAACTAAGCCTCTAACAAAAATATGTAATTTTTCATTAAAATCAAGTGCTCTCCTTGAGAACTGGAAGATGATGTACAGCCTTTAATGAAGGAATCAGGTGTAAATTAAGAGAGAAGCTGGGAATTAAAGCTTGACAGATTTCTTTTTTTAGCATGAAAAAAATAGGAAACTCTCAATATATTACAAGGAGGACAAAATATTCCTTTTCCCAAAAGGCCCAAACTAGGTAAATTTCTGTTATAATAGGTCAAATTAAGAGTAATAAAAGGTATTATACAGAGTTTTTATTCAACTAGATGGTCAAAAGGCACTAATTTAAAAGAAACACAGATTCTCTAAAATATGTACAAAACTTGCTGTAGATCCTCTAGCAGTGAAAAAGGAGTAAGTGAAAATTAGATCAAACTAGTACTTTCTCAAACACAAATAATCAATATGGTAAAATGCCCAAGATATCAGAAAAACATCTAAGACAGGTATCTCTCTATACTGTACTTACGTTAACTATTTACGAAGATGTGGAAAAAATCCATTCACATACAAAATTTGCTTGGACAAGGAAACTTTCTAATCTCAGCATAAGGTAAAAAACAAAAGGATAAACAGATTAAATGGAGAGACTTAAGTTACAGTAATAATATTCTGGATCACTTGTTTCTTCATAAGGGAGAGGTAAAAGGGAAGTGGGGAAGTGTTCTCTTTAAAATTAGAATATCTTACAGAATTACTTAGCCAACTAATAACATGCTGAGCATTATTAAAATCTATGCCAATTCATAGACACTTTGTATTCAGGTACTAGTCATGTTATAGTCACATGTGAAATCACAAAATGTGAAGCATTTTGTTTTTACGGTTCAATGGAATATCTTCTCTACCCCCACTGCTAGAATGTATTGTTTAGCTTCAGAGAGAATTGCTCATGTTCTCTGAATGCGTGAAGACCTAAATGATAGTATCATCAAATTATAGGCTAGTCTTAAGGCTTAGAGTTGATCACAGATTATGTCTAGAAAAGCATTTTCTTCTGTTCTTCTATTTCTTTACTGAAATACCATTGATCAGTGTTTAAAATGGGAATTTGGGTTTGTAATTGCCTCGGTGAGTGAAAAGATGCCATACAAGGTGGTAGTTTCCTATTCTTGTACGAAAATTCACATTCTCTGGAATGGATGTAACACTTCACACTTCTTCATCTCTCAACACACACATGTATGTCCTTCTTGCTGGTAAGCCCTCCTTGGGGTTATAAAATGGATGAGATCTTTCTGAGATCTAAATATACAGGAACGCAATTTTAACATATTGTGTCATTAAGAAGTTTAGGAGCTTTTAGACACAATCTGGAGGTAGTGGGAAATTAGATGCAGTGTTGCATTAGACATGTTTTTAGTATTTTCTTCTTTTGTAAAAGCTGTAATTTTCAGAGTTTAGAACCAATTTAATGTCCCTGGAGTTACAGCTTTTTTGTATCCATTGTCCATTAGGTGAATTACTAAGCCAAGAATGGAATCCATTTATAATGTATAAAATACTGTGAAATGTCTTAAAAACAGTCTTCAAAATGGGAGGGGAGAAGCATCAGGAGCCCATTAAATTTGAAGACACTGTTCTGAGGTTCTGCTTATAATCATATAATGGTTTTTTGTGCTTTGATAATATGATGCATTAGATATTGGAAAATTTATTTAAAAGTTTGAATTCAATGAAAATTTATATAGAACTAATGCAAAATGCATTATATTTGACATTCCAGACAGCTTTCAAAACTGAGTGGATTGTAAAAAAGCATTATATTTTAAATATTTGTTACTATTATTGGCTTTTAATAAGCTTGGAAAATTTGATTTTTAGATTCTTATTTTGAAATTCTAGTATGGCCTAAAACTTAAAATATTTTAATCTAAAGAGAATCTTTATAAGATATATATGATATGTATACATATGTGTGTATTTGTATTTGTGTGTGATATGTTTAGGCATAGCAACCCATCTCCATTGATAGGCAACTAACAGCTATTTCATAAGGTTTAACCTACTCCTAAACTTTTTTATGAAGATGAGACTGTGGCACTAAATTATAGTTAAAGTAACATAAAAAGTCAGATCATGCTTTTTTATATTTACTAAAGCAGAGATATGTGACATATTTACTATAAATTCTAAGAAAGATTACTACAGAAGTTACTTTCCCTAACTTATTAATAGGATTTTTTTAACCGAAAATTTTATTACCAAGACCCTGGTAATTTTCTGTGTATGTCTATAACTACACATTCGTGTTTACTACTGTATTAGAAAAAAAATTCATTTTCAGCTATTTGTTATGGAAAACCTGGGTAGGGATGGCTTAAGTAAAAATAGGTTACTTTTTCTCACATAATGAAAGTCTGGAAGTAGAAAGCGTAGAGTGGATGTGATGAAACTACGATGTGATCATAAACCCAGCTTCTTTCTGTGTCTCTGATTTGCATTTTTAACCTTTAGCTGGTGGACATTTATGGCATCAAACCCAGGTCAGGAAGAGGAAAGAAGAGACAGCCTGGTACTAGCCTCATTTACCCCTTTTATTAAGAGAACAGATGTCTTTCCAGAATCCCCAGCTTATATTGTGTATGTCAGAAAAATTCCCTATGGCCATATTTGACTATGGCTAGAAGTGTATATTTTCTTTTCAAACTCCATAACAAGTGTGAGGGAGAGGAAGTAGAGAAATATTGGGAAAGCATTGGATTACCAATAAATAAATCAACAACGTCTTTCAAATTTTACTTATTTCTTTTTCTTTTCTCCTCTTTCTCATGTTAGCTAACCTATACATTGTGAGTATTATAATAGACCGAGTCATACAAAATTTTTAATATCTCTAAATTGTTGGTTTATAAAAACTACACTTCATATGGCTTAATATAATATTTACATTATAAGCCGTTGATAGAAGCACCACTCTTGTTACCAAATACCAAGGAAATAAACTAAAATGTCTTAATATAAAAAATTATATGGTCCATTTTAATTTTCCATTATCTTTGAAAAATTATATTCTTGAGTACATATGATAAATAGTAAATCAATAATGAAGTTATTGAATGTAATGAAGTTCTGAAATGCCATGCATTGAGTTCTAAGTGCCTCCTGCATGTTTCATACTGAGGATACTGGGTGTGTTACACATGGTTAGTAAAGTGTAATCAATGTGCTAAATAGGACTTACACATGGACTTTGAGCAAAATGCGATTCTATGTTTTACTATCTCTTTAAATTTTATTCCCTGGAAGTGATTTTTCCCTGTTTAAAATTCCTCCAGGCCAATGATTATTACTTATTATTATTATTAGGTACTTCTGCAGTCATGTTAAGTCATAAACATAGTCTCAATTCAGAAATTCAAATGTTTAGACCCAAGACTTCTCTTACCCTGTTCAAACTTGTTTCAGATTGAAAATATGCCTGACAGAAAGACTCTATCAGTTACCTCCTGCTACATAATAAATTGACCCAAAATCTAGATCTAGTAATATAAAACAAAAATTATTATTATTTTCCACATGTCTATGGAGCAGCAATTTGGGTGAGCTTTAGTGATGTGTTCCTTTAGCAGTCTCAGCTGAGTTCATTCATGGGTCAGCTGTCAGCTGGTGGTCAATGACCGCATTTACATATCTGGCTGTTAGCTGGCTATTGGCTGCGGCACTGTGATACTTATTTTCTCATCCTCCAACAGGGTGACCCAGGCTCATTCACAGGGTGGTGGTTATGGAATTTCTAAAACCAGAAAGAGAGGAAAAGCCCCAAATGTGTAAATACTTTAAGTGTGTTCCAGACTTGGCCAAAGCAAGTCAGCCAATCGACTATGATTCAAGGTGCAGAGAAATAGACCCTGCCTTTTGATGAGAAGATTTGTAATACTCCTTTTCAAGGGATAAGATATGGGCCAATATTACAATCTACCACAAAGAATCTGAACATCTATTCAGTATGTTTACCCTCTCATGTTCTCTCCATTTCTCTAGCTACTGTTTACTCTCTACCAGGGTCAAAAGAGGAGAAGGGAAGAGAGATGAGGTGATAGTTCTTTACTCAGATAAGTGGCTCCTGTCTCTCTGGATTGAGCAGTTGATTAAAACTGACTGTCGAGTAAGACAAGGTTATATTTTCCTCAGTGGTTCTTTTCACTGGAGATCTTACTCATTCTTGACATGGGCCAGATGCACTTGTAGTCTAAGCAACTTGTAGTTGCTTACAATTTCTCCCTTGGCTCCAGGCATCAGGTTTCATATCTCCATCTCTTAAATAGGACTCAACCTGACGATGCCTGCTCTCTCTGTCTACACCATGGCCCACATTGGGTCAAAAGAATACAGTACCATGTCTTTGTCCTGACAAATTCCAGAACTGAAGGACAATCTCAACATAGCAACAGCAGCCTTTCTCTTTCACTCAAGTTCCCTGGGTAGGAATCAGTTCTCAATCTATGCTAACTTTATTGGCCAAAAGAATAGCACAAAGTCTCTGTTTTTCCCATATGAACAGACTTGAAAGCTTTTGGTGTGTTCCTCCAGGATTGGGTTAAGAAAGGAGCAGAAACTTTAAGCATGGAGAGATTTTCTCCAAAGAAATCTTTTTATCACTTTGTACTTTTTAATTTTTTTCCCTCTGATCCTTGTTTATGTCTTTGATCTGCCTGAGGGGTACAGGAGTCATGGAACAGAGTCTATGTGTAAATTCTGCATATGATGTGTGTATTGACAGAGAATTTTTATTCCCTTTGTAAATCCCACATATGGTGTGTGTGTGAATGTGAGTGTGAGTGTGAGTGAGTGAGTGTGTGTGTGTGTGTGTGTGTTGGGGAGGGATCATTTTGGTATCATAGGAAAAATGACTGGGACAGGATGATACAAAGAAAGGAAGGGAGAAAGGGAGAGAAAAAAATTCATTATTTCAGTATCTCATTCTAGAGCCTGCTCATCTTTATTTTGTGGATATTGACTTCAGGACACAGAGCAAACAAGGTGATTACACACATATACTTTATAGACTGTCAACTTTGGCGCTGAAATCTTTATTTGATTTTCTAAGATGAGACATACCCTGGCCTTTTTTTATGTGATACTAAAATCCTCAGAACCACCAAAACAGACTGGAAAATTCCTTCATTTGAACAGCTTATGGGTTTTGACTTGCAAGATTCTGAAAGGAAGGGCTATTTAGGGATGCCCAACCATGCAGGCAGACCCAAGGAACAATTGCACGGAAACTCATGTGAAGTTAAATTGGCAATCAACTCTAGTATTTCTTATTGTAGAGCTGCCTATTGGGTAAATAATATGCATTTTATAAAAACATTCATAAATGTAAATTCACACAAGAGACTGAAATGGCTCCTTAGGGTTAAATGAAATACATATTAACAACACTTATGAATAGTAAATAGCATGCACTTTTGAAATGTGCTCAATGTGTATTTACATAATAGCCTGTAAGAGTTCCACTGTCAAGTAAATAATACTGTAGTTGCCCTTAAAAGTCTTTAATTACCTGCAGAATTTGCAAAGTACGCTGTAATGGATTTTTGGTTTGTATTAGCACTCCACTCTCTTCTCAAATTTGTTCCTTTTCTTTCCTTCCCTGGTTTCAAATGCATATATATTTGTGAGAATCATTTTAAATTGGCATTGAAAGAAACCACCCATCTAGGTAGAATGGCCTTGAATGGTTTCACTTGTGTGAGAAGAAAACTTTAAAAGTAAGATGACAATATCGTGCTGTCAGCGTACCCATAAAGAGCATCTTATAAATGAAAACAAGTAAACAAAAAATAGAACACCTGAGGGGTGATGGAGCAGTTGATTGTGGGTAAATTATGCTTTGGTGAACTGGAGCCAGTGTTTCAGCTCTCTCCTGTGCTGTTGTGGGACCTGGTAGCTCTCAGATCCATTTTCTGTTCTTCTACTGTATCATAGGGATTTACTGCCTGAAAACTGTGATTTCTGTCTCTGTTATCAACTAGTTTCTTGTTTCTTTAGGGCAATGGAAAGTACTGGCTGGAAGCTGGAAGGCAGGAAGACATAAATCAGATTTCCTCCCTTTTCTCTTTGTTTCAGGCATATATATCCAACAATGGCCATGGCAACACACACCTCTGTCTCACCTTGCAGCCACCCTGCAGGTCTACCATGGTTCCATGTCCATCTTGGGCCCAGGCTCTTGGGCTCTAGTTACACTGCCTCTTTTCTCCAATCTTCAAGATGGTAGCAGCTTCCTGCAGCTGCTAATCTCCCTGTTGCCTAGTATTTTCTTGGTTGATCTTCCAGTTCTTTCCTCTAGTAACCAATTACCCAGATTAAGTTATCCTTATTGAATAACTTGGTGTGGTGAGTTTTGTTTTCTTTTATGGTCTCTGACTGATAAAACTAGTCTCTGGAAGTTCTCTTTCTTGAAGAAGTCATTTAGGTGCAGTCTAGGCTATAAATTGCCCTCTTTCCTTTCCCTGAAAACCATTTCTTGTGACTCCACATTAAATTTGTTAGAACTCATCTGATATTAGTGCATTTTTGAGAGGAAGGAGGCAAATTTAGACATTACATTAGACATAACAACAGTAAGTCTAGATATTCAGACGAACTACTTAAAAAGATAGCATTGCTCCAGAACCTCATTAAAGCAAAAGTGGCTGCTGTTGTATTTGACAAGTTTTGTTCTTGACTAACTGCTATAACATTCCGAACTCTCAGAGGTTCTCAACTCTTAAGACTTTTGCTTCTCACTTTTTGCCAGAGCATCACTACCCTCAAGCCAGGTGGTTACAATCTGAAGTAACTTCAGGGCACAATAAGTAATAAAAGTCAGTGAAAAGTTGGGGGGGGGGGGTTGGATCTCGATGAAATAATTTACCTTGACAAAAGGAACTCAATTTTTGTTTTTAAACTGATAATTGATATGAGCCATACAAAACACAACTGTTGCCGAATCTGGCCCTCTGGGCTTCCAGTTTGAGCCTTTTTCAGTTGCCTGCTCCGTCTGGCAAGAAGTACTCACCTGCCCTTCTTCCGCATTTCCATTCTTCCTCTGCCACACTTTTCACTGCCATGATCAACCACATTCTTGCCTTGGATCTCATTGATTCATGGATCCTACCCCACCTACCGGTCAGTTAATATCCTACAATCCTTAGGTCTTGTGCTCAATCTTAACCTCATTCATTTTTCCTCAATCCCTGTCTTTCCCATCTTGTCATGAGAAATCTATGGCATTTGAAAAACAACTATTAGAAATTTATTACTTTGAAAGTTTATCATAGTTAAAAATTTCACTCTTATTTTATTAAAACATAACCTACTTTACATTTTATTTAATATTTATACCAAATGTCACTATTGCTAGGTAGGGATAAATGAAGAAAGCATTGGGTGCTTATTGTGAGTTAGGCACTCTCTTAAGTGTTTGAATTTATTCCACTTCATCATACCCTTACCGCAGAATCTTCTACTCTATGTGATTGTAACTGAGAACAGTGCCTCCAGGAGAGAAAGAGTATATCTAGAATAGGCAGGGAGTGGGGACAGATAGAGAAAGATACTATAAACAACTTCCTTAGCTAGTGGTATAGCCTGGAGCTGAGAATTATTCTAGCTAGAGATGTGTGCACCTCTAGGCAGCTGGAGCTGGGATGGCCCACGATGATCATTTAGTCTAGTTTTCTCTATTTATCCATATTTTTTAAAAATCTGGTCTCCACTAATTCCTGCCCTAAATACTGTCCTAAAATTATATGAGATTCTTTTCCTTATGGAAATTCTTATTCTAATGGAGGGAGGGGTTGTGGATAAACATTAAACAAATAAATAATTACAATAAAAGATAATTTTGAAAAATGAAGTTAATAAAATAAGATACTATGAGGAAAAAAAAATCATAAAGCAAAGAGCAACATTGGATTGGATGATAAGGTAAAGCCTCTGAAAAGGTAACATTTGAATGATAAGGAGAAGCCAGCCATGTAAAGCTCAGAGTGGGTAGAGTTCCATGTAGCATGAAAAGCAAATGATTCCAGTCAAGTGACAGCTTTGTACAGCAGAAAGGCCAGTGTGGTTTGGGATCCCAAGGAGAGAGGGCTAGGAACAGATTTTAAGTTAGAGACTATCAGGGAGCAGTTAAGATCTTGTTCCCCAGCATATGTTGTTAGTTTAGCTCAAATAAAAATTCAATCAATCAATCAATCAATCAATCAATAAAGTTAGAGACTATCAGATAATAACCAGGTGGTGTTTTTTAGGACAAATCAGTTGTTTGGATTTTATTCCAAGTGCAAATGAACAAGACAGCTGAGGCTCTGAGGGGTGAAGTGACTTGCTGGATTTTATATGATTTCCTAGTTGTAGAGATGAAAACTCAGTCTGGGATTCTTAATTAAGTGTTCATCACCTGTATTTTTTCTGCAATATTCATATTGATATAATTACCTGCTCAAAAATAACAATCACCACAGCAAGAATCTTTAGAGCTACTTAATTTAATTTTTCTTCTTGGCCATGGAAATCTAAATCCTTTAATATCAATTGATTTGATCTTGTCCTAATTGTGAGATCAAAGTCTTGGTGGTCCTTAGGCACAGGAACTGTCTAAGAAAAACACAGGAGCTGTTGGGAGCACAGAGTGCATGTAAATCAGTAAATGGCATTTAGGTGTCATTCATCACTGGAGTTTGTTCGCTATGCTAAGCAGAGCTGCCCTCCGAGAGACCAGCCTACACTAGAGCTGTAAATCTAAGGCCGGGCTTGCTTGTGATTGTTAAAGATCCCATGGCAATTTTTGTAAGAGATGAGGTGTTAATTCCAATGTCCTGGCTCAAATCCAATCCAGGAAATTACTTTTTGCCTACCTAAATTACACTTAGACTTCCAATTGGAAATTAATTCTCAAGTTCTTTCCTGCAAAACATTTCTGTTGTAGCTCTGTAAGGAGTCTCAGCGTGTCTAACAACTTCTTCCTCCTCCTAAACTTTTCCCCTGCCACTTCCTCAGCTAGGTCCCACGCCCCAAAATATGTGCACTTAACCAGCTTGGTATGATTTGGATATACCCAAAATCTCTCAGTGAGGCAAATACCTGTAATTCTCTGTGTTAAACCTCTTTCCATCAACACTGTTATCTGCCTTGGAACTACTGGAACTAACTCACTATGTATTTTTATTCCTACGTAGATCTGTTTTCATAAGAAGCTGGGATGTACAAGTAATGCTTTTCCTTCTGAATTCTAAGTTCTGCTCTGTTCTGTTCTGTTCTAGTCTCTCTCACATGCACACACAGAGCCAAGAATCTGTATAAGGGTCAATGACAACTGATATGTATCATGAGTTTCATTTGCCCCAAAGTACTTCTTATCATCTAGCATATTATGTATTTTAATCATTTATTTATTTCCCAACAAACCTTAGAATATAAACAATACAAATGAAAAAATTTTTAAAACTTCTGTTTACTGTCCATCTCCCAGCACTAAAAATAGTGCATAGCATATAGTAGGTGTTCAATAAATACTTGTTAAATAAATGAATAGTTAAATAACCACTCAAGTCCAGCTCTTTAGGTAACAGCTGAGAGATGCAATTTGGACACAAAAGTATTGTTTGTTCGTTTATTCATTATTTATTCATTCATTTGATAAACATGTATTAATGCCTGCTATATCAAGAAAGGGTAACATTAGGAAGGTGAATAGACATATTCTGATTCTCACAGAGCTCTTAATCTAAATAAGAAGAAAAATGTATAAGAAATTAATTAAAAAACTGAGTATAAACCAGTGAGATAAAAGCCAGTCTTCTGATATATTAGAGGATGGTAAAAGCTATAGAATTATGACTCAATAGTGTTCATGGATAGCTCCATTTGAAAAATTCCTCTTAGAATTTAACAGCAGGGGAAAAAATCTCTTTTCTAATAAAATTCAAGACTTTTTTCATCAAAGAAGAATAATCTCTATCACGTTTGCCTTTTTGCTATACTGGCTAGCCAATGAAAACCTAAATGTAATAATCAATTGCAGTCAAAATGTAGATGTGTCTCCCTTTTCCTATTTTATATAATTTTCAATTGCTTTACTGTATATTTTAATTGTTGTGTCACAAGCTTATATATACACATACACGTGTTTATGTATGTTCGTTGTCACTTAACCTTTTTAAATTCTGTATGTCAGTAGCGTACAGATAACAAATAAAGCTTCATAGATACAGATACTTAGGATAAAATAATTAATCCTGCTGATCCATACTAAACATAAAATAGATGAAAATATAAGGTGCTATGCCCCATGCCATCCCCAAACCCTAGTCTAATAATCAATGTTTGGGGATTTACTTCAGTCTTTTGCATATGCACTTCTCAGGCTATAATAAACCTTTATGCCACCTCTTTACCTACAGGCAGCTTTTGATGTTTGTTTTAAACTATCTTATGCACATGCAAATAATACCTGTTATAGAGAGAAGGTGTAGTATAATTTATTTTATACACCATCCCATGATTGGCTCTGTGTCCCAGTCTCTGCAAAGGGTCCTAGTGCTCCTAGTCTGCTGGGGTGGACTTTTATACATTAGCTTTTATATATTATTTATGCAAATGTTTCACTTTCTTAGTTTTAACTTTTTATCTGTTCTTAAATTTACTTTAAATTGATCTTGCTATGTTTTATGTGTTCTGGTAAGCCACATTAAATCCATTCTGAAACAAGGTGAGAAATAAACAAGTAAAGCTTTATAAAATAAGGGTATTTGAAACCATGTCTGTACATGAAAGTATATAGTAGAACTGAGTTTTCAAGGTAGCATCCTTATTCACTGATTGGGTCTGAAAGTCTGCATTTCCAGATTTATATCTGGAAATTTGATATATAGACATTATCTTAGTCTGGTCAGGCTGGTATAATAATAGCATAGACTTGGTAGCTTAGAAAAACAGAAATTTATTTCTCACAGTTCTGGAGGATGAGAAGTCCAAGATCAAGGTGCCAGCAGATTTGGTATCTGCTGAGGGCCTGCTTCCTAGTTCACAGACAGCTGTATTACCTCTGCATCCTCACATGACAGAAGGGGTGAGGAAATTTTCTAAGATCTCTTTTAAAAGAGCACTAATCTCATTCATGAGGGCTCCACACTTGTGAACTAATCACCTCCCAAGGCTTCAACTCCTAATACTACCATGTTAGGGATTAGGTTTCAACTTAAGGATTTGGGAGAGATATTCAGTCTATAGCATTATACCCCTGGTCCCCCCAAATTCCTGTTCTTTACATAAAAATCCATTTATTATATCCCAAAAGTCCCAAAAGTCTTAACTTGTTTCAAGGTTAATTCTGAAATTTAAAATCCAAAGTCTCATCTAAATAGCATCAAAATTAGATATCGGTGAGATTCAAGGTATAATTTATTCTGAGGCAAATTATTCTTTAGCTGTGAACCTATGAAACCATATCAGCTATGGGCTTCCAAAAATGCGGTGGTGGGACAGGCGCAAGATATAGACATTTTCATTCCAAAAGGGAGAAATAGGAAAGAAGAAAGGAGTGATTGATCCCACGTAAATCCAAACTGTAAGGTAAAGTCCATGAGATCTTAAGGCTTAAGAGTAATCTTCTTTGGCTCAATGATCCACCCTGTAGGTCCAAGGGAGTGGACTTCCCACCTATTGGACCCACTGGCATGGTGATTCTACCCCCGCAGCTTTGCTGGGCAGGGATTGGGCCCCAAAGGCTCCACATGGCCCTGCCCCCATGGCTTTAGGTAGAGGCCATTTGGTCTGTTGAAAACTAGCCTATGGTCCTCCCTTTTGAGACCAAGGAGATAGCCCTGACAATCTCTGAATTGTGTTTAGGGTCATTCTTTCATTATCTTAGAGAATAGCTCCTGGCTTCTGCTGCAACTGCTGATTCATACTAATGTCCTTACCAACTGGTCACTTGGCCACACCCTTGTTCTTTTTCCATTATGTTTTCTCATTTTTTATAACATGGAATGGATAGGCTGAGAATTTTCCAAATCTTTAAGTTCTGCTTCTTTTTTGCTTACAATTCCATCTTTAAGTAATTTCTCTCTTTCTGTACTTTATTATAAACCATCAGAAGAAGCCAAGCCACAACTTCAACACTTTGCTTAGAGATAGCTTTAGCTAAACATTTTATTGCTCTTAAGTTCTATCTTTTGCTAAATACTAGAACAAGAACACAGTTCAGCCAATGTATTTGCCACTTTCTAACAGGGATAACCTTTCCTCCAGTTTCCAATAAAATGTTTTTGATTTTTACCTGAGACCTTATCAGATTAGCCCTACCATCCCTATTTCTTCCAACATTCTGTTCTGTATCACCTAGCTCTTTAAAAAGACTGAGGCTTCCTCTACAGTTCGTCACTTTTAAAGTTGTGTTCATGGCCATGTAGATTTTTCTGGCATGTATCTCAAAAATTTTCCAGCTTCTACACATTACCCAGTTCCAAAGCCACTTCTACATTTTTTAGGTATTTGTTACAGCAATATCTTACTTGTCATTACTATTTTTTGTCTTATTTGCATTGCTATAACAAGAAATCACAGTCCAGGTGGCTATAAAAACAGAAATTTATTTCTCACAGTTCTGGAAGCTAAGAAGTCCAAGATCAAGATGTCAGGAGATTTGGTGTCTGGTGAGAGCTCACTTGCTGGTTTGTAGAAAGTTGTCTTTTCGCTGTGTTCTCACATAGCAGAAGTGCAAGAGTGTTCTCTGGGGTCTCTTTTATAAAGGTCTTTATCTCATTTATAGGGCTCATGATGTAATCACCTTCCAAGGTTCCACCTCATGAAGCCATCACATCAGAGATTAGGTTTCAATATATGAATTTTGAAGGGACACAAACAGTCTATAGCAAACATGTTTAAATCTCCTAGGTAATTCAGATCAAAAAATGAATCATGCCTCAAATCAATGCATGGTAGAAATATCCCATTGTTTCATCATAAATCCATTCACATTCTACCACTACTCACATTGGTATCATCTAACCCATGACCAACCCACAGGTAAAAGTCATAATTGTGTGTATTTCTATAAATCCAGGTTGTTCAAGCTTAAGTAACATCATAACCCTCATCTGATTGCAGTGGCTATACTTCTGATACAATGTTAAACAATAATTCTTGACTTCAAGAAAATGTCCATGGCATTTCCTCATTGAGAACTAGTATTTCCCCAATAAGAGCTGAATTTTATCTTTATTTATCTATCTATGAATATACTTATAGATATATTTATTATGTCATGATAGTATTCATAAATTCCTATTTTTATTGAGTTTTTTCATCAGCAATTATGGTTGAATTTTGTTTAACTTTTTATCAGCATCTAGAGAAATAATCATATGAGTTTTCTCATTGAGCTATAAATATGATAAATATATAATTGGATTTTCTGTATTTAAACCATCCATGCATTTCTATAAAAATATACTTGTTTACAGAACAATATTTTTCAATGTGTTGTTGGATTAATAAACTAATAAACTTGTTATTAGTTTATTTAAAATTTTACATACATACACATCTGAGATTGGTCTACAGATTAGTGTGTGTATGAGTAAACTTTATTAGTTTTAAAGCCAGCATCCAATTTAATGGAAAAACAGTAGAAATATTTTCCTAAAGTGAAGAAAAAGTCAAAGATGCTATCTTTATTACTATATAAAATGTTAACTGTGTAAGAACTGAAAAAAAAGAAAAACTTTCTCTATTTATGTATAAAAGGACAGTATATCTGGAAAATCCATGAAGGTAAATGACAAAATTAACAGAAAAAATAAACAAGTCACTAATTACTATAATGTAAAATAAAAAAAAAATCAATAGCCTTACTATGTATAACCTATAACAATTTAGAAGATAAAATAAAAGAAAGACCCTATTGCATAATAGTGACACAATTCTTAGTAATAAGTTAACATGAAATAGACAAAATCCAGAGAGATAAATTTCAAAATAGCTTTGAAAGACACAGAACTAGCCTTGTATAAGACTTGTCTTGTTCTTGGAGCATATCTCGCAATTATAAAGATGTTAGTTCTCTCCAAGTTAGTATAGACATTTAATATAATACAAATAGTAAAATACAAACTCTCATTGCTTTGTTTTCTATGATTTTGTTTGGGAATTATGTAACTCAACTGTAAAGTTCACATGGAAAATAAACTTGAAAAATCACTTGGCAAAGCCTTTAAAAAGAAGAGCCATGAAGACTAGCCCTCTCAGATATTAAAACATACCTTAAAGCCCTATGATTAAAAGAGTGTGGTATTCGTGCATGAATAGAGAAATATTGAACATAAAAGAAGATAAGAAAATTAGCGTAATCTATTTAGTGTATAACTTTTCATATCAAATTATTGAGAAAAAAGAAAAACAGATCCATATCTCACACCATGTACCAGAATGTTTTGCTAATCCATCAGAGATCTAAATGTAGAAAAAGAAACCTATGAATACTACAAGAAAACAGTGAATTCCTTTATAACCTAGCTGTAGAGAGAGCATTTCTAGAAATTGCTAAAAAAAAAAAAAAAAATAGGTAATAAGAGAAAAAGTGACTAAATTCAATTAATTATTAAGTTAAATGACATGACAAAATTAAAAGACAGGAAAAGTGGCAGGGAGACAGCTCCCACACCCTAGTGCCTCTGACCTCTGGGAACCTGGATAAGGAGAAAACATCCATGGCCAGTGATAAATGACATGCCATGATAGTTATTAAACATTTTGAACCACAGTCTTGAGGGTAGAGGTTACTTCTTGGAGGATGTAAGAAAAAAGGTTACGGTGGAGAGAAAATGCATAAGTGGGCTTCTATAGAACTAGAGATATTTTATTCCTAAATCTGTGAGATCAGTATACAGATGTTTGATTTCTTACATTTCTACAAATTATACACGTACATTTTGCATTTACTTCTGTTAGTATGTATAATTCACAATAATAAACACCTTTAAGGAACTATCTTTATATTCTCTATTTCTTGTTAATGAATTGCAATTCTTTTTATTGTTTACTGACTCAAATATTCAGCCAAGTTTCAAATGATCCTAATAAAAAAGTCCTGTTACATAGTGTTAACTTTTAAAAAGTGAGATGTAAAATTGTATACACATAATAAGCCTAAATCTTTAAAATATTCTTATCTCTAAAAAACTGAAAGGAAATATTTTGTAGTATTTTTCACATTTTATACAATAAATATGTATGTCTTTTATAATTGAAAAAATGCTATATATAGATGCTAATAAAAGTAACTGTAGCTTATAATTTTTGAAGTAAATTGGTTGAAAGATTAGAATTTATCACTGAAGAAGATGCAAAGGAATTTCCCCTTCTCATCTTTACCCTATACTCTGGTAGTTCAGAGAGGTATCTCCCAGGAAGAGAACTAGAAAAATAAATATTTTAAAATAACTTTCACTTTAAAAAAGTTTTTTCTCATATACATTGTATTTCATCATCACAAGAGTTCTAACTCAGCAGAGCAGAAAATATATTGATGAAGATTTGACAAAACTTATGCCTTACGTGACCTTTATTGTGTTCAGTTCAGTCACTTCCTAGGCCTTTATATTATCTTATAATTCCTCTAGGCGAATCCTATAATGTAGATGCCTTTTTCCCATTTTATGCACAAAGAAACTAAGTATTACAGAGGTTAAGAATTAGGTTGCACAGCTGCTAAAGAGCAGATCTCAGTCTGACTCCCAATGCCGCGCTCTTTTTGCAATGCTCCTCCTTGAGCTATGTCCAGAATGCCAGCTGCCTTCAGATTCCCAATCCTATATTTTCTCTGCATCACACCAACTCCCTGCGGTGCTAAGATAATGCACTAAGAAACATCTTTAATAGTTGTTTTGACACCTTGTTAAACAGAATTTTGTTCTGACTAAACATTCTTGGCAAGGCAGTGGTTCACCCAAGTGCTTTGTTAATTTTAAAGTGCAATAGAAGCAGAAGCCCCTATTATAGGAGGTAGGGCAATGCAGTGGAAAGAGAACTTGACACAGAGTCAGGATTTCTACTTCAGAATCTCCAATTTTGCTAACTCACTTTGGAAAGGCAAGGGGTGCTAAGCTCGATGGACCTGCCTACTCACCTAGTTACTTCATGCCTCTCTCCCTCCTGCCCTACTTTATAAGATTGAATATATTTCATGCAGTAAACAGCCTTGGCTATATAGAGATACATAGGAAAGAGATTTATTTCTTCTTCCATCACTGCCTACATGCTTGTTCTTTTGAACTTTCCTTTCATATCCCTTGATAGCATCTGGAGTGTGTTCTATAAGGAACCAGCCACCCTTGGTATAAGAACAGTCTCATCTTGATATTTTTGATAGTGAAGTGTGAAAATACTCCAGTTCAGTCTTCAAGCTGCTGTCTATATCCAATTCAAGAGTTTTCTTTTCCACTCTTTGGATGTTCTGTTTCTTCCTTTTTTTTCTTGCCCACTCCTCAGAATTAGGAGCTAGAGAGGGAGGATCTGAAAGAGCCAAAGGTTTCACCATCCGGTGCCCTCCTTGGGGCAGCATCCCCACGGTGGCTTCCACTTGGGCAGCTGTGTAGGTTCTTCAGAATGTTCGCTTCCTTCCAACAGGACTGACCCTGTTGTGAGTATGTTCTCCAGCTGACCTTCTAAGATAACCTTTCCTCTTCTAGGTCACTAGAAACTTCATATTCTCAGCTTTTACTATTGGAGCTCATCTAAGTGGGGCAACAGCAAGATGGCTCGAGGGGGGCTACTTTCTTGGTCCACTTTAGTCTATGGGAAACTCCCATGTCTTGTCTTGTCAGAAGGCGATAGTGGAATCTTCTTTGCATCTTCTGTTTCACTTCGTCCTGCAGTTTGCCTCAAATTATTCTCTCCTTCTCCCTCTCCCTCTTTTTTTTTTTTTTTTTGCAGAAGAAGGCACAGAAAGTTCACTGTTTATGCAGATCTCTATTAGGAAATGAGATGCCATTTCTACCTTCTTGCAAACACATCGATCTTTGCACATAACTTTCTTGCAGACCCCTCTCTTGGCTTATTTGAAGGAGTGGACCATCCTTCCCCTGGTTGTCCTCATGCCCTAGTTCCCTGACTCAAGACTTTAACATTTCCCTCAATTCTCTGTCTGTCTCTTACAGAGGGTCGGATGTGTTAGGCAATAAAGGTCACTCACTGTACCAGACTTTTTGCTTTTATGAGACGTTTTCAATAATTTTAGTTGCTCTCTTTAAAATGAGGTGCTTGGCATGTTCTTTTCAGTTTAGAGATTTCGCCTCAGTTGTAAGACAATGAAAGAGTCCCATTTAACATTCCGTTGCATTCGGAGCAACAGTTTTTTATGAAATCGAGTAAAATCACAGATGATTGCAACTGGAAAGCATTTCTGTTGTTTGTCACCCAAAAGTGATTTGTTCAGTGAATAATTTATGCATTAGGCAGTACACTAGGCATTGAACATACAAAAATAAATACAACCTTATCCTTACGCTCCAGTATCCTGCATGGACTATTTGAGGAAAACAGTAAAAATGTTAACATTATTTAGATGGTTCTAGGAGTCTACACAGTTCATGTAACAACAAAGAGGAAATATTTAATGGTAGCACCAAGGAAAACTATTGTGATATTAGTGCTATGAATATTATTACTACTTCAAAAATAATGATGAAGATAATAATACTAACAGACAGTTATTAGTTACTGAATATGGACCATGACCATGAGTAACTTAATGTTTTATATGTATTATCTTACATAATTACCACAATAATCCTATATGAGGCAGAGACTCTAATTATCCCCATTATACAATGGAAAATAATGAACTAAGGCTTAGTAAAGAGAGAGAGAGACTCTTTTTTTAATGTGACAAATTTGTTTTTCTACTATCCCTGCACTCTTAACTATTAGGTAATACTGCCTTCTTGGATCCATGTTTTGCAGGCATATTGTGAGGCAGCACCCATACTTTCTAATAGCAATATAGTACTTAAACATAATTTTATGCATAATAAAAGGTTTAATAGAATGTCTATAAAATGACCTGGATGGAAGAAGAATGATTAGAAGTGGGTCCTATCCACTCCTCAACGTGACCATCTAAAAATGAAGTTTGAAAACTTGTCTTCATTTGAGTCTGCTTTTCATAGAAAAAGAGAGTTTGGCATCCAGAAATTTGCCTTCCATTGTCTGCTTCCTGTTCATTCTAACTGGCTGACAGAGCAGCAGTTTCTGCTCTTCTTGAACTTTACAAAATGTGAGGTTGCCAGTTACTTTAAGTTGAAAATAGCACCAGTACTTAGCCAAGAGTTTTCAGAATTGGAAAAAGACTCAGGTTTTTTTTTAAAGAGAATATGAAAAGAGGTAGAATTTTCAATAATGTCTAATAGTAAATAGAACTAAATAAATCAGGCTAATATTTTAAAACACACACACGCAGAGTATGTTAAATTGTATGAATAGTCCCTGTTTTCTTAGCTCACTAAAAATAATTTCCAAGAACCTCTGAAAGAGAAAATAGGTACTAAATCTGACTTCCTCGAAATCCTTTTCACTTGAAATTTTATGAAGGTGCTTTATGCAATCCTGGATAAGTTGAGTCTTCTAAAAGGGTAGGTTCCGTAGCAGAAGGAATACTGTTAGAGTAGCAAATGGTAGTTGTTTAGAGTTATCGCTGCCAAAAATTTAATCTAACAATTTAAACTAGCACAGCCCCAAAGGCCAAACATGGAAGGAAATCAGGCTATGCATCTTGGAAGAAATGCTTCTATAGATTTGCAGAATGCTAAAGCTACAAAGGAATTCAGGATTCCACGAGTTACAGAGAAGCTACTTGAGTTACCCAGAGACAATTTGTTTCTGACAGAACCATAAAAACAAAAGAACAACAACAAAAAGATCTCTTAACTTCTAGGACCTTGTCAATCCAGTAGATAGCTCTGTCTCAATTTTAACAGGTGTTGATGTGGTGTTTTACCATGCCTACGATATAGACATGGTAAACTGAGTAGCAATGTAGAGGGTTAAAAAATGTTTTAGGACTATGTACCTTACAAAAGCAAAATAATAAAGCATTTCTCCTTTCCTCCCATCTCCATCCTACTGCCTGTCCACTTTATTTCCTTATCCTCTGACATTTATCCCTCTTCTCTCCCATTTACTTACTGCAAAAGAGCTCTGTCTCTCCCTTTCAATCTCTCTCTCTCTCTCTCTCTCCCTCTCTCTCTCACTCTTTCCTAGCAAAGTGTCCTCTATGAATTTATACTTTTACCAAGCTTGTCCTCATCTTCTGCTTTTCTCATTGTTCCCAAGTCAAAGGTCTAACCATGCTCTTGTCTTAAAAAAAGGGGGAAAGTACAAAAAGCAAAAAGCACCCAGTTTTCCTGATTTTTTTTTCTTTTTTGGCATCTAAGAATTTCTCTGTTTAATTAGAATAGAGCTAACCTAACAAATCAATAGTTTTTACTTTTGTCTTTTAAATCTTATCGAGATTTTTATTTTCTTTATTTCCCCAATCTCTCCCCCCGCCCCCACATGTGCACGCTATGTGATGGTTTTGTTTTGTTTTGCTTTTTCTATATAGAGTGAATCCCAGAAGTATTTAAAAGGTAAAGATACTTTTCAGAAAATTACAGGAAAATATCCTTCCCCAGTTCTCTATCTGTGGCTATGCTTTCATTTGTGATTTCCCTGAATTATCCCTTTTCCCTGAAAGAAAAAAGTATCTTCTTCCAAATTAGGTCAAGACACAGAGAGTATGAACAACACACCAAGATTTTTATTTGACTGATCACATGTTTTATTTCTCACTCAAATTAAAAGAAAAATGGTGGTAATTGGTGTGTGGCATACAACAAATATGTAGTGAAAAAACACTTAAGGCATTGAAAAAAGCAAGTCACAAAGTTGTGTGTGTACTATGATATCAATTATGGAAAATAGATAGGCTAATGGTGAAGATAAGAAGATAAAATGAAAAACATATACAGCAATTTATGAGGTGTTGGAATTACAGTAGATAATTTTCTCTAGTTCTCAAGTTTTTTATAATGTCATAATAAAAAGAAAGAAGACAACACAATAGAGGGGAGAGATCAAGGACTTTAGAGTCAGCTTAAAGTGGTTCAGCTCTCAGCTTTGTCACTTGTTATAACTGTGGCGTTCTGCATCACAGCTGGTTTAGCTTCTCTGAGATTCCTTTTGTCTTCTGTAAACTAGGAATAATAGCAAAAATGTTGCTCGGTTCTTGTGATGATGGGAAATTGAAATAACATATTATCATCTGTGCCTAGCACACATTAAGTTTTTAATAAATAAAAACATTTTGGTATTACAATTATTTTCAAAATTTTCTACCATAAAAGTGCCAAAAAAGAAAAAAAAAATGCAGAAAATGTTTGATGCATGTATCCCACATGCGATCTGTGCAGACGAAAAAGTTTTCTACCAGAACTTCATTAGAGAACAAGGGGAAAGTGTTCATATTATTTAAGAATTCATACAGAATCTGAAACAGGTTCCTTTATCGGGTCTACAAAAAAAAAATATATTAAGCACAGCTACATAAGAAGCGTGCACTTGATGGCATATGGCATGCTAGGATAGACGAAGCACAGCCCTGGCTTCCGATAGTTTCCTGCCTAGTGGAGCGTGCATGTTTCTTCACAAATAACCACAGGACAAAGAAGAAAGTGCTTACAAAGGAGAACATTTATCGAGTTCTTATTTTATCCTAAGCACTATTTTAAGTAATTTATTAAGAAGTAGTTAATGATTATCCTCAGTTTACCAAGGCTCAAGAAAGGCTTAGCAAGTTCTCTGAAGTCAGATAGGAAGAGAATGGTGGTGCTGGGAGATAGAACCAAAGAAACCGAGGTCACAGACTCAAAGGACAGAGATATTAATTCGATATTTGGGAAGACCGAGTAGGAAAGAGACAACTGGGAGAGAAGAACTTTTTAGTTGGCTCTTTGAAGAATGAATAGGAATTTGATAATAATGATGGAAAAAGTACATCACAGGTTAAGTTCTACATGAGTCAGTCCATACATTTTATTTTTGAAGAAACAATCAGAATTAATGGTACCACTCTTGGAAACTTTTTGTATTTTTTCCTTCACAACCAAAATAAAATTTATAAATTCAATATGTAGAAGAACAAGATGAGAAGAAACAAAGGAAATATCTTTTCAGCTGAAAAAGAGAAAAGCACGTTTTTAAAAATCTTATTATACAAGGGCATTTAATCTAAATTCTTCAAAACAGAAACTCACATACTAGAAGGATATATGTATTTCTTGGCAGCAGTAGGAGGTTGAACAGTGTCTCCCCAAAATTCATGCCCACCAAGAACCCCAAAATGTGACCTTATTTGGAAATAAGATCTCTGTAGTAGCTGTAATTCGTTAAGATGAACTCATAATGGATTAGGGCGGGCCCTAAATCCAATGACTGGTGTCCTTATAAAAAGGCCATGTGAAAACAAATTATTCCAGAAATACGATGGCCATGTGAAGGCAGAGTCAGAAAATGGAATGGTGCTTTTATAAGTTAAGGAACACTAAGGATTGCCAGCAACCACCAAAAGCTAGGAGGAAGCAAGAAAAGATTTTTCCCTCTAATCTTCAGATGAAATATGGCTCTGTTGAAACCTTAATTTCAGACTTCAAGTCTCTAAAACCATGAAAGAATAGATTTATGTTGTGTTAAGCCATCCAGTTTGTGGTATTTTGTTATGGCAGCTCTAGAAAACCAATATAGTGGGCAACCTAAAATCTCAAGTAATCTATAGCACAATAAATTTGGTCATAATGTGGCAAAACCAGACGAGATTAATAGGACTTAGAAACCTTAGGAAAGTCATGGACTTTACAAAGACAGGTGCTGCAAAGCTCTGAAGGGATGTCTATTGTAAGCAACGCAAAAATGTAGATTTAGTAATATAGTTTTCTGATTTCTTTGTATGCCAGACCTTTCCTATGTGTTCTCTGATGGGGGGCACTAAAATCAGCTAAAAGTAAAACAAAAATATGATTACTGCTCTCTCTCCCTTTCTCTCTCTCTCTCTCTCTCTCTCTCTTTCTCTCTCTCCCTCCCTCCCTCTCCATCCATCCAACCAACCAACCATCCATTCATTTATCATATCCATCTATGTCATATAGAGAAAAGATAGACTATGTCAGCAACACTGAATCTACCAGCCTCTATGAAATAAGAATCAATAGTCAGTGGCTAGGGAAAAAGATAATCACTTTAAAGACAGACTTCGACCAATCAGAAATTAGATACATTTATCTTATATAGGGTCCCATGCTGAGAAAGTCCATGTGTTGCTATAACCAACGAAATTAGAGCCACATCTAAGTGGAACGAAGCCCCAGGGGGAAAAACAACCACGCAGGCATTCTGTAATGAAAACTATGCCAAGCAGAAGAGATTCAAAGTCCTGTGAAACTCTGAAACTCTCTTGGGCTGGAATTCTACTTTTCACTAACTTTCTTTCACTTCATCTGCCAGTCCC
The DNA here is from genome assembly GCF_014176215.1 of Rousettus aegyptiacus. NCBI lineage: Eukaryota > Metazoa > Chordata > Mammalia > Chiroptera > Pteropodidae > Rousettus > Rousettus aegyptiacus. The sequence goes on along the minus strand of NW_023416306.1, from coordinate 38,176,522 downwards.
TCTTCTCTCCCAGCTATGAATTCACAGTCAGGCAGCGTCAGTATATGCGGTGTGTTGCAGTGAAAATGCAAACACATTTTCTATAATGAACATATGGGAGACTCCAGTTGAAAAGAGTTCCGATTCTATCCCAAGCATGTTACTGGCTGTGACTGCAGAGAAGCAGGCAGCAGACGGAATCAGGAAGTGTGGAGGCAAGAAAGGAAGGATGTGTACTTGACTGCTGTTTCAAGATCCTGAGTCTTGCCATGCTGTGCTGCAGCCTCTTTCAAAAAGCACACTGGTATGGCTGGTTGCTTTTCTGATTTTTGAGATGTATCTTTCATTCTACAGTCTGTGGTGTTATATAAGGAAAAATTTTTGATATAAATTGCACCTTGAAATTTTAATATAGATATCAGAATTTAAATTGTTTTCTTTTTCATTTTTCTTAATTATTTATTTATTATTATTATTTTATATTAATTTTGGATATGATTATTAAAATGTTAAGCATTCAGAAATTGAAATATACAAGTAACTCCTACATATCCTATCTAGGCTTAACATGTTAATATTTTCTATTTTTCTTTATGCAGTCTGTAAGTATATAAATATAAACATGCGCATATATACATTATATATAAAACCACCTTAACATAGTATACTCCACCCTAAAAACAAAGAAATTCTTACACATAACTTCTATACAAAAATAGTTATTTTTGAAAAGCTTTATCTTGCCTGGTTATCAATCACTACGATGATACAGATTCAAAATGACAATAAATTAGAGTTATTTCTCTCCCCCAAATCAAATCACTTGTTTAAATGTCATCTTGAGAGTGTTTTCCTTCAAGATTCATCTTTTTATTCTGATGTGAAGGAAGACATATATCCATACAGATCTGACAATGCTGACCACAGCTATGGGACATGTTGGGAGTCAAAGAAATAGCATTATTGTTGACTGCACTGAGATAACTAAAGGTCATAGAAGCGGCTGTCAGGTTGGTACATATGACAACTGCACCGTCCACTTAGTCAAGGATCTCACCATACAAATAAAATTACACCTGCCAATATGTAATAATTTCTCCTCCAGCCATGAGGTTTCCTACAGTGTAACAGGATGTTTGGAATAGACGTCTAAAAGCTCATAAGTATCAGTCCCTCTTAGGTTTGTAGAGGATTTCTTCATTTGTATTGAACAGTCTGTTTTTATTGTAGTAAATGATGGTGAAGACCGAGGATATGTGTAAAGACTGAGAGAGATTATAATAAGTAGAAAACAAAATGTAAGATACCATCGAAATTTGGGGTCCATTTCTCTACATTTTACAGGACTTTAAGACTAGGTATTTGCCTCTCTTTAAACTTGCTTTCTTACTGAATGCCTCAAAAGATATCACCTGATGTCTTCCTGTCCTATCCCATGGACTATTTCATTGTAGGAACTTTGCTCAAATACTTACCTCACTGGGTTATTGAATAGTGGAGTGTCATTTCCAATAGGAACAAAGGAAAACTCCCTTTAGGAATCTTTTTATTTCCTTTAGATGTGGGATTTTAAACTTGTCAGCAGTGACACAGGAAACTAGTTAATCCACAGTCCTGTGCAATAAGCTTAATTCTGGAGGCTTTCTTCTTCAGTGACCTTTATATTCTACTAGGCCTATTTTAGCTCCATGTCCAAATCTGAGTGGATGAAGTATCAGGAAAGAGTGGTTTCCTTGTGTCTGTTAATTAGAAAACAAGTACCAATATAAAAAATTTCATAGTCTAAATCTTTTCTGACTTTCTCCATCTTGTCTTTATTTCTCTTTAGTCTTTCGACTTTTAAACCACATTTCAGATATTTTCTCACAATTGTATGAAAAAAGGCATCTATTTTATGAATAAGATTTTTTAGAAGGGTCAAGTTATATTTATATGATAGTTATCTCTGCACACATAATGATTTTTACCTTAAATGATGTAATTTACTTGCAAAATTCTTTTCATCTATAAAATGGTCTGAACTAGCATCATTATAGGGCTTATTATGAAACATCTTAGCTACTTGTGCAATTTCAAAATCTGGAAAACTACAGAACGCTAAGGCCGTCAGTGTTCAAGATTTAGCATTCTCAACTTTGATTATCCTTGCAGAATACTAAAGGTCCATGACATAGTGTGACTGATAATTTTGCTGCAGCAGGAAATTAAATTGGCATAGACAGATGCTAGTTTGTCTGAAAGTCTCTTTACTAGTGAGAGCAGCTAACTATGGTATGACACTTGCACCTTAACAAGATTTTATTTTCTTCACCAAATTTCATATTATTTATTTGAGAAAACTGTAGATCAGGTAAAAAAAAATCAATCTTTAATAAAAGTTGAAAATACTGTTACTTTGTCATGTAAGTAAGGATATGTGGTGAAAGCCAGGAACCGAGGGTCTTCTGTAATTGGTTGGGATGGTAACACGATCCCTCTAATGGTGTGTGCATACTGACTATCTTCAGTAGTTGGCACTGTGGCAACAGACTTCTGCTTGCCTTACATAATCTGATATCAAAAAAAAAAAAAAAAAAAAAAAGGAAAGCTTTATACTTAGTTACTCTACTGAGGAGAAAAACCTATATTACCAATTGTAGCTGTCAAGATCTGCGATTCTGCTCACCCTTGCTTTTCCCAAGCAGCTGGAGATCTGAGGGGGAAAAAGGCCCATGCCATTTCTTGAGTTTTGTTCCATAGGAAGGATACTAATGGAGTATGACATCCAAGAATGGAGTCAAGAAGAAAACCATACTCTATTAGAGAACAAATAGAATGTTCAGAATTGCATCCATCAGAAATAAATAAGCTTATTTTTTTTAATGGACAGAAGCACTCAAGGCAAAATTTCTTTAGAAATAAATAGGCAAAAAAGAAGGAATATAGCACATAAGAGAAAGATTTTTTTTTAAATCTTCTCTAGCAGAATATTTATCCCAGGAAACAAAAGTAAATTGTGGACAACAAATTCATTTTTCAGAGAAATAAAAGAAAATTATAGACTCTGAAAGGAAACCAAAGTAGAAAAGGAGATTGAACATTAGATCTCTTACAACAAAATGACATTAAAAAGAAAGCTGAAAGAGCTAAGAAGACAATGTACCTATGTTAATCCATTTGGGCTGCTATAATGAAATACCATAAACTGGATGGCTTATAAACAACAGCAGTTTATTTGGTATGGTTCTGAAGGGTGGGAAGGCCAAGATCAAGACATGAGTTGATTTGGTGTATGATGAGAACCCACTTCCTAGTTTATAGCTGGATTGCTGTCTTCTCACTATGTCTTCACATGGTGGAGGGGACCAGAGTGCTCTCTGGGGCCTCCTTTATAAGAACACTAACTCACTTATGAGGACTCCACCCTCATGACCTAATCACCTTCCAAAGACTTCGCCTCCCAACACTATCGTATTGTGGGGTAGGATTTCAACAAGTGAATTTTGGAAATGCACAAAGAGTTTATATCAGTGACAATGGAAGAATGCCTTGAAGAAAAAATAACATTCTACTGAGGGACATTTAGGAAAAATTAGCTAAATATATAAGTATATATTATTCATGAATAAGAAGACAATAAAATTAAGATGATTACACTCCTTAAAAATCCTCTAAAGTCAACTAAAACCAAAAGAAATTTGAAGTATTATCATTGTAAGATGGCAAAAATTTTACCAAATTAACTTGGAAGCATAGATGTGCAATAGCCAGAAATATTCTGAAAGGAAAAAATAATGAGTTAAGGCTCTGTAAACAAGGATCAGATTAAATATCGTGGCTCTATCAGATAATCTAATATATGGTTCTACCATATATTAGAATACCATATATTAGATTATCTTATAGAGCCATAATGTTTAAAACTACATAGTTACAGATCCAAGTATATAAATATTTATTGGAATTTAGAATTTAAAAAATGGTTAGTGCTTTCCATAGATTGAAATAGCCAGCAAGAGATAGAATTAGGTCTCCAGAGTGTCTTCAGGCCTCTTTACATAAGAAATTATTCTTTCTGCATGAATTCATGCTTGTCAATTTTTTCATCCTCAGAAATCCAAAAACTCTATGCTAAAACATTTTATAGTCAATACAACATATATTTCAAATCCGTATTTGCTTCCAGTTGCCACTGTAACAAATTGCCACAAAGTCTGTTGCCTAAAGCAATACAAATTTATTCCCTTAGAGCTCTGGAGGTCAAAGTCTTAAATGGGTTTTATGGAGCTAAAATCAAGACGTCAGTGGGGCTGCTGACTTTTGGAAACTCCGAGGGAGAATCTGTTTCTTGCTTCTTCCAGCTTCTAGAGGCTGCTTTCATTCTTTGGCTTTTTGGCCTTTTTGTTCCCTGCTTCTATCATAACATCACCTTCTCTCTGTGACTCTGATTCTCCTGCTTGCCTTTTATAAAGACCCTTGTGATTCTATTGGGCCCACCTACATAACCCACGCCAATTTCCCATTTCAAGGTCTCAAATTTAATCACATTTGTTAAAGTTCCTTTTACCATGGAAGATAACATAGTCATAATTTCCAGGAATTGGAACAAGAACATCTTGGAGGGGAGGCACATTATGTAGCTCACCACACACTCTTTGTTATTATCCTAATTACCTAGTTATAAAAAGATTGAAAAAGAAAATTATTGGTTATAGCCATCTATGTATATGCTTTTGTGACAATGAAGCAATGAAGAAAAATTTCCTGAATGTTGAGTCTTATATTTTATTAGAGTTTTCAGTTAAGCTCTGTTTTTTAAGGAAATTGATAGATAATGAAAAACTAACTTGCTCATCAACAAATGAGAAAGTGTGTGAAATATTTGTATTTTGCATTCATTCCATTCCATTTCATACTTATATACTGAATACCTAATAATTATAAAAATAATTGTTATTAGAATAATACAAGCTGTCATTTATTAATTGCTTTCTATGGGTAAGCCATTATACTAAGTTGCATGAATTATCTCATTTATTCTTAATCATCCTATAATCAGGGTATTATTATTTTCCACAATTTATAGATGAAGAAACTAAGATTAAAGGAGCTTGCCAAGAGTTATGCAAAGTCATTGGTGTGAAGAATAATATTTTAACTGAGTGACTCTAAGGACCTTAATTTGATAGCCATTTGATGGACACTGGGGACCAATGGAGTGACTTATTGCCTCATGCTTCCATTCCGTGAGAGATCCAGACAAATAGGCAAGAGCAAAAGGATGAAACATGTGCTGTAACGGGGAAAGATTAGGATGTAACAGGAGCACATGACAAGCATCTAATTCAGAGAAAGGTGGGGATTCATTTTTGTAGGAGGAAGCTGAGGACTGAAGAACTGAGATATGGGCAGGTTGAACGGTCATGGGGTGAGGACCGATTTAACAAATGAGCAGATGCCTGGAGGTAAGAGGACATGGAGATTTTAGGGAATTAAAGAAATTCATTATGGCTGAATGATAAATATCAAGGAGAGGATAGCAAATGACTGGGGAGGTAAGCGTGAGCTAAGTTGTGCAGGACCTTATAAATCATGTTAAGGAGTTTGAACTTCATTATAACTTCATCAGATTGTCTGTCCGTTTATAAGCTATAAGCAAAAGAATGACTTGATCATATTTGCATCGTAGGATGTTATGAAGCATGATTTGGATGTGACAATGGTGGACACAGTGAGGCTGCCAAAAAGCTATTGCAGGACTATAGATATTATGGAGATATTACAAGGCTAATATTTTTATATTAAAATATAAATGGAAATATTGTGTGCAATAAAAAATTTACATGAATTTTTAGTATACACCTTCTGATTTCAGAAAGATTTCATACTTAAAACACAATCCTCAAATCTCTTCTTTCAGCCCCTTTATTACACTTCCCCTCTTCTCCCCCCAGGCCCTACCTCTGACCACTCCAAGTGTATTCTGCTCTATTTTAAGGAGTACATCAGTAGACAAAGCTGCAGAGGCACAAGAACTTTGAATGCAACAATAACCTTTATATCGCCATAAAGCAGACTATGAGGTAGAGCTTGCATGAAGACAGTTTGTTTGGAAATGAGCTCAAGGAGCAACAGTGAGAGACAAGAGAGTGGAGTAGGAAGGGGAAGCAAATACAAGAATGCATTTTCAATTTAGTGGAAACTTTTGAGGTGCCTAATGAAACGCATCTCAGAAATTTCCTATATGGGGATAAAGTAAAATGCACATTTTTCTTCCGCTGCCCATTGCTCAAGGGTGGCCGTTCCATGAATGAGGCCTAGCAGGCTCCCATGGGCATCCAAGCTGAGAAGCTCTGGGGCAGGCATCAGACCCAGGGCGAAGCAACAGCAAGCTGTACTTGTAGGAAACCGGTTGAAGCTTGCATAGAAGCTGATGCCACAGCCACAACTAGAGTCAGGTGTGGAGCTGGGATTCGTAATAATACTTGTTTTCATCTGAAGTGACTTTTTTTTGGTTAGATTTGATATATGTGCAGCTTATCTCTCCCTTTAGAGTGCAAGATAAAATTGTCTTTTTTTTTTAACTGTCCCTCATTTCATCCCTAGAACACTACTTATCTTATACTAACTGCTTAAATATTTTTTAATTAATGAGTGACTGTGAAATTCCAAGAGCCTGCAATGTACAAGGTTGCCTCTTTAAGATGGTGGTCCCAGCTAGGTTTTTTCTTCTTCCCCTGCTTTTATGGCTGTGATTTACCCGGTATGCTGCTTGGGAGATACTCTAACTACAGTGGACTGGACAGGAGACCACTGAAGGTCTGGAAGGTAACTGTACACACAGATTGAAAGAAACTCCAGCCACTGTTAAGTGTTCTGTTCTGCAGAGTTACTCCACATTGGATGACTCCAAAATAGCCCATTAAATCTCAGTCTTTGGAATATATTCATCAAGCAAGAGTAAAGGAAAAGGGATTTCACTCAGCTTCCTGACCAACGTGGAGTTAATTCTGCCTATTCCAGAGACAAAAACCCTGTAATTAAGGGTAAGAATGCTAGTAACAAGGATAGTGGCACTGTAGCAACCCCCAGCCTGTCTTGAATAACTCCACCAACAGGCTTGGTGCAAATTGATCTTTGCAAAGAGTGACATTTTGCATTCTGTTGCATATGAATTTCCTGACCAGACTGAAACTATAGGATTAGAAGATTTACAAAGAGCTTTTGTTTACTTCCTTCCTCCTCTCACTGCTGTCCCCACCCTGTCCCATATTTGGCAAAGAACAAATTAAGACCCCCAAACAGTGAAGTGACTGCTCTAAGTTACCCAGCTATTTTGTGACGAGACAAAATGAGTCATTCTTTGTAATATAGTTCTTTTTTCAGGGCAATTCAATAGAGTGCGGGTTGATGATAATGCTAAAGTGGCGGGTTTGATTTTTTTTTATAGGCCAAGGATTCTTTCCTCCTTCCACTGACCTCCCTAAAACATATAAACTAGCCTTAAAATGCCTTGAGGGTCAGAAATGCGTCTCTTATCCAGTGCCTGGCACATTGTAAGATCTCAAAAAATATTCGTTGTAAAATGAATTTCTATAGCTGTGGTATTAGTCATCCCAAAGGAGGTTAATAACCTTTTTCCCAAAATACATTTTTCTCTGCTATCCTGGGTACTTTCGTCTGTCTTTGTTTATAGTCAATCAATATCACTATTAAGGCAGCTCTAGCCTGGTTGTATTCAGATCTGGAGCCTTGTCTGTTGGACACCCCGACTCACCATGGAGATACCAAACACCCTTTCAAAATCTATTACTGGGTCAAGCCTCAACTCTACTACTTTAAAAATCATTTCTTCAAGGTTTATTTGAAGTTTTCTTTCTCTCAATGTCAGCGGGATAGCTGTGATTTTTTTATTTTCAGCAGGCCTGAAAATATTATTCTTTGAGTAATGGTGACACAGTAAGAGGGATTTTCACATACGCCTTCAAAATCTTTCCATCATTTAAACTTTCTCCCATTAATCTAGTTGGGAAAGGGACCCTTTTTTTTCCCTCAGTGTCTATAATTGTCATTAGTGCCTCAATTAATGCTAATTTTAAAGCCTAAGTCTGGCCACACAAGAAAGACGAAACTAAGCAGAACTTCATCGCAAGATGAAAAATTGCATTTCTTTTTACTTGCTAAGTATTACTTGCTAAGGATAAACTCTATTGTTAGGTGCTGCAGAAGATACATTGCCAAGAAGTATGTTTAATGGTATAATTTATAAATAATGCTCTGGATTCGTATAACTGAATTTAGAGTGTATACATTATCTTACACACTGATTTGTTTCCCCTGGTATCTCTATGAAATAAGCAAAGAAAGTATATTCTTCTTTGAGAGAGAGGGAAAGGTAAGGCTCTCCCAAACTTACCAAATCACTGGGTCTCATGGATGGACAATGGAAGCTGGTTGAAGGTCCCTGGAGGGAGTAAAATTGGGTAAAAAGATTGAGGGAAGTTGAAAGGACATAGAGTGTTAGGGTTATTGGAACTGTGGCGAACATGGAGCTGTTGTCCAAAATCTTTGTGGGGAGGAGCCAAGACTATCTTTGGGGGAAACAGAGTGGCACCAACTGCAAAGAATAAGACAAGAAAACAAAGAAAACATCTTTGAAACTAAAGAAGTCAAAAGCTAAATGAGATAAGATATGAATAACAGATAGAGTCAAAAAGTTAAGTTTATTATGACTCAGCCAATATTTTGAACTGGTACCAAAGGGCAATGTTTGTTGCCAACAGCAATGCTGTGTATATATATGTACTTGATGAAGACATAACTCTTTTTGTAAATATTTTTACTTGTGCCACTGAAGAAAATCTATAAACAATTACTAGTGAATGGTAAATGATACTATTTAAATTGTTTAACAAATCTTTGTTAAGAAACTGCCAAGAATAGGCACTGGGTTAGGTACTGTGCTGGTTCAAAGATGAGTTAGAGATGGAAACTGCCCTGGAGAGCACACAATCATAAAGGGAGAGAAGTAGAAAACATGTAAACAAACATTTATGTTTATGTTTATTTTATTAAGCATTGTTTTAAGCTCTTTTGAATAAGTGTTACATGGGAGGATGTTAGCTTAGTGGAGACCATAATTGCCTAGGTAATTTGGTAATAATATATAGGCTTGAAAATGTGAGTAGAATTTCCATAGATGGAAAGACTCCTTAGAGTGTTATACTCAAATAAATTGCACCAAGAAAAGCAAGAAAGAAAGGCACCAGAGGAATAAGCCAAATGTCAACTGAAATTGCCACAGAGGTATATTTTAGGGAGCAGGAGTTTTTTCACCAACTTCAGCACAGGTCAAGAGTTTTGTTTTTTATTTTATAGGTGTTGGAGGATCATTGAAGGTTCTTGAGTGCAGATTCACTTGATAAAAACAAATTATTCTAGAAGATTGAGAGTAAATGGAAGAATATCATCCCCCCCACCAAAAAAAAAAAAAAAAACCAAGAAAAATGTAAGGGAAAAGAAGATAGTTTCCACACTTTAAATTGTGGATAATCCAATTACTTATATCTACAGAAGTTCATATCATTATACAGCTTGTTGCAATAACTGACATATACATAGAGATGCTCCAAGCATCACTGAAAAGGACTTTGACCATTATAGGTAACACAGTGCGCATCTAGGATTCTTTTATAAAACAGACCTCCTTAAGGGTAAACTGTGATCTAAGCTATGAAACCAGTTATATATTTTCTCTTTCTGCTATGTCCTCTTCTTTTCCATCTCACCTAGCAAGGGGCAATTGTCCTACTGCATGACAGGCAAAGGAATGGACAGGAAGAGCAGTGCGTGTGGAGGGTAGCTGCAAGTGCACCTAACTCGGTACAACCTCTGTAGGCAACCAGTAGAGTGAGTTCTCCCCATTTCTCAGAACCTGATTTTCTCCAACTAGTTATGCTAATGTATAGAACAGATAATACCACAATAAAACACAGCTACATGGTTCAAACAACAGATATATTTCAGACTCAGCACTTGGCAGGTCTACAATCTCTAATTAATCCTTATAAGAATGACTTAAATTCCTTCCCTCATAAACGTCCCCACATGACATACACCCTTCCCAAATTTCTCCCTAGATCTCTCCACCCCCCCCAAAATAGTTCCACCAGTAATTATTGTTTATTTAATTTATGCTTTTTTTTTTTTTCTTGTGCAAATGCTAGTAGCATGTAGAGATGGCCCTGTAGCCAGGGGTCATAGGAGTGGTTTATGTGTGGTCTGACTTTTACTGAAATCTTAACCCCATTTAGCAAAATTACCACTGAGTTCTTGGCACACTTTACTGATGCCATCAATGAACAAAATATTCCACAATTCTGCCTGTACTCACTTCTTGTTTTGCCTCGATTTTAATATTTTACTTATTTATTTTTTTCTAATGATCAAATTTGATACTTTTCAAGGACCCATATAGTAAATACTCCTTTGAATGTCTCCCGTAATCAATATTTGCCACTATTTAATTTCATATATTAAAAAATAAATATAAGTTAAAATTCTCAAATTAAAATAATTAATTTTAGTCTTATAAGTTCATTTTAGACCTGATTACAATTGATTTTCTTCTTCTAAAAAAGTTATAGTAACTTTCATATATCATTTTTAATTAGCAGAGTCACAGTTCAAATCCAAGACTGTCTGATTCAATGGCTATGACATTTATAATAATACAAACATACCACAAAATTAGATGAAAAGGTGTGTGATCGAGAATCACAAGCATTTAGACCAAATGAGAAATATAAGCAAGAGAGCTAAAATTTTAGGAAAATAAATTCATAATGTAATCCAAAAGAGAGTGTAGAAGAAGTATAAGTAGTATCCTCAGAGGAATCTGAGATAAAGATATATATATATAAAATTGAGTCTTAAAAAAGAAGCCCATCCTACCATTTGCAACGACATGGATGAACCTCAATGGCAGTATGCTAAGTGAAACGCCAGTCACTGAAGGACAAATACTTCCTGATTCCACTTATATGAATGTATCCAAAAATAGTCAAACTTACAGAAGCCGAAATAGAATGATGGTTGCCAGGGGCTGGCAGAGAAATTGGGATTTGTTCAATGGGCATAAAGTTACAGTTATACGAGATGAATAAACTCAAGAGATCTATAGTGCTTATACTTAGCACTACAATGTGGTACACTTAAAAATGTGTTATGAGGGTAAATTTCATGCTATGTTCTTACCACACTCACAAAAAAAGGCAAAAAGACACAAGTAAACTCTGGGAGATATTGAATATGTTTATTATTACCTTGATTGTGGTGATGCTATCATGGGTGTACGCAAATGCCCAAACTCACCAAATTATACACATTAAATATATGCAACTTTTGGTTTTTCAGTAATATTTTAATAGAACTGTGAAAGACAAGTACAGAGGTATCAACTTTTGTAGGATAAACTACAAATTTGTTATGCTAACATCTTGGTCACAAGCAATTATTAAAATTCTATTCTTTTACTATGAATATACTTACAAAGTTTTCAGCTGCTTCCTCTAATCTGTTAGTACCCTCTCCTGTCTTGATTTTCTGTTCGTCTATGACTCTGTGCCTACCTGACTACTTCCTTCTGGTTCTCTCAGTGAAATGGCACCTAAAGAACAAATTGCTTCTTTTGTCTGCAGCTGGCTTGTTCACAGTGGGGCTCTTGATTTGAACAAACCTGAAGTTGTCAGGCTGTATAAACACTCAGGGAAAGATATGTTCACAAAGGTTCTGCTCTAGAAAATTACACACTATTCTCAAAATGCTTCGCCACATTTAAAAGTGTAATTATACCCTTCTTCTTAACGACTGACATGACATATGTTTACACATGTTTTAGCTGACTTTATGACAGTACACAGTAGTGTGTTGTATATTTGTGGCAACATCTAAAATTTCATGGAAAAAAAACATCTGAAGTCATCTGTTGCTGTCTGACTGTTTTAGAATAAATAATTCAGTTTGCAAATTTCACAGTACTTTTTAATCTTTGCATAATAAATTGTCACCTTCCCTTGAAATACATATATAATTTTAAATTTTCTAATAGCCACATTTAAAAAAGAAAAAGAAAAGTAAAATGTATTTCAACTCAATAAACCCCAAATAGTGTCACTTAAACCTAAAATATTCAAATGCATAGAAATAGAAAGAATGGTAATTGCCAGGCAGCTTATGGGAAAGGGGAATATGGAAGTATTGTTTAATGGGTACGGAGTTTCAGTGTTCCAAGATGAAAGAAGTCCTATGGGTGAATGATAGTGACGGTTGTACAACAATGTGAATGTACTTAATGCTACTAAACTGTATATCTAAAATTGGTTAAAATGGTAAATTTTGTAATGTGCATTTTACCACAATTTAAAAAAATAAAAATAATTAATCATTACAACAGTTACCCAATACAAAATACTGTTAATGCAACATTTCATATTCTTACTTTCTTCCTAAATGCTCAGAATCTGGTGTGCATTTTACACTGACAGCTTATCAGATTAGCCATTTCCAACATATTTAGTAACCACATGTGGCTAGTGGCCACTATATTAGACCGAGCTGGACTAGAGAAAGAGAACAATCAACATGTAATCTTTCCTCTCCCTATACTCCATTTTTTAACCTATAGAATTATTTGTCCTTCATAAAAGGAGAAGAAAAAGAGGGCAAAGTTAAGTTAATTAAATGAGATGTTTACTTTGAGAAAGGTGACTGATACATACATTGCCCTTCCCCCAAGTCTATCTTTTCCCTCTATGACTGATACTTAATTTATTTCTTTTATATTTTATATACACATTTACTTCATTAGAGTTCTTTATACCACCTCATAGTCATAAAATCTATGTATCTTATTGCAGCCGTGCATCTTAAAATCACTAGCAATTTAGAACTGAGGAAACATGATAGTATTAATTTTCTTAGTTACCAAGCACAGATATCTTACATAATCCTCTAAACAATCCTATTGCTAGGCATTATTATACCCATGTTGTAGTTAGGAAATTGAGAATAAGAACACTGAGTAAAAGTTCAAGTCTTTGGACTAAAAATATACCAGGTATTCAAACTCAGGTATACCCTCATCTAAAACCTGAAAAAAAGCAACGTGTCATTGGTAAGGGAAAGATACATGCTGGGTGTAATACCTAAATGACTGCTGCTTCTTCATGTGCTATAGAAATTGAGGGAATCATTCTCTACAAATAGAACTTGAACTTAAAACGTTATCTTTTTTACACCGTAAATTCTGAAGAAGTGATTTAGGGATGGTGTATGTGTGTATATTGTTTAGCAAATACCACAAGTAAAATGTTCATCTCAAATAATCTAGATTCTGAGGCACTTTATTACTGGGAAAGTTACCACCAACCAATTAATAAGCTGATCTCTAAAACAAATCTAAAGTTTAAAACCGTTAGAGAGATAAGTATATAAAATGTATTCAATTTTAAAAACAAAGTGTAGAAAAAAATGTAAGAAAATGAAATAGTTTTACTTTCATTGGGGCAAGTGTGTGAATTTTATCATTTTTGAAATTTAGTGTTCTATTGTGTTATATTGGTGTATAAGTCAGTGTGTACAAAGAATACAGAAACCAGTCCAGATATATTTCCAGTAGAGAGAAATTAATACAGAGAAATGACTGCAAAGTTGTTAGAAAGTAAGCCTAAGTAGCAAAAAAATGAAGGATGCTATTGTCAAAAGGTTAGGAATCTGCTTTGTCCTCTGAGCTGCATTTCAAGAATCCGTACATCCCACTGTCACCTGATGGTGGTGCTCAAACCCACTGACACAAGCTGGAGCCTTCTGCCCACCTCTATGCTGCCACTCCCATAAGTATTGACGGAGGAGGAGGAGGAGGAGGAGGAGGAGGAGGAGGAGGAGGAGGAGGAGGAGGAGGAGGAGGAAGGAGGAAGGAAGGAAGGAAGGAAGGAAGGAAGGAAGGAAGGAAGGAAGGAAGGAAGGAAGGAAGGAAGGAAGGAAGGAAGGAAGGAAGGAAGGAAGATCATTTTTAAAAAAGGAAGGAGGAAAAGGAAGGAAATTCTGATGCATGGATGAACCTTGAAGACGCTAGGCTAAGTGGAATAAGCCAGTCACAAAAAGACAAATAATGTATGATTCCACTTATACCAGGTACCTAGTATATGCAGATTCATGGAGAAAGTAGATTAGTAGCTGCTAGGGGCTTGGGGAAGAGAGAAATGGGAGTTATTGTTCAATAGGTAAAGAGTTCTAGTTTGGAAAGAAGAAAAAATGTTCTGGAGATGGATGATAGTGATGATTGCACAACAATGTCCCTGAACTGTTCACTTAAAAAAGAGTTAAGATGGTAAATTTCATGTTATGTATATTTTACCACAATAAAAAAAAATGTTTTGAAGAATTAAAAAGGTAGCTCTTGATCTTTCCTTAAATCTGCTTACCTCTTGTCATCTTCTCCAAATAGCATACATTAACAATCTTAACAAACCAACCAAGTAATTACCTTTGATTCATCTCCTTCCCTCACCCACATCTCCAATCCAACAGTAAATTCAATTCTAATTCCAAAACATATCCCAATTTTGTCCTCATCTCTTTGCCATTGCCACCTCAAGCTCATTCCCATCTTAGAACCTTTCTACTTGCTCTTCTCTCAGCCCAGTAGACTCTGCTGACTTTCTTCACATGGCTGACCCCTTCCTGTCATTCAGGCTTAATCTTCAAGAACCCTTTCTCAGAAGGTCTCCCCTAACCATGTTCTAAAGTATCCACTCAATTTTAATTTGTTTCAAGGTACTTATTACCCTCTAAAATGTACTCGTTTCTTTTTCTGTCTTTCCCTCTACCATAATATAAATTTTATGGATACAAGGGCCATTTAAATCTTTGTTACTGCTCTTTCTCCCTCATCTAGTTCAGTGCCTGCCTGGTATATATTTGGCACTCAACACACATTTTTTAAATAAATGAATGGATAAACTTGCCTGAATTTTAGTTTCCTCTCCGTGAAAGTGGTTTCGAACATTAAATAAAATAATGCTGTGAAAGTGTTTAGAACAATGCCCGAAGCACAAGCAGCTCACAGCACAGATTAACTGTTGTGACTGTTAATATCATCACTAGGCAAATTTTGGGGTGGTCCTGGTGCCTGGCAGCATTGCTATCACCTATTATCTTAGGACTTGAGAAGCAGAAAAGGGATAGCTAAAGGAGAACCCCTTTCCCCTATAGTCGGCAATAGAATATTTCTAGTAAGAAGATCAGTGTTTGAATATTCAAGCCAAATGAATGTAAACTTTATTGCCCAAGGAGAATGGGTCAGACATGGAGGAGGTATATTTTGTTACATAACATTTTATAAGCGAGTGTGTCCTATCTGGATATCAATCATGGATCAATTAAGTGCTTGAAAGCTTAAAATGCATTTTTATATGCATCACCTGTTTTTTTCCCCTTTATAATGGCACTGTGAAGAAGCCAAGGTGGCTATTAGCATCCTCTTCTAAAGAAGCAACTTGAAAGTTAAACATACGTAACAACTGAGTTCTAAACCCAAAATTCGAATCAAAATTTTGCATCTTTGTTCTTATCATTAATATCAAAATAATATGCAGTTTCTAAATAGGAAACATAGAACACTCAGCTTATATATACCTTGGGTAGAATTACTTGGTATTCTCTCAGGATCAATTAATTTTGTAAAATGAGGTATCAAAATTCGATTTTGTCTAGTTCTAAAAAGAAATCATGCAGAATCTCTAGTATTCAAATGTTCGTATGAGTTTGAAGGATTTCAGATTGCTATTTGTGGCTGTAAAATCCTCTTTCTTATATTGAGCCAAAATTTCTCATGTAAAAATATCAGTTACCAAGTTGTACTTGTTATACAAGAACCTTTTCCCCCCTCTCCCTTAAGGTTTCTTTTAAAGTTGCTCATCTTCTCTTGAAAAGAACAAAATCCTGGATTACATCACTTCACCTTGGCAAAAGGAAAAATGAGAAGTTTTATAATGTTAACGGAAATGAAATCTTTCACTCCATTTATATTTCACTAAAGATAGAACATTGTCAAAATTTTAAATGTTGTAATTTAAAATATATATGGAAGCATAAATGAAGTAATTTCCCCTTTAGGGAAATTGTTAAAAGCATTTAATTAAAAATATTTAGTTGGTA
Organism: Rousettus aegyptiacus; assembly: GCF_014176215.1. Lineage (NCBI taxonomy): Eukaryota > Metazoa > Chordata > Mammalia > Chiroptera > Pteropodidae > Rousettus > Rousettus aegyptiacus. Next base: position 38,160,346 of record NW_023416306.1, on the reverse strand, counting down.
AATTGGTTTTATGCATAATATACCATTCTGTAATGATAGAAGTTGAAAGATAGGTGATTGGGAGGGACTGGATGAAGATAAGAGTAGAAAATGGCAAGGATAATCTAGACAGTCTGGTTACCTAGGAGGGGGAGTTGCCTCAGGTAAGTTATGGAGGAGAAGAACAAAAAATATAAAGAGAGAAAAAAAAAAAGACAAGTAGAGATAGATATCTTAGCTGAGAAGAAAAGGAATATGAACATAATGGAGACAGTAAAGAATTAAAGGTAAACAGTAATATACCAGTCATGTAACTGGGGAAGCAGAGAACAGAGCAAGCAAGAAGGAGCAGAACAAGCGAGGGCGAAGCAGGGATTCAGGACACCATATGAAAAAGGCATGTAACGGGCCACACACTTTTCGCATTGCTGGATGCAGAATAAAGGCACTATGCTAGCCTGTATTCATTTGGGTGTGAAAAAGAAATTGTAGAGAAATTGCATTCCCATTGTCATAATTTAATGATATGATAAATCATATTACATTCTAAGCTACAAAATAGCAAAGGTTATTGTGTGAATATATTTTAATAACTTCTCATTTTGTTTTTTATATTATAAAAAATTATATCTCTTCACTATATAGAGCTTCATTTTTTAATTAAAAAGAAAATAAATATTATATACAACCCCAGCATTCAGAAAAAGACATTCTTAACAAATTGCTGAGCTATATGCATAGAAATATATATATATATATACTTATATCTTGACTCATAATACATCATATCATAATATAATATTTCATAATTTTAATAACATTTTAACAGCATAATATGTGACTTTACATATAAATAATAATTCTTCAAACGGATCATTTTAAAGATTGCATACTATTCTATTAAAATATTTCGTACTCATATTCTTCACATTTTTGATATGGAATTAGCAATGAACAAATATATAAATAAATATTTATCTGTATCTCTTACAAATAAAATTATTAGATTAAGCTTTTTGAAGACCCTTGACATATTATTAAATTGGCTTCCAGAAAGTTATATAAATACCTACTATTTATGACATGAAACTTAGAAACAGAATCAATTCAGATAATGTTATCCTTTGTTATCTGAACTCTATCAGAATTTATAAATTAGAGGGCAAAGCATTTTTATACATTTATTTTCAGAAACTTAGAATTACACTATGAATGCAGTTTTATATCTTGATTTTTTTACAGTTATATGATAAACTGACAATTACAGTGACAGCAGATTTTCATTAGCAACAATAGATGCCAGAAAACAATGAACTAATATATTCAAAGTATTGAGGAAAAATAAACTGTCAGGTTAGAACTAAATATGTAGCTAAACTGTCACTCAAGAATGCAGGCAAAAGAATGACCATTTGTTTTCTTTACCTAAAAGAATAAAATTGTCTGCACATCCTGAAAAGATCCAAAAATAATGAATATACTTTGCAAAAAAGAATAATAAAAAGAAATGGAATGTATAAAACAATGATAACCATGGAAATTTGGGAAACATAAGTCTAGTTGTTGATTGAAAGTAACAATCATTTTACATATTTAAGAAGTAATACTAGATAATATGGAAAAGGCCCAATTATCAAACAACTACATAAATACATGGTAGAACTCATAAGTAAAACTATCTCCAGGGCCAAAACCAAAATTGAAACAGGAGCCTGAGGAGAAGCACAATGTTTTAGAAGCAGTGAAGAAAAGCAGGGTGTGGTTTCTAAAAATTATGTGTAGAAAGTGACTAGAGATAAGGGCATGATTAAAAAAGACAGATAATTTAAGTAGAAAACCCATAAATCTAGGGAATGTAACTCTCAGAATAAAGAAAGACTAAATAATTATACTCATCGCTAGTTCAGAAAAACTGAAGTTTGTCATGTTAGGGTTCTAAGTAGGGGGGAAAAAAATCTCCCACAAGATTTTATAACCTAGGGCCTATTATTATGTGACTTTGAGATTAAAATCTTAATGTGGAATCTGCAATATAAAAGTGTCCCAGGCTTGTAATACCCCTGGACCATTTTCAAAAATTAAATACAATACTGCTGTAGGAGGCTATACCCTAACACTCCTCACATCTTATTTGATTAAATCCTACTAAAGATGTGCTCACTAATATCACAAAATATAAAAAGAAAAAATTTCCTTAAACAAAAGAAAGTATTCATAACAAATAGCAGAATTAAATCCATAAAAATGTCAGCTAATAGAGTATATTATGTAAAAAAGTATATATATATAAATAATTAGCATTCTAAAAAAGATTAAAAACAGAAAAACATAAAACTCTAAGGAAAAAGTATAGATTATTTTTATAAATGAAAAACAATTTTTGAAACAAAACTTCAGTGAACATTTTAAATTTTGAACTTTGTTCATGTTAAGCACAATTGAACAAAAAAAAAATGTGAACAGAAATATATATATTAGGAAATCACCCAATAAGCAAAGCAGAGAAAAGAAACAAGATGAAGATTATTAAAATGAGATGAACATATATGAAGGATATCCAGAGAAAATCCAATATATATTAATGGAATTTCATAGGGGACAAAACAGAATGGGAGAAAAGTAGTAAAACTATTATTTTATAGAGTTGAAAAGTCATGAAAAAGCATATTTAAACAGCATAATTTAAACAGCATAATTATTTAAACAGCATAATTATTCCTTGGTATAATAAAAGTAAATGTATTCCTAGACTTACTCTGCTTTGTAACACAGACTAAGAGAAAATTTTAACGTTAACATGAGAAAAAAAGAGCTTTCCTTCAAAGAGCACCAGTTAGTCCAAAAATAGACATCTAAACTTTAGCTACATTAGAAACCAGAAGATAATGAAATTATACCAAAAGATGGTAAGGGAAATTAGGCTATAATTCAAATTCTATATCCAGCTGAACTATCAAGGTAAAACAAGTACAAATAAAATCATTTTCGGACAATCACACTGAAGTATGTTACTAACAACAGACTTGGGGAAGACATTATAAAAATACATATTTCAGGAAGAAAGTGATTAGATCCGAAAAGAATTGAGTTTTAAGAAAAAACAGTTATAAAAAAACTGTTAAATGTTGATAAGTTAATAAACTTTGACTATATAAAACAATAATATTGAATAATTTGTGGGTTATTAATCAAGATGGGACCAAAATATAGAAGAAAATCTTTTAAAACCAGAGTGGATGAGGAAAAGAAAAAACTTCTTAAGATTCTTATATTGTTTAGAATTTAAGTATAATGACCAACTTACATATGTGTATGTTAAGTTAAATATTTATGGTAAATGCCTAAGGTATATCTCTTTAAAACTTCTTGTATAACTTCTAAATCACTACTGACATTTGAATGAAAAACATAAAGAAAAATACAGAAAAATGAAAAACTATTAAAAATTAGGTTACAAATAAAAAGCATAAAAATATATAGTAGATAGGAAGCAAATAAATAAAAATGATAGCAATAAATCTAAAAATATTGATTCCAATTAAGTCAATGTCTTTTAACTCACCAGTGAAAATACAGATATTCTTAAATTAGATAAACATATGCATGTACATATATAAAATTTTGCTATCTGCTATTAATAATAGAAACATATAAAGCATAAAAACACACAAAAGATGAAAGTAGAAGGACAAAATATATTCCAGGCAAATAATTAATAAAAGATAAAGCCTTGTAGAGGTAAATTAACATCAGATAGAGTAAAAAGCTCGAAATGTTATTAGGAGAAGAGATTTAGCAAATATTAACTAAAATATGGTGAATATAACAAAAATACCTTCTAAAAGTATTATCAGGGATAAACAGTACTATTACATAATGTTAAAAAGAAGTATGCCTCCAAGGAGATATAAGAATCATCAATGTATATGCACCTGACAGTAAGACCTTCAGCTGTATAAAGCAATAGGTGACTGAATTAAAAAAAACAAATTCCCATTAATAGTGGAAGGTTTTAATATTCCTTATACAGAAACCAATAGAGGGGGCAGATAAAAAAACATTAAGTATGTTGACAGTTTGGATAACATTATTGGTAGACTAGTTTATAAGTCTATTTAGTTGGATTAAAGAGCTAAATGTATAAAACAAAACTTTAAAATATTAGAAAAAATATAAGCAAATTAAGTTTATGGATTTGGGCTCAAAAAACGTTTTTTAAAATGAGTCCCAAAAAATAGAAATTGTATGAAAAAGATGATAAAAGATGAATAATTTGGCCAAATCAAAATTGAAAGCTTCTATAAAATAAAGAAAACTATGCAGTATAAAAATGTAGAGGCTGAGAAATACTAGGAGAATATATTTGCAAAATAAGGACTGGAAATAAGAAAAGCATATAAACGCCTAGGTTAACTAAGATACAAACAACCAGGAAGGAAAGTGAACAAAGAGTTTATACATATAAATTTCACAGAAGACACCCAAGTGGACAAGTAGTTATATAACAATTATCAAAGCTATCAGCTGCAGAGGAGAAATTAAAACAATAGAGTCATTAGTATAGACCCATCACATTGACAAAACTTATGAAAGTGTTCATACCAACTGTTTTCAAAGATAAACAGAAAAAAAAGAATATTCAAGTGTGGCTTCTAGAAACACAGACAAACTAATAAAGCTGACCAAGTTCTCACTCTAACCTCCTAAATCCTTCTTTAAATATACATCTTAGAGCAGCATTTTTCTAAGTGTGGCCCACAGACCCCCGGAATTCACTTTGAGCCTTTTAGGATGTCTGCAAGTTAAAATTACTTTTATAATAATAATAAAAGCCCTTTTGTCTTGTTGTCTGTGTTGGCTTTTACACTGATGGCATAAAAACAATGAAATCCAAATTAAGGCAGAACATCTAAATGTATTGTAGTTACTGTATTCTTCATCACCAGGCACTTTAAGTTAAAAAATAAAAAGCTAGTTTTATTTAAGAATGTCCTTGATAAATCAGTGGAAAATATTAAATTTCTTAAATCTTGACTGCACATCACTTTAATATTCTGTGTGATAAAATTGCAATTAAGCATGAAGTATTTCTGCCGCATAGTGAAGAGCAAAGAACAACATTTGTATGATTGAGTTATGAGCTAAAATAGCTCTTTTTCTTTATGGAACACCATTTCTACTTAAAAGAATGACTGACAGACCTTCTTGAGTTTTTTAGGAGAGTATTTGGCAGACACTTTTATGAAAAAGAACAAAGCAAGTTTGTTATTTCAAGGAAAGCAACTGATAATATTTGTACTAATAATAAAACTCAATATTCCAAGCAAAAATTAGAATTTTTAAAAACTTGTATTAACTTCTGTGAACTTAATGTCATTCTAATATTTAAAGCTTTTCTGATGAGACTAGTATAATATTAACAAATGTAGGGTTTTTTTAATGTTGAATAATTAAATGGGTCTTCATTACGGAGGTCTGCAAACTCAACAAACCATTTTCAAAATGACCAATACATGATATTACAAAATCATACCTCAGGTAAAGCAAATCAATTCAACATGCAGGATAAACCCATAGATTTTAATAATACAGAATATGAAAAGTTTATTGATAGGTTTTAGGTTCCATATTGCAATGAACCTTTTATAAACTACCACTTCTTGAGGTTTGGTATGAAATTAAAGAAGAATATCTAAAATAATTTAAAAGACTACTGAAATAAATTTCCCTTTTTAAGAACAACACATCTGTGTGATATAAGATTTCTTTCAAACAAAGCTGCATATCACTACAGGGTGAATGCAGAGGCAAATACTATGACCTAGCTACGTTCTAACATTAATGTCTAAGCTAGACATTAATTAAGGAATTTGTAAAAATGTAAAACTATGTTTTTTAATGATTTTTTGGAAAATATAGTTATTTTTATAAAATATGCTACTTATATTAAGATGTAATGGATTTATTATTTTAGTAGATTAATATTTTTAAAATTTCTCTTTTGAATTCTAATACAGTAAATATTAACAAATATAAGCCATATAAACAAATGCTCTTTGGCATTCTCAATAATGTTTAAGAGAGTAAAGGAGTCCTGGACCAAAAAGTTTGTGAACTGTCATCTTAGTGAAATACTGACACATATCAAAGGATTGTGTGTCTTTTATTTATAATGATACTGTTATAGTGAAAATTTAGAAACTATTCAAATGGCCCACAGTAAGGGAATGGGTAAGTAAATTGTGGTACATACAATGGAATACTGCAGTGAAAAATGAAAAATTAGCTTTGTATATGTCAATATAGATCTCAAAAATATAATATCGAATAACAAATTAGTTTATTACATATAGGTTAGTTAAAATAGTTAAAATTACACATATTATTTATAATTTATTTTTTATATGAATTATGTATGTATTAAATTATAAAACTCAAAATTCATGAGAGTAACTGCCACTGAGGCAATTCAAATTTAAAATTTTTATGTACATAAAAAAGTAAAAATTCTCTATAAGCTTTTTTCTCCTTTCCTTTAGCATTTATTTAAATATACTTCACATATTTTAGGATTTTTTAATAGTGTTTGCTATTATTAAAAACATAAAAGCTTTAATATTAATCTTTGTTGCAGCTCTCATTATTGCCATAGAAGAAATTGCTCCTTTAGGAAGTGTTGTGGGTATGATTCTATATGGCTCTTGATATATTTTATCCAACATAAAGCTTATATAACAAGCAATATACTAGGCACACTTACCAAGTCTGTATAATATATATATTTTTTAATTCCTGTCAGTTTTATAAGGAAAAGTGACACACGATTGTTTTAATTATTAGTTTGGTGATCAGTAGTAAAGTGTAGGGCTTGGAAAAATACAGATTAGAATGGCAATTTTATAATGGAGAAACAAGAAAGTTCAGCCAGCAAACAGTTCTGGCATTCATTCCACACTTAGGCAATGATGAGAGCAGAGAGAAATAAAAACCTGTGGCCTTTAGACACAGAGTTGGAAAGGTTGCTTTTATAATTCCCCTGTCTACCATTTCTCACATAATCATAAACAACTTTAGGATCATTTACCCTGCTTAGTGTCTACAAAAGAGACAACAAACATGGGAAACCAAGAATTCCCAAATATGCAAATTTTGATTCCTAGATCTATACACATAAAAAATTTTCTACTTCCTGTGTTTCCACTCCTTAATTCACCCAGGTTTCTACCAACTACCTTCCTTGAAGACATCTTATACCCACTGTAGTTCTATATTAGTTTCCCACTCGGTTCCTTTACATACCTATCATTATAATATGAGAAGTGTTTTTAGTAACCTCTCTTTTCTTTGGCACCTCTGAAGTTCTTTGTGGTGATGACTCTCAGGATAGTTGATATTCTTCTGGACTATATGATGTCTGCTGAGATCAAAACCATGCTAAAAGCATTATAACTTATTCTTGAACAAATCTTATCTAACACTTATTTTTTCCGTATGGCACATCGCAACTTTCCTGCACTTAGGAAGCCTAGATAGCACTTCAGCACAATACTTGGGGAGAATTTTAAACAGCAAAATTACCAACAAAAAGCCCCCAAATGCAAGAAAAAAAAAAGGAAAAATGTTACACTAAATATATCTCCAAATAGACACTTGTGTATAGGATCAGAACTGAAAATAAGAAAGCAGACTATTGCCTTGTTCAACCTCATCTGGGAATGTGTGTATCGAGTGACTCAAATTTCTCATCACTGAGTACACATGTCAGCAAATGACTGTAAAAGCACAGAGAGTATTGATTTGGGGATTATGAAAAAATTTTAGCAAGTAGGTAAGTTTTCAAATAGTAAATCTATAAACTATGAGTATTAATTGTATTTACTCACACATACTTCAGTCACACACACAAACATGCATACACATTTGTATCACGAGCCCATAAAATTACCCCTAAATTCCAAACCAGCACCACAAGTTTCCTTCTAGCTTTGCTGCTTTATTTGCAACTTTTCTTTCTGTCAATGAGAAATCTGGCTCTCATTATCTACAGTATATCTACTAACTCGTTCAATCCTAATATACAAAGTAGTTTGAAAATTCATAACCGATATCCCTGTAAGAAATAAATTTTAAAACTAGAGTACCATGTTTTTAAAGTGTTTTTTTTTTTCTTGTCTTTAACCTTATAGTATCCAGTCAAAGTACTCTTTTCCATGGTTGTTTAGTATAGCTCTATTCTTCCTTATCCCCACAATCTCTTTAACACTTGTTATTACTTGTCCCGTTGATGGTAGCTATCTTATAGGTGTGAGATGGTATCTCATTGTGGTTTGGGTTTGAATTTCCCTTATAGCTAGTGAAGCTGAACATCTTTTCATATGTTTGTTTGTATGTCTTCTTGGGAGAAGTGTCTGTTCAGGTCCTCTGACCATTTTTTAATTGGATTGTTTGTTTTTTTGTTGTTGTTTAGCTGTATGAATTCTTTGTATATTTTGACTAGTTGGCCCTTATCAGAAGTGTTTTTTTACAAATATATTCTCCCATTCATATGGTTACCTCTTTGTCTTGCTGACAGTTTCTTTTGCTGTGCAGAAGCTTTTTAGTTCGATATAATCCCATTCATTTATTTTTGCTTTTACTTCCATTGCCTTTGAGGTCATATTTTTTAATTTTTCAGATTTCCTTCTGTTATTGATTTATAATTTTATTATATGTAGTCAAAGAATGTAGTTGTGTTATTTTAATCATTTTAATGTATTGAGACCTGTTGTGGCCTAACATATGGTATACCTTGAAAATGTTCAGTGTACCTGAGAAAAATGTTTATTTCCTGTTGTTGGCTGGAGTGTTTTATAATATTGTTAGGTCTACTAAGTTAATAGTGTTGCTAAAGTCTTCTACTGCCTTGTTGATCTTCTGTCTAGTTGTCCTATCCATTATTGAAAGTGGGGTATTAAAGTCTCCACCTTTATTGTTGACCTGTTTGTTTCTTTGATTCTATTTGTCTTTCTCCATGTATTTGGGGACTCTGATGAGAGGTTTATATAGATTTATAGTTGTTATATAATGAATTAACCCTTTTATCATTATATTATATCTTTTTCTCCTGTAATAGTTCTTGACTTAAAGTGTATTTTGTCTGATATTAATAGCCATTCCAGCTCACTTCTGGTATTGTTTGCATGGAATACCTTTTTTCATCCTTTCCCTTAAACCCTATTTATATCTTTGTATCTAAATTGAGTCTCTTATAGCAATACAGTTGTATAATTTTTAAAAATCCATTTTAAAAATCTGCCTTTTGATTGGAGAGTTAAATCCTTTTATATTTAAAGTAATTACAGATGAGAAAGGACTTACTTCTGCTATTTTGCTATTTGTTTTCTGAATGTCTTGTACTTGTTTGTTCTTCAATCCCTCTGATACTGCATTCTTCTGTATGGAATGACTATTTTCTAGAGTGCCTTTTTAATTCCCTTGTGGTTTCTTTTATACATTTTTAGAGTTATTTTCTTAATGATTGCCATAAGAATTCCAATTAACAACTTAATTCATAACATCTAGATTCAGAGTTCAGATTAATACCAAATTAATTTCGATAGGATAACTCTTTGCCTCCCTCTTTTACTGGAGCTGTTATGGTCACAACTTTACACATTGTGTGCCCTTTAATATAGGTTTATAATTATTTTATGCAATTGTCTTTTAAATAAGATTGGAAAAAAAGAAGAGTTTCATACAGAAAATACATTAATACTGCCTTTTATATTACATACATACATAGTTGTTTTTACTGGTGTTCTTTACTTATTTATATAGATTAAAGTTACTTTCTCATATCCTTCTGTTACAGCCTAAAGAACTCACTTTGGAATTTCTTGTAGGGCAGTTCTGTAAAAACATGAAATAGATTCTCCCCATTTTTTGTTCATTTGATAATGCCATAATTTCTTCTTTATTTTTGAAATACAGCTCCAGGAAAAGAGGGAGGCAAGATATGCTTCCATTTTGCATATCTTGGAATATCTGATGGAATCTCACGGGACTCTTAGGCTCTGTTCATTTCTCTTTATTCTTTTTATCTTTATGTTTCTCATATTGAATAATGTCAATTGACCTATCTTCAAGCTAACTAACTCTTCTTCCTACTTAAGTCTGCTGCTGAGCACCTTTAGTAAATTTTTCACTTAAATTTTTCTACGTTTCAACTCCAGGATATCTATTTGGTACCTTCTTCATAATTTCTATCTCTTTACTGGTATTTTTTATTTGTAAGACATTATTCTGGATGCTTTTCTATAGTTCTTTAGAAATGATTTTTTTTAGCTCTTTGTACACATTTAAAACAGCTGGTTTTAAATTTTTGTCTAAAAAGTCTAATGAGGTTTATCAGAGATAGCTTCTATTGATTGCTCTTTTTTCTGTACACACACAGTTTAAAACTAGACATTTAGAACAATTTAATGTATTAAGTTTGGAAATCAGATTCTCCCTCCTCCCCAGGATTTATTTTCACTGCTTGTTCTAGTTATTTTTGTTTGTTTAGTGACTTCTCTAAACTACTGTTATAAATTCTGTGTTCTCTGCTATGCATGGCTACTGAACCATCCATTCTACTAGCTTGGTGATCAGCTAATGCTTGGATAGAGGTTTCCTAAAATGCCTGAAACCGAAACAAACAAATATAAAGATCTCCCAGATTGATACTAGCTTTATCAGGGTAGTCACCTTGTAAGGTATAAATATCTAATCACTACGTTGTACACCTGAAACTAATATAATATTGAATGTCAATTATAATTTAAAAATAAATTTTAAAATAATTTTTTAAAAGATCTTTTAATGTTTCCAAACAGACTCTCTGTGTTTTAGGGCATGTCTTTAACACTTAACATGGCGGTTTATACTTCTTGGGAAGAGTATCAAAGTCGGCTTGAGGTGAGAGTTTAGGACCTTCTCAGGTATTGTTCGAACAAATAAAGAGCCTTGGGCATGCATGCGGTCTTCCGAATTTCTGGGGATATGTCAGGGTTTTTCAAATCATACTCTTCCCCACCCCCCCTATCAAAAAATATCTTATTATCCAGCCTTTCCTCTTAAGCTTCTTGGTTACTGTATTGTTTGCCCCAATTGCTATCCATTGCCTCAAGAAGTAGGCTCTAAAATATGGGCCTGTAGTTTTAACAAATGCCCAAAGGCCAGTGACTTTGTCTGGGCAAATTCCAATTTAGCCAAGGCTAAGATAAGCCATTTGAGAAGGTCTTCTAGGGAGTCAACAGATCTATTATGAGCAAGTCTTTGCAAATGAGGTCCTTCTGCTGCCTCAGGAGTAGGTATCAGTAATATGGGCTATAATTTTCAAAACTAGTGAGCTGACAAGTGGAAGCTGGGACTAGGGTAAGTGAAAATGGGACAAAGTCTGTTCTTCTTAAAATGATTCAACCGTTTTTTTCTTGACGAAGCTCTGCCCAGGTTGTTGCAAGTTTTTAGTTTCCAGAATTCTGAAAAAGTTGATACCTAAAAGTTTGTCAGTTTTTATTTTTATTATTATTGGTTTTTATGAAGGGTGGACTTTTGGAATTCCTCAAATCAGTATTTTCTCTGATGTTACCCCCTTTGCGTAATTAATTATTATTTTTTTGTAGTTCAAGCATAGATTTATTTATTTTTAATAGTAAAAGAATAATTCACTAAGTTCATGCTTTGAGATTTTTTTTATTTTTCATTTCGAAAATGAGTCTATGCAGAAAAATTTCATGAATTGCTAGTTTTATTGAATTTGTCGAATTTGAAAAATAAAACAAAAGCTTCAAAGTTATCCTGGAAACTAAAAGCTATAAAAATTGCCCAAATTATTAGGCATTACGTTTAACAATGCTTTTCTGATGGAAAAACAAATTAAATTATAAGGGTCATTAGAATCACAACCCGAATATACTAACTAACTTTGTCAACATAGAAAATGACCAAGCATCCTATTTTGAAATTTTAATTAATTTCTCTTTATTATGGTGACATTGGTTAACGAAACCCAGTAAGTTTCAGGGGTACAATTCAATAGTAAGACATATTGTGTAATTAATTAATTAACTAATTAATTAATTAATTAATTTTTAAATGCCTGCAGCACCTGGTCTTCCTAGGTGGTTTCCCATCCAAGTACTTACCAGGCCATATTGTGTCATTTAAAAAGAAAAAATATTACTGTGTTCTAGTAGCCATACATTATTTACTTACCTGTATTTTTCTAGGGTGAAAAGTTATTTTAGGTGAAAAACATTGTAAGCAATTTAAAGATCTCAGAGTTCCCAGGGCTGATGGATTATTTTTCTTAACATTTTAATAATAATGATGATGATAATAATAATAATAATATCTGTCTTCTTTGAAGCACTTATTATATACTAGGCATTGCCTCTGTGCATTTCCTCAATTAATCAGTGCAGCAATTCTAATCTGTAGTGACTTTTATTATCCTCATTTTGTACCCGAGAAAACTGAGATTTAAAAACATAAAATTTAAGATCACATTGGTAGCAAGGGGTAGAGATGTGATTCACATCAATGTTAGTCTGATTTCAGAGTGTTGATCTTAACTATGATTCGAGGAGAGAAAGCAAATCAGAATTCCACAATATCTGATTTTGAATATAGGTCATTTATTGTTACCTTTACTATTAAAATTCACATATCAGATAATAATATATTGGGTGAAAACTACAATACCAGCCTAACTACAGCAATCAACAAGTATTTACTATTTCTCAGATGTCTGTATTGTGGTAGACATTTCTTAAGATAAAATGTGATTACTATCTTCAAGAATCCAATTATCTACCAAGCAAGTGAGAATGACTATGTGAGAAAAAATTAAACTCTAAACTATAAGATACTAAGAATAAAAATCCAGTGGGAATTCAGAGAAAGAAGGTCATTGGTCATAGGCTATAGTACAAAGAAGGGCTTCAGGAAACCATTGAATAAACAGAGAATAAAGAGGATTGAGTACAATTTAGAAACTTATAAACACATTGCCTAATTTGACAATTTAATTAAGAAAAAACATTTTTCTAATGCAGACTATATTCAAGACATGGGAATAATAAAAGATGAAGCACTAGACTCCACCCTTAAGGAATTCAAATAGTTTTTTTTTAAGTCTATAATGCAAAATTTTATGTTGTGGGTTTGTATAAAGTGCTGCAGACAAATGTAAGAAGCAATTACACCTGTCTAGAGGAATCAAAGGCAAGTTTTAAAAATCCAGAGAGCCAGTGAATGGCTTTCAAGCTGGCTCTGAAGGATGAGATAGTAGCAGTTTATTCTGCTATATTTACACTTACACTAGTGGGTGGACCCAACCCTCCTGGGCATATTGGTAAAGGCGTGCCAGTAAGATTGTTCTCCTTTCTCAGACCAGAAGAGCAAGCTTTTCCCTTCCTGATCTATAATGTCTACTTTTCAGAAATATAAGGCAACGTGGATCTGCAGCTACAGGATTAATTGCCTTTACTAACTTGAGAAGAGCCAGAGGGAAAAACACAAATGTCTTAAGTACTCAAGAAATTCTTATGTTTGCATATTAAAATATAAGAACATATATTTCTTATTTTATTTGCTCTTTTTTCTCCATCTAGATTCCTGTGTAAGTCTTCCCGCAATCAGAATTAGAGTGTCACAAACACTATCAGGGTTCCATTCCTTCAAGTTTTTCATGTTTCCATGGCATTGTGAGATAGGGAGGGATTTGGTGTCCCAGACAACCTTATTTGACACCTGCATAATCCTTCCTTGATGGTAGCACTTAATTATCTTAAAGCTGGTTGCTTTCCTTCCAAGCATACTGCAAACCATACTGTTAATCTTGTAAATGCCAGTTGGGGTTAAGCTGACTTGACTTTTTTTTCACTGTCCTTGTACTTTGGGTTCAGCTTATTTGGCAAGGCTGGTTTTTCCTTGCTTATGTCTATTTCTAATGCACTATTAGGGTTTTTTTTTCTTTTTTTCTTTTTTTTTTTTTTTTTACATCCCATCAGCAATTCTCCAGGAACACTTTTGCAGAGTAGCTGTCCAGGTATAAAGGTAAGCAAAGCATAAAGTCTGTCCACAGAACACAAGGTTTTTAGAGAGGGTACAGCAGAAGTCTCTTAGGAACTGTAGATCAAGGTAAAAAAGTAACTAATGCTCAGATTATACATAAAACCAAGGTGTTTTGGACTTCATTCAGTTGAATAAATGTAACAGTGACTGATCTGTGAATGCGCAATCACTCTGTTAGCCAAATGGAGGATAAATTAGAAGGAGACAAATGACAATAGTGTTAAGGACACCAGTATTAAGGAGGTTATTTACATAGTCACTAGAGAGTAATTCATTTCTGCTTGAATTCTAAAGTGGTAGGGATTTTTTTTTAAGTAGTTGAAATTGGATAGGAGAGAAAGTGGGACAGGAAAGGAGAGAGATGTTGGTCTAATTTTAAGTAATCATCATTTATTCTTTATTATATCGATATGACTAAAATCATGTATGTTATGAAAGTTAAAAATAAAGGTTGCACCCTTCACGCATTTTACTAGAATTAAAATGTCAACATAAGGAAATATTTTTATTGACATACTGACAAAAAATATATTTTTACTGACATGCAATTTAAAGATCGTAGCCTACCTTTTGCTCTCACTTTTTTCTCCATGAACATTGCTACCTTTCCCTCCCCACCAAGACAGAAAAGTCAGGAAATCAATTATCAAACTTGTCCAAGAATTTAATTGCGTTCTATGAGTTATTCTTTTCTTTTTGCTTTCGAACTCCAGTACTTTTTACTTCTCTTATAACTTCCATTTGAAAAACCTAAATAACTTTGAAGAATAATAGCTTAAATAGTACCCTGCTCTTACTAGTATATCACCAGTCTGGTGCTCATGTTACTTGTGGTCATATTTACTTACATATCATCACAGATTTTACTGTTGCTATTTAACAGGTTGCATTTTCATATAACATCTATTATATTCAGAATATGTGATGGATATTTTATCTTTAATTACTCACAAGAACTCCAAGAGGAATGTGAGTGAATTATACCTCAAAAAATAAAAATGAGAAAATATAAACCTAAAAGACAAGGTACTGCTTACTACTAGAGTTCACAAGCACACAAATTGAGGTTCGGAAAATTATTGTTCACTAAGAAAAATACAGAAAAAAATTACTTAAAATCTAATTGAATAATAATTAAGATTCTCATTTAATAACAACAAAGCCATGTTATCTCAGAATTTCTTAATACTTACATTTTTAATAGATTGGTATATCCAAAGTGCCGCTGTTTTTCTCTGGGGAAAAAACCCTCAAAACTATTAAGAAACATAGTAAAATGAAAAGACAATGAATTATTATAGTTCTGGAAATGTGGAGAACTTTCCAAATTTAGAATCAATAAAGGTCATCCCAAAAGAAAGTTGATAGATTTAACTCTGCAATTAATAGCTTCTATATACTATTAAAAAAAATAAAGAAAACAATAAACCTCACGCCTAGCCACAGCATAATTTTTAATAGGAGAAATAGAAAAATAAACCTCAAAAGCCAATAACAGTATGGGGATTGAGAAAATTATTATCTGTGCAGTCGATGAAATATGATAGACATAATAAGTGATGTTTCTAAAGAATTCATAATGACACACTGAAGGCCATATATTTTAATATGAAAAACAAGGCAGGATTTAAAAAATTATACACACCAAATGAATACAAATATATAAAATCACTTCTGATGTTTTTAATTTTAAAAGAGTTTTAAATATACCTGTTATATGATAGCAACCATTTTAGCATTTACATATTTCTTTTTCAAGTCCTATTTAGGGAACGATCTCTCATCAAAAATTTTTTGTTGTTGTTTTAGGTTCCTTGTCTATATGTGTGTTTTTTTTTTTAATGAAATCATCCAAGTTTTTAAACTCAATTTGAAACTACTTAAACTTTCTAAATCAAATATTAAAAACAGGAAAGGTAAATGACTGACATGGTTCAAAATTTAGGAAACACAAATTCTGGTTTCTAGATTTTTGGTTTAACCCCAGGGTAAAAGCGCTTTACACCTACCTATTTGCAATTCCCTTGTATGTCTTTCTTTGAACTCAGCACCGTGTTCTAAAGCTAAGCTAAGTACTCCTCTTTCTATCAGCCTCCTATAACAAAGTGTGATTCTAAACAGAACAGATGCTAACCCAGGAGCCACCACCTCCAGGGAGCCCTCAGAAGCAGGGAGCAGAAATTATTGACTTTATGAATGCCATGAACACCAAAACCTCTGTGGTTCTGTGGAACAGTGCTTTTCACCTCACAGGGGGACAAACTTTATTAGCAGGTCAGCTGCTTAAAATAAATACAAATGAAATAGAAAAGGGCATTGAAGGCAATGATAAAAACATACCCAGGGAAACTGCACAAAAATAGCATATCTTTCTTCTTACTTTTATACTTAATTATTTCTAATTTACAAAAGAAAATTGCTTATTTGTCTAGCTGATTCTTATTACATCTGCTCTTATTTGTAACCATGTGTACCTGTTTCTTGAGTTTCTGAGTTTCGCCCCAACCCAGTAAACCTCATTCTCTCCTCTGTACAATTCTAATGCCATAATGCATCCATTGTCTTCCTCTTGTCTTATTTTATATATGTGTTTTCTATTTCTGCTCTCCTATGTTATAACCAGCAGTATCTTAGTTAAATAATGGTCAGCAACTAAGACTGGTGACTTCGGTGCCTACAGAGGGCAAAATAGGTTTGAGGATTTATCTAAAATGTCCTTTGTTTTCCTATCCCCGCCCCTGTCCCTCCGTAGATCACAACTTCCTTGCTTCTCACATTCTCTCAGACATTTTACCATTTCTTGGTCTTTTTTGTTTTGGGGGGATTTTTTTAGTATTTAACATAAACCATAAGATAAGAAAATGTCTTTTTTTTTTTTCATTTTCCCAACCTACTACATGTCAATTTACTGAATGTTGCCACCTTAATTCTTCAGTATTTCAGGACTATAATGAGTGAAATCTGGATAACTTAATTTATCCCAAATTTGAAGTAAGAGAATTATTTTCTTAAGGCAATTGCTCACCTATCTACCTGCCTACACACACGTGTACGTGCGCCCGCATACACACACACACACACACACGCACACACACACGCACACACTTCTTTTTTCTTCTTTTTTCCTCCCCTTTTCTGAGCTTCTTCTTGCTATATCTGGCCTTTCTCCTTGTTAAGATATTTCTAACCCCTTTGCACTATTATGTTCATAGTAGAACTATTCACAATAGCCAAGGAGTGGAAGCAATCCAAATGTCCATTGAACGACAGATAAAATGTGATATATACATACTATAGAATATTAGTCTTAAAAATAAGGAAACCCTGTCACTTGATACAATATGAATGAACTCTGAAGACATTGTGCCAAGTGAAAAACAAAAAACAAAAAACACCAATCACAAAAGAAAAACACTGTGATTCCACTTACATGAGGCATCTAATGTAGTCAATCAAATTCATAGGTACAGAAAGTATAATAGTGGTTACCAGGGGTTGATGGGGTACAGGGAGAAGGAGAGGTGGGACCAGAAGGAGCTGTTTAATGGGTGTAGAGTTTGAGATTTGCTAGATGAAAAAGTCCTGAAGATCTGTTTCACAACATTGTCAATATACTTAACTCTACTGAACTGTATACTTAAAATAGTTAATATGGTTCTAGAAACCAAATGTATCCCTTGAAGATGCATATGTTGAAATCAAAAACCCTGATGTGCTGACATTAGGAGGTAGACCTTTGGAAGGCGATCAGGTCATGAGAGTGGAGCCCTCAGAAACGGGAAGAGTGCCCTTATAAAAAAAACCCCAGAGAGCTTCCTCACCCCTGCTGCCAGGTGAGGAAACAGTAAGAAGCAGGCTTTCTGCAACCTGAAAAAGACCCTTCCAGACCCAGACTTCCAGCAAAACTGTGAGAAATAAATTTCTGTTGTTTACAAACCCCCCAGTCTATATTTTTGTTATAGCAGTCAGAATGGACTAAAACAAATAGTACATTTTATGTTGTTTTTTAATCAAATAAAATATAATTATAATACTAATAATAATGAAGGTATTTCTAATCCTTGCAGATGTGCTGACTTCTGTGTTACTTTCCATTTGAGTCTAATAATTGGGCAGTTTAGTTATGATAGTTGATGAACTGCCATATAATTAAGATGTAGCCTTTGCTTTAAATAAGAGCTTTTCACGTTTGTTTCCCAGCAGTGCTTTGGTTCGGTCTTCATTAAAGCACTTGCCCTACTGTATTTAGAATTATCTGTCACCCCAATATAATTGTGGACTACTGGTACCTGAGACTGTTGTTTACTCAATTTTGTATCCCAGAAGACTGGGCATATAGCAGGTGCTCAATAAATATTTGAATGACATTGCAGTAATTAAATGAGCAGTGACCTCAGCATTAGGAGACCTGAGTTCTAGTCCCATTTTTACTACTTTCTGTTCTCTTGGACATGGTTTTATTGATCTGTAAGTTGGAAAGTTTGTATTCTATCCCCTAAACTCTGTCCTCACTTTTAATTTCTGTTCTTGTACATCAGTAATTCTGAAAAAAAAAAACATCATGAAAGGCCCAGACACAAATTATTATACTTTTTTTGGAATCTAAGCCTATAAGATCTGGAATAGCTCTGGGGCAGTAACAAAATGCTTAGACAGGCAATAAAACATAATTCAACATTTTCTAATGATCACACTGCATGATTTTTTTTTTTGAGGGAGGAGGGGAAGATCATCTCCTTGAGGTACTTAAAAAAATACATTACCTTCTATAAAACTCTTTATGACCTTCTTGAAGAAATTAATTTCCCCATTTCCTATGTTTTCAGTATCAGATTACTTTTTGGGGCGAGCCGAAAAGGAAAGAATGATTCTGCTGTGAAAGCATCATTTTCTTACCTTTCTTTTTCCTTAAGAAAGGACTGTGGGCATAACATAATTTTAAGTTTGTAAGCCAGTGGGCCTTGTGACATGAAACAATCACATTAATTACTTTTCTTGAAAGTATATCTAGGACTTTACACCACATTCTGAAAACACAATTAAGTACTTTCTCTTTATCTGAAAACCAAAGCAAATGCATAGTTGTATGCCCAGATTTCCAGTCCCTTAAATCTCCAGGGTGTTTGAAAATGTCTGAAATCTCTTTAAAGAGCATATTAACATGTATCCAAAAAGTTAGACTGTAATATTATTTAACTGCTCGATTTTTCCATTATGAGTCTGTCAGCAGGAATATGTTGCCCTATAGTACATGACAAGTGAAAACGCGAGTAACATTGTTTTTCATAGACAGAAAAAATACCAAAGAAGCAATTTCTTAGCTAAAATGTCACCTGTTAGATGTATAGGGCTCACTGTATTTTGTTGCCCTGGTAACGGATGGTGTAAAATGACTCCTTTGCACTGCTCCATCAGAGTGATTGCATCCTGTTTTTTCCATCATTTTACAAGAGGCTGTTTTCATTCTCCCTTCCTGGCCATATTAAGTGTAAAGAGATTGAATTACTGTGCTGTACCCTCTCCATCCGATGTGGATTTAAGAGTTGATATTGATGTACTGAGAACTGTGTGCTTCTTCAAGAAAAAAAAAAAAGCTACAAATTATAATGAATTTGACTTTTATGTATCGACCATTCAAGAGTTGAAGTAGGGTTTCTGCACCCAAGGGATAGACATGGCCTGATCAGCATTTTTCACTTGAACGAATCCAATTGATAAAGCAATATACTCAGTGCCACTTTGCTTGATCTCCAGGTTTAACAATAGTCATGCTAAAAGTAGATACATTACTCTATAAATTTTATCCATAAAAAAAAAAAAAATGTGCTAGCCACAGCTTTCTGCGCTGTACTCCTTCCAACTTTTAACTGAGCAGGGAGAAAAGGAGGCCCACTCCAAAATTGTGCTGAGACCGTGCAAGTGTGGGCAATGTATATTTATCAGGTATGTATTCAAGACGACCAGGAGCTAGACACCACTTTACTTCCTTGCCTAAAACCACCAAATCGGAAAGCACTTCCTAAGGAAACCAGCTTCTTGCTCTCTCTTAAATGGAAAATTACTCCCCTAAGTGACACACTGCCTTATGATTATCCAACTGTTTCACTCTGTCACGACAAAAAACTTAATGACTCAAAAACCATTTGGCTGAAAATTTCATTTGTCCATAGTTGAAATAAGTGAATGATTTTTTTAAAGCAAGAGTTTTTATCAATGTACTTTGGGTAATTTTTGACCATTGCTACATAATGTCTATCATTCTACTACATGTATTTTTTTCTTTTATAACTTTGAAGTACATAGACAAAACGAGAGTGTGTGAGGAGAAATGAAGACAGGAGATTTCAAAAGAATGGGAAACTGTCTCCTGCCTCTCTCTGAGGGTGGGGGCAGAAACAATGGCGTTACCTACTTTATTTACTTAAAACATGTCATAGGAAAAAGACCTCTAGTCAATTGCATTCCTTAAATGGTAATTCCCTTTCTGAATTTTGTATTAAAGACTATTTTGAAGTCCTATCATGTGGTCACAATTTGGAGAGGCAAGAGATTCTTCCTTCACTGTCAATTTAGATAACTGTGTGTTTAGACTTTTTAAGTGACTTCAACCATGGTGATGAATGATCATTTTATTTCATAGGGGAAACATTGCAAACATTTAAATAGCTAACTAATGACCTTTTTATTGTTTGATCATTCTTACTATGTGTACAACAGGAAACTGTGGTATTGATTTGCTTTTCTATTCTTTTCTGGTAAGTTGACTATCAAGGTTCTTCATTTTAAATCAATTAGTCTCTGTATGTGTGTTTTTCTTGGTCTATCTTTTCACACTGTCTGTCTGTCTCACTGTCTCTGTCTCCCTCTTGATCTCTATCTCTCTCTGTGTCCTCTCTATCCACTACTGTTATCTACCTCCTGCTGCCTCTTGATCCAGTTTCCTAAATTGTCTATATCCCAGAAATTCACTAATGTGATGTGTCCTAGTCCCAAAATGTCCTCAAAGGAAAACCATCTCAGCTTCTAAACATAGTCATTGACTTTGTCCTGTTGCCACAATTATATGTCCTCTGTCCTTGTGAATTTCCACCATGGAGTTAGCACCTTAAAGCAATGGTTCTCTCAGTGTGGTCCCCGGACTGACTCCATTTGCAGTGCTTGGGAACTAGTTAGAAATGCAAATCGTCAAGTCCACACAGAGCTACAGAACCAGAAACTCTGAAGATGGGGACCAGTAATCTGTGTTTTAACAAGCCTTCTAGGTAATTCTAATGCTTGCTACTTGAGGAACACTGTTCTGAACCTCAATTTGTTCACAGATCAAATCTATATCACAGCCGCAATCATGGGAGAAACAGCTATGACAAGTGGTTTTAGTAATCTTCATGCCCCCTCACCACCACCACCTAAGAGTTTATTTGTTTTTATTTTATGAATCTTCCAGAGTTTAGAGAGAGCATCTTAAAGTATCTTTAAGCAAGACCAACCAAGCCATAAGTATAAGAGGAATTGAGGGGAAAATACTATCAGAATCAGTTTCTAGACTGGAGTTCTACTCATGGCCTGCTGCTAACTCTGTTATATTCTTCGGTAGCTCATGCAGCCTCTGTCTCCTCATTTGCAAATGGGAGTAAAACCATCTAAGCCATGGAAGTCATCCTAAGAGATTGGATGATAGGTGAGGATATGCTTTTTAAATTATAAAGAGCTACACAAATACAAAAAGATACTATTAATATTATAATCACTTTTTATCTTTAATGATAGCTTTAGAGTAATTACAAAGGATTTAGATAATGAACTACTGCTGAACCAAATATCTTTTTCTTCTCTGTATGCTTCTGGAGAAATCGGGGATATTTTTGGCAAAGATTTTCTCTCTCCCTCTCTTTCTCTGTCTCTGTCTCTCTCTCCCCTTTCCCTCATCCTCCTCCTCCCCACCCCTCCCCCTCTTTCTCTTTCTCTGGGTGCTGGGCTCACTGTACAAATAGCCTGGTGCATAATACCACCTGCTTGGAAGATGGTATGAAAGAGCAACCCTCATTTTGTGCTCAGTCACGGAACCAGTCCCTCACCCATATTTAAGAAAGATACAAGAGCTGCCAGGCATGAGAGCCTTGTAAATATATTTCCTTTGCAGGATTATAGGACATGGGGAAACTGACAACTACATTCAGTCCTTTCTGGGATGGGTCATATCTTCCTGGACTAAGGTGATCAAGTGAGAAGTTTCAGGGTGATTAGTTCTCTAAGATCAGAAAATTATACGTATGTGAATAGGAACACACAGCCCTCCCTCCAAGTTCACACCCTCTCCCCACCACCAACCAAATACACATATTAGAGGCAAAAATATTTAGAAAAGCCCTGTCCAGCAGAAAATAATACAAGCCAAATATGTCATTTAAGTTTTACTCAGTCACATTAAAAAGTATTTAAAAACAAGTGAAATTAATATTAAGATTTTATTTAACCCAATATATCCAAACTATTGTCATCTTAACATTAATCAGTGTAAACATTAATGAAATAGTTTACATTATCATTATCACAGTAAGTCTTTGAAATGCAATGTGTATTTTAAATGGAAAAGCACATCTCCATTTGGACTAAACACATTTCCAGTATCAATATCCACACAAGGTTAAGTGTGGCTATTGAGCACTGTATTGGACAACGGAGGTTTAGAGAATCTTAATTTTAAAATGCAGATTGGGAAAACAACAGTTTTACTTGAAAGTCCTTCAAAGTATGTTGAGCAGCCACGTCTGTTGCTAGTGTGCCCTGCTTTCTCACATTGTTCTTCTTTCCCTCTTCTCCTATTTTGACACATGTACACACTTACACTCTTATACACAACCACTCAAGGTTTACTCCTACTCTCACATACACACTCACATTTACGTACACACACACACTCACTCACACTCACACTCCCTATGCTTCCATGGGGCACGATCATCTGGACAAACTTCTCTGCCTCCATTCAGATGCTACTGCTTTCACCCATCTCTGCGGAGCGAAATCTTACTACTGCTGAACAGTAAATGGAAGCCGATGGTGCAGGTTTGGATTGTGGAATGTACTGCATTCACAGCAAATGGTACTCCTGTCCTCTCCAAAAGCCAAAGACTGAACGTCACTTTTTACCAGTTTGGAGTTGCTGCTATTCGCCATTTCCCGGATTTGTTGAGATTAAAGAGAAAGAGAAGAAGAATGAGAAAAAGAGATTCTGAGAAATAATTAGACCATCTTCTCACATCATTCCTGAGCTTTAGAGGAACAGAAGACTCTGTTTAGAGGTGCGAACCTACTCCTTCAGCTTCCTAAACATAAATCTTATTCATGTTTTGAAAAAAAATGAAAATATCTAGGGTAGCATGGTAAAACTAAAAGGTGATTAAAACCAAGGCATCTTAGAATCACTCAAAATGTTATGAACCTTTAAAAATTAGTGCGTATTAATATTACCAGAGAATGTGTAAAAATATCTATGCTGTCTACATGATGGCTTTTTTTTTCTTTTGGAAAAAAATAGCTGGTTTTTGATCAGTAGAATCTCTTTTGGAACAGATAATAATCATCTTGAGTAAACTTTACATCCCTATTACATGCCAATAGCTCTTCACCCCAACACCATGTCCAAATGAACATCATCCTAAATCCCCTTGACATGTTGACTCGTCTGGTCATACAACCCACCACCTTTGTATGCATGTACCCATGTGATGCTCCACACCAGATCAGCACTGGCTCATTTAGTCCTGCTGATT
Organism: Rousettus aegyptiacus; assembly: GCF_014176215.1. Taxonomy (NCBI): domain Eukaryota; kingdom Metazoa; phylum Chordata; class Mammalia; order Chiroptera; family Pteropodidae; genus Rousettus; species Rousettus aegyptiacus. The sequence continues at coordinate 38,136,497 of NW_023416306.1, read as the reverse complement.
TGATTCAACTAGATAAAATTTTATGGTGCCCTGTGATTGTAAATATGCCTCCCCTCATTCACAGCCTCGGAAGTCTGGAAGGTCATTACATCTTAATTGAGCAATTTCTTTCTTAGATGTCCAGTACCTGGTTGCTACATCAACCTCAACTCAGAGCAGAGCCTCTAGTGCCAGATGGTATAGAAATGTCAATTCTAAGATGACCTAGGGTCTTATTCATGAACTGAATTTTTTTTAGGATTTTAAGACAATTTTACTTGTTTTAAAACAGAGATTTGCACCTATAATGTCATCCTATTCAAAAAATAAAATATTTGGTTTAAAAGATTTCTTTTGTCCCCACACTGAACTTTTAGGGTTTTCAACAAACTTCAAAACCATGTGTTTATAGACCAAAAGAACTTCTTCTAGTTCATTCACAATATGTAAAATGTGTTTAGATGTAGATACAAGTGTAAACAGACACACATCCATACACACACACATCTTAAACCTCAAAGGAAAGGGGTCATTTCTTTCGGTCTATAAATTGCACCTATTAGTTATGTACTACACTGCTGCCATTTTGCAGAGGACCAAAACAACAAAACAAAGCAAGGTAGATTTCATTTAGAATAAAAGCTATAATATAAAAAAATGTAAAGGAAGTAATCTTTACCCAAAGCATTATAAGTCAAACCAAAACAGAAGAACATGAATAAAGGAACTATTACAAGGTGGAGAGGGAGGTAGACAGAGGTAGGAAATAGCACTGGGTGCCGTTCACACCACTACAGAATCTGTGCGGCAAATTGCTGTGCTTTAAGGAGAAGTAGCAATCAGCACCGATTGAAATATCCCTGAATGCAGTTATAATGACATTCCTCTTCTCCCTCTAGTGTCTGGCACGATAGGCCATCATCAGAAATGTGCACCATCATGCAAGGTACACTTTCTAAAGACAGGAAGACCCCTGCATGTGATCCCAAGACGAAGAGTCTTCTGTGTGTGAGGCATGTACACCGTGTCACACAGGCTCTGGCGTTCAGATGGGCTCCGTTCTTGAATAAATGCTCTGATGTTGCCATCCCGAAATTGAAACTCTTAGCCATTTTTAACAAGGGGCTGTGCATTTTTTATTTTATAGTGGGCCCACAAATGATGTAGCCAGTCTTAGGCAGATAAAATATAGCTATCCAGTTAGAGAATGGCCAATTCTGAGGTGTTTTATCCACAGCTTCCCTGAGTAGGAAATAGTAGCAGGGCAAATGAGAACGACAAACAGAACACTGTCGCGTTTTATGAGGATATTTCTGCCCCTCTTTTACCTGATTCCCAAAAGAATTGTGGGGGTGTCAAAGAGTAGTCGGCAGCCCCGTACCCCAGCTTCACATCAAATATTCACCAGGGCTGTTCTTGATTCCTCTATTGATTGGGTTGAGTTACAGAGCACCCCATGTCATGTCACATCAAATGTGACTTGATGTAACAAGACATAACATGAGCTGGTGAAAAACAGAAGGCGAATTGGAGGAAAATGTCTTTTTGTTTAAAATGCCAAGAAGGATATAAAAAACCTAGAAGAGCGGAGGTGACCATAATAAAATAATGCTGCTAAATTATAAATGATAGTCTGTGCATCTCCGGCCCTTTCATGTGTGGCTGTCAAGGCTCCACAGACGTGGTTGAGTCTTCTTGTAATTTTTTCGTGGGTTCTCATAGCAACATGCTTTGGTGTGAGAGAGTCATAGGTAAATCTTCCTCATTCAAAGGTGAGATGAGTCCAAACCTGGTGGATAGCCATTTAAAAGAAATAGTGTATGAAAGCTTCAAAAAAGGATGTTAAGGCTAATAGGCAAAAGGCCAGTTTCTTTTTGATTAGTGAAGGAAAAAAATTAAAAGTTCTATTTTGAAAACAGTTGCTGCTAGTGACTTCAAGCAAAAAGCAAGTGACTCAGGGAAGGAAAGGTAATGGGCTAGGATCACATCAACACATTTGAAAGGTATTACCTGCTTCCAGGGTTTTCCAGTGTTCTAATGTGATTATATAAAGGCAAAAAGGCATTGAGGATGACCCATTCTTCCAGGAAGAACTGCTCAGTGCTCCTGGGAAACCTGGTGCCAACATTTGCAAGTGCAGGATTCAATTTCTTCTCAAGGAGGCTTAAGTAAGTCAATGATTTTTAATCTCATTAAAATCTATTGAAAGGGGAAGAGTTGAGAAAATGATAAATTTAGGGATCTCTCATCATTCTAGATTCTTAGTAGGGTTAGAATGGTTCTGCCTGGTAGGCCAGGAAAATGATTCTATAGGGAGATGTTGACAAGATTATCATGGAGCTTAGGGCCTAGAGCTGTAGATTCAGGGTGTTCTGATATCAGATACCTTCCTGCCACACAAGGAGGAGACTGGAGTTAGCTCAACACCTGCACTCCACCAAACATGAGACCTCTCCAATAACCTGCTCTTATACTCTGGCTCCATGGATATTTGCAGAATGGAAGAGTGTTACAAGTGGAGGTTTTAGAACCAAATTACCTGGGTTCAAATCCCGGCTTGATCTTTCTTCAACTAATGTGACTGAATGAGGAGCTGAGCTTTTTTATAACTCAGTTTCATTGTTATAAAATAGGGATGATGATATAACTATCCACAGAGTTGTTGTCAGTATTCAATAGAATCAAATATGCGTTAAGCACTTAGAAGAATACTTGGCACATAGTAAGAAAATAATGAGTATTTAATAACTCTTTGTTATTCTCTTTCTGAACCACTGTGTTGTATCAAATACTGATGCTTCCAATCAGAAAATCAAATCAGTGATCTCATGGTCAGCAATCTTACTTTTATAAGGCAACATTTAGAGAATCTCTTCCTGCCAATATTTTCTCTTTAGATATGATATTGTTAGAAGGTTCCCTGACTTTACTAGAAGCTGAGTGTCCTATCAAAGCTCACAGATTGGCAAGTATAATATTTCTGATGAACCAAGGTGGCAAAATGCAAAATGGTCCAATGGGCAGGGTATTGATTAATAAATCTTGGATAGGTAACTGGGTTAATAATCCACTTTTGTCATATCCATGTTTATTCTGCCTTTGGTCAAAATGTAGATGATACCTTTTTTCAAGCTCACATAGATCATGTTAATGTTTGCAAGCTCTTCCTTCTTTTTTTGGTTTTACCGAAAACAAAAACAAAAACAAACAAACCAAGTAACAAAAACAAAAACCTCTAGATCCATGCACTCAAAAAAAACTAACTAGAAAACCAATACAGTTCTTTCACAGTGAAAAAAAAATGTGAAAGAGATGAAATTTTAAACTCACATAAACTTTTGGAATGTTGCCTTCTTTATATTACCACTGACACCACTAGAGTTATACAAAAGGAAATGAGTGGAGAATAAATACCTTTGACAATGGAGCTTAGAGAATATTAAATGTTCTATATTTAGCTTTTCCTGACTGTAAAAAAAAAAAAAAACCCACCTTAATCTACTGAAGTGGCCTTAGCTTCTAGTATGTTAACTCACATTTTAAAATTTATTGTTTCTATGGCTTTCCAATGAAATTTTAAGAGATGTGCGATGACTTTAATATTTTTTAAATGAATTTAAAAATTAAACTCTTCTGGCTTTCCTTATCACATGAAGTTAAATATAGAGGTAACTTGCAAAGAGAAGAAAGGCCACTTGACATTAGAGTCAGACAGACTGTCCTACTTGCCCAACATGGGTCTTTGGACAAGTAATTTCACTGCCCCAGGTCTCTCTTTGTCCACCTAAAGATTAGAAAAACTGTCAAGGTTATTGTGAAGATTAGAAACAACACATATAATGTATAATGGAAAATGTACTGTTCTGATGCTTGAACAACAGTTGTAGGTGCTCAATAAATACCAAGTTGTTATTATTATTACCACTACTACTACCACTGTTATTATTTTATCATCATTATCTTCACTGTTGCATCATCATTATATACCTCTACTGGTCACTCCACAACATCTTAGCAAATTTAGTTACTATTTTCAAGGGCTATAGTCTAAAATAGGATCAATACGATAAGTATATGTAATATGTTAGTGGTGTCATTCTTTATCTGAAGTGTTTCCATTAGGAAAGAGGAGAAGAGGAAGTTGTAAGCCTGTCTGGCATATGTGTTCACTTAAGCTAAGTGCTAATGCACTGACATTGGCAGCAGGAGTGGTGGACCTGCCAACCTTGTGGGGTTTCTAAAAGGGAGAGTTGGCAGAAGAGGAATTCAGATAGAGACAGGGATGCAAATAACCTTACAGCAAGCGTTGTGTCTCCTCCTGGGCACTTGGCTTATTTATAGTTCAAAGCTGATCTGAAAGGCAATAAGAAAATGACTTAATGGTACCTCCTCAGCCAGAAGCAGGCCTTGCTTTTCACCTAGAGAGAGCTCTGGACAATCTCCCTATAGGTCTAATAACTAAACCATAGCAAAGGAGTGTCATGAGGAATCAGGTGCTCACCAGGAAGCTGTTGCCCCGAGTGGCAGGCTGTATGCCTTTGCTCTCTTTTCCTGTTCTTTTCCTTCTCTCACTGAGATGTCAGGCTGGCTGTGACCCTTGGGGGAAGCCCTTGTTTTGTGAGCCATCTTGTCTCCGAACTATTTGGAAAAGATCCAGAGAAGTACAAAGTGAAATGACTAAAGGGTTGGACTAGGAACCATTAGGGTAGATTAAAAGAGAAGGTTAATTAGGCAGTCAGGAAGAGGTGAAGGTAGTTGAACAAAGGTCTTTAAGTACACTGAGTGGGATCCCACAGAGAATAAAAGGCAGTTGTGTTCTGTCTCTAAGGAGAACAGAACAAGAGGGACTAAACTCCAGGTAAAGAAGCCTAAAGCTATTCCTTTGGGTTCACAGCCCCACTGTGAGTTCCACTCCCAACATGCTTGCTGCTAAGGCGTCTACTTATACATATGTGGGAAAAAGAAGCAATGGATCACATCTCACTGGGCCTCTAAAAAGTAGTAGAAGATGAAGTTCAATGAAGAGCTGGCATAGCTCTAGGCCCATGGCAATCTCCAAAACACTCTTCTTCCAGCCTTAAAAAGGATTTTATTTTTATCTTCCTCACAGCAACCTTTTGCCTTTAACAGATCCAAAGTATAACCATGTTAAAATATGCAAAGATTAATAAGGTAATATAAAATAAGTTCACGTACTCAGTAAGTAATGGGGCTAAGCTGCTTTAATACCAGTGTTGATATGCACCCACTTTACTAGTTTCCATCTGTTTTTAGAAGTCAGAGTTGCCTCGTGGTTAGTGCTCTCGGAATCAACTTGTATCATGATATCTCTGTATCCTGAACTGACCAAAACAGCCTAGCAAGGAATACCACCTGCAGTAAGTGTATGTTTATCATGATAGTGGCAAAACTGGACTAACTTAGGCCCTTGTAGCTATAGAAGATCTCAATCTGGCTTCTTCTAAGTTGGTGTACAGAAATAATAAAGCCATCCTCAACCCCTATTCTAACTCACTCGCTGAGATTTTTTCTTCACGAAATGTCACGTTCTGCATATCAAAATGGTGACTCCTGAGTCCCCAGATGGACCTAAAGCAAAGTTGTAAAGCCAGTGAAATTTATTTTATACCTTCCCACTCATCTCAGGCAACAGTCTCCTCCCTCCTTCTTCATCATCTCCCAGTCCTGCCAACTTAGAGTGAATCGAATACCCACACGGATGTATGGGAGATAGAAGGTCAATCTATAACAGAGACCACTCTACTTGAGTACCCCTTAAAGAGCTCAGTGAATGAATTCATCAAGTTAGACCTGATAACTTAAGTTATCTAGCTTGAATTATTCATCCTCTGATAAGTTTTCATGGTGTCTATGATTCCTTAAGTATTGGAGAAGTTATGGGGGAACAGAGGTAAACAGAATAGCGCTTCCTCTTTTTTAGAAACTTGAAAAAATATCTGGTATTATATTATCTTTGTGAATAAAAAGAAAATTGGCCTGACTCAAGTGTATGGTACTGGGTGGGATGGTAGAAGATGAGGCCACAGAATCAGATACTGAAGGGCATTATCTGCCATGCTGGGAAGTGTGCACTTTGTGCTACAACCATGGGGCAGGGGCAACGGAAACCTTTCAACATGGTCATAATATAACTAGATATGCTTCCTCATTGTTCTTGTTCGTTTTTGATTTGGGGATTTTTGGTTCGAGGATTTTAGTTTTTGTTCATTTCTGTTTTTGTCTGAAGTATGGAAGATGGACTGAATTGAGGAAAATTTTATGGGAGGAAGATCAATTACCAAGCTGTGAAACATAAGGTGAGAGATGGCAGGAGCCTAAAGTACAGCATTAAAATTTGAAAGATAAGAAGCAGAACACTTTGAAACACATTTAAAAGGTAGAACTGACATAATTTGTAACCTTTGATATCTGTGCATTCAAGACAAGGGTAGCTGTGGATAACTGAGTTTTCTACCTCTTATAAAAACTTGTAGAGTATAGAGGGAAAACAAATAAAAAACCCTGAAGGCCAGCAAGTACAAATGAGTCGCCAAAATTTAATAAAGAGAAAAAGAATTATCCTTGGTGTCTTCGAGCTCTGTATCTTACTTTTAGACCTGCAAAGGTACTTGAAGAAATAATCGAACCATCAATTTGTAACCTTCTATGAGAAAACAAGATTCTGAGTTGCAACCACAACAGCTTTGTGAAGATCAAATTGTCCAGACCAATTTCATTTCCTTCTGGGCTGGAGTGACATTCCAGGGTGATAAAGGGAAAGCAATAGTTGTAATCTACCTGGAATTCAGCTAGAGTTGTGATTCTGATTTCATTTTACATGACATTCTTATTAACAAGTCAAGGAGATATAGGCTAGCTCCAAGATTGTACTCAGAAGGTGGCCGAACTGAAAGGAAAAAAATAAGAGGTATTCCACTGTGGTCCTTCTAGTTAATGTCTTTCCTAGTGGCCATTGAGGAGAGCACTAACCTTTGATCTTCATTTGGAAGAAGCTATTAATACAATTTCAAGTTAATGATAATGAGTGAGAATAATGTCCTTCCCCCTTAAACATATTTAATATAGAAAAGGGCAGGGGTTGACAATGAAGGATAAAGGACACAGGTAGAGAGAGATGGATGAGGCCATGTGAGTGAGCAAATAGCAGAAGTTATCATTTATATGAATGTGGAAGTTGGCTGAATTCCCACACTAAAATCATAACCCTATCCTTCCACCATGCTCATCAGGCTTCATGTCAAAGTTTAAAATAGGCTTAAAATATTTGAGATAAATCAGTTTGAGTTACTTAATAGTACTTGAATGGAAAAAAAAATAGTCATTTAAGGAACAAATTTTGTTTGTTCTCCATATATACAAGAATGAGGGTAGGCTTCTGGACACAGAATAAGAATTGAATACTACGTGTAAGATTAGTTCAATGTGTACATAGGTTAAGTAAGTTGCTTGGAATGATTCTAAGAGGGCTAATGGAATCTATCATTCCAGAAAGTGCTAGCCCTAACTGCTGAGTGATATCTGAATTTCTGCCATTAAGAAAAGGGAACTAAAATGGATTTAGTCACTTCTGTGAGTCAAAACACTACACATGGCCTATGTCATACACCTTCTTAGAGGACTCTGCATGGAGGCCCTATCATCTTCATACTACACCGAAGGAACTGGGGCTCAGAGAGGCCAAGTCCCCTATCCAGAGTCGTACAATTGATCAATAGTGAAGCTGGTATTTTCAACTAGGTTTGTCAGTTTCAGAACCTATGTTTTTTCCATTGTACCATACTAAAAGGCTAGTCTTTTGAGTTACTATTTTTTTATATCCTTGAGAAAGTTGGCATTTCTAGTGGTGGCTAACTCTTTACTGTTTAGCGTGAATAATTTTCAGAGAGAGAAGGGGGTATTATAAAAAATAAATAAATAAAAATAAATAAATAAAAATATAAGAACTGAACAATTGGGAGGCATGAAAGGGTGTATCTCCAAATGTAGAACAAGATGCAATTAGGGAAACTGAGAGCAGCAAAGGCAAACTCCTTAAACATGTATCTTGGCTAAACTTCGATGGCTCATCATAGAGGATAGGATAATAGAATTGGTGTAAATTCCAGTAATAAAAAAACCTCAAAAGGCCCTCCTCTCCAATACACACATACTCACACCACACCACACCACACGTCAAATATAGACACACACTCCTATTAGAATAGATTAGATTAATAGCAGCCTTAATGTAAGCTAAAACCTTGGACCTCCCCCATTGTCACTTGCTTACTTTAAAGATAAAGAGACTGTGGTCCAGAATGATGAATTTCTATATGCAGAGTCCCTTAGCTACCTATGGCTATGGTCTTCTGACTTAAATTGGGCAAGTCTTCATTCCTGGGACTATAGACTTTTTATAGTTTAGGTTCACACCTATGTGAAGCAATGGGTTTGGCCAAAGTACATTCTTTTATAATCTTCTAACTTTTTTAATCCCTGAGTTGTTTGATACCTTAACATGTAAGATAAACCTAGAAACTAGAAAGCTATTGTAGAAATTATTTGCTATTTTTGATTTTCCAAAATTCATGAATTTTCCTCTTCTCCTTGGTAAGAGCAGGCTGATTTCATTCGGGCATTGCCTCCTCCAAGTTCATGGACAAGTAGAAGAGTTTAACTATAAAAAGGTCCCTTTGATCCTGGCTGATATTTTTACTTATGACTATGTGACACAATTTGGACAAATGAGATATGAAGTGGTATTCGCTAGGGATTTCTGGAAGGGAAGTTTCCACATGCTGTAGAGAGAGCTACAAGAGGAGGCTGCCATTCTCCCTCTGGGTGGTGTGGACTTGAGGTGTGAGTTTTAGAACAACAATTTCTCTTACAATCATGTCTCTACATTTAATTTAGCCAAAGGATAAATTAAATGTAGATACAAGGGCAAACACATAGAGGTGAAGCATAGGGAAACAGAGGCGTGATGGCACTAGGAATCTCAGCATCAAATTACACCAGAAGGCATACATATGCTTGAATCATTAAGTCTCATTTTAAATTTAGGTTGGTTTTGAATAGGTCTTCTGTTACCTGCAGCATAAATATCCTAACAATATCTAGTTATATATATGAAAATTAATATTTATGTATATGATATATTTATATATGTTAACAATCATATATATGATATGTAAATTAATATTTATATATATAATTCATATATAAGTGTAAAAATTAATCCTCAGTATGGTTGGTCGACTGGTTGAACCTATATGCAGGTTCATGAGATGGTATAATCAGCAAATATAACTCAAAGCTGTCCGAGTGCAAGGCAATGTGGAGAGTGTTCGTGTTAATACAGGGACTCATTCTCTGTAGATCATAAAGTCTAGTTAAAGGAAAGGAGAATAAATTAGTGAGATAAACTAAAGGAAGATGGGCCAAGCAATACCACATATTCCCAAGGGCTTGTTATTAAACAAAAACTACTGTTTCAGAGGAGTTTAGAGGCATGAAGTGTCGCTTTGACATGGGATTATTGGGGAAGCTTTGTGGAAGAGGTGAGATTTTAGCTGGCTCTTGAAATAGAAAATGTGTGACAATAAAGGTACTAATATCCACCTGAAGTCTATCTGCTGTGTCTGTGAACCAAGTGGGAACCCCCAAGATGCAAGAACTCGACGGTTTCAGGGGAGACCACTTCCCTTACTCTAGGTGTTTCTATGTGGAGGGATTTCATTTAGAAGACATTCTCAAAGTGGGGTTTCTGGACCAGCAGCTTCACTATCATTTGGAATTTGTAAGAAATGCAAATGTTCAGGCTCTGACTCAGATTTCCTGACTCTGAAACTCAGGGGGGTGAGGCTTAAAAATCTGTGTTTTAACAAACCCTCCCAGTAATTTTGATGCATGCTTAAGTTTGAGAAAGCCCTGATTTCAGGGGGTTCTCAAAGTATCTTTTACTGGGTGTTCATGAACTTGGATGGGAAGGAAAAAAAACATCTTTATTTTCACTAACTTCTAACCAAAATTTAGCATTTAACATTGTGGGCAAAAAACTAGAGTGATATTTAGCAGTGTATGTTACCAGTAGCAATCAGAGATATTTTCATATCTCATTCCAGTGGTTGCAGATATCTCAAAATACCACTAACACTCATTGCTACTTTTGAAATTATGGTAATTATTAGGCCTGCTGCTAAATCTTATTATTAATATGTTGAACACACATTTTACTACAGCTCAAGTTTTTAAAAATATTTTGATATATGTATTTTAATATAATCGATTTTCTTTGCAAGTCTATATACTTTATTTTATGTATTTAAATGTGAATCCTAGGAAGAGGAACAGAGTTCCTTCACTGGATCGATGAAGGAGATCATGGCACAAAAAGTGTAAACCCCTGACCTACTACTATGGTAAGGCAGGTATCTCTTCCTCCTCCCCTCACTCAGCGCTCCCAGCAGGAAGAGGGCACTAATCTGAGTGGTCAGAGATATAGCAGCTGTAGGAGAAGTCTTACTCCACCCCTCCTCTTCCCTCTTGCTGTATCTGACTGTGTTTGGAGCTCACAAGCCCCCTTGTGCTCTGCGCCATGCCCTTAGGGCTCCACAGTGGTCCAGCTCTGCCCCTGGCTGGTGAGTATGTTTGTCTCATTCAGAGCTGAAGTATCCGAAAGCCCACATGGACACAGAGCTAGTGTCACGTGCTCTAGCCCAGCTTTTACCATTCTCGAAGCTGATATTTTGATATTCAACTGTCTGTCTTCTATCTGTTTCTTAATTGGTCCCAAATTCCGAACTCAGACTGGAAAATAAGCATTCTTTGTTGGCCCTCTAAAACTTTACCAGTCTGTACGTCTATCCTACCCCCCCCACCCCCCTGCCCCGGGGATATGCTAGTATTAAGAAAACAATGCAGAAAAACAAGCAGCACCAATCTCCACCCAGGAGGTTTCTTAATTATCCCTTAAGTAGCATTGGTACCAGATGCCAGACAGAAGCTGCAGAAATGTTCTTCCTTCTCAGTGTCCTCGAATCAGGGCTATAAATTAGTCGGGTCATTGCTCTTTAAAAAAGGAGGAAAATATGAGGTGATAACAGTCAAGGTCATCATTGTGCATCCAATGAATTCTGTAAACCAGCTGTAAAGATTCTTCCTTCGCCACCAGGCATAAAACTTAACACAGCTCTACAGACACTGGCTGACTTTCTATATATTCAGATCAGAATTTTTCTAAAACAGCTCTTTCCTCTTTGTCATTATTAGCTTATTAGACAGAATACAGTTAACCTTATAATGAACTCAAATAGTGCAATTGTGATTATAGCATTTAACTATGTGACACAAGAGAACATTAAGCCGACCAAAATGTTGAAGAAAGGTCCCCAAATCAGTTTAGTTCCATACTAACTTGTATTACTTGTAGAAACACTTTGCTATGAATAAGGTCCTATGGTGATGACTTTCCTTACTACCATTTACAATAACACTAGGAGTTAGAATTAACATTATCCCTCTTATATAGATGAGGACACGGAGGTTTAAAGAAGTTGTGGGAACTTTCCCAAGGTGAATGAAAGTGGTGGGGCTGAGATTTAAATCTAACCCTACATATCAGAAAGTCCAGGCTCTTAGCTAATGGCAGAAATATTAGTCTCTTCTCTTTGCACCTCTATTTTACCATCCCTTTTGCAATAGTCTTGGTTCTTCAGTTCAGAATCTATGAGTACTTAAGGTGTCTGACCGTGTATTTTTCACAAAGTACAGTAGTCCCCTTTATCCACATAGGTTACATTCTAAGATATGCGCCTCCCCCCCCCCATTGGTGCCTGAAACCATGAATAGTACTAAACTATATAGGTATAGATATAGATATAGATGATATAGATATGTAGATACACACATATATAATATGTATAGATATATATACTGTTTTTTCCTCTACATACCTATCCTTTACAACTTCTCTTTGCATAATCAAATTTCCAGCATCACTACTCTTGCGCTTTGAGACCATTATTAAGTAAAATAAGGGTTACTTGAACACAAGAGCTGTGATACCATGACAGTTGATCCAATAACCAAGATGGCTGCTAAGTGACTAACAGGCAGTGAGCCCATACAGTGTGGAGGCACTGGACAAATGTATGACTTACATCCTGGGTGGGATGAAGTGGAAAGCACAAGATTTCATCACAAGGTTTTCCATTTAACATTTTCGGGCTTCAGTTGACTATGGGTATGAAAAGGCAGAAAACCTAACAGCGGGTAAGGGAGGACTGCTCTATCTAATTTAAACCTCATACCAACCATGTTACATGAGTCATATTATCACCTCAGTTATGTAGATAAGTGAACAAATGTAGAAAATGTGAGTCATTTACTTGAGGTCAAACCATACAGTGAATAAAGCACCAGAGCTGACATATGAGCCCCTGTCTTAACCTAAGTCACAATTTTATAAATGCTGATAAATAATAAACTTTGGTAATTTATCCATAGCACCTCAGCCCAGCAAATCCTGTTGGAGGTAGCTGGCAGGGCATGTGGAAGGGTATAGCCAGCTAAACATCCCTGGACTTCCGATCTACCTGCATGTGCTGTAGAAATATTCATTTGTTTTTTCCAAATCCTAGTGAATTCTGATTCCTGTTTCAGACAGCTACTTAACACAGAGACAGCATTTCTGCACCTGGCATAAAGCCTTTTTGAAATTTTGAATGGAAAGATATATGTAATTGTCAAATCTCTGATTCTGCTGAAAAGTGAAGGCTGGCAGGACAGTCTCTGAGCAGAGGGACCCTTTGACATTTGTCAGCTCATTAGCAGGAGTCTTCCAGACACATCTCCAGCCCTTGGTGGTCAGTCACACTCAGCATTAACACAAACGACTGGCCCTGTGGGCAAAGAAATAACTTTATTCCCTCATTAAAAAATAATTGCAGAAAGAGATTGGTATACGGCCAAAATTGGGCTTGCCAGGCATAAAATGGACCGTGTTTAGTTTGGTTCCTTAAAGAATAAAAACAGCTATTTTGAGCAACAGTTGTTTTTAGCCATCCTTTTCATAGAGGTATTCGACATAATTGTGCTAAGTAGTATGAAAGGGAAACCTGCTTCAAGGCTAATAGGATAATGTGTATTATCTGGGAGACTAGAGGAGAGGCAATAATGTAATTTTTCATGCTTTTTTGTTGTTGTTCGACTAAAAATAAAAGTCTCGTTAAAGAGAGTTTTAAATGAGTTCTATTTCTCCATTTCTCTCACAATTAATTTTTGTGCAGTCCAAATCGCTTTCCAATTTGCAATTCTGATGCGTTTACCCCGAACAGGGCGGCGTGAATTGCTTGGGGAACAGCAGAGGGCAGTGCTGAGCTGGAGCTGGGGCTGAAAGCTTCTGGCTGTAAAATTGTGCTTGTTATTAAATGAAATCTTAAGGCTAACTTAGCCACAGAGGAAATTAAACTGCTAATTATGTGTGTATAAACCACTAAAAATGGGTCCAGTTGTTGCTCAAGATTTCAGAAACACCCACCTCTTCTCCTTGATTTTAAAATATGTAATTATGCCTGGAAACAGTGCCTATTAACAATTTTACACAATTAAAAAAAAATAGTTATCTGTTTGCAGAGCTCGTCTCTTTCAAAGTAAATAAACAAAGATTTGTGGTTTGAGTTTAGTTTTTTTTTTTTTTTTCTTTCAAATCATCCATGTCTTTATAAAATGTGAGTCATCCACGTTCAGGCCGTGTTAGAACAGAACAGAGTTCTAATGGATTGAAACAAGATGACCACATTATTTTTATAGCATTTTCTTTAACAACAGATTTCTATGGAGACAAAAATTCCGAAGATTTGGAAGATTTACAGAGACGCTTATTCTGATTTAAGAGGGAAAAGGAGCAATGATTGCATAAATGTGCATAAGCATTTAGAAAGGTGATGTCATTATGGATTTATCCTCATGACAAGGAAATAAAAAACAGATATCTCAAAGTAAGTGAGGCGTCAGTGACTGGCCAAGATGGTTTTACGTTCTTGGCTCTGTGGGATACAGCCTGGTAGCTGTCCATAGATGATCAGATAAGTGAAAGGGAGAGAAATCTGATACTAGGTTTTAACTAAAATATAAATACAAACTATGTTACAGTGAATAATTTGAGTAATTTGCATGGTCCAGGCCCTTCAGTTTGCAAATCATTTTTCACAGCATTTCAATCTTAGGGCCTTACTACCCGCGTGTTCCCTGTGTCGACAGCATCCCTTGGGAGCCTGTTAGAAATGCAGCATCTCAACACTAAGTCAGAATCTGCATTCTAACAGGTCTGCAGAAGCTTGGATTGCACGCTCAAATTTGAGAAGCACTATTTAAGGTCTTATCTCAGTAATTTGTTTTCTCTGAAAAGGCCATCTTTCTGCTTTTACATAGAGACAGTTCATAAAGCCTAGAACAGCAAACCTTATTTTGCATCAATTAAAAGACGTTTTTATAGTTGTAGTTGTTTTCCCCTTTGCAACATATAAAGCCTTTTGAAATCTTCAATGGATACTTTTTTTCCAGATGGTTTTAACTGGGCTTAAAACATGGCCTATCATGACCTGGAGTCTAGGAAGAATTAATACACCTGACAACATGGCATGTGCATGTTTCTTTTTGCATTTCTGGCCCTGCCAAAGACAGTGCAATGTTGTGGGTCCACCACCCCGTCCATTGACTTGGCTCTCTAGTTTATTCTGTGCTTTTTATGGGTTTCATGAAAGGATGATAATGACCTATTTTACTTATCCATCAAGAGCTATGAACCAGAAGCTTTTTTCCCCCTTCTTCGAGCAAGAAGGGCAGCGTGGCTAGGTCAGCCAATCAGAGTAATGAGGCTTTCCTGCTTGGCAAAGTGAGATTAATCTAAATCAAATACTTTCCACCTTGGCAGTTTTAACTAATTCTCTCAGCAAAGTACAAGAAATACGTGAAGCCCCCACAACCATGCAAGTCTCTTGATAATACCTTTTAAGCTTGTTAATATTTTATCCTGCTGGATTCTATAAGGGACTGAGAATAGCCTGCAACTCCTCAACCCAGCATTACAAGAAATTCAGTCTTCAGGGAGGAAGACCAAAAGTCCTGGACTACACAGCAGATGGTTTTATTCTGTGGTGATGGCTCCGACTGTCTTGATTAAATTGCTTCCCGCGTTATCTTTCTGCCTCTGTCCCAGCAATCATCAGAAGATCTAAACTGCCAGGATCCAAAGGCTGTACTGTGAGATATTCAGGCTGCATACTAGAAAGGCTTCCTTCCTTCTTTCCTTCTGCAAGATGCGTATGCTTTCCAGTGTAGATCTTCGGGGACCTTGCTGACTGCTGGACCTGGTAGAGGGCTGCTCAGGTGTGCTGTGGCTCCCTGGAGCCTGGAGAGCCTCCCTCCTCTGTAATAATAACCGGCTCAACACCTGAGATCCTCTCAACAAGACGGGCTCCCTGTATAACACAGCAGAGCTTCTCAGATGACCTCTCTCTTCCACCTTCAATGGAAGGAAAGGTCTCAATGCAGACCCAGCTTTCCTGGTTTTTCAAACAGAAACTGCGGTGGAAACAGTCCAGGTTTTATTTGACTTTGTGGGCGTGGACCTAGGATGCTTGATATTCTCCCCATACTTTTTAGTAGGAGAAAATTGTCAACAGTGATAAAAAGAATAGTCTCTGCACCCTGTACAAGGTGTTTCTCCATGAGCCTTTGGAGATTTTTGTTTGTTGGGTTTTTGTTTGTTTTTATTTATGTCAGGTTTATTGAAGTATAATTTAAATAGAATAAAAGCCATTTCTTTAGTGTACAGTTCTTTGAGTTTTGACAAATAAAAACAATTGAGAGAGAGAATATTTTCATTACCCTCCAAGTCTCTCCAACCCCTTTATAGTCAACCCCCACCTCAACCCCTGGCAACCACTGATCTGTTTTCTGTCTCTATAGCCTTGCCTTTAGTCCTGAAAGATTTATTTACTTTTAAAAAACAAAACAAAACAAAACAATAACACTCTTTTCTCACAAGAACTATCAAATCAGTGCAGTTAGCACAATAAAATGTCGTTAAAGGAGCAGTTCCTGAGTCAGAGTAATGCAGGTTCCAATCCTGGCTCTGCCCTTTTTAAAGGAGCTTTATGTGTGTGTCTTAGCACTCACACTAATTTGGGATATGTTACTTAACTTACTTAAGCCTCAGTTTTCTCATCTATTAAATGAGATAATGATAATCAGCAACAGTTATTGAATATCACTTTATTTGCTAAGACCTGTTTAAATCACTGTGAGGTGCTACCCTACTGATGTAATAATTAATTTTTACCTTTCATGTTACTTGTCACTTTCTATTTAATCTGACTGCCCACACTAGAGGATAGGGATCTTAAATCACATACATTTTATCCTCCACAACACTTATCCCAGTAGATGTCTTAGTCTGTTTGGGATACTGTAACAAAATGCCATACACTGGGTGGCTTATAAACAACAGAAATTTATTCTCACAGTTCTGGAGGCCGAGAGGTCCAAGATCAAGGCACCAGCAGGTTTGGTGTCTGGTGAGAGCCCACTTTCTGGCTCGTAAACTGACATCTTGCTGTCAACTCATGGTATAAGAGGTGAAGGATTTCTTTGGGGACTCTTTTATAAGGACACTAAATCTTTTTCAAGAGGTCTCTGCCCTCATAACTAATCACCTTCCAAGGCCCCACCTCCAAATGTCATCCTATTAGAAATTATGTTTCAACATATGAATTTGGGAGGCACACAATCAGTCTATAGCAGTATATGCACATATGTGGAATACATACCTAGAATAGAAGAATAATAAACACTCTGAAAAGTCAACATATTCACGTTTATTGTATTATTACTTCATATATAGGTATTCATAAATTCATAAATTTATATTATCGAGCTATGTTTTTAAAGTTTACATGAATGATATACTTTTTGAATCCTTTTGTGACTTGTTTTTTCCTATTTAGTAGTAGATTTATTCATTATTTAACTACTAAATAGCATTATGTTTCATGAATAAACCGGTCTATTTGTCCTTTCTGGTATCCAGGAACAGTTAGGGAGTTTCTGTGTCTTCGCTGTGCAGATGTATAAGCATTCCCTTGAGCAGAAATAATGCTCAGTAACTAGAAAGTGCTTTCTTTTAAGGAGGGAGGAAGGAGGAGAGAGGGAAGAAGGTAGGAGCTTTAGCTGTAACTGTAATATATTATTTCTTAAAAAAAAAAGAGAGAGAGAAAGAGAAAAAGAGGGCACTAAAGCAACAGAGTTAGCAAATTGTTAATATCTGCCTATTAATTCTGGGTGATGAATTTATGAGCATTCATTATATTTAGTATTCTCTATATTTTAAATTACTTTATAATTAAAAAGAAAATTAAATATAAAAAAAACATGAAAATCACCTAACATCATTCTATTCTGGAATGTATAATCATTATCGGTGGCACTGAATTTGTCTTCTTGAATTTTTCATAAATAATGAATTTTTTTCCATGACCGATGTAAGGTATTTATGACATATCCTGGTTAGTTTGATAATAAAAGGTCAAGAGTCAAGCTTTTCTTGATAAGTACTGCTTCTTCATGAATGATAACTGGACCCTGCAATGTTTTCCTGTGAGAATCCAATTGCATTTTTTTAGTGCTGTTTTTGTTTGGCTGTTGTGGTTGGAAGTGCTGAGTTTTGAGACTAAGAAACATTCACAGAGTCCTTTTAAAATAACCAGAAGAAGTTTGTATGTTAACGAGAAAAGGGGTGAGGCATCTAGCAATTCATCTCATCGAACCCTCTCCTGTTAGCAGGACTTGGCTAATATAGGACACCAATAAGCATGTTTCGCCTTCCTTTTACTCATCTTTTACAAAATAAAGGGAACTTGGCTTTGGACAGGAAATAGCTAAGCTTTGAAAATAGTTGTGAGGCTTATCCCATTCTTTCATTTTAATGACTTTCCTTGGTATTTAATCCCATCTTCCCCTTCTGTGACTACACTTATTAGTATGCTCTTCAGACAGCTAAGAAAACAAACAAGGCTATCAAAATACAGCTTACACCGAGTTCCTCTGGTTGAGGTGGCGAGCAAGCATGTTTCCCTGCCCCCTTGTGGCTTGATTACAGAACTCCTGCTGTGGTTACCCCCATGGCTTATTACTCTGCCTGCCTCTGAAATGTTGAAGACAGGGTCCAAGGTTCAGCTCTGCCACTCGTGGCAGAATAAATGGACATTTTATTAGTGACTGGGCTTTATCTTATGAAAAACATTTGCTTCTTAAGGGACTGTGGCCTCCAAAGTGCTCTTGCTCACAAATGACCTGAGATAGCATGGACTTTATACCCAGAAGGTCCAAGATTGCATTTTCCATGTGGAAAGGTTGAGTCTGCAAAATAGGTCATGAGCTAGGTGAGTGGGCACTTGAGAAAAGCCATGACTTTAGAAGGCAACTGTGTCCTTTGAGTTTGTGACATGATCTCCAAGATAAACCTTGCTTGTCAGAACCAACCGATAATTGTTTTATAATGTTTGAGGTTACATATTATCAGAGACTGTTATATGAAATTTTGAGCTGAGTGGGATGTTTAATACCATGTAGATTGAGCTACAACTTACTATCAATAAGATGTAAGGAACAAACTTTAGCGTTTAACAAAAACCAAAGAAGGATTTCATGGCTAGACTATCATGGGAGACTTTTAAGGGAGGGCATAGAGGAGAGCAAGTCAGGACACTAAATAGTTCTCCAACTATGTCAGTACCGAAGTCAATTACATGCGATCACCATTTAATTTAGTTCCTCAGAGTGTGCTCTTCCAAAATTTCTATTTACTGAGAATGAGATGCAAATGTAATCACTGCTCTGGGATTAAAAAAAAAAAAAATCATGTATATTGGATCATTTCCATTTTATGGACAGAAAAACTGAGTCACTGATGAATTAAAATTATTTGTGATAGATCTCATAGTAAATCAGTTGCAGACCAGGAAACAATTGAGAATGTCTTATGCCTTAGATAAGAATTCTTGTCTCCAGAGCAGACTTTCTCTCTGTAGCAGTTATGAACTGCTTCACTGCTTCCTAATGTGCCATGTACCTTCATCAACTTGTTCTTCTAGGCTGCTGGAGGCATGAGGTCACTGTGTCACAATGCAGTGTCAAAATGTCACAATAATATCAGCTGGGTGATGATAACAGGAATGCAAGCCAAGGGAGACAGAGACACATCAACACTTTTGTCATACAGCATATAGATGGCATTACTTTTTATATCAGTAGTCAAAAAAGGTGTTTGGAAATAACATAGAAACCAAAAAATAAACATGAATCTCTGTCTCCCTATTAAAATGGTTTATCATCGATGCATAAGAAATTTATTTAGTTTTGGCTTTTCTTCAGGCATTCATACTTGATTTATAGTTTGAAAACTGTAAAACAAGGATAAGACTGCCCTTATGCTGATACTATAATTGTGCAGATAATTTTGCACAATAATCATGATTCTAGACCTCTAAATGGTACAAATAACCAGATACATAATATCTCATAGTATAATATGTGACATATAGGTAAGATCATCTCCATTTCTTTGTATCTAAAATAAACTTAAGAAGACCTAAGAAAAGAGTGAGTGTGTGTGTCCTACCATCTTGCTCGTTTTCCATCTAGTGGTGCCTTCGCTCTGCACCCTCCCAAGCCCTATTCTACTACATGGCTCTATTGGGTCTAGAGAACATTTGGGTCACTATAAATTAGGGATGGCCAATCATGACCCCGATTTAGTCCTTCTGGAAATGTTTCTGTGCTCACCTGAATATATAGTCATCTAGGACACTTACCGCAGAGCTGCTGAAACAGATCTGATTTATCTCCCTGTCTTCCATTTTTATCCAAATTTGAATTTCACTTCCTTAGAGCAGCAATCTTGAGTAGAGATATGCACAAACCTGAGAAGTTCTTTAAAAATTCAGGTATAACCATTATAGAACTGGCAGCTCATGTATTAGATTTGGTGGTGATAGTGATGGATAGGAGAGTTTAAACTATCCCACCACATCCCAGATTGGAAATAATGATATAACACAAGAAATATCTCTACCTCAAAGACTGAGAATCACTGCCAGGGAGGTCACCATTAATGACTGGGGAGTTTCTTTCCTAGGAATGTGCTGAAGTATGAATATGTTAAAAACAGTTGCCCTTGGGTTTTATGATACTCTTGAAAGCAAGTAGAAAAAAAAAAAGACATTATACATTTAATTTATTTTTATATTATTGTAAAAAGATTTAATTATATATGATAATGTAGAAACTAAATGAATTTCTTATATAATGGAGATGATTAAGAAATATCACAAGCTTTTTTTTGTTATATTCAGCATAATAATTATGAGAAGCAAATATGTATATACAATGCTAATTTTTTTATTGTTACTTTTAGTGGCCATGAAAATGTACCACTCATATTAGAGAGCACAACTGATTTTATGATATGATAAGATAGGAGGTCACCCTATCTGCTGATCCCCTGGATCAACCATCAGATTTGTAGCAAAGTCATGCTTCTCACACTCTTCTTCTACCTAATACCTGAGTGCAGAGTGGATAATAAGGCAGAACCATTTCAGTGTGATCAGAACCTATATAGTGACTTTGGTGTAAGAGATTCCCACTGGCCTGGCTGGATCTTCTTAGAGCTGTATTGCAGTCTATAATTCTCCCTACTCTATTCTCATTCCTGCCCTCTCTCCTTGGTCTCCATGATGCAAGGATCAGACCTACATCATGGTCTGACTCTCTCTGCCTCTTCTGGCTCCCTTTCCCATATTCTCCTATTTTCTCCCCTAATTAATCTCTTGCTCATCTAATCCTATCTTTATATCTTCTTCTTGGAAGACCTGAACTAATACGCTATGCTCCAATGAAAGTACTAATTGTTTTGTGTTCTGTCACCTCTACCAAATACACGTGCATGCGCGCGCGCACACACACACACACACACACACACACACACACACACACACACCCTGGTAGATTATTTATGCTTTCCTCAAATTACCTTCTTCTTGGCTATCAGAATTGCTCCTTCTGAGTTTTTTTTCTTATGGTTTCTTACCCTCTGATGAATGATAATAAATGGTACAGTATTTTTTAAATAAGATATCCCCTTTTGAGGTTTAATTATGTTGCTGCTCATTGTTAATATAATGCTTCAACAAATAAAGATATAAAAGATCCCCAAAGGCCTCTAAGAAGAACTTCTATCTGTGGGAATTTTAGTACCAAGTCAGGGGATATTTGAGAGTAATGGCCCCTCATACCACACTCTACAGGTAACTGCTGCTTTACTTCTGTCTAATGGTAGTCATCACTCACTTCCTCTTTCTCTTTCCACTCCTGCTTCAAAAGCAGTGATGAAAGCTGGGAAAGTTTTCCCTCCTCTCCAGATTAACATGATGATGCCTTTTACATCATACAAAAGGAGAAAATAACTTTAAGAGTTGTCTTCGTTTGAGCTACATTGGAACTATGATGTGGGAGAAGTTAGAATCTCCTCGTGATGTAGTTTCATATGAATAGTCACACTCAAGCCCTACAAGGTAAGAAAAACAGATAAAAATCCTGTAGTTATGAAGTCATTGTCAATCATGATCATTCTGTAGTGATTATTTATATAGTTAGACTTTCTATATCTCAGTTAATACAGAAAATAAGCTGATACCTTAAGCTGGTAAACATCGTAAAAATTCCTGAACATTGAACCCTATAGTACTTAAGGCTTATGGCAGATGAAATAATACTTTCCAATTTTTATCAAAGTATATGTTTCAGAAAGAATTAATAATATTGAAATGGATATTGAAGAGATTGTTTAAGAACTGATATGTAAATATTTTAATTTAGGTCTAACATTCTAATTGTCTCTCTTTGCAATTTATTTACTTACTCCCGTACTGCTAAATTTGGAATACAACTTGACAGCTTCCTTTGGGTGACTGCTAATTATAGCAATTGGAAGGATAGTAAAAAGTAAATATAAAAGTGGCTGTATCTGCTAAACATGTCATTTTAAGAACTGGAGTTTCAAATGAATTTTGCTAAATAGTAGTGGGCTTTATCCGTGGTGTAATTACACAGTCTCATATGAGATTTAGTCACCCATTTTAACCATTTTGTCTTCTCCTTTGCACATGAATTCTTAACTCAGAAAGAATGCCTTTGGGACTGCTGTGAGGAAGAAAATAAATCTAATAGTGTCCCATTGGAAACAAACAAACAAACAAACAAAACCATAAACTGACCTTTTTTTATATATCTTATTATAATCTGAATCTAGTCTACCTTTCAATATTTTTTTTCTGCCATCCTCTACATGTACTTTACATACCAGCCAAACCAGACAACTCACTCTATCTAAAGGTAGATGTACTAGCCTCTGAGCCTTTGCTGATTCTATTCCGTCTTCTTGGAAATCGTTTAGATACACCCACTCAGCTCTTGGCAACCTCCGATCTACCTCTGTTTCTATGAGTTTGACTTTTAGATTCCACAGATAAATGAGATCATGCAGTATTTGTCTTTGACTTATTTCACTTAGCATATTAGTAAATATAATTAATAATATTGTATTAAATATTTGAAAATTGCTAAGAGAATAGAACTTAAATATTCTCACCAGTCACACGCAAAAAGGTAACTACATGAGGTGATGGATGTACTAACTTTGTTGTGGTAATCATTTTACAATTACATGTATATCAAATCATCACATCATACACCTTAAACTTACACAATTTACATGTCAATTATATCTCAATAAAACTGAAGGGAAAAAAATCACTTACAGACCAATTAACACTTCACATTTCCATGATAACTTCCTTGACTATCCAAGTAGGAAATGACCCTTATGTTATTAAAACAAACACAACACAGGACAGTTTACAGGCACAGATTCTGGAGCTGCACCAGTCACTCGACATTTCTAAGCCTCAGTGCCGTTGTCTGTTAAAATGGGGAAAAGAACAGTTTCAACAAATTTTGAAAATTAAGTTAGATAAATTATCATTATTATATTTATGATTTTGGTCTGGCTTTATTCCTTATAGCTTTAACGCATAATCATTTGTTTATAAGATTTATCTCCCCTAGTAGTTTGTAAACTCCTTGAGGTTAGAAATTATATTTTTTCATCTCTCTGTCCACCATAGTTATATATGAATGGTGGATGTTCAATGACTTCATTTTTTGGTACATGGATGAAACACACAGTGAATGAATTATGACTCCCATATTTAATCTCACAATAGTTAATCTTGATTTGTGGTAAAGGTAACATAAAAATAGCACCTGTGATACAAGGACAAGTGAGAAATTCACCTTTAAGGGCATCATTATGGACATACCTGGTCATGACTTATCGAAGTAAACTTTTTAAATAGCTTCCATTTTCTTATCCCTAAGTGCCTACTTTCCTAAGTGTTTTTGTGTTTGTTTTTGTTTTCATTTTTTGGTAATAAAAAATGTTCAGGTAGTTAAAAGCCAATGAGTACAAGGTTAGAGAAAGGACAATTAAAGAGGCTGACAACCAAGAAAATTCAGAGGGAACTTACTCCTAGAGAAGGATGTTAAAGCCAGCTGAAGCTATTAGCTAGCGCCTGAGCCTAGTTAAACTAACGCTGCTGATCTCCTTTCGGACTTAAATCTATTCCTCTAAACTAAAATATGCCTTGCTCCTTTGAATTTACACCTGGAAACCAATATTGAATGCTGTCCACACTATTATTAGCTAATACATACTAATATGTATCAAATATGGAACTCATATGAACATAATAATTATCTTTCTATACATGATTGGTGATTAAAAGTTTGCAGAATTCTATATGATTATTTTTAACGTTCACACCTGATTTTGTCCCAGAAGAACACATCTCTAATTTGATCATGAAAATGAATGGTAAATAGTTATGAGACAGAATTTTGCTTAGGTTCTTTGTAGATTCTATTTCTGTTGTGTGACTGTAGGGCAGAAAGGCGCTACTGTATTCCTGGAGTCTTTGTTTTCTCTTTGCCCTTATTTATGATTCTCTTATCCAAGGAAGGAGTAAACAAGCCTGCCTTAGAATCTGTATACACTCCAGTAGCTATTAGGGCACTGCAAGAAGGCAGAGTCCAAGATGAGAAAAATAATAATTAAAACATGCAATCTGTTAGTTGTTATTTGAAATAGTATTATAAAAATACAGTTGAACTCCATTCATATTAAATTAAATAATTAATTTATCATATGCAGTAAAGCTTTCTTAGAACATTTATAGATTCTCCAAATCTATCTTCTAAGTAAGGCATGCCGTGTTTTGGTATACAGGTAGCAAGAGGGAATATTTGTTTTCATGCCATCCTTCTATCCTTTCATAATTGTTTTTATGATGAGCTGTATGTGATAGTTAAACTGTTAGGGGCATCCATTTTATTTGTATGGTTCATTTCAGTGGTCATTAGGATAACTTCATTAGTGCTCCTGTGTTTATTTATTGTATTTCAATATAAAGCTCACATGATACAAATCTTTACTGCACACATTGCCTGTATTCATATATAAAGGAGACAAAATGACAGATAAGTTTCATCTTAACTTCCTAACTTTCTAAGTCACTTAATATATTGTTATAAGAATCTCTCTGGAGACTGTGTGCTCCCTCAAGGCTGGAGCCATGCATGTTTACTACTGAATGTGCAAAGCTAGGTATGTATGGTAGGTATATAATAAGTATTTATCAAAAGGAACTTCTTAAGTGAATGTATTTTGTTGCTTTAAAGAATTAGCTTATGCTAATTACCTCACTGAATGCGTGGTCCCCTTTAGGAACATTGTTAAGTGAGTATCCTGTAAGTTCTATGCAATATGTAAAACTCATTTCCTGAAATATGCAGCAAACTTACTGCAAGGCTTGCAGGTGGAAATAACTGGTAGGTATTTAATATCCACATCACATACTGTGCTAAGTGCTTTACTTGGATTCTCTTTTTTTTATCCATACATCTACCCTACTGAGGACTACTATTCTTTACCTCAGATTATAAATGAGGAAGTTGAGGTATAATTGAATTATGGTTTAACTATTGTTTAGTACTTGCCCAACAACACAGTTAATAAGTGATTGATCTTGATTTCAAAATGGGGAAGTCTGACTTTATAGCCTGATGTCTTAGTAGTCATTATGCTCTACTGTATTTTAAATAGACTCAGAAAATATAGATTCTATACAAGAAAACCAGGTGGGAATCATGTACGTTAAAGCGCACTCATTCATTCAATAAATATTTATCCTCTAGCTTTTCTGTGAAGTTTTTCAACAATCCCTTACTGGAATTTCAAAGGTGAAAAGAAGCTACTGTCCTCAATATGTTTACTGCCTTTTACAGGGTGATTCAAGATAGTGAAGATTATGCTATAGAGTTGAGCCAGGGACAGTGAAGTCACCTTCAAGGGATCCCCAGCCTGCCCAGGTTGGCCTGGGATTGCTTAGTAGAAGAACTGAGGGATTTTTGTGGAGGACAAGTAGGGTTTTCCTAGAAATATAAGAACAGTCTAGAGGAAAATGCAGGGGTAGAATATCAAGGCTGATGTGTTTGGGGTAAACAGTACAGCAAAAACATAGGATATGAGCAGAAAAAGGTCATAAATTCACCAAAGGCATTATGTACAAGTTCACGCATGCTGCTTATGGAGCCCACTTTTAAAAACTGGGCCTCTAGAGTCAAACATATCAGCCTAGCTTCATGGTCTGAGCTGGTAGAACTTGTTATCTATAAAAATATTAGTTTATCTTCTCTCAAACTCAATGACCTTTCATGGACATATTTCACATTTGATTTCTTAAGTTCTTTAAGGAAATTTTAATTAATTGTACCAGCAATTCCAGGTTGGCCAACAAAAGAAAAAAAAAAAGGCTTCATGTGCATGTTAACAATGATGGATGCTCTCTTCTTTTTCAATAGTTTTGCCAGACATGATTGATTTAATAATAGGTAGGTTTCATTTTAATGCTAGTGACAATTGGGGAGAGAGTTGGCAAAGAGAATAAGAGAGTAGTACTCTATAGCAGGTATTTAACAAAGACAGACTAAAAATCAATATTAATCTTTTGCTGGCAGCTGAAAATTTCAGACAACTTACGCAGACGAATGGGCCAAAACCTCAGTCAGTAGTACTAGTCTATCCATTGGCTTACTCTTAGACTAAATGAGAGCAATTGTTGATGAAAAATCTATTCTAGGGATTGCCAGTGTACATGTTAAATAGTCCTTATTCTCCCTTAGGGCCAGACAGTATTTCTCTCTTTGCCTTTTCAGATCTTTCTTTAATCCCATCAACTTCCAAGTAGCTAAATGCTTCTCCTGTGGGCAAAATTTTACAGGCCTTCTGGAGCTCCAGGGTTATCTGGCTCCCCACTACAGAGCAGGTGACCATGTGGGGCCCTCCCCACCAAGCGAGTGTGTCTCCTACACAGACATGATCCAAGGCTGTCCTAGCTTCAGAGAGAAGTCCTGTTGACCAAATGAAACATCAGGCATAACCTAGTGCCCAGATTTCTTGTCCTTTTCTGTGCATAGCAGTATAAGAAGTGTCACCAAAAAACAAACAAACAAAAACAAAACGAAACGAAACAAACAACGACAAAAAAAGCCTGAGGAAAATTAACAAAGAAGGAACTTCCAACTTTCTATATTTTGTAACTAGTAAGCCTTATCCCAGGATTTTATGTTAATTTACTTAGTATCTACTTTAGGGATCTGCAGGAATAGATGTGTTAGCCCTGAGGTTGGCTAGAGTGGTGGAATGCTTGTAGAAATGAACTCTGAGCCAATAAGCCTCCCAGGAAACAGAGAAATGTCCTGTGTTTTTTACCTGTTACTTGCACCTGGTTATTAGAAAGACATATGCTTAAAGTATCCGAAAAAACTGGAAAGGTACAAATGAGATTAAGACCACCCATGTAAATAGTAAACAGGAGCTCCTTGATGAGCATGTGGAATATTTATGGCCATCAAGGACAGCCACCATCCTTGTGGGAACTCGATGGCTAAGGAAGCATCCTCTTTCATTGAGAGTTCTGAAGTGTTCCCTGATCAGTACAGCATATTTATTTAAGTATGTCCTTATACCTTTGGCCTATATTAAAGGAACATACATGTTTTCCCTCTGTCTTTTCATGTCTTTTATCAATCTGATTTTTTAATCATTGTGACAATGCCCCAGAAACTCAGTTTACAAAATTATGCATTTCACATTGCTGATTAGAAAAGATCTAGAAAAATGTGGAAGTTTTCTCAAGGTCCCTTTAATAAGAAAGTAAGAGAGGAAACTTCACAATGTAATCCCCTGTAGAACTTTCTAATGTTAGAAAGAATAAAATGAGATAATTCAAATTTATAACAGGCTAGAATTCTAGGCATCAGATTCTGATGTCTACTTTACATCCTAGGAGAAGCGGATTCTTGGTCTCTCTCTGTCTGTCTGTCTCTGTCTCTGTCTCTGTCTCTGTCTCTGTCTCTCTCTCTCTTTCTCTTTCTCTCTACTCTTCGGAAGAGAGCAAACTGAAATTTTCAATTAGGAAAGCTTGCAGAATTGCAAGTCCAAAAACTAGATGGAGGCTTATTTAATTCCAGAGAACCTCAAAAGTTAAGTGGGCCCACTGTTACCAGGTTTAGAAAAGAGTGAGAAGTACAAAGCTAGATGTGTTACATTGTATATTGTCCTACACTCAAAACTGTTGAGAGCTTGGTGTTTGTATACCATGTTCCATGAGGTTATTGGGACTCAGGTCACATTCGATGAATTCATTCAGATGTCTCTGACTCCAATTTTCAATGTACCATACTCTGCTTAGAAATATTCTAGCATGTGATCATGGCAAAATAAATTAATAAGTCCTCCCTGATGTCTTCCTTTCTTTCACACCTGACATTCAAACCTTTAGGCTATATCTACACATTTATATACAGAGCCCAATCACCTCTCTATTTCTATTATGCTTCTGTAAACTATCAGTATCTCTTACCTGGATTATGCAATATCCTCCTAACTGGTCTCCCTGTGTCTCACCTTGTCCTCATATCATCTAGCTTGACACAGAAGTTTGAATGGACCTTTAAAAATGTCAGATCAAATCACTCTTTGCTCCCTACTTCACTCAAAATAAAAGGCCATTATAGTTCACCAAAAGTGATAAAGTACAGAACTCCAGGTCTCCGTCTCTTCACAAAAGCAACTAATAAGCTGGCAAAAATTGTCAGAATCAACTTTACAGAACTCTGGAATCTAGTCATAAACACAACAACTAAGAAAAATGAATAAAAAAGAAGCTGCTACAATGCAGTAAGAGACAGCAGTGTAATTTTTTAAAATAGACTAGTCTTTAGAGCAATTTTAGAATTAAAGCAAAATTGAGTGGAAAGTACAGAAAATTCTCATGTAACTCTTGACCCCACATATACACAGCCTCCTTTGTTATCAATATCCTTCACCAGAGAAGCGTGTTTGTTACAATTAATGAGCTTACATTGACACATCATTATCACCAAAGGCTTGTAGTTTGCATTAGGGTTCACTTTTGGTGTAGTATATTCTGAATTTTGACAAATATTCACTAGTATGGTATCACACAGAATAGTTTCACTGCCCTAAAATTCTCTGTGTTCTGCCTACTCACATCTCCCTTTCCTATAACCCCCGGTGATCAATGACCTTTTTACAGTCTCCATAGTTTCACCTTTTCCAGAATGTCACATAGTTAGAACCATACAATATGTAGCCTTTTCAGACTGTTCTCACTCACTTAGCAATTTACATTTAAGTTTACTTCGTATTTGACATCTATATATTTTCCTTGATGATTTGTCTATTTAGATCTTTTGCTCATTTTTTAATCAGTTTATCATTTATTATTAAATTTTAAGGATTCTTTGTATATTCTGCATAACAGTCTTTTATCTCATGTGTCTTTTACAAATATTTTCTCCCAATCTGTGGTTTGTCTTCTCATCCTCTTGACAGTGTCTTTTACAGAGCAGAAAATTTTAATTTCAATAAAGTTCAACTGAATAATTATGTCTTTCATGAATCATGTCTTTGGTATTGAATCTAAAGAGTTATCACTAAACTCCAGGTCATCTAGATTTTCTCCTATTTCTTTTTTAAGAGCTTTATAGCTTTGTATTTTACATTTAGATCTATGATCCATTTTGAGCTAATTTTTGTAAAGAGTGTAAGCTTTGTGTCCATATATTTTTTTGCATATAGATGTCCAGCTGTTCCAGCACAA
Organism: Rousettus aegyptiacus; assembly: GCF_014176215.1. NCBI lineage: Eukaryota > Metazoa > Chordata > Mammalia > Chiroptera > Pteropodidae > Rousettus > Rousettus aegyptiacus. Next base: position 38,107,152 of record NW_023416306.1, on the reverse strand, counting down.
TTTGTTGAGAAGACTATCTTTTTTCCATCATATTGCCTTTGTCCCTTTGCAAAGATTAGTTGACTATATTTCTGTGGGTCTATTTCTGGGCTCACTATTTTGTTGCATTGTTCTATTTGTCTATTTTTTCACCACTACCACATAGCCTTGATTATCATAACTTCATAGTAAGTTTTGATGTCAGATAGTGTCAGTTCTCTGACTTTGTTCTTCTTTAACATTGTGTTCAGTATTCTGGGTTTTTTGCCTCTTTAAATAAATTTAAGAATAAATTTGTCAATATCCAAAAAAATCCTGGATTTTTATTATAATTGCATCATATACATATAAATCAAGTGGAAAAGAACTGACATCTTGGTAATACCAAGTTTCCCTATCCATAAACATGGACTATGTCTTCATTTATTTACTTCTTTGATTTCTTTCATCAGACCTTTTGTAATTTTTTCATATAGAAATATATATGTAAAATATGTACATATGTGAATATATACATGTTTTGTTTGATTTATACTTAAATATTTTATTTTGGGTAGTGCTTATATAAATTGTTTTATGTTTTTAATTTTAAATTCCAACTGTTCGTTTCTGGAATATAAGAAAGTGATTCCCTTTCACATATAAACTTTGTATCCTACAACCTTGCTATCATAGCATATTAGTTCTAGGAGTTTTTTGTTGGAGATTTTTAAAAATATTTAATTCTTTTGAATATTCTACAAAGACAATAATGTCAATGCATGAGACACAGCAAAAGCAGTTCTAAGAGGAAAGTTTATAATGATAAACACCTACATTAAGAAAAAAAGAAAGATCCCCAAAAAGCAACCTAACTTTACAACTCAAGAAATTAAGAACAAATTACTCCCAAAGTTAGCAAAAGGAAGGAAATAAAAAAGATCAGAGCAGAAATAATGAAGTAGAGACTAGAAAAGCAATTAAACTAATCAATGAAACTCAGCTGTTTTTTTTTTTTGAGAAGATAAAGAAAATTGACAAACCATTAGCTAGACTATATAAAAAAGAGAACATTCAAATAAATAAACTAAGAAATGAAAGAAGAGACATTATAATTAATACCACAGAAATACAAAATATCAGGAGACAACTATGAACAATAATATGCTAGCAAACTAAATAGCCTAAAAGAATTGACTAAATTTCTAAAAACATATAGCCTACCAAGATTAAATCATGAAGAAATGCCAAATCTAAACAGACTAATAACAAGTAAAGATATTGCATCAGTAATTAAAAATCTCCCAACAAGAAAAACTCAGGGCCAGACTTCACTGATGAATTCTATTAAACAGCTAAAAAATAATGAATACCAATTCTTCTCAAACTCTTCCAAAAGATAGGAGGGAAGACTTTCTTATTCTGTCTATGATGCCAGACATATCCAGAATACATCAATTGATGCAGAAAAAGCATTTAACAAAAGTGAACGCCCTCATATGACTTAAAACATATACCGACAAACTATAAGTGTAAATGAAATTCCTCAACATAAAAAAGAGTGGTTGGGAGAAAACCACAGCTAACATTATACCCAATGGTGAAAGATTTAAAACTTCCTTATTAAGATCAGAACTAGGACAAGGATGATTGCTTTTACTACTTCTGTTTAACATTGTACTGGAAGTTCTAGCCAAGAATTAGGCAAGAAAAAGAAACATAAGATAGGGGCTGGAAGGAAGAGGAAACGGGACATGACTTCTTTATGGGTATGGGGTAGGTATCCTTTTGGGGTGATGAAAGTGTTTGGAACTAGGTAGAAGTAATGATGATGATGATGATGATGATGATGATGATGATGACAATAATAAATTCATTCATATTCAGACCCCAGGCAATGACTTGAAAGAAGTTTCGGAATGTGAAAAGAATGCCAGTAGGAGGTTGTAGTCCTGGAAAAAGAGGTTCCTGAACATGTGGTCTTGGATTCTGGATAAAATTCATACCAGAAACCAAATGGAGGTAAAAACTCTCAAATGACTTTAGCCAGCAGACCCAGGGGGTGTAGCAACCTTATGACTCAGTGAGATCAATGTTAGTGTGACTAACTCCACATCCCAAGTCTGGAGGGTTGGGACTGTCTACAAACTCCCTATCGTTTGCAGGCTCAGTTCAAAACCTGGGCAGGTCCCAGACTGCAAGTGGCAAGCATCAGTGACTCAGCCGCATGCTGCTGAGAAAGGCATGGGAACACACATAATTATAGGCCTGGAACTACAAAGTAGAATGAAGAATTGAGGTAATTACCAAAGATGTTTGAGAAGAATGGGATCTTAACCCACCACTTTCTTTTCTTATCTGGCTACTTTGGAAAATTGTTTTACTTTTGCCTGAGTCCAGAGCAGTATTCTAAATTATGCTCTGTTCTGCTGCATTAATGGATGATATAAGGGAAAAGGGTCCCTTGGAAATGCTGTGTTAAATAAATTTAAGCAGGCTTTATTACTGCAGGACTTCTGAGAGTTTGTATGTGCACTGACCAGTTGAGAAAAGACTAGCATTTGCTCAAACCTAGTTGTCTATGAAAGTTTTGGTTTGGTTTGGTTTGGTTTGGTTGTGCGTGTGTGTGTGCGCGCGCGCGCGCGTGTGTTTGTGTGTTTATTAAAATGTCTTACCATGCCAGATTGATACTACAAGGAACTCATTTTGGGAAATGCTAATTTAGATATTTTCTTCTCTTTGCTTTTAATGTAGCTAATGTCAGTGGCCCTTTCAGTTCCTGCTATATAACTGTTGAAAATAGTTGGTTACAAAGGAAAGCCCACCGAGTTTGGAATCCATGCATCCAGCAATGGGAGGCTCAAGCTAGATTTTAGACCTATCAGTCTATAAAGAGAAAACTTGTTCTGACTGCTCTCAAAAGTTCTTTCTTTTAATCAATCCGAAATTCAAAGTCATTTGTAGTGTCGATATGAGATTTCCCTATTTCATATAACATCTGAAAATATTCTATACTCCTCATCGTTCTACATAACTTTTCCAAAACCATTTAAAAAAATATTTCATCTCTTTGATTTGAGATGTCTCCTTAATCATGTATATTAAATTTTCTTATAAACTTTGGTCTATTTCTTGATTTTTCTATTTTCTTCCATTGTTTTGATGCCCCAGTACCACAGTATTTAATTACTGAGATATTTAAATTGGTTTTGCATATGATTTGACTATTTTAAAATGTTAGCAACATCCAGGGAATTAATAGAAGTAGGAGATATAGTTACTTATGGCATAATTTGAATGTAAAAAAAAAAATGTGTCTGCTGTTATTGCATTCATGTTCTGGAAGGATGAGTCAGCTGGGTGACTGTAGAATGCCACAGCTCCCCAGAAAGTTACTAAATAAAAATATATAGATGTAAATTTTACTGCACTGTAACGTGGGGGAAACTAAGTCAGAAATCTGTCTCTTCATTATTCTTCTGGACTACTAGCCAAGTTTTCATTACTATCCCGCCCACCTGGAGTCATGACATGGCCTGCTCTGACTTTTGAAATTTAGTGTTGATTCTTTCAGGCTGTTTAACTGGTTGGGTTCCCCATCATCACTTTTAAATACCTATGCCTTAGGCCACTTGTAAGTCCTGCTTAATGATCGAGGATAATCATATGAATTGGTTACAGAATTAAATACACCTATTGACCAATCTTTGTGCCCACCTTTGAATAATTAGGTTGTCCCTAACTAAAAGCAAAAGCCAAATTAATTGAAGACAAAATATGGCACTGTTTATTGCAATAAACTGGAAGCATTCTGTAACAGACAGTGAGTATGAAACATATCCTCAGGAAAATAAATAAAATCTTGCTATTATTGCTATTATCAGGAAAAAAATGAAATCTTTAATTTGTTCTTGGGATGCTACAAATATTCTCATGTTATAAATTTTGCACTGAGCTTTTATTGTAAGCGTTTAATAAAGGATATTTTCTTAAACTATATGGCTGACACCAAAAGCAGGTGACATGGAACTATTATTATTATTTTTTAAATTTCAAACAAAGTTCACCATTTTTACCTAAAAGGAAGCCTTTAGTGTTCACTGGCCTACAAGATTCTTTGGATAATTGCAGAAAGTTTTGGTAAACATTATGAAAGCCAATCACATTTATTCATCTTACATTTTGTTTTGGAAAATGTAGAAACAAGATATATACTGCACATAAAAATGTTTCCTTTTTATCTCCAGATATTTATTTTAACTTCTACCTGGGAGAGATTCAGCTAGCCCTTTGTGATGTCTGCATCAAAATATGCAAACTGAAAATTGGTTGTTAAAGTTGGAGAAAAATGGAGCCAAGCCAAAATATAAAAAAATAGACAAAAATAAGTACAGGAAGCAAATGCTTGATAAACCTGGCATGTCATCTTTCAAGAGTGAATGAAGTATTCACAAACTATATTAAAAAGAAGAGGGATATTTAAAATAACTCACACTCCACATCCTATGAATACAGACACAAATCTCAGAAGTAATTAAAATAAAGATATCAAAGGGAAGGGCAAATACCCCTGCAAACTCAGAATGGTAAAATACACACAGCCTGACCTCGGTTACCGTTGAATCAAATAAGCTGTTAATTACAAAAGGATGAACACCCTCTGGAGATAACAGCAAACTCCAGGCAGTCAATAGGATGTGATAACATCCAATACAATCAAGAAACATTTGAGTTGAGCACAGGATTATATATGAGGATTGGAGGATTAGGAAACACGGCAGTTTGGAGTCTAGTAAACAAAAAGCACAAGATGCCAGCTGAGGAAGGTATAGGAATAGGAAAGAAAGATGTGATGAATTAATCTCTAGGAAAGCAGGGAGATAATGGCCCGGTTCTGTTTTTGGCTGGCAGGAAATGAATGCGCCAAGATGACTTCTCCTGCGTCTCTAACCTTCCATTATGAATTGAGTACATGTGTGACTATAATGTTAAGAAACTCTAAAAACTATATAATTGCTGTTGATTTTTGGTTAAGTAGGAGAGTTGTTACTTTGTATTCCAAAAGCAAGGAGGCAAACTAAGTCCTTAAAATTTCAGTATTAAAATACTGTTACTCATGGTTGAGATTATAGCTGAAGGTATATTTTAAGAAAGATAAATTTATTTTGATGAACATAAGTGCCTGATACTTATCCTATGTATTTGTTCCTTATTGCTGTGTAACAAATTACACCAATGCTTAGTGGTTTAAAACAAGACACGTTTATCTCTCATTTTCTATGCATCAGGAATCCAGGTGTAATTTAGTTGGGTGCCTCTGGTCCAGGGCCTCTCATGAAGCTCCAATGAAGGTGTTGGCTGAGGCTGCAATCTTCTCAAGGCGCAAACTGGGAAGGATCCACTTCCAAGCTCATTTACATGACCGTTGTCAGCTCTCAGATCCATTCCCAGGGTCAGATCCTTTCTGGCTCTTGCATGAATTTATCAGTTCTATGCCATGCAGGCTTAAAGAGCAGAGAGAGAGAAAGAGAGAGAGAACCCCAAGATGGAAGCCAGAGACTTTTTGTTAACTAATTTCAACAGTGACAGCCCATCGTTTCTGTTGAATTCTGTTTTCTAGGAGCAAGTCACTAATTCCAGCCACACTCGAGGAAAGGGACTTATACAAGGGCATGAAGACCAGGAGGTGGAGATCATTAAGAGCAATTTTAGTGCTTTTATCCTACATCTTATTTATCAAAATTTGAAGGTTGCTATCACAATATTGAAATATTCATAAAAAGAGTTCTTTTACATTTCCTAACTAGCTCTCTTTTGCATTACAATTAACTGCTTATGGACAGTAAAGTATTATGTACTTATAAGTATGTAGAGACAAGATTAGGAGCTTCTTGTAGGAATTTATACCTTGTTTCCTTTATCTCTTCACCAATATCTAGTAGGTACTCAAGTTGACATCTTAACTCATACCTTCCAGATCTTCTTTGACCCTTTGGCAAAACCGAGCATTGTTAACCACTCTCTCCACATCTTTGGCTTCTAAGAGTACTACTCTATTCTGGTTTTCCTTCTATCTATCTGACTTTCTTCTTAATGTTCCTATTGGGATTTTAAAAAAAGGAGGGGGGTTCTATGAAAAGTAATTTCACAGGGTAATCTGATCATAAATTCCTAACAGTGCAGGTCATGGTGTGTAGTCATGCCCCAGGCCTATAACTTTTCAGTAAAAGGTTTATCTTTGCCTTAAGCAAGTACTGTCATTGTTTCTGTGCATCTAGGTTAACATGCCTTTGAAATAAGCAGTAACCACCTTCTAGAGAATCTTAACTATCCTTTAATCCAATCCCCACTTTGCTTTCCCCTACCTTTTCATAGCCTTCCTTACCTTCCCTCCTAAAATTTAAATGCATAAAAGAAGCTTCAAAACTGTTATTCTCTGGAGCATTTGAGACCTTGCTCCCTGGTATATGTTGTCATTTTGGCTCAAGTAAACCCTTATGAAAATTCTCTATAGGTTTGGACATTTCTTACATCAACAATATACTCTTCCATCTCTGCTTACCTACTGTATGTATTTTGATAGGGTTTTTATTAGCCTTTTTTTTTTTCCTATTCACTTTTTTTTCCTTCAGTGGCCTTACTCATGCCCATTATTATACCTGGGTATACCTGAATATTGATGGTCTTCAAAAATATCTATCCAGTACAGAAATCCCCTTAGTGCCCATGCATCATCCCCATGCATCCCGTAACTTGTCATTTCCACTTTATATTTTTATTCCACAAATTTTATTTTTTACCATTGTCAGCCTCTCAGGTAAAGGTGTCACAGTAAATTTTGTCCAAAGCAGAAATAAGATAGTCCTATTAGACTATCCCTTTTTCTAAAACCCCTTCAAAATGTTCTGTCTGCATTATTTTCCCTATATTTATCTTTCTTCACCCTTCCAAACCCACATCAACTGCTCCAATTTGGGCATCATTTTCTTCTCACATAGATTAAGATTGCAGATTCCTAACTGGTTACTGCCTCCAGTAGCAACAATGTCTAACTTGTCTTTGTGTCTCCGGAATGATACTTAAATGATTGAAAAGCCCTTCCCTGACTCCTTATCTCTGCGGTGATAAAATCCAAACTCCTTAGCATTGCGTGCAAGAAGCCTTATCTTCTTTACTTTCTTCTCTCAATCTACCCCACATACACTAAATGTTCTAGTCATTTGGAACCACTTGCAGGGTTCTAAAACTGCTTTCTCACACCACTGCACCTATGCACACACAGCCTTGCATGCTTTTCAGCTCCTCTCTAATTGGCTAATTCCTATTTAATTTTCCTCAAGCAACCAAAGAATTGCTAGGTCTGGAAGACTTCTTTAGATTGCCCTTTTCCATACTTCTATCCCTTCCTCCCTCGACACACACATATGTCCTACACATGTACATATGCAACATACAGCCACAGGCTGACCTGAATGCCCTTCTTCTGTCTTCTCACAGCATCCTGGACATGCCTATATCATTGCCATTACCATTTCGTGCTGTACTTATCTGTTTACTTATGTGTCTCCCCTATTACACTGAGGATAATAATCATGAGGGTAGGATCTTATATATTTCTATATCCCCAATATCTAATTCAAAGTCTGACATAAAATAGGCACATAATAATGTTATTGAATGGATGAAAACATGTATGCATGAATGAATAAATGTTGAATTCTCATATTTTGACCATATACAATGTATATTCAATTTAATATCTTTAATTTTTATGAGATTCCACACTTTTTAAGGGAAATGAGAGTAAGATTCCTAAGAAATATGGAGCTATTGCTTTGTCCCACCAAGTGAAAACAGTAGTTGGAGTCTTAGCAAATTCTTAGTTGAAATGGAGAGCTGCATTTTTTGAGCTGATTGCAAAACTGTCTGCCAAGCACGTTCACCAGCTGACCTTCTGTGGTCCTGCGCGCTTGCCTGTAATTTTCTTGGTGCTTCCAGCCACTTGGCTGCTATGTTGTGATTAGTTATGTTCAGAAGGTTCCCTCTTTTGTGAGGATGGAGAGTTTTCTCTGTCTCTGTCCAACTCTTCTCAGCTTTTGAGGACAGTTGAAAAGGGAAGTGAACCAGGATTTGAAGCTTTGTCTTTGATGAAACGATCACCTTTGACAGACACTCTCTAAAAGAATGGACAAGAGCTGTAATCAAAGACAAACTTCCCTCAACCAAATTTTAGTCCAGAGTTTCAATTGTAGTTGAGGTTCCATCATAGCAGGATTGGTTATAATTCTGTTGAGTGATTCACAGGGTGATAATAACACAGTACTGAAGTTGTTTTTGGCCTGTCTTAAGAGTTCAAATTCCTTGCAGATACCATCTTATTAACTCTCCAAACATGCCTGCATCTTAGAGGAAAACATTGAACCTATGCTCATAAGTAGGTGCTTGAGCCTGTTTCACTGCCTGGGGGCAAGACCACACCCAGTACATACTAGGAAAGTGACATCTATTCTGGTTTAATTCTGGGCCCTTAATACCTTTTATCATCCCTAGAGTGGAATCCCTGGGCTCCAATTTAAGTCTATTATTACTAACACCATTAGCCAAGCATGATGACTTAGGGTCCTAAATTCACTTGTGTGTGTGTGTGTGTGTGTGTGTGTGTGTGTGTGTGTAAGCAATACAAATATGGTGACCTAAATCTGTCTGTGCATGCATGTGTGTAACTAATGTAAAATTATAAGCTAAATTCATTTTCTGAGTTTATTTATAGAGCACTAAGTTTCCATGCCCTCTAAACCATCCCAGCAGAGAGACCATGTTAACCTGCTCCCATCTTGAATGACACTTTTTCTCTTTGGAGAGAACTAAAATGATAAGACTTCGTGGACTAGATGATTTAACTCTACCTTTAGATAGAACTCTAAAAAAGGTAATTTGTGACTAAAAACATTTCCTTCCCTGGTAGGCCACTTCTGCCCTTCCATTCATTCCCCTCCTTATCCCTACTTGTTGAGTTGTTCTCAGGGTATCTTTTTTCCTCTCCCTGTTGTGTGATGCTTCATTCATCCTGACAGACATCCTTGACATAAAATGCTACACATGTTAGTTTTACTAAATACAGCAACATTTTTAAAAACATTTGATGTATGATGAAAAATCAAATCTCTTATGGTTATGTTTTAAGCATCAACCAGCAGAGAAGAATTTTTTTCAACTGAAATGTTTTGCCTCTCTAGTTTAGAATACCAGCCCACAATCACAGAAATGCGATTTTCATCTTACCTTCAATTGAAATTGACAAAACATCTCAAACTCGCTGTATAGCCTTTCCTTGGGCCCAATTTTCTCATCTTCTTTATTAAAACCATCATCTCTACCACACATCCACCTAATTTCTTCACACCAATCTCTGACTTATATTACAAGGCACTAAATATAGTTCAAGCATTCTGATCAACAATATGCAACAAAAATATGCTTTGTGATTCAGTGGTAAAACCTGACATTGGTAAGGATGGAGAGAAGCATGCATTCACCTACTTTATTGTTCTTGATAGTGTGGTTTTAGATGTGAAAACTAGATCTGCTATGTCAATTTGTTCCAACCATGAGGGAAGCCATCCAAGGTTAAACTTAAAGATCAATGGAAATAAACTGAGTCCTTGATGGCATTGTTGACCTGCTGTATTAAACCAATCCTGAGGTCACCCCACAAATATTCTAGCCAATGAATGAGCCTCTACATTCTGTTTACATTTTCAACCAGGTTATATGTTACTTGCTTTTCAAGTCACTCTAAATGATACATATAATATTGGATATGGTGAAGGTTATAAAAAGAATAAAGCAAATCTGTATATACTAACATAAATAGAAGGCCAACACCAAAGAAAAGATAGCATATTTTTCAGTACTTCTTTTTATTTACTTTATGTTATTTGCTCCATGTTGTTTAATATTAACAAGGTTTATATTCAATTACATGTTTATTATAAAAAGAGAAATCTTAATAAGCACAGAAAAACATAAATGTTTACTGAGCACTTTACAAGAGGATGTTATACAACTTACAGCAACATTTAAAGAAATAGCGCATCTTGGAACTATAGATACGTGTTTTTAATAACTTTCAAGTGATATCAATGGCTTGCATTTATAACCTACAAAACCACACTGAAGTCACTTTAAATAACTTTGAAAATAAAGAAATACTTATGCTATATTTTCTAGATTAATGCTAGGGAGTTTTAAATGCCTGTATAATGTTTCTAACCACATTTTGAAATATCACTGCCTCAAGAAATAATGGTTTTTCTTTTTTTTTTTAACCAAAGATTATCCATTCTATTACCCTTCAAAAATTCGACCCATGTAGAATTTCCCTATTCTGTTGCCCTTCAGAATTTAAAACTCAAAGTTCTCTGTTTTCTTTGTTTCCCTAATTTTTCAGCAATTAAGAAAAGAACTAGTGTGTTAGCATATGTCTTTCAAAAAATTCTTACAATGAAGAACAAAACAAAACAAAGAAAAAACAGTGAGATGATCTTTTTCCATCCGGTAATTCACCTGACCTGCTGTCTTCATCCAAATATTTAATCCTATTCAACATACCAATCCAAAGAGAATCAGCTTCTTCTTAACAAGCACATTTGCAATTGGATACAATTGCTCTACTTTAAAAATTCTGTAACTCTTTCCCCCAAAATGAATATTTCGTATCTCACTTAACAAAAACAAAACCAAATTTAACTAATATAAAAGTTTTTGCAACTAAATAAAATAAAAATAATTTACAATCTGGCCTTTGAATAAATAAATTATAATAAGCTATATTAATACCATATATTTATATTAATACATAAATGTAAAACCATATATTTATAGTTTACTTATAAAATAATGCTCTTAATATAGTCTGTTAATTATATATAATAAAGTTATATTTATAATTTAAAGTTGCAGAAAACATAATTTTGACTGTTGAATTGGAGACTATTTCAAAGAGAACAAAAGAATAATTTGGAAGTACTGTCACAAATGGATTGAAAAATTTAGACTCTCTAAGGAAGGAGGCCAGTTAGGAGCTTATAACTATAATCCAGATCAATGCTGATTGGGCCTCTTGTAGCATGGTGGCAGTTGGAAGGGAGAAATGGAGATTACAAAGACATTTTCGAAGAAAAAATATAAAGTTTAGGAGACCATTTGTATTCTTTCTCTTGCAGAAGAAAGGGAAATCTCACAGATAACTTTTAAGTTATTGGACCAGGAAACTTGAGAAATTCTAGGTACCATTAACTGATAAAGGGAAGCTGTGAATAAGTGTCCATCAGTTTTGGGGAAAGAAGCTAAATTGAATTCTGGAGCTACTGAATTTCAAAATTGCCATGAAGTAAATAACATTATTATTACAATTTTACAGATGAAGAATTTAAGCAGGTGACAGTAAGTAATTTGTCCAGTCACACAGCTACTAAATGGTAGAGCCAGAATTTGAATTTCTTTATTGTCCCAGTGAAACTTTAAATCCCTCGATTGACACAGACCTGGACTTCTTCTTTGGAAGCAACTATAGGTGCAAAAAAATTGTAATTGACCTCTGGCATTTGTCAGCTGAGAACAGGTGTTTAAAAAGTAGCCTCATGGCCACCATTACCTGGGTTCCTGAATCAAGTAGTCATCTTATTGTAACCCAATACCCAGAATCATTATTGGTTCGAGGATGAGCACCAAATCCAAATTGAATCAATCACTGCATTTCCTCAAAACCTTCTAACTTGAAACTCAGGAGTTTCTTGGCATTGCAAACTTGGAGTTAACAGCAGTTTTCTAATTCTAAGGAGGGAGCTGTATGAAAGAATGAAGCTAGAAAAAAATGGAAATTGGGGAAGGGACTCATGGCAGCATTTGAACTTGATTCCAGTCATACCTGAGGCTCAGCTGCACTTCCTCTTTCTTATGTTTTGATTAAGTGAACTGAGTCTTTTTTCCACCTAATATATTTTAAGTTGTTTCTATCACTCAGTCAATCAACAGTGTCATAGTTGATAAAACCACACAACTGTGGGAACTTGAATAAGTAACTTAAAATCTCTGAATCAGTTTGCTCACTTACAAGTGGGAGAAGCAGACATGCACTTTTTAGAGGATCAGATGATATAAGTAAACTATCTGCTTTGCTTACTTTAAACTCACCTTCTTGCCCTGAAAAGTACCAGTCACATTCTTGGACCTTTGTCACTTCAGGTAACTACTCTTTTCCTTAGAATGGTTGATCACCAAGCGTGGGGTACACCTATCTCTCTTGAACACTGTAGGTTACCTGTTACAGGGACTTTCAGATCCCTAATTTATCCTTTCTTTCCTTCTTACCCTTTGTATAAATGTGATAAGCCAGAGTAAATGTCTGGTTGATTTCTATATCCACAGCACATGACTAGTTGCTAGCTTGAAGGAATTCCTCAGTGACTCTTTTATAAAGATTAGAAACAGCAGTTGAATTTTCTTGAAAAATGGTCATAGAACGTGATGGTCTAATTCCTGGCATATTAAAAAGTCTCAGTAAGTATTCATTATTGCTAAAAAATCCACAACAGTGACTTTAAGTTGTCTCTATTGCTGTGTTATATTGATTTTGAAAATTAATCTCAGCTTTTTTCCCTTCCTTCCTTTTTTCCTTCCTTCCTCCCTCCTTCCCTCTTTCTCTCTCCCTCCCTCCCTCCTTCTCTCTCTCTCTCTCTCTCTCTCTCTTACTCTCTCTCTTCCTTTCTCTCTTCCTCTCTCTCTCTCTCACTCTCTCTCTCCCTTTCTCTCTTCCTCTCTCTCTCTCTCTCTTTTTCTCCTCTCTCTCCTCTCGCTCTCTTTCTTTCTTCCTTCTTTCAATTTGTTCTTCCTTCCTTCTTCTTCCTTCCTTCTTCCTTTCCTTCATTCATTACTTCCTGTTCTTTCTTTCTTTCTTTCTTTCTTTCTTTCTTTCTTCTTTCATAGATTAAGAGCACAATTTGCATTCAGAATCTTAGATGCTAGATATCTTACACTTTAATCTTTCTTGTGTGCTATTATTATCTCTTCAGACCATCTCTGCTATTACTCAAGTCAACCAGAAAGGGTCATTATGACAAGAGACCAGAATTAAAGTCTTAAACATTATGATACTATGTACACTTAACTGACTTGTCAGTTTTTTGGCATAAACAATGGCACACAGTTATTAACTCTTACCAGGTGATCTGAATAAAGGAAAAAACTTCAATGATGTTTTAGTTTTAATGACTTAGTTAGTAAAAGCATGGAATCTATGAAAAATGCTGTACCTTCTTTAGGTACAAGAACCAGTATTTATGGAGTATGTATGTATTCAGTGCTCACCTATAATGAAGAATGCAAAGCAATTAGCAAGACACAATTTCTAACGATGGTTTCACTCACTTCAGCAAATGCTGCCAAGATCTTCATGGCTAATTTAACATCTTGCTTATATAATATAGGTGGGTGATATTTTCATTATTGGTTATTCATTACCTTTAATGCCTACTATAGACAGTTGCCAGGTATCATTGCATTCCATTCCAGTCAAAGGTTAGACGAGAACAACTTAAATGATCAGAACTTTAATTAGGCTGGAATTTAAGAATGACTGCAAAAAATTTTTCTTGTTTTTGAATGGGGGAGCACTTCACTTCTAGAAGTCTTTACAATGTACATTATTTCTGTTTTTGAATGGAACTATTTGCTGCCAAATTTAACTTTACTTTAGCAGATCCTGATCATTAAGCTCTTGCTTTAGAGGTAGGTTTGGATTACTTATTGTAATAATATAATCGTTATGAAAGGTTTTAATAAGTATTCAGGGCCTACTGGACAATATATTTGTTATACAAAAAAATAATCACTAATTTCAGAGAACTCTGTATATTCTTTGTATATTCTGATATCAGTCCTCTAAGCATAAAAAGTTAATTTGCCTCCTATTTTACAGATGTGAATACGAGACTCCAAGTAGTTAAGAGACCTGTCCAAGGCCCTAGGAGTGGGGAAAGTAAATCACCTTTCTACTAAGCCATGCATTATGTTATGCATTTGAATAGGCTCGGAAACAGGCAAAGTTGCAAAATTGCTGGACTATCTTATTTGACTCGCCCCCCTATTCTGGGCTATTCTTTATCCTTATACTCTTTTTTAAGCTCTCCTGACCCTGTTTCCCATGACATGCTTCTTCCTACCTCCAATGTATTTTTTATTCCCCTTCACAGGTAATTTTTCTCTGCTCACCCATACCTAACATGCTGATGTTCCTCAGAGTTCTGCCCCAAACCCTTCTCTTTCTTCACTGTATTTAATATTCCTGGAGGATGTCTTTCTGTAGTTTCTTCTACCACCTGTTTATTGACATCATGCAAATTGGATATTTTGCATTTAGACTTCTTTCCTACTTGATATTGCTGCCTCAATAACTTACAGCTACTACAAACTCAACATATCCTTAAATTCAACTTATTATATGATTTTTACACATGATCCTGTGGGAGAGAAATAAACTTTTCTTTACCATTCAATGTTCTTTCAGCTGGTTTAGTAATTAAATCAACATGAGACATATTAACAATAGACAATAACCAAAATTTCATCACATGTGTATGTATGGGAACCCCATATGCATAAGAGAGTCAGAGACCCCACATACACAAGAGGTTCAGAAACAGAAAGGGACAATAAGGTATGTATGACATTTTGAGCTAAGGACGAGGTAAGGCACCTTGGGACTTCAGAGGGTCATTGCAGGGAGATAAGAGAAGATGTTCAATAATTAGTAGTTTGCCCTGCTCTATAAATAGGTCAAAAAAAAAAAAAGATTATCTCTGTTAATCTCTTATTATGGGCAAGGCCCATAATTTAAATTCTTCTAGGTAGTTAAGGGGAGGTTAAGGGAGGGGGACATAAGTTTCTCTGAGCCTGCAGGGTCTCAGCTGCCTTTAGCTTGAAATAATCTGCATACCACAGAGGCACATCTTGGGGTGACTCATTCTCAATCCCTATACTTCTCTTCATGCTTTTCATATCTTACTCAGTGGCACCAACATCTACCTAGTTGTACAAGCCAGGAGCCTGAGTCATTTTTTGAGCCTTCTTTCTCACCTTCTATATGTAATTGACCTCCATATCCTGAGTTTTGTTTAAGAAAAAGAACTTTTCTGCTTATTTTTCTTTCATTTCTCATTGCTATTGCCATTTCGGTCCTGTCCATGTCTCTCTAGAACTTTTATTATAGCCTCCTATATATTTCCTTGCATTCCCTAATATGCTATTACTCGTGGCATTCTATTCTAATCCTCCTGCCTGGGAAAACTCCTTCTCTTCATATCCAGGAAAATAAGGAGTATCATATTCAAACTGTTTTCCTGTCTTGCAAGTGATCAAGTCTATACTTTATCATGTTCCATGTCAACTAGCAAAGCTTGTCTGGTTTTATATCAACCACCTCCTCAAGCCTCATCTTGGTAGAAAGATCTGGCAGGAGTAGCCACAAGCCAAGTGCTTAAACAGCAGTAACTACTTCAGCCCCCCTGGGTCTTGGAAGCTGCTGCACTAACTCAGCCAAGTTCCTCAGTTACAATGATTACAACATTTTTTAAAGAGTCTTTGTTCTTGATTTGTTTGAGATGCATGTTATCTAGACTTTAAAGCAACCCAAAAAGAAGACAAACAGAAATAAATACAGCTAAGTCAATGGCAGCACAAAAGTATTTTCAGGTGGAAAAATAAATGAAAACTCTTTGGCTCTTAGTAACAGTGCAAACACCCAAGATACTATCTTGTGCTTCATTCCCCAAACTTGCCCCAGGGGGATGGGGCTGGTGTGGGGCAGAATTCCGAAGCAAAGTAGCTAAGTAAGATACACAGAGTCTCAACCTTTTCTTCTGCCTTTTTTGTCCCTGTAAGTAAGTCTTCTTGTGGACCCAAAAGTAACCTCGCAGGACAATCATATCATAAGTTCCTAACTGGGCAGGTCATGGTGGTAGGCACGCCCCAGGCCCATAACTTCTTTAGTGAAAGATTTTAAGCCAGCCCTGTCCATTGTTCTTGTGCATCTAAATTAACACACCTTTGAAACTCCAGATGTAATACCCCTCCAAGGGAGTATTAAGCCTCAGGAGAGGATATAATCTTGTTAACTATCCTGTAATACAATCCCCTACCTTGCTCTCTCTCTCTCTCCAGTCTTCTTTATTTTCTCTCCTTGATTTCAAAAACATTAAAGAAACTGCAAACTGTTATTTTTTGGAACATTTAAGATCTTGCTCCCCAGCCTATGTCGTCAGTTTGGCTTAAATAAACTCATAAAAATTCTCTACAGGTTTGGATGTTTCTTACATCGACATTTTTATCTTAATGAATATTGGGTTTATAAACTCATGGGAATTTGGATATTTTCATTTTCAGGTTTTGATCCCTATACAGTTGCATAAGTCTAAGCTTAAACATTTAATTAAATAGCACACACTCTTAAATTGTTAACGCTGGAAGAAATCTTATAGATAGGCTTATTCAGCTCATTATTGAGAAAAATGATGCTCCAAGTAAGGAAACAATGGTTCTGTGGTCACATGACTAGGTGGATATCAATCAATGCTTAAATAATACTTCTGTTGGCTTCACTGTGCTTAAGTCAAAGCATTTTCTGAACTCTTATAAATTCAGCATACAAAAAATAATTGGTTTGCACAGAAAGTACTGTGAGGCCGTCGATAAGCAGGAACATTAGAGCCAAACCAACCCAATCGAAATGCTAGCTGTCTGAGTCTTTGCTCAGTCAAGTTAAATTCGAAGATCAGTTTTCTTGTATGTAAAATGAGTATAAAATTAACTATCCCATGAAGTTGTTATGAAGGTTAAACAAAAGAATGTATGGAAAATGCTTACATTGTATATAGCATAGTTTCTTATTTTTACTCAAAAAAGAAAGAAAAAAATAAGCAATAGTATAATATATTAATATAATATATTAACATATTCATTAGCTTTGAACTCTGAAAGAAAAATTAAACACACGGCTCTTAGATTTAAGGAGTATTCAAAGAAGTGAAGATATAAGCACATTATTTACTCTTTCCTTCTTTCAGGTTTTTACCGATATAAAATGGAAATTAAGGGAGCCAGCCTCTCTACTCAAAGGATTAGCCCCAAACCAGAACAGAACGATTTACCCATGTAACTACCATTTAGAAGATGAGTTTAAGGCTTTTTAGTTAATAAAATACATACATGCTAAACTATAATTGTATTATAAATAATGACTATTAAAGTTACATAAAGTGAGTATCCAGTAATAAAGAGAGACTCATGTTCATCAGGGAAAATGTATGATGGAAGGGACGAGAGATAAGCAGGGCCAAGCCTCCTAAACAAGATACAGTGAGCTGGAAGCTGAAGTTTGCAGGAAAGGAGGGACCTGATTTAATGGAAAAAGGGCATTTATATGTGGGAGAAATTATTGCACAGATTAAGGATAAGCAATCTGTTTCCTTAACAGTGGAGGAAATATTCTCAGTTTAAATGCACTGAAAATCTATTGCCTAACTAAAGGTCTGTCTTCTGTCTTCCCTTATCTTTCCAAATCTGCACAGTCAACAATTACACCCTTTGCTCCAAGGCACACCCACCCTTAAGATTTCACCCATAAATGAGGGAGTACCTTTACATATGTGCTTTGCCACCTTCTGTTGCAATAGGACATAGCAACAGGACGTAATCTCCACATGGGCTTTTGTGGGAGTTGTAATCAAATCCAATTTAAATATGTGTTTTTCCTCAATCTGCCTTTCAGCAGAAGATGAAGCAAAGAAACTACTTTGTTACAAAGTTGCAACAGGAAGAAACTAGTAATAGCAAACATAGAAGGTGCCTTTAGGTTATAGATAAGGACTGTTATTAAAAGACTCTGTGTGTGTGCATGTGCATTTTAAATAAAGGAAAAATCACAGTGAGAAATGCTTTCTTTAGCTTGGCCATCGTCGGACATTTAAGAATTTGGGAACAGCTAAGTTTTTATTATGTTTCTCATTTTAGAGCTAGAGGGAAGTGAAAGATTATCTAGTTCACTGTATTTCTAAACAAATTCCCAAGAGCCCAAAGGTTTCCCAGAGGGAGTTAGCAGGTTGACCCCCATACATGCGCATTGATTCCTGTTGTAGGCTGACTCACTAACAAACGAGAAGGATGCATCTTGGGAAGCACTTGCGACTTATAAGTGCAGTCATTTGAAGTCAAGTGTGACTTAAAAAAGAACTTCTGACGTAAAACAAGTATTTGTTTCTAGTCAGATAAAGTGAAAGATTCCCTCGTGTCAGTTCTAGGTAGTCAACTCCGAGCACTCACGTGAGGGACTGTTTATTTCCTGTCAACAAAAATAGGAATCAGCATGCTTCCTGTCCTCTGACACTCAGTTCTAGCCCACTCCTCAGTCAGGATCCCCAAATTCTCACCTATGCACCTTTCTGGGCCTTGTGGGTCCTGGGAACATCTTTTATAAATTTTAGCACCAGAAGCTTTTCTCTGCACCTCTGAAAGACACTTTTCTGATAATCACAAATTGTAAACCTAAAGCTCAGGTGACACCAATTACACAATTTCTCAGTGTAGGTAGACAAACTTCATGTCCCAAATGGGAATGGCAAGAATTTGGGGTGCCTTGCGGGACCATTTGCTAGTAACACTCCATATTACCTATATCATTATGTAGTAGCAATCCCATTGTGTGCTGTCATGACAATTTATAGTAGCTTTCGTCCTTACTAACAAGCAGTTTCTTTGAACAGGGATGCATTAATAAAGCATCTAAGCATAATATGAGTTAACTATATGTGAACCAAGAACCGCTTATTCGAGGGTTTTTAATATTTAGTTTACAAAAGAAAAAATTCTACCCCAATAAAAATTCTAAAAACTATTGATTAATACTAATTTATTTCTTCTTATGGATAAGGATACTAAAGGCCAAGGAGCTGAAGTGAATTTCTCAAAATCACACACAATTTTAAGAGTTAGAACTAAGATTATTGATATTTGGCTAAGCATTTGGTTACCTGCCCCTACTCTTCCAAACAAAACCACAGAATCTCAGGATTTCAGAGTGATACAGAATATTAGGATGCACTTAGTCCATCAGTTTTCTAACACACGGCTGAATGATAGAAGAATACTGCAATCCCAGTTTGATTCTACATTTCTGACACTACTTCGCTATGTGGGTTTAGTCTCTTTAGACTTCAGGCTGCTCAGAAAATAAGTTTGCATACACTAATTGCTCAGGTTATTGGTGAATTTTGACTGAGCAATGTCATCTGTTTGGAGTAATATTATCCCATTAACTCTTGGAAAACCTCCTCTCCGTTGATCTCCATCACTTGGTTTCGGTGGGACTAACCTCTCTGTTAATGTTTAGCATGTGTCCCAGGCTTGGCCAGTCAGCATCACAGAGTGGTCTGGGCAGTCTACCTGATCTCATTGCCATGGAGAGCCAGGTTGGGGTTTTGTTTTCTCTCCACAAGGGTGGTTTAGCTGGGGAGATATCAGCCTATGGCTGCCAAGGGCCACAGAAAATGTGCCTGTGAATGAAGTCACATAAAGGAAAAAAGAGCTACAAGATGGAGAAACCAAGTCTTCATGTCAATATCTGAGGCCTGGATCCAGCATAATTAGGCAAGAGATTCCCTCTTTTAATTTAAACTAGTTCAGGTTAGATTTTGGCCATGCTTAACCTAAAAAAATCGAGACAAAGTCCTTCGAAAAGTTAAGCATTAAAATTGCACAGATTTGTGAAGAAAATGTCAGCAATAACAAATACCCTCAGAAATACAGAGGAAGTTGTGAAATGAAATGCTCTTAAAGTAGTTTTTAAAGGCTTTCTGATCATTTCTCATTGTTTTTCTTTGTTGAAGATACCTACCAAGCTTTAGCACTTTGGAAATGAATTCCACTTTTTAAGAGAGTATCCTACTTATGTTAGCTATATATTCTTTTGCCCTAAGTTATTAGAAGAAGAAAAGAAATGAAGAAGAAGAAAGGTCATCGCACTATTGTTTTAGCAGCTTTATAAATGTATGTATTAGATTTATTCCATTAATAATTGTCTTAGTGGGTTGGACAATTTTATCATTAACTCGAGGTTTCATTCATTTACAATACCATTCTCTCATTAAATATTCTTTAAGAGGATTTCAGTTGAGTAGGAATATTTTAAATGAAGTGCCATAAATCTTTTCTCTTTAATGAATTTATTCCTTTTTACGGAATTAATTAAAATCAGTTGTGGACAAGAGATATGCAATAAACAAATACAGTAGTGTCCAGGCAAAGGTTAAGGAGTAACTGCCATTAAATGAAATGAAGCACATTCTGAAGGCAACTTGTTAACTGAGAATATTTACACTTACACACACCAACAAGAAATTCATTACTCAAAGAAATTGAACTCATCTGAGATTTCTGTCTCCTTTCCTCCCTTCTTCCTATCTTCTTCTTTTTTTCCTTCCATCCTTCCTTTTAAATGAAGAAAATTAGCTTCATTCCTTTTCCCAAACAAATCTATGATTTTGTTGAGAACCTAGGCATGCTGAGATACAAAATTGTGATAAATTCTCTTGCTTAAGCCCAGAGGCTTCATTCTTTAAAAAGAATGGTAAAGATGATAAAGAGGAAAGAAGACAAGAAGGGTGAGAGAGCTCAACTTTCAAACTAGGGGAAACCTTTTTAATTCACAAACTGGGAATGAAAATGTCATTGCCTCACTCAGAGGGTTAATCACTTTCTAATTTGAACTGGCAAATTTTATAATGACACTGTGAAATTAGCAGCATTTTATTGTGTTAATTATCTGCAGGACACTACATCATTACTTCTAATAAATGTAAATGAGATTGTGTCTCCTAGGACAATACACAGACAAGGTGAATTTTTACTGGCTATTGACAGAATTCTGGCACTGTCTTTTACACTTTTCTTCCCTTCTAAAATACTTTTAGTTTGGCTTACAATGCCAATTTCCTTGTATTTTATTTAATATAATATTTTAAAGGTCATTAAAGTTCTCCTTAGCTCACTTGAACTCATTTTCACTCAAAGCAATGGTGATTATTAAAAACCATGTCAAGTGTCAACCCAATCAACCAAAACTGAGTAGACCACAGTCCTACTACAAGAATAATATAAAATTTAGCCTTTTTTTAAAAAAAGGCATTTCAAAATATGTTGCCCATTCACTTACTGGATTCAACTACTTAACTACAGATAAAATTCTGCAATGCAGTAAACTAGAAAAATGTTGAGGTCAGTGGTAAAAAATAAATTTTTATTTTTCCTAAATAATTCAATAAATATGGAAATTAATAAATACACAGTGCCATGCCAATCAAAGTTGACAGATACTGTTTGAGACCTACTCCGAGTGAGTCACCACATGAGACTACAGAGGATGTGAAGGAAAATAACAGCAATTCTTAGCCTAAAAAAGGAAAAAGTTAAGAGAGAGAGGGAAAACAAATGTAGAAATAAGTGATAAAAGAAAAGGTATTAAAAACATACACACATACATAACATGAATATGGAAATATTAAAATTAAAAGGCAAGGGATGTTGGTCACATGCTAATTATGAATATCAGAGAAGAAGATGTCATTTGAGATGAGCTTTGAACAGTAGAATTAGGTTTTGATAGTCTGAGATAGGGAGAGGGCAGAGTGATAATGAGTGATAATTATTTCAACAATAATAATAGCTACCAATTGAACAACTACCATGTGCCAACACATTCTATACATTAACACTCATTATTCTAATAGCCTTGTAATGTTAATATGATTTCTGTTTTATATATGATGAAATTGGGGACAAGGATATTAAATATTACCAAGGTCACACATACAACAATCAGAAGAGTTAAAATTTTAAGCCATTTCTGTTTAATGTAAAATCCTACACTTTTTCCAATATAGGATGCTGTATCTAAAAGCAAAATTTATCAATAGATATTTTCACAATAGATAACCACTAAGCGTGGTACCAGAATTCTGAGGACAAAACAAAAGCAAACCTCTCTCTCTCATCTTCAGATTTCTCATGTTTACAGAGAGAAAAGTAGCTATGTATAGGTTTAAGTTAAGAACTATATCTGATAATTAATGTGAACACTTACCATCATATCTAGCATTCACTAAAAGTCATAGTTATTATTGTTGCTGCTGATTGTAATTATAGTTGGTGTTGTCTTAATTCTAAATAAAGGCAATGTTCTCATCTCTCACAGAATTTATTTCCTTCTTCATTTTAGGTAGTTGCCTACCTTTCAACTATTTCATCTTTTTCAGTCATTTTGTACATAGGGCAAGAATCAGAACTAGGCTGCCGTACTATGGTTGACTTTTACAAACTTAAGTGAAAGAAGAGATTTGAAGCTAACAACTGTACCTTTAATATGCTCAGACAAGCAAGAACTACATAGCCAGTGCCTACAGTGTTCAATGCCATTCTAGGTGACTGGCTATACAAAGAAAATAGAACATTTCCCCACCATCAAGGAAATTACTATTTAGTTGGTGAGATAAGACAAGCATGCAAACAACAATGAGAGATAATAGAAACTGGATTATAATTAATGGCTTAATTATGAAACAAACTATTATAGGAAAACAAAAGAGGGTAGACTGAAAGGGAGAAGCATATCCCATTAATGGAGGTGGGGCTTGAATTAATTATACCTTGTACGATGAAAATAAGGTTGGATGAATGGCATGGAATCCCATGTGGTTTATGTTTGTCCAAGCTTTATTACCACAGTAACTTAACTATCTTTGTTGTGAAATTATCAGAATAAATTAACTCTTACTTTAGAATTGAGCTCTACTGAGGATTTGAAGAAGGAGATTTGACTCCAGCTAAATGTGACTGTGATCATTGCAGAAATAGAAGTGTTGTGGTAATAGGACCCAACAATTCTATAGCTAGCAAAGTTGCTTTTTATATGTGAAAGAGGCATACAATGAAAATATCACTAATGTAAAATTGGGTCTAGTATCTCCGGTTATACAAAACCCCTTTGGTTAAAACTAAGCAGTGGGTGGGAATGGGTAAGGGGAAACAAAAGCATAAAAATTTTCTACTCATATTTAGAGAGAGATAATTTGCTTCTTCCTTTACTTCTTTTGCTCATTCATTTATTAGAACAAAGACTTTGGAAAACTGAAGTATCTACTATTAAAGCATCATTTTTAAAAAAGACAACCAGTTGTAAGGTATAAAACAAAATGAGGATTTTCCAACTCACTAGATAAAAATAAGAAAAACAAATCATATGATATAATAATAGTACAAATTACCATGCCGATTAACAAAATAAATATAAAACATATTCAAAGTCTGTATGTAAAGGTAATGACTTGGAAATAAAAACATTATAATAGATGTATAACTAACAGGTTAATTGACAAATGAATATCAAAAAATTAAAGTTCTCTATTAAAAAAAAAGACTCTTAGATTGGGTCAAAATATTCAACCACATACAATCTATAAGAGGCACATACGAAACAAAGTGATTCAAAAATATTAGGAGGATGGCCAGGCAAATGCAAACAGAAGGGAAGCAGGAGTGATAGTATTTATTTAAAGCAAAATGGAACCCAAGACAAAAGGCATTGGTGAGTAGAGTCATATTATGTTGATAAATAGAAAAATCAATAATGAAAATGTGTCATAAATTTGTATGTGGCTAATTATGTATGATCACAATGTATGAAACGATCATTTTTAAATATTTTAAAAAGTTGACAGTTCAGCAAAACCAACAGATTACTACTTGTCTCAGTAATTGTATAAGAGTAATGTTATTACACCATTCCACTGAAATATTTTTTAAATCAAAACATCAGGTTATAAAGGAATATGTTCAATGTATGGCAGAGACTAATTAATGGCCCAGCATACTCATTTTCTTTCTTCCTGGGCACCCAGATAATGATTTTTCCCAGCCTTTCTTGCACTTGGATGGGGGCCTTGTGGACTGAGTTCTAGCCAGTGGACTGTAAGTGGAACTAATCCATGCCACCCCTAGGCCTGTCCCTTAAACCCTCCACGTGCAATCACTCATGCTTGCTGTTCTGTGGGAACACTGACACTTGGTAACCCTGTTATGAAAACTGCAGAGCCACAGATAGAAATAGTCTGGGTCCCTAATCTTGCTGAATACAAATACCTATTTTGACATTATGCAAGTGAGACCTAAATTTTTATGATGTTTAAACCATATACCTTTTGAAGCTGAGTTTTACAGCAGCTTGCATTCCTTAACTAATATAGACAATGCTTTAGATTTGTGTGTGTGTGTGCATGTGCACGAGAGAGAGAGAGAGAGAGAGAGAAGAGAGAGAGAATACAGTGTCTGTGTTTTTACATACAGCATACTTTGTCACAATTATTTGCTCCCATGACCATATGGATGTATTTTTAATTACGTGCAGGTGAAATTTAATTGTGTTTATCTTTGAGTGTTGAGATTATAGATGAATCTGTTTTCATATTTACTCTTATTTTTCAGATTTTCTATAAGATATTACTTTTATTACCAGGAAATATTAAGCTTATTAAATTTTTAAACAAGAGAAAAAACAATCTACTTTTTCAAAGATCTTGTAAGTGTGGAGACAAGCTTCTTGTACATTAATGACTTGTGAGTAAATATACATGTCTTAAGAGCTTTTAAGAGTTTACTAATCACAGACAGAACTAACTAGTCATTCTTCCATTTATTCATCGAACATTTATTGAATATCAATTCTTTGTCCAGCACTAGGTCAGGCACTAGAGATTCAATGATATAGAAGATATGCTTTTACCTGCATGGAGAAGGCAAACTTTTTACCCTCTGCATTCACAGTCTGTTACAAGCAATGGTTATATAAACACATTATAGTACAGGGTGATTATTACAACAGTGGAGGTTAGTGATAGCCTAGACAAGAGAATAATTAACTCTGTTTAGGAGTCAGGGGTATTCTCATGTCCGGAGACGGCTGAGCTGGATTCTAAAGAATAAATGTGTTTGCCAAGTGGATAAGAAGGAAGAACATTATAGAAGCGATATTAACACAAGCAAAAGGCATAGCACTTTTGCAGACACCATGTAAATAGTATAGAATGGCTAAGTGCAACTTCATGGGAGAAAGACCTGGGAGAATATGAGACAGGAGATGGAGTTAGGTGAGGACTGATCATAAAGGCTTCATGTGGCCAGAGTGTTGTTTCTGAGAGACTATAGGTAAAAGAGAACTGTGATCGGATTGGCATGGTAGAAAGACATTTATCTACCTCAGAGTGAGAAATGGTTGAAAGAGGGGAGGCCGGAGGCTGAGTTAAAACAAGACGTTTCACAGCTTAGGCTCCATCTCATACAAGAACTGGGCAAGTGGAAGGGAGGCGTTGTCCCTCTGAAGATTTCCCAAAGCATCGACTGCAGCACAAGCACCATATGGCTCTACCTGACTCGATGATATTCTGTCACCGATCCTGTGCTTTGAGCAGCCAGATTCAATCAGCACACGGCATATACTGACATTTATTCCCTTCTCCCTTGCCACTTCCATAGAAGACAACTAACTGCTTGGATAATCCTTCCTGCAAAGTCAGGAAGACTGCAAATGACTGAAGCTAAGCCTGAGCTCCTTTTCCTGCAACTAATATTTGAGACATTTAAAAAATATATGTCTAGCGACAGGGCCCGTGTTTTACAAACTGTTAACACTTTTTGAGGACAATTAAATATTAGCTTATTTGCTACTGTGCATTTAGACAGTCCAATACTGATGTTCAGAGCTTCAATACTGCAGGTCTCCTCCCATCCACCGATTCCAATGCTGCAAAGCCTGCCATCTTGCTTCTTTCCCATTCATCGTTCAAGAGATTATAGGGCAAATCCCTTCTCCCATTACACAGCCCTTTAAATCCATTACATATAATTTTTTTTCCTCTTCTATACAAGTCTGAGGGGAAATGAACAAATTAGTAGTGAACAATAAAGATGGATTTTGTTATTACAGTATAGTAACTGTTTATAGATATACATCTTGACTCACATTGTTTATTATCATAAAGTCAAATACATGGGAGGCAAGGCTAAAGGAATCCAGATAAGAGTCATTTCAGCGTCTTAGGTTGACTGTAATGAATTACACCAGTTTGGTGGCTTAAAACCATAGAAATGTATTCCTTCACAGTTCTGGAAGCCAAAGTCCCAAATCAAAGTGTTAGCAAGGTAGCACTTCCTCTGGATCTTGCCCATACCTCCTAGCTTCTGGTGGCTGCTAGTAATACTTGGTGTCCCTTGGGTTGTGGCTGCATCACTCAGATCTCTGATTCTGTCTTCACATCACCTCCTTCTTTCTGTGAATCTCTTATAAGGACACTTGTAATTGGATTTAGGAACCACCCAGGAAATCCAGGATGACCTCCTCTCAAGTTCCTTAACTTAATTATTCTTGCAAAGTCCCTTTTCCAAATAAGGTCACATTCACAGGTTGAGAGAATCAGGTGGAGACCTTTTTGAGGGGGCTACCATTCAGCTTGCTACAGAGGTCAGGGTAAGAGCCTCATAGCCAGGAACAGTACTTGAATTCGTGACTGCTCAGGGCACTTATAAACTCTCTGAAAGCAGAAATTATGTTTTATACCTTGATTAGCAACCAGAACCTTACAGATTACATAGCAGAGGTGCAACAAAATCAAGGCTAAAAGCTTTGTTTTGTGATTCAGTAGTAGTATAGATCAGAGTCATTAAAATAGATGGTGCAGATAAACATTCGAAATCCCACCCCTTCTGAGAATTTCATTTCAGTGCATTCATCTTCTCTTAAAAAGCAGTTCTCCAGATCTTAGCAGGCAGTTTTATGTGAATTAAAAAAAAAAAAAAAAAAAAAAAAAAAAAGATGCCTTCCACAATTCTCAGATTAATTATGTTACAAAGAAAAACACTCCGTGTCATATCGTTCTTTGCTCAGATTTGTCTTATAAAATCTGGTTACCTCTTCTAGGGTAATTAGCCTGCTTATGTGAAGGTTACAAACCTTGTAGGCACCTAAAAGAAACCTTTCCTTGAAATCCTGTTCCAGCAGAAATTCACAACTTGATGCAAGAGCCCCTCTTTCACAGACACACACACATGCACACATACACACTACCTCCTCTCTCTGTTAATGACACTCCTGGTTGATTTATTGATTGCCTGTAACACCACTGGCTTTTCTCGAAGCACTTGTGATCTTCCCAGTTGTAAGTGCCGCCCTCAGTGGAAAGTTGCCCCAAACTGGGATGTTTTGATTGCTGTTTGAGTTCCCCAACTTGACTGCTCAGGGCTGAACCTTCTCAGCTTCCCTAGAATAAGCTCCTTAAGCCTTTTCCCTCCAAAGCATCTGTAAACAGTTGAAGGTCATGATTGTTCACTCTGCAAGATCGATATGCCATTAAATTGTGACAAAAAGGACTGCCAGACCATTAAGGCCTCCCTCATAGCCTCAGTAATCCTGATAAAGTGATGAGCTGTTTTAACCTCTCTGGCTCCCATTGCTAACTACGTAGAAAACTAACTGCAGAGATAACCCTTTCCGCAAAGTCAGGATGACCCACAAATGACTGATGCTGATTTTGAGCTTCTTCTCCTGTACATTTTTTCCTACCATTGTGAAGCCACCTTTAAAATACGCGTGTGTGCGCATGCAAACACACACACACACACACACACACACACACACATTTGATCCACAGTCTAAAGTCTAATATTATTCTTACAGCTATTTTGACTTAAAACTATTTTTTCCTAGGGTGAACTAGCTTCCTCATGATGTAGGTGAATAGGCCCACTGTCTAATGGTTAAGAGACAATAGTAGAAGTTTCACGGGGACTGAAAATGACACAGGGATACTTTACCCCAAACAAATGAGATTTGCCTAAGTTGGATCAATCTTAGGCATATAGTTAGTTCACAGCAGGGAAGTTGTTAAATTTCTGTCTATTTTATTTTCTTAGCAGTAAAAGGTGAAGAGAAAGGGAGAGGTTTTGATAGAATTGAGGGGGGAGGGAAGATGACTTTTGTGAACTAAAAATAATTTTAATGAAACTAAGCATTCTGGAAACTATTTTAAAACTAAATCTAGACCAAGCAAGTGTTGCTCGACTTTACATGGTGAGCTCATTTATTATTGGAAAAATGTTAATTTCATCCAGCTAACACTAACATCAACTGCTACTATGAACTGATATCCAATGTGTTTGAAAAGTTCATGATTGTTTAGCTGGATAAAGTTGATCTCACCCTCTTTACTAATACTAAAGTTATCTGATATCTAAAACATATTTTTACATTATTGTTTCCAGTTTAGAAGTTCTTTGCCAGGCATGTTGGCTTTTGTAAACTAATGTAATCATAGTTCGGTGTTTAGACTTTCTAATGTCTGATGTGTACATGCATGCACTTGCATACACACATACACATAAAACACTAGCGTTGTCTTTTCTGCACTATTCAAAAAAAATAAACACATTATCTGGGTTGCAAAATCAAGTTTAAAAAGTTAGATCTTGAGTACCTCACTTTATTGTTATTTTTTTTTGTCTTAAACTTTTTAGATTATTAAATCTAGAAAGAGCTAAAGGCTGTTACCCCAAACATAGTTAGTAAAATATACCTCTATTTCAGTTTCCAAGGCTTTGTTGATGGTTCATCAGCTAATTGCAGACAGGACTTCCTGGGCACAAATATCTGTTCATTTACTTTATTTTCTATTTTGCTGATTTGCAAGCCTGAATTTGCTGGGAAATCATCACCTTGATTCAGGCTTGGCCCTAAATAGCTTCTTATGTCAATATAACTTACTTTCAGATAAAAAACCAAACACTTGAAACCAGTAGGAGTTGCAAGTAGTAAACAGAAAGAAAACAGGCTTGATATCTGCTGAGCCCATTAGTTCTCACCTGCATGTCTGTCTGCCACATTATCGATGGAATAATCTAGGAGGGCACAAGTACAAGAATTAAGCTTCAGGTCGATGACATCATTCACTGATCTACCAGCAAAGCACGATAAGTGGTATATTAGCTTAAAATCTCCTACATGCTGCTCAGACATCATTGCATAGGTTCTGAAATCAGGCAAACGGACCCTGCTAAATGGTACCAAAAGCTAAAGGATTTTTTTCTGCTTTGACTTATTTGAACCCCCAAATTAATTCTGAATTTAGATTTTGTGGCTTTGAATTGTCTCTGCAGATCCTGCATGCGACATGAGATGAGTTAAATGGATAATGATGACTTAATGAAACAGAAGATATATTATCTCTCCCTTTACCCTAAATCATGTCTAGATGCATATTACTCTTTAACATATTAAATATGTGTGGTGTGCCTACTACGTGTCCTACAGTTTGCTAAATTTCTGAGGCTATGGTAATGAGCAATATCAAGCAGCTTCTATGCTTGTTGGATAAGTATATCTCTCTTTAAGAGCTTCTATTATATTATAGCAGGGGATTTAGGGCAGTAAGACTTGTAATAGCACTGCCTTTTCCGACAGCTTTAATCCTTTGTACTAGATGTTTGAATTCTGATTCAGGTGAGTTACCACTGATCACAGAATTTAGGGAACAGACAGATGTCCCTGAAGCCATTTTCAGAGTACCTTGCCTGCCGATAATAACTTTTGTTCTTTCTTTCACTTACTTTGAGTCTGATTTCTCCATTACAAGTGAATTAATTACCCTTTGGTCTAAACCACTGCCGATGTAGATCCATGCTGCATTTGGTACGAAAGGCTGGTTGCCAAGCGCACATTAGGAAGTGAATTTATCTATCACTCTCACTCAAGAACGGCATCATGGACTCCTGGCCTATTCATTCAGAGATGCTTCAAAAATCAGAAATCCTTTAGCAGGAAAATATTTACTCGTTGAATCAATTACCTCACATTCAGATATATTATTTGAAGATATAATTTACTACACATTAGAAGGAAAGATAGGAGAAAGAAAAGGAGGAAAATGTGGCTGGAACAGAGAAACATCTTGGCACAGACAGAATAAGCATAGCCACCAAATCATTCCAAGGATAGTGGTGCAGATTATTTATCTTACCATACTCTCCCCTCCATTGTTTGGGATGGAAAAACTTGAAAATTTAAAATTCTGTATTTATATTCTCCTTGGGAGGTATGGAGGATTCTGATAAATGTGTTTGGCTGACTCCAGGAAATCTGCCTCTTTAGGTTGCATCACACCCAGCTGTTTGCATTAAAGTCCATCCAATTTGATTTTCATTTGTCAAACTGATCCCTTTGATGTGAAAATTACTCTCTCCTTTGCATTTAGTCTTTAAGAGTTTCCAGCTGCTGTTGGCTCTGTAGTTGCCTCGAGGTCTTAAGCCAGCCTTGGGTCATACTGTTCTGCTTTGCAGTTGTCTAAACTATAAGTAGGTGACCTCATTCATCTTGATGACCTAACTTGAGACATTTATCCAAGACTTCTTGCGAGCTGCTGTTCTTGAAGGTTCTCTTGCATTGTGCTCACCCTCTGGTAACCAGCCTCAGCTCTGTCTATTTCTGTCTGAGAGCATGCAATTCATACCAACATCTTTTGTTCACTTGTATAGAGAATGTGTTCCCTTCCCTTTGGAATCACTTGTTGTCACCTAATTTACAATGTTTCTTTTTCTCCTTCTTAGTATTGAATGTCACAAATTGGTTTGGAGATGCCAAGTAGACCACAGAATGTTGAATCAACATTTAAAGAGCTCTTCAATATCACAATGTTCAGTTCTATTTCTTGGGATTCTTTATGAGAGAGATGTCTATTGTCATCTTTTTTTGTTGTTGTTGTTATAAAGGAGGAAATCAGGAGATTAGGTAAAATGTTAGATTCCCCCCCTCGCCCTTAATAACTATCTAGGCCAGACTTTCTGTGTGGTTTTATCCAATACTTTTTCATCTACTTGCCCGTCTCTTTCCATCTCTCTCTCTCTCTCTCTCTCTCTCTCTCTCTCTCTCTCTCTCTCTCTCTTTCTCTCATCCATCTCTTGTCTCTCTCTCTCATCCACCTCTCTAAAGAGAATATGAATTACCTATATTCTAATCTTTGTCCCATTATCAATTTTTTTTTAGTTTATCACCAACCTGAAATGTGTTGGGTTAATTTTTTGTCCTCTGAGAATGTTTTCTTCATTTGTAAATAGAAGCTGATACTTCCATTTCGGAGTTGTTATAAAAATCAAAGAAAATCACAAGAAAAAATTATCATTCTGACTATACATAGTAGAGGTATAAGAAAGGACAATTTTTTTCTTCTTCTCTTACTATAAAGGTAGCACTGGACCAAAAAAGTTATTAGAAAAAAATAAAATTACTGATTCACCTGGCATAACTTTTTATGAATTGAAAAATCATCTCTTTGGAAAACAATTGAGTCCGATCATGTGTGAATTTTCTTTTAAGACTAACTTCTTCCCCCCAGACTCTAATGTATTGGTTACTTTTGCTGCTGTAACAATTTGCCACATATTGAGTGGCTTAAAACAGCCCAGATTTATCATCTTGCAGTTCTGCAGGTCAAAAGTCCAAAATGGGTTGGCAGGGCTGCATTCCTTTTGGAGACTCTAGGGGAGAATCTGTTTCCTTGTCTTTTCCAGCTTCTAGAGGCTGCCCACACTCCTTGCCTATGGCCTCATCACTTCTACCTTTGTTTTGATTGTCTCATCTCCTTCTCTGACTCTGCTGCGTCTTTAATTTTTTTTCCTTACAAGGATTCTCGTGATTACATTAGACCCACCTAGATAACACGGTATAATTTCCCCACATCAAGATTCTTAAACTTACTTAACAGCAAAATCCTCTTTACCATGTAAAGTACCATACACAGGTTCTGGGAATTAGGACATGAACATTTTTGGGAGGCCATTATTCTGCCTACCATGACTTAGAAAAACCTTCCAAAATGCTTTAAGGTTGAAAGTCTACTCTTCATCACTCCTGTGAGTTGAAATTCATTTTCATTCACTATTTCTACATCCTTTACCTTATTATTGATATTTTCAGTTACTGAAATCTAATAAGGCAGATAATCGTTCTGTTGTTTGAGATAAAAATGCAACAAACAATGACTTTTTTGATACTTCATTCTTTCTTATAACCCCTACTTCCCCCTCTTTCCTTTTCTAATTATACTGTTTAACTCCTATAACTTTTTTGTGTTAGTCTGTTGCTGTCTCAGTTGCTTTCAAAATGTAAACTTCCAGAAAGCAGACCTTGATCATTATATCATTTTAGAAAAGAATTGGCTCAACCTCAAATAGGTTTAAAAACAAATTCTCTTTAATAATTATATTATTCACCTTTTTTCCATGAATTTTTATTGATGGGCATATTTAGAAAATCAGCAAATTTGAAGTAGGTTTTTTTTCGGTATTTAAACAGTTATTTCTATATTTTGATATAACTGAAAAGTATTTCAGCACATAAAATGAAAGGGTAAGAGATGAGCAATCCTTTCAACATCTACCATTCTAATTGTTACATGTGTAGGATTTATTCAATAACAATCTAACCACTGTTGTAAGGATTTTATATACCCTGGCTTAATTCCAGAAACATGTAATACATTTAGATAGAAACAGATAAGCAATTTTTGTTTCTGATTTTTTTCTCTGTGTGTGTGTGTTTGTGTGCATGATTTTAAAAAATGAATTTACTTAAGTGATAGTAAAATTAAATTTATTGAAAGCAGTGACTAGATTTTCCAGATCTTAAAAAAAAAATGCATTTCTAAAGTCATTTTTGAGCCTTATACAAAAATGTGATTAAAAATGGCTGTAATTCTGGAGAACATTTTATCCTTGCAGTCAGTGGATTTTAATGAGCACATTCTGCACAATGGTACATTATTAGAGGACCAACAGGACAATAAGTTGAGAAAGGTGCCAACATTCCATTTCTGGCCAGGGTGCTTTAACTCTAAAGACCTTGAATTCTGAAAACTTTGAGCTTCCCTTATTTTGCAGTCTTGGGTATACCTGCTAACTATACTAATAGGATTCATCAACCTACAACTGTCTTTCAAAAGTTGTTCTCTCTGGAACCAGTGTGATTGTGAAGGTAGTGTCTAATGTGTATCTGCGTGTATCTGCTCCATCACTTCCAATTCATTCTCCAACTCTACTGTAATTGGAGTTCTAGCATATTGGAAAGATTACAGAAGAGTGCTATTATCCTGAAAAATTTGAAAACCATCTGTTTGCACTGTTTAAGACTGGCTTTATAAATTTATTTTTAAGTATAATAATAATCTGCCTTCCTCACTTTCTTCCTTCCTTCAATTTCTTTCTCTTTTCTTCCTTCAATTTCTCTCCATTTTTCCCTTTCTATCTTCTCTTCCTTATTTCTTCTTTCCTTTTCTCTCTCTCTCTTTCTTTATTCCTCTCTTTTTCTCTCCTTTCTTCTTGTCTTCCTCCTTCTTTCTTTTTCTCTCTTTGAAATAGGATAGCATATTTAAAATAACAAAACCTAGCTTTCTCCTATGCATACACACAATGGTAGATTCTTTTTCTTCGTTCTCTACTTGTATGTGATGATGTGCACAAATATCTGGAAACATCTATGAAGTCAAGAGCTGATTTTTTTGGCAGGCCTTTGGATTGTAAGCACTGAAGTGATTATTTTTCTGTCAAGTAGCCATCATATGAAAATGCATATTTAATTAGTAAGTATCTCTATTATTAAAAATATTTTGCAACTCTTTTGAACCTGCCTTCTGTGACAGTTTCAAAGTGCCTCACTACATTTTAATCACCCTCTCTGAGTCAAATTGGATTCCTTGGATTAATCATTTATCTTATTTATCAGACTTAGGTTCAATACCTTTTGCTTTTTTTTCAAATGACAACTCCAAGAATGAATGTTTACCAATATAAAGGACAGTCCAAAAATGCACTCACTTAAAGGTCAAAAAATTTTATCCAGTAACTTACAATAGCTGACATATTGAACAAAGATCTATTGAACAAAGATGTTTGCTATCCAACTCAATGTAACAGTTAAAATTAAGAAATTAATTTATAGGTAAATATACATGACAAAACTTTAAATGCAAAACCATGCTTGCATATTATGTAAGAGGCACAGAGAAACATACCCTCCCCCATACACATTTACATACAAGGAATTACTATAG
This sequence comes from Rousettus aegyptiacus, assembly GCF_014176215.1. NCBI lineage: Eukaryota > Metazoa > Chordata > Mammalia > Chiroptera > Pteropodidae > Rousettus > Rousettus aegyptiacus. Next base: position 38,072,947 of record NW_023416306.1, on the reverse strand, counting down.
TGTTTAGAATTGTTACCTCTGAGTGACCAAATTATGGGTGGTTTTAAGTTTCTTCTTTCTCTAATTTCCATAGTATATACGATTACTTTGTAATCGAAGGGGAAAAAACAATTTCAGCTCTTAAAGACAATTCTAAATATAAATTTTAAAAGTGCTGAGTAACGACACCACTACTAAAATAAATACATAACCTTTAAGGGTTCACAAGTATTTAAATGTGGTTTGGGTTATATTTGTTTAGAAATAAGGTAGAATTGCACACATACATGATACATATTTGAAAACACACTACCAACTTTCTCCTGTTACAATTGAAACAAATCAGAGGCATAAATAATATCCACTAGAGTTATTTAAAATCACTTCTACTGAACCATGGTCCGACTGTCATAGAGAACTACATCCAGCAAATGCCTAACTACTATGGTCAGGAGCCCTAGTTTCTGGAATCAGTTTGGCCAGTACAAACTCTTATCACACTCTGAAAGGCAACCACTTACATTATCTGCACCTGCTGTAAAGTAAAATGAGCTTCAGAAACCCTTCATCTCTAAAATTCAGGGAATCTTTTTACTCACTGGTTTGATAATAAAATAATTACTAGATAGATTGTTGTTCTATTAGTAATGCTACCCACAGCAAACAAAATTCATCAGAGGCAACAGAGAATGGATTTGATGGATTGTCTCTTAAATCGTACTGGAACTCCCACAGATTAGTTTGGCAGTGGGTATAGTATCTCGGAAACAATGAGGTTTAATCATTCCATTTCTAACAGCTAAGCAACAGCATTTTCACCTTTTCTAAAGGCAAGGGTGGCCATTGCTTTTACTCTACCCATAAAATTCTCTTCAAAGTCTCTTACTTGAGTATTTCTAGGCCTAATCCTACTTTGTATAACTTGAAGAATCTGGAAAATATACATTGTAAAAAAATAGTAATGTGATAGTGCATCTTAAGTAATCATAATTTTCTTTTTATTTAAAACATTTTTTTGACCACCAGTTTTTCAGCTTTTATTTCTATATTATTCAGAATAATGGTAGATGCTATTATAAATAAATTACAAATTTTAAATGGATACACACACTAAACGTTTTTAAAATTATTTTTATCACAGTCTGAGAGGTAGCTTTCTACCTCATCATGACTCAGGGATCTGGGATTCCAATATCTGTGGCTATGCTGAGCTTGAAATTCTCAGTTTCCATCTGGCAGGAAGAAAGAGTTCATGGAGAAATCCTACCTACTTTTTAAGCAGGGGCAGGAAGTAAAATACACAACATTTCCTACACTGATTGGCAAGAATTAGTTGCATGGCCACCTGAATGCGAGGAATGCTAAGAAATATAGTTCCTGCTTGGGCAGCTGTTTCCCAGTGATAATTTCATACTGTGTAAGGGGGAGCATAAATTTTGATACAGAGCCCCACATTTCTGCCCCATTTCCTTGGCCTTCTTGCTGTAAAATGGTTTTAAAATGTATGAATATATAAAATCTACCAAGATATAACATTTATTCATACATGCATTGATTTTCTCATTTGGCAAATGTTTCTTTGATAGTCTATCATGTATATGGCCCTATATATTCTAGTATTTGGATTATAATAGTGGAAAAAATAGTCCTGGTATTTTTACCCTCAAGAGCTTACAGTTTAGTTATAGCTATAGGTAATAAATAAGTAGCAAGAGCAATAAGGAAAAAAAAATCACATCTTAAGGACACAAACAAGGCACTATTTTGATTGGAAATTAGAGAAAGTCCCTCTGAAGGTGAATATTTGATCCTAGACATGAAACATGTGAAGGAACTTAATTCTGCAATGAGCACAGAGGCAAGAACAATAAATGCAAAGGCATTTGGGTGAAGATAGTTCAAAGATAGTTCAAAGGGTGAAGATAGTTAAAAATATAAATCTAACTTTTAGATCCATCACTCTGCAAATTACATATAAACTACAAATGGAAAAAGGAACATTTGCAATGGAAAAATATGGCAGAAATACCTTGACAAAATGCTCAAATTTCACGTCACCTATAATGAAGTATATTCACAGTCTATGCCCCTGCTATGACGAACTGAGGACACAAGTTAATAAGAAGAATGAAAATTTGACAAAAATAAAAATAAAAAATTTAACCTAAAGCTAATCATGAGAAAACAATAAGACAAATTTTGAGATATTCTGTAGCACTGTGGACCTGGACTCCAAACTGAGAATAAAGAGACAAGACAGCTAAATATAATGCATGATCCATGATCCTAGATTAATCATGGATAAAACAAACACATAGCAAAACAACAACAACGACAACAATGATTTTGAAGGACCTTATTGAGACAATTGTGGAAGCTTGACTCTATCTGTTAGATAATAGTATTGAATTGGTGTTGAATTTCCTGATTGTGGAAAAGGTATTATGGTCATGTAGGATGCCCTTATGTTAACAAAATACGATAAAGGGTTTAGGGATAAAATATGAGCCTTGGTGATGGATCCATGGATATTCATTGTATTATTCCTATAAATTTTCTTTCTTTTCCTTTTTTTTTCAAAATAAAAAGTTTGAGGAAATAATTAGATTCATATTTTTAAAAAGTTACTCAGGGCGCTGTGTGAGAGAGACATTGGAGAGAGGTAAGTGGGAATGCAAAGAGCAGTCAGAGGGCTATCAAAGTCATCTAGGATAGAAGTGCTAGTGGCTCACTTGGTCATTGCAGTGGACATTATGAGTAGAGTTTGCAGTGGACATTATGAGTAGAGTTGGAAGTGGAAAATACAGATTTAAATATATATTGGAAGTAGAATCAACAGCTTTTTCATAGATTGAATGTGAAACAAATGAAAGTGAAAAAGTAAAATAATGATGAGAATGATGTAGTGTACAAAACTCATTTTAGGGGTGAATCTTAAATTTCACTGAACTATTTAACTGCTGAAGCCAAAAAAAAGCATGATTCCCACACACAAGATTCCCCAGGTCCAGAGGATACAAATGCACAAGCTGTATCAGAAGAAGCATGGCAAGTCTTACTGCTGAGGTCTGCAAGATTTTTCCTCTGAGTTCTCATAATGAGGGTGACTGTGATGTAAATATCATTCCTTCTTGCATTAATACACTTCCAGTTACCTCAAGACCAATGATTTCAATAACTCAGCTGGGCTTTAGACATATTATCAATGGGCATCTTCAAAATTTCAGAGGAGAGAAAACCCACTAGGCCTGAAACTATAAGCTTAATGCAATTTGGAGCAAATAAGCAGTTTTGTTCAGTTCAGGCCAACATGTTACTTCGTGTTTTATGCAAGAGCTGTTATCACAGTCACACTGAAGAGAAGATTCAATGTGAATGGTAAATTATAAGAAATGCCCACACTTCCTATTTCCTATATCTATTTTAGTTGGTGGCAGTTAGGATTTACTACGCAACACTCAAAATACAAATGGTGCTATGTTAAAGGATATGTAAGTGACAGATTTGCAACCTCAAATCATGACTTCAAAATATTGGTGCCGGAAAGATTTCCAGTTCCAGAAGGCAGTTGAGACACACCACGCAAAACCCCCGCAGGTGAGGGCGATGGTGTGAGAGAAGAAATACGGGCCTACTGGATGTTGAAGTGAAGCTGTGCAAGAGCTGGAGCGAGGTGCCGGAGCAGGCAGATGGAGGAGGTCTTCGGGTGCCAATAGCCTGATGGGATGGCACAGACAGTGAGCAGAGAGTGAGGAAATACTGCTAAGCAGGGAAACTGAGAGCATAAGGATGGGAGGAGAGAATCAAAAGGAAAGCCAAGAACTTCAGGAAAATGTAGAAGCAGGTTATCTAAGGAGAATGTGCAGGCATCTTCTATTCACCCCTTCAGCTCTGCTCCAGGCTACTCTGCCCCAGTCTTTGGTCAGGAGCCTGGATTCTGGGGCCTGCATAGCCAGGGGTTCCTGTGCCCACTACAGGCAGTTGGTATCATCTAATGGGAGCCACTTGGAGAAAATCAGAGGACAAGCATAGGAAGAGGTTTGTTCTTCCCTAGCTCCTTCCTTTTTATTCTTAAGATGTTCTGGACCCTCACCAGCTTGCTGTTCTTGCCCTCCAGGTCTGTGGTTGGTAATGGCCTTCCACTTTCACCAGCCCAGAGGTGGGCATCATCTTGTATTTATTTTCCTCAAATGTGGCTCATACCTTTGTAAGCAGTCACTCCACTAAATGCTCGGGAAAATGCCACCTAGTTCTGGCTGGGATCCTCATTCGCACAGGGAGTTACAAGTACGGTACCCATATTCAACTTCAAGGACACTGATTAAGGACAATGGGAACCACACTGAGTTACATAGTGAATAGTCCAGCTCGAAGTAGGAAACAGAAGTGGCGACTCCATATTCCTAACGCAGAAGGATGATAGATTTCTTAATCTTTCTGCACTTGCATTAGTCTTCAGTCCTTATAACACAGTCTTCCTTTCTAATGTCTCTGGTGTTCCCACCTTGAACCTAATCTCTGCCCACCTTGAATCTAATCCCTGCCCATCTGCATTTGGATAGGTAGGAACCTAAAGATATAGACAATTCAGAACCATAAGGAAATTGACTTGAGAAGACGTCATTTCAGGACAGTTGGATTTGTCTGAATGAGCCTCACAATTGAGGGGGTGTGCATACTTCAGAATTAAATTTTAAAATTTCTAATTTATACCCCCATACTGACTCCTCTTTGGCTCATTTGCCCTGATGTTTGTACTAATGGCAGAAATAAAGAATTATGGAGGGTAATGTGCACATTTAAAATATCCAGGAGGATGTGGTATGTGTTATATGTATCACAAGCACAGTAAAAATGAAAACTGATATTTATACGCAAAAGAAAAGAAAGAGATTACACCTTATTCTAAATCATTACAATAACTTCAGACTGTATTCTAATCTCTAAGATTACAATAATTAAAACAGGTTTTGAAAATTTGTTTATTTATAAAAATGGTTGTGTAAAATTAAACACACAGGCACAAACACACGAAGAGATATCTACGTCCCTTTCTCCCCTCCCTCACCTCTAAACACAAGCTTTTTTCTTCATCTATGAAGTGCCTATGATTGTTGCCTTTAGAGAGACGCTAATGCACAGAGAACATCAATGGAGTGCAGAGAATAGGAAGAATCTCAGCTACAATACCTAAAATTAGAAGTTGCTCTTAAAAATCTGTCCCGGAAGTAAAAGTAATCAGAGGACTATACTTGATCAAGTACAAGTGACTCTGTTTTAAGCATAAACTGCAAAAGTAAGAGACATTGGTGCCTCTTAGACACAATAGCAATGGCCCAGAATGGTTTGTTATTAAAACTACTCAAAATTCCTTTTAAAGGGAAGAAGTGCTTTTCATCTTTACTCCTCTACTAGGAGCGATCCTTTTCCATGTGATATAAATTATGGTTCAAGTTTCACTGAAACAAGGCTCTAGAAAGGTATCTTTTACTCTCCCTGCTTTGACGTTGCAAGTTTGCATCAAACTATAATCAGGATGGTTGTTATTTATAGACTATTAGAGTTATATCATATAAAAGAAGGTTTGGAAAAAATAGATAGGAAAGCAGAACTACAGAATAATATGAGGCTAATTCATTGTCACTTATTTATATGAAAATATTGTTGGTATAATAATAACGAGAACACAGAGAAATAAATCCAGGACTAGGAAAAAAAATGTCACATGAATAGTGTTATTACAGAAAACATGAAGTTTCATTACACTGTCTCTAGAAGCTAAGTGACCAAATTTTAACCTTCACAAAAGTCAAGGGTAGCCCATCTTTTTACTGTGTAAAATTCTCTTTATTGTCTCACATTTGAGTGTTTCTATGCCTAATTGTACTGTGAAAAGCAAGCTTAAGGCTAAAACAACAACAACAACAACAACAACAACAACAGATGATGTACAGAAAATTAAAATAAATCAATTCTAAGACAAATATACAAAGAACTGAAGGCCAAGACAACCTCCACTAAAAAGAAGAAATTTCCACAAAATAACAATGATATTGTGGAATCTTGTTTTAGCCATTCTTAGAAATTACAGCTGCATTCAGATAAAGCAAAATCTGTAAATTATAACATTTGAAGACAGGAAACTCAAAACTTTTAGGCAAGAAATGTGGGCCAATCTATGGTGGACAAAAGTAGTCTAATGTAACTAGTCTACTCTGAAGTGGGAGTGGGGGATGAGGAAAATCAGGGAAACACAGATTTCAGAATTATTTTTATAGAGAAAGATGCAGAATAATTCATCTTGAAAGAAAAAAAGCATAAATTACTAAGAAATACTCACCTTACCAAGAATAAGGAAGGTCCAATTTACAAAAATAATCACTTTCTAACACCCTTGAAAAGGTAATTTGATTAAGTGTCTAAAATGAATTGACTCTGGAAAAACCATGGGCATATTTTACTTGGACTTTGTAAGAAAGCTTTTGATACCATCCTATACACAGGGGTGATCTGTCAAATAATTATTAAACTTGGGAGGCAAGCACAGCCCTTGACTAGATAAGTACAGCCCTGTAAGCTGCATCAGTTAGGGAGCCGGCAAAGTGCCACAGAGCGATCATTCTGAGGAACAAGTTTGTTCTCTCAATGAATTAATGAAGTAGGGAAAAAGAAGAAAAGAAAGATAAAGAACAGGCAGTCAAGTCATCCTGTCTACAGATGATGAAATATGGAGAGACCATGTTAGGGAGGGAAAGCCCTATCATTTATCTTAGCGGGAGGAGCTCCGTCTTGAGCAGCACTTTCAGTCACATTGCGTCGCTGAGGGCTTTCCAATTCCTGACAGATCTGCCTTTTTTTTAACAAGACATTGGGTTTGTATAATGCTTTCCTTCCTAACAGTACAAAATACCCTCCATAGATTTTATTCCATTTATCCTCATCAAAACTTGTGAGTTGAAACAGTCCAGGTAAAGATGTCTTTTTTACGGGCAAGAAAGAGAAGTTCACATAGGCCAACTGATAGGCCCACGGTCACAGGAAATATATTGTACTCATTAGCCGGTGGGTATACTGCATGGAGGCGGTTAGAGACCCAACGATTAACAGAGCAATGGTAAGCAATGATTCCCTTGATTCTTTAGGCTTCTTACCCTAGGCCACAAATTGGCAAACCATGGCCCATAGGCCAAATCTGGACTGCTGCCTTTTTTCATATGACTCATGAGTTAAAAAATGATACTGACATTTTTAAATGGTTGGAAAAGAATAGTAATATTTCATGACATGTGAAAACTATATGAAATTCAAATTTCAGTATTCCATAATAAAGCTTGATCGGAACACGGCCGTCCCCATTTGTTTGCTTACTGTCTCTGGCTCCTTTGGTGCTCCAAAGCAGATCAGAGTAGTTGTGACAAAGGCCATATAGCTCACAAAGCCTAAAATATTTATTATCTGGCCCTCGACAGAAGATGTTTGCTGACCCAATAGGTTTTCTATTTTCTTTCTGTTTCTCTCTCTCTTTTTGTTCTTTCCTTCTTCTTCTTTTTTATTTTAATTTTTTTAGAAATCAAAACTTTCTTTCAAAGAAATTTATAGGAAACTGGAGTCACAAGTTTGCCCTAGAGTTAAGTTTCAAAACGATGAAGCCAGGAGCCAGGACTTGAGTCCTCCCTTTTCTTAAACCAAAATAACTTGATGAATGAGAATATGTAACAGCAGGAGCCATCTCCCTCCTTAGTAAAGGACAATGACTCCCCAGATTTCTCCCTCTCTATTGGATTGTGAGCCCCTTGTGACATAGACATGTCTTATTTATCTTTTCACCACCACTTAATCAGACTTAATAAATATTAAGTTAATAAATGTTAATAGATCGAAAAAATGAATGACTTATAACTTAAATCAAACCAACATTTAGGATAGACATAGAAGCTTCATACACTGCCTCTTGTCCCACTTCTTATTTTTAAAATAGCATCTTTGTCCTTCTGCAGAGCTCCCTGAACTAACAGAGATTAATCAAAAAGAACGAACAGATCATCCTTTTCTCTAAAAACACAAATAAACAAATAAATAAACAAAATGGCTAATTTTTTCCACCGGCAGACATTTTACTCACAGCCTAAAGAGCAGTTCATGATATTTAGAAGCATTAGTAAATTACTTCCCACTCATCACCACTAGGTTGTTCTACAATGACTGAAAAAGGAGAAAAAAAATTACAGACAAGCCAATAATAATTCTAGTCTGGAGGAGAATTGAGGCCAGTTTGAAACCTACCCAGTAACCATGCTCTTTTATAAATAAAGTGTTGTTTTTTTTTTTCAGGTATATTTGCTCATCCTGCAATAATTCAACATAACTAGGCATATTTTGGTTTACTGAATATTACCATGTTCTATATAAAAAGGCAAAGTTTTTAAATCTGCCTCCATAATTCAGGAGAAAGTGTTAGGATACATAAACATAAACCAAATATAAATTTTGCTTCCGTATCTTTTGCTAATGATCTTTTTCGCATTTGATGTCAAACAAACCCAAAAGACAAAAATGCAAGAGGAGGCGAAAGTCAGCTCTCTGCTCGGTTTAGCTGCATTTCTCATGGATTAGCAGATCTGTGAGATATAAAATGAACAAGAATTGATCCTATCATTTTTAATGATAGCTTTGCTGCTGCAGCAAAGAAGATAAATGGTGACTTCAGACTATGATTAACCCCAAATGAACTGTTTCAGTCAGTGACCGGACAAGCAAAGGAAGCCTGCTCAAATCAAAGTATAAGGAGATAATTTAGAGAGTGTGAAGGAATTCTTTTATAGAGCAGAAATAAGGGAACCTCCAGGGGACAGTGAGCACCCAGAGACATGCAACAAGCAGAGGGTATGACCATCCTGAGACCTGAAAAGGCAGAGGAAGAATTCTAGTGAAAGCTAGAGTCATAGAGAAAAGCCACTTCATAGAAGTTGTAGTTGAAGGATAGAGACATTGCCAGAATCACAGCATGCAGTGGGGAAAATGCCCTATCTTCTCTCTTCTTTTGCCCTTTGATCTCCTACCGTGGCTTCCTATCGACTTATCCCAACCAGGAGTTTGTGGTTAAGGAAGTCTGGCCAATGCAGTGGAGAGGTCATAGAGGTCTTCTATTTCTCCCCAGCCCAGGCAAATATCAATACAGAGAAAGTGGAGCATGGGTGGACAAGGGTGGGCTAATGGGAAAAGACCAGCAGATGAGCCACGATATGAAACAATTGTCCATGTCCTCCTTGTGTTCCATATCCAAACAACCATATACCTCTCTCTAACTCTCTTCTTCATGTTTCTATACACCCCAAGTAAAGGAGAACAGATTCATAAGCAACTGGATTTTCTAAGCCATTAGACTGGTGGCAGAGAATGACTGGCCAGCCATAAGAAATTTATTTGCCTGAAATTTTAGAGATATCTTTTTTTCTAAATTCCTTATCTTCTCCCAGGGTTCCACAAGGGAGTGTTTTGGGTAATAGTAATTATATTTTCCATCTTTTATAATTTTACTGGCATTTAGAAATGTTAAAGAATTGAATTTCCTCTATGTGTAACATTCTATTCTGGATTCCTTCCTTAATATGTCCTTTTGTTACAGCCAAAGCACATAGAGTGACAGGTTTACTTCATTAGTAATCCTCAGAGTTCTAGAAGATAAGTACTCTGCAAGGTAGTAAAGTATAGGGCTGGACTTGCAAACAGAATCCCTAGGTTTGAGTCCTTGATCCCTCATTTTCAGTACTTGATTGATCTTGATCATATCCAAGCCTCTTAACCTCTGTAGGCTTTAGTTTCATCATTTGTAAAATGATGGAGTTAAACTGCATTAATAGTAAGGTTCCTTTTAGCTCTGGGATTCTGTGACTCTATACTTCTACTTATACTCAAGCAACTGAAAGTGTTGCATTGCAGAAAGAATATATTACCGACTTAATAGTGCCTGATATGGGACATAGAAGGAGAGATCCAATACTGAGAATCAATACTCACTAACATAGAACAGGAGATGGAAAGTGCTGAGAGCAGTCAATCAAGAGCTAATGCACAGCAGATTTCTTGGCCAAGGCCAAAGACTGAAAGAAAAATGAAGAATGTGGATTGAAGGCTGGGGGGGGGGGGGGGTGGAATCAAGATAAGGCTCCCTTTAGGAATAGCTGCTCATAGAAGCAAGAAATAACTTATAAATCATGGCAACTTTTAGTTTTTCTTGTTTGAAATGTTGCAGGTTTTGTCTGCTGCTATTATCTGTTAACTAGAAGTTGGCATATTGCTCCCTAGGCCCTGAGTATAGTTCCGATATTCAATATCTAAATGAAGCAGGTTTAGTTCATCTCACATCCTTGAGTTCTGAACAGCATGTAAACTTAGTATATGGTTTGTTTGGATCTGGTTTTCCCCGCATACCACCACAACAGCTATTGAGACTATTAATAGGAATTATGTACTAGGAAATGCCTCGTGAATTTACTAAGAGGGAAACCGATTATGCGTGGTGATCAAAAACAAGACTCTACCGTTGGTATTACTGTGTATTGCATGCGTGGCAAGATGGTGTTGGACAACATATTAGGAAGAAATTATTATTCTGATTATCCAAATTACTTATTCTGGCTCTTTTTGTGACTGGAAACCATGCAAAATTTTTAATTCAATAATGAGGAGCCTCTCTGTTTAAAATAGAATAAAAATAGGGGAACATATCAATGTCACTCTGTTTTTCTGCATATAACTAAATTTTTTTCCTCAGTCTATTGGGTAATACAACTCAGGTAAACATCCTAACACCCAGGCAGGTAACTGGGTTTTCTAATCTGACATGTTGAGAGCAATGGGAAGCTGAGCCGGGGTGTGAACAGCCGACTTGGCTAATAACTTTTGGCAGTCTCTCCTCCTAGCCACTGTTCTCTTAATGAACCTCTATACTAGGAACAAGATTGCTATATATTCTGTTTCTTCACCCACACTGCAAATGAAGACACTACTCAATAAAGAATTCAGTAGTAATCCTTGAAAGAAGGAAAAACAAGTAGCTGGTGTTTTTCATGGCTGAAGGGAAAATCAGAGAGAACATTTCCCAGGTCACAGAAATCACTACTGGAGAATGCAATTTAACCCTGAGCACTTGGCCTTCTGCAGGCCATCCCCCAAGAGCGCTACCTTGAGTTGTTATTGGTGTAGATACATCATGCCTAGCTCAGCCTCTGAGGCTTCCCCATACTTCATTAAGGGCCATTCAAATTCCTTTGAGCTGAATAAGTAAACATTGCTTAATCTCAGTTCTTTTTTCTTAGTGATTATTTTTTTCCCCCTTTGAGTTGATTCATTGAGAAACCGGGTCAGAAATAACATGAAAATATCATAATACTCTTTGTTATAAGATGTATGTGATATTGTTTTTATTTAGTTCTGAAATCTTTGCTTAGGGCTGAAAGTAGCTTCTTGATAATTTAGTCTTCCAGATGACTCAGATTCATTGTAACCCATGCTTGGTTTTAAACATGAGCTGATTCTGAATTGTGAATTGTGAATTTTCAATTCATGAAAATTGTAGCTTTTCAATTCATGACCTTGGGATACAAAAGACCACTGTAAAGTTTTGTTTTGTTTTGTTTTGTTTCATTTTGTTTTTTGTTTTGTTTTGTTTCAGAGGCTAAGCATCAGCTTTTACCAACCAGATTTTCAAACTTCCAGGAGATCCCAAATAATAAAACAATCTCTATAGCCGAATAAGTTCAGAGAAGTTTAAATTTTTTAAAACAGAATAAAATATATCTTCTCCTTTTGAGAGCATATGAGAAGTCTTCTGATATTGACTATCTTGAATGGTCAACTATGTAGTTATATTTAAAGTATTTGTAAGCTGATAATGAAAGCCAGCCTTATTTATTTGTATTTACATTTTACACATATATCTCTGGTGCTTTTGTTCTGAATTTATGGGAGTCCTTTACATATTTTAGCTAATCCTAACATTCTGTAGAAGATATGTGGATTAAGATTTCCCACAAATCTAAACCCTTCCTGAAATTTTTCCAGGTAGGTCTATATATCTTTCTCTTTCTCCTTCCACTTACTCCAATATTTTAGTCTGCCAAAATTGTTTTCTTCTTCCTTGGCTCTGTCCCAATTTCTCTGCCTTCTCAAACCCTTTCTCAGTATTTCCCTCTAAGGAAGTGACCTCTTCTGTCCACAAAAATCCCATAGAACTGGATTTTTACCTTTGTAACAAAATCTATCCTATTCTATTTTTTTACAATGCTTCTATATATCTTGTTTTATCTTTACTGCAGGCTATAAGTTCCTTGAACACAGATCTGCATAATTCATCTATTTAACCCACAGAGCACTTAGCAGGGTGTCTGGTCCATAGCAGATGCTAAATATCTATGTGTTAAATACATCAAAGGAAATTTAGATGACCAAATTTGTGTTTCCCTGCAGAAAAATCTGTAAACTAAAACTTTTCAAATCTTCCCTTCCCTTATCCAGTTGTCAATTTTCAGTCTCTCTTTTTTTTTTTTCCTACTCTTTCTTGAATCCATTGTGTTTTCTCTGTTATTGCACTACTTTAAGTTCTCACTTTGGTTTACCTAGGATAACTTTCTGGTTCTATTCTCTTTTTACCCCTCACCCTGCCCTCTACTCCTTCCTTTCTACTCACTGCTTCAACTCTTGTTCATGTACAGTCGTCTGTGTAAAATAAAACTTTTTTAAAAAAGCAAACACAGTTGACCCTTGTTCAAACTTGAGGTTTAAACAGCATGGGTGCTCTTATACATGGATTTTTTTTTTTCAATAAATATACAGTTGGCCCTCTATGTCCCTGGGATATACATCTACAGTTTCAACAAATTTCAAATCAAAAATAGTATTTTCAGCCAGCATTTAGAAATCCAGGCCAACTGCATGCATTGTCCTTCGTCATTTTATATAAGGGATTTTGGTGTCTGTGGAAGTCCTGAAACCAATCTCCTGTGTGGATACTGAGGGACAACAGGAGTCAAAAGTCATATGTGGATTTTTGACTTCGAAGGTAGTTGGCACCCTAACCTCTGCATTGTTCAAGAGTCAGTTGTACCCCAAAGTTAATATCTAGTGTTCTTCATTGCTTGCCATATTACAAATTCTTCCAGCATAAGGCAACCTTATTTCCCATTACTGGCTGACATAAAATCTATATACTAACCTAACTGGACTTTTCCTTCATTCTGTATGGTTCTTAATCTTTTCTATCAGTGTCCTTTTGTTCATGATATTCAGTCTACCTAAATGACCACACTTCTAGACTATTACTTGCAACCATTATAATCTCACTTGTCTTTTTAGCCCTAGCCCGAAGATACAATCTTCCCTTAAATCTTTTCTTACTTTTTTCTCCATCCCTAAATGACATAAACTCTTCTTTGTTGTGCATGTCTCTGTGTCTCTATTACCGAATTCTTTTCTAATCAGGAATCATGTTTGACTCATCTTGGTAAATAGAGCGCCTGGAGGAACGCCTTGCCATAATAGATTTCACTAAATATTTGTTTGAATTGAGTTTCTTAAAATTTAAACATACTTATCCATAAAGAGCAAAAGACTCTATTTGGTACTTCTCTAATTCTCAATATTATCTTTCAATTCCATTTTATTACTCATTCTTAGAATTTAAATGTCACTTTATAATTCCCCAAAGATAATGAACTTCTTCCATTTTTTGTTCTTTTGCTCTGTATCATCACCACCATTGCCTGCCATTTAAAAATTTCTTTGGCTTCTCTTCTACTCTTTTCTTCAGTTTTACCCCTAACTCTAAGCAAACCAGACATCACTCTAGAACATTGAATGTCAGTTTAGATGATCTCAAAGATTTCTCTCAGTTTTATTAGCCAATGGTTTAACAAGTTTCATACTCGAGAATCCAAGTTATTACAAACTTTTAAACTGCATCATAATAATAAAGTGACATAAAGGTCTTTGGGGCCCTGGGAAGTGAGGATGAAGTAATTTACTAGCTAGTGAAGCCTTCGATCTGGGGAAGGATTCTATGAAGGGTGGAGATCAGGATGTGTTTCTAGCTGCACAGCAGAATTGCATACTGAGAAATTCCATTGTCTGGATGCTCAAGGAAAGCCATGCTGTTCTGTCTCCTTGTTTCCAGCACACCTTTGGGACATATTTTGTATTTTTATCAAATTGTGCAATAACATTGTTGCCAGTTACCAAGGTATCTAAAGGGACTGTATAATGCCCCAGGAATATAAATTAAATGCGACAATTTTGAAAGAAATATGTATTGTAAAATTTAACTCTCACATAGTCTTTTAGTTCTAGAAGATGACAGAGGAATAAAGAAAGTGTGTATAGGGACAGAAAAGTTAATGCTGATACCCAAAGAGATGTTTCTGAAGCACTTCTAGCTATAATTAGAAATAAATAAGAAAATGAGAGAAACAACAATGATTGAAGTTATGTTTCTCCACAGAAAATATGTGGTAGCAACTAGGGTAAAAAAAAATGAAAATAAAAACCACAAAATAAAAATAAATCACACATATGGAATATTTGCCAAATAATGAAAATAAATGGTTTAAGAAATAATAAAACGATATCTCCATTGCTATCAATCGTTAGTATGTGTCATATAATAATGTTATATAATGGTATTATTTGTGTTATATAATTAAATATTTATATTATATCACTATTAGTAATATTAATCTGTTCTCAAGAGTCTATTATAATATGAGTCACTAGTAGCTACACCGGTAAATAAATCTCTTCAATAGTTAGGTAGCAAGCAATACCTTCTTTCTTCATACCTACATCCCATTATTAATCAATGGGATATGCAATTAGTATACATGAGAATGACACAACCAGCAGACTAGAAACTGGATTTTCTTTAATATATAGTCATGTCCCCAGGGCTTCAGTTGCTCTGCAGAAGAAACTTTATTTCTTTTTTTCATGAAGGATAACATAATAAATTTGTTTCACAAATCCCCTTATCATCTTTACAATGCAAATAGGGGACACGTATTTTTTGTTTCTTATACCTGGATGGATAGACTGACAAAGACACAGCCGATTAGAGATAGAGAATCATTCATGATGTCAAATGGACCTGGCTTACTAGCCTTAAGACCTTGAGCAATCTTAAATTTTTTGCATTCTGGACATGATTTTATTTTTTTTGTTCTGGGCTTAGTAGTTATCTGAAAACATTGTTGTGAGGAGCCAATAAGAGTATATATCTACACGCATAAACATGCACATGAGCATGCACACATACACACAAACATCACAAACATCCATTGCGCATGTATACTTTGTTTAATTGGAAGCATCCATCGAATGTGGCTAGTATTTTTGTCATTATGAAGCACCTAATGGTTCTTAGTTTTTCAATGATTCAACCACACTGTTCAACACATTCTTAGATGACTGGAGTACTGGGCTTCAGCACTCTCTAACCTGAGGTGAAAAACTGGACCATGATCTCTCTTCAGCCTCTCATGACCTCTAAATGTTTGTGTTGTGGTCAGGGTGTCATAAAAAAAGTTATAGGGCATCCTGTTCTTGCCATTATACTTAAATACAAAGCATTTAGCAATCAGCCATGTTCTTACCTTTTGTTTTGAAGAAAAATCAAAAGACTTAGCCTATAATTAGTTCTTAATAAATATCATCATCGTTTTCTTTGATGATCTGAGCTCTAAACAGTCAATCCTGAAGAAAGAGCAGATACAAATAAGAGGGTTTTTTTTTTCAATTTATAACTATTAATACAGCAACACCATTTAAACTTTTTTCTTGAAATAATATGAAATTTACAGAGGAGTTGCCAGAATAGTACAAAGGATATTACAGTATACCCTTCATCTGGATTCATCAATTGCTAATATTTTACCTCTCTTTCTCCTTGTTTCTCCTTTTCCTTCTACTGCTCTCCTCTCTCTCTCTCTCTCTCTCTCTCTCTCTCTCTCTCTCTCTCTGTGTGTGTGTGTGTGTGTATTTTGACATCACACTCTTTACCCCAGATGCTTTGGCATATTTTTCTTAAAAACAAAGACATTCTCAGCACAATGATCTAAATCCAGGATTTATGTATTACTACCTTCTATATACTGTCTATATTAAAATTTCACTAATTATCCCTACTGATATCATTATAGTATTTTATTTTCCTTGATTCAAGATCCAAGCTAGTTCATGTGTCACATTTAGTTTCCTGTCTCATTCACCTCCTGAGGGTTATTCTCCTTGTTCCAGGAGCTGCGTGACAGTGTCGTACAAAAATCAGTGAAGATAAATCTTTCTAATGAGAAACAAACAACATATTTTTATAAAATGCAATAAATTCTTTATAAGAAAGATTGATTTTCTTTGACTCTACTAAAAATTCCCCCTCTCCAAAAAAAAAAAAAAAAACAAAAAAAAACCCAAGAGTCTTTAATTCCCACCTGGTAAGTTTCACCATGGCCACTGAAGAAAGTATTTTACTGTGAAAAATCCACAAGGTTAATTCTGCCTTGACTTGATCTGTTTTTCAGCATGATTCAAATATAAATCAAGTCCCTACTAAGTGTCAGTGTGAGATCTGCGTCTAGCCTTGAAATGATTAAAAACGTGGGACAGAGCTACATATTTTACCATGCCATTTAGATGAAATAAAGCAGATTAAAAGTTGCCTGAGACTGCAGGGTGGAACTGGTATTGATCACAAACAAGTGTGGAGGGTCTTTCTGGAGTGATAAAAAATGTCCAAAAATTGGATTATGATTAAGTTTGTACAATTTTGTAAATTTACTAATAGCATTGAATCATATGCCTAAAATGGGTATGTTTTTATGCCACAAATTGTATCTCAAAAAAGCTATAGAGAGAAAAGAAAGAAGTAAAGACAGACAGAAAGAAAGATTAGCCCATAAAAAAGTCTGGACCAAGAAATCTTATCTATAGAGCAATTTAGGCAGATTTCAAGGTTGGGGGCCTCCCAGGTAAAGGTAACAGAGGACATCAGTTTCCTGTGCCTTTCTTACTTGCTCCCTGTTTTGAGTGATGAGCAATGCATGTGAGTTATCTAGACTTTGTCAGTACCTAGAAAACATTTCTTCCTGCCAAGTGGAACCTGGATCCTATACTACTTATTTCCCTATGTAAAAATCCTGCCTAAATTCATCTGCGCAGACACATGGAACCATGATAAAAATTAAAGAGAAATAGTCTCCACAAATGTTTTGAAACTTTTGAAGAAACAAAGAGCCAATTGAAGTTGCTAGGCCTGTCTTTCTGACAAATGTCTGTATGAAAATGGTTAGAGGAAACAGGTCTGCATCCATATCAGCATAATGTCTTAATGGTGATGTCCTGGGAGAAGAAAGAGCATCATACACATTTCACTACAGAAAAACTATAAATGTTGAGAATTTTTATGAATCAAGGACCTCGAAATTATTTTAGTGATTTTATTTTTTTAAATAAAAATAAAATTAGGTGAGCTCTCTAAGCATCCCTTCTGTGGCCTGAATATATCTACCTTCTGTAAAAAGCATGAAGAAAACCTCAATGGAGCAACAAGGCTGTAACACTGAGGGCAATGATTGATTTCACTTGAATACCAGCACCAACAAAAAATGTTTAAAAACAGTTTCACGGCTCAACTTTCTCCTTGCTTTTTTTTTCTCTTATAGTTGGAATGTATTTTATCGTCTGTCAGTTTTGCCCTATGATATGTCCTCTTAAATTGGATCTGTAAGCCCTTCATAAAGTTTAATAAATCTTCAGCATTTCACCCTAAGGAAATTATATTAAAAACCTTCAAATGTGAAGTTGGGCCCGCAGACACACAGTGCTGGGAATTTTATCACCATAATCAGCGTGTAATGAAAGCCTCTGTCGCTGTTCCTTCCCAATCATAATCTGCCTGTCTTTATGAAAAAAAGGGGGGTTTGTCTGGGTTCATCTGCAAGCTTTAATTGGAAGATGTCTTCATTTCATTCCAGCCTACTGGGATAATAACTCAGCCTCGTGTTTAAACACAGGCCCTTGCCGCTGATATTTTTTCATTTAGTAAAGCATGTCTCTTTAAATGATTTAGCAAATCATCATGAATGCCAAGCCAGGGTGATTGGCAGCTCATTGCCGGTGCACCATTTGCATGACATTTGTTCTTCAGCTAAGAAAGCTGCCGCAGGTAAACAAGCAGGCCCTGTACTGACTCCCTTTGAGTCCCTTCCTGTTTATTTTCTCATAATCAAATGACATTTATG
Organism: Rousettus aegyptiacus; assembly: GCF_014176215.1. Lineage (NCBI taxonomy): Eukaryota > Metazoa > Chordata > Mammalia > Chiroptera > Pteropodidae > Rousettus > Rousettus aegyptiacus. Next base: position 38,054,684 of record NW_023416306.1, on the reverse strand, counting down.
GAGAGGCAAATGCAGCTGCACATATATGAGGAAAATGCAATCAGGCTAAACATGATGACTTCATTCAGGTGATATTTTGATTAGGGAAAGGATATTTTTATGACATAGGGTTTTTTTTTATTGAGAAATCTGACAAATTCCCTTTTGTGTAACTCGCGCTTTATATTTTATCTATATTTTAATGTAAATGGTAGACTCAAATAATTGGTTGACTAGATGTTCGCTAATGAGGGTTTCATTATAGCATGGGAAAGCATCAAGCAGGAGATGCATGACAACCTTCTTTGTCCCATTCAGAAGATAATAGCCTTTTCTTCCTTCGAAGGGGAAAAAAAAAGAGAGACAGGAAGAAAACAAGGCATATGACATAAAGTTATTTTATGGTATCAATGAATGTAGCTTTTCCTAAAGGAAATTTCAGAGAGGAAGTTATTTTATAGTTAAACATTTTATACATATTTTCTGGCTCATAGTCTTTCCAAGGGACATGGACAATAACAAATCATTTTTTTTTCCTTTCCTTTTTAAAATTTTTAATAGTGACATAAAATCTCTCTAGTTAATGTGGTTGAGGAGAGCAACAAACAGCAAGGTGCATATTAGCAGGCTTGTTCGAAATGCGGGCAACCTTAGGACTTACAGAAAGGTATGTTTTATGTCCAGAAAATGTTTCCTCTGCAGTATGAGCAGATATAATCTTTCAAACTTCCTCAGCTTCTCATAGGGTTGGATGCTAGGGGCAGGGGATAGCTGTCATTTCAACTCTGTGATAAGGATGTATTTTCACAATCAGCTGCCAAATCCTCCTTAAGGGTCACGGTAGACAACCAGATACCGCCCAATTCTTTATGAGCTAAAACAGTCACTCTAGGAAAAGTATTGTCTTTTTCCAACACTTCTATATGAGAGAAGGATGTGAAACATGATTCTGTTAAGGATAAAAAAGTTGATCTAAGCAACCCAAATTTCATTTTATTATTAATATTATTATTATTGCTTTCTTATTGTGATTTTGGGTTTCTATTCTGGATAGGCTCTTTCCTGTGCTTTTTTTTTTTTTTTTTTTTTTTTTTTTTTTGTCTATTATCTATGACTCTTAAATGGCAAGGAATTATTCACGTAATCCAAAAGTCCTAGATTGCTCCCCAGTCCATCATGACTGAAAGAAAAATGCTGCCTCGACATAGTGCTTACAGCTGGTCACCCCAGCTATTCTGGGGCTGGCTTAGAGAGCCAGTTTTGAGAGCCCAAGAAGTAAAAATAGAAAAGCTAGTAACAAGTTGGAGAAAGAGGTACAATCGGATAAAAGAAAAGGTCTAATCTAAGCCATGCACCCTCAACAAGCCCCATCCCGTCTGATCTCGGAAGCTATGCAGGGTGGTGCCTAGTTAGTATTTGAATGGGAGACCACCTAGGAAGGCCAGGGTTGTAGGCATAAAAAATAAAAAATAAGAGATTGTAAACTGACAAGGTCCTTGCAATCTGTGAGGTCAATCAAGGGTTGCCTTGCCTATATAAAAAAAAAAAGTCTAACAGGCCTTGGACTATACTTGGGTGTTTTTGTTGTTGTTGTATTTGAACTCACAAAACTCACAAAAAATACTCTTTAAGCAACATCTTCCAACCAGAAGGTCAGTTATCTTAAATAATAACAATGACATTTTTATGGGTCTTTATAACATCTATAATGTTATGACATTTGAAATAATAATGTCTAGTACGAGTTCTATATTAAGAGGTTGCCTAGTGTTCACTGGCTGAAGCAACTTTAGCAGGAATCTATTTTTTTTGACACAGATAAAAAAGAAAGTTCCTTTTCCATCGACAGAGTACTTACTGTATACTCAGTGTAACACACTGTACCACGGAACTATTTATGTTCTTCTGGTCTTCTGCTGTGTGTGTGTTGGGGAGGGGGGGTGGGTGGCGAAGTTCCCAACTCTCCTTATTGAAGATAACTCATGACTTTACATGTCTTTTTAGTCTTTCATCTTCTCGTTAGTTTGTTTCTCTAAAAATCAAGAAATCTAAATACTTTCCAAGAAATATGTTTCAGATCCAGTGATGAAAATAATTTAATTATTATAAGGTATGAACTGCATTCAGTGAAGGAAGAAGTGACATTATCCTGAGGGATTTCTGAGCAGTTCGTAGACAGTTCTTTAGGAGGATAATTCTAACTCAATTTGCCTAAGGAGACATATTATGGAGACTATAGATTCCAGATAAATCTGTGACCAAAAGGAATAATATTGAAGAAAGGGTTTTGGCTGATCCTGACCCCATCCTCCATCATCACAAAACTGGATTAAGTTCCCCTCTTATGTCTTCCCATAGAATGCTACACTAACCTCTGTTACCCCATATTAAGTAGTTAGCAACTTGAGGCCAAGGACAATATCTTATTCACCTGTATGTCAGTCATCAATTGTCTCTCGGCTCCAAATGCATCCTTCAATATGTGTTCTATAATAAACCATGAAATTCCTGTAAGCATTTTCTAATTCAAAGTGAGCATAGTGTTAAGGCTTCTCAGTAGAGGGTACTGAAAGGACTCTCCAGGAGGAAGGGGCTTCCTATAATTTCTCACGGGAGCTGGGGTGGGGATAAGCTTATTCAGTGTTATCCAAACAGAGAGAATACAAACCACCCTACCCCTCACACCTGCATGCTGGGTCTGGCAATAACCTGTCCACAGCCTGCTCTAGAGGGAACCCAAAGTCCCACAGCCAATCCCAGTGCAGGCTGTATGGCCATGCCACAAGTTGTTGATGACCTACCCTCCCCCCACTTCCACTTGTACTCTGTGCCTATATTCCCCCAGGAATGCCAGACTAGCTCCTGCTTATTGAGACTAGTCAATATTTCTACTCTCTGGTGGCTGAATTACACCTCCACCAATGTAATCCTCGAGGTTCCTTGGTTACTCTCCCCAATCTTAGAGTACCATATAAAGTCTCCATATAAATTACAGTCAATAATTCTTATAAATTTCCCCTGTAAAACCTACTGTGTAATTTCTATTTCCTGATTGTTGCAATCTGAAGATGTTCACTGCCTAGTATAGTATCTGGCATCTCGGAAGCTATCAGTAAGTAGTTGCTGATTATTTAATAAATGAATGAATAGATAAAAGGATGAATGAGAATGTTAAAAGTTAAGAGGTTCTTAACTCTTGCATTTTGGTTCTCTTGCTAATTAGTATTTCAATCTCTCCTGACAAAACATCAGCTCCAGTTCTGTTCAATCAAGGAGTCACCAAACTACCAGGGAATTTGGTGACTATAATTTACTCATTCTGAACCAAATGCTATTAATTTCCAAGTCCCTAGAAATAAAATTTAAGTTTTACCTCCTGTATTAGTCAGAGTTCTCCAGAGAAACAGAAGCAATAGGAAATACACATATATACACATATATGTATATACATATATATGTATGTATATATATGTATATACATATATATGTGAGATTGATTTAACGTAAGGAATTGGTTCATGTGATTATGGGAACTTGAAAAATCCAAAATCTGCAGGGTAGGCTGACAGGCTGGAGACCCAGAAAAGCCAATGCTGTAGGTGAAATCTACAGCAGTCTGCTGGAAAATTTCCCCATTTGCAAAAAGCTGACTTTTTGTTCCATTCAGGCCTTCATCTGATTAGATGAGGCCCATTCACATTATGGAGAGCTGTCTGCTTTACTCAAAGTCCACCAATTTAAATGTTAATCTTATCTAAAACACCATCACAGAAACATCCAGGAGAACATTTGGCCAAATATCTGGGCACACTGTGGCCTGGTTAAGTTGACACATAAAATTAACCATTAGACCCTTCTAAACTTATCTTTGCTAGGAGGGAAGGAGGGAGGGAAAGAGAGAGAGCTAGAAAGATAGTAGAATTAGCTAGAGAGAGAGAGAGAAATAGTGTCTAATCGCAATCATTTGGTGTTTGAGCTGAGATGCCAGCTATAAGAAGTACCTAGCCAAGACCAAGGTTTCTAATGTTCTAATCCATAAGATTCATGTCAGATCCCTCAAAGAGGTCTTCCTGAGTTTCCCATAGGGATAGATGATTTTCGTCAGAACATGGCATTCTCTTCTATTGCTGTTTTAAATAGAGAAATTGGCATTTAGGAAAAGCCTGTACCTTATCCCAGTAGAAGTGGAAATATTTTTGAATTTCTGAGGCCCTGTAGCAGAGCAACAAATAATGGCTTAACATTTGTACCTTGAAGAGAAATTGGTGCAAACATTGAGACTCTAAAAGAATTAACTATATTTTCTTCCACATCTGAAGGTGGTAAACATTGACAAGTGTAGATGAGGTTCTGGTTTTCACAACGAATTTTTTTAGGTCATATTCCAAGAATTTTAAGCAAAATAATCCTCTTTTCCCATCACTGCCAAGATATTCAGTTATATTTAGCATGAAAGATTGGTCAAAATTCAACCTATAATAAACCATGAGGATTTCTTTTGCATGAAGTATGTCAGATCATTAAAAACTTGGAGTCATATGGAAACAAGGGGCCATTTGATCTTTGTTATTTCCTCACGCTGGAAGTAAAAATTTTTCTCATTAATATCCTTATGCTAAAAGTAAAATTTTTGACTTAGATTCATTTTCTATTTTTATATATATATATTTTTTTTACATAAAAGACCATTCGGTCTAATATCGAACCAATTTACATTTATTTTGTATATCTTGCCTACCGCTTTTTGTACTTATATTGTGCCTACCTTTTTAAAGTCAAAAATCAAAATGGGGCAAAACTTGTGGCATGATGGAAAAATCTGTTTTAATTCTAAGTTCCTTTTAAATATGTGAGTCTAAGTGTAGCAACTGGAGAAGATAAAATTTCTGAAAGCCTATGACACTTACGAATTTAAAGATGAAATTTTTGGCGCCACTCTGAAAGTGAAAACTTGACATTGGCTAATACATACACTTGCCCGCACAAAATCAGCATCTGCACATGGATAACAAACTGTACGTTGCGATGAGCACACGAATGTGGATGCGCAGTCCATGTGCATAAAGACAGACACGGGAGAGAGAGAAACGCTAACAGCACACCCTGTTGTCTGTTCCTACGGGTTTGAAATACATAAATACTGGATGTTACTTCACTATTATAGATGAATATTTTAATGCAAATAAGAAATTTGCCTCTTTCTCTTTCTCTGTTCTTGTTGCAGCTAGAGTGAATTTTCTCCCATAAATGTCTCCAAATTCAGCAAGTTGAACAAAAATTTTTTAAGAATGACAATAAACCAGTTTAGAGCACAGAGTAAAAAGTCCCAATACATCATCCACATGTGTTTCTCCCAGAAGGATTTTGAAATTCTTCTGAGAAAGGAAAAGTAAAATTTCTTCCTGCCTCCCTAGTAAAAAAATTAAAGATCAGTTTTGGAAACTTCTAACAATTTTTTTCTGGAAAATAGATTTAAGAAGCTTATACCTTAGTGATTTAAGCCTATGAAATAATTGTAAAAGGGAAATTGTCATGTCAGATATGAAAGGAGTATTTGCAGGCTTACTAAAGAAGCATTCTACCTTATTTTTATGCTTGTACTTCTTGTCAGGGCTCTTTGCAACATAGGTGAATATTGTTTTTTACATTAAAAATTTAAAAAATATATAGCATTTCTCTATTTTTCATGTTAGACAGATTCCTTTTGAAATAAAGAACATAGAGCTCTATGAAATGTGCATTTGTTTACTGTCTTCAGAGCTTACACGGTTTGATTAATAACTAATAGCAGGTATTCCTTTGCCTCTTTAAAAGTTGCAAGTCAGTTTGCCAAGAAATTTAAACTGTTAAATTAAATTTTTAAAGAAGTTTCCTTGAGATCCATACATAAAGAAAAAATTAACTTCTGATTAAAATGATTGCATCAAATAAGGTAATAATAAGCGAGTCTCAATAATCAATTAGAAAGTCATGTTATCATTTTCTGAAAGTGAAGGAGCAAATGACCTTACATGGAATAACAGAAGGAAACTTTTTCTTCCCTTTCCCCTTGAAAAAGACACATGTCTCCTGGAACAGGAAGAAGAGAATAGGAAGCCAAACTGGCAACTGCCGAATGAAAACTTATCTGCCTGGCATGTTCAGTGTTTTTCTTCATGCTTTTCTTTTTGTCCAGAGGCCAACTTAAGCCAAGAATATCATCTTACTTTTTTTCTTTTAGTAGATCTGGCATGTGTTTCCTGGCTTGTAGGTGCCTTCCTAAATGTGAGAATCAGGTATAAGTTAGATTTTCATGATTTATCACATCAGCTTTGGCTATGTCGAACAAAAAAGAATCCAGGAGGATATGATGGGGAAAAGATATTAAACTATATTGGCGGTTTTCAAATTGTGCTCTAACACACTAGGAATTCCATGGAAAGTTCTTAAAAGCCACGACAAAAGGCAAAAGGCAAAAGGGCAGTTAGTGAACAAGGGGCCAAGCCCTGCCTCACCCAACTACATTCCTTTCCAACAGAAAAGCTTCAGTTTCATTGGGTTTTACATATACAGAGTCCACATAAGATTTCATCTGAAGAAAAGATCTGTGGAAACACACACATGCACACATCCAGAGAAATAAATTTAATATAAAAATCCTCTAAATGATTTGTATTTTCCTTCAAACTCAAAAGGATTTTGATTGGTTACATGTGTTAGGGAGCACTATCATTTACTAGCACTTTTTATTTTTTATGTGTGTGTCTTATTCTTTTGTAATAAAGAACACAGAAGAGCAGACTAATTAAAGAGCAATTTCTAGTTTTTTTTTTTATTTCACCAAATTCCCAAGTGATTCAGATAATCAGCTAAAGTACAAGAACAATTTTTCTAGTGAAAAATGATTGAATTATCATACAACTCTTCTCCCTGCTCTCACTGCCCTGAACAGATAAGGATTTACAAAAGATGATACTGGCACATACTGAAGTTTGAGAACCAATAGTCTAGAAAAGTTGTTATTGCTCATCCTTTGCTTATTACTATTACAAAATGCAATCTCCACCATTTGGTTTGATCTGGAGAAAGAATTTCACCATTATTCACACTTAAGAATGAGAAGAAACCTAAAGAATAATATTTATGAGACACATTTATAATATAGACAATTTGATAAAGCATGGCTTAAGCAAATACTAAGTCAACGTTCTTTAAGAAAGTAACATATTTTAACTACATCATTATCTTGTGCGTTTTCATTGATTCATTTAATACACATTTAATGATGGAAAACAAAGAAATAAACCAATAATACAGGGCAATAGATAAGCAATTAAAGGAAATACAGAGTGCATCGGGGTGATAAACTATCTAAGTTTGCCTCTATATTTCAGGAAATCCTTACAGTGGAGAACATATACATTGAGGCTCAATGTTCAAATTTACTTTGTAACTTTACCAGTATTAGAAAATTTAAAGTATATGATTATCTTTTGTCTATTTTATATTAAAAGCTATCATAATAGGGTTATTAAAAATAAAACTACTGTGCTTTTTAGTTGTGTTTTTCTATACTATTTCATATGATTTAAAACCTGTGAAATATTGAATTGGAAGCATATAGATACTGATATTTCAAAATCAGTGTTACTCCTCTAATTTCTATTTCAGAACAGTCTACTGCCAATTATAGGTCACATTCTTTTCTGAATGCAATCAGGACTAAGCCAAGTAGATATTTGTTGTCATGTAGAAACTGAGCTTCAAACTTTTATGATCATAAAAGAATCTTTAACATCTACCTGTTGTTTTTAAAAACAACTTGCTTCAAAGTAGTCTTATATCTGAGAGGTTCTTTGACAACCAGACACCCTTATTAATTAATACAATACCCATGTCATTCCCCACTCATCCCATCCCACTCTACCATCCACCACGGGCCCTTACATTCTTAGAGACTGCAGATCTGGACCAGAATCAGTTCAGCCTAAAAATGCATTTCAATTGAACGGAAGAAGGATTAGGCAGAAAAGTGTAGGGCCAAAATTAAAAGTATTCTTAGTGTCTCCTCTGGCATAAAATTTTTCTTATGACAACACACAAAATTAATTTGGAATACATAATGTAATGAAGCATGTCACAAAATAAAATTAATTTATTTCTACATAAAAATTAAAATACATGTTTCAGTAGAGTGTATTAACCACTGGACTTGAAGTCAAAAAACCAATATTCAGATCCTTATTTTACAATTTATTATACATTACCTTAAGCAAGAAACTAAATCTCTTTAGCATTGTTTTCTTATTTGTAAAAAACATGTAGAACTATATTTCCATTGCAGAGTTAATGGGAAAATCAAATTAAATAAGTTATGGAAAAGCACCTCGGACTGTAGCTAACACAGATTAGAAACCTCATAAATTGTCAAAATTAAATTTATTTTCTCAAAATGTCTTTTATTATTAAGATAATACAAAATAAATTCTATTTTTTTGAAAAAAGAAACAAAAATGGTTTGTTTGTTCAACAAATACTTATTGAAGGGTCTATTATGTGTCAAGAATCAGTCTAAGTGCTTAGAATTTATCAGTGAATACAAAAGATGAAAACTCTTCTATCATGGAGCTGATCTTCTTGTGAGCAACTAGATGTATATATTTTTTGTTTTTGTTTTTTTGTTTTTGTTTTTTGTTTTTTTGGCCTCCTCAATGTGCATCTTCAGTCAATACAACACACACATGCATACATGCACCCATATACTTTGTGACTATTGTTAAACATTTTTTTCTCTCACTTCTGCCAAAAAGCATGGGAACCATGTATAAAGCTGCCACATAAGGCCATGCATGATGCCTATCATGTAAATGGTGGCCTTGGAATTGTTCAGTTTGGTGGCCATAAGTATACATAAAATGAAGACTTATTTCTAGATAACTTTAGCTTTAATGATAGCCTCTGTCAGGATTTTCTGGAACAGATATGCTCTTCAGGGAATATCCAAAGAAAAATGAAGATTTAAAATTATTTTCTTAATATCCTAAACTACAGAAAAAAAATTGCCTTTGCACTAAAAAGGAATTGACTTAGGTAGTACAGACAGCCTTTTAGGAATATGACCTGGTCCTAAACTGAGAAAATTCTCATGCTACTAGATTATTGAGGAGTACTTTCATTAGAAAGGAGTTTGGGAAAGGTCCTCCCAGAGATTGATGCTTGGGTAAAAGAATCACACAGAATCACTATTCTCATTTAGCGAAGCTGATAACTATAAAGCAAAGGTGTTAAAATCTGTTATGATCACTGTCACAAAATCTCAAATGACCATATACCTTAATCCTACAAACTCTCTTTGCATAAGATATGGAAAGAGGGGCCATATGAATTGCAGCTCTTAGGACTCATTTGAGGACTATAGTGTTTTTCCTAGTCATAGGTTCAACAATTGACTATCTGATGGATTGAGTAGGATAGAAGTAGATGTAATACTGAAATGTGACATATGAGGTAAGGTGAGCATTACAGAGCTTTGAATCATGGTCTTAGTATCTGAAATTGGGCAAAGGAGCACTCACACAGCTAGAGTTTCTCAAGTAGTGATGATTTTCTCCCTTGCACCACATGTGGACCATGCATGTGGGCTATTGGATTTGGAAAAACTGGACACATTCTTCTTCCAAAGTTGATGCGTACCTGATCATTGTGGATATTAAATGAATCAAAACATTGTCTGTTACCTTGTCCCTGAGTAAGGTGTAACCCATGCTATGTAATTCTCAAACAACTTTTATTTTGCTGTCTCCCTAATTCTACTCGGTTAGACTAGTTCTTGCTCCGGGATAAAAATTCAGACAGTCCACAACTAGTAAAGTTTTTCTGTACAGTTTTAAAAAGACTTTTAACACTGGTGAAATTTTCCATGAAGTCTTTGAGAACTTTAGATAAAGGTAAAAAAAAAAAAAAAAGGAATCAGTGAAACATAGTCTTTAGCCAATGAGGCTCAAAGTTTTCTGGCCTCATTGGCCACATGCCTAAACACTCTCTGGGGTGCTCAATGCTGCTTTAGTTCATGCCTATACCTCCTTTCATTGAGATCCAAGGATTGAGGTTAAACCATATAACCGATAAATCCAGAATTCTTCCTAGGCTGAACCAAGCTACATAAGAGTTTGACATAGGCACAATCATAATAGGACTACTGTTTATTTAGCATTATGCCATCCACACATTGTGATTACAAGGGCCAAAGACAGAATTTCTTCTTACATGACAGGTTACTTTTTTTTTTTTTATCTTAGAGCTGATGCTTAAAATTTCTATAACTAGAAATCGTCATTTATTCCATAGTTAGAGATAAAGATTACTTGATACATCAAGATGTTGACTCAAACATACCCTAAATTGCAAAAATAAGGTTATTTCCTAAGAATGGATTTGGGAATAAATGTGAGACAACAAAAGGTATAGTAGAGAGGGCAGTAGGTGACATAAGAGAAATATCGCCCTGGGGGAGCTGAAGAAAACTTCCTCTACCCCACTTATGCTTAGAACCCCATCTATTTCTAAGGAGAATTGTGAGGGTGCAGCTTTCCAAAACCATTTTCGGTCACTGAATTACAAAATACACACCTTGGCAACCAAAGATATGTTGTGAAGTTTAGATTCTTTGGCATCATAAAGATGGCAGACTTCTTTAGTCAGTCTAACACCTTTTGAAATATTTCCTGAGCATATAACTTTTAAACTGCTAGACTCTGCTATCACCATCTTCTCACACTTTAGAGAATTAGTTTTGTCAAAACTGGACTTTGAGGATTCCAAGTCAGTGAAATAATTGACAGAATAAAAGACCAAACTAGTAGAAGTTTGATTTTAGTCAGTCACGATGAAATCTCAAGCATTCACTTTTCTATGACCAGTTCTTTTAATGATGACATGGTACTACATGTCCTTTGAATCACTCTGACTTATTTTTCTTATACTAAAAGGATCTTTATTATTATTTACTATAAAATATAATAAATTACTATTACTACTTGGTGAAATAACTATAATTCTTAATTATTATATTCCTAGTAGATGTGACACATTCAGCATATTTTTCATTTAAAGAGAAATACCATCTTAAGAATTGCTATTCTATTGTTCCATTTTCCATAAATGTGACATTATTATTAAAGATTTTTTTAATAAAAAATATTATTTTTGGAGAATTGACTCAGAGGCATTTATTTGATCATGTTAATTAAAAGAGAGCAGAAGTCTTGGTACAAATAAAGTAAATGTTTTGAAATTGCTGGTTTTATAAAGATGTTTATTTCCAGTAGGGTGTGCATCTAATCTCTCAGGTAGATAAACCAGTAAATGGTGCATATGGTTGATGAATGAGCAATGATGTCATAGCCTCATTCTGAGTCTGATGTTTTCCTCAGAGAGCCAGGACATGGTGGGGATGCTCCCTGGCAATGCCATTGTAAAAATTCTAACAACCTGTTACAGATACAGCCCTTGAACAGTCAAGATAGGGAAGAGGAGACTAGGAAGAATTCATGAAAGATAAACATATTAATCTAAAAATCAATAAGTTTTTTACCTCATTCCTTCTCTGGGCAGCTCTTTTTCCCCGTAATTTCAAACTTCTCTGCACACTTCCAATGACCTACACCACTCTCTTTCCTGCTGGCTAATACTCAAAAATGACCTATCTCAGACATGTACTTACATAAAATTTATGTTCCTATGTTGGAGATGCTCCAGCTTAGAAGTTACTGAAAACCCTCAAATGTTTCATCCTCTTCACAATCATACTCTAGAAATAATGTAGGAAAGATACTTGTATACTAGTATTTTAAAACTGTGCTTTGAGATTTGAAAAATATCTAGAATTCTAGCTTCTGATGAAAATGTTTCAGGTTTGGCAATCGTGGGCCAGTATTCCCACCTTGCTGGAGAGGAGTGGAGTTTGTGCATTTTAAACTGAGCTCTACCATGTTCTGTCGTCAGTGGTTCTTATTCTAGGGTACTTTTACTCTCAGGGTATGTCTGCTAATGTCTGGAGATGGTTTTTATTGTCATAGTGAGGGGTGGGGTGTGCTATTGGCAGTAGTGAGTCGAGGCCAGTGATACTATTAAACATTCTACAATGAACAGGATATCCTCCGACACATTACAATCATGCAGCCCCAAACGTCAAGGGTGCCAAGTTTGAGAAACACTGCCATAGTCCATACTGACCTACCTTACATTTAGGTTACCTGGCTGCTCCTGTGGACACTTGGCTTTGTAATCCCCGAATAATCATGTACTTATAACATATGTATACAAAACATATACAACCAGAAAGGACCTTCAGGATCTTCTGGTCAGATTCCTCCTTATATATATGATATCTGAAATACAGGGGAATGAACTTTAGCCAGACTTGAGGGAAAATGAAGTCTGATCAAAAATAATTGCTCTAATTTGTAACTGAGAATCATGTTACTAATTTGATTACTAATTATTAAGTCATATGAGTCAGATATAGGCCTTATAAGCCTACTCTGGTCATCATCTTGCTCATCACCTACACATAAACGAACAGCTGGCAAGTCGCCAAATTTCTGAACTGGGCTCTCCCTAAAATTGATTACTGATCCAAGCTGAGAATATTTAGTAAAGCATCCCTATGTTTTTGTCAAGCGACAGTTTTCCAAGGATCTACTGTATTTCTGCATGGCCTGCATGTCTTTTTATTCTGGACTATCTTTCCAAGGATGTCTGTATGACTAACTACCTTGAAAGATGGAGTCTCCTTTTGGAGAGGAGAGCAGGTTTGCATACTGCCCAGGACAATAAATATAACATCCCCTGAAGAAGCAAAGATCAGGCAGGTTTTCTTGCTGCATGTTATGACGGATTCAGGTTTCCTGAGCTCAGATTTCCTCAGCTGTGACGTAAAAGTAGTATGTATGAAGCATCTACCTAGAATCCTTCATATTACTTTGGTAGAACTTGGGACACGAGGGGACCCATACTTGCTGAGTCCTTTGTCTCTGACCCAGGACTCTCATATCCTGCCATCACATCAAAAATTGTCTGGTAACTAGTTTCAAAGCCCACAGAGTATTTTTTTATCTGCTAGTACTAAGCACTGTGGCTTTTCTGAAGTTCACGTAGCTATAGCCTTAGCTATGTGTATATCCTTCCGATGCCAGTGAGCCAAAATCCTTTCCTTCTTTCTTCTTACCATCCTTCTTTTCTTCTTTTCCTCCTGCTCCTCTTTTTCCTCTTCTCTTTCCTCCTTCTCCTCCTTCTCTTCCTTCACCTCCTCTTTCCTCTTCTCTGTCTACAGTCCTATACTTTTTCTTTGCTTAAATCCATATATTATCATTCTTCATTGTTAGTGGAGAAAAATAAATCATTGAGTCAGAAATGCAGGCATATCCTGTACACATGCACACACAGAGCTCTGACAAACTAGATTCTCTCATGACTAACTTTAAAATTGGTCTAAACAAGAGAATATTCTCTTGGGGAATTAATAGGAAAAAGGAAAGGAAAAGGGAAAAAACTAATTTACACTCAATTTTCTCCTTACTTTTTATCGGTGGCCATCTTATATTCTTGTAGTTTCTTTGATAAACTTTACAACTTCTGCTGGTTTGAAGGACACAGTTTTCTTGTCAGAGGTTTCTACTGAGAAGCAAGTTTTTCTAAAAAATTTATATGCATTTGAATAAACAGAGCAATCTTAAAAATGCATATTCAGTGCTTTCTGTCAGTAGTTGTGTTTTATTGACTATATAGAGCTTTCCTGGGGATAATGCTATGTTCTGCAGTAAGAATCCAGAGTTTATTTTAGATTAATTTAGTTCTTGAGAGGACAACTAACGAGTAGAGAAAATTAAGAATGATCTATGAAACAATTCTCATTATATGCTATATTAAACTTAAAGTTTCATCATGTATTTGATGATCTGCTATCAGAAGTCAGATGTAAGCCACCGGAATCAGAGTGCTGTGAATATCTTTACATGGAGATCTCAGTTGTTTTCATATAGCACTGTTTGATGTAACCACTTTTTTTTTGATAATATTAATTTCCTCATCTCGTTCTTTTCCATAATCTGATAATCAATTAGGAATTACGATAAACAGCAAAAAAAATTGTGATACACACAAAAATCGTCTAATTTAATGAGCATGGTCTCTATATATTTGATTAGAACATGAGCTTTGAAATAAGAGAAAACTGGGTTCAAAATCTGACTCCTTCACTTGTCCTTTGTTTTTGAAATAAATTATTTAATCTATTTAAGACAATCTCTATATCTATAAATGCCTACATTGTAGGATTGTTACTGTAAGATTCAAAAAGAATAATGTAAGAAGGGTATTTAACACAGTTCCTGGTGCAACACAGATATTCAATAAATTCTGGTGACTTTCTTGTCATGGTTTAGTGAGGTAACAAATACAAAAGGATAGTTAATGATTCTGAAAATTAATTGTTTTTTGCTTTCAAGAGAGACCAGTACCAAATTTTTGCTTTTTAAAACCATTTTATCTGTTAGTAAGAAGGCATTGACAAAGGACAAACTGAAAGTTCATTTTCAGCTTTCCTCCTGAGGCCACCCTATTAAAAGGAGCGGCAGCCGAACAACTGGCTGAATTCGGGCAACTGTGTTCACCACAGATTTAAGGATCCCGTGAAACTGGTCGTACTGCTGTAAAAGCCCCTAACGTTCATTAGTAGTGACTTTTCTCTAGATTCTTTCTGGTCCTTTTCTTGCTTAAGTCTTTCCTGAACCTCCTGACCAAGGTCACATTCAGGGTACCACTGCTGCCTGAAGCAGCAGATTTATGCTAGGAGATGCTGTCAGTGATGTACTCTTCTCTAAGAAAAAGGTTCTTGGATGTTTGGTGAATGGCCTTCATTTGGTTTATTTATATAGAATAAATTATACTTTTCTCCCAAATTTTAGTCTTTTAAATTTTTTTTTATGTTCGAAATATCTGAGAAATCTATACATTTTCATATATTCACTGTATTTATGTCATCTGTTTAATATTTTAAATTGGGTTTTATCTTTTAAAACATTTAAGAAACAAACACTATCTATACATTATCAATTTACTGATGCACAGTAACAAAAAACTTTTATTTTTAATTCTTTAATGTCACAACATATTTGACCCCCTTTACCCCATCTACCTCCCTTCTCCTTCCTCCCCTCACACCCTCTAACAACTTCTTTAAAAAGTTCATGATATAGTAATCTCTTTGAGCTTAATTTTCCTATTATTTGAAATAAGGAAATTAAACTCAATTTTCTCCAAGATCCTTCTCAGTTTGAAGACCAAATACAGGTAAATTCTGTAACTATGTTGTATAATCAAGCATTCAGAGTAGTACCTGGCTCATAGGAAGTATTCAATATATGATTGTTAAATATTGATTAAATAATATGGATACTTTAATATAGAAAATATATCCTAAAAACTAACTTGACCTAATGATCAAAACAAGTGAGCAGTTATTACTAAATATCTTTATTACTGCTTGTTAAGATTAAAGTTTTCTGTTAAAATACTTTTTATATAATAATATATTTACCTAATAGATACTTTGATTCTTAAGGAAAGTATTAATCTATTTAAAAATCAATAGAATAAAAGAGAAATGATTTTGTGAGAAATACAAAACTAACACTCAGATTTCCTATTAAACATGGCAGATATAAGACAAGTGCTTATTTCAACTTTCTCCTCAAATGATACCACAACAAGAGAAACTAGCTTTGTGAAAAGAAGACAAAATCCATTAAAACAAATAAAACAAGAGTTGAGGACAACATATGAAAGATGTCAACACAATTTTGCAAGTTCAAATGCAGGATGACTAAAGCAACATGAAAATCAATTGCTGTGAAGAGACATCCTTGAAGGAGGGAAGGAAAACCAGGAAGTAAACTCAATTGTGCCACAAATTCATAGGAAACTCAGGCATTCAAGGTACAGAGTGTTTCAGAAGAATGGAAGTGCAAGTAGGACTGTAAATAGAAAAATTAATTTTATGTAAGAACTAATCAGATGCCTAAATCTAGGGTTAACTTCATGGGCATACAACCTCCGTGTTTGCACAGGATTCCACATTTAAGAGGCTCACAGGCAATTCAATGCTCTCCTGTTGCCATCTTGAAATTCTTAATAATTTTTGAGCAAGTGGCTTGACATCTTAATTTTGCACTGAGTTCTGTAATTTATATAGCCAGTTTAGCCTAAACCCTATCTCTATACTCCACACAATCAGGTGTTTATCCCACCTCCACTCCATTCAGCAGAAGACTGAATGATAGGAGGTAAACTCTTGGGGAAGGTTCAACCAGAGGGATTATTTGTGGACATCACATACAGCTGAAAATAGGAGACTAAGTGAAAGTTATATAGTGAACTATGATATTACCAATCCCTTTCCCACTGGGCAGGAGATCAACAGATTCTTCTCATAGGAAACTAATTAAACAAATAGTTCCTGTTGGATCACCTGACAAGTCTTCAACATGGATATAGAGCTTCTTATCAACCCTTTATTACCTCAAATATCTAAACAAGAGATAAGGATCACCAGAGATTTGAGAAAAGCCTCTATGAAAAACACAAAGATTATAAATGAGCAGAGCAAGAAGGGACTCTGAGGAATCATAATAAAAGTAGAAGAGAAAATTACAAAATATTGCTGCTTTATTTAGAAAGATAAGAGAAACTATTACAGTAATTTAAAAAGAATACTATTTTTTAAAGGAAAGCTCAGAACATTTAAAAATTGCTACTGAAATTAAATGTAAATAGGATAAATAAAAATACATTAAGACTTATGGAAGATAAGGTAATTTCTGAGTTATTTCTTCAATCAGAAAGCAAAACAAAATAAACAACAAAAGAGATGGGGCAGGGGAGATAAAATATAAGTAAATGAAAGAATCTGTGCAGAAGGTTCAAAATCTAAATAATAGAATTTCTAGAAGGAAAAATAAACAAACCAAAAGGCAAAGGGGAAGTAATGATTAAATAAAAAATACTTGTATTCAAAAATTCCAGACTCAAAGGCCATAAGTTCTTAGATTAACAGTGGCCATTTATCAGCATATTATTGTAAGTTTTCAGAATACTATGGCTAAAGAGAAGATGCTACATATGTCCAAAGAAGATAAAAATGAAAGATATCACAAAAAATTAGGAATCAATATGGCATTAGATTTCTCAAAAGCTAAATTGAAAGATAGAAGACAATGATTAAATGCCTTGGAAATTCTGAGAAAAAAAAATGCTTTCTAGCGTAGCAAACTTATGGAGTCAAACTATCAATCAAATGTAAGAGAATAAGGAAGACATTTTTCAAATATGCAAATTCTTAAGAAATGTAATCCTGTATTTTTATTAAAAATCTACTAGAGAATATGCTACACCTATATGAGGCAATAAATCAGGAAAGAGGGAAACATGTGATTCAAGGAACAAAATTTAAGACAAGACATTGAAGTAAAATCCTAGAACTATGGCTGTATAGCAGGATAAGGTAGGAAAAAGACCAAATTGGGGCAAGAATATATCCCAATTGGGGGGGGGGAAATAGCAGATTACCTGATATTTGGGGGCATATATTAGGTGAAGAATTGCACTTATAAAGAGAGTTTGTGGCTAAAAAGTACTTAGATAACAAAGACAATGAAAGAGCAAGGCAATTACTAACTCCAGGAAAAACAGAAAGTAGTGTACCGAGAAATATAATCATTGTGCTTTACATGATTCACCTATAAATAACATTAATAGAGCTATAACCTTGTAAGCATGGACTATTAACTTATATAAATTGTGATGTAACTGCAGTAGGAGTCTGATAAAAATGTATATGTTCTATTCAAGATGGTGGGATTGGAGGGGTTGGTCAATGGTAAATAGGTAATATCTGAACAAAATTTTAAAAGTAAAAATATTAATTACAAACATGGTGGCAAATATTAGAAGAAAATGCTAAGGGATTAACCTATCAGAGACAAAAATCAAGAACAGGAAGAAGCGTTATCTATAGAAATGTTTTTTGTTATGAACTTCATGAAGCCTCAAGATATTTAAAACTATCCTCATGTAGTCTCTGATTCAAAAATAAATAAATTAATTAAAGACATATATCTGTGAATCACATATACTTGCAAAATACTACTAAAATTCTTATGTAATTCCCAACCGGTAGCAATGACTAAAAGATGACAACCTCAAGAAAAATAGGTTGTTCTAGTTGACAGCATAAGCAGACACTAGGACGGAATGAATTCATGATTAATTATTTTATTTCATAAATTAACCTTTAGCAAAACTATATATAAAGCATTCAATATTGTAAAGCATAAGTATATGCTCAGAACAGAGGGTAGCCTGACCATTTTAGGATATTGAAGAGTGACTGCTTGATATAAATTGGTGAGGCAAGTTTTCCTCCAGGCTGTGCAACTGTAATCCAAATCACAGAATTCTCTGAGGAAATAGATTAGCGAAGGGGAGCTGATGTTTTAATGTGGCATAGGAAACAGTTTTAATAATAATTGGGGGCATCCAATGACAAGAGAAAAGAAAATTTAAAACATGACCAAAATGAGAAACTAAAGGAAAAGGAAACCAGGATAATTACATATGGCAGATCCCCAAATCAGATCGCCTCAAACCAACAATTTTGGAAGGAGAAATAATCACACCGAGGGCTCCAGAAAAGTGTGATGTTTGATCGTTTAAAAAATAGCATTTAGAGGGTTGTTAACTTTCTGATGCTTTCAGTCCTAGTAGAGGCTGCCTCAGACTGTGTAACCTTAGGGTGTAGCGAGGCAGGGGATGCTCTCATCTCCTTTCGGCTCCAAGCACAGTAGCTCTAGATTTGCACACTGGGGTTTCAGATAAGAGTTGTGCTTGAATGAATTGTTTCATGGCTGAAAATCAAGTCTGAAAAATACTGCTGTACTCCAAATTCTCTATGTTACAGTTAGAGAAATAAGGGTCTTTTACATAAAAACTTATACAGAGTAAAAAAAAAAAAAATCTAATGGCAGAATTAGAAACAGGAGCCAGGCTTCCTGAAAGCTAATTAATTTGCTTTCTCTCACACCAATGATCTTGGTAATGTTGCCTTCCTGTTAAAGTAAATATATTTTATTAAATGATACATTAATTACTATTTTGTGTAACAAGTCTTAATAAAATATACAATGCAGAACATTATTAAAAGACACATGAACACCTACATATGAGAACCCCAAATTGTAACTCTATTCAAACATTATACAATGCTAATTTTGGTTTTAACTCTTAGTTTACTAGTATGCATTATTCCATTTTAAACTGTATTGCCAATTCTGCCTGTTCCTGAGCTACATTATTGCTGAATAATGTAATTAATTACTTAGTTGCTAATACAACAGCTTAATAATTCATATCCGTGAAGCGCTATCTCTCTAATACTCATCGATGTACCAGTGTATATGAATCCTTCTCAGGCTGCTTCCACTCCTACTGTCTCCTCTTCAACTCCCTCCTTCTCCCCTCTGGAAATTACTGAGTTACTCTGTTCCCAATAGTTCTCTGATTGATGTATTATTCTGTCCTTCCCTTCATGGACAGAGCAATGTGAAAAAAAAAATATACAATAATTTCCTGCTTACTTTCTCTGCAAAGTATCTGTGATTCTCTAAGCAGAAAAATTTTATTCTTAACAACCATAATTATGTCAACCCCTGCAGCTAACTTTAAGCTCACCATTTTGACTATCCAAGCAAATAAGTTAATTTGCATAAGGAAGTTGAAATGATCCAATGACTAATTGTTACTCTGTCAAAGATCTCTGGTAGAATTAGCTTCTGTTACTTTTTCCCTCCTATCTTAAGACTTTAAAAAGACAACTGAAACATAGCAGGCTATTTTAAAAAAACACACCTTTTACATAGGATTCTCTTTACAAGAGAGTTGTCATGTGCTTAAATGAATGTAGTAGGTAATTATATTGGTTGCAGCATGCAGAACAGGATTATGAGAGGAAGTGGAATTTGACAAAATGATGAATATTCTATATCAAAGTTCTCCATACTAGTATAAATAAATTATATGGTATTAAGTGAAGGAGCAACATCAGAAACAAGCTTAAAACCATTAGATACTGTGAGCTTGTGCTGATTAGATTTGTTCTTGTGTTCTACCTTGGAAAAGATATTAAATCACAAATCTACTTTGGGATGGGCTGGTAACATCTAAGAATTTATAGCTGAACTGATGATCTGATTAAAGACAGTAAAGCATTATTTGAAGGATGACCACTAAATCTTAGTTTTACCCAGCCTACTTATAAAATGCATTTCAAACTGTTCAGTCTCAGGTAGCTTTCTTAATATCTGATTAAAGTCTTTAAAAGAGAAAAGTAAATAAAAATAAATGCTAAATTACAAGATGATACTTTACTATATAAAAATATCATGCTGATAATTCAAAGACAAGTTTTGAGATATTAGAATGCTTTCATTCATGGACAAAATTAACTCGAACACATTTCCTTTTTGTTAGGATATATGGTTTTGTAACAAATAAGTTTTCCTCTGCCTAGATCCAAAACAATTTGGAATCTTAAAGGAAAATAATTATTGTAATAATTTTAATAAAAAATCCCAAGAAATCAATAACTACAATGGAAATCAGCTATTTCCATGGGGAAATAACATATTAGCTGGGGGATTTGAGCAACTACCAGGGCACTCTAAGCTTTCCTGCTGATCAGTTGCAGGGCCCAACCTGTGTTGAAAGCAGTGATAATTAATTGTGCTGTCTCTTAACTCAGAAGGACACTTGTAGGGTTTTAATAAAGTAATATCTGCAAAGTATTGAGATTTTTTTCAAAGAAAGATGCAATATTAATAAATGATAATTAAATTGTATACGGCAATACATGGGACAATATTCCCTGAATTTGTAGTCAACTTCTTTGAAAGAGAATAAATCGTTCAGGGTTTGTTTGATGACCTGGTGAAAATAAAAATTATTGCTGATAATAACAACAGTGAAAATGCAGGCAGTCCTTACTAGTGTGTTTAGTTAACACAGGCACCATCAATAAACTAACTTAATGGTGTTAGAGGAAAAGAGAAGAAAAAGAAAATCTTTTGTTACAGCCGTCAGTTTTTTGCACTGATTAAGATTCAGGCTTACTCTGTTTATTAACATCACAGCAGTATCTCTCTTCTTGTTAGCCTTAAATCACCTACTGTGCAACTACACTGAGAGCTGTGTGTTCCTTTCTAAACTAATTTCTTATCAGATAGGGCTCAATCAGAGAGGTGCTAGGGACTTGTGGCCAGGACTAGATCATACATGACTGTGGGAGCTGATTAAGTCCACTTTGTAAGACAGCTGTCCATGCTTCTAATACTAGAACTTGTGGTCCACAGGGCTGCCCATAACAAAGTATCACATACTAGGTAGCTGAAAATAATAGGACTTTAATATCTCAGAGGTGTAGAGGCTAGAAGTCTGAAATTAAGGTGTCATTGTGGTTGGTTTCCTCTTGGGAGTTCTGGTTTGCCAGCAGTCTTTGGCATCCCTTGGCTTTAGGTGCATCGATTCAATCTTCTACCTTCTCCCTGTGTATCTTCAGATAGTCTTCCCTCTGTGCCTGTCTGTGTCCAAATTTTTCCTTGGTAGAACACCAGTCACAATGGATTAGGACCCACCTAATGACTTTTTTTTTTAACTTGATTACCTCTGTAATGACCCAGTTCCAAAGAAGATCACATTCTGAGGCCTTGGGGATAAGGACTTCAATACATCTTTCTTGGGGGTGAAGAAGGGGTACAATTCAATCCATAATAGTGCGAAAGAGCAAGCACACGCTGGGGTCCACAAACATGAGTTGGAACCCACAGGGATGGGCTGAAACTATGTCAGTTCTCATCACCTCTGACTTTGATGTTGTGGGAATACTGTAGGAGAAGATGGTAAGCCTCCTCATGGAGCTACACACTCAGCTGGAACAGGATTTGAAGCTGCTGGAGGATCCAAAAAGGTGGGACAGTTGCTAGCCTGTCTGCTGCCCCACAGCAAAGAAGTGAGCCAGCAAATAAGAATGTTTGAGCTGCAAGATGGTGGCTGCTTTGTTTCTGCCCCCAAATCTCACAGAAGAATCTCTCTGAGGCTTACCTTAGCCAGAAACATACAGGAAAGGGAACTCTGAGAACTATAGCTCGGTGTAGCCAAGTTGACACATAACCAGCTCATCAAAGACTTTATGTACTCACTGCTTAAGATTTGATAATATGAGTGACAACAATTAAGGATTTAAGTTATTTTCAAGCATATATGCCATAACCATCGACTCAGACATAGAAAAGACATTTAACCTCCTAATCTTTATTACTAATAAAAATTTGAATCAATCACTCAAAAAGTTTTAACTGGAAAACTGAAAATTAAATCCACCAGTTTAATTTGCCTTTGTACCATCAACTATATAGCAATAAGAAACGAATTTGAAGCCCATCAAGCCTTTAAATCTTAAGGTTGTGTTCAATTGAATTAGGTAACTTTGGAAACGAATTACAAAATCAGACAATCGCCCTTCTTGATAGTTTTATTAGCAAAGGAGTAAATGCAGTAGATAGATAATCACATCAGCTTTGGAACAAATGAACTCAAGTTTCAAACATAGCCCTTCCCCTTAGCAGTATGAAATCTGGGGAAAACTTCTTAATCTCTCTCTCTATTGAATTCCCAGTTTATAACTATAGGAATAATCTTAATAGTTGTCTCAAGTATCATTGTGTGGTTAAAGAGATGAACTGTATGAGAAGAACTTGGCACAAAGATGAGGACGTAGAAAGTGCTCAAGCAATGTTAGTTTATCTCGTCTTTCTTCTTCTTTTCTCTCTGCTTCTCCTCCCCTTCCTCCTTTCTGTCTTTTCCTTTAACTTTGAGAGCAACGAAATGGTTGTTTACAGTTCCTTGCAGCACTGAACTTTGCTTTTCTACTCTGTGTGTCCGACCTAAATCTTCCGAACAATAAGACATGAAACTTTAAATACCAACCTGTTTCAGAGACCCAGAGTGGATGGTTTTTGAAGTAGCATCTTTGAGATCAATTGCTAATGGAAATGCTTATTTCTAAGACATCGAAAGGGGGGAAATGTTCTATCTGAAAAATACTCTGAAAAGCAAACATGCTGAACTTTTTCTATAGAAGTGTGCTTGAAATTTCTTTGGGCAGAATTTAAAGAGCAAAATTAAACAGTAATGAATACCCTTCCCGCCAAAAAGTGAAAAGTACGTTTCCAGGTCTTTCTTCCTTCTATCTGTATTATCCACAAATACAAAACCAACCCTTCTTCACAGTCCCTGCTCAAACCCACCGCTTAGTTTCGTTGTGCTCATTCCTTTCATAAATCACCTCTGTTGTCAGAAAACACTCACTTGAGCTTGTACTATGATCTTCTATTATCAGCGACTCCCTCAGGTGCTCTCTATCTTGTCTCCTTATCTCATAAGCCCTATGATAATAGAAACTTCATCAAACATTTGCTTAAAATAATCAAGGCATATGTAAGATGTACTCTAATAAAAATGAAGCAGAACGGAAAAGGAAGGACTGGAAGAAAGAACAGATGGAAAGATGTGTAAGAGAGTGAAAGAGAAGCTTCTGAGGAATCCGAAATCTTCCCAGACATCACTGCTTGAGATACAATGTAAAGCATTGAACTTGGCTGATAGGTGTTACTTTTACCCAATAGGTACCACATTTCTAGCATTATCAGGTCCGTCTGAAATGTACTTGTCTACTGCATCAAACTGGTTTCCCACAAATTTATCAACTTTACTGCTACTCTTCTGGTCCCTCCAACTTCTCTAACCATGCCCCCCTCCACTAAGAGAACACACACTAATGTCAATGCAGCAACACCTCACAAATGTTGATTGCTAAGAAAACATTATTTAAAAAACAAATGAAAAATGTATATTATACATTTATTTTGATGACTCACTAACCAATTTCTCAGAGAGTCTCAAAAGAGGGACATAGACTTATTTTTGTAATAAACCTATAAAATTATTAAAAGTACTTAAATCCACACAAGTGCCAACTTCCTCCCCACTCCCCAATCACCTCTGTAAAATTTACTAACTCTTTAAACTCAAACTCCATTTTACAACCTTTTATATGTAAGCTAACAATGTGAAGTATTGGGTTGGAGGAAAGAGCCGTAAAATTTCAATGACTGCATCCTGAAAGTGCCATACTGTATTGGGACCTTTCTAAAGAAGACAGTGCACTTTTGGACTGCTGTAATTTTGAAAGATGTCTTTGAACAGGAAAGGCATAGATTTTAATAGCAGCTAATTCTAGACCAAGGGTGGGGAAATTTGTTGTTTTAGTCCAACATAATTTAATGTCACAGTGGTGGGTCTGGTTTTGTTTATTTACTAATTTAAAGAGACTGTACTATGTGGAAGAAGATTGTGTGCTTAGAAATGGATAGTGTTAGCAAAGCATGGAAAAGTTCTCTCTCTTTTTTTTTTTTCTGAAAACAATAACCTACGTTTAATGGTAAGAAATCACCAGCAAATTCCATTATGTTTGCGGGCTTGACATGCGGTGCTTATTAAATGTAGGAACAAAGCCACTTTATACATCATAATGTTCACATTACAAATTCAGTGCTCATAATGGTGCTGCAAGTGTATGTGCAATTTTTCTGAACTTATGAAATATATTTCTGACACCTCAGGTATTGATGTATGCACGCATGATATTGTCCCAGTGCAGTAGGGAGACTTAACTGATGTCTGCAAGATTTGATTTATTACAAGTAAATATGATTGCCTTCATAATCTGATTTTATTATGTTCGGGGCTCTCGCAGGTAAACTTTTAGTAGAAGGAAGAAGGCCAATTTTATTAAACCAATGTGTTCCTGCAAACCATAGAGTTTCTTGTCCAGGGGGGAGGGGGACTGCTGATACAGAAAGTGTATTAAAATTTTCAAGAAAAAGAATCTACTTTTACCATTCTCAATATCATATTTTCACAATTCTCACAACCATTTCAAATGCGCTTTTGCTATTTTGAGCTGTACATTCCTTTCTTAAAAACAATATTAAAATATAATTCACATATCTGAGGTCAACATTAAATATGCCAAGGAGGGTAAGTGTACCATCTCAAAAACATTGGCAACAAAAATTTTCTCTTTTTTAATGGAAAAAAAAAAAGATTTGATGAATTTTAAAAAATTGGAATTACTGTTCACACTTCAAGGTTTTTGATTAGAATGATTTCAAGGCCACAGCTTTGCTATACTAACAACTCAATTAAAAATAGATCATCCCTAGATCATAGATAAACCTGGGCCTAAAGCTCTAAATAAGGGACATAGTTTGAAACTGGAGTCATGAGTAAAAGGACTGAAGTAGGGGGCCTGTCCAATTCACCCTTTAAGGAAGACTAGACATGAGATGTAATGTGGAGCATGGTGACTGCAGTTAATAATACTGCATTGCATATTTGATAGTTGCTAAGAGAGTCGATCTTAAAAATTCTCATAACAAGAAAAAATTATCTATGTACAGTGACAGATGTTACCTAGACTTCTCATGATGATCATTTCGGATATATCCAAATATCAAATTAGTATGTTGTACACCTGAAACTAATATAATAGCATATGTTAATTATATCTTAATTTAAAAAAAAATAGACTAGACACAAAGACATTCTCGGACTAACCATACATAATCTTATTCTAAGAGTAGAATAATAAAAATTATTACCATGAGATTGCACAAACTGTCCCCTTCCCCAACCCACTGACTTTGCTTTCTGTTTCTTCCTCTCCTTCCCCAAATTGTTAAGGAGACTTCTGCTACGTCACTGCCAGCCATCTATCTCCATGGTGGTAATTCAGGTCTATATAATACAGAATTAAAAAAAAAAAAAAAGAGGGGGAGAGGGATAGAAAAATAAGGGAGAAAGGTAGGAAAAAAAAGAATACATTGGCTTGGATTAGGGAAAAATCTCTTGATGGGGGTGGGGGTTAGGACAAGACCCTTTTAAAAGAGTTTACAAATAAATCAGTCAAGATTTACTGTTGTTAAGAGAGAAAAACAGTTATGCTGTGAGCTTTGAATGTCCTTGACTGTTTTCAAGAAATACAAAGTATCTGAATAATTTTAAATTACTTTTTCTTTGATGGCCTAGGATTTTTAAATGAAATGTGTTTCAAGATTGTGGATTAAAATCCAGTAAGATCATGTATATATGATGGTCAAGACATTGTCCTTGTTTTACATGAGGTGCATGCCAACACATTAGGGTAACCGAGACGACAATTCATTCATTACTGATAAAAGAACCATAATGAGGAATTTAATGAAGATCCCCAAAGGTGATTAAATCATTGAAACAAGATCTTTTGATTTCATTATGAAGGATGCCAGAATATGCCACCCCAAAATATACTTCTTTGGCATGTGGATTATTTTGACCTACTGGCCATTAAGAAGAGGCAGAGAAAACTCTAAAAACAGGGTATAAATTCTCCTTTTGTAAAAATATTTACATTTATAAAGAAAATTTCCATTTGCGAAGGCATCTCCTTCTCTTATAGCAGAAAGAGGAGCACTCTTTATAACTCATCAATGGGGAAGGCACTGACTTAAATCTGCCTAACAAACGTTGCTAAATAAGCCTTGTTTACCATACTTTCCTGGTCACCTTTCCATAACTTGCCTCCTCCCCACAGAAGCCTCAAACTGTTTTTATTCTCATAGCATAAGATGCTATATAAGCCAGAATTCTAACCACCCCTTTGGGTTACTCATAGCTGGCTGCTCCCATGTGTATGCACAATGTATAATAATAAATTTCTATTTGTTTTTCTCTTTTTACTTTGTATTTTGCCAGTATAATTTTGATGGCCCCAGCCAGAGAACCCAAGATGTGTAGAGGAAAAGGTTTTTTCCCTCCCCTACAACTGGAATGGGCCAAATGGGCCAGAAAATCATCCTAAGAGTGAAAAATAAAAATTTACATACACAGTAGAGGTCAGGAATCAGCAGATCAAGAAACCAAGGCCAATACAGTAGATCCAGATATTTGGGGGTCATGATGTGGTAATTTTAAGATAAAAAAAGAAATTTATCTCTCTCTTTTTTTTTTTTAGTGTCATGGGTTTTTCTTTTGATACAGTCTTTGATTATATCATTATTTTTGTCTCCCTTAATGAAGTTTCCTTTGAAAATGTCAACCATATTGACAGAAGACAAAAAGGAAGATTTAGATCCATACCAGAGTGGAATGCTGAAAGGGAATCACAGAACTGCTGAACATGATGATGTCATTAGGAATTGCAAAGCTTTAGAAACTCCTAAAGGGATGATTGCAACTTAGGAACATCAGAGGAGGCCTGGGGCCTAATCAAGTCTCCAATCTTTACTTGGAGAGTCTCCTGATATGAAAGCTAGACATAGTTTTGAACTATGCTTATCAAGAGAATCCATGCACTTAAAATGCCCATAACATTCACTCACAACAGCCTCCCCTCTGCTTGGCCTATTATCCAGGCTAAATGGGTGAGCTATTCTCTCTCTCCACCTTGCCTCTCCAATCTGCACACACTGCCCCCTCAAGCTGAGGCCTTCTTTCTTTTGCCCTGACAAAGCAGCCAATTATTTTAACTAGAATCCACCTTGATTTGAAATAAAATGTTGAGGGTAAGAAGGGGAATACAATGTGATCTATTTCGAGTTACTGCATACCTAGAAAGCTGCTGTCTAATATTGCCAAGACTTTTATCTTCAAATTTTACATTTGCGACACATCTTCTAGCTTCTTATTGCACTCTATGAAGTGTTAACTCCTTTTTGCTTTGATTGAAATGTATTGAGCGCTGTATCATATCTAGTATTTCCTCCAGTTGGAGATCTCTCTATAAACACATCAAGTATCGATAGCCCATTCATCAAGGGTTTCCGTGTGAGTGACTGTGTGCTTGGGGGAGCTGATGTGCACATCCAAGACATGGAGTGCTTCTAACCAGGAGAGTGGTGTTTTCCCCCATACTGCATTACTGTAGATCCAGGGTATGGCTTTCTGTCATACTAGCAGGGGCTATGATGGAATGTAAGACAGTGAATTATAGCTTCCTATGTGGGTAAAGGTTTTGTATACTTGCTTCATTGACATGAAACTATTTACTGCCAAATTTTTATTATAGAGAAGTAGTAGTTATCTGTTCCTCTCTGGTGCCACCTTCCATACATCAGTGTCTCTGTGATAAAAATAACCTGAAAAGAGATTTATGGGCAAATGAATATAAGATGTATATGAAGGGGTATATATCAAAATACTTATTCTTAACTGCTTCCAAAAGCCAAGTATAAATGATTTAGGGTTATTCATAGTTCTACATTCTCAATTTTTCTCTATTGGTGAGAATAAAATCTACAAACAAGTCTTAATCAACTTATACTATAAATGTTAGGCTGACCTGATATAGAAGTAGGGTAAATTTTTACCTGTAAGATATTATTAAAGAGAGCTTAAGGAAAACTCTCTTTCAGCCATTAAAAAAGAAAAAAAAAAAAAAGACTTTCCTATACATATACACATGATTCCACTATATGTTTCAATGTGTTATGCATTTTCAGGGAGCAATTATTGAATTTCTAGCATCTTGTTGTGATTTAATATATTATCCTCTTAGAAAAATAAGAACTCTAAAGGGTAATGGTAAGAAAAAGAGAACTGAAACTCTGTCAAGATAACCTTTCCATTACGTTTTGCCCCAGACATCTCAATACCAGTCTGTGCTTTAAGTCAATCTTGGCTCTAATATCTATAGGCATGTGGTATAGGTGCCTCGAAATATTCTATTTTTTTCCACATATATTTAAAGAAAAAGATACTTTAAAAGTTATAAAGCAAGCAGGATTAAAATCTAAACATTTAACATTTTAAATGAACCATCTTCATTCTGTAGAGACTAATTTCAGTGTACCAGGATAGCATATCTTGGCCTACAGGGCACAACAGAAAGTGTTGCAAGTAACAGAAAAGAAATCTCTCATGGCTTAAGCAAATGACAGGGCTGGGGGGCAGTGTTTATGTCACATACTAATTATGGAGAATTGTGGCTGCACAGTGATGTTCAATACAACATGATTTTACCTCATAGTCACAAGATGGCTACTGCAGTTCTTGTCCTTATGCAAGGCAGGAGTGAAAAAAAAAAACAGTCATTAAATTTATCAGAAATAAAGAAATGTCTTCCTAGAGCTCCCAGCAGAGTCTTCTTGGGACCTTTTTGCAAGAAGTGTGTCATGTGGCCAAACCTACTTGCAAAGGATGTTGGGAAAGTGATCATCTCTCTTAATGCCTGGTGCAATGCTGCTCCCTCCTCCAAAAACTACACATTAGCTTTTCATTAGCAAGAAAGAAGGGGGAGAAGATGTATTGGGCAAATAATATCACCAATGAGAATTCCACTTATAGCTCAAAAACTTGGATGGCACAACACAGTTCACATTGAACTATCATGTGAGGTTTCAAAAGAAGGAAAAGATATGAGAAATTGTCTGGTCCACTTTCATTTTATAAACAAGAAAGCTGAGGTCTTAGAAGGTTCAGTCTCCCAAGCGTTATCTCCTTGAGAATTGGTGCCAGCTTTTCTGGCCATCATGCTTAAATACCTCTGCCTTCTGTCTTAGTTTTTTCTTATGATTCCTTTTCAGATATAGATGACTATTCTTGCAATAAATATTCAGAAATTCTTTGTGCCCTTGCCCAAATTTCTTTTTTTAGAACCCGATAATTAGAACTGTCACCTTTGCTATGGAAATGGCACAAGTATTTAGTACGTAGTATTTATTTATTCAAGAGAATGATGAAATGGTATCACCATCTCAGATAAGATAGGAAGGCAGAGATGGCCTTTCCCTATTAGCTGTGTTCTTTCCTTAGGGAAAATTAAGAGGGATGGTGTACAAAAAGGAGCATCAGGATTTATAATTAAATATACATGGTCATTTTTTTGTTAATTTAGAACTCTCAAGTAGCAGCCAGTTCTTCATTGCTCAGAATGTGCACAGAGGCAATACGTATCAACATAATATTGGTTTAACATCTCTTTGTCTCCCCAAATTTCCTATAGCTGGAGTTCTTATTAAATCTGCATAATGCTGCCAGAAAAGTAGGGTTGAAAAGCTACCCACGTTCCCAAACAAAAAAATCTCCTTAGCAAAACTAATCACAGACTCAAGCACATTTGGAATGGTTAGCACCTCAAAAGGAAAATTAACCTCAACAGTATAATTAATCCAAGACAATCAACCTTGATTGTCACAACACAGACATGTACCAAAGCAATCTAAAAAATGAAAAGAAAAGGCTGTCCTTGAAAAAGCCTACATGAATGTCACAGGAGTAAGAATGGTTGGACGGTATGTGCCCAAGATCTTCAACTATTTTAGCAAGATGTCCCAAAACATGTGGCCTTGAGAAATTAAGCAGGTTATTTCTGTCTCTATTGGTAATTTATAATGTTGAGATTGGTTCATGGTATTTTTAGTTTCTCATCGTCTTTATTAGTCATTTGTTGAACTCCTCATTCTCTAAGATCTAGAAAATACAATTCAAATGCCGCTTCTTCAAGGAAGCCTCCCGGATTTTCCCAAGAAAATTTATTTCTCACATCTGGCATCACTGTGCTCACCTTATAAACAAATCTGTCAAACTCTATTTGATAATGTCAACTTTGTCCATTTTTTATTAAACTGAGAATGCATATTTAGGTAACCATCTCAGGCCAAGCCCAGATGTAGTAGGCCCATGATGACTTTTCTGAGTGGAATAAAATTGAATTGTGAGCAAATAGCTTTGGTAACTACCTGTGAGGTATCATTTGATGGCACCTAGCTAATTCCCCTTACTCATCCCCATTGACTTATGGCCACCCTAAAACCCTTGCTTAGAGGTTAATGGCTTTAGGTTTCAAAGTTTATTTTTGTTTTTATTTTTTTAAGACCTTCCTAGAGTGAGGAAACCAAGCCTTAAGTCTACCACATTCACTTATTTATTTACTCAACATATATTTTAGGTCCCCTGCTAAGGGACCCCATATTTTGTTCAAATTTTTGACAAGAGAACAAATTTTTGCAGGATGTAAATAGCACCTTGAGAACATAGTTTAGGCTGCTAAGAGACTAGAAGTTACCAGAAATTAAGAAGAAGAAACTTAGAGGAGACATTAAAATAGAAATCCTAATTAAACTGAATAGACCTTTATTCTCTGGAATTATGAAAAAAAAATCAAAGATTCTTTTATACAAAAAGACTTTTATACCACAATATCTCATTCCTGCCCCCAGATAATCACCTAGGATTATCTCTATTGAAAAAAAATTAAAATTTCTTCTTCCCTGACTTTTAAAATGGGATGCAGTCTTTCATTAGTGTATACCAGAAACTCCTTGAAGTTAACCATGAGGGATGAAAAATAAACAAGCAGATACTGACAGCTAAATGGGAAACAAAAGTAGTAAGCTAAGTTTAGAACATTTGAATTCCTATTTTCAAAATGAAAGTCTCAGAAAAGGAAAAAAATCTTAGAGTAAAAAGTACCACAACAAAATAACATAGTATCAATAGATGACATGTATAATCTTACTGAATTATTATAGTTTTAACAGCATCATGAATACCAAAAAATCAGCGAGCAACAACTCTTTTTATTTCTTCAACTGTATTAATAACTAAGCAGAGAGGTAAAACTAAAAGTGTATTTACTCTGCAAACAAGGCATGAATAGTATGTGTGAGGTTGTCACTGTACAGACATGGCACCTATACATGATCTGCTTGCAGCTTAGTTTCTTTGTAAAAACTTTGCTAAACTTATTATTTCTAATTAATGACAATTAAGTATATATTCTACTATTGCCATAATGAATCTTCTTTCGATAAAATCGATGCTCTTATATACAAAATTCTGTATGCCTTTTCTGTGCATTTTTATTACAACATGATTCTAGTGACTTGGGGCCGACATATCAGAGCCCAGTTAGCATTCATCTCGTTGGCACGGAACAACTGGGTATTGAAAAAATGTAAAAGGATTCACTGCATGCGGTGGGAGAAAAGGAATTGCTGAGGGGCTGTTACCTGACCCCAGAGAGCGAGGCATTCCAGGGGGTGTAAACTTACTTAATGACTACAAGGACACGTAGAGAGGATAGAGCTTAAAAGGGACATACATGTGCAATTTAGAGAAGAGGGAGCTCAAATGGTTAATAAGCTCAAACTTAGAATCAGAGAAATGCAAATTAAGAGAACAATAAGATATCTCTTATACCCATCAGAATGATACAATTCAACTGGTCAATGCAAGTACTGGTGAGAAGATGTATGAAACCTGGGATTTTCATACCCAGCTCAGGGAAAAAAGTACTGTTTTCTCCCTTTTAGAGAGCAAGCTGATACAACCTAGTCAAATTAAATCTATGCATATTCAGGAATATATTCTGCTCCCAAATATATACATGACAAATAAATTTTTACACAGGGCCATAAGGAGATATGGGGACGATCATGACAACTTAGCCATGGTGACAGAGACTTGGAAGCAACATGGAAACCTATCATTAGAAGAGGGGATAATGAAATGCAATGGGCACACAAGACAGAGTACTTTGGAGAATCAGATAGCCACATTTTCATTTGTACATTGACTGTACAAATAACATCATGAATGGACTTTAAAAATACAAGGTTCACACACTGCATGTGAGTGTTTATAGCAGCTTTATTCATGACTGCCAAAACTTGGAAGCAACCGATATCCTCCAATAGGAGGATGGAGAAACAAACTGTGGTGCATCCATGTGGTGGAATATTATACAGTGCTAGAAAGAAATGAGCTACCAAGCCACAAAAAGACTTGGGAGAACCTTACATGCAGATTGCTTAGTGAAAGAAGCCAATCTGAAAAGGCTATAGACTGTATGACTCTAAGTGTATGTATGACATTCTGGAAAATATTAAACTATGAAGAGAGTGAAAAAAATCAGTGTTTGCCAGTGGCTAAGGGGTAAGTAGGGATGACAGGTAGAGCACAGGGGATTTTTAGAGCTGTGAAACTGTTCTGTATGATACTATAATGATGGATACATTAGACATTTGTCCAAACCCATAAAATGTACACCACCAAGAGTGAACCTTAATGAAAACTATTGGCTTTAGTTAATAATAATGTATTAATATTAGTTCTTCAATTGTTTAAAAAAATGTATCACACTAATACTAACTTTTAATAATAGAGGAATCTGTAAGCATGGTGGGGGGGAATGGGATGGAGAGGAAATATATGGAAACACTGTACTTTCCACTTAATTTTTCTATAAAATAAAACTTCTAAAAAAGCCTATTACTTTTTAAAATGATGCTGAGTTAAAAAAAAAAGGAAATAGGTTGTGATATAGTATATAATATTATTCAATATTATTTACATAAATTAAAAATGCATGAAGAAAACAATTCATCTCTTACAAAGATATATTTAAACAAAATGATGTATGTTAAACTGATAAAGAATGGTTGCTTGATGAGTAGGAGGAAGAGAAAGGGTGTGAGCTATGGGTTAGGGAAAAGTAGGAAAGAGACAAGGAGTCTGCATGTACAAGTCATGAGAGTATACTGTGAACTGGGGAATGTGATGAAGCCAGCCCTCTGGACATAAGGTAGAACAAAACAAACACGCCTTGAAGAATTGCAGGGAGTGGAAAGGACAAAGCCTAGCTGTGTGTCTTGGAGGCTATTAGCTTAAATGGTGACTGAAGTTGTGGAGTGTAAGAGCAGGCAAGGGCAGAGTTTTGCAAATCTAGGAGTGTTCTTTCCTGATCAATTTCTCAGGAAGCTTGAGATAGAAAGGATGTAGGGTTTTAAACAGCAAAAAGTTGGTGAAGGAAGTTACAGTCTATGTTTTTAGAATGATTTCTTTTAACAAATGAGTTTTTAAAAATTGGATACTGTGTAACCAACAATTTTACAAGTTTCTGCCAGCCAAAGAAAGTACCTGGATGATGGAACACTGGATCTGTCTGTCCTCCAAGACCAAAAATGTAGATTATATTCCAAGATTCCTGTGAAACAGTACATGGAGCATAGAGTTTTAAGTGATCGTTTATTGGAAGGCATAGATGGCATGATTTTCCAAGCAAATATTTACAAATATTGATTCTAATCTGATGTTAGGTGTTTGTGGTGGGATATGACAAATAAAGAAAGGCTCACTAGTGTGCATAAGGACATCTCGATAGTTCTGTTCAGTGGAAAGGGAAAGTTGACCCATGATGTAACTACATCTTTGCTACTTCACAGTCAACCCACAGGTTCTGCATTTCCTAGCTTTTTGGTTTAGTATTTTGGCTTAAATGATGGCTGAGGTTGAGGAGTGAAAAATAGAGTAGGGCAGTGCTTCCCCAAACAAGAAGGCTTCTTGATGGAGATGGCGGTTTGTAGGCAATGGAAACTAATCCAAAAACGTTGTGAAACTCTCCTGTATTTCCACTGCTATTTAGATGACATTTGCATGACTCCTCAAATGGCAGAGACCAGATCTTGGCAGTGACCAAGGCTTGGCTGTGAACTCAGGCTCTCTGTGGCTTTTGAACCCCTGTATTGGCTCCATAGCAAACCAACCTACCCAGGAGAAAAGCTCGTAAAAGGAAGCAAAATCTTCTGGCTTTATAATGAGCTGCATGTAACTCGTAGTGGAGAGGAAAGGCAGGAGCAAAATGGCCCCTTTCCCTACTGAGCCATGGCCATTTCTAGTCCTCCTTCTTTCTTCCCTGGTGACCTTCATGGGTAGGGAGGGGTGTGCACTCCCGTCTTTCTCCTTAGAGAATCTGATTATTCCCCTGGATTATGGGCACAGATTGAGACAATGAGAAAATACCATGTGCTAGAATATATGACATTCTCATTGACTGTACTGAATAATTGAAGAATATGAAACTTAGATTAGGAAATTCCATTTGAAACTCTAAATAGATAAGCACAACCAGGCTCTCAGGGATTTTGTACTTGCTGATCCTTCTGCTTAAAATGCTGTTCCCCCAGACTACTTCCCTTGCTTCATTCATGTCTATTCAAATGCCACCTTATCAGAAAGAATATCCTTGACCACCCTGTATGAAATAGCATCTTTCATCATCTTCTGTCTCCAGACCCTGCTTAATTTTCTTCACAGTATTTTTCACCCTCATATATTATGCCTTTGGTTATTGTTGCCATGTTATTTTCTTTTCCCA
Source organism: Rousettus aegyptiacus (assembly GCF_014176215.1). NCBI lineage: Eukaryota > Metazoa > Chordata > Mammalia > Chiroptera > Pteropodidae > Rousettus > Rousettus aegyptiacus. Next base: position 38,019,364 of record NW_023416306.1, on the reverse strand, counting down.
AACAAAAATGCAAGTTCCATGATAACAGGATTTCCCATGACTGAAAACATTGATTGGGCTATAGTAGGCATTCAGTAAATATTTAATGATGAACATGTCTCACCTATAATGTGTTTTAGCTCTGTGACTGTGGGCAAGTCACGCATCCCCTATTTTATTACTAGTAGAATATGGATTTAAAATATGTATTCTGCCCACCTCCTAGTATCTGTATGATGTATACTATAAATCTGAGGGATCAACTGTTTAGATTTCTGGTTATTCTTTGACTGATATTTCTCAGAGAAGGATCAATTCTGGCATAATAACACTGGGACATGTACAGTGTTAACTAGGCATGATAGGGACTGTGTTTATCACTGGATGAAAAAAGAGTCAGCAAATAAATTCCCCTAAATAGCATCTAGAACTGGAATTGGTGAGGCCCCTGCTCTTGCTCCTGGATTCTCTCTCGCCTGTGGAGTGTCCCACGCACCATTTCTTGTACATCACCACCTGAGTGTGGTGGTTGTGTCTGTCACCCAGAGGGTGGACCTCTATACTTTATGATATAGCCTCATGTTACTCACATTAAGAGGATAAGCAGTGTTGTTATCTGAGTTGAGCAGCACCTAAGGGAAAGGAGGCAATTATTAGGAAAGGTCTACATTATCCTGTTGTTCTGCCCTTAAGGAAGGAGTTATAACAGCAGTCACAGAAATCTGTGCTTTTTCTTTTTTATAAACTCTGTGTGCCTGTATGTGTGTTTGTTTCAAACATGCAAAAAAAAAAAAACCCACAAGTTTCGGAAGGAGCAGTGGGGTACTCATTCTAATTCTTCCTTTCTTGATAGGCTAAACCAGCATTTCTCACTCAGGGCCCAATGCAGAATTCTCAATTCAGAAACTCCAGAGCGCGCCCCAAACATCATTATTAAAAAGAAATGACCAAATAACCGTATTTGTGATTTTAATGCACATTCAAAATTGAAATCCAATTAAATACAAATAGTTAAGTAAAGAAATAAGGTGGCAATTCTGAGAAAGGGGAATATCATTCTCAAAGAATATTAAAACGATGTGGAAGAATTAAATTCAAATTTTATTTCAACTCTTTATTATTTGAAGATTAGAAAGGGATGACCCAAATTCTTTAAGTTTAAGTATCCTCATCTCTAAAATGAAGAATAATATTTACTTTACATGGTGCATGAGGAGTGAATAAGAGAGCACATGTGAAAGACACTATCCCTTTGTTCCAAACATGGTAAATATCCAATAAAGACAGCTTGAACCTATGCAATCTTCCATTATTTAATATAATAGAAGTTATAAGAACTGCCTTGTTAGTAAACCTAAAATTGGTACTGTTACTACTACTACTACTAATATCTTGCACATATTTAATGTTTAATAGGTTACCAAGTGCTTTCCCAGGCAGTCTCTCTTTTGATTTAAGCAATAATCTATAAGAAATGCAGAACAAATATTCCCCACCCCTTTTTATTTAAATGAGAAAACAAACTCAGATTAAGTTGCTTACTTTTGACTGCATAGCTGATAAATGACAGAGACGAACTAGAATCTGGAACTCTAGATCCCAAATCCCTAATCCTGCTGTCAGATCCATGCCACCTCCTACTGGCATCTGAAGGGCTGGATTCAGAGTGTGCATATAAAGTACGCCCATAGACTTCTTCCAGCGGCTACCTGGAACGTGTGTGGCATTATTTTACTGTCACCCTTCAAATATCCATAAATGCTAAAGTCTCCACAATAGTTTTTAGTTCAAGCTCTCTCTGGTCTGTTTAGGAAGCATCTCTTCCCTTTGAACAGATGGAAGACAATTTGCTGGGGTTTAAACACTGACTCAGACTTGGTAATGAAAATGGCAGCTGCATCCCTGATTCCCAAATCCAAATCTCACTCTCTGGACCACCTTGAACTAAACTGACTCTGAGCCCAATGTAGATGTGGCAGGAACATTGTCTTGAAGGCCAAAGCTAAAATACACACACACATATACCTTTAGCTGTGAAGATCGAAATCTCTGCTTAGAGACATTATTTTTGTCCTTTTGTGTTATGTCCCTGCATTGAAAAAATTATTTTTGTCCTTTAGGGCCATGAGGTCTAGGCAGAACAGTTGAGAGGAAAAAATACCTCCTTAGTGAGATGGAAGTGTGGAAAAAGAGAAAAAAAATGCCGAGGGCTTTTCCCACAGGAACATTACTTGTTACTAATACAATTAACCTTTCACTATTACTAATAGTCAAGGTCATGTCCCTTAAAACTTCAGGTCAGTTTCTTTTGTTCGTATCCTGTGCATTTTCTCTCTCTTTCCCTCTCTCCCTCTCTCCCTCTCTCCACCCCCCACCTCTCCCTACCCCACTCCTACCCCTGTTTCTTCTCTCCCTCCCTCTCCAGGAGCCTTCCAGAGTCCTGGCTGTAATCTATAATTTCTGTTCGTAGGATTGTGGATGTTTCAGGACATCATCTGGCAGTTATGAAACTACTGACCAGTAGAGCCTTTTCTACAGATGGATTTCATTCAGAACTTGCGCTATTATATTAATGGGTTTAATTTAAACAGGACTAGCCTCACTGGCCAAATTACTGCCATTTAAATCAATTGGTTCAGGAGGAAAGACAGCCTGACCAGAGCTATTAGACTTCAACTTATTACTGTATCGGCTTTTAAACTGGGTGAAGCAAGTTTGCTAATGTCTGTCCGCTGTCCTTTGAGCTCAAATACAAAATACAGTAATGAGAGTCTTTGGAGTTTAAGAAAAGGAAAGAAGGAGAAAAAAACACACACACACACACTAATTTCGAGTCAATGTTTCATGAGCCAAGACCAGGTAGCCCTTGAAAGAATCCCCACCATAGAATCCTGCTAGTGCCTTTGATGTCCCTTCATTAAATCGAGATTCAAATGATCTAACAGATGTATTAGTTTAAAAAGGCTTTTTACTTAGATTTTTTTCCCCTTCATAAAAAATAAGCCCTGCTTCCCCCCCCCACCCCCCGCCATACACACACACATTTCAACCTGATTCAAACAGAAAAGCAAAAGGGAAGAAAATGCTTTAGATGTGCTCTTTTGATTTTTTCCAAACTTGCCTGAATAAAATGGAATGGGAGATCAAGAACACTCAATTAATTGCAACACTGGGTGTCACTAGGAGAGGGAGGGAGAGATGAAGGGGGGCATTAGGGATGCACAATCCTTAACAAATGCATGGATTCAAAGAAGGAAGACGAAGGGGGAATAAAAAAGCGTGTCTATATTTTATTGCACTCGGTAAGCTTTTCGCTTGTATTTATAGCTGCAATTATATCTCAATGAGGTTTGTCTACAGTGTTGGCTTCACGCTAATTTTCCCCCTCACTGCATTCTTGGAATAGGCTCGGACTGTTTATGAACCAGACATATTGACCTCATTTACAGCTAGCAGTTTAAATCCATAATTTTTCCACCCACAATCCCTCTTTGACATTCCGGCGGTGCGGCCGGCTCAGCGAGACTGAACTAAAAGTCTCACACTTCATTGAACACCATTATGCGGCTTTATGCTTATAAGCCTGTTTCCCTCGGCTGCCTTTCAGCTTTGCTGGAGATCCGTTTGGCCACAGGCCGGCAGTGATTAACTGGAAGAATCCAATAAATCACCCTGTCAGCCAGCAGGCTCTCCTCACTATGTCTACACATCGACATTTGGATTTGCACCTCTATTTCTATTTCTCTCCCTCTCTTTTGATTTTCTATCCCTCTTTCCCTCTCCTCCCATCTTACGACAGAGCCATTAAAACACCTCTTTTCATTCCCACAAGGTGAACTTGAACTGTTATTGTGAGCATGACTCAGTCCCACATGCAACCCTCCAAGGAGATAAGCCCCTTTGATTTGCACCATTTGCTCTGCCCTGGCTTTTCCGCCTTCCTCTTCCAATTAATTCACCCACCCCTTAACTCTTATGGCTGCGTCACTGAACCAGCTGCCATGTTGGGAAAAGGACAAGCAGATGGGGGGTGGGAGAGGGTGGCCAGAAGCCAGATGCTAGAGAGGAAATCCCACCCACGGATTCCTGTCGACTCCTGTGCTGTGAGCCCAGCAGTAAGGGAAAGGAGGGGATGAAGAACATTGAACTCTGCTTCCCCAGACACTGAGTAGCCTGGCTTTTATTAGAAAAAAGGGAGACCTGGACAGTTTCTTCCATGAGGAGTATGCATATATATATTTACCACTAAATGGCCACAGCTAATTTTAGGAATATTTACCAGACTGCTCAAGGCTCTGCTTGTAAAGAAGATAAAGGGGTGCAACTAAAGATTCAGAAGGAGACCGGCGTCCTTTGGCACGTCGCCATCCAGGGTGGCCAGGGGCAGTGCACTGAGCAGATTCTTGAGCCTCACACTTCCTATTTCTCACGGGTGAACTGGGTTGGTGAAAAGGTCACTTCTTTGACTTGACTGGTAATTTCCCATCCCGGTTTCTTTTGTATTCTCCACATGGCCATACTCTTCTTTTGTCTGTGATTATTTCTGCACTGTGAGCACAAGCATCTGTTTGATGTTTCAGACATCAAATATACTGTATGCTTTCCGAGTGGCCAAAGGAAGCGAGATTCTTGCTTTTGAAAATTCCACTGGCACAGACGACAAAAGGCAGTCTGAACTTCAGACACAAAAGATGGAGGAGAGAGAGGAAGGGACAGGAACCATCAGAGGTGATTACGATCCTCCCCTCTCAGAAACGCACCAAGGGGATGACCACTGAGCTGCGTGTACATGGAACAGTGTGTGCGTGGAACAGCAGTAAACTGCCTGCAAGCAAGAAAGGAAATTGATACAGCTGCGAAGGGGTGGCCTGCCTTTGTCCATGGGCTTTGATTTTGTGCTAGCTGAGAGGAAGCCCTTCTTGAGGCAGTACCTCCCTTGTCTGATTGTTAGTATACATTTCTTATTCAGCTTCTGCACTTTTGTAAACTGCCTTCTATCTTTGTAAGTTAACTGTGTAGATAGATAGACTGATAATTAGGTAATAGGAAAGGAAATCCTTAAGTATCATATGTATAGTACCTGGTAAAAATAACAAAGTACCTCTCACATAGGAAGAACTTAAAACATGTCATTTCTCCAAAAATCTCATACAGCTTAATAAATATAAAAGTCATTCAGGGAAAATAAATATAGCCGTTGGGCATGTGGGAACCCTTACAATTCATTTTTGTTCCCATGCTGGTGTTCTCTATGTTCTATTTCTCCCTCACACCATCAACTCTTATTCTTTGTTCATTTTACTCCATGTGATCCACCGCCATTGATGAGTGAGCAAATTTTAACTAAATATTCAAATCACTGTCCAGGAGATGAAACCTAGTCTGATTCATTGCTGTTCTGCCACCATTCCACTACATTTGTGTGTGGATATTGTCGAAGCTATCTATGAAAAAGACGTAAAGAAATTCTCTTGAGGAGTCATTTCTATTCACCATTTCATCAGCCACCCAATTATTGCTATAATTGTAGAAAGGGGTAGGGAGACTATTCTTTCAAAAAATAACTGTCAAGCATGAAAACATCAATGATGTTCACATAACCTCCTGTCAAAAGCATTTAAGGTATGTTTATCATCAGAGAGCACTGTAGTTATTGCACAAAGAAAGTTACTTCAGCATGACTCAGTTTCTCTGTTTGTAAAAGAAAAATAAATGTATTTGCTACCTTCCTGCGGTTGACTACTCTTTTGAGAAAAAATAATCTACTTAAAGTGTTTTGTACACCTTGGAGACAAGGTAATATTGAAATTTATGTCAGCATTATCATTAAATCTTTCCTTCAGGGGACTCAGTATTTTTCAATATTGTCACACTGATTCTAGCAGCATCATAAACAGGAGGAGGAAGAATAGTATAGTAGCGAGATCTTTCAAACACAAACAGGAGAACTGGATTTTCTTTCTAGTTTTGCCCCAACCTAGCTTGTGACTTCAAGAAAGCTCTCAGGGGCCTCTGTTCTTTCTCCTATAAAATGAGAAAGTTGAAATAAATAATATTCAAGGTTTTCTCTATAAAGTTCAGTTTAGCAATAGAAAAAAAGAGAGTACTTGCCCTCCATGCTATAATTTTGCACAATCACTTCCTGCAGAGACTTTTTCTTTTGGGTTTTATAAATGTGCTCTCCTTGTCCCATTTGGCCTCTTTATTAACTTCCTCTTTTACTCCTTCTGAATGGCAGTATTGGTACTGTCCGAAGGTCTTTCCTCGGCCACCTTTTCTTCTCTGTCTGCACAATCTCTCTCCAAGGCTTCATCCACTATTTTGGCTTTGATTGATCATCTCTACATAGAAGATTGTCTGGTTTCTCTCTCTAGACCTGATCACCTTCTCAAAATCCATGCCCATTATTCCGAATATCTGCATTATTCCAAATATATACATTTCTACCTGAATATGCCACTAATATCTCATATTCCACGGGTTTAAAGAGAATGGATTCACATCTGCTGAACCCACCGAATCAGTTAGGGTTCAGTCAGAGAAACAAAACCACTATGAGTACATGTAGAACTAAGGATGTGATGTGGAGATGAGAAATTCCACAATCATGAGAGCTAGTAGAGAAGTATCTGCAATGCTGTTGCTTCAGTGCCTGGTGTTGAGCTGGAAATCCTAGGGGTTAGTCAGATTAGCAGCTGGAAAAGAAAGTTGGACGTGATCAAGGACAAGGATATCCACAAGGATGAATTAGAACCCACATCAGCCTCTCACTGCTTCCAACTTCTGCCATGACTCATTTGGAGCAGAAGTTGGTGTCCTTCTCTGTAACTGTATTTTCACTTGGCCTTGGCCTTGAAGAAGCTGTAGGAGGAGATATTTTAAGAGCAGGAAGTGTATATCTAGGTTTAGCCCCACACCAACAAGGTGAGCTGGCAGATTGGCAATGACACCCATGAGCCAGCACATTGGTGATGTCACAGTTCCTAGCACTCTGCACGTAACTGCGGAACATAAAATGCGTACTTCTTTTTCTCTTCCACTTCCAGTGCTCATGAGACATATGTCTTATGGCCAACACTCACCTGAAACCATACAGAGAAAGGAATTCTGGGAGAGCTAAGAAGGCAAAGCTACATCACTCACAGACATAGCTCTTCCTATATTTCCTCATTCTATTCATGGCATGACATCTTCACATTTTCCAGATTAAAAACCATGAAGTTCTTTTCTTTCCACATCCACTAGCTAAAATCAGTTCACTTGGTAATTGGTTGAGGCACTCATTATCTCTTACCTGGACTATTGAAGTAATCATCAAAAAGAACTCAGTTGCTATCATTTCTTCTCCCTTTCAATCCATGTGCAGTTATAATCATCTTTCTTCTCTGGCAATAAGGTTCCATAGATCCCTGCTATTCAAAGATAAAATAGAATTTCCAGGCCTGGCACTAAGACCCTTCACAATCTGGTATAAATTAATTTTTCAAATCATATTTCTTCTTATTGGCTTTTCAAAGATTTATGGTCCATCCACTATCCCACCACTCCCTGTCCAAGATTCCACTGCCCCACGCTCACTCACACTGTCCCTTCTAGCTGGAATGCTTCTTCCCCAATCTCTGCCTCTATCATCCTCTCAAAGTGTTTAAGCCTCTGCTCAGATGGATCCCATTATTTTCATAATCCCCCTTCCAAATAGTTGTAATAATTCTCACCCCTGAAAATCCTAATATAAGTGATTGAGACCCCCTTTAATATACATTATCATGCAATGAATACATGTTATATGCCCCAAATTAGATTATAACTTTTTAAAAATAGGAACCACATCTTTGTTTTCTTTGTATCTCTCTTAGCACCTTGCACATAGTGGATGAGCAGTGAGGATTTTATCCATGCTTGGATAATTCAGAGACTAGATTTTTACAAGGAAGAAAAAGTAGTGGTAAAAAGGAAGCTCAATGGATCAAATAGTTTCATTTATTTTTAATTTGGAAGTAAACTTCCAAGTAAAAGTCTGATGAGAATTACGTGTTAAGATTTTTTTCAGTTCCCAGCAACAAAAACCCAAACTCAATATTAACTGAAATTTTGTTTATAAGAAATTATTGACTCCTGTGATTGAAAGTCCAGGCCCAAACAAATACAGGACTCAAATGAGTTTATATCAGGACTTGGTGCCTTCTTGTGTCCTTTGTTTGGGTTGGCCTCACTCTTGTGTAATTTCTCCCCTGCTGTGGCACAATTCCCCCGGTGCCTCTTACTTTGCATGTTCTGTTACCACCAGTTTTAACATAAGTGCTGGGGGTGAGGGGGTTCTCTGATTGAAGCTACAAATATCAAACAACAGTCATTGAACAAATCACTTTGATCAAAGAGGTGGAATTTATTGACAGGTAAAGATGTAGACCACGGGCCATCCTCATTCGAATTAGACAGATAATGGGAGATGTGGATAGAGGTATAAGTAACATCAGAAGAAGGAAGGGATGCTGGGCAAGAAAAATGTCAAATGTCCTCTCCAGGAACATCAGGAAATAGCCACCCCAAAGATCCCTGTTTGTTCCCTCTCACTTTGACACTTTCCCCATCAACTCTTTACCCTATTGAGTAATTATTTCACCATTTCCCCCCTCAATATTTCAACCAAGTGGTTACTATTTTTTAATTCAGAAATATTTGGTATTCATCATATGTTCTTTGTGTTTATAAAAATAATTCAAGATGAGTTTCTCAAGCATTGGCACCTAAGAATTATTTTAATGTGAATACACTATTATTAATTCTTACCACTTGTTTTGTGCTTTGCATCTTCAAGACACTGCACAAACGTCATTAACTAATTAGTCTTTAAGATGCCTCTATGGAGGTAGATAGGTATTACCTGGAATTGCAGATAAGGAAACAGCACACAGAAAGTTTACATGACTTCTAAAAAAATCACCAATGAAGTGAAAATAATTGCCTAATAATGAGTCCTCCCTCGAGTGAAAGTCTTCTCCTAGTTTGCACCTTACCAGGGAAAGAGGAGCTCTGTGTGCAAATCCTGTGACAGCTGCCTGCTACATAGAGAGATGCATTCATCTCTGAAGGGTGTTTGTATCAATTACATTATGGAACACTGGAGTAGAACCCCGTACATATATTTGCAGGTAAGAATGGTCAACTGTCTTGAAGCAGTGCCTAGCAAGAAAGATGGCTGCCAGAGAAAAGGAAATAAGACCTAGCATTCAAAGAGGAATGAGTAAAAGAGGGTTTTAGGAACAAGCTCCTTTCATTCCCTTTAAAGTGGAAAATGTTCAAAGTTACTAGGGAAAAATTCAACTCAGCCCAGCTTAAGATTTTGAGAAGTGTTCAAGCAGAAACCACCCGCTTTACCACACGGCAAGTGACCACCAGTGGAAGTAGTCATATTGGCAGGTGCCCAAGAGTCCCAGCTGGATATCAGCTTGCTATTTTGCCTGCTGGGTATCTCCTCTCTCTCTCTCTTCTCTGAGTCCTAAAATGGAAACCACAAATCCAACTTGTCCCACGGAGTTGGATATAAATACCATGGTAAAGTGCTTTGCGGGAGCCAACTCTTTGTCAATTGTAAAGAGGTTATTTGTGATGGTGATAATTCCTTCTCTAACCAGTACCTCATCCTGTACCTGAAACTCAGGTTGTCGCTTCTAGATCTCTGTACTTTTCCCTGTAATTCAAGCAGGCGACATATCTTCCTACTGGAATGTTCATAAGGTTTGAAAATGAAGTCCTGTAGGGAACTCCTTCTAATTGCCAGAGTGAGTCACTTTTCTTTCCAAGCAAAGAGGTTTCTGTTGGTGACATTAGAGAGCAGGCGCTTGTCTGTATTGTAACAGCTTAATTATAAGTATGGGTATAATCACACAATCTGTCATTATACCTTTTTTCCACCCTGAGAATTTGTACTGCAATCACCATAACAGTATAACAACATGAACAACAGACTGCCTGGCCTCCCATGATCGTTTCCTTTGCCATGCCTGGTAGGGATGAGCAGTCAGCTTTGGATGAAAGAACTGACTCCTATCTAGCAGCAAAAATAAGTCTGAATCCTTCACAGGGTTTTCAGGGCATCCTGTTCATTTGGCTTTCTCTAAAGGACAGTCAAGTCCCTCACTTTCTTCCCAGCCTCGTAAACCCTCCCTCTGGTTTCATCTGTTTGAAAATTGCACAAGAAGAAACCACCCTTCTGCTATTTTATACCCAAACCAAGTGAAGTGGAAATTGCACAAGGAAACCTATCCATCTGTTATCCTTCAGCTCAGCAGTGGATGGAATTTATTACACAGTGCATCCTGCCCCCTGCCTCTGCCAGGCAGCCTGTGGGGTGAAGTATGGATGGGGAGGGAGGCTCAGAAAGGGGGTGATTGCCTTTGTGGCTCTATCAGCAGAAGTAGCAAACCTATTTATTACATAGTGAGAGTTAGGCAGTCACAGAACAGCTACAGAAGGGAGGAAAGGTGTCGCTGTTGAACTGAAAGTAACCTCGCATCTCACAAGCCGCTGACCATACCATTTCACACTACGCCTCAACCAAAAGGCAAGGCTAGGGCCAAACTCTCAGGGGCCTAGAACCCACTTCCTTGGGTTAAAAGAATATATTTTAGAGGGAAGCCTTATTTTTAGAGGAACTATAGAATATGATTCATGACCTATTCTCCTGTGTCAATAATTCTTCGGAAAATGGCTCCAGGACAAAAAAACAAAATCAATGCCACGTCACCAGCACCTTCTTCGGATCCAGGAGAGATTGTGGCGTCATCCTATGCTCCACCCTCTGGGGCTGACTGTGAAATAGCTGTCATTGGCATGTTGGTGATTGACGTGTCCCGCTGATCCCGTCAGCATCGATGATTCTTTTATCATAAGGGAATGGCTGATTGAGTTCCAGACTTGTCAAGAATGAACAACGGGAACTAAATCTTGTTAAAAACAAAATTCTGCTGAGTAAATTTAAAGATTAAATTAGCTTTATTCGACAATTCATGAATTGGGCAGTATCCAATCTAGCAAATAGAGAGGCACTCTGAGGAGCTGTACAAAACGTAAGGCTTTTGTAGGCAAAATGGAGCAGAAAAAAGCAAGTTTCTAGCTAAGAGTGGATTATTTCAGGCAAAGTCACTTTTCTTTGGGGAAGGGTAGGGCTCTATCAGGCAGATTACCTCACTAGTGCTAACCAGGAAATTCCAGATGGACTGGTTAAGATTATATTCCTGGGAGAGGCTAAAACTGCAATTAGGTTAGGTATTAAGCCTTGCTTTGGTGACATAAGCTTAATACAAGTGGCTCCATTAGGAGCCTGTTGTCTCTTTTTAATAAACAATTCCCCCCACCCCACTTTTTTATTCAGACTTTCTACCTGAGAAGTGTGATCATAATTTAACGCATTAACACCATTCCAAGCTACAGCTCTAAAATTCTTCGTTTTGTCCAACCTTTGTGTGGTATTCACAGTCTCTCTCTCTCTCTCTCTCTCTCTCTCTCTCTCTCTCTCTATATATATATATATATATATATATATTTTTTTTTTTTTTTTTTTTTGCTTAATCTCTGTGATGTTCACTGACCACAACTTCAACTTCACAACTGACTTCACAACTAATGTTTACAAATTTCAAGTTGGTCATCTCTTTGTTTTTTGGTTTGTTTGTTTTATATTTTCTGATGTTCCAGTCTTAGAGAGATCATCTGCTTTGTGGTTAGTAACTTCTAGCATGCGTTTAAAACTATTGAAAGAATATAGTGTGGTAGGGAGATTATAATTATTATAAGCAGGATGTTTGCAATGTTTGAATGTTTCCAATGTTTGGAATATTTGTAGCCAGATTTTATTTGAAAACTAGAGTTCAGGATCCAGTTCAGTTTACAGATACATAACAAAACCTCAAAGACAATTAACAGGTTTAGAATCTAATATTGACAAAGGTGTAAACATAATTTTTCTTTCTGCAATTATCCCCATTTCTCCCCCCCCCCCCAAGGATAATCACACTAAAACTAATTTATTTGCATTAGACTTGGCTTGATTATTTACATAAATGCAACAAGAACAGTGGTTGGCTATATACGCTTTTGTTAAGATTGCCTTATTGTTACCTCGTAATAAGGTAACCAGTGTTTACCGAACTCAAAGGGTTCTTTTTGCCTGTGTGCATCAAAACCAAAAGAGACACAGACAGGAGTTTGCAGCAAAGAAAGTAGAAGTTTATTTAAGGAAATGGTGTCAAGACTGGAGACACAGGAGAACAGTTGGGGTCATGGGCTCTACTGATTGGTCTTTGCTAGGAGGCAATTTATCATTGACTCAGGTCCTGATGTCATTCATGGCATAGTTCTGTCTAGTTTCAAGGGGATGCTGGTAGGGTTGTTCTGCCTTCATGGGTGTAGAGCTGCAAGATGTTATCTTTAGTTTGACTGAAACTCTCTGTGGTCATCAGACCTGAGGCTTTGTTCCTAAGAATGTGTGATGCCGATCTGAAGGTTTAATGATTAAAGGAGTGGTCTTGCATTATGCAGAAGGACAATGAAAGAAAAGAAACAAGTGAGCCCAAGGCCAGTTTGAATCAAGAAAAAAGAGAAAAGAAAAAGTCATTTTAGTGAAGTGAAAATTTGACAATTATACCAGGTTGATCTTTCCAAAGCCTGTTATAAGGATAACAGATTTTGATTGAACATATGCAAATAACTAACTATATTACCATAAAAAAAAAAATACTCAAGAACTTCTGAATTCTGGAGGGATCAGGTAGTGAGAAAAAGCAAATGTTTCATCTTCATTTACAAAGTTATACTTCACCAAATTGTTGAGTGTCATAGATAGTGTAAAAGTTTTTTTTTTTTTAATTTGGAAAAATAAAACATTAAAGGATAAGCAATGTTTCCTAAATATTATATTCATCCTTCTTAGTTTATTTAGTCCCATGTTATTAATTCTTTTTCTGATTGAATTCAGTTTCTTCCTTTAGAAATTCCTAGAAATTCCTGCCCAGTTCAGTTTTATTATCTCAGTTATCAGAAACCTTCACTTCTCAAAGTCTTTTCCATGAATCTGCTTGAAGATTAAGTACCTTGTAAGAACACCTTTGCAAAGTTTCAACTTAAAACAATAACTCTCTGTGAATGACAAAAGACTTAAAAATGCTCATTGTTAAAGATCTGATGAGAGTTCATTATAGTGAAATTTACAAGGGACTTTGATTATTTCTGTGGTACACATTTTAAGGTAATAACTAGAGTTATGACTAATAACATTAAATGGGAACATATCAGATTTCCAAGAATTTCACACAATTTCTGGAATACTTATAACATATACCTATATAAATACAATATAAAGAAAGCTTATATTACTTTTTAGTTGACAATGTTTCCCATGTAATTTAATATATCAAATTTGTCTAATTAGTTTAACATTTCCCTTTTTTTAAGGAGAGAGAACAAATCTTTTGAGATGATTTAGGGTCCCTCTGGAAAATTCCAAAGTTAGCATGAGGTCAAAAAGATTTCATTTAGAATTTGATTTGGAGAAATTTGTCAAAAACCTCAAAAGTTTTTTAAAAACTTGATCAAATAGGGTCATAAATCGCTGTGCAACAACACCTACTTATCTATTTACCATAGTGACAATTAAAGATTGTACAGGCATATATAGTTAAATAATTTGAAAAAATAATTGCCTCTTTTAATAGAGAAGATTCAGCTTTCTTAAATAATTAAAAACCTGGTAAAGACAACATAGGAAATTATTTTGACAAAACACAAAATATTTATTTTCTAGGCAGATTATTTTAAAAGGCAAAGAAAAACCATTTATAATCTCTTATCAAAGACAGACCAATAGCCTAAGAAAATTCTGTGCTTTTAACAGAGAAAGAAAACAAAATTTTAATTTTATACCAGCTTACTTTTGATAGTAAAACTCATTCACTTAAGAAATTAAAAAAACATTTTATATTTTTTTAAGAAACATGCCTTTTTATAGTAAATTTCTCAATGTGGCACAAGATATATTTACTAATAGACTCAAATATTTTAAATTTTTTGGCAATAAGAAGTGAAAAATAATTCATAATTATTAATTAATCAGTAATTAATGATTCAGTATTTTATCCTATTTAGAAATGATTTAACTATTCAATGAATTTTTATCACTTAACTTAGCAAAACCTTAAGGCTTCAGGTTACCAACAGGACTTGGGAAAACTTTTTGAATAGTTCACCTAAAAATCTTTTATTCTACTTATTTTTATCAATTTAATTTACTTTTTATTAATAGTTACATTTAAACTTCCCACAAAAACTTTGACATTAGATAAAGTCATTCATCATCTCAAGCTACTTTTTTTGCTGAAAAATTTTGTAACAGAGATAACATAAACTTACTGGACTTTTACTAAACATAGGTAAAAATAAATATTTTATACGTCTGTTATTTTTATGCTGATAATCCTGGAGACATTTTAATTAAACTACAAAACTTAAACTAGCTTTCATTTACTAAGAATTATTTTAGATCACATGACCTTGAGAAACATTTGGGTTAGTTTCTATTATATTTCTGAGGGTTTAATTTATATAGCACTTAATTATCTTTGAGCTAATTAAATACAACTCTTTTGCAAACTAATTTTGGCAATACCATCCAGAGATAGAAAAATACCACACACACACACACACACACACACACACACACACACACACAGACACTTGCATTTATAAATATATATATAAACAAAAACATATAGATAGATGCAAATAAAGATCTCAGAGCTTTCATTCTAAAATTTGAGCCATGAGTGAGATACACTAATACAAAACTCACCAGTTTATCAAAGAAGTGGCATCCAAATTTTCTTTCAGCATTTGGAATAAGTTAAGTTTACCAGCTCAGATGGCTAAAGCTTTTTACCGATATTAATAGAGAAGACACATCATTTTTCATTCACATGAATTTTAAATGACCTTTCTCCCATTCATTCTAACTTCTGGTAAGAATCACCTCCCTGAACATTTGCATCTCAAAGTCACTGGGAAAGAAGGCAACTTCCTCCAAGAAGGACTTTGGTTTCCAAAGGCCAGAATATAATTACAATATTTACAAACTAATTAGGATAAATAGGGAAAGTTTTGGGACTGGTAAAAGGAATAGGTGGACTTTAAACTGTGTCTGAAGTTACGGTGCGTTTCCGGTTTTGCAAAGATTTTAAGAAAAGGGCAGTTGCTTTTAACGCCTCAAATAATTGAGTTACAACTTAAATGACATCTTAGTTTGGTTCACCCATAAATTTATTTACAAGGGCTTTAAAAAGTTTTTCTTTTCCTCTGGGTACATTTAACTTAAGGAGGGGAGGACTAAAGTTTTTCTATCAGGTTTTGAATGTCGGTTTCCAATATGGCTACATTTCTGATCATAAAGTTATTAAATCTCTTTGAATATCTTGTCAGGTTTCAGCTGAGAGAAGCAGTATTTCTGCCAGTATTTAACAACTTCTTAGACTTAAGAGATATCCCCAAAGAGGGTGCAAAAAACATTTTATTTTCCTCTCTCTTTATTGGGAAGTACAGACAGAGATTCAGGAGAACTGACTGGTGAAAATTCTTACCCTTAGCCAGCTTCTGCCAGTTTTCTCAGGAACCCAGCCCTGCCATCAAGTTTGCTAAAAAACAAAATTTTAAGATTTTTAAATCAGGCAGCATCCCATCTAGCAAATAGAAAGTAGATCCAAGAAGTTTTATAAAATGTAAGGCTTTTTTAGGCAGAAGGAGGTGAAAAAAAAAGAAAATGTCTCACAAAGAGTAGATTATTTCATGCAAAATCATTTTTCTTTGGGGGAAAGACATAGATCTATCAGGAAGATTACTTCAGTAGTGCTGACCAGGAAATTCCAGATGTGCTAGTTAAAAATACATTTTTGGGAGAGACTAAAACTGCAATTAGGTTAGGTAATAAGTCTCACTTTGGTGACATGGACTTAGCATAGGTGACTCCGTTTGGAGCATATTTTCTCTTTATTTTATTTTTTTAATAACAACCTAGTGCTTCAGATTCTCCTTTGTTATGATATTTATGTATCTCTTTATCTTCCCAGAGAATATGGTTATTAGTTGCTGTTTTGTGAATTTTCTTTGATCCATAATCGAGTACTCCAGGCACAAAGAAAACATTGGAGATTTGATTCTTAATCATTAATGATATTCCTCACAGACCATCAATTACAATCTAATCCTTTAATGTTGCTCCACATCTATCCTCAGGCCTTAAAATAGATAAGGCAATTAGTGTAGGATCCATTTTTTTTTCTTTTTCGGGTTAAAATTTAAACTAGCACCATCCAGCCTACCAGTATCTCCTCAAAACACAACCTAGTAAAGAGGCTCTATGAAAACTTGGTATCTAGGTGCCATATTAATGTTACATGTGTGAATTTGTCATTCTTTCTAACAATGCAAAGTTTTTCTCCTTCTAATTGATTCATTTATTCAATTTTTTCATTTATCCAAGAGTTTATTTTATGAGCCAGATACTTACCGTATTGTGTTAGGGATAAAAGTCTGAACAAAATAGACATAGTTTTTATCTTCATAGAGATGAGAGTCCAATGAAGGACACAGTCAAGAAAATGATCAAATATTATGTAATATCTAAGAACAGGGTAATACTCAGTGATTGGGTGAAAGTAAGAGGCGCATGTAACCTAGAATTTGAGGTATATATTAATAAGTTGGAGAATAATAGATAAAAATATTCCATTTATAAAAAACAAAAGGACAACTTTTCAAAGATAAGAGAAACATGGTACTTCCAAGGAATTTGAATGAGAGAGAGAGAGAGAGAGATTTGCAGAACTAGCCTGCAGGCTGGAGACCCAGGGAAAAACTGACATTGCAACTCGAGTCTGTAGGCAGTATGGAGTACCCCTTCTTTCATGGGGGACATTATTCTTTCTCTTTTAAGATTTTTAACTGTTTAAACGAGGCCTACCCACTTTATGGAGAGCAATCTGCTTTATTTCAAGTCTACAAATTAAATGTTAATTTCATTTAAAAAATACCTTCACAGTGACATCTAGACTGTTATAAAATTACCCTTTACAGGTAGCAAACAGCTGATAAAATACCGTGTTAAGCTTTATTAAGGACTTTTACATTTATCCCTAAAGAAGGAGAGAGCTATTTAGAATGGGGTTAAGGTAATTTCACAGTGGTGATAGAATGAGAGCTGTTACTTAGGAAGATGATTCTGGTGACATGTGAAAGAGAGCACCGAAGGAGGGAGGCAAGACTAGAGACCAGAAGTCTAGAGAAGAGGCTGTGGTAAGAATTTTAGTGAAAGAAAATAATTTTTTGAACACAAAAGTGTCAATAAGAATGGAAGGAAACAGATTCAAGACATTCAAAGACATTCAGTAGATTTCCTCTTTTTAAGGGTAGGGGTGATAGAATCTTTAAGACTTTATAATTGGTCAGCAGAGCAAGCTACATAAACTGTGAGGTCCACTACAAAATGAAAATGGTAGATTCCTTATTCAAAAAGCAAGAAAAAAACCTTTTTTTTCCCCTGTAGTCTCTCTCAACCTGTAATAGTATGTTTTACCTGCTATTTAATGTCATTCTCCATGAAGAATGAGAATATTTGCAAAGCATGTGGAGATCCTTACAAGAGCCTGGGTCCTGGCCCCGCCATTCAATGGGTGGGTGCACATGCCCACACCATTACCCGACCCAGACAACTTCATTGTCCTAACAGACTTCGCTTGCAAAACACAAATTCAAAGAAAAAATTATTAAGAATTTCAGGACAGCAATTGCAGAACATTAAACCCCAAGCATGAGGTCTTTCTGAGCACAGAACCCTATGTGACTACACTCATTACATGCCCATGAAACTGATCCTTTCGGTAAGCTATAAAGGAAAGGTTGAGCAGCAGGAAGGAATAACGTTAATACTAGTTTTCTATCTTGAGAAAGTTGGTGGGTGATAGTGACATTAACAGAGAGAAAGGAAAAGGGACAGTTTTGAGGCTCTAGGGGAAAGTACACTTGCAGCTCTGAATACATTGACTATATAGGGGACAAGTCTAGGAAGTAGCTAGATATATGCAGGTGAATCTCAAAACAAATTGGGGTTAAAGATATAAATTTGGACATCATTGTGTATGGATTATATTTAATCATTTTTTTTTTTTTTGTTCTAGAAGTAGTGACAGGTTCATGCTCATGCATGTACACACAACCATTTTGTAAAGATAAATCTAGAAGAACTGGAGTAGTGCATGGATTTAGAAGCTGGAAGCCCACTGGCTATCATGGGAGCAAACCTCCTCACCCCCTAACCTCTCTTACACTACATGCTTAACAAATGAGGCATAAGACTCTCTTACAGTTTGAGTAAAGCAAGATAGCACATAGGAATAATGTACTAGTGTTGAATTGTGTTAGATGGTTGCTGGACCTATTATGGCAATCACTTCTTTAGGTAGATAGGTAAACTATTGAATAACTATGGTATACACTTGAAACTAATACAATATTGTATGTTAGCTATATTTTGATAAAAATCTTTAAAAATATATATAGTTCATGGGAAACACTGGTCTTTAGTTCAGAACCTAGCTGAGGTCCTAATATTTCCTAGCTACATGACTGTATACAAATCATTTACTCTCACTGAGCCCTTGCAATTTTTCTTTGTCAAAAATCAAGATAATTAAATATCTCCCACTTCATTGGGGGGCCAACACAGAATAGTGAACATAAATGCTGCGAAATGACTACAGATGTAAAACTACGCTATTACTGCAGTAGACCCAAACAGCTGGGAAAACTACATTAGCTCTTCCATGCCACCAGATGCTAAAAGGTATATGAAAACTGAAGTATTCCAAATGGCACACAAGTGCCTGCCTAAGGAGTATATGGTCATGAGCAACTTTACAAACAACGATTGTTTTCCTTTGAGCTGAATGAGGTGGCTACAGATATTTCCTATTACTACTTCTCTCAGGCTAATGGTTTGGTGGGGCTCCCCTCTCCTCTGTACACCGATCGTAGCGTCTTTGCCATTTCTGCTTCTACAACCAGCCTGTGGCATCAGCTGTCCAGGGCTTCATTTATTAAAGCCGTCCCTCATCATTCCTACCATGCTCTGTGTTCCCTGCAAGAGGCACTAAGTTGAGGAAAAATAATTAGTAATCCAGGCACTGCAGTCCTGATGAGACACCTGCAGCATAATCATCCAAATCAAATATTTGGCTCGGCTTCTTCAGATGATATATCTCTTCCTGCAACTGCTGAATGGCAGCTTAGCCAAGCTTGTACTGAAAATGAAGAATATATCGGAGGAAGGAGGAAAAATTCCTGTTCTGTTTTGCCACAGTCTTTCCCAGTGTAGCTGGATCTCAGGCTTAGACCTGTTCTTGTATGTTCAGAAACCTTCCGATCCCATCAGCCAGAAGGGACAGTTGTGGGGAAATGGAAAGAGACCGTTTAATGTGCTCAAGTGATTCAGAATGAATAGTCGAACCCAATAGCATTCTCTGAAAATCATCACTGTCTGACATAGAGGCTGGCAGCTTTCTGAGTCCCTGGGAATATATTTGAATTTACAAAGCATCAATTCATTCTTGTTATTCCATGACTGAAAAAAGTGAGGCCCAGACTTCAGCTTTTCGCAGTAGACTCAGAACTGGAAGCCTGGGCTCCTACTGCCTGATTTGGTGTCTCTTCCACTAAGCTGGACTACATATCTTGAAGGCAGGCCACATCCTCATCCCATAGAATTGCGTACAATAGCTCTGTCATTGCCACATTTATTTAGTATAGTTTCCACATTGTTTGCTGCATTTAAAGCTCATTGCACTTAGAAAGGCATATTAGAGACAAGAATCAGAGAAGATGCTAGTCTAGCCCATTTCTACAGCCTATCAGTTTAGCTGATTTTCTTAACTCATAATTTTTCTGGACCCATCAAGATATATTCTAAGAATCATCTGCACAAAGTTAATAAATTTTCTTTCTTATTTTGGGTTAATGAAATATTAATGCTAAGAATATAAAGAGAGCTTGGGTTAATTCCCCCCTTTATATAGCTATAACACCTTTCATATCATTTTATAAACACTTTTGAAAATAAGTTGTTTATTTAAGAAGTTATTTATACTCTGTCTGTCTCACCAGATTGAAAAGGCCGCAAGGGCAGTGTCCACAGTCATTGTCCTGTCTATAGTCACATGCCCAGTACTCAGTATTTGCTCAATAAATACTTTTAGAGATATTTAAATAATTTGGAATTATCTAGAGAACAGTAAACTTGATGGAGGGGAGGCAATTAGAGATTTATGTAGTCCACCCCCATTTTTTTACAGATGGATAAACTGAGACTCAAAAAAGTTGTGACTTAACCAAAGTGTCACAATTAGGTGGCCCATTTAGGACATATTTATTGAACACTTACTCTATGCTTGACTGTGGTTATAGAGGTTATTCAGTCATATCACTGCTGTCAGAGAGCTCATAGCTTAAGGGGAAGAATATACAATTAAATAGATATTTACAATACAATGATATAAGTGATAGGATGGAAAAGCAAGGAATAGTCAGTTAAAAAAAAGTTCAGATAAGTTTCACAGATGAGGATATCTGAGCCAGGTGTTAAAGGATGAATTAAGCCTGTCAAACAAAGAAGGGGGGAAGTTAGTCCAGGTAAATAGAACGGCATTAAAACCTCAGAACCATATGAGCATGGAAAAATCAAGGAAGAGTGGCTAGTATGTTAGACATAGAAAGAAAATGGGAGAAGATGGTTTCAGAGAGGGAGGTGTGGGGCCAGATATCAAAGAGTCCTATCTATTGTGTTAAGGCTCAGGACTTACACCAGTGTTCCTCAAACTTTACTGAGCATAGAAATCATGCAGGGGTCTTTTTAAATGCAGACTTTGATTCAGTAGGTCTGTGGTGGACACTAAGGTTTCGAATCTCTAACAAGCTCTCTGGTGACGTCAATGCTGCTGGGCTCAGATTTCACCTCAAGAAAAAAGGCACAAAGAAACAGGAAGCCTGCCGAGGTGTATATATAAACCAATGGTTTTCAAATTGTGCTCCCCACATTTTTCACCTCCTGTGCTAACATACTAAAAATGAGAAACTCTATGCGGGAGACCAGCATTCTGTGTTTGCACAAGCCTTCTAGGTGATGCGGAAACTTCGCAATGAAATTTGAGCGCCACCAAACTAGGACAATAACATGATCATATTTACACAGTAGGAAGATGACTTGGGAAGAAACACCAGACCTTCAGTGCTCCTTCCATTACAATCCTGAAAAAATTATGCACAGATCTTATAAGCACAATATTTTAGATACAAGAATATTCTGAGATTTCAAAATGACAGAGTTGTTAATGAGGAATAAATTTACTTCCACTGCATTCAGAAGCATCTTTATGATTAAAATAGCATGAATTACCCTGTGTTTGATGACATCTTTAAGTGCTAGTAATTGAACTACATATTTAATGAATATGAATAGAGAATTAACACAAGCCTATATTCAGAAGTCAAAGTTGACCCCAACCAATTGGTTTTTAAATTGTTTAGAAACAACTTATGCATATTTTATTATATTACCCTCAGGTATGTCTGAGGTAGAAGATGAAGAAGTGAAATATTTTATTAGAGTTTATGCTTAGACTCAGGGAAAATTTCTGGTTATAATTTATCCTGGAATCATATTATTGGATCTTATCATTTTAAAAGAACCCCAGGGTTTTTTTTTTTTTTAAAGACTTGCCCCAGGATTTTCTCCCTTTCATTGTAAGTTGTATTGTACAATGTTTGAAATAATCAAAAACAATAAATGAATGAGTGGATCAATGCATCAATTTATAGAAAGGCAATAAGCAGGTATGAACGAACAAAGGAAGGAAGGAACAAATAAATAAGACTCAGGGAATGTAAAAGACTAATTTTATTATATAAGAGCCAAGAGCACATTAGAATCAACTGGAAAGGTTTTAAAATTTTTATGCCAAGGCCTCACTCTGGATTAATTAAATCAGAATCTGTGGCATGGGACCTGGGCATTAGTATTTTTTCAAATTTCCCCAGTGTTTCTCAGATACTAACCAAGTTTGATATCCATCGGCCTAAAAGGTCTTAGGCATCCATTCATAGCATATTTTTATAGTTAAAAAACTATGTTTAAAAAAATCTTTTGAACTTTTCAAAAGCCTGGCCTCTCACGTTCTATCAATCACCCTACTCTATATAAAACAAGAATGTTTAAACATTACTTTGTTACTAGAACTCAGGACTGTTTTAAAGCCATAAGAAGATAAGAACCAGACCCAAACACAATAAATTAGAGGAATGTTGAGTGGAAAATTCCTCCTTGACAATACAGAAAGTGACAATTCTGTAAAGGGAACCCTGACTCCTTTATTAAGATACAGGTGACCACGAAGGCATGCCTTGCCAAAGCATTTGTTCATTCTCCCACACTAAAAGCAATTTTCCAAACCATGAGGATGGGGATGCTCTTTGCAGAAGCAGCAAGTCTGTATGACACACACCTGTTTTAATTGCTTCATGAAGCGTTTTAAGTGTTTTTCCTGAATCTAGAAATGACACACAGGCTTCCATTTTGGCTCCGGATGTTATAGACAAGCCAGATGGAATTCTGTCGACTATATGATTGAGAATATTTTTCATTTGAAATTAGAAACCACTGGGTACATCATCTGTAGGGTAATCTGGGAGGACGTTTTTCTTCATTCTATTCAGCAGACCATGCAGAAACACCTGTTTCATATCTTGGAATCATTTGCAACTGCTATCTAAGAAATAAGTGTTGAAACAATATCATTAAGCTGCTTTTTAAAATTCATATACTTGGGCATTGAAAAAAATAATAAATCTCAGAGCTTGTTTTGCCATTTCTACCAACATAATGGACAGAGCTTTGGGTAATTAAACACTTCTGTTCCCTCTTTAAAGACTAGAATGACCAACTGTCTCAGTCTTCCTGGGACTACAAGGCTTCCTTGGATAAGTGAACTCCAGTGCTAAAACCAGAAAATGCCAGGGCGGACCTTATTATGGACACATGAGCCTATGCATTGAGAGGCAGAATGATTTCTCAGTCACATCACTTGGTGGTAGAGATATTTCTGGGATCCCACCCAGACATTTAATGTATATTCACTTGAGTAAGCCATGGCACTCTCAGGTAGAATGGTCCCATTTGCTGGAAGTCATTCTGAAACCAAAGACCATCCAAAAAGGCATGTTATTCCATCACTTGAGAGTGACACCGGGAAGCATAGCCATGCGCTCCAGGAGGGCCTAGGCCCGTTGGAGACAAATGCTGCTCCCACTCATGGCCACCAACTCTCAAGATCAGGTACAATATTATTTCTCATTATTTCAAAGTATACCAAAGAAAGATTAAGTTTAATTGACTTCAATTTTCGAAGTAGACAAATATAATATCACACTTTGGAACTAGTCTTGGAGAAACCAAATAAACTATATTTGAATCTAATCTGTCTTTATTAGATTGTTGAGATAAGCCTGGGACCAGTGTTTTCTAACTGTTTTGTGAAGCCTTAGCCCATTGTTCCCCAAACCTTAACAGGCATGGCAATCACCTGGGGATCTTGTTTAATTGTAGACTATGATGTTAATGAGCACAGAGCTGGGCCCAAGATTCTGCATCTCTAACATGCTCCAGGGTGACCCCAGGTGGCCCAGGGAGTAGTAAGGCACTGTGAGGCTCAGGGGAGGATGGAAGGAGAGCTCTACCTCTTCCTCCTCTGCTCCTTTCAACAATAGCAACTATCTTTGTTTATATAGAAGTATCACATCGAATGCGTTTGAAAATGCATTCTACTGCTAGAAAGAAAAGAGGGGAAGGAAGGGAAAGAAGGATGGAAAGAAGGAAGGAAGGAAGGAAGGAAGGAAGGAAGGAAGGAAGGAAGGAAGGAAGGAAGGAAGGAAGGAAAAGAAAGGAAGGAAGGAAAAGAAAGGAAGGAAGGAGAAAGGAAGAAAGAAGAAAGAAAGAAAGAAAGAAAGAAAGAAAGAAAGAAAGAAAGAAAGAAAGAAAGTCACAACATTAAAAAATCCATACCACTTTAAAAACAAATAATTTTGCAGAAGCATGACAATACCTTCTCACAAACTCTTTTGCCACACACTCAGATTCTCTTCACGTTGGCTGAGAACACTGTTTCAGCCTGAGAATCCAGTATCTTATCACCTGCTTTTTGACATAACACAGCGTGAACCCTATGGCAGCAATGCCAAATCTGTACTTTAATTAAAAAAGGAAGGAGAAAACAAACTACTCTCCAACGCATAGAACAAAAAAGTCTCATAGAAGATGACCCCGTAGTCCCCGACTAAATGATGATTTTCATTTGTAGAACCATCCACTTGACCCATGTAAACAGGAACAAAAACAGATGTTCAGTAGGCTAGTACCTAGGGCCAATTTCAGGAAGGAACAACTGGTAAATGTAAGCTGTAGGTGGATGGGACCCAACTTAATTAGGGAATGTTTCAAAATTGAAGCAGAATAGAATTGTTCCAGCAGAAAGGTCTCTTTGGAGCACAGTGCCTGTAAGAAGCCTTTCATGCAAGTTTAAACATCCTTTATATAATCAAAAACTTATTAAACTTCGGTAAAAAACCACTGTGGGTTCAAAGACACCTAAGCATCTCTCACTAGAGCAATATTCACTAAGATTTTATTCAATTTAATTATTCATAATGGAACTTAATGCTTTTTTTTTTTTTTTTTTTTTGGTTGTGTTGTTTTGGTGCTACACTAATATTTTTAAAGGGCTCGGCAAGGTTGACTCCGAGGCCAGTAGCTGAGGACTCCAGAACGTGTTTTGCTAACTCACAATTAAAAGTTGCCTGCAATCTTTGCCTACCAGATTTGGGACAGAGGTAATTCAGATGGAAATAAAGTGGTTAATGAAGGAAGATATGTATAGACAGGCAGGAACTGAGAGAATTATGAAAATTAATTTTACATGAGATCTGGAAATGAAACCTCCTTGTATAATTCTAGATCAGTGTCTGCTTGGGGAAGCAAATGAACTTGGCCACACATAATGTGAAGAGAATGGAGGTATGAAAGGCAGGCTGATCCCTGGTTAGAAGGCAGGCTCTCTGAGACTCATGGAAACCAGGGGCAGGTGCCGTGGACTAATTTATCATTTAAATTAGTTCTTGTGGCTACTAAGGTGAACTTGGGTGATTGCTTAGAG
Source organism: Rousettus aegyptiacus (assembly GCF_014176215.1). NCBI lineage: Eukaryota > Metazoa > Chordata > Mammalia > Chiroptera > Pteropodidae > Rousettus > Rousettus aegyptiacus. The sequence goes on along the minus strand of NW_023416306.1, from coordinate 37,994,090 downwards.
CTGAGATAACATGTTGGAAGGCCACTGATGAGTAGAGTTTGTGCTCATGGCTGAGATATTTATGAAAAAGCAGAATTCATTGTTGATAACTTAAAATACAGCATTTTGACACAAAAGTCTACATTAAGAAATAATGAGAGACCGATGACCTGAGAGCAAAGGGCCTTCATCCTGCACGGCGGTGAGCAGCCGGAGCTCAGCAGCCACTCCCTTTATTACATGCACGTTTCATTTCACTGCAGTGCAGTTTTGAATTTGATCACTACACTCATTTGGCTTTCCTGCCTAGCTCCTGTAGGCAGGTGAACTTCAACCTCTGAATTAGAATTCCTCTTCAGAGACTCACGCTAGGATCAAAAAAAGAAAAAGGATAGCTATCAAGGGAATAATTTTTCTCCCTAAGATAACCTTTGTGCTTCTAGGAGGTAGGGACAGCAGAAGAGAGCGCTCACTAATGAAGTTCCATAAACAAGAAGAACGCCACATGTCCAGGTTGCACTATCTTGGAGGCACTTAATTTATTAAACAAATATTTAATGGTAAATTACAAGGCGATTAATACCGTGTTTTATTTTTTCACTGTGGCATATTCAGAGAATCTGAATATATGGCTTAGGTTGGATTCTTCAAGCTTTCTTGGGAGGTATTCCACTGGTCCCCCCATTTGTGAGGCAGGGATGAAGTGAGACAGTGAATGGAGAATGTCAGTACAGGTGTGAGCAGGTAACCAGGAGACCTCTGGGGCGTGGTATAGAACATGCCTTGCATTTGTCCACCTGAAGGGCCAAGGAGATAAGACAGATGTCCACCACACCCTCTTGTCATTTAGCAGTGGCTGCTCCCAGGGCACTGGCTCCCTAGCCTGTTCTGGTCTCGGCACACTCTGAAGATCAGAAAAAGCCCTCAGGCAGAGTGGTTGATGTTTTCCCTAAGAAGCTGCCAACGTGCAGGGGAGCAGTAAGTGCTAAAGAAATCTGGGCAGGATACTCGTTGCTTCCACCATAATAATGATCACTGACTTTAGCAATTATAGTTTCATTGGGAAGATAATTACAGGTAACATGTATCAAGCAAAATGTCTATATTCAAGACACTGTATTAAGCATTTTCTATTTGATCCTCACAAGTCTATGATGTTAGGTAATATTATTATATCCATTATATGGATCAGGAAACTGAGTCAGAGAGGTATTAAATGACTTGACCAAGTTTGTGCCAGCTAATAAGTGGTAATATTAATAGTCATCCAGACAGGCTGGCTCCAGAGCCCATGTTTGTAACAACTTTTCCCTATTACTTCTCTCTATGACTCATAAACAATTAAAAGGAATAATATGAGACGACATAAAGGGATATTATTGCATCAAAATGTACACTTAGGAAATGCTTTCTTCCTGAGGTAGTTGCATTTCATGGAAGACAAAGACTTAATGCAAAGGAATGTATGTCTAATAATCAAGCCACCAGAACTGGCAACAATAATAGGGCTTTTGAGGGACAGTAGGACCCTCAGCATCTAGAGCCCAGGGGTGGGACTGACCAAGGGGAACAGAACTCATCTCAGCCACTCGCCTTGGGAATAAAAAGCTTCTGATCCCTACACTGAACTATGTGGGCTTTGAACAATCAGAAAGTCAGCAAATGTATATGAAGAAAGGTATCCATCCAGAACTATTTATGATCGTAAAATGTCCAACAGCAGGGGACTGCTCAAACTACAACATATCCATATATTGGAATAAAATGCTGCCTAGAAGAGGATGGGAGAACATTCTAGAGATACTTCTTCATGGGAAACTCATTTGTTTCCAAAAACTTGTCTGGAAATTTCCTTGTTTGCCAACCCAGATGGACACTATAAAGTGACTTTGAATGTTTCCTATCTGTTGACATACTTTAGCTCCAGTGCTTAGCTTTCTTTCAACTTTGTAAATCACAGAAGTTTATCACAGAAACATTTCTGTATTTATGCACATGAGGAAGATATGCATAAAATGCCTTTAAGTGAAAAGCAAGTTAAAAAAGCATTTCTGGTATGACACTAATTTTGAAATTATGTATACATAGACACAAACAGTGTCAGACATATAAATCAAAATACTAACAGTTCTATTTTCTCTTCCTGTGTTTCTAATTTTTCTGTCATAAACATGCTTTCTTTCTCTCTCTTTCCCCACCTCACCCCACCCCCGTGTGTGCGTGTGCGTGTGCGTGTGTGTGTGTGTGTGTGTTTCCTTAAATAAGATTTAAGATTTTGGTAAGTATGCTGTAGCATGAAAAATTAGAGAATCTTCTTCCTACCCTGCAACTGATAACAGCAATAGTATAGAAGAGTATAGCATTAAGAGAACCTGAATCCCTGACTTAGTTCTGCTATTTGTTAGCTTTATATTTTGGCCTCTTGACCCCTCCTCTCTTTTATCTACAAAATGAGGATTACAAGATCTCCCACAGGGTAAATTATAATGCTCTACCTTGGCTTGGGGTATTATTATCAAACTCTCTGGGAACCATCTTCGTTCAGGCATAGTGGGACAATAAGGGAACATGCTTTGAAAACTAAAAGGAATGGAAGATATTGATGTTAAGAAAGATACTGTCAGGCATGCTTAGAGCAGGGGAAAATGTGAGTGCCTGAAGGTAACAGTCAACCAGCTGAGGCAGGACACAGAAGAGCTGGCAGGAGGAGCAGGCAGGAGGAACAGGCAGACGCCACATTCCAATCAGCCAAATCAACAGCCTGACTTTTGACAGCCTCAGAAATGCTGGTTTGGATTGGTCATCCAACCTTTAATAGGAGAAATCTGCAATAGACTCTTCCTGGGAAATTCATTTCTGAAGAATTATAAGATAATGGGTTAGTATCTGTTGTCATAATTACATGGGATGCTAACTACTATTTTTCTTAATGAAGCTATCTGAGGCCTCAGATGAAAAACAAAATACATTTATCTGCCTTCCACTGGATGATGCGAGCAGCGGGAGGCCTCTGTCTTGTTAGGTGCCTTTTCTTTTTCTGTTGGTTTTATTGTTGTTGTTGCTGGTTGTTTTTTTTTTTTTTTTTCCCCTGCAGCTACTGCTGTTGCTATTTGTTTTTGTAATTGTTCTTTGAAGGCCTCGGGCAAGAAAGCTGTTCTAATTGTACAAATCACAGAGCAGCTGAATCATAGGAATAGTCCCAAGGAATCTGTGCAACCATTTGACTGCACTATCAATCTAGCTGGGGGCATTTCCCCAATTCCCGTGAGGCCAGCATCTGACGATGGACATAAAGCAGTGGCCAAATGAGATGTGGGAACAGTTGTGTGTCATAAGTGTCAGTTCTGTTCTGGGCAGTCAGAAGTCAGGCCGCCCTCAGCCATATGTGATTGGCAGTGTGCTAATGCAGGCTGCCAAGCCGCACCCCATCTCGTTAAAATGGGGTCCCAGATGCAGCCTGGCATAATGAAAGCAGATATCTCACGGAACTGGTCAGTGCTAGGTTCAAATTACTCTCTGCTGCTACAGACTGATCTCCCTAAACGTATCTCAGATTAACTAGGCAAGTCACATGGAAATTACTAAATGTAACTTTGCCTGCCATCTTAGAATTTCAGCTAAAGCCCAAAGAGGGGATCTGATCACCTCTCACTTCCCATCCATGCGGGGCCAAGAGATAGCTTAAATTTTCCTGTGACTCAGCTCATCACTCCAAAATAAGTCTAGGGATGCACTGAGGAGACTGACTGGGGAGGGAAGATCTTTGAAGAACATTGTGTACAAGTAGGAAATTCCCCAGGAAGGCAGGGAAAAGCATACTGTCTTCTCTTTCAGGCATTTAACAAATTTCAGTTGAGTTCCCGTTCAGTAGCAAACACAGTTCAAGGTGCCAAGGATATAGCAGTGAAGAGAAATTGCTCACTTTGCAGGCAAGTGAGGAGGGTTCTCTGAGATACATACATTTAGGGAGACCTGGTTGTCAGTGAGAAGGGAAACTGAGATCTCGTTTGTAGGTTTGTCTATATAATTGTGAGTATACAAGAGTACAAATCTTTGTGGGAACAAGCTACAGGAACATAATGTTGGAGTTTTTCCATGGGCTGAGTGAATTCTGTGGAAGGTAGATGGGTGTGAGTTATCTTGAAAGGCCCATGATCAAGGGCAGGAACACCCTCAGACCAGGGAAAGAGTGATTATTACCCTGTCCCCTGTACTCAAGCCTTCTTCTATCCTCACTTCTCTCTTCAGAGAAATAGTTCATGAGGCCAAGGACACATGCCCATCTTAGTGACATGCCCACCTAGACACCATGCCCTCTTCTAGACTGTGACCTGGGTAACAGACTGCAGAATTACCTTCCCAAATGATCCACGTCAATCCTACTTCCAAGGGTAGACCCCATCACTGTGTGCCTAGGCCCAAGGACTAGCTTATGCTCGTGGATGTGAGAGCAAGTGTGTCTATACACACATGCACAAGACTCTTTGGAATAGCCAAGAGTGAGAGAGAGGTGAGATCAACTGGATTAGGTGCTCAGTCTTGGAGTCAGCTTCTAACATGGAATTCCAAGGAGTGTGAAAATTCTAGATATGAGTCTTCCTGGCCCTCCAGATTTCTATGAAGGTGTAGATATTAGAGAATAAGGGCAAAACACATTTTATTAAATGATCCTTAGCTTGACTCACAATTTCAAATATATCTAAACATTTAAAAGTTGTGGGCTTCTGTTTGTACTTCTGTCCAGGGCCTCACAAATATCAAGAGTGGCTCTGTCCAAAAGGGTCATCTTCCAGGTGAATCAAGTCTCATAAAAAGAAGCTGACAGGGAGAGTTCTCAGTGGAGAGTCCATCTCTGAAGTCAAAGGGCACAGGTCAGAAGTTCCCAGAGCCAAAAGGAAGGATGAGAGAAGTGTGGAGAAAAGTTAGGGGAGGCAAAGTAGAAGGAAATAAAGTGGTTACAGGGTACCAGGTACGAGGCTGTAAAAACCTTCCAAAGCCTACCATATAGCTAGAATTTGGACATATGCCTTTATTGAGGGCATTTAAACAGCTAACAGAGAATCTCAAACACAGCCCTGTAAAATGCTTTCATAATCTACCCCTCATCCCTCATCCCTGACTTGATCCTAGAGAAAGGGGCTAAAAGGGAAAACCAGAATTCATTCTCCATTATACTTTCCAGAGGCTGAGTTTAGCCTGGGTTTCGGTAAAGTTGAAAAATTGGGTGAGAGATTGCAGTTTGATTTAGATTTAATTGGACTTTTTAAAAACCTGAACGTGAAGCTTTTTGAATATCTGAAAAAGACTTGGAAAGCTATGAGATTGACCAAGATATTTTCAGGGAGTGAGAAAGCCAGGTTTGACAGAGGGGATTTAAATAGCAAGGGTGGGCAGGAAGGAAATAGTACTATTTATTGACTGAACACCCTTCAGTTCAAAGTATTCGGTTGACAGTAACTTTACTGGCCTTCAGTTTCCTCATCCCCAGTGATATACACCGACTTTGAAAAGATGTTGTGAATAATAAAGATAATACAAGTAAAGTTTCCAGCATGCTTCATGCATCTAGTGAGTTAACTATTATAATTGCTATTGTTGATATAAATAGCACTTTTATTAAAATTGGGCATTGACTATACAGAGCTTTCCTTTAGTTCCCTTCACCCACTCATCTTTTCTTGAGTAGCTCTGAAATTCTGGGTAAGTAGAAATTTCTAGAAGGCCCCTTTTGTAGATTCTATGGGCATAATAAACCTGTCAGCCATCTATGAGGAAGTGATTGTTCCTTGACATAGGAATTTCATCACAGCATCAGTCAACAGCAAGAGCGGTGATAATTATGAAGAACCTACTGAGGGTCAAGCATAATACTCAAGACTTTGTTTTCACCTTTAGCCAGTTCCTTGAAAAAGTGAAAGAAACCCCCCCAAAATGTGCCCGAAACCTGAAAACTGCAGTCTTGAGAGCTAGGAAGTTACAGCTCTGTAGAGGCTGCCTGGGAAGGTTTCGAGTTTCTGTAGCCAAGACCTGTAAGAGCTCTTCAGAGAGCACTTGCAATGACAGGAAGGGCGGGACAATGCAAGGAAGACGTATGGCAGCACCTTCCTCAGGAGCTTTTGTCCTAAGCCTATGAGTCAGGCCCACTTTAAAGCTGTGAGAACTAGAGAATCTAGCCTGATGAGGAGAACAGCTGGCCATTCCTCCTTCAAAGTCCGCCATTTGGGTCACATTTACACATTAAATTGGTGCTTCACTAAAGAGTCAGTAATGAATTTTAGAGCAAGAATCAAAAGTCAGAGAACTGGAACACAAGTACAGGCAACTGGCAGAGTGGATCAGGGATTTAATAAATCTGTGAAATACCCCTACCTGCTAGGGGTACCATCTAGGAAAAAGACACTCCTGGTTTGCCTCGATTGGTGGCCAAAGTGGCAGTGTCCGGGAATGGTTCTCCACCCTTCATGGTTCACACAGAGGAGCTTTTTACCTGAGGGCTACAGACTGGTGTCCACTGGTGAGGACTGAAACATGCGTGGCCCACTGGGGAGCACTCTAACTGAATGGTGTCTTGTCACCACAGAAAAGAGAAAGCAAATTTTAAAATGGCCTGGGGGACCATTCATTGAAAAAAATATATGTATATACCTGGAAAATAAACAAAGGAAAGGATTCAACTACCCAGTAATCAAGAAAACATAAATTCCAATTTTTTCAACAAATATTTCATAATCAACTACCATATGCCAGGTATTAAGTCCTAAGACTCCAAAGATAAAAAGGGAAGTCTGCCCTCAAGGAGGTCACATACTCTAATTGACGAGAAATACAAATAATAGACTATAATAGTACAGGGCGATGAGAGACAGGTTGATACGACATGCTATCAGATGTTGTAGGACACCTCACCCAGATCTGAGACCTCTGGAATATCTTCTGCCAATAGAGTGGCATCTAATTAGAGACCTGAAAGTCAAGTGACAGTTTGATAATAAAGATGGAGAAAGGGGTTAGAGAGAGGAAAAAAAAAGACAGTAAGTCACTCTGAACAGAGAAAATGTCCTATGCAGAGGCCCTGAAGGAAAAGAATAGGGCTGATGGTTCAGTGCAGCTGGAGCCAAAGATGGGAGGAGAGGGGTGTTGAGTGAAGAACCTGGGGATACACATGCAAGGCCTTTGACACCCAGATAATTCCAAGGTGTTTCCTGGGAATAGATAAGTATCAGTGAATGGCTCTAAGTCTGGGAACAAATGCCAAAAGCAGGTTTGCATCGAGGAGAGTGGAGAAAAGCTGAGGGATACCTGAACTAGAAATGGGAATAATGGCAACGACACAGAATTACCCATGATTAAGAGGAGGTCTTATTTGGAGACTCTCGTTTCCTGCTCCCATCCACAACTTGAGACGAATTTCCTTGCAAGTGGTTTATTTGGGAGGTGAGCCCTGAAGTATGATGAGGGAGTAAGAAAGAGAGACAAGAAAGGGAATAAAGCTGAGGAATGGTATGCTGATAATCAAACCACAGCTAGAGGCAATTTATGTAAAAGATGCCCAGAAACTGGGCTGTTTACCTACCAACTCTTGTCTCTAATTGGTTCACTCCCCTGCCTCTCCCAGGCCAGGGAGAAATCTCCAGCAGCAAGACACAGGAACTTGAGACAGTAAGACACTAGAATACTGTCCATAAAAGTTGCAGGGAACCTCCGGGGTGGGCCAAGTGGATGTGGGTGACAGCATTGAGTCCCTTCTCTGAACCAGGCTTCCACAACGGGATCTCCTGCCATCTCTACATTTCTATGGAAATTTACACATGCCTGAGGTCTAAGCAGACTCTGAGTTAGACCAAAGGAAAGTGACAGAGTCCTTGGGGACTAAACCTCCCTCACTGTGTCTCTGGGCAAACGCCCTGCCTGGCTCCAGGCTGGGTTAACAGCCCCTCATTTCCATAGGTGTCAAATATGTCATGATAATTACTGCTATGATTATTTATTAAGCACTGACAGAGTTCACAGAGAAAATGTTTTGTAGAATAATTAACGTTGTAAAAATGCAATTACCGGAATTTATTTCTTGAAATGGATCCAAAAGTACTAGAAATTACTACCGATAACGGGAGGAATGTGCAACAGCCAACAAGCCTCAGGTTGTATGAGGGCAAAATGTGTTCTTCTCTCTTGATTTTAACCTGAACTAAGCTACAGGCACAAGAAATGATGGCTCAAAGCTAGGTATTGTCTCTTTGTTTTAAAATAAGTAGCAATTCTAAGTAATTGGTGTATGTCTGTAATAGTTTAGACTATAAATTTTAGAGTCATGAGTCCAGTGTTTTGGTCTTGATTCTGTCGCTTACTTTGGGGATGTCATTTAACTTCCTGTTAAGTCTCAGATTATGCAACTATAAAATACAGCAAACAATTCCTGCCTCCCTGCACAACATCTGAATCATAGTAAGTGCTCATATTGGTCAAATGAATGAATGGAGAAATATATGCACACAGCACTTAGCAAATAGTGAGTACAAAAAAAAATTAGCAGTTATTATTGCTTTTGTGTTCATAATAACCCAAAGCTATTCAATAGTCAAATTAGTTTCATTGTAATTCTTATTGCTAGCATTATTTTATAGATCATATTAAAGCAAATTAAGCTATCGTGCAGAGATTGCTGAATTTGGAGTGAGAAGACCTGGACCCAGGCCTCAGCTCCATCTCTTGTTGGCTATTTGATCTTGAGCAAGTTGGTTAACCTCGTCTGTAAAATGGGATGACAGTGGCTGAACTCCCTGCCTTACATGTGGGATCAAAATTAAAATAAGATCCCTGAAAACACTACTAAACTGCGAAGTGCAGGCGGTTAAAAGCTTTTGTTGTGTTCCTTATGGTGTTGTGCTTTATTTTATGAAAGATTTAAAATATCACTTTAAGACATCAATTTCTATCCTTAAAGAGGCCTGCTCTGTGAAGGAGAGCACACCAAAGGACCTGGTAGCTGCTGGAGGACCACCGAGGCTCTGTATGTTCTCCTTGGCTTGTGACAATGCTGCTGTGCCTCTCTGGGCATGCTTTCCAATAGTACTGATGGAGTCTCCCTCAAGCACACCAAGACCTCTAGATGGGGAACCTGCAAGATGCCCATTCAGTGTTAGGTGCAAGGTGAAATTCTACAGAACAGAGAGAGCTGAATTAGTCTTAGCTGCACTAACATGCTTGTTAGACCTGGGGTACATGTCAAAATCTCTGCTTTCTGGTCTTCCCATCATTATAAAATGGCAATGGCTTTTATTCTCATCTAACAAGTAAAGCCATGAATAACTCATCTGGGCAGTCCCAGAGCCAAAAGAAAAACCATATTGAACTTACTTAGACATATATGAGGTCATATTTTGGATTTGCAACTTTTTTTTTTTTTTTTTTTACTTCATTTCACACAGCTTCAAAACCTCAAAACTTCTGTTTTCCTGAGTACAAAGTAAGATAAACAATCTTACTAGGAGTAAGAGTGACTGAGGTATCAGGAGAGGAAACAAATTCTTAGCTCGAAGGTAGTGCAGGGTTTAGTTTACTAAAGCAGATAACGAGCAGAATGCAGTGGGAGATTGCACCGGGCTGTAGCATCCATGAAAGTTGAGGCCACATCCTAGCCTAGTGCTGTACTAGCTGTGTGTCATCCATCAAGCCACTTAATATCTCTGAGCCTCTGAGAGTTGTATATAAATGTGGATAAGAATACTTCATAGCATCATCCTGGAAATTTAATGAGGTAGCTATAGGGCCGAGCACAGGATCTAACATGGATGTGTTGTCCCTCTTTTCCTCCCTTCTCTCCTTGCCCTACTCTCTCAAAAATTGATAGCCCAGGGGGTAATGGAGAGTCTGAGAAGGCCAAAAAAAATTTCATTACTATGATAGGCAGCAGAGCCTAGTGACTAAGAACACAGACTTTGGAGCCAGATTGTCAGTGCTCAAATTCTAGCTCTGACCATTACAATCCACATGCTATCCTGGGCTGTCTTCTCATCTGTGTCATAGGGAGACTAAGACATAAGTTTTGAAGATCAAATAAGTCCATATTTGTAACATGCTTACTGCCTGGCACATAGTAAGTGCCATATAAGCACTTGTGAACTGAACTGAAGTCCTGTCTGGCAGTCTTAGAGCAATGATGCTAGGCAGGTGCTTATCTGCCTAGAAGAACTCAGGCAGGGATGTGCCAATACTTCAAAGACACCGTTTGGCCTCATTTCTTGACTGACAGCTTCAAAACCATATGTGTTGCTTCTTCGACCAACCCCCAATGCTACATAAATCTTTACAGAACTGAATTGTAAAGAGCCGAGTATTGGAAAACTGAAAATCTTAATATCCCAATCGATCGCCTTAGAGTAGTTCAATGGCATTTCTTTAAGCCCTCTAGCATCATCCAGGCCCTGTGGTAATAGTCCTCCACCTTAGACCCAGAAGGCAGAGGGCAATGCCACCTTGCAGTTTGTCTCTGTGCTTTTCTGGCTGCTGTCAGGTAGAATAAAACACATGTTCAAATGAGTCAGTTTATTCTTAGTGCCAGTGCATGGTATCCGGCTGTTGGTGTTTACTCCCTTTACCATAATCCCTAGATTGACTGCATCTAATCCTATGCTAGAGGGAGGGGAAGGAGGAGGTAAGGAAGAAGGTGCCGAGAGATGGGAAATGCCACATTTATTTTAGCCACGGCATAGTTTTGGTCTGGGTTAAATATGGAAAATAGAAACACTTTAAGAAAGAAAACACACTTAAAAATAGGCTAGTGTTCTTTTCCTCGGATTTTGTGAATGAAATTCAAAGCCTCTTCTCTCCTTGACTGACCACAGATGAAAAATGGTGAATAAAATCTCCTCTAAGGATAGCATTTGTCCCTAGTCACAGTCCCTAGTTATAGCTCAGGCAGACACGGAGAAGGCAGAGTCCCAAGGTCCCCACCAAGAGGGGGCCACCATGCTCAAAGAAAGAACCATTTTGGAGTTCTGAGCCACCTGGGCTGTGCAAGAGAAATCATCTCCTCAGTACTGTTTTGAGCAAGTCATTATCCTCACCATGTCTTTTGTTTCCTCTCTTCATGATCCTGAGCCAATTTTGAATAAGGCAGTCTTAAGGCTTGTTTGGATTCCTGTGCACTCAGCTCTCTGAGACCCTTAAAAGCTTGAGAGGAAACATTTAAAGCATGATTGAGGCCAGCTGTGCTTCACCCCAGCCAAGCCATGCGAGCCACCTTTCTCCATGATGGATTCTGATGGCTGTGGCTACAGGCATCCTATCAGGGTCAGCAAATATGGCTAAGGTGGCTAGAAGGAATGAGGTGGTGGGGCCATGTTCATATAATCACGCTAGTCAGGAAGTGTTCCTCCCACAGAGTGCCTCTCGTGCAGACACCTTTCTGATATTTTCCAAAATGACAAAATCACTTCAAAGGAAAGAGAAGAAAGAATGTTTAAAATGCCTTCTGAATCCTCAGTCTTTCATCAGTCTCAATTGCCTGATACATTTGCTTCTTAGGCTGAATCTCACCTCTCATATTAGTCATTCCAGTGGCCCCCCAGCCAGCTGCTTTGTAGAACTCCCATAGTGTGGTAGATTATGAAAATGGCTATAATGCTCCATCCCTCCCTATGCCAATCACTGTGCACTGTGACCCTGCAGTTTGTGCCATGAAGAGAAAGCATCTTGTTACCCACTTTTTAAATCTGGATCTGCCTGGGACTTGCTCTAGCCAGTAAATAGATGGCTGCAGATATGACAGATTGACATTTCCAAACTCTTAGCCTCGAAAAATACTTCTGCTTCTCTCACTCTCTCTGGACCCTGTCCAACTGCCCTGTTAACATACTCAAGCTGGCCTGTTGGATGACAAAAGACCATGTGGAGCAAAGACAAACCATCTCAACTGAGGCTGTCCTGGACCAACAGCCCCTTAGATAACAGGATAACCCCCCAGATAACTAGAGATGTGTAAGTGCACCCCACTGAGATAAGCGGGAGGCCCAACCCAAACTGCCAGCTCCCGGAATCATAGACCAAATACCATAAATGTTAATTATTTTAAGCCACTAAAATTTGAGGTTATTTGTTACACAGCAAAAGCCCCACATGCAGCTAATATTTTCCAAAATGACAATATAACCTTAAAAGAAAGAGAAAGAAGAAAAGGGGTGGGGGGGGGTGGAATGCATAGAGCTTCTGATTGCTCTGTCTTTGCTCCAGCCTCAGTTACCTGAGATACACTTATTCTGAATCTCACCAGCCACACTAGCAGCTCCAGTGACTTCCGAGCATGCGCATATGGGCATTCCCTGGGCTTCTGAAGTGTGTAAGAGGTTTCTCTTCACTAGGATATCCAGCCCAGCCAATCCATTCTGTCCCTAGGGAAGTGGACAGGCAATAATACTCAGCTACCACCCATTTCTTTTATGGCGATTCTCCTATAGAGGGGAAAGCGGTGTGCTCTGACTATAAAGTAATTTTATTAATATAGAATAGTGCCGTTTCTTATCTTTAGGGCTGAAAAACTGACGGGCTTCAGAGACAGCAGAAAGTCTGCAGGTTCCCATGCTCCCGTGCGTGCGTGCATGTGTACGTGTTTCATGTGCACATTGCAACTGGTGCAGAGAAAACGAGCCTTTATTGGCTTCCTACTATCTCCTGGCATATGCTATGTCTCTGTTATTTTTGATAAAATCTCATATCATTGTGGGAAGTTTTGAGTGTCACAGATTTATAGGTGAGGACACTGAAGTCCCAAAAAGTTAAATAAATTGCCTAAGGTCACACAGCCAGCAAATTGTCCTGTGCTATCACACCTAGAGTTTTTAAGCTGTGTTACCTAAATAAGAGGCTTTCGTAGAATGGTATCAGAAGTTCTTCAAATGCAAAGTAGTTTTCTTATATTCACCTATTTAAAAGACCATTATAAGAATTCATAGACCCCAAATATACTACATCCCAACATTTAACATATTACAGAACACCATTGTCTTATCATTTTAAGGTCTCTGCATGCATTTCATTTTACAGACCTCAGAATAAAGCTGTCCCTGATATCTTTGATACATATTTAAGTATCTATTATATACGCTATTGCTTAGGAGTATAGGAAGTCTACACTACTCTTTTCCTTCTCCTTTTTTTTTTTAATTAAGGCCCAGGTACATCAGCTTAAGTGAGCATGCCACTGTGTATACAAGCACATCCTTTTCTTTTAAATTTTCTTTTTAAATTATAGTTGACATATACTATTATATTAATTTTAGGTGTACAGTATAGTAATTCAATATTACATACCTTCTGAAGTGATCACTGCAATAAGTCTAGTAACTATCTGTCACTGTACATAGTTATTATAATATTTTATAATATTATTGACTCTTTTTCTTATGCTGTACATTACATCCCTATGACTGATTTTATAATTGAAAGTTTGTATTTCTTAATCTTCTTCCCCTTTTCTGTTTATGCCCCATCCTCTGGCAACCATCAATTGTTCTCTGTATCTATGAATTTGTTTCTGCTTTGTTTGTTCATTTATTTTGCTTTTTCAGATTCCACATATAAGTAAAATTGGACAGTATTTATCTTTTCCTGTCTGACTTATTTCACTTAGTATAATACCCTCTAGGTCTACCCATATTGTTGCAAATGACAAGATTTTATTCTTTTTATGGCCGAGTAATATTCCATTATATACATGTACCACATCTTCGTTATCCATTCGTCAATGGATGCCTAGATTGCTTCCATATGTTGGCGATTGTAAACAAAGCTGTAAAGAGCATAGGGGTACACATATTTTTTTTGAATTAGTATTTTCATTTTCTGTGAATAAATACTCAAAAATGGAATTACTGGGTCATGTGGTGGTTCTATTTTTAATTTTTTTGAGGAATCTCCATAATGTTTTCCTTGGTGGCTACACTAGCTTACAATCTCACCAATAGTGAACAAGGTTCCCTTTTCTCCACAGACTCACCAACACCCATGGTTTGTTGATCTATTGATAGCTATTCTGACAGATGTGAAGTGATATCTATTGTGGGGTTTTTTGGTTTGTTTTTATAAACATCTTTTAGTAAACAGTCTTGATGTGGCCTCTCCTTTATGCTCTTAGGTAACTAAGGAATTATATTTAGCTAGTCTTCAAATGATTCTCCAAGTTGATTGCTGTACAATTTAGTTGTAATTTTGATGTGGTCATGGGAAGAGGCATGCACATCACTTACCTAACCCACCATCTTGACCAGAACTCTCATGTGGTTTTAATTTGCATTTCTCTGATGATTAGTGCTGTTGAGCACCTTTTCATATGTCTGTTGGCCATCTGTATATCTGCTTTGGAGAAATGTCTATTCGGGTCCTCTGCTCATTTTTAAATTGGATTGTTTGCTTTTTTTATGTCAATTCATATGAATTCTTTATATATTTTGAATATTAACCCCTTATTGGAGGTATCATTAGCAAATATCTTCTATCATTCGGTAGGTTGCCTTTTCGTTTTGTTGATGGTATCCTTTGCTGTCCAACAGCTTTTTAATTTGAAATAGGCCCATTTGTTTATTTTTGCTTTTGTTGCCTTTGCACACATGCACCATTCTTAATTAAATACCAGGCTTGGCTTGTGCCCAGATCATAGCATTGTAAATAGTTGTGCAATTACATGTGAACACATTATGATAAATCTCTATGATGGATGTTTTCAAACTTTTTTTGATAGATTGGAGTGTTTCCCATCCTGATGTTTATATTTATGAGCAGAAGGACAAGATTTGTTGGGAAAGAAAAGCCAAGGGAAAGACGATCATACAGTGACAATGTCTAACCAAGCTTGACATTATAGTTAAAGGAAAATGAGAGCATGACAGACTGTGCCATGATCTAGATGATAGCTAATCCCAGACTCTAATTACCAGTCAAGTATTGAGACCACTTAACTCCTAGATTGTAAAAATATAACTACCTTTAGGCCTGCAAGGTGAAACTGGACAACCTCCTGCCTGGAGGAATCCACACTGGTTCTATTCTCCATTCTCCCCAACCTTCCTGGGAGAAGAGAGGAGGAAAAGATGAAGCAGGGTCAGGCTTGCCTTGGATAGAAAGGGAGAAGTAGTTTTCTTTGCCAGAACCAGAGAATCCTAGTTTAGTGGAGCAGAAGGCCAAATCTTGAATCAGAAGGTAATTCACCTTCGAGACAAAAATGTCCCCTACTCCTCTTACAAGCTTCTGCAACAATTTAATTAAAGTGTCTTCTGAGATTGAAAGCTATTTATAAAAATTATTTATAAAGCTATTTATAAAAATAAAATTAACAACAATGAAAAATATGTTTCTATTAATAAACTGTGAATTCAGACTCCCTTTCTGCAATAATAATAATAATAATAATAATAATAATAATAATAATCAGAAACAAAGTCTAGAAGTTGGTAAGGTTTGTCTTTGCTTTCAAATACTGTAGTATAAAAAGCATCTGTTTCAGGATCTAATAGATTTAAGTTGAAGCAGCTTTTGCACTTACAAACTTTATGAGTTTGGGCAAGCAACTTTATTTCTTGAAATTCAGTTTCTAATCTATACAGTGCAGATAATACCAATCCACAGAGCTTTTCAGAAAATCTAATAAGCTAAGTATGTGAAATGTCCTAGCATAACAAAGAAGGTGCCAAAGAGATCTGTCTACTCCATTTCTATTCCTACAGCCTCTTCTATCATGTCACTCGATACACAATCTTCTTTTTCTCCCACCCTCAACAAAATGTATGAATCTGATGAACTAAATTCATCCTGAGTTGCCAGTGATGCTTGATGATTTTAATTTTCACAGAGGTCTGGGTCTAAAATTGTATAATTTCAGGGTCAGATACTCAGAAAACCAGACATTATTTTGGATAGGGATCTCTAAACAGTTAATGAGTAAAATCGTCCACAGTCTAGGTCAATGATTTTTAAAATGATTTTAATGTGTATTTACCTCTGGGGTTGTATAAAACATTCCACTAAGGAGCAGGAAGAAATATTGGACCCTTTATTTACATTTTTCTTAGAAAGTAAGAAAGAAATTAAGCTTTCCTAATACTTAACATGTAGATTGATGCTAGCACTATCCATGGGCTTTTATGTCTAAATGTCACATGAAGGGAAGAGTCAAATTTCTACAACACAAGAGGATTGGCATTCACATATTTTCTCATTCATTTGCTTTCATTTTTTACCTGGCTGGTGACCCAAAACTTTATTCCAGAGCGTGAACTAGTGTTAGTGCTGAGTTCTTTAGTTTTCCATTAATGTGTTTCATTGGACATGGGATTAATGAGACTCCCCGGGAATGTCCTGGATTCAGACATAGTCAAACTTCTTCTATAGAAGCAATCTAAATTTCTCATTGATTAGCAAGAAAAATCACCCTAGTGAGAACAGAAATCCCTCTCTTTTGGTTCAAGTTGTGAGGAACTTGGAATGACTAGGTGGAAGTCCCAGCTTCTAACTCGTCAAGACCCTTGTATCCCCTAGTGAAAGCATTCATCCTTTGGAAATACAATTTCTCAAGGAGCAAAGTTCAAAGTTGCAACAAAGAGAAACAGAAAGATTACCAAGGTATCATTAGGAGTAATAGAGAGGAGGCACTCCTTTACCACACCTAGGATCTCGGGTCTGTGTATTATTCAACTGTAA
Source organism: Rousettus aegyptiacus (assembly GCF_014176215.1). Lineage (NCBI taxonomy): Eukaryota > Metazoa > Chordata > Mammalia > Chiroptera > Pteropodidae > Rousettus > Rousettus aegyptiacus. Next base: position 37,977,422 of record NW_023416306.1, on the reverse strand, counting down.
TAGAAATGACAACAAATAGGTCACTAGATCACAGCATATACTGTATTTTATAGAATGAGACCCCAGCCCCATGAAAAGTTTTTACCTGGCCAGTACTGCACCTGAGTCTTTAATATATCACTCAATATTTCATAAGGCCAACTGTCTTGGATGACAGAATATATGGCAAAACAGTCAATTCCGTGGGCTGAGGTGATTGCTAGAGTTCTTCATTGTAAAATGAGTTCCTGGTCAAAAGCAATATGGTGTGCAATACCATTATCTTAGATGACAAAAGGGAGATTAACCAAGTGGACGCGATAAAACACATGAGCCTTTAAAAGCAGAGTTCTCACCAGCTGGCAAACAGAAGTTGGAGAGACTCTAAGGGTGAGAGGGATTGGTTGAGCCATTGATGGTTTTGAAGATGGAGGGGGCTGTGTGAGTAGGAACGTGGGTGTCATCTAGGAACAGAGAGAGCCTTTCTTGCTGACAGCCAGAAAAGAAACGCAAACTTCAGATCTACTGTAAGAAAGTGGATTCTGCAAACCAATTAAATGAGCTTACAAGTGGATTCTTCCCCAGAGCCTCCGGATAAGACTCCAGCCCAACTGATGAATTAATTTTTGCATTATGAAGTCCTAAAGCAGAGAACCTAGTTGAATCAACTTAGACTTTTGATGTATAGAACTCTGAGATAATAATAAAAAGAAAAGTGTTGTTTTGAGTTGCTACATATGATAATTTGTTAGACAACAGTAGAAAATTAATACGAATCCAAAACGAAGATGTAATTCTGCAGCCATCCCTTTCTAGGTGGTAACCAGTATATATCACGACTTTTTTTCTTCCTCAATGAATTATAGGGAACTTCCATGACACCAGGGGTATATGTATTGAAGGAGAGGAGGCAGTGGAGCAGGAGAAGGCAGGTATTAGTTTTCTTGGACTGTCATAACAAAACACCAAAACCTGTGAAGCTCAAACAGCAGAAACTTACATTCTCCCAGTCTTAGAGGCTGGAAGTCCAAGATCAAGGTGTTTGCAGGTTTGTTTGTTTTTATTGAGACCTCTCTCCTTGGCTTACGAATGGTTGTCTTCCTGGTATGTCTTCAAACTGCCTTTTCTTCTGCATGCATATATCACTGGTGTCTCTTAATGTCCAGATTTCCTCTTCACATAAGAACACCAGTTATACTGGATCGAAGTTCACCTCTTTAAAGGTTCTATTTCCAAATACAGTCACATTTTGGAGGTACTGAAGTTTAGGGCTTTAACACATAAATTTGGAGAGGACACAATTTAGCCCATAACAAGGTACCATTGTAGCCTGAGCCACTTGCTCATGAAACTTATTTGTGTCTCCTGGACCTGCTTGAGACTGATCCTCAATTTCTTGAAAGAAGACTACTTTACACTCTCAATTTGATAGCTTGTTGGGTCAAACGACACCTATTTCACAATAGGGGATTTAGGATCCATAGAAACTTGGTGTCACATGAACAAGTATTAAGTTTCTATGAAGGTCCAGGAGCAAAATATTTTTTAAAAGGTAAGTAGCTATCTGCAGAACAGTATGGCTTTGCCTCAGAACTCTAAGGGCCTGATGGAGGCTCTATAACCATAAAAATGGAGTTCACATTAAAGCATGTAGCACTATTGGCCATGAGGCTTGCATGGAAGTGTCAACCTGCTGTAGAGTTTTCTCCTGTTCTGAATCCCATGCAAAACTAGTGGCCTCTTGGAAAACTGAGTCAGGACAGCATGCCCAAACATTAAATGTGTTTCTCCCAAAATCCAAAGACGTTCACCAGGCATCATGCAACTTTTTCAGATAGAGGGGTGTAAAATTAAAAACTATGTTCTTTCCATATAATATTTCTGAAATCTGGTGAAGTTGATGTACAAGTCTGATGATTTATCCAGCCCATAAAAAAAAAAAAAAAAAGATGTTTCAGTTTATAACCAGAACATTATTCTCACTTCATCAGACCCATAGAATTGAGATCTAGAAAAATTCATTCAAACCTTTATGCCTGACTCCAGCAGAAGCTATGTGCATCGATGCAAATCAGCCAGCTTAGAGCTTGGTAAGAGTGAAATAGAAAGCTCAGTAAGCCTGTTATATAAACAATGGATACAGATGGTAAACAACCTACCCAAAAGAGCATGGATACTTAGTCAAGGCTAATTATTAAAGACACTGAGATCAGGACTACAACTAGCCCATATAGTAGAACCTTTGTGCTAATTGAAAATGGACATCCCATGCTCTAGGTAGATGCAGGCCTACAGCAGGAAGTATGGCCTGGTGAGAGAGAGCCCAATCCTACCCATTCACTCATTCAGGCACTCTTATTCAGGGTGCAGGCTGCACAATCATTTGTTCATAATGGCCCTGGGAAAATTATGCATGAATTGCAAAGACACACATCAACCTATTTAGAAAATGTGTCAGGAAAGTACAGGCATTTATATTTTCTTTTGAGTTCCTGGACTCCTTCTCTATAACTTAGGAGGAATGAAAGCATATGTAGACAAGAGAAAAACAGCCCCTAGTAATGTAAGCATACAAGTAATGTTTGCTGGAGTAGATTTGGTTTTAATTGAATATCTTTAACTTGACCTTGTCTAGATGCTACATGTGTTCCCCTCTTTTTTAAAAATATTATGATCACATCATCTAAATAATGAATATAAAGTAATAAACAACCAATTAGTTTTTCTAATTAATTAGTCATAAGGTAGTTATTTAGTTTCTATGATATATTCGATTCTGAACTAGGAGATATAAAAGTCTTATAAGAAATAAAACTCTCAAGGAAAGATTTTATTTATGCACAGGAAATGATAAGATAATTCAGCCCTTAAGCATTTATTTTTCTCAACTGACAAGAAATATGAGAATGACATTTGTTTGAGTATTCTATTAGTTTTGTAAATATTTTTTCTCTTGCTTCATAAAAGTCATGTTTCTCTTTTTACCAATTTTTTTGGTACATAAGAAAATTTCACAACTCTAAATATTTATTCTATATAAAAGTTTCCTAAAAGCCCAAACTATGAAACCGGTCTGCAATATAGGCCTGGGCAGGAATGCTTCCTAAGTATTTAGCAGTACCGAGGCATTGAGACATCCCACCCCCATAATATTCTAAAGCCAGGAACCTTCATATATATCCACAAAAATAAATCACTTGCAGAGATGGATCCCTGTGTGGCCACTGCTCCAACCCATTTATCACCAGGCAAGCCTGCTGACTGCTCCACTGATGTTTTCACCCTGACAGAGAGGCACAACCTTTGCTGAGAGGCAGAGGTGAATGAACCGCCTTCATCGCTAGCATTTCCAGAATGCGAGTCCTTTCCCTGACTGATGAGTCATTCTCCTCATACCCCCAGCTGCACAGGGGAGTTTGTTTTGAAGTCTGTGACACTACAGTAACACCAAGGAGATGTTCAATTGCAGAAGAACACGAAAGTGAATGGGACTCTGATTGCTTGATGGGGAGAGAGGCACGATTTCTTTTGCTGTTTTCCGTTTCATTAATGAGAAGTCAAAGCACATGATAGTTTCCTTTTAAAGATGAAGTTACTAATTGAAATTTATGCTGAATATGTTTGTCCACTCTTGTTAGCTGCCTACTCACTATTTGTCGAGGGTGGTAGTAAATTTCCAAATCTTAGCCAGATGTCTGGGACAGAGCACTAGCCAGGAGCAGGAAACCTGAGCCCAGGTTCTACCACTAAATAACTGTGTGACCTTAGGCCAATTAGGCTCACAAGTTTTCCATTAAAATAAATAATTTTCAAGGGCCTTTTCAACTTAAAATAATGATCAATCTATGCTTTACTCATTTTATCTTTCTGAAGGCATTGGAAAGCTCTAATTTCTGGTGCTGCAGTCACCACTTTATGTTCTATATTAATCTGAAGAAGTTACTCACCTCCCCAAATCTCATTCTTTTCATCTGCATAAAGGAAAGATTAACTCCTCCCCTGTTTACCTCATGAGGTAATGTTAAATTCAAAAGGAATTAGAAATAACAGATTTCCATGTATTATGTAGGTTTTAATACCTCACACCCTCCAAGTCAGAAGATGTAACTGTGGGTCATAGGGACATATTTGTCTCATAAATATATGTTGATGAAAGCCTGATTGCATTAGGGTCAAATAGAATGGAAAGTAAAAAAGAAAAAAATGGAGACAAAGTATTAGACAACATTTTTAGGAGTTTGCCTTGTGAAAGGAGCAGAGAAATAGGTCAGTCACTGCAGGGGTATATTGAGACAAAAAAAGAGGAAGGTAGGTAACGTGAGGGATATTACAGCACACTTATATGTTCAGGAGAGTGAAACAAAAGAAAATGAGATAGCAGAATGAAAGGATCAAACTGTAGGAGGCGATCCTCAAGTAGATGAGAGGGGATGGAATCCAGAGTATCAGGCTGAAACGATCACAACTTGTCTGTTGTAACATGAAAGGAAATAATACAGAAGTACAGATGCAAAGCAGTTTATAGATTTTTGGTGGAGAATGTGAAAACTCTTTCATATTAATTCTATTTCTCTAGTACAGTAAAACTAAGATCAATATCTGAGACTGAAGAAGGAGATGGAGGTGTTGGAGGTTGGAGGAGAAAGGAGAATATGCCAGCTGGTTTTCTGGGGTAGTGGAAGGCAAACTGAAAGAGAAATGAGAACACTAAAAATACACTTAAGGTTCAAAGTCATGAAGTTCAAGTGAGACCATTCTGCATGATTACATATTTTTCTTTAGCCACATCCAACTGCTTGGTTCAGGTGCAAAGTAGGTATAAAACTGGATTTTTCAGGGTTGATATTTTTTGAACCAGTGGAGTATGATGGAGTGAATGAGTCAAGGAGATGAAGATATTTGCAACAGGGTGATTATGATGACTCATTGTATCTAAGCTTGTAAGGAAGGACGTGTACCAACAGATTGGCAGTCCTGATAACTTTGAAGAACTGGTGTTTGATTATTAGAGGGAATAAACTGGAAAATAGAAAATGGTAGCCAGAGAGTTAGGGGTATGAAATTGAAGGTAGTGGCATTCACAAGATGTAGGAAATGACATGGCAGTGGGTGACTAAGGCGGAATGGAATATAAAGCATGGAATTTGAGGAGGCCAAGGAATCGAAGGACAAGGGTATTGGAAGGCCATCTACATCAATGTCCGACTTCTCCAAATTCTGCATAAGCATGATGTTGAGGCAGTTACTAGGCCAGGGGCCAATATCTTCAGTAAATAAAGGCAGTGACCAGGCGGATAACTGAGGAATGGATAAGATAGTCCCCTCCCTTGTGCTTCAAAGGGATACATTTAGAGAATACTGATGGTAAGGGCAGAGGGATGAAGAGACCTGGAGGCATAGAGAAGACAACTTCAGTCCCAGAGGCATGCAGGTGATTTCATATGGAAATACAGATCTTTATTTCTCTTGGAAAAAAATATAAATTCCATCACAAGGGACCTCATTTCCACAAGTTAACAGATGGCTGAAGTGGAGTCTGAGTGCCCCTTTTTTGATGACCACATTGTCTCCATTTTTCCACAGTCCCTAACACATCCTCTCTTCTTCCCAAAATAGAGAATCCAGGTTACTTTCACTCACTATGACCTGTTTTCTAAAAATAGACCTAAACTGTAAGTAAGTGTTTTACTATACTCTTATTTTGATTAAATAAAGAATTGAGAGCAGGAAAAAAGTGAGACCGAGAAGTATTTAACTTCTTCTTCTCTTTTTTGTGTTATTTGCTTGTCCCTTGTAGGCATTTGATTATGATACACCCTTTCTGAATCTGACTGACAAATTAATCCCAATTAAAATCTACCAGAAGTTATTGCCCATAAACCAAAACTTAGAGTTTCTCTTATGTGATAATCCTATAGCTTTGAAATCCCAATTAGGCTTGACAATACAATGAAGCTCAGAAACAAGGTAACCTAGTTGTGTCTCAAAAAGAAAACATTTGCCTAGAATATGGATGTTAAGAAGGATAGATATGGCCCCTTGTGTATTTCTGTCCGACCCCCCACCTCACAACAGCTTTATAGCAGATAGGACTCTTGAGCAAGCCCAGAACTCTGGGATCTTCTGCCGTGGTGGGTCCCTTGCTCTGCACTGTCAAGACCAACACTCTTTGGATGTATCTCCAGGACAAAGAACACAGCAGGAGTTACATTCATTTGCTCTATCATGGACCTGTGATCTTAAGTGTATCCTTGACATTGCTCAGTTAAAAAGATAATAAAGCAAAAGGAAAGCAACCAAGATCAGTTTATTTCTGCTAGTGTGTCACACATGGACCAGTCTTCTGGTTCTGGCATAGTTACTTTGAAAGGTAGCATATTTCTCATCTCTTTGAAAGTTGTACTCTTAGGAATTTCCTCCAATAAAGTAGTTCATCGGAATAGGTCAGACTTGAGAGATTTATTTAAAATATCCCATAACAGTTATAGTGTAGAGACAGGTATTTCTAGGATCCTAAAACACAATGGGGATGTTGTTACTTTGAGCACTCAATTGTCTGAAGCTGAGTTCTATATTATAGCTAGGATCACATGTAATTTATTTTCCAAACTAGGATGCTCGAGAATAAACAGGATGTTGCTATTAAAAAGTACTCCAGGACAACAGGTGTGAACAGAACTTCCAAGCAAACTAGGTGGCATGATCACCTTAATTACATGTAGCTCACTTCACAAGACTTTAAAACATGCTGCCCAGGGACCAGAGAGGAAAGACATGGAAAGGATTTAGCAGGATTTACCCTTCAACAGGGTTTACAAAGCTAAACTGGGTTTGCTTCCTCTCAGTGCTCACAGCTCAACGACAAGTTTTCCAAAATACTATATATTTAACAAACTAACTTTATTTGATCTCTGTGAAAAGCTTAGAGGGGATTTAGAGGAGGAATGAGTAATTCAGTAGTTGAGCAACAGAATATTATGCCTAATCCTAAACTGTTCATTCTCCCCCTCCCTTGTCTCCTTCCCACCCCACTCTCTCTGCACCACCCTCAAGCATGACCCTGTTCACAGCCTTGCATAATTGGCAACAAACTTTGTTGTTGGTTTGCCTTGCTGATACCTTATTACTGGAAGGTTGCCAATGTTAGCATACCAGCTACATGCACCAGCGATCTGATCTCGGATGAATGGGAAATCCTACTGTATATTCCTGTGCAGGAGCGAGTGCACTAAACAGCTCCAAAGAGGAACTAGACAAATGTTTGAATAAAAAGCAACTGAAGGGTAACTGCTAATTCAAAAGAAGAGATGGTCCCAGCTGACTTTCTTGGCTTCCTTCCCTCCTAGATTTGTCTGCATTCCTTTGTTATCTGTGGTTTGATCCTCAAACACAGTTCTGGTCCCATCCATGAGGCAACATATCTAAGTGCTAGCATATTGGCTCAATTATCCCAAAAGAAAGAGAATTAAAACTGTTTTTCCTTTTGCAGCTACCACAACTTTGGACAGCTTGCTTTAAAACACACATGTATAAAACAGTTCACCACTTGCCTTCATACAGATTTCCTTCTCCTAAAGAGGCAGCAGGAGCTACGATAAAAATATGGACCGTATAGGAAAAATCTGTTTCACTCTTTCATATCATTTTTTGAAAGAGTTAAAAGAGATTTCAGGTTGGATTTTCTAATCTGTTTTTATTTTCCACTGTAAAATGGTTATATTCATTTTTCTCCCCAATTTATGGGATCAGCAAATAAATATCTAAAGTATCTTAGTGAAATCTTGAAACTCTTTCATCAAAATTTCTAAGTTTTGTGTATATGTATTTGTGTGTATATATTCCTGTTGCTGTAGGGTAAAGAATATCCCTACTTAGGATTCATATGGAATAACAAGTGATCATTTTCTTTCATGAGTAAGCTGCTTCTAAATAGTGCATGAAGATTTTTCTCTTTTAAATCTGCTGACTAGTTTCCATTGTGTTTATGAAAATCCCCAAGCTACTTTTGTCTACCACCCTCTTCCTTCAGCAGAAAGCAAAGACACAAAGGACAAGCAAAGCCCTGACTTGTTCTTGATAAATATGGCACATATAGCATTCCATACAACTTAGAGCTGAGACCATTATTTCAGTGAAGCCTGTGATTGTTCATTAGCACAAAGAGTGTGTAATAAATATAATGAAAGACTGCTGGCTTTACTCTATCTTTGTCATCTAAAGCAGTTCCATGAATAACTACGGGGATTTGTCTCCAAATGACTTATTTGCTTCCTTTCTAATAAATAACATGTAATTAGGGTAATATATTGTTTCCTAGTTGTGTTAGCAATGTAGTGAAAGGAAACAAATGCCCAATTTTAGATATGAAAGAATAGTAGATAATTTTTATATTATCCCTTAAAGTATTTAGACTCATTATGCATAAGTTAAACTGCTGGGAGGTCTAAGTACAAAGCAAGAGCCGAGATTCTACATTTAATGAGTTTCTTTATTACTCAGGGCATGAATTACTACTCTGATACTATAAAACTGCAGTGAGTGCTCTGCATCTCAGATGAGATTCTCTTTGAGGAATGCACTCGTCAGTGAACTGTCAGCGATGGGATGGACTAATCTGATTTAGAAAGGATTAGGTTGGGAACTGTGCCTCTGAATGTCAAGGTATCTACATCTCTCCACAGAGGAGTGGAATGTTTAACTCTTCACATCCAGGGCCATGGTGCGAGCAGAGCCTTGTGAGACACAAGGTCACATCCATTACTGAGCTTCAAGACAGAAATAAATTACACCGATGGCCTCTTCAGGTCCCCTGAGAGAAATCCATCTTCAGTCCCATGATACCAAGGAGCTACTGCCAAGCCATGGCCTTGGAATTTAAAACATTCTCCTGGGGAAAAAAAGAAAAAAGAAAAAGAAAAAGAGAGAGAAAAGGCCTCTGTTAATTATTAGAGAAAAAAATGACAATATGCATCAAATGTAATCTGTGTTACAGCTGCCCACACTTCACTGGACAGAGTGACTAGGTGGTTACTAGAGTTGAAATCTGCTGAATGCCTGGATATAGGGCAGGGAAGAGAAAGGCATCAGGGAGTCACATCTTAGTGGACCGAAGCGAGATCTGTGGTCTATGATGGCACAGACTCTCCATAGCTTTGCGTTCATTACTTTTAGTTCATTTCCCGTTTAGGAAAAAAAAAGTGCAGCTCACTGCCAGCGTTAATTTAATTTTACATAAACACGCTCTTTGAGGCTGAAGCAGATCTGACTGGTTTTCAATGTGAAAATAAAATATAAAAACTGTTCTTGGAGTTATTTCTAAACAGGACTTGTCTCTAATCCTAACGTAACAAAAATGTATACATAAATCAGATTCATCAAATGAATCTTTGGGTAACAACTATTAAAGAATGATGTTAACATCACGCATAGGAATGAAACATTTTCTAAGATTTGACATTTGCAGTTATCAAGAATTACTTATTTCGTAAATGGAAATACCACTACTAAAAACAGAATGCTATAAATAGAATGATGTCATTTGTTTCCAAAGACTATTAATATACTAGAATGATGTAAAAATAATAATAAAAGCAAGATATTTTATGGCAAACTTTGGGGGTACGGTTAGGGCTGTAATCCACAAGTTATCTTTGGATAAACACTGCAGCACTAGTGCCGCCGGTGAGTGTTCTCAGGGCAAACGGGAAATGAGTTAAAAGCTAAATTGCCTATTAATAAAACAGAAGTCAGTTCAGTGTGGTCTCTCATCTCTAAACACTGTAAGACAGAAAGCACCAGAGGGCTCCTCTTTGCTCAATCCTTGCCTAACTCAGAAATGTGAGTCCTAGACCACCAGTTCACAACAACCCAACAGGTCCTATGAACACATTTGGTGTGTATTAAGTAGAAAGTTAATTGGAAAAATGATCAGGATCTCCTCCCTGAACTCAATGTAAGCATCAGTACACAGGTCCTCTGAGCTGGGAGTAACGGTAAGAAAAGGGGCACCTAAGAAGTAATCGTTGATAGGGTATGTTGATTATTTACTTTGTGCTCAGCTTTGATCTAAACACTCCACATATTTTGACTCTTTCAATCCTTGTGATAACCCTGTGAACAGGCACAGCCGTCCCTATTTTTCAGATGAGGAAATGAAGAGACAGAGGCTACATACTTTGGCCACTCCTCACAATGAGGAAGTGTCAAGAGCTAAATCTGAACTCAGCAGACTGGCTACAGAGCCCATGCTTTTAAGCCATTTTGGTGTCTCTCTGAAGGTGTCACTACTTCCTCAGTTTACCTTCCCAGTAAGTTAGAACTGGAGCTAATTGCACATTAAAAAAGAAGAGAAAAGAAAAGCTGATTAGGAATGGTGAATGCTAAGACTTTCCACTTGGGAAAACAAAAAGCAGTAGGCATCCTACTAACTAAAGAAAAGAATTCAGATTTGAAACTGAGAGTTCCAATTTTTCTCCTCATATTTAGAAGTATAGAGCCATAAACTAAAAGCATAAAGAACTAATCATTTGGAGGGTAACATTTTAGGTCCAAAGTGTCTGACTTTAGGTATATTTATGAAAGGATTTATTTCAACAAAAAGTCATTTCAACAGAGAGCCAGAGAGAGAACTAAGAAAGGTTCTCGTCTCAAATCCAGAGTAAAGAGTTCACTTCTATATATTGTACAGAATTGATCAAGAATAGGTTTGGACAATATGTGCAAGCCAACTAGTTTTCTAAGGAAGTAATTGGAAAACATAAAAAGGCATGTTGGAACACATCTTTTAATAATACATGCCAGAAAAGTCTTTTCTATTAATTACAGTGTACATTATTAATAAAGTATTTAGAACTCTTACCTTAATTTAGGTGTTATCAGGAAATTAAAGTGCTACTAATTCCACGCTAAAGGTTGACGGCTGAATATTCAGAAGATAGCAGGCAAGTCCTGACAAGCTGCAAATGTACAACTTAACACGCAGGAAAAAGCTCTGTGGCTCACGAAGGACATATCTGATTGTAGGTAATGCACGTCCCATTTTTATTATCCTCAAGCATGTGCACTGGCTATGCAACTTCCCCCTTAGAAATTCTCCCAGCACTTCCACTAAGCAATTCTACCTATAACTCTGCACACCATTACCTCTGCATTCTGGAGAGGTCATTAGCATTTCCCTTCACATTTGGCTCATAGGATGAGAAGAAAACACACTGAAAGGACTCACTTTATGCATAAGCAGATCTAAAGGGTTTTCTGGCACCCAAAATTTTATTCTCATTGATGCCTGAAATTTCTCTTTTTAACTTTGCTCGCTGCCTCCCACCTTTTCTCATTTCAGTCCTTTCACATATCACTGTCAGATTCATCTTCCTAAGGTGCTATAATGTCGGACACTCAAGACTCAAGGCTCTTTAGGTCTGGTTTCTGGGTGCCATACTCTGTACCTCTAGCCCACTACTCACATCATACCTCAGGGCTTCATCTAGAATATTCTGTACCTTTCTAGGGATCATTCATGGGTCATACCCAGGTCAGATCCCCCTTTTCTATCAGAAGGTATTGACTCTTCTGAACTGCCATTGTGCTCCGTGTCTCTGTGGAACTTTGTGATGAATAATACATCATGATTTATTAATGTTATTATTGTTATTATGTGCACAGAGACATTTTTAAGTACTTGGCCTGAATTATTTCATGAAAATCCTCATAGCAGGCCTGTGTGATAGGAATTATAGTTCCCTCCATTTTACAAATGAGGAAACTATGGCACAGTGTTGCTAAATAACTTGGCTAAGATTGCAAGGCTGACAGGTGGCAGGACTGGAATTCAAACCCAGACAATATGAGCCAGGAGTCTGCACTTACCCTTGTGAAATCTCTTCCTGCTGCTATTTGAACTTTGTATTATCATGCGTAGTGTTATTTTACTTTCGCGGACTTATCCTTGGTCAACCCAAGGAAACCGTCAGCTTCTGAAATCATTTCTGAGCATCTTCACCCTTCACAGTGCCTTACACATTTGGCAGCCAACAAACAAGAGCTGATATTGTTACTATTATTCTTTTCATTCTCATTATTAACTGCTAGTTGATTTTATTTATTTCAAACATTATCTTCTTCCTGCAGTCGTCTTTCAAAATGCAACTCCTCTTTATGCCCTGAGTACATACCTGTGAATTCCCAATACTTTTATGTGGATTCAGATGCTAGATTTGATGTCCAGAGAAAGAAGCAACAAGAGAGATGGGACACTTTGAAAGGACAAGCGGAGGTGATGTGGTGGCCACTGAAAGCAAGCCACCTACATCCTAATTATCTGTCTACAGCTGTCTCGGCCTTGTGACATATTGTTCTTGATTAATTGTACAATTGCTAATAGAAAACATTAACTATCAGATATTAATATTAATTTGCAATAAATAATCATTGGCGTGAGTCTCTGCAGCTTGCCTTCTGACCATCTGAACATAATTTTAGAGAATCTGCATTTATGCCTATGGAGAACCTTTTGAAGACTATGGGAGTCAAGGGTGTAGAGTGCATATGGAGAGAATAATGTTCATTATCTTATTAAACCCTAGTTCCTCCCAGGGAGGTTAGAAGACAGCTGGCAAATTTTATCCCTCATTTGCAGATGGAGACTCGTTGGCTTACAGTAATTCCATAATATGCCTTAAGTCCAGAAGGGAACAAATGAAAAGCTAAGAAAGAACAGCAGATTCTCTGGTGCCGCCTGGCACCTACCTGTAGCTATTACATACTGAGGAATAGAGGGGCGTGATGACAAGGACCAGTGCAATTAGGCTGCCCAGGACAGAAAAAAAAAAGGTACTTTCATGCCTTTCTCAAAGCATTTATTTTTTATGCTAGCACCTAGCACAATCTAATGCATTCTGTTATTCTCTGTATCTTCACCAAAGATGTTGTCAGCTCAATTATAATGTACACGTACACTGTACTTTCAAGCATTTAAAGTCTATTTATAAACTCGATATCGCTTAATTCACAGTCTTCATGAGGTATCTTTCCAATCGCTCCAATTTTTATAATCATCTTCCCCTTAGTATTTAGACTTAGAGAGGAAAATATTTGCTCAAGTATACCCAGCTAATAAGTGGAAGAATAAGAATTGCACCCCAGGTCTTGCTATGACATGAGCTAGGGTTCTCCTCACCACTTTTTGAACTTTCTCTTCCTCTGCATCCATATTCCCTATAGATGCCTCTCACATAATGTAGACAAGTGAATGCTTGTCGCTGCTACTGATTGAAAAATACTCACCTGAATACTGACCTCTACATTTGGCCTGCTGATGTCTACTTCTTAAGGAAAAAGCAAAGTTATTAAGTTTTAGTTCTTCTTCCCAACTCTAGACTTTCGGCATAAACAGGGGATATGGTATAAATATTCGTCTCTCACGGTCACAAAAAGTATTCATTTTCTTTCTTTAGGGAATATTTGTTGAATATCTAATCTATGCCAGCCACTAAGTGCACAATGATAAATACTATAAGCATGACTCAATCCCAGCCCTCGCGAAACTCACAATCCAGTGGGCAAAGTTGAAATGAAAGTGGCGTAACCTAGATTTTGGTTAGGGGCACGCTGCCATTTAAGAATTCATTGAATCTATTCCTAAATGTATTTTAGGAAGTCCAGTGACCTCCCCAGGAGTGCGAGAATGTCCAAGGAACTTACATATTTATTCCATGTCTGACTCCAAGCACCTCCTTCGCTGAGTTAGTTCAGTTTAGGAAATTTTTCACTGTCTGGTATGTATTAGTTCTGTTCTGCATCACATTTTCGCTAGACATGAGAATCAGCCTTCTTTCTTAATTCACACACACACACACGCGCACACACATGCACATGCACACGCACATACACACACACCTCTTATAGCACAACCTTAGTGAGTAAGCTAGACTTAATCAAAGTTTTGAGAGCTATGCATCACATTAAACCTAATAACTCTACTTTCTAAATATATCTAGAACCTGACCATTTCTCACTACCTCCAAATTGACACTATCTCTTACTAACATCCTCCTAAGTGGTCTTCCTTGCCTTTAGAGTCTATTCTTCACATAGCACTCAGTGATCCTTTCAAAATATGAATCAGATCAAGTCCCAGTCTGCCCCAAACCCTCCAAAAGCTTTTCCATTCTCACTAAGCATAAACACCTACAGGGGTTTATAGCTCTCACTTCCTTGCTGACCTCATCTCCAGCATTCTTACCTTTCCTGTCCTGCTCCAGACACAGTAACTTCTAGAAGGTTCCTCAGAAATAAGCACACTCCCCCCTCAGGCTCTTTGCATCTTCAGTTCCTTCTGACCAAATCATCTTTCCCCAGATGTATGTGTGACTTGTTCCTTTGCTTTCTTCAGGTTTCTACTTAATTATCAGTTTATGAGCAGGTTCCCTCCCCCTACCTTCAAATATAGATCTGAGAACGGTGCCTGGTTGTAGTAGACATGCAATAAAAAAATCGTAGAAGAATAAATAAATGAGTTCAAAGTTGAAAAGTTAGAAATCTCATTTCTTAAAATATAGCCCTTAAGTATCTCAACAGCTTTGTCTTGGCTTCCCCCACATTTTGTGGCTTTCAAGCATTACTTTCCCACTGCCTGTCTCTTTGGCTACTTCTAGCTCTCCTGAGCCTTTTCCCTCTCAAGAACATATTTTAGCTATGTCACTTATTACTTGCAAACCTTAGGAAAGATATTATTTCCTTATTATAAATTATGAATAATAATGGTAGATGGAGATGAGAGGTGTGTTGTGAAAGTTAAGTGGAAGGTACTTAGACCAGGCCTGGCACATAGTAAGCACTCAGTAAATAATCAGAGGTAAAAAAGCAAAACAAAAAATTCTCTCATTTTTTTAATGCAGAACAATTTATATCATTCCACACCCTAAATCTAAACACTCTACAGAACCAAAAAGCTTTTCATTCAAGTAACGCCCAGCCATTTAGAAGGGAGAACATAAAAGATATAACCTGAACTAGAGGTCAGGGAAACCTTCTCCAAAGAAGTGATGGGTATCCAAGACCTAGAGAATAAGAATTGCACACTAAAGAGAGAGGAAATTTCTAGGATAAAGAAGCAGTGTGTGTGTGAAAGCCTAAGTCATGAAAGCCTGGCATGCTCTAAGCTCTGATAATGAAGTTAAGTTTATACTATGAGGTCAGAGCAAAGATTGGGCACCGGATGATCCCACAGAGGTGGGCTGTGCCAAATCCTGGGGCTTCGTAATCTGAATACAGTATTTTAATGTTATCTCAAATGAAAAGGGAGGAAGACATTGAGCCTCTTAGATTTGATAACATATTGGACTTACTGTAAGATCATTGTGAATTCCAATCATAGAAGGGATCAGATTCATGTGGCAACTTGAATGGGGGGTAAACCCACTAGGAGACCATCTAGTAGCTGAGCAGGAGAAGGAATTGTCAGTCAAGAAAGAAGGCCATAATCCCCCATCCTCTACCTGGGCATTTCTTTGCAACCGTTTAGAGTAGCTCTTCATCTTACATCTCATGGCTAATAGCACCATTGTAGTCCATACAGGGTCTTTTTGAGAGTCAGATAGAAGTGTCCCTTCCTCAAGATACCTACTGCCCACCATCTGCCAGAAAACTGTTTGATTCACTTACTAAAGGGAAAGTTCATTCTTAACAATAAGTAAGAGTATTTCATGGACATAACTCTTGAATGCCTCTTACTCCTCTCATGCACAGGAGCCACTTGGCCATTTCTTGCTTAAACATGTCCTTGTCTCTGCAAAGCTCTCTACTTCTATGTTAATCCAAGACCCTAAAGAAATATTTGGCAGCTAATGTGACTGAATCAAATAATTCATGTTCCATTCTATTAATTCTGGCAAATCTAATTTGTCTTAGCTGTGAGTGGCAGCCATCTAGAGCTGTGCCCCTGGGAAATCCCTTGTGTGCATGAAATTGATGTAATTTCACTTGTGAACCCAGGTTCCTAAGGTAGTCCTCTCACTAGGTGCTACTCTGAATTTGGGGGTTTCTTATCCATGTTCTTGTAAAAAGATAATCTGCTTCCACTTAGAATGTTTTCTTTTTGCCAAAGCACATAGAGGAACAACTCAGCAGTTACCTTGCCTGGCCAAAAGTTGATTTGCTGCCAAGAGCGCCAAATCTGAGTCCCTGGAAAGTGGTGTAGTGTGATGTAAGAAATCGTCAATGAGCAAGAGGATTGGCTCAAGATCTGATCTTCCCATGGTTAAGTTCATAGCCTTGGGCAAATTTTGGCACCCTCTCAACCTTCATATAAAGAGCAGTGGCTACACATTATTCTAAAGGAAATCTTGCCAGGACTTCTGGCCAATGGCTGCGCTTGGCAGTAGGGCTGGGGTCTGGATCCTGTACACTCTGCCTCATTTTTCCCACTTCACCAGACACTAAGGTGACACTTCCTGAAACCAGGCTCTGCAGGACACTGTTTGAGAACTTGGTCAATCACCTCAAAAATCTCTGCTACTCAAAGAGTCTTTAGTGGTATTGGCTGTGATTTGCATTCCAGAGCATTAAGTGGAAGTGATTACTCCAACTTTACTGTTTACCACTGAGCCTACACCGTGGCAATACCACATGATTTCTGTTCTTATTAACTCCATCTCTTGATCCCTATGCAATATGACTCAACAAATACTTATTATAAGAATAATAATATGTTATGTTTGACTGGCATTTGACAGTTTTTGAAACTTTTCCTTTCCTCTTACTTAACCTTTATAACAACCTACAAACTTTGTATATAATTGACACCTGTCTCTGTCAACTGAGAAAATGGGAGCACAAAGAATTTAGGGGACACATACAGAGGCACAAGGTCAAAATTTCGTCTTTGTTGTTACTAATGTTGTCGTTGTTGGCTTGTGGTGATCATATCTATTGTGGTGCAATAGTCTAGAGAAAATTATCTTTCAACATCTTACAATATCTTTACAATATATTTCTTTTTTTACTTTACAATAAAAAAGAAATAGGCAAGTAATTAGATATGAAGATTATTAAAAATTAAATCAAAATAAAAGATCAAGGCCAGCAATGAGGAAAGAGAAAGATACACATGTTATAGTCACTTAACTCCTATGAGAAAGAGAAAAAATTCTAGCCAGTCTCTTCCCGCCCCATGTCCAGGGCTCGCTCTAGTCCACTGTACCTGCCTTCACTCAGTGCACTACTCTAGTGCAATTGGGAATAGAGAGACAAGCAAATTTCTGTTCAGGCCTTCTAATGAGGATGCATGTGACTGAATGGTTGATAGCCTCTACTCCTTGGGGTAGACATGAAATAGTCTTATTTTTTCTGATAACTAACATGTCGTCCTGTTCCCTCAACCCTCCCACCTCCTTTGTTAAGTCATCAGTTCTCTTAATAAAATCTTAGTTCAGATCCATTAACTTTTCATCTCTTTTGTGTATTAGGATGATCTTATGCTGGCTCTTCAGGATTCAGGCCCCTTCTTAAAACCTACATCTCACACTTGATTCATGCTGTGCCCTCCTCCTCTACCAAGAACAGGCTGGACAGGAGTCTCCAGGCCCAGGCAGACAAAGGGTGCTCTCTCACACCCTCCTCTCTCTTACTGAGCCTTGACTGTTTTTAGCAAGGCAGTTCTCCTTTTTTTTTTTTTTGGTTGCCATCGCTTTTTTCTCTCTCCCTGACCAGCCAAATTTTTCTCCATGTGAAAGGTGTTCAATTTCTGGATCAATCCTGAGGCTTACTTACTCGTTCTTTGAAGGGCACATGCAGACTTCCCAATGCACAGCCCATGGATGTGAATTTACGACTTCAGATTAACCTCTTTCTCTGTCTCCCATGACTGCACAAATGGCCTGTCCTGCACCTTTTTTTGTTGCTGGGGCTTCCTTGCCCAACAGTCAGCTTACAAGGGCATTTAGGGTAGAATTCATACCCACCAGGAAGCTTAAGCCCTAGTAGCTTCAGCATTGCGGGCTTGACCCATAAAAAATGCATGTCGCTATGCAGGCTGTCCCACTGGTACCCTCTCGCAGCTCCACCATCTCTCTCCCGACTCCCTCTCCTTGTTCCAGAGTCATTAGGGGCTCTACTGGTTCACTAACATGGCAAGTTTCAAGCAAGAAACAATCACCAGACCCCAACTCAGGGGCAGAAACAAACAGTTCGGGCACTAGAAATATTCATGGAGAAGTGAGGAGAAGAGATCTTCTTTCTAAATTGTACTTTCCGAATAGTCTACCTCCTCCTCTCTCCGCAGGCCTCCTCTTTCAGCAAGGATTGACAGAGGAGAGGAGGGTGGTGTTGACGGAGACTCTTTCCCTCAAACTGATCCTCTAGAGGCAGTGTCAGAGGATGCCTATTCCAAAATTCTCAAAGTTCTATGAGGTATCTTACACAATTCTTAAAAATCAAGAAATGTCCATTGAAAAGGGTGCTTTATCTTGTTAAAAATGTTAGAAGTAAATATTTAAATGAATTAAAAACATAAAAGAGTAGAAAGTAAATTAAAATCGAAAAACCTTCAGCCAAAGGTAATTTTGGTCTAATGTTAGAGACGCAGTCTGGGCTACGGTGAGGTGAGTGAGCCCCTTGCCTCATGCGCAATATTGAAGGGGGTGCCAAAAAGCTCAATAATCAAGATAAGTAATATTTTAGTGCAATGTTTTTTAAAAATCAAGATAATGCAAAAAAATCCAGAATGAACAAAATATCAGAATTTTAAATAAAGAAGCATCAGTAAAATTGACTTTTTTATTTGTATTTATTTTTATTTGTTTATTTTGCCTTAGGCTCCAATATGGCTCAGCCTGGCATCAGTTTAAGAGATGCATCTTATTTTATTAGGAAATAATAAAATAACTGAGGATGCGATAGCTCTAGGCACAAATGCCAGCTCATCTCTTCTGTGACAAGTGGGAGAAGAATTGAAAACACAGGCTGAAGTGAAAGAGAAAAACACTTCAAAGTAGATATCTAAAGAAGTAAGATTATGCAGTGTCAGAGGCTAGAGATGCCGGTAAAAGTTCTTGAACAGTCTATGAATATCTAAGATTTTCTATTCTTTCCTATGTTTTCCATAATTCCCCCTGTCTATCATCTGGACTCTTTTGGCCATTTTCATTGAAAACACAGAACTCACCTAATAGAAACCAAAGCTATCACTCTAGTCTCATACCCTAGACCTGTATATTTCAGGGTTGATTCTATTATCTGTGTCTGAGCAGATCCCAGAGACAGTAAGTCTTCAACACTTATTATTATTTTTTAAAAAAGTAAAAAGGAAGTGGGGTTATCAGAGCATAAGAGGTTGGAAGACAGAACCCTCTCAGGCCTCTTTAAGAGTGCAGAGTTGGGCAGCTGATGCGGGAGGCTGGACCTCTCTCCCTGTCCTCTGTTATTAAGAGTGATCCTGGCAGGAACCAGAAATAAAAAAGAAGTCACTTTACCCCTTTTCCTGCCTCCCAATTTCCCTCTTGTGCCCCCACCAACAGAACCTAACCAGAAGCCTGCTGACAAGTACATCTGGGAAAGGTGATTTGCAGACCCCAGCTGCAGCACACTGAGAAGAGCAGAGTATAGAATATTAAGCTTATAGCTGGGAGATGATAGATCAAGAAGTAGCACACAGGAAGAAAAGGACAGCACAGCAGGTAGAGATGGAGGAAACAACTAGGGGGAGGGGGCAAAAATATCAGGTCAAATTTATGCCCCTGGCTAAAACATATGTTTTTGGGGAGAGGGAAGAGCCTATAACAGATTTATAAGACTAGGACAGGAAACTGAGTTCATGTTGTAGAGAATCTCAAATGTCTTATTAAAAGAATTTTCATTCTTTAGTTATTAGAGAATCATAGAAGAATTTTTTTGTCGTAGTTAAAAAATAATATGCTCAAGCCGTGTTTAGGTAGGATAAACACATATACCGGCTGTCACTTCAGGATGCACTACTCAAGGTATCCTGGCAAGTGGCTTCCACACCTTCATTCTTTTGGCAGCCAGTACTTTGTGACAGGCCATGCTGGGTGAATGTGGAGCGGGAGTGATGACATATTCTGTCCACATATTCCTCACACGGAGGCACTTGGGTAGAATAACAGGTGAGGAATAGTCAGAGCATCACAGAGAAGCTCCAGGTTTAGTCTATGAGGATGGGAAGGGATGGGAGGACAGAGAACTGGGCAGTTCATTTGCTGAAGGATTCTGGCCTTTTTCATCGAAAAGGTTAAAGTATATGGTATCAGAGAAAATTGTAGCACTCCACTTTTTATTAGTATTGCTGTCTTTAATAAAATCAAAAATATTTTTGAAGACATGCCTGGCATGTATCTTCAAACCCCTGGAACTTCAGCTCTTCAAAACAATAAATGACTCCGAGTTAGATCAAAACATGTATTCCCTGTATCCATGGTCAGAAAGTTTTCTTTTAAGCACATATGTATATAAATATAAGTTCATGGACTGCACTTGTAAAAATGATATGCTTTTATTTTGAAAAGAATATTTCTTCATGTATCACTATTTCTCTCTCCCTCTCTGCTTTGGTAAGTGTGAGTTTCACTGTTTCTTTTTTTGCCATATGTACAAATGGAAAAAGATTGCAAACTGCAAATCCTTCATCTAGGACCATCACATTTATTGGGGTTTTTGCATTTCCGTTCAGTGGAATTGCCTGTATCTTCAAATGAGACAACTTTCCACTAGGAAAAAAGGTTTAAAACAACAACAACAACAACATAATGTTAAAGTGCAGTTTTTCTGGATGGGAAGTTTCCCTTATCCCAATGTATTAGTATCGAAGTCATTTTTGTTAGTGGACATAAAATAGTTAATCAGGAAAACTGTGTCCTCTAATTAACTTGAGCAATTCAATATATTGGGGTATCTACTTGGTGCAATGAGACGCCAAGGTGTTGCCACTTTGCTAAGCAGGAAAGTGTGGAGTCAGGAAGGGAAGAATTGTCTGTCCTGCCAGAGGGTGTGCACCATTTATCATGCTGACTGG
This sequence comes from Rousettus aegyptiacus, assembly GCF_014176215.1. Lineage (NCBI taxonomy): Eukaryota > Metazoa > Chordata > Mammalia > Chiroptera > Pteropodidae > Rousettus > Rousettus aegyptiacus. Next base: position 37,956,421 of record NW_023416306.1, on the reverse strand, counting down.
GCTGTCATATCAGTGAGAGGACCCTGGAGAGCCCTGACCGTGAGATTGAAGGTTGGTACCAATTTACGGCAACACAAATGCATTGAACGGGAAATAGATAGCTCCTAATCTCTTCAATTTTCTTACATTACCCTGAAGGCCAGAGAATTAAATGAAACAGTAGCTGATGACAACTTTAGAGGGTCCTGAATGCATGACAGGAAAAGTATTAAAATAGCTCGATAGTTTTATTGTATATGTGTGTTAATCTTGCCCCTGAAAGAAGAACAAGGGTAGAAAATGCTGCCTTTTGGTTATACCTATTCCTCAGTGGGAAAATGATACACTAATTCTGTTTGCCTGTCAGAGATTCATATGCAGGCAACAAGAGTAAAAATGGAGAACACAAAACATAAGGAGATAGCCTTAAGACATCGTGCCATGCACATTATCTGCATAATATGATTCACGATTGGTATGACTTTATGACTTACAGTGAATTTGTTAGTCTGCTACTGCCAGCAGTATATATCAAGATATATTTTTTAAATAATTAAAATTATCACCTGGCCACGTTGGGTGAAATTGTCTCTAAGTACAGGTTCTATGTATACATGTGGTTAGTTTGGATAGCATTCAAATATCCAAGCCATTCCAGGGCCATAGATCACAGAAACTGAGTAAATACACAGCCAAACAGGCCCTACCAGGCAGGCCTTTTTAGAGCCATATTCCATGTTTCAATTTATTTAATCGTTGAATGTCTATTAAGTTCCAGGAACTAAATCAAGTACTAGAAATGTAAAATTTCATATGTTGTTATTGCTGTTCTTAAGGGTAATTTATTAAAGATCAGTGATCTAAGAAGCAGTTAAGAGCTTCAGCTGGGGTTCAAATAACCTGTTTCAAATTCTGATTAGATACTTACCAGCAGTGTATATTTGGGCAAGTTATCCTTGGCAAGCCTATATCTTCTTCTGAAAAACTGGGAGTGATCATAGTATCTGACCCAGAAAGTAAGTGTGAAGAAGTGTATAGTCAGTATTCGACAAATGTTCACTTTTATTAGCTATTAACATGATGTGTAAAACGTTATGGTAACACAGATGAGGACACATATAATTCTGTGAGGGGAGAAGAGCTGATATAAGGAGGTGTGATATTTGATCTATGTTTTAAAATATGAATAAAATTTGCCTGCCAGACGTGATGATCTTAAGAGCCTGAATATATCAGTTCAACTCAACTAACTCAGCCAAGTAGTTTTCTTCCTTGGTTAGAGCATGGAGATCAGAGGTCAAAATCAGAGTGAAAATGAGAGCATCTGGGCCTAATGTAGAAATGTCACTTCACGCAAAGAGAAAATTACTATTCTATGGCTACAGGTCACACCCTCAAGCCCTACTTAATGGACATTGATGATCAGTGGGCTATTTGAGGGTTAATAGGGTAGGATAAACCCATGGAGAGTTTAGCATTATGAAAAATTGCTAAAGATTGCAAGTATTATCTTTCTATAATACTTGGAAGTTACCAAATTAATAAATCAGGAGATACTTTTTTTTAATTTTTATTTAAAACTACAATCATAGGAAAATTTCAAGTTGAAACACACGTCATTCACTTTATTCAATAAATACTTTCCGAATAGGTGTTATGTAGTAGAAACTATGCCAAGCCTTATGGATACAAAATAAAAACAACACAATCTAAAATCTAGAATTTTCCTTTTAGAAAGAAAAGTTTATAGACTTGAATTAATTCTAACTGATGATATGTAAATTAATAATCCAACCAAGTTCCATTAAAGCTTATAAGAATGGACAAACTTTCTAACAATGCGTGCAAACAGTGAAAGAAATTGATCAAGAACATAACTGTTATATTTAATAATACAAGAATAACAGACTTCACTGTGTTATTAAAAAGAGATCATACATAAAAATATAGTACAACACAAATACATATAAAGGGTTAATATCTATTATTAACTTTTTATATCGATGAGACATATACTTTCATATGAATGAGGCCCTGCTAGAGTCCAAGGACAGAAAAAACCAAAAGCTTGAAAAATGCTACATGAAAAAGGTCAGCCTCACTAGTAATCAAATGAATGCAAATCAAAATGAGGTACCATTTTTGTCTATCAAATTAACAAAAGAAAATAAAGGATAATCTTATATACTGATGAGGATGTGGTGAGATAGTTGTTTTCATATACTACCGGTTGTCAGTAAATTGTAATGACCTTTCAGAAAAGTAATTTGTCAATACACATTGAGAATCTTAAAACAAAGCTTATTGTTTGGTACTATAATTTTACTATGAAGATGTGTCATGAGAAATTGTTGAGAATTTTGGGCAATGATTTATGTACAAAAAAGAATTCTAACTATTATTATAACAGTAAAAAATAAATTAAAATAATAACATAAGTATCCCCAGCAATAAAATAGCTAAATAAATTTTGGTATATTCTACTGCCGAGATATAATACACCCCTTAAAAATGCTGTTTTTAAAAGATAAATTTTAGAAGCACTCATGAAACAATATTTTAGGGGGAAAAGACAAGTAAATGAAGATTTTAATCAGCAAAATAAGTCAAGAAAAGGAAGGTATTGATATTGTTCATTGATACATTGAAAATTAAAAATAGTCTAAGACAAATTATTTTTATTAATAAGAACATTTAGCAAAATTTTTGGATATGAAATCAATATACAAATACCTAAAGCATTCTCATTTTCAAGTAATAAATATATAGAAAAGGTAATATAAAAAGTTATTTGCGATAGAAATAAAAAAATACACAGAGAAATAAACCTTATAAATTATGTGTAAGAACTTTGAGGAGAGAGTTATACATATATAGTAAATACATTAAAGATAGCTTAAAGAAAGACAGTAATATATGTACTTTGTGTATATATAGTAAGATTCACTCTTGTAGAGATATTAGGGTTCCCCAAACTGATTTATGAATTTAGTAAAATTTGCATTACAATCCCAAAAGAAATTTGACAAACCAATTCAAAAGTTAATATGTAAAAACATATCGAAGTAAAAAAATGTCTATCATAGAAGATAAGTGGGAAAAGAAAAACTCTTGATGAGCAGTACTGGGGTATTTGGGTATTTAATACCATATATGGAATTGGGTTTATACCTCATTCCATATATAAAAATTAATGCCCAATAGATAAGAGTAAAATGTAAATAGCAAAACTTTAAACCTTTTAGGAAAAAAACAAGAACATTTTTAGGTCATCAAGTCAGGAAAAGATTCCTTGATTAAGACATATAGAATCACAAACCATAATGGGAAAAATTGATATATTCAGCTACATTAAATTTTAAAACTGCTGTCCATTAAAAGACATCTTTTTTTAAGTTTTTTTAAAAAATCCACAACCTGAATTTGAAAAGATGCTTACAGCACATATATCTGGCAAAGAATTAATTTTTAGAATTTAAAATGAACTTAAAATATAATAAGAAAAAGAACCCCTAATAAAAAAGAATGGCTGAAAGGACATGAATAGACATTTCACAGACTAGGAAACATGAATGACCACCAATGTATGAAAAGATGTCCAATCTCAGAAGTAGTCATGGAAATCAGATTAATGAGATCAATTTATAGGCACTCTCATATGGCAAAAAATTTTAAAGACTGATGATATCAAATTTGGGGGAAGATGTGGAGCAGTAGCGACTCAACCTACTGGTAAAGTTAAAGATGTGATTTAAATCAATACGGGCTTACCTCAGAGATATTGTTGGTTCAGTTTCAGACCACTGGAATAAAGCAAATATCACAATGAAGCAAGTCGCATGAACACTTTGTTTTTTCAGTGCATTTAAAAGTTATCTTTTCACTATACTGTAGTATATTAAGTGTGAAATAGCATTATGTCTAAAACAATGGACATATCTTAATTTAAAAATACTTTATTGCTAAAGAGGCTAGCAATCATGAGGCTTCAGTGAGTTATAATCTTATTGCTGGTGGAGGGTCTTGCCTTGATGTTGATGGCTGCTGACTGGTCAGGGTGGTAATTGCTGAAAATCGGGGTTGCTGTGGAAATTTCTTAAAATAAGACACCAATGATGTTTGTCACATCAATTGACTCTTTCCCAAATGATTTCTCTGTAACATGCCATTTTGTTTAATAGCATTTTACCCACAGCAGAACTTTTTTCAAAATTGGAGTCAGCCTTTCAAACATTGCTGCTGCTTTATCAACTAAGTTATATGATATTCTAAATCATTTGTTGTCACTACAATAATGTTCACAGCATCTCCACCAGTAGATTCTCTCTCAAGAAACTACTTTCTTTGCTCATCCCTAAGAAACATTTCCTCATTTGTTAAAGTTTTGTCATGAGATTGCAGCAACTCAGTTACATCTACAGGCTCCACTTCTAATTCTAATTCTCTTGCTATTTTCACCTTATCCGTAGTTACTTCTTCCATTGAGGGATTCAGGACTTCAAAGTTATGCATGAGGGTTGGAATCAACTACTTCCAAACTCCTGTTAATGTTGATGTTTTTGACCTCTTCCCATAAATCACAAATGTTCATAATGGCATCTAGAATAGTAAATCTTTTCCAGAAGGTTTTCAATTTACTTTGCCCAGATCTATCAAAGGAATCACTCTTGTGGCAACTATACAGCCTTATGAAATGCATTTCTAAATAAGAATGGATGTTGTGTTATCAGACATGAGAACAACAATAAACTTGCACATCTTCATCAGAGCTCTTGGATGATAAGGTGCATTTTCAATAAGTGGTAACATTTTAAAAGGAAACTCTTTTTCTGAGTAAGTCTCAACAGTGTGGAGACTGTTGAGAATGGAAATATTCGGTAAACTATATTGTAAATAGATGTGGAGTCATTCAGGATTTGTTGTTCTAGTTATACCACATGAAGTAGATTTAGCATAATCCTTTAGAGGCCTAAGATTTTTGGAATGGTAAATAAGCATTGGCTTCGATTTAAAGTCACCAGCTGCATTAGCTTCTAATAAGAGAGCCAGCCTGTCCTTTGAAGATTTGAAGCCAGGAATTGACTTCTCCTCTCTAGTTATGAAAGTCTTAGACTACCTCAACAATTGCTGCTTTATCTTGCACTTTTATGTTATGGAGACAGTTTCTTTCCTTAAACTAGTGAATCAACCACTGCTAGCTTTAAACATTCTTCTACAGTTTCCTCGCCTCTATCAGCCTTCATAGAATTGAAGAGAGTTAGGGCCTTGCTCTAGATTAGGCTTTGACTTAAGGAAATGTTGTGGCTGGGTTGATCTTCTATCCAGGCCACTCTCCGTTTCAGTAATAAGACACTTTACTCTTTATTATTTGTGTGTTCACTGGAGCAGCACTTTTAATTTTCTTCAAGAGCTTTTTTTTTTTTTTTTTTTTTTTTTTTGCATTCACTTGAAAACTTAGAGCCATTTATAGGGTTATTATTTGGCCTAATTTTAATAGTGTTGTGTCTTGGGGAACAGGGAGACCTAAGGAGAAGGAGAAAGATGAGAGGATAGCCAACCGATGAAGCAGTTGGAATACTGTTTTACTTCCACTCCCTATTCTCTGTTGCTGGACTTCCTTTTACAAATATTTTGGAAACCTTGTTCCATTCTCATTTCACTTAAGTTCTCTTTTATATATTTTTATCCTTTTATTTCTCTGAAATTTGTTTTGGATGATTTATTGTTATATAGCAATCCATTAATTCTTTCTCCAATTTCAAGTCTATTATTATTCTCACCTACTGACTTTTTAAATTTAATTGACTATATTTTTTATATCTGTGATTTCTAAATATATCTCTCCGAATCAATAATATTTTATTTTGTTCTTTTTTATGGGTTATTATGCTTTTATTATTTTTGGAATCTTAAATATATAGATTGTAAAGTTACTATCAGATTACTCTATTATTTGGATTTTTTATGGCATCGGTGCTTCCAATTATTGCCTTTATTGGCTTCGTTTTTAAGGTCACTTTTTCTCGTGCATTTTGGAATTTTATTTAATAAGTAATTTTAAATGAGAGCTTTCTCTTATCCCTCCTTGTCTGGTAGTTTTAAATATGTCTCTACCTAGCTTCTGAAGCCCCCAGTGTACAACCGTGTCCCACGCTGGTATTCTAGGAGGTCTGTCTTCTATGGGGAATATAGAAATTCTAGTTGTTGAGCCAGCAGGCAGCTTGGCACAGTTCCTTGTTATGTCATCACTTGCTCCCTTTGACCACATCAGTTTTGTCACTGAATAAAAACTACATCCCTGCTTAGTAGTCACAGCTTTTATCATTCTTCTTTATCCATTTCATGCTGAGAACCCAATTCTTGTCTCCAGCCATATGTGCAGAACACCTTTAATCTACCTACCCTGCAGTAGTTTAATTTGTGGCTGGTCATCTCTGTCTATTTGGGATCCACAGCCCAGTAACCCGTCACTTTAGCCCCCTTCTGCTTCTGTCACATTTCTCTTCCATGTTATTTCCATCACATATTTTAATCTCTATTTTATCATTTGTATTTATTTTTAATTGAAGGTGGGTGGGCACTTAAAACAGAAACTCATAATGCTATTTTCACCAGATCTGTAAAAAGAATCGAGCAGTTGAAAAGAAAAATATATTACACTACCCTCTGAGAGGCTGCATAAACAGGATGTAAGAGAAACATTTATGGCAGTTTGACTTTTGAGAAGTACTAAAAGTTTTGATTTATATCAAAGAGAATGACTCTAATCTAACTAAATGAAGCTTTTACTAAAAAAAGAAAAGATTAATACAATAAACACAACTAATATGTAAGAGTTACCAGAATTCTGCCAGGAAAAGACAATTGATGTATGTGTCATGCTTAGCCTGAGTTCACAAAGATTTTATAAACTGATTGAAAGGAATGAGTAAACTATACATTTCAAAATAAATGTTTCTTATTTGTTTTGTAAATTTGCTCTATTTAGTGTCATGTAAATTGAGAATTATTTTTTGTATATCGTACTCAAAATGTTACATGTTGGTATAAATAGAAAATATCTAAAATATGAAAGTATTTCTATAGACTAAATTTATGCATTACTGACTTTATTAAGTTACTGACCCAAAATAATGGTTCCTTGGCAAATTTAACAGAAAGTACTTGACTAGACTTGTAAATCTTGCCTAAAGATTAAAAATCCTAATTAAGAATTACTTTTATCCTAAAACAGTAAGAATAGTTGATTAGCATTAACTTTGGTAAATGTTATCCACAAATAGTCCCTACAGAAAATGTAACTTTCTTAACATAAAAAAAAATGAGTTATTGTAAATTCTCAACAATGATGTCTTTCCAATTTTACCCAAATCCAATCTCCTCTTTTAAAAAGAAATTTTCCTTTTCTAGCTCTGTGATATTGTGTTTGAAGGACATTTTATAAAGAGCACGTTATATTATCCGTTGAGGGTATTAGTCTATCAGGTATTCAACCTGGAGTAAACAGCCCTGAACCCTCATCTTAATTTCTTCCCTAACATTCAGATATGTCCCAGACCATTTAAGAGACAGCTTTAAATGATGTTGCTGCTGCTACTGGTGGTTTTAGTTCAGCTGTTTCAGTTTGATGGTAGCACACTAAATTAACTCTGAATAGAGACAGTAAAATTAATTCTCACTGTATCCCTCAGCCATCTCCAACTATAGCAAGCACTAGCACTGGAAATAAAAAAATTTTTTGTCCCACAAAAACCTTAGTACCCAGCTACGCAGAATTATAAAACTAAACCTTAAGAATGCATTCTTTTTAAAGACAAAATTGTGTCCGTCTCACCTTTTTTTTTTTTCTATTTTACTACAATTTGCTACACTCCTTCTTGCATCCAAGAATTAGTTTTAAAATGTTTCTCTTATATTCCTAGAGAGAATTTAATAATAATACATACACAGGGTTCGGGTGATCGTGAGCTTAAATATGGCGATACTGGCTTCAATTTTCAACCTTGCTGCCAATTTAGGCTGCAACTTCTGGGAGTGACTTAAACTTCAAGAGGAACACACCTTCAATTCTCCTTGCTTTATTTTCCTGTTCTGCCAGTGGGTTCATTTTAATCAGGGCTAGTTAGATTTCCTTTATAAAAAGTGATTCGTGATTCTAATTTACACACATTTTTTAATCTTAAAGATGGATTGTAGGAAATAGAAATGAATAACACAGAATAAGAGTGGATAATAAGTATCTAAGTCAATGAAGAAAATGAGAAGACAGGGCCAGCAGTAGATTCTTGCTAGGGTTTAACTACATATTGTTCTATTTCAGTCATAAACCTGTTGTCTGGAAGATTGCCTGAATTTCTTAGAAATGGCTGAATAGTACTATGTTTTCCTTTGCTTATCTTCATAAATATCTTCATCACTGATTTATTTCTATTGTTCCTATATCTTGTCATGGCATTTTGTCTCCATCCTTAAACAACAGACCTTTTATTATGTGATTACTATGGCCATATGAGCCTCTATCCAGACTGGCAAATACTTTCCACGAATGCAAGCACACAGATTGAATTTACAGTTATCCCTTGCCCTTTTTATTAGTATGAATAAGAACATGATTATACTATACAAATTTATTGTTATTTTCATACTTCAAAATTATAAATTATGAAATTTCTAAGGCTAAAGCAAATATTCGGAAGGGGCAGACATTATAAATGGAAGCCCTATTCTGACTCTTAAATTTTGATTTTAAAATATCAGCTATAATCTATTGCAAATAAGAATCAGTTGCTCTCCTCATGTTGACCTACTACTGGCCAACTCGGCTATAAGTTACAGGTATAATCATTTTTATTCTAGCAGTTCTATAGCCATGTTTTCAGACATAGCCTAAGATCACCTATTTACACTTGTCATATTGTAGTAAATGTCATGCCCATTTTTAAAAATGACAGAATCATTCAGGTGACATCTTCCTACCAGAAAGATAACTTATCGAAGCTGGTTTCTGAAACAATCAATTTATCTTTAGCTTCAACCCAATAGCCTCAGTAGCAATGCCCTTTTAGGTAGGAAATACCATGACATTTGATCTAGCCATAGAGGCATCATATGTGAATTTACTACAAAAGAAAGCAATGATTAAATACTTCCTTTACCAGAAGAGTAGAATTGAATTATTGCTCCCTCAAATGAAATTATGATTGATGAACTAATTAGTCTCCAAGATTTCCTTACAGAGAAATGAGAGAAGGGATAAAAAATTCACACATACCACCCAAAAGAATAACTAAGTACTCAGCAAATGAGCTAAGGGATATGAATAATGTTAAAATGACTAATTTGACAATGTAAACTGCTATTGGAGGGTCTATCGTTAAACTGTCATTAAAACAGCCTCCTGTTATTGACTAACACCATTAGGAAAAAAATAAATATTGCCAATCACATGAAGAAATAGAATCATCCTTTGTAAATCTCAAGACATAGTCTCAAGAAAGATTTATTGAAATATTAGTTTCAGATGAGGAAACAACAACAAGCAACTCTCTACTATAGCAGCTACTAGGCAAACAAAGTGATGAAAAGCCACAACAAACAGCTCCAGTCAGTTCTGTTTATTTTACCAAAAAAGAGATCTTTAAAATTCAACTATTTGTAAAAAACTATTTTTTCATTTAACAATTACAAAACCAGTATCTTTAGGGTTTAAGGGCCCTGTTTAAGTAATCATTTTAATTAAAATTGTGTAGCTTTATTATTGATTATAATAACAGAATTCTCTCTAAATTGAGCAATTTTCAGAAGACAATGTGAACTAAAACTAGATCATTAATAGTTATGTTTGACTGGGCGAAGGTGAGACATTAAAGCCAATCTATCACTCCAAATATCTGGGAAATAGCTTCAACATTATCAAGCATTATGCCATGGCAAATTTATTAAAAATTGACAAAACTTAGTTTCTATTTTCATCTCTGTGCATCGTGCTTATCTTGATCCCAAATTAAACCTTAAAAGAAAGAAAAACAACATTCTTGAATCAATAACTGACTCACATTCTTGAAGGTTAGCTATGACAATGAAAACAAATTTAAATTCTAAAGTGTGAAAAGGCAAAATAATCCCCAAATAAAATGTGAAGCACTATGAAACAATGTAATTATCATCTAATGCAGACTCCAAACAATTTATATATATTAGTAAATGGTATCACCTTCTGCAAAAATTCAAACCAAAGCTCTAGGAATCATATTGGAAGTCTCTATCACCCTCGATCTTCAAATCTTCATCTTCCATCTTCCAGCAAGTCCTTATGGCTCCACTTCAAAATTACATTCTTTGTCGGTCTCCTTCTCTCCATTTCCATGGCAATTACTATAATCCAGGCCACCATTATATTTCACTGGTTCTTCCTGTATCCCTTCCTCACAATCCATTCTGGAAGCAAAGTGGTTAACTCTTGTAATTGGTACCTCCAAAGTTTATATAAAATTTAAACTCCCTAACTTGGCTCATAAGATTCCACACGATCTGGCTCCTTCCCACCTCTTCAGTTACACTCCACATTTCTCTCCCCTTCTCTAGCACTACTGCTTGCTCTCCAACAGTGCTAGTCTCCTTCCCGATACTAAGGGACTTGGCCTTTAATGTTCAAGCCTCTCTCTCTGGAAGGCTCACAATTAGCTCCTTCTCATCAGTAAAGAGTTCAAACCTCACTTCTCCAGAAAAACTGTCCTTAACTACTCTTCCAATCTCTAGAATATCTTCCACTAGTAATTGTTTATTTGCCTCTTTCTTTTCACTAAAATACGAGTTCCATAAATAAAAGTAACTTATTTCACTTAAAATTTGAGTTTTCAACTTGATTTATTTATTCATTCCACAAGATCTCCTTACTAATTTCAAGCATTCTTCTAGGCCTAGTCTTAAACCAGACAAAGTTTGCACCTTTGAGTTTATGTTCTACTAGGAAGAGACAAAAAAACATGTCATAAAAAATTCAATAACAAGAGCAGTGAATAAAAATTAAAGCACCATAAGAAAATAGATAAAGATGAGTGTGGAGGGAGTATATAAATAGGAAAGGCATCTTTGAGGACGTGACTTTTGAGCTGAAACTAAATGAAGTGAGGAAAAAAGCAATGGAACAATACAGAAAAGTGCAAGGCCCCTGCAAAGATTGTGTGCTCAAGGAGGAGAAAGAGGGCACGTGTCTTGGGTATGCTATCTATTGCCAAATTTCTAAGGCCTAACACAGTTCCTACTATATCTATCATATGCAATAAATATTTATTGAATGAATGAGAAACTTTGAGTATGGCTCTTAGTGTTGCTAATCAAAGTGGGTAACAGGAGAAATTAACAATTTTTAATACAAACTCAATATGCAAAAAAGAAAACACACGTAGAGGCAATTATCGTAAAAATAGGAGAATGGCTACATTTAGCATGATGCAGAGCTAGTTGTGGAGAAAGTAGTAAGAGTAGTAGTGAAGGCACTTAAACAGCCATGTTAGTATAAAATCTGGTAAGATGAAACTGTTTGATCAAATTGACCAGTGTACAGTCAAATAAGAATTTTCAACTGTTGTAAGAGGCCATCAATCAAAGTGATATAAAATTTATTGAATTTGTTCTAAGCATTTCCATATTAACCAGCAAGATGAGGTTTTTGAGCATTGATTTTTGTTGTCTTTTGACATAATTAGTCTGATATCTGACAGGGGATATAAATTGAAGGATAACAGGAAAAGGCATAGCATTTGGTCAGGACTTTAAGAAAATATCCAAATGGGATAACTTAAGTGGCTATTACTCAAAACTGTATCTCACAATGAATAGTGTTTTTTTTTTAAGTCTTGAAAATTTTTCAGACTTTGGATCTGATGTTGCCAACTAATTTTCAAAATTATCACCATAGTTCCAAATCAGAAAGTCGAATTTTGTTAGACTACAGAAATAACAGAAATGTCAACCAAAACACAGGTATGCATTTGCTTTTTAAATTTTGATATCTGTTTTATTCCTCTTGCCTCTGGACCTTTTTAAAAGTTCATACTTTTCCTGGGATAGTTTCTTCCCAATGCAGATACTGGGTGCCAAGCCTCCTAGATTTCAATTTCTATTAAAATTGTACCTGGTGTAATAGATCCAAATTTAAACCTCACTCATAGACTTCACTAAGCAGCTGCTTAATGCCTTCCTTCAGCATCATTTTTCCAGTTCTTGGGCAGAGTGACAACGTCCTCTGTCCTACTCGTTTGTATTTTTCTGATCATTACCACAGCAAATCTTAGGAAAAAAAATTCTTATTGATATATTATCTGGATTCAATTGCATCAGGCACTTTCAATCCCTGATGCCTTCCTCTTATCTTTTTAAACAACAGGCAATAATCTCTGTATTGTGGACTTTGTCTTTTCACATTTCCCCATAACTTATTGTGTATATCTGCCAAAGATTAACTTGTATAGTGAGTAAACTCTCTATCCAACTAGAGAAGTGTCTCCGTGCTGAAGGAATCTCTTTTTTCCAGAACTATGCTAGATTTTCTTATTCGCAAACCTAGTTTACCCTATAATCTTTATTTTATTTTTCAGCGAGAGTCTTTAAGACATTATCTGTGCTTTTAAAATTTTTCTTCTGACATTCAAAATAAGTAAGAAAAATGTCTCATATTTTCAATATTTCTATGAGTATGATTTCTTAGAACCTTATCTTTCTCCTTACCTGTTGCTTTCTGATATCATCTCACACAAAGAATATTATTTGAACAGTGCTTTGTGCACATCTCGTTTCATGCTCAGGTGCCATTCAGTCTGAATGCTCATTCAGTCTCCAGTTCACAGTAGGGAACTGAAACGAAGAAATGTTAAATGACTTGCCCAAGATCAACCACTACTAAGTGGGTAGAGCTGAAACTTGAACTTGAATGTGGATCTTTGTGATGTGATATCATACCCTCCTTTAGCCATGCCCAAACATTTTAGGCCAGTACATTTCTCTCATCCACCCAATTTTCTCATGTTCCTATTTTTATGTAACCCATAACTTCTTTTTAAATTTTAGTCTGAAAGTAATACCTTTATTCTATACAAAATTAAAAGATATGCACACAGGTATAGTTCCTTAACAGTTTACTTGGTATTCTTCTGGTAATACATGGAAAACAATGTACATGCTCTTTTGGAGTCTGCTTTTTTCATTAATGACAGATTGTGACAATTTCTTACAGTCTTGTACCCATGTCATTTTCAATGTTTTCTGTGGATCCTTTTTTCTGTGGTTCTCCTACAATTTATTTAGCCAATTTCTAATTTGGGGACAGTTAGTCTGCCTCTAATTCTCTAGTATTACAAGCCATATTGCAATAAACATGCTATTTATTCTGTATTTGTACACATCCATAAACATTTTTGTTGGGAAATGTTATTTAAATAAAAGTTTTGTTCACAGCATAATTAAAATTAGCTAAATAGCTCTCCAGAAAATTTTACCAATTTACTCTTTCAACATAACCATAGAGTATGTACATTTCCAGTGTTCTCTATCATAGGGTTTATATTCCACCTATAAATCATGTTTATGGTATTTTTGACATATAAGAACTTTTTTTTAATTTGTTACATATAACAAAACATATATATACACATGTATTTGCAAAACCTAGAAACATTCTTTTATACTATCTGGTACTGCTATCCTAATTAGAAAGGATTTTCACTCTCCAAGTTTGTATAACTATTCACCTATTTTTTCATCTTCAATGGTTTCATTATTTATGTATATTTCTAAATTACTTTGGCTTACTTTGAAAAAAGGCTTTAACTTCCTTTTTTTTTTTTTTTTTGTCTCCAAAAGAACAGCCAGTTGTCACAAGAACGTCTGGTGAATTTCCCACTAATTTCAAATACCATGATAAACATGTCTCAAAACTTTATAAGTACTTGGATGTTTATGAAATTTTAATTCTCTCCCATTTTTTTCTTTCTCATACTTGGGGTCAGTTCAACATTACATTGTTTTTTATCCAGAGAGTAAGTCTTCTTTCAGTGCTCATCTTTCTCAAAAAATTTCATAGCAATTAGTTTTCCAAATAACATTATGATAATTATCAGTTTATTACTCTGGAGACTTCCTTGGAGAGGATCAATAGTGTTACATTAAATATTTCCACCAAATATTTATTCATATCTTTTATAATGTTTCTCTTATAGCCTGTGCTATACATTACCATATATATGCCATATACTGGAGAATACATTTATGCATATGCTGATGTAATAGAATTATTTCTTTCATTATATTTTCCAACCGGCTTTCTGGAACATTGGAAAGCCATTGACTTTTATGTACTTGTTTTATAATCAACTGCTTTCCTGAACTCTCTCATTCGTTCTAATGTTTTTAACCAGTTATGTACATTTCTAATTATCAAATCATCTTTAAGCAATAATTTAGAATCTTTTTTTACAAATATATGTGTATTTTCTCCTTCTTAAATGGAGTGAGTCTTCCAGAACAATAGTGAATCATATATATTTGCTTATTTTAATGGAATATTTGAAAGTTTTATTACTAACTATAATGTTAACTATTGGAATGAGAGATATTTTTTACTAATTAAGGAAGTTTTCTATTATATTTAATTTTCTAAAAGTTTTTTTATTCAAAATGAATTTCGATTTTATCAAATGCTCTTATAGCATTTATCAGTAACATGTTTTTCTTTTTGGCCTTATTAATGTGATGATTTATATTAGTGCAGCTTTTTGCATCAAACTACCCTTTTACTTTTCAATTTAACCATACTTGCCCATGCTATGTTGTTCTTCAATTTAGTCTTAGATTTATTTGTTAACAGTTTGCAGTTATTTAAATTTGTAAATATAAGTAAAACTTGCATCTATTTTTCCCCTTTTTGTATACTACATCTTTCAGGATTTGGTATCAGTCTTATGTTCTTTTCATAAAGTAGGTTAAGATGATTTCATGTGTGCGTACACACACACTTAAGAATAGTCTAAATCCACATCTGCTATTTAAAGATTTGTAGAATTTTCATCTGGGTCTGATAACATCAGTAGAAGTTGATCTTTTGACATGCCTTGGGTTCTTATATAGTAATGGGTATGTTCTGTATTTCTACCTCATTTGGAGTCAATTTTGATCATTTCTGTTTTCTGGAAACTAATTCACACAAAAATGCTTCTTTGCAGTTAACATAAGTATGTCATAACATTTCTACTTTTAATTCCCTTTTTATCTATAATCTGTTTCCCAGGAAATCCAGTTACATAATATTTTATAATTAATTAATATAAATATTACATGGTGTTCTAATTTTTAATTGCCTATCTATCTGAGATTACATATTTTTATTTCTAATATTCTTCACCAAAGTATTTTTTAATTCAGTTTCTTACTTTTTATTTGTTTTAAAGAATTAGATCTTATCTTATGTATAAGATAATTTATAAAATCTAGATTATTAGATCTTATATATTAGGTATTTATTAGGTAATTCCACTTTGTTCTCTGGCTTTTTGGGTTGCACAGAAGTCTTGTTGACAACCTCTTTCTTTTGCTTGAATATTCATAGGATTTTAAAAAATATTAGCAGCCAAAAAATTTTATGAAGATTCATCTAGTTATAAGTCTTAGTTATTATTTTCACCTGTCACTCACTAAGCTCTTTTATTTTAAACTCATGAATTCTTTGGCCGAGGAAAATTTTCTTCTATTCTATCTTTAGATATTTGCTTTCATTCTGGGATCCCTATTACACAGAATATTCTCCCTCTCATCAATACTTTTGCCTCATCTTTTTTCTTTCCTTCTGAGTTCTTTGGAGACTACCTGGATTGTGCTCTAAATCTCTGACATTATTTTCTGCAATATCCAATGTGTTTCATTAAAACATTTCTTATTATAAATATTTAAATCCCTATCCCCAACCTTTTGGACTTATGGTAAAGTCCAGGTCTCAAATGAATCAGGCTGATAACAGTTTCTGCTTATAACTTTGGCTTTTTCTCATTCTGATATGTGAGGATTTTTTCTTTTGAGCTTGGCTATGGATTTATGAGGTGCTGAGATTAGTCTCTAGACTAGTTCTATCTGGCCCATATTGCTTTTATCCCATTTAGTGTAATCAAGGAAGGGATGTTCACATCTTGCTTCATGATCCTAATTAGAGATCCCAGCATTTTTGTTCTCTATTTGTTAACCTAAGAATAAGCATTACATCTCAGAATGTTTTACTTAAATTTACCTTCAGTAGGGTTTGCATTTGGAAGTCGTTTTTAAATACTGAATAAGCTTAGTTTCTCAATGGAAGATAAATTCCCCAATTATGCAGTGCAAGGACACTTCCTGCACGACATAAATAGCCCAAAACCCACACACTTCTTATGTGACATTGTTAAATTCCTTTGCCACAACAGTTTCTCAGGAGGTCAACTTAATCACTATAATTCTGGGTAGCTACTACTGTTATAAATAAAGACCTAATACAAGTTTAAATTCTTCAAGTCACATGTCCCTATGATTGACTATATCAGAGAACACAGATTTATCCAAGGCTCCAAGAATTATGGTAAGACCATGCCTAGATTGATGAAAAGGTTTGAATGCTTCAAGTTAACCATCTGAAAACAGGCATTATTTTATATAATCTAATTAATAATAATAGGTGCTTAAATCATTGCACTGCTTTAAAACAGAATGTTTGATCTCAATGGATCATTAATAGCCATTTAGTACAAATTTTATATTTTAGAGATGAGACTATTCAGGCCCAAAGGTTGGGGATTACTTGCTGGGGTCAATCATTCATCTAGTCTGGAGCTGTGAACTGAGATTCCTGCTTCATAGTTCAAGTACTGTTTCCTTTATTCTATGCTATAAAATATTATAGAAAAATTCTACATATTACTATTTGGTATCATGCAACATATTTATTTCTTTTCCACATAGCTTGAAGCAGTGTATTTGATGAAAAAAAAAATCCATATTTTAGCTGATCCAAGCTCACTGTAAAGCTAATAGAGAATCATAAGGGCCATTTGGAGGCCAAGAGAATTCTGTTGGGACCAAATACTAGACACTAATACTTACTAAAAGAATAGGAAATTTTGAAGCATGTAGCAGCTCAAAAATCCTGACACATGCTGCTGGGAAAAAATGGGATAAAATAATGTTACTCATCTTCAAGGTTGTCAGGTTGACAATCAGTGCTGTGATTCATCTCTGAGGCCTGCTAACTTGGCACTACCATGAAATAGATAAACGTAATCCAAGTGACTGTTTAAATCAGAACTGATTTGATTGTTCACTTGTGATAGATACCAGGGACCTAAAAAACCTTTGAACATCTCTTTAAATGAGAGAACTTTGAGGTGACAAAAATGCTTTGATTTTACTGTGTAGTTTTTATTATCATGAAGAGATAGATGATAGATGATACATAGATAGATGATAGATAGATAGATAGATAGATAGATAGATAAATGATAAATATTAGATATAGATAAATAGGTTATAGCACCTATGTTAGAGAGGGTTAAGTTTTCCAGTGAAATTCATTAGTTTATGAAATTATGTCCACATTTGGCACTGTAATTTTTTCTCTCTTCTGTGTTATGTTCCACAAATAAAAATAGCCAAATCATTTGAGAGAACCTACAACTTATAGACTGATGGAAATAACACAACTCACTTATATTGTAGAAGATATAATAAAAGCAGATTGAACCAACAGGAGAAAAAGCCTTTCGCAAAATTCTACACCATTAACAAACACTTTGCTGCTCTTTGAAATAGAAAGACATGATGGATAAAAATTTTCTTTTTTATTTGAGTATATGTTCAGGTAGTCCAAATGGATCCTCCTATTTAAATTAAAAAAAAAAAAAAAAAGACTTCAGGCTATTAGAGGGAACGTCCTTGACCACCTTATCAAAATCTTACCAATCCTGCCACTTTCTCTCCCCTTTATTCTGCTGCATTTTTTTCCATTGCTTGTTCAGCATCCAAAATACTACATATTTAATTGTTGGTTCATTATCTAGACTACAACAAAAATTGTTTGCTGCTCCCATATTACACTTTTATTCTACCATGGATTTGTTTTAATGCTATGAAATAGATTGCAAGATGCTTGCAGATATGAATCATAATTTATCGTGTGTTATCTTCTGTAAATTCTACTGTAACACTGCAAACATTAGGTGTTCAGCTAACATTTGTGGAAATGTTCATCAAGCAGTTGGAGACCTGTGCCTAGAAATGGGGGAGGAGTATAAAGTCAGACTTGGCTTTTTGAGGGTCATTTGAAGTATGCAATTATCCAGATAATTCAGACCTAGGAAATATTTTTTAATAAAAAAGGCACTTACCCAGAAGAAATTAACTACTTCATTGGTCTTCATTAATCTTGGTCTTATTATCATTCCCTGAATTTTCTCTCTGTAGATACAAATATTTCGATGATTTCAGAATATAAGTCATGCAGCAGTTCAGAACCAATTGCCAGAGGGCAATATTATATCAGGAATTGGAGAAGGAAGGGGAAGGAGAGCAACTGGGATTTTCTTGAGTAAATACAATATAGAATAATTCAACTGTGAAGAGCACATATGAGACCCCCAGTGCATCTACATTTAGGGAGAAAGGCAACTTTAAAGATGTGCCTTCATGTGGGAAAAACCCTTTTTATTTCAAATATACTCCCGGTAAGTGGCAGTTTTTATATGAAAATGGTGCCGCATTCGTAGCACATCACTTGTCTCATGTGACAAAAGCATGGAATGAATGTGCAAGTCATTTCTAAATGCTCTAAATTATTTGGAGACTCTACAGATTATATTATATAATATTTAGGGAAGTAAGTACTGCTTTAGTCAGTTGGCAGAAACAGTTCCAGTATAGCCTTTCCCTATCTTCACAAACACAAAACTTCTCAGATGAATTTTCAAGAGCTGATGGTAGCTAATACATGATGTTCATTGCTTTTGTTCTGTTTTTATTTTTTATTTCCTAGTAGTATGATTAAAAATGATTATGACACATGTCAGTTATACAAATTATTTTTATTTTGGTTCTATTTCAAAAGAATTTTTTTTAATTTGACCAAATAGTAAATAAATGAGCAAGCTTAAACTTCAGACTTCATAAATATTTAATTCCTTGGAAAATTAAAATTGTGTTTAGGAAATAAAAATTTGCAACAATTGAGGTATGCTCATTCTAATAATGCTTTTTCATTACTTATTTTTATAAGATCTGGTGGGTAAGAAACTTTCATTCCCTAGTGAGCAAATAACTTTCTATTTTCTTAGGATTTTTTTTTCTAAGGTTAACTATGCTTCAATGTAATTCATTTAATATGAACCCTCCCTTCCTCTCCAAGCTTATTTACTAGTGACCCTCACCACACATTCTCTTCTCTGGGACCACTGGCCTCCTTCTCTCCCATTTATGCCTCATACATTTCCACTTTAACCTCATGTCTCACGCCTTGCCTCCTCCTTCTGCTCTTTTTCTGCCTATCCAAATCCCGCCCTCCTCTTCAGTTCATACCCTAAATCCTGTATTATCAGATTTCTGCTTTGACTCACAGTGTTCTACCTGTCCTCTAAGATTATAGTAATTACCTTAAACTGCATTTTCTTTGATTTTAAAGTAAAATATATATACACAAAAATGCACAAACCATAATTATGTAGCTCAATTAATTTTCACAAGGTAAATATACCTTATAACCATTACCTAAATCAGGAAAGAGAATATTAACAGATCCTCAGAACTAGACTAAATCAGAGGGATCTAAAATAAAATACCTGCAATGGCCATGCTTTGTAAATGTAGTTAAATAAGAATTTATCTTTCAATAAAAGAAAATGGGAATCATAACAATGCATTATGAATATGGTTTATGCAAGAAAGATGATAAGGAATTCCAGTCCTGTTTTATACTAAAAACAATAATATAAGAAAGACCTAGATCCTACAGTTTAATACTAAAAGACTAATTAATATGAATCTCATTTTATAATTAATATGAATTTATATGGTTTCTGTTAAAATAAAATTTTAAGTCATCATTTTGAATATTTTACCACTTTTGACCTAATAAGTAGTGATAATGCCCAGCAATGATTATAGAAATGGGGGGAAATATGTTAAATTGGAGGAAAAATATGTAGAAAGTAATATTGGCAAGACTTGGTTCAATGCTAAGGTAAGAGAGAGAAAAGCTGAAAAATTTCAGTTTTCTGGCTTAGACACCTTAGTGGTATCAATAAAGATAGTATAGATGAAGAGGAAATTGGTGATGGAGAACAAATGATGTTTGTTAGTACATAATTTAAATTTGAGTTGTCTGTGGAACATCTGAATATAAGAATCTAGCTGATCTTTGGCCGGAGGGACTTGAAACTTGAGAAACTGCAAAGAAAGAATTTGAGGACAACAGCTATACTTGAAATCATAAATAGGTAAAGACCAACCAAGAAACATGTAAGCTTAAAGGGTAGTTTAAGGAAGAGCTATTGCCAAGGAGAAAGAAATAAAGTACAGTTCTCGTTATGCTCTATAGTTATACTCTATTAAGTCACCAAAAAACATTGCATTAGAGAATCTTAAACCATTGCTTATAGGGAAAGTACAGTTAGGTTCCTGCAAGCCTCTAATCACAATGTTTTTAACTAATAAATGCATAACTTTGTTTTATGTGTGTTTCTGCTTAAAGACACTTTATTTAATATAAATGGTTAATTCATTAATGTTGAATTCATGGCCACCAGCACTGTATCTCATACCTGAAAGAAGACGTTTTCTTCATAAGGCACATCACAGTCTTACTCTTGAAACATTAGATAGCTCTTCAGCATTACGTTTTGGGGCCATTTTAAGCAGGGAAATCATCAATGAAAAGCACAAAAATGCAAACATATATATGTGAGTGAGTATGTACGTATATGGCACTCAATTGACTGTAAAAAGAACATTTGTTTACAGTATGAGAGTTGAAACAACATAGTAGACAGCTGTCTTTTAAGACCTCAGCTGGCAACATGCACGTGGAGATCCTTAAATTTTTCACCACCCTGTGCATGTCTGTGGTTAACCGTGAAACTGCCATAAGTATGATTTGGGGGTTATAAATAAATTTTAGCAAATAGGCAAATTTGCAAATTCGGAATCTGCCGATAATGAGGATTAACTGTAGTTAGAAATGCATTAAGGCACCATGGTAAATTCATCAGTACTTAGACCATGTAAAGAAAGGAAGACAGTTTGCAGTGGATTGAAGAGCAAATATGTGGAGAACTGAAGTGGATAGAGTGGTTAAGGAATAACTTTAGAAAGTTTAAGGAGAAGGACTAGAAAACTGAAATCTTCTTAAAAATATAAAGAATGCATACCTTTTTCCAACCAGATCAGTGATACAGAGATTAAGCCAATTCTAACGTATGTGTTTTTTGTTTGTTTGTTTGTCTATTTGGGAAAGCAACCAGAAGAAAGTAGGCATTTTAAGGATTAAGAAATGTACCTGCTTAACAACTGTAAATACAGTATTTGTGATCGACTTTTATTAAAATAATTCAGCCTTCACGTAGGGCAACATCCTAGGAAGGAAGAAAGGAAGATTCCATTGGTACTATTATGATGCCTGTAAAAGACAACAGTGTTTGACACATTTTCCTTGTAAATGCTGAGCCTCTTACTACAGCGGCAGCATTAGCTGACTCAGTAGAGGAAAGTGGTCTCCAAATGAGTATAATTTTTTTTTGGGGGGGAGTGGTCAAAAAGTAATGTCTATCTCAACATAATTATAACCATAAGTGTTTCTAACATTTAAAAATACAAATAAAAAGCAAACTCTGAAGAGGTGTGCCTTCTAAAATTCTGTATCATGTTAGGAAAACTTTTTATTTTGAAAAATGATATATCCTTGATTTCTTCCTTTAAAGTACCACTAAACAAATTCTTTTACATAAACAATTTCAATAAAATGAAAAGAACAAAATTTGAATCCACAAGCGAAAGAGAATTTGCTACAAGAGAAGGCAGATGTTTTCAACTTTTTTTCTCACATAATCTCTAACTTATATTTTATGTGGGGAAAATCACATTTTATGAGAAAAACCCCTGTGAAACAGTTTATACAGTATTATTTATATTTTCCACCATTCCTATTACATTGTTGGCGGAAAAAAAAAAAAAAAAAAAAAAAAAACACTAAGTAGCCAGACTAAAAGGAGACATTTGAAAGCGACTGAAAGAAATTGAATGTGTAAACATAGTTTGACAATTTAGGTCAATATCAGGTTAAAAAAAAAAAAAAACTTTTCAGCATACAAAAGGTTGACCCATGAAGCTCTCAGTATAATAAATATGTCATAGAGAGTAATAAGAATGGTTGAGTGTGGGGTTCCACTTTGAGCATGACTAAGTTCCTCCCAGATTGACACCCAGCTGTCCTCTCTCCCAGATAAGAACTATAAACTCTGATAAAACTATAAAATTCCACTACCTAAATGCGCTGAAGAGCCAACAACCATATAAAAGAAGGGACCTGCCCAGGGTGAGTTCTCCCTCCCCCTTATTTTCAGCATTTAACCTGTAAGTAGGGTGCAGTTATCATTGTGTGGGGCAGCTAAAATTTCAAAACAAAGCTGGCAGTTTTTCTAGCCTAAGAAAACAGAGGACAGAGTTTAGGGCAACCATAGTCATTGGAAAGTGAGTGGTATCTTGGAGAAGCCAAAAGAATTAAGCCCCAAATTTTATGTATAAACCCTGCCCAAATCTTTAGCTAAGCCATTAAGCATGCGCATGCAGGACAGAGTCAAAATAACCCAAGTAAGGACAAAAGAACTAAATATACATTTGAGTTTTCTGCAAGACAGAGTTTGTGGTTTGAGCCCCAACAACTTAACTTTCTGCTAAAACAAAAATATCAACACTCTTCAGAAAAATAATAGGAACCAGGGTGTCCACATCTACATTCCCAATGCACAAGATATGATCCAAAATTACTTAATATATGAAGAGCCAGAAAAATATGATCCCTTATCAAGAGAAAATACTATCAACAAAGATAATCCAGATATGTATCAGATGTTGGAATTAATAGATAATGATTTTAAATAACAGACCAGCAGCTATTATAACTGTGTTTAAGGATGTAAAGAAAATATGTTCACAACAAATAAAAAAAAATAGAAATTCTAAGCAGAGAAATAGAAACTATAAAAAAAGGCAGAAATGTAAACTCTAGAACTGAAAATATATCTGAAATAAATATTTACTGAATGTGCTTAAAGAAGAATGGAGATGACGGAAGAGTCAGTGAACTTGAAAATAAATCAACAGAAATTATCTAATCTGAAAAAAAATAAAGAATGGGTAAATATGGCAGAGACCAGGTAGTTATTTATCAAGCTCATTTCTTTTTCTTCTCAACCTGATGCTAGACTGTATTTCCCAGCTCCCATGCCTTTGAGTGTAAACATATGACTGTGTGTGTCCTCGCTGATATAATACAGGTGGAAGTGAGGTCCATTGCTTCCAGCGATGAACCATGTAAACATTTTATATCTTTTCCCACATTCTTTCTTCAACAATCTGCCAGTTGAAGGCAAATATCTAGGGCGATCCCAGGAGCTATGTACTGGAGGTGGCACAACCTCCATTTCTGAATGT
The DNA here is from genome assembly GCF_014176215.1 of Rousettus aegyptiacus. Lineage (NCBI taxonomy): Eukaryota > Metazoa > Chordata > Mammalia > Chiroptera > Pteropodidae > Rousettus > Rousettus aegyptiacus. The sequence continues at coordinate 37,932,733 of NW_023416306.1, read as the reverse complement.
TAGTGAAGCAAGGCCATCTTCTCCAACACAGCCACATTAGCAAGAAATAAATTTCTATGGTGCTGTGGTTCTTAGATATTTGGGTTGGCTTTTTTTTCAACACATATTGTTACCATACTAAAACTAATTGTTATGACCTTCGATGTCATTTTTCATATAATGATTTCATACTTTGTCTTCAACATCCTTCCAGTCCAGTCTTTCTTTATGTTAAAAATGAAAACAACTTCTGAATAATTATTCTTCTATGACTAATAATTCCTTCCCAGATTAATCATAAATAATAATATTTAATTAAAAACATTTGAATAGATTTTATAATTTAAAATTTCTTTTGCCAAACCTACTCATTTGATATTAACAATAATCCCTTGATATAAACAGGGAAGTTATTAGTTTCTGCATTTTCTAGAATGCAAAAAAAAGAAGGCAGGAAGGAAAGAAGGAAGGAAAGGAAGGAAGGAAGGAAGGAAGGAAGGAAGGAAGGAGGGAGGGAAGGAAAGAACAAAGGAACGAAGGAAAGAGGGGAAGAAGGAAGGAAGAAAACAATAGAAACTTAGAGAAATCTAACTAGCTGGATGAAAATGATATAGTTTCTATATGGCATGGACAGAACTCTCATACAGATCTGCCTAGTAGCTGCTGAAGGATGACTTTGCCCACTGAGACATTATATGTTTCATCTAAAAGTGAAATTCAAACTCCAGCTTCATTGTAGCCTCTCCTCTTTAGAAGCTGCACATCTTATGGAGTAGTTTTCTTTTAATTAGTTTTCTTCGGGGCGCCTGCCCTTTCCATACCAATAAGCTAGTTTGAAAAGTTGAAAATCTTCATAGAGAAGGTTCACAGAGCACCAAGTGTCTGGTGGGAATGCCTTGTTGCCCGAATCGACAGATTTCAGATGCTCAGTTTGAACTGCACACAAGCCAGTACTCTTGTTCTATGATCTTCTCCAAGACACCTTCCGTCACCTCCTGAGCAAGTGCTCTCACAAAAGTGATCCTTATGATTTTAGATGTGTGAGGATTTTTTATTGACAATGATCCTTGTCGGTGTTAGTCTGGTTAAAACCTACTCTTCATCTATTTGCTTGTTGAATTGGGAGGGGGTAGCAAAGAGGGGTTAGACTTGTTGTTTTATTGTTTTTATTTCATAGTAAGAAGAGGTATAACCTTGCTGAGAGGGTGACAAATTCAGTTATAGTCAACCAGTACTTGACAGGTTTTATCAGAAAACCAAACAAGGAAAGAGTATGTATGCCTGCTACCAGCTGTCACAGTATTGAACAATGAATGTTTGATGAAGCCGACCTGCAAATACACACATCTCTGTGGATGTCGGCTTTAAGTAGCAACTAGCTGACAAAATTAACAAGAAAAGGCCTTGGTAGAGGATATCAAAAGAAAAGAAAATAAAGCCAAAAAAGGAAACCCGAAAATCTCTTGGTTCCCTTATTTGTTTAGGTGTGTATTGAAAGAGACTCCATGCAAGGGGGAATTTAAAATGCAGTTACAATTTTGTTAAGATAAATGCACGGTCCTCATCTCAGCCTGTATTGAAAATACAGTTTGGATAAGTGTCAGATTTTCCAAATTAGTCGTGCTTTGAAAAACAAAAGCTGTTCTGCAGGAAATCTGAGGGTATGGCTGTGCATCTGAAGTAGCTCCTGGCTTCTTGCTGACAGGACAGGCGATGAAGAGGTAGCCTGTGAGGCACAGATGAAGGCACTCACCCAATTGCCCTACATTACACACACTAGCCCCAGATTTGGTTACTCTGTTCAAAATTAATTTTTCCTGAAGCCTGAAGAGGAAAAAAAATTCTCCTTGAGCCAACAAGAAGACTTCTAGCTAAAATTTCTTTTTACCCCAACCTCTCCCTTCTCATCAAAATGAGTAGCATAGCTTACCTTTAAGAGAAAATGTCACCTGATGATTTTAAGCTCCTGTACAGTACACTCAATACCTCTCAGAAGCTTATGAAAGTACTTCAAATTAGAGAATAATCAAGTTGTTATTTATTATGTAATAATCAAAATATTATTAAAATGATATTTCAGGTAAACCAAAAATACTTTCCCCACTTTACTTATTCCCTCCTAAGTCCTTTCATTGTACAATTTTGGTACAGTCCTCACTTAATGTCACAGGTAGATGGGTCCTTGGAAACTGTGACTTTAAGCAAAACCACGTATAATGAAACCAATTGTACCATAGACTAATTGATATAAATAAGAGTTAAGTTCCTATGACATATTTCTGATCACAAAAGCCTTGCCAAACTTCTAAGACCCAAAACACTTCTAATATTAAACATTGAAATATATGTGAGCTACACATATATTTAAGAAAAATGAATAAAAACAAGTAAGATAATGACTTCCTAGCCTACTTATTCCAGTTCAAGGTCACAGCGGGTGGAAGCGTTTCCCAGAAGCTCAGTATATACAAAGCAGAAAAGCACTCTGGACAGGGAGCCCTCCCATCACAGGGCCACGCACATACACACCCACAGCCACTCAGATTGGGAGAAGGTAGACACACCTGTTCACCTCACAGGCACACCTTTGGGATGTGAAAAGAAACTAGAGTGCCAGGAGAAAACCCACACAAACCTGAAGAGAATATGTGAACTACACATGGAAGATGGCCCCAGCTAGGGATCATTTTTTTTTCTCTCTCTCATCAACGTTTTAACAAATGGACATTGAATGAAATGCTATTCAAATACTTTCTGTACTTCTATTACTAAGCCCAAGTTGCATCTTGACTTGCATTACTTTTGTACATTTAATTGTGGGTTCCCTGGTGGCTAGAATCTGATCTTATTTAATCTCGATTCCTCTCCAACTCTAGCCACTGCTTATAGGTCTCAGTGAGTGATGATGGAATTGAATATAAATCCCGAAATGTTAAAGAGATTCAATTGAACCAGACTGTGGCTATCTCAGACAGAATCCTATAGCCCCTACATTATTACTCATATTTTTTAGTTCTTCCTTGGTAAATCAGAAGAGTAAATCTACTAACTATGAAAGAAAGCCATAAAAGGTTATATCCTATGATTTTCATTCAGCCAACTGAAGTAAGCAGAAAACGTGGGAAGGAAATTTCACATCCATATCCCCAGATAGAGGCTTTAATAAAATGTAATATACCGTAATTGAACTATCTTTCGACCCAATAATGAATTTTCACATGTGCATTTTCTTCGTGAACTTTCATTCTGCTTGTACATTTTTGAGCTCTTCTCGTGATAGCATCTAGTATTTTATGGCGAATAGAGTGGTGTTATAAATATAAATTATGTGTTCTGTCAATCTGAAAAAGCCACAAATATTATCTATAGGGGTTTCTCACTTCTTATCTCTGTCTCTCCAAATTTTTCCAATCCATTTAAAGTTAAAGAATTTTGAAGATTTTGTTTAAAATCAGTTTTATTATTTATCTATTACTCTCAGATTGGGGAATAGGTTTAATATTGGTAATAGAGATACGAAGATGAAAAATGTCTATGATGGATTCTATAAGTAAGAAATGTCCGTGAAACTAAATTACCCTTTAGGCTGCACAGAGGTGGGTCTCACATGTACCTGAAAGGGTAAAAATTGGCAATAGGTTGATATTTGCTATTAAAAATGTGAAGGAGGGAGAGATTGGAGGAAATAAATGCATTTATATAAATAAATTTTAGGGTACAAAATTGAACAAAGAGAATGATGACAAAAACATACTCAGAGGAGATTAGAGAGAAGAGACAGGTATGGATTAAACTCATAACAGCTGTTGTGTAGAAATGAAACTGCCAGTTAACCTTTTATTAGTACTTCAGAATAGGAAAAAGGGCCTTCTAAGAAACCTGACAACTATGTTTAGTTTAACAACTGAGACACAATTTAGATATTCTTATTGACAATGTCAGAAACAAACTTAAGGGACAGTTCAGGTGGCTCACCACTATCCAGACCTCCAGAAGGATTTGGAGAAGGATGAAGAGGAGAAACAGCAGTAAATATATATATATACACACACACACATACAGAGTACCTGGTCAAATTCAGTTATACTGATTGTGGGTATGTGTATCCTTTAACCTAGAAATGGAGAAAAACTAAATTTGAATCCTGAATTTCATCTTCCTCTGCTTCCTGGGTGTCTATAGCTGTATTATAAATTCTCACTACATTTCTGTGAACTAGATATAATGTATACATGTAGCAAACTCTTAACAAATTTCCTTGCTGAGCCAGAGATTCAATTACACATGCAGTCTACTCCTATCCCCAGAACTTTGGACTTAATGAGGACGTCCTGGGCTCTCATAATATTATCAGGGTAGTTAGCCCAAACAATCCAGCAGCCTCCCTTTTGGGTGCATATGCAGAGGAAATGAAAACTCGGTATCAAACAGATATCCGCACACTCGTATTTATTGCAGCGTTATTCACAATAGCCAAAGTATCAAAACAATGTAAGTGCCTATCAATGGACCAATAGATAGAGAAGATGTGGGGTACACACACACACACACACACACACACACGTACATACATACAATGGAATGTTATTCGGCCATAGAGAAGAAAAAAAAATCCTGCCACTAGCAAAAACATAGATCTTGAGGTCATTATGTAAGTGAAATAAGCCAGAGAAATACAAATAGTGCATAATATCACTTATGGATAGACTCTAGAAAAAGTCAACCTCACAGAAACAATGAGTAGAAAAGTGGTTGCCAGGGCCTGGGGGTGGGGGAACTAGGGAGAGGCTAGCAAAAGTTACAAACTTCAGCTGTATGATGAAGAAAGTCTAACCTCTAATGTATAACATGGTAACTACTGTTGATAATACTGTATTACATAATTGAGTATTACTAAAAGTGTAGAACTTAAATATTCTCACAAAAAAAAGATAAATATCTGAGGTGATAGATGTGGGGAGAATCCTTTCTATACACACACAAACACATACACATATATGTATATATATGTATATATATATAAATTGTCACAATGTACACTTTAATATCTTATAATTTTATTTGTCCATTATACCTCAATAAAGCTGAAAACAATATCAGTGTAGTCAGAAGGCATTAGAAACCAGTGGGGAACTGAAATATAAAGGAATAAAATGAGTTTCTCAAAATTTAATAGAGAATCAGTGGCCAAAGAAGAGGATTCATTTTTCTGGCAGGAAGTTGGCATTCATTTTAAAAAATTTATTGAACCCATAAATAAAGTATGCAAAGAATAGTTCATCAACATATGTGTATGCATATATTTTTTTTCTACTTTTCTTCTCGAGCTGGAAGAAAGGGCATTGGGAAAATATGACTGATTTCTGTGTGTTAAGACAGAAAGTGGTCTCCTTGGTAATAGGATTTAAAAAACGCCAGGAAGACTACATCCCCTAAATTCCTCCTTCAAATGCCACCTCATCTGAAATTCTACCACTAGAAATCTACCTCATAAGACTAGACAGAAAATCAGTCATTCTTACTGATTGGTGAGAATACATGTGACTTTTCTCCTTTATATGCTTTTAAAAATTTTTTTGATTCCCTGTGTTGATTTAACCATTAAAAAAAATATATGATAAAAAAAATGGTTCTTGAGAAGAGTAACTGTACCAAATAACTCTGCAGTCCCGAAAATTTCTGGTACAGTGATAAACATCTAATTGACACATAAATATGTGCATTGGACAAATATATCTGTCTCTTTAGTTTGGTACATTATCTCCAGGAATTGTTGGGTCAAATTCCTTAAGGTAATACATGACACATTTCCAGCATTTTTCAGACTTTGGTAGATGTCTGAGCCATCTGGCTCCCAATCCTACTGACAGGCATAGTGTTTGCATCTTAAGGGTGAGCAGGAGTCTGCAGGGGCTACTGAGAGGAAGGTGGGAAGGAGAAACCCACTAAGACCACTCTGCTGTTACTAGAGTGTTGCCACAGAACCACGAAAGAGTGGTTCTCAGACTACTTCCAAAGAATCATGGGGTTCAATGTTGAATTATCTAGGACCATTAGAAAAGGGAGGGGACAGGCATCGCTAGCAGCTGCTAGGCCTCTCGCCTCCACTTCAATTAAAGCAGTTTAGTTTCAGTCAATGAAAATATACCTCAGATAATATTTCACTTCAAGAAAGATTTGCACTGCTGACAGGATTGAAGGGGCGGTGGGGGAGAGGGGAGAGAGAGAGACAGAGACAGAGACAGAGAGAGAGAGAGACAGAGAGAGAGAGAGAGAGAGAGAGAGAGAGAGAGAGAGAGAGAGAGAGAGAGAGAGAGAGAGAGAGAGAGAGAGAGAGAGAGAGAGAGAGAGAAGCAAAGAAAAACTTCACTGGTTTGTAGTCCTGGTCCTGAAGAAAATTTCCATTCCTAAATGCACATCATTTCAAAGACTAAATAAGGGAAAGAGCTGTCTACTTTGCGAACTGATAACAAAAAATCTCTGCTCCATTATGCAAGTCTAGAGAAAAGAATGGTTTATAAACATTGGTTTTTCAGTCCATCAGGGCGCCAGGACCCAGCGTTGCCAAGAGACACCTCCAGCTCTGAAATGAAACAAGAAGGCCTATGTTTGCATTAACATTCCCATTTGATTCTCTGTTTGATTAAAATGAAGGAGAGAGAAGAATCAACCTGCCCTGTGTCCTGATTGGAAAGGACATCACTCAAAGAGAAGCTGTGCACACAGTCCCCAACAGAGGCAAAGAGCAGGAATTTTATGCCTCAAATCCCCCTCCCTCACACTGCTCCATCCCACAGCTCCAGTGGCCCTTACCACCCCATCATTATAACCTGATATTAAGAAAGGGACCGATAAACCTCTCAGCCAGTGCAAAAGATGTCTGAGAAAGCTGTACAGAGCACCGAAAACAGGATAGGTTTTAAAGTCTGGCAGGGATATAGCTGGAAAAAGTAGTTTGTCTTTAGAGGAAATTGAACAAGAAGGTCTCGTTTGCCACCTTTTAACTTCATCTGCCATATATTTAATTATTTTCATGAAGAGAGAACAAGAGCGTGAGTGCTGTAGCTGAGTGCCTCAAAGAACGTGAGGATACTGTTTTTACATGCCCGCTCAATCCCTGCCCTTTTGAGGAAAAAAGATCAGAAGAAGTATATGCAAGCAGAAGTATTATGTATCACTGATTTAAGGCAAATGTTCTTAACACTACCCCCGTGTGTGACAGTCATATGGATGAGTTGCAATTGCTTGGGGGAGGGGAGGTGACTACGTGCAGTGATATCTCTAATAAGAGCTAAAGCACCAAAATTTATGGTTAATTTGTTTGTTATGGATTCAACAAAATTCAAAGTCATTCCTATAGTAACATCGGTCTTCCTTATCTGTATCTCAGCTTTCTAGAGTGAGAGTGAAATAGTGACCATATAAGTAACCAGGAAGTTGTGGAAAAGAGCACCCCACCCCACCTCTACTCAGTTACCCATGCAAGAACCATTGTGGGGAGCTACTTAAGATGTACTGCCAGTATGTGTTCACTTACTTCTCTGAACTTCCTATCAAAATTTCAGTATAAGTGTGTGTTACGCCTATAAACATCTAGTGTGTCATGGATTGAAAGAGCTGAGGATCTCTGATCAATACGAAAATGTATTTTTCTTGATTTTACCACATCAATTCCTAAACTGAAGAGCTTCTAGTCATTCCTGGGGAGATTTTTAAGTAGCTTAAAAGGGTAAAGCACTTGGAACAGTGCCTGATTCTATATGTGTTAGTAGGTGCTGTTGTGTCCTTAATAAGATTAGGCCCTAAGTTTAGAAGATACTGATAAGATAAGACTTGTTTCTTTCCCAGATTTGTTGCGATATGAAAGAAATACCTTTGCACTCTCTAATCTCTGTTTAAAAAGCACTAAAAAGCAGTAAACCAGAATCAGGAGGAAATTATTAACAAATGGACTGCCCTTTTATCTCTTCTCTAAATTAGTCTGTCACTGGTTCCAGTCTTCCTTCATTATGACTTTCTTCTTTTTCCTCAGATCTCTTGAGGTTTCTTCTTCCTTACACCTTCTTAATTCACCTCTACAAACATTTGTTAGCAACCTACATACACCAGAAAATTGTGCTAAATAAACTCAAACACATAGACACTCCTTCTCAAACTATTCTTCTACCTCATTTTAAAATCTTGTTCCATTGCATTTTGTGTTATTCAGCTGTAATACCTACTTCTCTTCTTTCTTCAATTCTCCTATCCCTTCAAAGCCACCTAGAAAACTCACAGCCATAGCCCACATTTAGCGAAGATTTGAACTCATAATCTTCCTCTTCATCCTCAGTTCCTCTCAAAACCCAGTGCGTCTTCAGTTTTCCAAAGCACAATCTATTTTTTTTTATTAAGTTTATTGGAGTAACATGGGTTAATACAATTATATAATTTTCAGGTGTACATTATAGTTTGACATCTATATATTATATTGGGTGATTACCACGCAAAGTCCAGTTTCCTTTAGCTACCATATATTTGATCCCCTCTACCCACTATGCCCTCCCCTTACTCCCTTATATTTGATTCCCTTTACCCTGTATACCTCTCCCCTCCTCCCCTACCCCCAACCCACTGGTAACCACTAGTCAATTATCCATGTCCCTAAGTCTCTGTTAACACAACCTAGTTTTTAACAAGCTAATATCTCCTCTCTTCCTTGACTTCCTCAGTTTCAATAAGCTTCATTTTTACTCGAGCCATTCACCCCCACTTTAGTCACCAACATCCATGACCACAGCTTGGACCTTGTCATTATCAAGACAGTTCTACAACAGAAATTACTATCTCAAATATCCTACCTCTGACCACCACCTCCTATCTTTCCAGCCTTTATGCTCACCAGATTTTCAGAACTTACAGAGATTTACAGTATTTGGATCCCACCCACCCACCCTTTTCCCCCTCATGTTCTCTATCTACACTTCCATCCCTCTCCAGCCCAATATCCACAGTCCATTGCCTCCACGATACTCTGAATAGTCCAATTCTTCATGTATTTTTGGCCTCCGAATACATGGGATTAAGCACCCACTTGGGAACACCTAGCAAAATACTATTTCCTTCCACCAATGCTCACTTCCTCAGCACAAACGAAGAGACTAACTAAGGAAATGGACTTTGGAGTCAGCCACATCTGGGTTGAAATCTCATTGTCCATTACCTATCTATGTGATCTGTGCCTAATCACATATTTACTCCATGCTTTCATTTCCTTACCTCTAAATTGAGTGTAGCTATAACAACATCTACCTCACAGATTCAGTGAGGCTTCTATAAAATATTAGTAATAAAATGCTTAACACTGTGTCTTCTGTTATTGTTCATATTATTTCTCCCTTTATTCCAAGGTTTCCTTTGATGTTTATTCTAACCAAAGCTCACTAAGATAAAAATCAGTGGGGAGAAGACCCCACATAGACTGTGACTGCAGAGATTGCCCCATCAGAAGGGAACATTACTTTGATAATACCTAGCTCATCATTTTTGAAGGAACTAACGTATACAATCTCCCTTCAGGCTCTGGTTCCACACCTACTAAGAGGTGTGGAAAAGATATGATTTAGCTGAGCATGAACAAAATTTGAGGATGCTTCATGGCATTTAATTACTTCAATGCATGTCAGAACTTGCATGGTCATGAGATAAAGAAGAAAGCTAATGCTGTGAGGAAATCTAGCAGACTTACATTTTATTTTGTTCATCATTAAAAGATAAGGTAGTTAAGTGGTTTTTTCTTTTTTCCTTTTTTTTTGGCAGTTCACAGAGTTCTCTTTTTGATTGCTCAGAAGCAGGTGACCTCAGAAATAAATAGATTATAAAGCTGCCTACCGTAATTTCACAGAGGTTTCTACTATTCTCCCTTCATCATGTCTGAAATTCTATTGTTTGAGCTTGTTTGGGGGTCTTTATTAAAACATAGATGAAAACACAAACAAAAAAATGTAAATATCCATTAGAGGAATAAATACCTTAAACTGTAATCAGTCTTTTGTACTTTAGGATTAATAAATATTAGAATCTAATCTGAGAATATGTTTTGATAAAACAGGCCAGGGAGAGGAAACACCAGGTCACTAAATTCCTGAAAGTTTGAGGGTGAAAGCCTCTCAAGGGACAGGGGATTTTAACCCAGGAAGAGACTGCGTGCAATAAACATTCACTTCGCACACTTCTGCCCTGTACTTAGCAGCAGGCCTACTTAGAAACAACAGATGGAACATTTTTTAACAAATGTGACATGCTTAATCTCAGCCTCAAGGTGCATCACTTTAAAAATGCTGAGGAAAAGTTCCTGAAGCATTTTGAGTCCCTGGAGAAAAAAATTTTTAATAGATAGATATAGAGATTTTTCCATTTTTAAAATAGATTTTATTTTTTCATGTGCTAGCAATTCAATAACTAATATTTTGTATAGTATTAATACTCAGGCAGTTGATTTATTTAGATTACAAACTTTACAATGAAAATCTCAACAATACTCTTCTGCTAACGTTTATCAAATGAAGGCATTATCTATCTGAGGTCAAGGCTCATTATACTGCACAATAGAGTTATTGCCAAATCAGAATCAAAACATTTCTGACATTTAGATGTCCTAGTATTTCATGTGCATATCATATAACTCTTTATACGTGAGTCTAAATATCTTTCAATACAGGGTTCTTCTTCAAAAAGACTCAAGTGGTACCCATAAAAGTGGCACGTTTGGTGGGAAGAAGGCCAAATTTAAAATTAAATGGTTTGTATGCATTTTTCCCTCACTCGTGGAGCAGATTTCATGTATCTGTGTTTCACTTTCCTCTCTATGAAACGACATACTAATAATAGTTACCTGTGAGATACTGTGCTGTGAGAACTAAACAAGACAATGCCTGTGTCTGTGCTTTGTAAACTCAAGTACTCTGCCTTTTTTTTTAGTTTATGAATGTTTTATACATTATGTAAAGGCATAAAAATCACAGGTCTCTATATACAGTTATAAAACTTGGTCACTAAATTCTCCATGTAAAAAACGTAATCTCTACATGTAAAAACAAACAAACAAAAAACATGGTCACACAACTATGTCCATGTTTAAATACAGCCATTAAATAATTCCCTATGCATATATATAAAAAATGAATACAACCAAAAGTTGAGATTAAAGAAATATTCTACTTCAGCGCCCTGGACCGTGGAGCTTATCACTGGATGATTCACTGTGATAAGGTCGACTACAGTCTCTAAAAGCTTATGTACACTATAGAATGTACAGTGCACTTACATAATGACACATGTAGGAGTTCAAATGCTGCCTCTTCAGAGGGAACTTTCCTATTACCCATTCTAAAGAACTGCTAACCCACTAATCTCTCTCCGTTGCCTTTGTAACACTTATTATTGAATGGAAATATTTTGTTTATTTTTTTAATTGTGCAATATATGTCCCTATAATCTCCACTATCCCCATCCACACAAAAATGCACAAAATATGAAAGTAATTTCCTAAAGGGTAGAGATTTACTTGTTAATGATTATATTTGCAGTACCTGGAAGAGTGCATGGAATAATGTTCAATAAATAAACAACAAATAAATAAACATTGAACAATTATCTATGTGAAGAATATTTTTCAATTAGCCACATGAAAACGATAATCTCTACAAGTAACACAAGTTACAAGTTTATCTCAGTCAGGTCTGTTGACATCATGAATTATGTCTTTCTTCTAGACTTTGAAAGTACTGGATCAATGACTCTACTTCTGACCCCGATTTCTCCCTGACAATCCAGGCATCGGGTCTTGAAGTATTGAGGCCATTTCCCCTGAGCTGTGGAAGGATGAGCTAACAGATTGTGAACTGCCAAAAATCTCCTTCCAGCTCAGAACACTGTCAGTGACAGTAATGTTGACAGTTTTCACTTCAGAAAATATAGGTATAATGTGATTTCAGTTATTCATCTCCTCAAGTTGATGGGTGGAAATCCGAGCACTGTTTTTAGACATTTGGTGAGGAATTTGTAGTCATTCATTTTTTCCTCCTCCTGACAAAGCTGCCATCACACTATCGCATCGTAAGAATCTTTCGGTACATAAAGAACAAACAAGTTTTTGTTAGCTTACTTCTGGACTGGCTTCAGTATATGTAAGTATCAAGAATTCATGTTCAATTACTTACACTCACTCCTATTATTTCTTCAGATTTGTGGTTATGAAAGCACCTTTCTTCATTCCTTTCTGTGCATTCCTTTCACCGCTAAAAGATTTGACAATCTTTTCAAAACACTATACCTGGTCCTACCATTTTTCTATGGGATACCAGAACTCTTAAGACACTGTTAGCAGCTTGATGATCAAACAGTAACTCACCCTAAAATAACTTAAGACAAAATATAACAGGTGATCTATAAACAGTGGATCCCCCTTTCCTTTTAGGGTGAGGAGATAAGAGTAAAGATAAGGTGTGGATATTTATGTTATATGAACAAAATAAAGACACTGTTTTGGTTTGTAAGGATAATATTAGTGGACAGTTTTGCTAATAAGTTATTGAGAGAATTCTCTCAGGTGTCAGAAAGTTGGACTTGGTGGAAGTGACTTTCATCTCATCATTGATGCAAGTTATGTATATACTATTTCTTGGGCAATAATATAAAAGTTGATGTATGTGATGGTGAATTTTATGTGTCAATTTGACAGGACTACAGGATGCCCAGATATTTGGTTAAACATTATTTCAGGTGTTATTGTGAGGGAGTTTCTGGATGAAATTATCATTTGAATTAGTAGCCTGAATGAAATGGATTGCCTTTCCCATGTGGGTGGCCATCAGCCAATCTGTTGATGGCTTGAATGAAACAAAAAAGCAGAGAAAGGGAGAATTTGCTCTCTTTAGCCAGCTGTTTTTGAGCTGGACTATCACTGTTTTTCTGCATGCAGACTTAGACTTACAATACCAGCTGTACTGGGGGGACTAGAACGGAACCACTGGCTCTCCTGGGCCTCCAGCATGTAGATAGCAGATCAAGGGACTTCTCTGCTTCCATAATTGCATATGCCAATTTCTTATAATAAATCTATCTATCTATCTATCTATCTATCTATCTATCTATCATCTATCATCTATTTATCCATCCATCCAGCTGTCTTGTTATTGAAAGAGAGAGAAAGAGCACTGAAGAGATTTTCTATTGACTCTGTTTCCCTGGAGAACCCCGACTAATATGGTGCATATAAGGTCCTTGAAGTACCCACAGTCTAAAAATAATTACATTCACAATCATGTGTCTTTAAAAGAGTTCCTTGTAGCCTACAACACAATCTTTAATTCCAATTTTTTAAATAGCTGAGTAAAGTTAGTAGTTTTACTTTTTGCCTCTTCAAAATCACCTAACAGCAACAAAAATATTAACAAAATTCAAAATAAAGCAACTAGAATATTAACAAAACAAAAACTCAAGCTCATCCTTGCCAAATTTTGGAGGCATTCATAACCCAAAATCACATATTCAAGGAAAAGTTAATGAATGCATTGAAGTTCCAAGAGGGGTGCCACAGGAAAAAGATGCTTATGCTTACATGTTTCAGAGACAACCTCAAGAAACAGGTCTCTAAAATCACTGGCCAAAACAAAGATAAAACCAAACTCCTCTGTCTGACAATTAGCTGACAATAACTTTCCTGGAGCAAAAGTAGCAATAAGTCTCAAGAAACACACTAGCCAGTCATATTTGCAGGACATGTTTCGTTTGCGAGGATAGAGGGGGAAAAAATAGCATTGGCACTAGTTCTACAGTGTAAAACCTGGTTAGGAAAAGTAAAGGCTAAAAGAAATTGCTTCTCTCACAGCACCCTATTCCTTTAAATGGCTTTCTTGTGGCCTAGAACATGATCTCTGTTCTTCCCATCGCATGAAACTCCAGTTAACACACCTTACTCAACAATAAGTAATAACCAAAAATGAGCAAGCACAGGAATTGTTCAAATATACTGTGAGGAGAAAATGAAGATAATAATGGAAAAAAGAAATAGTAAATAAATGAAACACAAGATGCAGATACCGCTGTGAATACATGAAAATTTTGACTGAACAGATTAACAGAATTTTTTTTCAAAACTATATACAACATGAGAATATAAAGGATATATACTAAAATTGGAGAAGGTATAGCTAGAGAGCAAAAAATAAAACATGAACAGGCAGAACTCAAGAAATTTTATTAAAAATTACATAAAAGTAAACTAAGTTACATAAAACTAAGTTACATAAAAGTGAACTAAGTATATATGAGAATAGACATTTCTGAAAACGCATTAAGAATTATAGGGTCTAATATTTTAAAAAGACATATTAAATAATGTAGAAATGAACAAAAGATTAAAGGAAATTATGGATATGAAACTAAAAGTTTTTGTTATTCCTATTACCAATGTAAATTTTAGATGTGTTAGGCATTTATAGTGAAAAATGAAAAAGAAAGCCCTAGAAATAAACATGGAAAAACTATTTTAAATAATATCAAAGTGAGCAGCATTTCTAAGTATATGCAAAATCCTGAACCTATAAAAGAAAAAAATGACAATAACTTAACTATATAAAACTCAGAAATTTCTGTATGGCAAAAAAAAAGTTTTTATAAAGTTCAAAGAAATGACAAATGCTATTAAAAAGTCAAAAGTTAAAAAGAAAACAAATAAAAAGATCTAATATCCTCATTTTGTAAGGAATATCTACAATCCAATAGAAAATGGGAAAAGGATTCAAAAGCACAGATCGCAAAAAAATAAAGAAATACCAACGACTCTTAAAGATATAAAACAATGCTTAACCTCACTCAAAAATAAATGTTAAGATACAGTTTTTTTCAGTATGGTCAAATATCAAACAGTTTGGTAAAACACCGTGATGGTAAGAGTATTTGAAACAGACATTCTCAGATATCAAAGATTAATAAAATCTTTGTGAAGAACAATTTATCAAGATCTATCAGAATCTAAAATACAAATATCTTTAATTCCAACAAATACATCTAGAGAGTTCTCTTATTAATATACATCACATGGTTAAGATAAAGTATTTGCAAAGTTATTGTAGAATTGTTTCAAGGTTAAAGGATTATAAATAACTAGATGTGCATCTATAGGCAACTTTTTAAATAAATTATGGTATTTTTTTCCAGTGAAATATTATATGGCTCTAAAAGCAATGAGATGGATCTATACATACTGATTAGAATGATCTACAAGTTGTAGTCTTAGGTTAAAAAAAAAAGTGCACTAGAATTTAAAGTGTGTTGCCGTTTATAAGAATATGTGTTTGTTCATAGAATGTCTTTGAAAGATCACACTGAAAACAGGGAAGATATTTACTTCTGGGAACCAAAGTGACAAGAGGACAGGAGTAAGAAGTATGTTCGGTTTCCAATGCCTTTGGATTGTGTTTAATAGATATGTGTCACCTATTCAAAAATAATAAAATAATTCTAAAGAAAACGAATTCAAAAAACAAAATGCACAAAATAGAAAATATAAGATACACATAATTTAATTGATTTTGCTTTTATTTTAATTCCATTATAGAATTTCAAAGGGGAATTTTTAAAGGCTTGAAATACTGTTCTTAATTTGGCCAGTATCCTGTGGTTCCCCAAAGCTGTGTACTGAAGGAAAAGAAGACATGAATGACACAGTTATGGTCCTTGGCAACACACAGAGGAACTGAACTTTGCAGGGACTGACAAGTTGGGGACTGTTAGAAACGGTTTTGAATGCTTGCTCATGAAATTTTGGAAAATAGAAGGAAAAACTGGTCTTCTGGTAGATACTTCAAGATACACTTCTAAAATTTACCATGAGATTTGTGGTCTCATAAATCCCAGAGAGTTAAAGAAATTACATCTCCACTTTTTAAAAAACTTTTTCTCAAAGAACCCTTCCCTCACTATATTTTTTGGTTAGTTAAGAGTTAAATAAAAGTAAACAGTGTAGTCTCCTTTTCAGTCAACCCCAAAAGATCTTGTATTCATTTCTCCCCAAACCTATACATTCACCTTCTGACTCTGCTGAGAACGGAACAAATGGGCAGATTCTAACTAACCATTTTTCTCTACAAAAGAATCTGCATTTGGAAGGGTAAGGAGGGATTGTCACTAAAGAAAAAAGAAGAAAATGCTTCCACCAAGGAAAACAGAACAACAACCTGTAATCTTTCTTGATGCTTTTCTCAGTCTTCATTAGGCTTATGAGGAAGCAAGACAGGATGTTCAATGCTATTTATCTTGTTTTGGAAAGAAATGATTATTTAACTTATTTTAAACAAACACCAGGCTAACAAATTTTGTGGAATGGATGAAGAATGTTGACCATCCACACTGCTCTCTTGAGTAGTATTAGATATCACAGTTCCTTTAAATTCAATAAGACATCATGAACATTGAAAGAAATATCCCCTTTGCAATATGTATAAATGTAAGAAAACAGATATATCCCTAAAAGTGAATGTTGACGCGATTTCTTGGTGCAGAATGATCTGAGTGGTATTGCAAAATACTTGTTGAGGGAATGAGCCTACATAGTAAGAACCAATAATTCTACACCTCTGTCTTACAGGGTCTCAATAAAAATGACCCAAAAAGTATATAATTATAAACAAATAGCCCAAAGGTTAAACAATCTCAAGGAATCAAGACAGATGATTGTATGCCACCCACCTGATCATGAAAAAATCCTAATTTATCCCAATAGCTAGTTTTCTCCCTCATATTTTTGCTTTGCCAAACAGAACATTAATATCCTTCAAATGTTCTCTTTCATATGATTTCAAATTTAGAAATGTGTAATGGCTACTCACATGTATTACCTACATATATATTCACAAACATAGCCTGTCCATTTCAAACTCAAAATATAGGCAGTCAGTTTTAAGGCACTGCCTTTGAAGGCTTCATGGTCACAGGAAACATGACCATCATCAATCAGAAAATCAAACTCATTTTGGAATTAGCCACTGCCAAATATAATTAGAGGAGTGAATCCACTGGGGGAAAACATCAGTAAACCTTCCACAATCCAGAAAGTTAAGCTATGGCATTAAGAACACAGGCACCAAAATGCCTATGAGGAAAAGAGCTCACGGCCCAGGAACTGAACAAAACCACGTCTTCAAAATAGTGGTTTTTCCCCTGGAAATCTAAAAACTTGTTTGTGTATCGATTACTGTCTTGTCATCTTTTGACAAGCCATTGAGTAGTTAAGTTTTCTATAGGCACTCAGGAATTTAATTTACAAACAGAAAATTTATCTTTCAAGTTACTTATGTCTCATGGAGAAGGAAAAATGTCAGTGACACTATTTGTTAAAACCTACTTTGTACATTGACATTTTGCACATGTGAACATGCGATCTCATCATAGTCATCAAAAAAAATTATGCATGGTAGATGTTATATTAGTTTCCTATTGCTGCTGCAATAAATTATATACTTAGTGGTTTAAAATAATAGAAATTTAATTGTCTTTAAGTGGTGGTGGCCAGAAATCTAAAATAAATTTTATAGGGCTAAAAATCAAGTGTCATTGGCAAGGTTCTTTCTGTGGGCTCCCGGCGAGAATCTGTTTCTTATCCTTTCCAGTTTCTGGTGGTTTCTGGCATCCCTTGGCTTGTGGCTGCATCACTTGAGTCACATCTCATTTTTCTCTTCTGTAGTCAAATATTTCTCTCTATCTCTCATAAGGATACATGTGTTTACATTTAGTATCCACAAAGAATCTGTCCATCAAAATCCTTAATTACATCAACAAAGTTCCTTTTGCCTTATAAGGTAATATATTCACAAATTCTGGAAATATGGCATAGACATCTGTAGGGGGTAGTATTCAGCCAACCACAAATAGTATTATTCCTGTTTTATATAGATGAAGAAACTAAAAGTCAGAGATATAAGCATCTCGCCCACTTTCATGGGGCTAGTACAAAGAAAATTCAAAGCCCTTATTGATTGCCCTACACTGGGCAAAAGATTTGTATTTAAGAATTATTTCAGGATTTTGAAGTATATCATAAAACAAAAATGATATTAAACTGAAAATATGACTTGAGATCTTTGTTTATAATTGATGTCTTCATGTATTTTAAAAAGACATATAAGATGAAGTTTGTGCTATACAGAAATATTTCCAAGTCCATTAGCTGGAAAAGGGTGAAATTCTATTCCCTTTCCACAAAGACTAAAACTTACTCCAGGTTCATTTATGGAAATATTTAAGCATGTGAACATAAAGTTATTGACTTTATGGCCAATTTATGGCCATTTTTTATAAAGCCAAATACAGATGATCTCTTGGATTTAAGTTTTGGCAGATGCTCCAGAGGCCTAGAAATGATGAGGAAGGATAGGAAGGGAGTGAGGAAGAGGCTAAGCAGGCTAAGCTTTGGGGCTGTCTCCACTTCTATCTCTTTCATATTTAGGAGTCCTAAGTGAAAACCCATCTGGGAGTAATTTTTCTACTGCTAAAATTAATTTGAAAATCATTAGTCTTAACCTTTAAGGACTTTTGTGATTACTAATATGTCTATTACACATCTAATGTGTGTGTATATGCCAGAGAGAGAGAGAGAGAGAGAGAGAAGAGAGAAGAAAGGAGAAAGAGAGATAAGAAAGTCTTAGAGAGTCTTAATCTCTACACAGCAGATTCCTCCATCATTACTGCCATCTCCAAATTAGTTGCTCATCCCTCCAGACAATTCAGCCAGATCACAGTCTTTGGGGTTGTGAACCTCGTCAGAGTGAATGAATCAGGTATGCCTCACGCAACATGTTCAGCCACTGTTTCTAGCCACTAGGGTCTCTTTAGTAAACCACTTCTTCAAGTGTGCTAGTCTATCATCACAGCACTAAACACTTAAAGCCCTCTCAATGTCAGCCATTGACTCCCTTCACAGTGAGCCACATATACAGGCACTTCAGTTGTGTCTACAAACACACACTAGTAGGGGGAAAAACAAAGTGAAAAACAAAGCGAAAAACACTGTTTATTTTGCAAACAACTTCTCAGAAACCATATATTCTTCTAAATTTAGTTGATTATTTTCAAAATAACTTGGCTGAATACAGTTTTTTTTTTTAACACCTTCTTTGTTGAAGTTTGCTTTCCTATTTGTGAGAAGCACGTAAGGACTCCTGCAAGGCCGAACAGTTCCTAGTGTAATCAGGTGGTAACCTCGGTTCACACAGGAGATAATATAGAAGCTGCTCCTATTGTGTAAGTTCCTCTCCTGGTAACAGCTTGTGGTAGCATCTAGAAATCACACTAATGCATAAGGACCACCAGAATACTTAAGTACTTCATACCATCAACTAGGCTCCTCGAATGACAGTTGACCTCGAATAATGTGGGGGTTGGGGTGCCAACCCCCCAAGCAGTCAAAAATCTGCATATAACTTTTGACTCCCTCAAAACTTAGTTGTCCCTCAGTATCCACGGAGGCTTTGTTCCAGGATCCCCCTCAGATTCCAAAATTGGCGATGCTCAAGTGCCCTATATAAAATGGGGTAAATCAACGCATATAGCTGGCCATCCACCTGCAGATTCCCAATCATGAATGGAAAACAGTATAGGTATTTATTAAAAAAAAAAAAAAAACTCTGTGTATGAATGGACCTGAGCAGTTAAAAAACCCTGTCATTCAAGGGACAACTATACTTGAGAGATTTAAAGCAACTTCAGAAGAATTAACTCTGTAGTAGGTCAAGCCAGCTCCTTTAGATGATTTCATTCATTTATTCCTTCATTCATTCACTTATCTTCCCCCCTATACATACCACTATTTCTTTCATATTAATAAAAGAACAAAATCTTCTTTGTAAAATGAGGCAAATTGTATTAATTTTCTTAAGAATTATTTATGGAACCTATTCATTTCATACACACTTTTTTCCCCAGTGCCCATTGAAAATTAGAAAAGATGATTTAAATTATGAAGATATAATTTAACTGGGTATATCCCAACCAAATACAATTTATTAAACATGCAAATTTCAAGATGGTTTGTTTTTTTATTATTTACAAAACATTTATTTTGAAAACATGCTTTAAAACATTTGTAAGAACCTATGGTGGGCATACAAATAGTATCACTCCTTGTGAATTTGTTTTTCAGAATAAAAGCTCCAGTGAGTAGCCCAGAGTACAGGATGTCACTAAGGTGGGGTGGAGGAGAGAGAGGCAGCTATGCTGACAGAGCACTATAGATATGTACGAAGGAGATAATCAGCTGTCATTGAGAAAGGCTTTGCATGAGTGGCTTACAAGCATTATTAAAATTGCCTCTAGCTGCAAACAATCAGCACAGGGAAGGCTGAAAAGAAAGTGAGGACACCAAGGTCTGGGGTAGGAAATTGCCACCACCACCCCCCCCAAAGAACTTATCTTCTTAAGATCAATTCCCTACTACACTAGTCTTTAGAATGAAAAAACTCTCTGCTTGCCAATTAGGCTGGTTCAAAGTTACTTCTTATATCTCTATCTACCTTTAACCCATCATTTCCCATTTTGTTTTCCACAAAGACCACATTCCTAAAGCTTTCAAAAAAGAAGTGGAGTCACCCAGAGGAGCAGGTGGTAATGCCAAAATCATTTGTAAGACAGCAGAATGGGACTCTGGAATTGGAGTACCTGGCTGCGGCAATTCCACACACTTCCCCATTCCCATGAATGTGTTGGCAGTGTGCACCAGTGAGCCAGAGTTCAAGTGCTGTTATGAGTCACATTTTACACACCTTGGCTACCAAGGAGTGTTTTGGAAGCAAACACCTCATCAGCTTGTAGACTTGGACAAACAAGCCTCTTGAGAATCACAAGTGATTTTTTCCCTCTCTTCTAAGTAGGCTCCCTCTCCATCATTGTTTCAGTGTAGACTCTCAAAGGCAATCCTCTAAACAAAAACACAGAAATTCAAGCAGATTAGACTTGCCAGTCAATGAAATTGCAAGAGTACAGAGGAAAGACAATCTAAGGTTGAATCGAAGAAAAGTGGGTGTCATCCTCATTTCTTCTCCTGCTTTACCCCATTTGGCTACAATAGAAGAGAATGTCTGGTCCTAGGCATCCTAGTCTATGAACCATGGAAATCCATATTGGTTGTTGTCTCCTTTTGTGACTTCAACCCCCATGATATCACCCAGTCAACCAAGTCCAGCCTTTTTATTCTGGTAAGGCTCACTTATCTGCACCTTTACTCTATGACCTAACTCAATTTCCGATTCTAGAAATTATAGCTTCCTCAAAATGTGTCGGAGATTTGAAAGACAAGCTACTTCTGCTTAAATAAATAAATAAATACAACGAGAATTTGCTTCTCTGAAAAGTGTGCTTTTCTCTGTCATTACACATCATGTCATACATGCAATGGATGTAATGGCTTATAGATGTATTGCCCTAATTTCTGCCTTCGTATTCACATGGCACTCTCCTTCTGTGTATGTCTCTCTCTATGTCTAAATTTCACCTTTAAATAAGGATACCAATCACGTTGGATCAGAGTCCACCCTAATAACCTCATCTTACCTCGATAATCTGCAAATACTCTATTTTCAAGTAAGGTCACATTCATAGGTAGTGGGCATTAAGACTTCAGCATCTTTTGGGAGACATAATTCAACCCATAACAGATGCTAAATAAATGTTTGCTAAATCTAAATTAACTGTGCTTTATAAATTGCAATTCTCCTGTCCAAAAGAAAGTACAGTAAGTACAAGCAGAAAATATTTCATTAACCAGATACTTCAAGTAGGTTCAGAAAAGAGTTACAGTTATTAATCAAAGTTTTTAGCCATGGATGGTTTAAAACTGTAACCAATATTGTACATTTTAATAAGTTGACTCCTTTTATAAGTCTACCTATATTTTTTCTGATTTGTGTTTTGACCTGGAAGAGTCATGCAGGTTGACCCTCCTCCTGTGGTGGCATTTCCCACAATCTGCTGTTAAAAACAGCTGTTTACTCTCAGAATCAAGCCCACCTGTAAACCCCCAGCAGTTGGGTTTGCAAGTTAGTTAAGTAGAGAGCTACACAGAGCAGGCTGCATGGAAGCTCCATCGCAATCCAATGAATGTTTACTTCTGTTGAGTTACTTAAGTCTAAAGAGTTGTTTTATATCCCCAATCAATGGAATATAATTTGACCTCAAAAATTTCACAATCCATTCTATTCACTATAGAGTTCTCCAGTTTGTATATATTCCCCTCCCCCATCCCCAAAATATAAAAGCATGAAGCTCTTGGGTTCAAGAAATTTTTTAATAAATGACGGTAGATGAGAACAAAGATTTAGTTTGTAACAGAGTTACTTATTAATGGTATTTTTGTTCTCTAAATTAATTTTTTCCCAATACAGCTACAACGCTAGGTGCCAAGCTCTACTTGGATGGAGTGGCATAAGGCTGCAAGTTATAAAAACAAGGTCATGAAGCTCTCCCGTATTTGCATTCTAGGTTCAAATATCCACAGAGAATTCTCAACACCAGAACTTATTTTACAAAGATGTTTCAAGCTGTCAGGATTCCAAGCTGACTACTCTTTAGAAGGAGCAGAAGAGAGAATAATGATGTTAAGTTATATTTATTGAAAGTGGAAAGCGAATTATGCTTCTCAAACTGTGCTAGATGCTCATACATATCACCTCTAACCTTCAAATCAATCCTGTAAGAAAGGTATTATTATACCAACATGGCAGAAGAGGAAACAGAGACTCTAAAAAGGTGAATAGCTTGCCCAAAAACACAGTTGGCAAGAAATAGAACTATTCTATTCCAGGTGCCAAAGTCTACTCTCTTTCTCTTTTATTGTAGCATTAATACTTAATATGTTTCACTCTATCGACTAAATAAAAGGTACTCCCAACACACACTCTTGTTATATTCAAGAGAAAAGCTTATTAGAGTCACTGGTAACTGCTCTTTTTTGAAAAAAATTATGATACGAATATCCTTTCTATTTCAGTTTAGGATGGTAATCTGTAGATATTAGAATCTCTCGTCAGAAATCCTAGATCTAACAAGATAGGGAAAGAATACTATCTTACATGCCATTTTTGAAAATAAAAATTTATAAATAAATTCATACTTAATTAAATCCAGCAGCAAACACTATAAAAATGTACAGCTTACAACAGGGGTCAGCAAACTATCACCCATAGGCAAAATACAGGCTGCTTCTTGTTTTTGCATGACACATAAGCTAAAAATGGTTTTACATTTTTGAATGGTTAAAAATAAATCAAAATAAGACTATTTAATAAGCATTATATGAAATTCAAATATCAGTGTTCATAAATAAAGGCTTTTTTGGAGCACAAATACCTGCCCTCGTCCATTTATGTACTTCATTTATGTATGTCAACAGCAGAATTGAGTAGCTGTGACAGAGATTGTACAGCCACCAAGCCAAAAATATTTACTACCTGGCCCTTTACAGAAAGTTTTCCAAACCTAATCATACTAGTCACTATGGAAGGCTCTATTAAAGTTAAATAAAATAGAACCTAGACTTTGCTTTAAAAGAAAGTATGATTTAGAAAGATAGGATGTAAACAATTATTTTAAGGACAGATAAAGCAAGATTAGTGTCATAAAGGATGTTCAATGTCAGTGAATATGTAAATGAGGGAAAGATGTAAGACGGTATAGATGAAATTTATAAAAATTAATTCATAAATACAGAGAAAAGATTGGTGGTTGCCAGAGCTGGGGTTGGAGAGCAATGAAATGGATGAAGGTGATCAAAAGGTACAAACTTCTATTTATAAAACAAATAAGTCCTGGGGATGTAATGTACAGCATGGTGATTACAGTTAATAATACTGTATTCTATAGCTGAAAAAACTGAGCCCAGAAAGGTAAAGAGAATTTTCTAGATCAAACAACTAGTCAATGACTGAGCTAACAATAGAACAGAGAAAGGGATCTATAATTTCTAGAATACCTGCTTTCACATATATTTTCTAATTTAACTTTCACAGTCCTGAGGTTAATATTATCTCCATTTTACGAAACGAAATCCTGAAACTCAGAGAAAGTAAAAAACTTACCCAAGGTCTCATAGATACTTTTTATAGAAATCAGGAACTAAAGTTTGGACTTCACTGCTTTTTATTTTTCTATTTTATAATCTTCCGGAGACCTTTAATAGAGATACTTGTACCCTAGTGTACATGATTCTCCTAGTTTCAAAAAGAAGGGATCCAGCTTCAGAACTACATAGTGCCCAGAAAACTGTGGTGTTCTTAAACCACCACACACATACCTTACCCTCAGCATAGTTCTGACAAGCTTTATAAAACATGGTCATTTATAGATTTGCTTTATATCATTCTTTCCTAAAATCAGATTGGTGAGGGTGAACATCTAGCAATGTTGATTCCCTTTCAGGAGGGCATGAGGTAAAAATCTGGCAGTAATAGTTATGTTGTGCATTAGGCATGCACTAGGTCAGAAAATGAATCATTTATTTTCATCACAAAATATAATATAGGCTTACATGTTAATCTAGTCCTTAGAACTCAGACTCTTGACCATTTATTAGTTACAATGTATGATTATACTATAATAATATATTCACTTTAAAAAACAAAAAACAAAAACACACTATAACTTTTACCCCTCAAAGACCCTGTACTCATCAAAAGACCTGGTAGAGAATGGCTATATATTCACCCTGACCATTTCCTCTCCTTCTTGAACTTAAGACTGGACTACGTTTCTTCACTTCCATTGCAGTTAGATGTGGCCCTGTGACTGAGCTCTGGCCAGTGAAATGTGGGCAGAAAGGAACCATGCCTTTCCTTCCCCAGGCCTGACAATAAAGTCTTCGGTATACTCATCCATATTCCCTTTCTTTCTTCACCTGTTAGCCACACACAATCGGCTAGAGATCCTCAAGACCATCTAAAAGGTGACTGAGCTACTAAAAGGAAAAAACCTGGATCCCTAAATGACTGCATGAAGTCCCTCTGCCCCCTAATTACCTGCACTGAACTGCTAGAAAACACAGAGATAAGCTTATTGTGCTAAGTCACTAAGATTTGGGGTTGTTTGCATAGCTTGGAGTCAGCCCTAAAGATTCAAAAGTGATTTCATTGGAAAATGATATGCCATGGCTCAAATATTTCTAGCTGTTTTGTTTTCTTATTTCCTTTGTATTCTACCTCATTTTATTTTGAATATTTATATCCTCGGTAGAGGTAGTTCTTCATTGTTTAGGGTGAATTTGAATATTGGCAACAACCAAATGATATTTGATGCCAAATTTTGTAAATAAAGGATAATCAAACTGTAAAAATATATAACAGAAAAAAGATTAATTAAACAATGAAGTTTAATTAATTGATATGATTCTAAAGCAGTGACTCTAATGCAAATACAGCCTGTAGCCTATTTTGTAGATGAAGTTTTACTGAAACACGGCCACGCTCACTGTCTGAATACTGTCTGTGGCTGCTCTCACAGACCACAAGAGTTGAGTAGCTGCCACTTGACCCACAAAATTCAAAATATTTACTAAATGATGCTTCATAGAAAAATTTGTTGACCATTGCTCTAAAGGAACAACACTTATTTCCTATTTTAATTGGCCTACTGACTTGGAACGTAATACCAAGATAGAAATTCTCAAAAGTTTTAGGTATGCCGGCATTGTAGGATCAATTAGAGAAACCCCTGAGAAAATGACCGAAAAAAATATGACTCATGAAAATATATGTTCCACAAAATTAGTAAAAATGTAGTAACTCACACAGTAATACCTTTAACAAAGTTAAAAAGGCAAGTTACATACTAACAGAAATTATTTGTTGATAAAGAATTAATCTCCAGAATAGATATGGAACTACAAAAAATACCGAAAAGACAAACATACTAATAAGAATATGGGGAAAGGATATGCAAAGGCAATTCACCAAAAATAAAATCTCAATGTCCAATAAACTTATATAGAAAATGGTCTATTTTACTAATAATCAAAGAAATGCAAGTTAAAGCAACAATAAGATACTATTTCATACCCAGAAGACTGGCAAAACTTTAAAATGTGAAACTCTCAAATGGTGGCAAGAATGTGGCAATGTGGAAACTTTTTTTGCTAGTGGCTGTGTAATTTGTGTTACCACTTTGTAAAACAATTTGGAGATTCTTAGACAAGCTGACTTCATGCATGCATACCTTGCAATCCAGCAATTCCATTTCTAGAAATGTGCATAAGGAAACTATCCTAAGATGTTTATTGCAGCCCTGTTTGTAATAGAGAAGAGTGGAAACAGCCTTCATCAGTAGGAAACTGGATAAGAGAACTGGGGATTATTCAGATGTGTAAAATTATAGGAGTTAAATGAATTAATTAACCACTTCTACCTGAATACATCTCAAAAATGTGATAGTGAATTTAAAAGCAATTGCCAAGGAATACACATAGCATACCATATTATTAAATATGCAGAATTATACATTTTTATACACATGTTTATATAGTAGAATTATGAACACAATTTTAAAGTAAAAACAAAGTAAAAGTTTAAAAAAATACAGATCAATTTCAGATTATAGTTACCTCTGAGGGGGGAGAGAAAGGGCATGGATGGGGTGGTGCACCTTAGCTGTAATCTCATGATTATTTCCTTAAAACAGAGAAAGAATGAAAGTACATGTGGTAAAATCATAGTTTATCAGGTGGTTGACAAGTAAATATCTACTTATTACATTTTTTATATTTTTCTGTATATTTAATACATTTTATATAATTTATAACATATATATTTTAGAGACTAAAAAGGAAAAAGTCGCTCCCCATTGTACTTGCAATGGGTTCTCTGTTTCTTGCACACAGTAGGACTCTAGGTAGAATGCAGCATGACATTCCAGAGACCTTGAAGTGTCCATCCATTCAAGGGTAGAGCCACCTAGACAAGCCAGTTCCCATGACATTTTTTTGCTTTTGGATTTTTGAAGAAAGAAAATGATCTGTGGACCTCAAATAAGTGTTTTTATCTTTTTGTTCCCCATGGGATTATCAGCTCTACAAAGTCACAACTTCCCCTTATTCTGTGATGACCCATGATTAGGCATCTCCTCCTCCTCTCAATATCAGTTTCCTTCTATTGCCTCTGAACACAAATGTGATAGAGACTGTGGACCATGGATCGAAGCCTAGAATATGCTCCTGCTTCAGTCTAAATTCCTTGTCAGGTCTCTGGTGCAAAGTTATTTTCTCATGATACAACTCCTAAAAAATAGGTTAAACCTCCTCCCCTCATTGTACCAAGTCATCGAACTCTTCCTTTTTTAACACCTATCACAGTCATAATTAATTAACTATTATGTTAATATACAATTGATGTTTGTATTAGTCAGGGTTCTTCAGAAAAACAGAACCAAGTGGGGAGGCTGGAGCAGAGGCAGGGAGAGGGGGTTAGAGAGAGAGAAAAGAGAAGATTTATTAACAGGAATTGGCTCATGCTGTTATAGAGGACAAGAATTCTCACAATGGGCCATCTGCAAACTGGAGAACCTGGAAAGCCAGTGGTATAATTCAGTCCAAGTCTGAGAGCCTGACAACCAGGGGGTGACTGATGTAAGTCCCTGAGTCCAAAGGCATTGCAATGTCTGTGTATCCCTCAGGACAATAGGTTCACAGAGTAGGCCTTCAGATCAGACTTGTCCACAGCAGTGTTCCCAGAACCAAATTCTGTACCTAGAGTAGATATTTGCTAATTATTTATAGAATAAAGTTCTACTTTCTACTGAAGTACAGAGTCTTTTCTAGAGTTAAAGCCAGGGCATGAAATCCATGCCTGCTCAGTATAAATACTACAACAGGTAATGAATTAGTAGTACTCTGAAGACCTGAATTCCAACCATGATTCAGCTGCTTCCTAGCTCCAAGATCCTCAGACTGTTAGGAGCACCAAGGAAAGTCTGCAGCCATGAAAGGAGAGGTGATGTATCCAGTCATTAAGAAGCCCAGCTCTCTCACTCATTGGATGTGTGGTCTTGGGAAGTTGGTTTAACCTCTAAGTCTGTCTCCTTATCAAAAACAGAAAGTAATAATTGTACCCACAGTGCTGGTTGTTATGGGTATTATAAAAGCATAAAAACACTGAGTAGTGATCTTGAACTATAAATGAAATTAAGAAATATAAAAAAGAAGGAAGGGAAAGAAAAGATATAGGAAAGCTTGTAAACTAGAAATTATAATGTAATGTGGTATTATTATTATGTGCAAAATATTATACCATGTTCTACTGAAAATGCAAAGAAATACAAAGGGATGTCACGTGTGTCTTTTCCCTTAAGCAGCTCACAGTCACAGTCTCGAAGAGAAACTAATGAGTGCACATGTTAAAATGAACAAATGATCTGGTAACTACTCTCCTTAGTGTTTATGCAAATGAGCTGAAAACTTATGTCCACACAAAAATATGCACACATATGTTTAAATCATCTTTATTCAGAATTGCCAAAACTTGGAAGCAACCAAGATGTTCTTCAGTAGGTGAATGATAAATAAACTGTGGTACATCCAGACAGTGGAATATTATTCAGCGCTAAAAAGAAATGAGCTATCAAATGATAAAAAGTCATGGAAGAACCTTACATGTGCATTACTAAGTGAAAGAAGATAATCTGGAAAGGCTACATACTGTATGATGACAACTGTATGACATTCTGGAAAATCAAAACTATGGAGACAGTAAAAAAATTAGTGGTTGCCAATAATAAGGGGAGAAAGAGAGAAGCACAAGGGAATTTTAGGGCAGTATGATACTACAATATAGATATATGCCACTATACACTAGTCCAAACCCATAGAACGTACAACACCAAGAAGGAATCGATCCTCATATAAACTATGGACTCTGGGTGATACTGATGCGTCAGTGTAGGTTCATCAGCTGTAACAAATGTACCCTCTGGTGCAGGTGTGAAACAGTGGGGAAAGCCGAGTGTGTGGGGGCCTCGAAATTTTGTACTTTCTGTTCAATTTCCTTGTAAACCTAAAACTGCTTTTAAAAATAATCTATTAAAAATAATAATAATAATGTAAGGCAGTCCTAAATTTCAGCGGGGTGGAGTAGACCAAAATGCTAGAGGCGGTTAGCAGAGACCAGAGGTGTCAACAGAAAGGCGATATGAGTTCAGCCTATAAGACAGACAAGGGATGTGTCCATGAACCCAGGGACCATGACAAGGCCTACAAGAAACCCCATCCATCCAAACACTGCTGAGGAGGGGCAGGAGGAAGTCCCCTTTTTCCAAGAACAAATTTAAAGGGCTGTATCTAAATTATTTACAGTAAAAAGAGCAATAACCACTCGTCGCAATAAACTCCTTAAATACAAAAAAGTCTAGTAAACCCAATCTAGCTCTCCTTGTTTATTTTTATATATTTATTTATTTTTGTTAAATACTCAGTGTAGAGTACAATTTACTTCTCCATTTAAAAAAAAAAAAAAGTCTTTTTTTCCATTCTGTTTTGGTTTGTGGGTTTTTGTTGTCATTTCTTCCTAAAGCGCTGTTTCCTCACATTTGCATCTCCCAGCCTTTTTAATGTGATATTCCATTTAAACTGCCTTTTAATTGTACGTGCCGCCTTGGCAGAACATGACTGATGTACTCACGTTAATTAGGGCTCCAGTCAGCAGCCTGTGCCAGCTGGAAACTGAGAAACAAGCGTAAATTATTCTGTCATCAATCAGCTCGAAAATGTTTGAATCACTAATTAGTTTGCAATTTGGGTGACAGTTTATCTGACGCAGGCAGTGTCAGAAACTTCAGATCTTAGATGAATAATTTGCCAGGAACAAGCACAGATTCCCTGCTTTTAAATACAGGAAGGTTTATCTGCACGTTGAAAGGTGGCTCAGCAATCTTCATTAACTTCCAACTGGGACTATGTAAATCAGCCATCAGCATGAGCCTCTTCAGGCCCTGGTGGCTTAGCAGATGATATTTAGAAAAAGAAAACCTTTCTTTTCTTCTTCTTTTTTTTATTAATAATTCATAAACTGATAGACAAGGGTGTTTGGGCTTTAACAGCTTTAAAAATCACAATGGACTTAAAAAAAAAAAAGCAATCACCCCCCCCCCCCTTTTACATGAAAATTAGTTGTGCTGTATCTTGCTGTTTAACAGATTTATTCTTCTCCATCATCACGTGACTGGAATGTTAAATGAGAAGTGATTATTAGCCCTTTCGAGAAGGATCGTTATTGGGATTTTATTAAATGGCAGACTTATGTTTCCATTTAAAGGGGAAGGTATGTAGACTAGGGTGAGGGCAGGAGGCAAGAATAAGCAGTAAAAAATTAAAAAGAGAAATTTTTGTCTAAAAGCATCATAAAATCTATTACTTATCCCGTTATTAATGCCAGAACAGTCCCTGATTATTTGAATCAAGGATCAGGACTGTGTTAACTGCCTGTGTTAACTGTTGATGGGACAGGATGTCATCTGTGGGATACTTTAAGATTATGGCATGATTTGGGTCTGTAGCTCCACTGTTGTTCACTTCTATAATGGAAAAGGGGAAGAAAGAAAGATAGGTGAGTTTAGAGTATTTTCTGCCCTCTTCATAGCCAGCTTTGAGGGCTAGAGGAGCTGGAGAGGGAGCAGGTTAAGGCATGGTAGGGAAGAAAATGGAATAGTGGGCAGTGGGAACTCCACAACTTGATTCTGTGCTAAAGCTTCCATAACCAGAAAGAAGACAAGTTGAGAGAAACAAAGCTAAAAGCTTAGTATATGTCTTTATTCTCTCAAAGCAAGGCCCTAATTTCCTTTGCAAAGGATTTTCTTGATAATCTCCCATAGCCCCAAAACCACTCTGTCAATCATGCTTCCTCACAGAATTTGGTTAACTATTTTATCCCCAATGCCACTTCCTGAGTTCAGGGAGTGGGGTAGGGGAGGAGAGGTCTTTCTACTGGATCAACAAAGCGAGTTTCTAACCGGATACCTCCCTTCATTCTCTTCTCTCCCCCACTCATTCTGGACCCCTGCATCAGTCCACTGAAACCATTCCTGAAGCAAAGGTAGACGAATGGAGAGGAGGAAGGAAGCTATGTTTGGCAAGGACAATGAAAATAGCAAAAGATAAAAAGTCTAGAATTCCCATGATGTTTGAGAGGACAGTGAAATAAATAATCTGACTAGTGAACACTGTTTAAGTGTAGGGAGGGGACATTTATCTTATGGATAATAGAAATTCATTCAAATTTTCCAAATGAGGAAGAAATGTAATGAAGTTAGAGAAATATACAATTTCAACAATTTGACTAATACTCTGTGTGTTGTGTACCTTAGATTATTTAGAACAGAATGTTTTAAATATCTTCCCTTTCAATCTGCTAAAATTCTTCATTCAATTAAAGGATAATTTAAAGAAAGTTTTGGTCAAAACATAAATATAAAAAAAACTGATGAGATAAGCTTCAGTCTCAGAGAAAATATATGCAAATCATAAACCCAGCAAAGAACTAGTATCTAGAATATATAAAGATCTGTCAAAACTCAACAGTATAAAACAAACAAAAAATCCAATTAGAAAATGAACAAATACACAGAATGAAATTTCACGGAAGAGGATATACAGATGGCAAATAATCACATGAAAAGATGTTCAGCATCATTAGCCATTAGGGAAATGCAAATTAAACAAAACTGAGATACCACACATACCTATCAGAATGCTTAATATGCAAAATAATGGCATCGCCAAATGCTGGCAACCATGTTAAGAGAACGAATCACTCATACACTGCTGGTAGAAATAAAACGTGGTACAACCACTGTGGAAATAAGTATGACAATTTCTCACAAAACTAAATATACGTTTACCATATAACACAACAATTGCATTCTTGAGTTTATAGTCTAGAGAAGTGAAAATTTGTTTTTACACAAAAACTTGTACATTAATATGCATAACAACTTTATTTGTAATAGCCAAAACTGGAAAGAATGCACATGTCCTTCAATAGGTGGGTGGTTAAACAAGTTGAAGTACATCCATACCATGGAACATTACTCAGCAATAAAAGGGAACAAACTCTTTATACATAGAACAACTTAAATAAATCTCAAGAAAACTATACTGAACCAAAAAAAAATGTCAATCCCAAAAAGTTTCATGCTGTATAATTGCATTGAGATGACCAAAGTATAGAGATGGAGAACATAATGCTAGGATTTTAGATGTTTGGGGTATGGGCGAGAAGACAGTGAATGGGATTATAAAGACAACAAGAAGGATCTTTGTGATAATGGGACCGTTTCTGTATCTTGACTGTGGTAGAGGGCACATGAACCTACAAATGTGGTAAAATTGCATTAAACTAAATACACACACACGAGTATAAGTAAAACTGAGGAATCTGAATA
This sequence comes from Rousettus aegyptiacus, assembly GCF_014176215.1. Lineage (NCBI taxonomy): Eukaryota > Metazoa > Chordata > Mammalia > Chiroptera > Pteropodidae > Rousettus > Rousettus aegyptiacus. The sequence continues at coordinate 37,900,309 of NW_023416306.1, read as the reverse complement.
AGGTTAGTGGTTTGCATTGATGTCAGTATCCTGATTGCGATATGCACTACGGTTTACATGATGCTACTGTTGGGGGGAAACCGAGTAAACGGCACAAGGAATCTCTCTGTATTATGTCTTACAACTGCAGGTGAATCTATAATTGTATCGAAATAAAAATTTAACAAAATGTATAGTCTAGAATAAAGCCCATCAGTGTTTCTGCTTGAGAGATCTACAGAAATGCAAGACCCCTGGAGGATTTTCTCCCACCATTTCAGAGTTGGGAATGGGAACAGGTGTTATTCCAGGATCCAGATGGATGGAAGCTCTACCATGTTCAACATGAGGCTGGCTTCTAAGTTCATTCTAGGGTGGTCACCATCCAAGACAGCTGGAAGGGGAAGAGTATGAAGGAGCATGTAAGGGAGATTTTATGAGCCAAGCTTGGAACTGGTGCACACCACTTGCTAAAAAAACAAAGAAGAAGGTTTGACAGAGCCCAGGAGAAGACTGTAGCATTATTTAAATCCTTCCCTTCTTCTGAAAAGAATCAAAATAGCCTCTTATCATGAATATATTGAAAATTATATTTGTAGAATCTCTGGTAAATGAAGGAAAAGATGATGATGCTGCTTATTACTGCCAAAAGCAATATATCTTTAAATCTTGATTATTTATTTCATTTTCATTTATTAAAAATTTGAAAGTAGAAAAACAATCTGACGATTACAATGTTAGTTTAGGAGCACATAAATTGCCTTTTATAACCTTAAGCATATTAGCGTAAATCAAGTATCTGAGGGATGGAACAGGAAATGGGTTAAGTTTTTTATAAGAAAGCAGGAGAAAAGACAGACACAGAGCCTGCTTTCAGTAGATTACTCCTGGGTAGAGCTAACCAGGAAAGTGCCTTAAGTAGCAAAGATGTTTCATAAGAACATTGGAGAGCAAGTTGAACCTACAAGGAGATTTGACCACAACTACTTCACAACAAGACGTCCGATTTATTTAATCATTCAATCAGTGAATGTGCACAAATGGGCACGTACTGCATGAGGTATTAGGAATTCAGTGGGAAGCAATATAGATCAAGTGTTTGTTCCACGGAGTGTGTAGGCCTTCTGAGGATCAAGTCATTTCAAATAAAGTGTGAGAAGTGCTCAGATAGAGGAAGTAGAGTTTACTATGAAAAAATATAGCAGGAGTCTATGTTTAATCAGTGGGGGTTTCCTTGTGGAAGATTAAGCTAACATGTGCTGAGTAATTAGGAGTTAATTTAGGAGAAGAGGGAAAGGGCAAAGCTGTCTGTGTTGAGTCAATAATTTTTTCTTGTGGATGAGGACAATTGTAACAAAAAAAAAGTTGGAAAGTTTGTGTGAACAGCTAAGGCTCCAGCCAATGTCAAAAATGGGAAGCTTGATAATGGAAATCAGAGTCTAAATGCCCTTTGAAGGCAAATACTAGTTCTGAAATGATGCTCAGGAATAGAGTAATCATAACAGTTAGGAAGCTAATAGAAGGAAACATGCTCTTTCTAACACATGCTCATTCTCTGCCCTTTAACCTCTTTCCTCTGTCCACCCCTCTTTCCTCTGTCCACCCCTAGAGACACACAACTAAGTCTCTAGTTGTGTGTCTCCTTCTCTTGGGATCCATCTCTTCCTTCCAAAGTCATTTCTAACTTTTTAACTCATCTAGGAGCGTGCTCGAATCTTCGCCTGGAAAGTCTCAAAAACATTAATTTACTATTTATATCAACTAGGCTATGGGCTCAACTATTCAGTCTCATTTCTTCCCTAGAGTGTTGCCCTCAACTGCATGGTCCAGAATGGCTCATAACCTTGTTCACAGTGCAGTCCAGTGGAAAAGGGTAAGTGGAAACGGGTCAATGTCCCTTCCTTCATAGAAAATTGTGTATCTCCCATCTACTTGCATTCCACTACCCAGAACTTGGCCATATGCCCACAGCAACCCCTCAGAAAGGCTAATAAATGTATCTTTTGTATAAGTGACTATATGCCTAGCTAAAAATTAAGAATTTGATTACAATGAGATAAAGAGGAGAATAGATAACACATACTGCCACACTGTTTTCTCTGAATATTATTCATTCCTGTAAGAGTTTACTACAATTTAATTTCAGATCAACCCAATAGTAAAGTCCCATTTCTGTGGAAATACAAAGGAAAAGTTATATTTACAAAAACAAAAAGCCCTAGTTATTCATTTGATGGGCTCTCTCTCTCTCTCTCTCTCTTTCCCCCCCCCCCCTCTCTCTCTCTCTCTCTCTCTCTCTCTCTCTCTCTCTCTCTCTCTCTCTCTCTCTCTCACACACACACACACACACACACACACACATACACCACAGATAGATCCAGTACTGATCTTTTATTAATAGTATAATCATGTACCACATAAGGATATTCCGGTTAATGGCAGACCGCATATATAATGGTGGCCCCAAAAAGATTATAATGGAACTGAAAATTTCCTATTGCCTAGCGATGTTGTAATGTCCTAGTGTCATAGCACAATGCATAGCACCATGAATTGCTAAAGTGTTTGTGGTGATGCTGGTGTAAATAAACCTACTGTGTTGCTTATACAAGTAAGCACATAGAATTATATACAGTACATAATACTTGAAAATGATAATAAACAACTAAATTACTAGCTTATTTATTTATATATATTTATTTATATATATTATACTTTTTATCATTATTTTAGAGTATACTCTTTCTACTTATAAAAGTCTTTTGATTGTATCATTTTCTTGTGTTTGACTTAATCTTGTGTTGTTTTATACAGTTATGTGCTTGGCAAGTTTGTAGCCTTGGAGCAATAAGTTATACCATATAACCTAGGTGTGTAGTAGTAGGCTACACCATCTACATTTGTGTAAGTGCATTCTATGATGTTCACACACTGATGAAATTGCCTAATGACACGTCTCAGAACTTATTCGTTTCATTAAGAAGCACATGACTTTATTATCAATAATATTTATGTCATTTTTTTCTTGCTGGCTTCTTTTCTACTTTGAGATTAGCCTTCAGATAACTATCACAGTTTATTCATCCTTGGAATCACCAATTTGGGGCCTAATTTCCATTAATAGACTTCTAGCCCTTTGGTTTTACTTCAATTCCTGATATTGCGTTTACTATTGGAAATATTCCATAAATAGCTTAATTGGCATGTGACTTTTTGGAGTGATGTGACTTTTTGAATTGTGCTGCAGTAACAAACAAACCCAAAAGTTCAATAGCTTACTTCAACAAAGGTTAGTTTTTCACTCACATTGCACGTTGGCTGCAACTTTACTTCATGCTGTCTTTATTTGGGAGCAAAGTCTGAAGGAGAAGCCCCTCTCTAAAACATCCAGTCTCAAAGCAGAGGGAAAAGAGAAGTGTCAGAGCCAACGATGGCTCTTAGAACCTTTACTCAGAAGTGTCATGTGTCACGTTGACACACATACCATTGCCCGAGGCAAGTCACAGTGTTAAATCACATTGGAGCAAAATTATAATACTTTCACAGAGACAAACCTGGGAGAAAAGGGCCTTTACTTTTTAACAAAAATATTATATACCAAAAAGTTTCTTAAAATGTCCCCAAGAGCTTTCCGAGTTGCCTAGCAATTGCTAGTTTGGACTAGAAATATCCTTCCTGCAGTAGAAGTTGAAACTCTACACAACTCTCATGGTCTCCATGGACTGGGTAACTGGCTTTTCCAGTCATTACTATAAACACTTGATCCTCAAGCTAAGTCTGTTTGGCATCCAAACAGTCTTTTTGATCCCCCACTGATAAAGCTGCTCTTAAGCTTGACCTATTGAAAGGAGAACAGTGCAGTGAAGGGGAGGTGGAAAGGATCATGTCCTGAGAACACAACCACAGAGCTTCCGCCAGATCTCTGCACAAACATGCTTCTATGCAGGACACTGAGAAAAGGGAGGCTGTGTGCCTGCTCGTGCTAAATTGGCATCTGTAAATTTCTTTCTGAATCCCTGCTGAGCTGACATTTTGGAATTTATTCTCACTCCAATAGTCTATATTGGGGCTTTGATTTACAAGGCCACAGTCAAGAGATTATTTTCCATCTTCTTTAATATCGTAATCAAAATGTGGACATACTGCCATTGAGTATATGCTGGTGAAAAAACCATTGGCTTGTACTCTAAATAATCTGGCTTCCATATTCATGATAAACTATATCAGAAAGGATTTAGCCAGTTCTCCTTGGTTGTTCCTGGGGGGAAAAAAAAGCGATTAAAACAACAAATACCAACAATTATTAACATTAGTTTATTATCCTTCATTTAAAAAAAAAATGAGCAGGATCTAAATAAACTCAAATACCAGGGCAACCCTAAGGAATTATCTTGTAATTTTTCATTTCCTTTACTCACTCAAGAAATGATGTCACTTACTATACTAGAATTGTGAAAAGACCCCAGACTTGTAGGGTTCCACTTTCTATCAGGAGCTAGGAAGTATGTTTGCTCAACTGCAATCTGTGATCATTTAGCTGTTAAAGTAACTCCACACAGACTTAAGTATATTGTGTCCCTGTGATCATCATTTCCCCAAACTATATCCATGGCAGACATTCGTCATCAATCTCAACACTCTTTTTCTTCCAGCCCTAAAATAAGCCTTAGAGTCCTTCTCCACACAGTGCTCCTGGCAGCAACCTATCACTGAAAGAAATCACCTGGAACACGGAACCTGAATGGAACATGTCTTCTTAGTCCCAGTGGTAACTGGAAGTCCTTTGCCACCATTACAGATACCTGTGATAAAACTCTTCCTCACCTAGTCCCTGAGGTGTTTCTCTAGATTATTTTAGTTTCTTTTTTTGCTAAGAACTCAACCTTTTCCATCCCTATAGTTTAGCAACATTGTTTACCCATCACTTTGATTTCAGTTTAGTAAGTTTCCTTCTATTATATACCTCTCCTTGGTTGACTACCCTTTGTGCCTAGAGTTTGTATTAACCTTATTTTACTTTGAATATTTAAATCTACATAGAAACTTACAGTAATACATAGAAATAGCTATAGAGGACTCCAAGCTCACTCAAACACTTTTTCTTTGTACACCTTTGCTAACATCCAAGTTTCAAGTAAAGATATAAAATGATTTTTACTAAATAAATGTATGAGGTTCTAAATAAGCAATTGTAATTTCATAGTCAAGTTATTTCCTAGGACTGCCATTAAAAAGTGACATAGACTGAGTAGCTTAAAACAATAGAAGTTTCTTGTCTCACAGTTCCAGAGGCTAGAAGTCCAAAATCAAGGCATTGGCAGGCAATGTTCCCTCTGAAATCTGTAGGAGAGAATCTTTCTAGTTGCTCTTGGCTTGCCAACAGTCCTTGGGGTTCTTTCACTTGCAGCAACAGGACTTCCATCTCTGCTTCTACTGTCACATGGTGTTTTTTCCCTCCTAGGTCTGTCTCTGTGTCTCTTCTCCTCTTCTAATAAAGACACCATTCATATAGATACTAGACTTGCGGAGGTATATAAATGTCTAACCACTATGTTATACACCTGAAGCTAAAAGAATATTGTACCTCAACTATAATTGAAAAAAAAAATATTTCAAAAAGACACTGGTCATATTGGATTAGGGCTTACCCTAATGACTTCATCGTAGTTTGGTTACATCTGCCAAGATAATAAGGTCAGATTTACAGGTACCGTGGCTTAGGACTTCAACTTATCTTTTAGAGGGGTATAATTTACCTCATAACACCAGGTAACATAGCTTTAGCTAAAGTGCTAATTACCTGTACTAGCATATTTGAGCCAGTGTTTAATTGGAAGAGATAATGCATCATCTTTGTTGTGAGAAGTATATCTCAGTAGTTTATCGACTTATGAGGGTGTGTCACTCCCAAACATTTCTGTTTCTCAATGAGACACTGTACATGAAGTAACAGATTTATTTCCTACTCTTCATATATGCAGTCTTGCCCTGAAGGAGCAGTTATTAATCTAGCAAGTGCTCCAAATAGGTTCCAGTTCCTCTTGATAGTGTTCCTTGTAAGACATAATAAATGTGGATGAAAGTATGGTTTTATTTACACATTTATTAATAGTATGTTTATTATAAATGTTGTTGGCTTGTTCTTTTTATAAAATAACACATTGCCATTATGGAAAATGTAAATTTTTTTGAAAATTGTTAAAAAATATATAACATAATAACCCACTATCCTCATCCTCACCCGCCTTATTAATATTATTATGTAACTCTTTCCAGTCTTTATGTATAAATTTAAAAAATAATTATGAACATACTACAAATACAAATCTGCATTCTTTTGTAAGTGAGTGGCTTTGAATCTGTAGTTTAATTGTGATGGAAGAGACAGAGCCACTTGGTTATTGGTAAAAAGAAAAGGGGGGAAAATACTCTATTCAATAACCCTAAGTCTCAAAAATTGCATGATATGCTTTAGTTTATAATAGATAAATACTAGTACAATAGGTAACTAAGAAATTAGGCCTACTTACCAAAGTGGTATAGAGAAAAGTAGTCTAAATAGTGTCCCCTTTTGTTCACCTAAAGCCCACAGAACATGACAAAAATATCTGATGGGAATAAGTTTGGCTGTGGTTATCACATAAGCCTAAATAATCAACAATGTAGAATCCCCAAATTAAATAAATGCTTCTTGCTTCTCTCAAGAAAAAAAAAATGCACATTTTTAAGAACTATATATAACAAATATATAGTGAAATATATGATAGAACTATGAGGCAACATCTTTAGTTTCTCACTTGTTTTTTCTCTCTCCTTATAATTCTCAGCAATTTTAATATATCTACACTGACAATTCCCCAGACATTCCAACCTCTCAGTTTGTCATTCTGCTCAACTCATTCCTGTAATCTCTGTGCCACTAAAGTCACTCACTGATAAAGCTACACCTGGAATCCAGTCAATCACTCAAAATTCTCCCTACTTCTCTACCACCTCCTTACCTTCTATCTTGTTTATTATCTCATACTCAAAGGATGTCCAATTCCTTGAAAATTACCAATTTTCTTCCTTTGTGAATCTCATCTTGACCTCATATGTCTATACAAATTCTCAATCTTTAGTCACTCACTATTTTTTCCATTTCCACTATCAGGCAGAAGAAATGAAAAAAGTCAAGAAACTGCTTTCTAACTTCAACTAAGCCTTCATTGCTGAGTGTCTCAATTCAGTGTATAACAGTCTTCACAACATTTTTTTCTCATTCATTTCCATGTTCTTCAAACCCTCAGCTCCACCCCAAGATTTACTCCCTATACCCAGGAAATGGTCACATCTGCAGCTTTAAAGGGAAGATGAACGCCTTTGTGGTCAGGCAGATCTAGGACTTTCACGTATAACTGTGTAATCTTTGGGAAATCATTCACTTCCTGCACACCTTGGGCTATTATGAAAATGAAAAAATGAGGTTTGTGAAAGCACATCACTCAGTGCCTGGAAAGTGGTCAAAGTGCAATAAATGTAAGTAGAACCCAAAAGTCGAATATTAGAAAGCCACCTACATTGTGTTTGCTTAAGTCTGGCACAAGCAGAGTTTCTGATATTTAAACTCTACTCTCACAGAGACAGAAGGGATAGAACATGGTGGTGGAACCCATCAACAACTTGAGTCAATTTGAGCATCCTCATTTTCTTCCTTCCTTTTGCTTTTTCTAGCCTCTTTCCAAGATGGCTTGGTGGAAGATTTGTGAAAAACCTTTGAAGAGTCAGTAAAGAAGTGCATGGGGTGAAATCAGGAGAGAGAGGATTTAGGTTTGTCAAGATTGGTTGCTTTCTGTGTTTACTTGCTGAAACCAGGATGCAGAATTTCATGTCAGCCAGTCTAAACTAGATAGAGTCTATCTATGATTTACTAATTTATAGCTAATAGCCAAACCAAGGCACAGCGAGACTTTAAAAGCTGGCTTTGGTGATGTCTTCCCACTTACCTTTGATGTTTTCCATTGCCAATTGTCCCTTCTCAATCCCCTAGCCTCCCTAGAAATTCTGCATTCTACCCAAGACTGCCCTTCCTGGCAAATCAGCTGTCTCATGTTCCATTTCTTAGAAGCTAAGTGGCAGCCACAGTCTCTAAGAAATAAATTTTGCCCCAAATTGCTGACATGTTTATGAGACCTGATTCTCTGTCCTATTCCAACTAATGTATTTACTTGTTAACCCAATGCTGTGGCTCTAATGCCGAGAATTGGGGCATTTTCACAGAGCTTGGGGAGATATTTTTAAGCACTCAGTGTGGCTTCATTGAGGTGATTGTCTTTATAGTTTATGTGAAAGTTTAAACTGTTTCGTCAGTCCATAAATAGCAAAAACCACAGTTACTAATTCAAAAAAAAATGAGATGCTTGAGTAATTTGAGGGTTAATGAATGTCCTGACTCAGATGGGCTGGATCAGGAGGGGCAGGTGCCATGGGCCAAACTAGAACCCCCTGCCCTGTCTAACCCAGGCAGGTCATTCTATGGAGATACAACATAGAGTCTGCAATGTGCTAGTCACCATGCTACTTTTATTTTTTTTTAATCCCACCTAAAATAAAACTGCTTACCTAAAATAAAGGAGGAGGAGGATGGTGCTAATACACATTGACATCCTCTATGTAGGAGACCCATGTCAGAGACTTTACACATCCTCCTATTACAATTGAGATAATATTTATGGGGACCTATTATGTGCCTGGTGTTATTCTAAGCATTTTTCACATGACTCATTTAACATTCACAATAGTCCTATGAGGCAGGTAATATTACTAGTGCCATTTTACAGAAATAAACAGAGAGGTGCACAGCTGGCAAGATTCAAACAAAAGCATGTACTGCCCATTCAGCCTCCAAAGCAATCTGTGAGATGCACATTATTACCTCCCCATTTTACAAGAGTCTTGTAAAAATTACATGATGGCAGATAAAGGTTACATAGATTTGGTATCAGGTCTTTTTGCCTCTGAAGTCTGTCTCTTCTCACTACCTCATGCTGCCTAATATTCTGAAGTCATGATTGCTCCTCCATGCAGAAGTGGCAACTGACAACTGAATGGGTTCTGTCAACAGGCACACACAGAATGGATGAGCTCAGGTGTCTTGGCAGGTCTCCCCTGTGCATTACGTTTTCAGCAAGGAAGGCTATAAAACAGGGACAAAATGAAAGGCTTACGAGTACTAAAAGGCTACAAAATCTCCTTGGATTTGGTTTCTAACAAATCAAATGTGGAAGAATATCCATCCTGTCTCTCTCTATGCTCTGCAGAAGTGGTCTAATTCTGAGTCCTTTCGGAATGCTTCTGCAAGTTGCAATACAAAACTCAACTTCTTCTCTTTTTAGGATGCTATTATTTTACATGGGGCAGTTTTAAATCTGGTCCCTGCTCCTATTAAGAAGTCTTGATTATCACCTGATTCAGGATTGTCTAAGAGGAATTTCCTCCCCAGTACCATGAAAGAATACTTGTATCCCCTCTCCATCCCACTCATGGAAAAATTATTTCTGATATCAAAATAAATCCTTTGAGGCATGTGTTAGTGTTCTGTAGTGGTGTGGTAATTAATAAAAGAGGAAGAAAAGAATGTTATAGATAGATGATTATGAAGGATGTGGCCACTAGGGCAACACAGAGTATTTAGATGAGTTGCATAGAAACATAAAAGCAATGTGACTTGTAGCCATTTGAAAATTTAAAGAATTTTGCTCTGTAAAGGCAAGCTTTATAAATGTTTCGATTTACCCATTTGTTAAAGGGTTTGATATTTATATGGTGTAAAAGATTTTCCAAATGCATAGTGGGGACTCTAAGTAAATTACTGTTGAAAGAATAGATTAACACAGTTACTAAAAGTAGGTAATGTCATCTCTAAATATATTTTTTAAAATAGACGATAAAATGTTTTAACATTCATGATTTTACTTTATATGTTGGAAAAGCTTCTTTTAAGATATTAATTTCTTTTCACCACTGCTTTTGTAGCCTCTCTCCCCTTATGAATAATGCTAATACATTATGTAAAAATTACGTGTTGTTAAATATACTTTATTAGGACTGCGACTGCTGAGTTCTTGGGTATTTTCTTTTCCTCCAAATGAAAATGTTAGTTGGCTTTGGCTGTTCTAAAAGGATAACCAAAACAGACAAGAAAGGGGGCCACAATCTATTGTTCAGTCTGTTCTCTTTACCCTGGGCCTCCTAGTTTAAAACCAGCTGTAGTAACATTTTCTGCTGTACATTCTGTTCAGCGTGTTTATCCAAAGGAAGCTGTGAGCCTTGACAGCCAAGTTAAAGTTAGATTAAAACCCTACCAGTGGATATCAAGAGCAGAGAACAACCTGCTGAAATGGGGTGTATTTGAGGTGAAGGGGGAGTGACTGAGCACAGCTGGGATCTTTAGTAACATGGAGATTTCATAGAAAGAGTCTTTAGTAGGAAGTAAGCCAGAAGAAATAGTAAAATTAGGGCATAAATAAAAGCCTGGAAAGGAGAGGGGAGGTGAGTGAAGAAAAGAATGGAAGCAACCATCAGATATCAACTGAAACCATTCCAGATAGCATGGAGATCTTTAAGTGAGTCTGATGGGGAGGCATGAAGAACTCCACAGATGGCCTAGACTTCGTATAAGGCTGTGGTAGCTCTCTGAAGATATCTGGTGTCTTCATTTTTTAACTTGTTGAAACTAAGAGTGTCTCCAAACTTCTCAGGCTCGAAGAAAGAAGGCAATCAAGGCTGTATGCTGTCTGGCAATCTCTGGTTGATTCCAAGAAAGAAGGTGAAGTTCTGAGGCACATTAGGGCGTGGATAATGTAAACAATTGAAGCTTCAGAATTCACTTATTTAATAAGAATTTATTAAACCCTTACTACTGTCCAACATTGGGCCCTGCACTGAGGCTTCTGTTTTAGACAAAAGAGAGAGAAAAGCAGTCATGAATGCAAAGTGAAAAGTGCTGCAGTGGTGGTAGCCCAAGGCTTGAAGGACACACAAGAAGGGGTCCTAGTCTCATCTTTGGAGTTAAAGAACATTTCCAAGGAAAAGTGACACCTAAGCTGGGACTGTGAGTAATGAGCAGTTCAGCAGATGAAAGGGTTGAGAGGATGAAGTGTTAGAAAAGAAAATTCAGGGCTAGGGAGTGGAGGCTCTACTGTGGTACAGTGGAGAACTGAAAGTTATCTGTTTCACTAGAGTGGGATATATTCAGAGATGTGACTGGAGAGATACCCAAGGGCCAGGTAATAAAAAGCTTTCTAAGGATATTTATGCATTTCAGCTCACCTCAGTAAGGGAATAGAGGGTCAAAAATCCCAGCCTGTATTGTATTAAGACAGTTTGATTCTTACCATCGAGGAGAGCTGGTTTAGATGCTGGCTCTGTCATGAATTGGGTAAAGGTGAATGATTCCTCAAACTCTCTGAGACCCAATTGTCCATTCTGTGAAATGGGAATTCTTTTCCTACAGCACATGATTATTTTTTGAATTAGAATGTTTCACAAATGAAAAGGGAAGCCATCCATTTGGGGAAGAACATTCTGTAAATAGAAATAATGACTCCTTCATATTTCTCATACTGTTCTTAGTATCTTATAACTATCTGACTTCTTGATGCTCTCAGTAAGACAGGACAATGAATATAACATTGATGTAGAAGACAGACTTAAAACTCCCTCTCTAACGTACTGCGAACAGTCGAAGCCAAGGCCAAGAGTAACAGTTTCTTATCTGTAAAACACAGAAATAACACTTGATTCCTCACTTCCAGACATGTTGTAAAGTTTAATTAGATGTTATCCATAAAGCGTGATGAACTTCTCAGAGGAAAGCAGCATATAAATACAAGTTACAGAGCTCTTATTATTCATCATCCTTCCCTGATTTATGCTACGTACCAGTTCCCTGTAACTCAGAACTTTAGCCTTTCCTCTTCAGATATTCCTGATCATTCTCACAGGAAGAGGTAGGCTCTTGTTCTTTTTCTCCATCTCTGGATGTCTGGCATGTTGACTTTCATTCAGTCTCCCTCGGTCACTCATTTATTACATCCTCTGGTGGATTTCCTTCACTCATCTATGGATTTTGGCTGAGGATGTTTCATACCACAGAGACAGCTTGTTCTTCCTTAGTACTCTCTTGAACTTTCACTTTTAAATTTTGATGGGGACCAGTAGAATTCTAATCCAGGCAAGGCAAATTATTGATTATGGATGCATGGCTCTCTAAACCTTCTTGATGTCATTAGGCTTGAGCTAGTGCCCTTCTAAATTGAAAAGAACTTTCCAACTTGTTCTAGTTATTTGTGACCTAGTACCTTAAGCTTCTCATTTCTGCCCAGTTTTATTTTGCATATATTATTAAGCAAGACAGATGTTCTAGCTTGCTTCTTTTTCTATGAGTGGGATTCCTATAAACAAAAATAAAAGTTATGTAGTCCTATAGGACAATGAAAACCTGTGAATAGGTTTCAGCTCTCATTCCTCCTCAAATTAAATTCATTGTTCTTGTGCTAACTGCAAAACAGGAACAAATGTTATTAATACTTAATGGGAAATTTTGAATTTTAATGAAAATCAACAGTGGAGTTTTTCAAGGTTGGACTCCAGTATTAATCTCTCTGGTATTTTCTGTACTTACAACAGATGCTGCCATATGTCACAAACCACAATTACATTGGATAAGTAGACAAAACACTTTTACTATGAGTGAGAAGGGGTCAAACAATTTCAATGTATCCTAGAAGTTTCAAAAAATTCACTAAGATGCTATTTGGATATGATTTCTACCAAAAAAAAAAATAGCTGGGGCACAATGAATTTTATTTAATTCCGGGGGAGTAGGATAGGTGAATAGATTCAGGGAGAGACTTGTGTCTACAACTGAATACATAATACTTAATTTTTTTTTTTTAAGAAAACAATAGCCAAAGCAAATAAGACAAGATGCTAAGCTTTTATAAGTGGCAAACACATATTTATAGTTTATTTCTATTTTTATCTGTATGTTTGAAATAAAAATATAGTTTTGCAATAACATTACTACTCATAATGCTTATAATTTTGAAAAAGAATAGGACCATGAACATAAATTTATTTCCACTTTATGGAAGCTTCAGGATTCCAGTCAACGATCTTGCAAGCTTCTTCTGGTAGAACGTAATGGATGAAAAGGTAACGCTGAACATGAAATGAAAACCTTATCTTGGTTTTGAGCATGCCGTTTATGAGTTAGTTCTATGATTCTTTGCCACGAAAAGCAGAAATTTACATTTGTTACTCTTCATTTTATGGGCCTGCAAATCTAATTTGTTGAGGTATTTCTTTTAAAAGTATTTATTGTGTTTATAAAATTAATACACACAGAATTTTTTTAAATAAGCATTTTAAAAAAAGGAAAGCAAGAAATCTCTGAAAATGCTACCATCCAGAAATAGAAACAATATTCATATGCTTTTTCATTTACAAATTGAAATAGAAAAATGTATGTTCAAGTCAAGGAAAATTTCATTAAGCTAACATTAAATATATTTTCATTGAAAATATATATTAAATTTAATAAAAGTATTAACTTAATGTTAAATTTAATATAAATTTAGCATAAAAAAGAATTTATAGTGAAACTGAAGGAATTTCTCAACTTTAAATAAATGAGTCTTTTCCACAAGAGATAGTAATTCTATGCTATTGCTCTAGCTTAGAAAGCAGATTATGGACTTCTTGGTTCTGGTTTGGCAGGTAAGGAGCTTCAAAGTAACCTCTCCATCTTCAAACAAGTAAAAAACTGAAAAATAAACACTTCATACATGTGTCAGAGAAGTGAAGTCACAGAGCAAACTGTGGCCTCCAAAATTAAAGAGACATATAGGAAGATAAAGGAAATCACAACTTATAGGAACAAAAACCCAGAGACCAGAAATGTCTGCAGGAACCAGTACTGGGATCGAAAACTGAACTGTAATTGATAATCTGCTGGAGGCTGAGTGCGAACAAGGCTGACAGATACAAACTCCAGGAGAACCAAGTCACTGTGGGCCTCACACTTTTTTTGAGTTTTATATCCAGGATCTCTACCAGGTTCTCAAAGTAAAGATCGGAGAAAAACTCCCTCTGGCTTTCTTCTGAGGAAGGAAAAAAGCGACCTTTTTATGAAACATACCAGAGCATTTGGTTCTTAACAAGGCTCGCCCTCAGGTGAAATTATTTTGCTAGAACTTAACCTATTGGGATTTACCAGAGCCTAACCAATCTGGAGGAAAGGAAATACCTAACTCCAACTCTCTCTAGCCATTCTGTCTCACTTCAGGTGAAATATGAAAAGCATTGGTGAAATACCTGTGTCTGGGTCCTCTCCACCCACTAAAGACATATTTCTCTCCCATAATCTCCTTGCCCTAATTCGTCATAGTTCTCCGAGGTATGTTGTGATTTCATATCCCTTCTGCTTACGCCATGACCTAGTGGCTATATTTGGAGACTTCTAGCATGGAAGGGAAAATTTTCCTTGACTCTATTCTAACCTTATTCCTCAGTCTGGTTTTCTTCTTATTTGAAGGTTTTAGTAAAAATTCTCAAGATTTTATCAGCTCCCTTTCTTCCCTCACTTCTACTTTTAGGGATAGGGCTAGGAGCTACCAGGTGCTACAAAAAAAAATTTTTTTAAAAAAAATCACTTTCTTTCCTTGGCCACAACTTTCAAATTATGTAACATGAAATTGGTTTTCTTTCCTTATTTGGTTGCCTATTGAGGATTTTTGACTGTTTTATTTGTTCCTTTGTTTGAATTCTGTATGTTCATTTCCTCTTATTTTTCAAATGTATTTTATTCAGTGCTAGGAAAGAAAAAAATTATAGTCTCACTTCCCCAGAGATCTTTACCCAAAATTTTCTCAAAATTACTTTGAATACTGATTGTTTCATCTGATATATTACCTTTCCTTTCCATCATTGTAGCATCCTCAAATGTGGTCAATATTCCTGTGATGGGTAATTTCATGAGTCAACTTGACCGGGCCACAGGGTGCCTAGATACTTGGTCAGTCATTATTCTGGGTATATCTAGATGAGATTAACATTTGAATCAGTAGAATGAGTGAAGCAGATTGCTCTCCCTAATGTGAGTGGATCTTGTCCAAACAGTTGAAGATCTGTAGAGAACAAAAAACCTGAGTAGAAAGAACTCTTCCTGTCTGATTGTCTTTGAGCTGGGACATCGTTTCTGCCTGCCTTCAGACTTAAACTGGAACATTGGCTCTTCCTGGGTCTTAAGCCAGGCTTTCAGACTGGAACAATGCCATCAGCTCTTCTGGCTCTCTAGCTAGTTGACTATAGATACTGGGATTTGTTGGCCTTCATAACACACACACACACACACACACACACACACACACACACGTTCTCCTATTGATTCTGTTTCTCTGGAGAACCCTGACTAATGCAATATATATATATATATATATATATATATATTTTTTTTTTTTTTTTTTTTGATGAAAAGTGTGTCATGGCACAGATACTAACCACTAAAAACTTATCTTTTTTAGAAAGCATTTGCTTAACCACCTCCAACTGAACCTTAATTATAATATCACGGATAAAAGCTATGTAGTTCCAAAATTCAGAGAAACAGTCTGGGTCAGAGACTATAAATCGCCAGTCTATGATTTCAGAATCCACCTTTTCTCCCTTTGGAGAACAATGTTTATCATCTATATCTTATAAATTCTCAAATGTTCAAGACATCTACAAGTTTGTCTGCCCCATAATATATAATTCAGCTAGGCTTGTATGTCTGAAACTCTGTTAGCATGTCCAGGTGCTTCCTCAGTCTACAGTTCCATTTAATACTTTAATTTCCTCTTTGAAATGCTTTATCTATCCTCCCCAGTTTGAACATTTTTCTCCCTGAGGAGAAGACAGAAGCAAAATCATGTTTTGGAAAACACATGGGCTTTGAAGATAGATGGTCAAAATTTCAGTCCCTGGAACTATCATTAACTCATTGTGTGATCTTTGTCAGGTTATTTAGCCTTTCTGACATGCAGGTTTCCTACCAGAAAGTGCAATTTAGTAATAGTCAACAACACAATGTTTCATCAGAACAATATTATGATTAACAGAAAAACATCAACAGGCAAGAGGTACGAGTTCCTTTAACACTGCTAAAGAATAAATACAATTGACTTCACAAAGATGACTTCACAGATCTGAAGAGATAGCACCAATTCTTTTTTTGGAGAGAGAAGCTTCCCTGATCTTCAAAACCCCATAAAGACATCTTACCACTAAGATATCTCCTCATCATTGTGAAGATACTTTCAAGTTCTCAAAGACTCTTCCTTTGCCATTACAACCCAGTTTTGCTTTTCTTTTCTTTTGACTCTTCTGCCTTCACAATGCCCTCCTATCCGCTACGTACAAGTAACTGGTAACACTCCAACACATTTCCGCAAGAACGGGTCCAAAGGAACTCTGTTCTCAAGATCAATTTCCTAAGCGGGCATCTCCTTTCAGATTAAAGTTTTATTGCTATCCTTTCTACTCTTGGAGATTCTTTGAGGATTAAAATATTAAAGTACTCAAAAAATAAGTTATACAGAAAAAAAAATGTAGTACCTAATTAACTTATACCATTATTCCTGTTTTCTAGTCAGTTAAATACTTTGGTTGCAAGTGATAGCAAAATTCAGCCCAATTCCAACAGTCTTAAATAATAAAGAGTATTGATTATCTCATAAAACCAAAAATTCCAGAAATAATTTTGGCTCTAAGAGAGAAATCATTTGATAACTTACTGGATTAGTTTATTCTCATTTCATCCCTCCTTCTCTGTGTTTTCCTCTCTCCCTCCTTCCCTCCCCACCTCCCTCCTTCCTACCCCTCTTTCAAACACGTACATATACACACACATATACAGAAACACATACAATCTATCTCTCTAACAATCTATCTCTTTCATCTAAAAGTGTGAGATATTCTAAATATTCTTTTTACCCAGGAACCACTTGACAACTCTCATTACAGTGAGTTAGGAATGCAGAAAAAGGTGGTCAGATTTAATAAAATTTTGTTTCAACTGGAATTTGTGTGGATCTTAAGGAATTATATTATGTGCACATATTTTCATTGAGAGCATTTATTATTTTCTAATTGTTCCAAACTAAAATCTTTAAAAACCAAGTAGTGAGTATTTATGATGAAGTCAGAGGGAAAGTATGAGCAATCATCTTTCCTGTAATTACAATCAAGATATTGGGAATATGTCTTATATAATCAACCACCATCCTTAACCACACCTCCCCACACATGAAAACCTGATAAGAGTTTCTCATGTATATAACTGATGCTTTTTTTCATGACACACTTAATCATATATTATTATAAGTTTTTCACAAACTTTGAAACTCAATAAAAACAATTATGAAAAATAGATGCATACCTTTTCTTAATTTTTGGTGGATATTTTCCTAAGAAAACTTCAACCATGATTTTACCTGCCTCCTAATGAGAAATTCAGTTTTCATAATTGAATTTTTACCTTTTAATAGTGCTTTTTATGAAGAAATTAGTATTCATTTTAGCTCAGTAGATACTTTATGCTAACAAAATAAAACACTTTCCCCATTCTTTTCATCATAATATAATTCACTTGGCCATATTCATTGTGCAGGTGCCAAACTTATATAATTGCAATGGGAGGTTTGGTTCTAAGCCAGTAATTAACTGAGCCTTCTGAGAAATGATAAGCATTAGCTCTTAACTTAATACACAAATATATATGAACTGATTTGTTCATTGATAGTTTGACTTTGAAAAATAAATAATTGACTGACAACACTATGCACCTCCCGTATAAACCCTATAAAGTTCTACTTATTTGTTGTTTCCAGATAAAATGTTCTAAGATAGAGTAGATCTTAACAAATCGCATTTCCAGTAAAAATAATTACTGTTTCTGTTTGTTGCTTTTTACCACTTTCAAAGGCTGCTTGAAAACAGAAAGTAGTTGTACTCCAAGGGAGCCCATGAGCCCTACCACATAATGATGAAACCAAGACAATGAAAATGGCTGATAAGATCAGCTGTAAGGGAACTGGAACTCAGGGATTAATCCCAGAGCCAAAGGCCAGCAGAGTTAAGAGGTAACCAGAAATGTCACATAGAGGGAAACAGAATAACATTATCAAGTCACAAATTCTTAGGCTAGACCATTGGAGACAGATGGGGATGAATTAGAGGTCATAGAACACGGTAGAAAGGAAAAGTCAAATGGAGCCACTTTAGAAGTACAAGCTTGGCCACTCCCTTACATCTGCAAATTGTGTTTTATTGGCTACTTCCTGAGTTTCAGTACTGCAAAACTAATTTGAAGAGCTTGCTGTGTGTTGTATAGCTTGCTACTGAGGGAAGCATCATAAATAGGTCTAAGATATTTAAAGATAAAAGCAATTTGGGGCCAGTTCTCTCCTTCCTTCAAAAAAAAAAGTTTATAATATGTATTATGTATATAAAACCCAGCCATTTCATGGCCCCTTGTGGGTATAATTTCACATTAAAGGAGCATCAGTCTAGCATTCAAAATAATTGAAAAATAATGTAGAGTTTTACTGCAGCCGTTCATAAAAAAACATCTAAAGGGAAGCGCATTTAGAAAAAAGTTGGAAATATTTTCTTTCCAACCCTGTCAGCTCTTTTCACATATGGCAGATGCCCCAAAGTCCCTGTTCCTCCTCGTAATTCAACTCCCCAAACTCTCTCTCTCAGCCTAGCTAATGCAGCATCTCTTGTATCCTGCCTGATCTGTCTCTGGTGCAGACTCTTTTATATGTGACTTATTTTGACCTCTCTGACTTCTTTCAAGTTCCCTGTTCCTCCTTTACCAAGATTCTGTTGAACAAAAGTATACCTAAGAACTCACACAACCAGCAAAAAAAAAAAAAAAATTCCTCTTTTTGCTTTCCAAGATGGTTTCTTGAGGGTGGGGAGCGGTTGAAAATACTTATAACTATATTCTTTTATCTTGTCTCACAAATAATATATATGATCTTTTCTTTTAAAGTAAACTGTTGAGTAGCAAAATTAAAAGAAAAATCCCCTTTGCCTTTGAATTACAGAATGCAGGCAAAGCTTTTGGTTGAAAGGCAGCAAAGCCCCAAATCCTTGACCATGTACATATACCAAGGAGACTTTGAATCCAACTTAACAAATTTAAGTTGAAAAAATAGTCAAGTCAAGTTCAGGGATCAACCAGGGTTAGCCTTTAGAGTAACTCAGAGCAGATCTGAGTGTTTACATTTCTTTTCAGAACTTCCTTTTTGACAATAACAATTTTATCTTATATGATAAATATTTTTATTTGAATTAAAAATCACCAAGTGGGCACAATTACTCATTTATCTCTGTGTTACCTGTTTCTAAAATATGACTGTTTGGACCACAGATTCCCAACCAGGTCTGATTACTGGCAGAACATTGTAATTGCAGGTAAAAGAAAACTAAAATCACTTGAGTAGTAATCCCAAAATCAGATAGAATATGTGCAAGAGTATGATAAGAATATTTGAGAATTAATAAATTTTTACGAAACCATTTTTTTTGTATTACTACCGGTGATCACAACACCTTTCTTTAAATTACGTAACTTTCTATCAGTGCCCATAATACCACATGGTGTTAACAAGACACTTATGTCTAAACTAGATGGGTAGAATAGATCAGGGATCATGATAGATAAAAATGGAACTTCATGTAGAATGATAAAATATGACAAAAGAAATTTGGAGGTGGAGGGCACAACTAATGCAAAGTGTTTTTATTTGACCATTGTTCAATCAGCAAACCCAAGAGAAGACATTAAAAAGTATAAGCAAGAAGTAGATAAACTAAGTCTGTGACCAAGAGAAATCTGGCCATGCAAATGAAGGGGTAAATTAAGTGCATAGATTATTGGCATCAAAGTTAGGAGCAAAGGAAGTAGACCAATATCAATGGAGGTAACTACATCCACATTTTTGGTATGCTAATCTTGCCTATCTCAATACCTAAAATATAGTGAGTTGTCAAAAAATGCTAGTTCCTTTTTTCTTCCACCTTCTTATTCTGGCCTTATTTTTATGCTCAAAGAATTAGCACTGATAATATGTATCTATCATTTTGATTTCTAGTAGATATGGTTGAAATGACAAATTCCAAAAATTAAAATATAGTTCTATCAGTGTTGCGTAACAGCTTAGATTAGCCTCATGTTCTCTGTGCCTTGAAATCATCTTTCAATATGGATAATAGCTGCCTAAGACTATATATAACAAAGTGCTTATAGCATGACTTTTAGGAACAATAATCTTTCCTCTTCCATATGGGGACTAGGAAACATGAGGCTATCCCACCCTCTACCCCACCACACAGGGAAGGGGATGGAGATGTTGGAAAAAGGATTTATAAACTGGTGCGGTTGAGGCAGAATGTATCTAACCACATCCCAAAGGCCTACTCTCTGGGACTTCAGCTATTTCCACCAGCAAATGCTTGGGAGGTATGATCTACCTTGGCTACAATCATTTGTTTCTGTTTAATTCTCTATTGTAAATTACCTCCAGAACTTATCAGGTTAAAACGACAAACATTAATTATGTCAAGGTTTTTGTGGACCAGAAATTTGGAGCCACTTAGCTGGGTATTCAAGCTCCAGAACCTTCTTAGGGTTGTAGACAAGATGTCAGCTGGGGCTGAAATCATCTGATGGCTTTACAGGAGTTGTGACATCTGTTTCCAGGATAGTCACTCACATGGCTGTTGGCAGGGAGCCTCAGTTCCTCTCTGGCTATTGGCGGGACAATGCAGTTTCTTGCCACATGGACTTCTTTTTAGGGCTGCTTGAGCATACTCACAAACTGGCAGCTGTCTTTTCCCCCCAAAGAGAGTGATGAATACTAGACTATCTGTGTAGGAATCAAAATGATAGAGCGAGACTAGCTATCACGTTGTCTCAAAAGTCACATACCATATTCTGGTTGTTAGAAGTAAGTCACTAGGTCTAGCCCCCACTCAAGGAGAAAAGAACTGAGCTCCACATTAAATTGGGAGAATAGTCAGAAGTTTTATGAGTATATTTTAAAACTACCAAACCTACAAAAACACAAGAGTCCTCCTGCCTTCAAACAATTCCTGATTCTGTGCCTTGTACACACGATCTAGGATTTAATCGAAGATAATATAATATGAAATGCATGGCAATATGGTAACTGTAAGAATTATGTATATGGTAAAGCTGACATCACAAGTCAATAGAAAAGAAAGATTGTTTTAAATTATGTTATAAATATATTGGATACACTATGTGTATAATTTATTAAGCTTTTATTTTCTGAATGCTTTTTGGTAGTAACACTACACAGTAAGAGCTAGAGCATAGTCACTTTCTTCCCTCAAAGCAGTATTGTAGATCTTGTATTTTCTCTGTAATGAGCATGAAGAAGCTGTATGCTTCCCTTTTTTATAGTGCTTTTCACAGCAACATCAATTGACCTACATTTGGCATTCTGGGTAATGACCATGTTCCAGAGATTACAAATTTAATACAAAGGAAGATGGGGTAGAAAAAGGCAAAAGGTGAAAGAGGTATTTTATACTTTTTTAAGAGTGCCAGAAGTACCAGAAAATACAAAAAGGGAAGGAAAGAAACTTCACGAAGGTCTAGGAAGATAGTCACACAGAGGAGATCCCTGGCAGCGAGAGAACACCACCAGAGACAGGGGAGGATTGTCCAGTCTCTGTCACTGATAAGAGAGATTAGTAAAGGCAGAACAACAAAGATAAAATTTGCATTTGGAGTCTACATTAAGTATGTGAATGAAGGAAATAGACATTCAAATTCTAACACTTCTCAGGACAAAAGGGTAGAGCCGTCAATTCTCTGATGGTTCTGAGACTTCACAGAGGAGATCGGGTGTGGGGAATCCAGATACTAAAGGTCTTGTTAGAAAGTGTAGATTGGAATTATGAATGCATGAACACTCAAAGTTATCCCCAAAAGACCTGAGACTGTCTAAAAAAGTTACTGAAAGTGAAAGGAACTTGGAAAGTCGAACCCTAGATATGAATTGGCTTTGAAAAACCAACTTCCAAGTTCTCAGGCTTCCTAACCAGACAGATGTTTTTCTACATGGACATTGCCATGCTGTAATGGCCTTCGAAAACTTTAGCAACACTGTAGTTGTTGAGAGTTCAAAATCTGTTTATAGAGTTTCATAATACAAAGGCATATTCATCCTATGTGTATACTAAGTCGTTAAAGAAGAGAATCCGGCAACTAATGTTAAGTCTTAATTCAATATAAAATACTATATAGCCATTATGAGATATGCCATTATTTTATGTAGTACTGATACTGGCAATTAAATTTTAATACAATCATTTCTTCTCACTTAAAAAATATATATATACTTATTTAGACAGAAATGTTGCTACCATATTATTTCTGGTGCCTTAAAGAGGTTTGATGATTCAGAATGTTTTTTAAAAAGTACTCTTTTACTCTCTCCAATATTTTTCTCCAAGTAACTTACACCCGCTTTGCAAGTTTTGATATCAACACTTTTATTCAATTGAATCACATGATGCTGGAAGCTAAGCAGCTTCTCTTTAAAGTCAGCAAGAAGTTTCTGATAATTTAATGTTCGATGCCTTACAAATAGTTCTGCACAATTCATAAACCAGTCACATATATTCCTCATTGCTTGGAAATTTCTTTGATCTATTCCAAAAGACTTGACAACTTCTACTGTCTTTAGTTTCATTGCTTAGTGAATGACAGGCAGTACTTTTCATGTATCTTAGTCATTTCCTTGGAGGCATCTTCCTTGCTTAGGTCATATAAAGCAAATAGGTGTTTCTCTTATTAGATATAATAAAATTTAAGGTCTTCTTTTAACAATAAATATGCCCTCAGTTTGGTTTTCACATCTTCTTTATATACAATAGCTTCTTTTTAAGGCACAGAATGTAATCTTGAAGACATCTTAAATTATACAAATTTTACTCACATAATGTCAGCAATGCACAAAATATAATTGCAGAAACAATATAAATAGCTATGATCAAGCTAATGCTTGAAATAATAACTATTTCATGACTGCTATTTATAAACATTAATTGCAGGACAAATTTCAATTTCATAGGTGAAATGCAAAATGATTACATTTTATAACTCATGATATAAATTTTTTATGAAAGAACGTGGAATTTTTCATATTGCACAATCCTGTGTTAGATACTTTAGGAGCAGTATTCCTGAGCGTAAGGGGGGAAAAGTTCTTCAACTTACTCTAACAAATGTATTATATTATAATGTTATCACTATTAAGATGCAATAATAATAAATAAGAATAGTCAATAAAACAGCATGCTTAAGCCTGAAAAAGATTTTGGTATATGTGCAAATTATGTATATGGTAAATATGAAATTGTGAGAGAAATGGACAAATTTAGCAGGAAAAATATTTTACTATTTGGGGAAAAAATAAATAAAATCTTTATTTCAAACTATACCCCAAAGTAAATTTCTGATGATTAGAGATTTATATAAAAAGAAGAAAATCATAAAATAATTAGAACGTATCTGAGTGAGGCTCTCTAAGCATATTAACAAAAGAAATAATAGATTTGGTGACATAAAAATTAACTTTTATACATAGAAGAAACTTATACATGGAAAAGCAAGCAAGAAATGGAAAAAAATGCTTGTAGCATAAATATAGTAAGTTGGTATCCTTAATATATAAAGAGCTCTTAGAATTCAATAAGAAATCACCCATAGAAAAAATAGACCAAAGAAATGAACAGTAAATTTACAAAAGAAGCATATTTATGGAAATATAATTTCCAAATAATTAATGGAGAAAAGCTAAATCTCGAGAATTTTTCGAATGCAAATTAAAACAAGTTAAATATTTTTCATTCTTCAAAGTTTTTTTTTAAGAGTTAATAGGAATCATAAATAAGCATGTAAAATGATCATTTTCATACCCTGCAATGGGACTATAAATCAGTACATTTTTTCTCAAGGGAAATTTAGACACTTTCAAAAATATATATTTCCTTTGGCAAAATTAGACTATTACCCTATAAATTCTTTCATAAATTTATCCTGAGGAAAAAAAATCGTCATGTGCAAAGGGATTTATAGACAAAATTATTTATTACGATATTATTCGTGATGTTTCAAAAACACAGAATCAAGCTATATATGCAAAATTAGATGAATAGTTAAATCTGTTATTGTAAAATCCTCTGGTGGAAAATGTACAAGCATCAAAACTTACCTTTTTGTAAACTTTACAATAACATAAAAATGGTATAATGTTTAGTAATAAAATCCAGATACAAAACCATGTTCAAAAGGTAATCTTTTTTAATGTTTGATGTAATTACACCATATGGCAGATCATTTTGATTTTTTACTTTTCTATATCCTCCAAGACTTCTGCAATAAGTATGTATTATTTATATAATGAAGAAGGGAGAAAAAGGAAGAGCATTTTGGTCAGCATAATAAAAACGCAAGAGAAATCCCCTCTTTCTTTTTCTTATCAGATAATGCAAATGGTAAAAGACATAACACAAAACACAAGTATAATTGTCATTTACAACTGTTTTTTGTGCTTAAAAGGATGTAAATTTTATCACTCTATATTTTAGATTGTAAAGAGTAAAAAGACAACATATTAATGGTATGGGAAAATTTAATTTAAATATATAATTTGTACGATTTTACATTGTCATGTATTTTTGACTTTAACACATCATTTTATAATATAAGTTCTTGAAATGACAATTAGCAACCTGTTATACACTAATCAAAGACTCTTCCATTATCTAAGGCTTAAAGAAACACCCAAGAGAAACAATGAAATTGCATTGTTCATTGAAGGAGCTTAGATATTTATTTCCCATTCACACAGACAATTTGAGCCATAACTGTTAACAGTTTTTTAAATAAACCAAATTCTTCTGGTACCAGAATTGGGAATATGCTACTGTGTACAGAACTGGAATGATCATAACCAAATAGAGACAAATTTTCTCTAAGATGGATTAGAGAATGAACTTGTCATCTTGATGGGTCTGGCTTTTCCACCTTGTTCCTCCGAGGTACTTCAACTCTGATTACCTTTTCCAGGATGAAGGCAAGATTCAGCCTACATACTCATTAAATTGGGAGGTATTTTGAACATCCTGCCACTTTCGTCAGCTTGCTATGAGAGATAAAATTTCTTTCACTTTGTGCTAGATCGCTGACACACAGAGAGAATTTAAAACATCTCCCCAGAGACTGAAGGTCGAATTCTTAGGTGGTATTTGGCTCTACTATCTGACTCTGAAAAATAATTTTTTTTTTCTAAGGGGATGGAAAGCTGAATACACAATTTCTCTTTGATTGATGGATTCATCGATAGTCACATAGCAGTTTTTTAAGTAATGGGATTCCCCCAATTGTGTTATTAAATGACAAGTACTGGGGAGAAAAAAATAAAACATTACTCTTAGCAAATATAAAATTTTAAAACTGTTTCAAAAGTAGAGGAAAATTGAATGGCCGTTTACCTTCATCTCATGCTGCAAAATTTAACACACTTCGTTTTTTCCAGAGCCACACAATTTTAAAGTGATAGCTGTCTGACTTAAAGTGTTTAAGTAAAAAATTTCCCCAAAACATATCTCATTTGAAACCTGCTATCCAGGTGGCAGAAACAAGGCATCAATTACAAAAAAATTTAGTGACAACAAAAATATTTAATTCACCAACAAAGGTCAGCGGTAATATCTTCAAAGTATGTATTACTCATAAAAGTAAAAGGTTTGCAACTTGATCAAAACAGATGTTTACAAAATTAGCATTTAAACACAAAGATACTGTAAAATAAAAGAAGATGAGATTAATTTAACACATTCATTCCAAAGCTGAATGGGGAAGAAAATTAACAGTAACGCATAATACTCTAAATGAGAGGAGCTTGTTGGCAAGACAAGAGTATCGTAATGGATTAACAAAGTGGAGAGCTGGCGAAGGGTTTTTGTTAGGAGTGATCTGAATAGAGCACAGATATTGATTTTATATTGTTTTATTATGGCAAATTACTTTGTATTTTGGGGTTATATTTATCTATCTATCTATCCATCTATCATCTATCTATCCTCTATCTATCTGTATCCATATCTATACCTAGATATAAATACTCTAAATTTTTATAAAATAAAGACAACTGTGACTGAAGTTTTGTTGGGACTGCTCACATAACAGAGACATTAGATATAGATATAGATATAGACGACATAAAGACAGAGATAGAGATGATAGAGATGATAGAGATAGAGATAGAGATAGAGATAGATAGATAGATAGATAGATAGATAGACAGACAGACAGACAGACAGATAGATAGATAGATAGATAGATAGATAGATAGATAGATAGATATAGATAGCTAACTAGCTAGCTAGCTAGCTATAAACATTAAAAGATAGAGACATTTGGTCAGTTTTCTTTCTTTATCAGTTGGAGATGAGGGAATTTCATCCCAACTAACTTAATTCTAATTTTACCAAAACTCCCACGAAAGAGAACAATATATTAGCACTGTTAATAACTATTATTTCCAAATGCCAGGTTTGGGTGTGCAAAGGCAGCCGTGGAACTGAAGTTGGAGTTCTCTAGAATGACCAAGGAATATTTAAGAATTCTTTTCCTGAGCAGGTGTGGGCAATTATCCAAGCCTCATAACTAAGAGCCTATAGCCCAGCTCTCTGTTTGCATTTTGTTTCTACAAAAAAAAAAAAAAAAAAAGATGGTGCAGAAGGGTCATTTCTGGGGCAGAAAGGCCATGGGCTACTTTACATATCCACACACAATGCAAGACCTTGAACCCTGAGGCATTTCCTATTGTGCTCCTGGGTGTGAAGTAAACCTTGAAGAATTTAAGGGTGTTCTCACCACTGGAAGGCAGCAGGCAGAATTTAGATGGTCTTCAGTGCATTTGGGCCTCCTGCTGTTGGCTGCAGTCTTTCTTGTAGACATTGATGAAGGGCATGAGGGCAGTATTGGCTTTAAATCTTTATAAAATAAAGGCAACTGTGACTGAAGTTTGGTTAGGATTCCTCACATAACAGAAGCATGGCCAGGAGGGTTTTGTATAAACTTTCTGTCCACATGAGGCAGACAAAGAAGTTAGCACATGGCTAGGGCAAGAGAAATTGGCCCAAAAGGCAAGTTTCTGAAAGGTATGCCCTCACTGAAAAATTGATTTTTACTGAAATAATCCTTGCCAACTATAGGATTGGCTTCTCTGAAGATTGTAAAGTTGGCTCTCACTGAAACAGTAGTTTCATTTGGGGTCTTTCCTTGTGACTTTGACATAATTCATGATAGAGCTCAACTTAGCCAAATCGATTGGCATAGATATAAACCCTCAAACAATTAGGTGCCCCTCTTTAAAAAAAATTCAGGTCCACTGCATCTAATAATTAACTATGCTGGACTTTGTCTTCAGTTCTTTTGTGTTTTATTGACTCATTCCTTCATGCATATTTTGACCATATAGTTGATCTCTTTAAATAAAACTGAACAAAAATACCAAACTAATAATTTTTCACTATAACAAGTCAATATAACTGGTGTTAGTTAACAAGCATGTATTGATCTGTACTATGAGTAGGGCACTATAATAGATATTATGGGGGTAGAATGTGGGGAAAGAAAGAAAAAAAAAAGAAAAGAATGTTGGTCTTATTCTCAGGAAGCTTACCATATAAAAATAAAGTTTATTTTTAAATAAAATATTTTTTGATTTTAGAAAACATTTTTCTGAGTTTAGAAGTAATATAGGTTCACTATAAACAATTTGGAACACTTAAAAATACAAAGAGAAAACATTTTAAATTACTCATAATACCACCACCCACAGAAAATCATTATTAATATTTCAAATAAACTTTTTATATGAAACAGTTTTAGATTTACAGAAAAATTGTGAAAATTGTACTGAGAGTTCTCATATACCCTCAGTTTCCCTTATTAATAACATCTTACATTAATAGAGCATATTTGTTATAATTAATGAACTAATATTAATACATATTAACTAACTAAAGTCTATAGTTTATTCAGATTTTTCTTTTAGTTTTTACCTACTACTTCTTCTAATATAGCCCTTAGTGTATTAGTCTCAATTATTTTAAAGACCCTGTGTGATTACTCCAATACCTGTGTGATATCTGAGTTTGGATTTGATGCTAGCTTTACCTATTCAGACTGTATTTTTTTTCTTGCCTCTTGATGGGCCTTGAAATATTTTGCTGAAAGCCAGACATTTTGTACCAAGTAATAGATATTGAGCTAAATTGGCCTTAAAGATGAGGACTAGGGGTTTTAGTTTCACCAGGGGTTGTGTTGTGTTGAATATTTATTGTAGTTTGTAGAACCCAGAGTCTTTAATTCCTCTTGTGTTCTTGTTTTGGTCTCCCTCTTAACTTTGGGCTTTCTAACTATTTTTCCTCGGAGTCTGTGTCATGCAACTCTTTCCCCTGTTATCCACCATTATGATACTGGAGCCTTATTGGTGTCATGGTCGAGTGTGAGGGAAGAGAAGTAGTCTATAATCTTATGATTAAATCTCAATTTTTTAGTGATTTTTTTTTCCCTCTGCTTCATGATGTTTACATCCAGTGGTATAGCTTTTTTTTTTTTTTTTTTTTTTTTTTTAAGCCTAATTTAGATGAGATAGAAAGTCTAGAGAGGACTTGAAATGGCAGAAATCTCTTCTCTCAACTGAAATAAAGCTCTGGTAAACACTATTTCCTGAAAGAGTAAGCCTTTTCTTTGGAGAACCTTCGGGGTATATTTCGCAAGGAATAGTTTTTCTCTCTCATGACAGTGCCCCAAGGGGACACATTCTCAGATCTTCAGTGTGAGAATCTGGTGGGCCTCCTAGAAGTAAAACTCACTAAAGTGTGGGGACTGCCCAAAATCAATTCATGAAATCTCTTTGCATGCCCTCTGGAATCTGATTACAAATGTTTTTCAAATGTTTCTTAATTTCATTTATAGTATGTTTTGAATATGCAAATTTTTTATATTTTATGTAGTCCAAAATTATTTTCTGCTTTCTCTTTGTGCTTAGAAATGTTTGTATAATTGCTAATTTCTGATTGTTACTAATGCTTTTTCTAATTGTCTAATAACTTCATTTCTACATTTACCTCTTAAAATGTGTTGAACTTATTTTGGTGTAACACGTGATTTAGGGATATAATTTTTATTCTATTCATTAACCAGTTTCTTAAGAATTGGTGGTGAATATGCTTCTTTTCTCCCCTGATGTGAAATGGCGCCATTTAAATATACTAAAGTATTATGCATAAATTTTGTTTCTATAATATCTATTCAGTTCTGTATATCTATCTGTTCTTGCACAGTACCTTCTGTTTTAATTAACTATCTAATTCTTTTAAACAACTACAATCCTTTTAGATCCAAATTTTTTTTGATATTCTTGACTATTTATTTTTCTGTATTAACTTTAAAATAAATTTGATAATTTTCAAGTCCCAAAACAGTTATTTTGATTGAAATTACATTCTTAAACTAGAGACAATTGGTAACTTATGTAATACTGAACATTTCCATCCAGGAACATGAAAGATTCCTTTTATTAGACAATTCTTTAATGTCAGTCAGAAACTTCTTTTTTTGTTGGTTGTCTTCACTACTTGTTCCATACT
The DNA here is from genome assembly GCF_014176215.1 of Rousettus aegyptiacus. NCBI lineage: Eukaryota > Metazoa > Chordata > Mammalia > Chiroptera > Pteropodidae > Rousettus > Rousettus aegyptiacus. The sequence goes on along the minus strand of NW_023416306.1, from coordinate 37,870,534 downwards.
GTTCTTGTATTTATTACTAAGTGGTTTCTATTTTTATTATTTTGAAAGTCTAGAATATGATAATTTTTATATATCCTGAAGTCATTTCAAAACTAAATATGTATTCTTTGGTTATAAAATGAAAGATTAAATGTATATCTATTAAGTCAATCCTTTGAGTTATATTTCTCAAATTCTCTGTATTTTATCTATCATTAATCTACATAATATGGCTCAAAAACAATTTCATAACAGTTTCAGTCTCGATATTTACAACCATGTTTGTCTCCCAGTTGCCCTAAAACAGGTATTAAATCAGGATAAGTTTTAATCATATCTGAAACCTGGCTACACATTAGAATCACCTGAGTAGCTTTTTAAAAATATGAATGCCTGATTGCCCATCTTAGAGTGATTTTAAAAGAACCTTTACAAGTGAAGACCTGGGCTTTAGTAATTTTTAAAACTTCCCTCCAAATGATTCTAACGGAATCAGAGTTGCAAACCACCATCCTAAATAATTGTTCTAATCGTGCAAAATTTACAAAATAATTCTACAGCCAATTGCATTAACAAGTGAGTAAAATGCTATCTGGACACTCAAGAAATTTACATATTAAGCAAGGTAGCCTGAGTATCTGAAAGGAAAACCCTCAGCTTTGTTAGCATCCGAGTTCTTATCCTCAGTCTCTACCAGGCTCTGCCTCTTACTTGAGTAGCTATTTTATTATACTCCTCTGTGCCTTATTTTTCTCACTTTTGGTTTAAGTCAGCTGAACTAAATTATCACTAGGAAAAGCTTTAAGCTCAACCATTTAAAATACTTCTGTAAGAACAAGTCAAAGAATAAATAAATCAGAGATTATAAGCAGGTGAGATGCACAAATAGTCCTGTTTAGCTTGATGGTGAGATATAGAGTCTCAGACTCAGATGCCTTCAGGGCCCAAACAGTTAACATGAATTTGTGAAGGAGCCAGGTCTAAGAGGTATGAGACTTGTTTGCAACTTAAGATTTTGCAACTTCTAAAGATGTTCAAATTCAGTCATATAGACTACTGGTCTCCATGGTAGGGTGAATACAACCTAGTGGCTGCACCAAATGATCCACCAACTACAATTAAATGATAAGCTTTATTGATAATTTACTGTGTGGATGTACTATGTGGATGCATATGTTAATGTATAAATCAAAATAGATATCTTGGGAAAGGATGCTCAAAACTTTTTCACTAATACATGATTTTAAATCAATACTTAGACACAACTGATATAGACCAGTCACCCATCCTTAAACAATTTACTTAACTTCTCTGAATTCCTAACTGTAAAACAGGAATAATAACAGAACTTTCCTTGCATGACTATGGTAAGATTTAAATGAGATAATGCATACAATGAATGTTAGACACTTTTACAATTGATTAGTATCAAAATTAGCTCCCCCATGGTCACTGAAACTATTTCTCATCTTGCCTCTCTGTTTCAAATTCCTCTGCTGTATTGTTAGCTCAATCATTTCTTTCTAGAACACAGCTTAAATATGTCACTATCTGCTTAAAACACTCTCGTTCATGTGCATGTGCACACACACACGTACACACACACATACACAGATCAGTGGTCATTTCTCCATTGTGTATTTTTCCAAACTCAGTAACTAGCTCAGCAGTCAAAACCATTCACAAACTGGCACTTTCACCTACCTAGACTGTTTTGTCACCATGCCTTGATACAGACCAAATGGTCCACTACTTCTAGACTCGGTCCCTCTCCAATGTGCCAAGCATTATTATATCTCCTGTTCGTCTCTTTTGGGAATTCCCTTCCTCTGCTTCTTTTTTTTTCTTTCCACTACAAAATCCACTGTTGTGCTTGTTGATTAGTTGCTGTCCCTAGATTATGTCTCATGGAAATAGGAGTAAAAAAATTGGAACATATTTGGGATGCCTTAGAAGATATCAAAACTTGGCAATTGTGACTAGACAAATGATGAGTTGTCATGAAACTTACACTCCCTGAACCTAAATCCATCCAGATTGATGTGATCACTGTCCAGTGGGCTTGGTATTTACTGTGACAACCAAAGAAAGCTAGAACTAGGATTAAGAGCAAGGTAAGTGATAGAAAGAAGAAGAAGGCAGGGAAGAGGAGACACTATCTCTGTTAAAATGCCAGGATTAAAGGTTAGGTGTTAAATAGGTGTTGACTAGGTGTATGCTCATTAGTAATTCTTGGTCGTTCTTCACCTGTAAAATTGAGGAAGTTGAAATAGAAAATATATGAGATCCACATTTAACATTCTATCGTTCTCTCTACAAAGAGCTAAAAATTATAACATGTAAGTTTACATTTATTTTGTTCAACTTTAACTCTGTGTGTGTCTAATCCTAGAATCAAAAGGAAGATATGATACATCCTTTACACTTTGAACATAGGAAAATCTGTACACTAATCCAAAAAAATTAGAGCCATTTAGATATCTGAGTAGAGGTAAAGCATTTGTTCTCTCACAGTGATGTGAGAATCACAGTAACTAGGTGTTCCAAATGTTTTATCCTGATTTTACCTCTATTACTCAGGAGGACTGAGGTTTGAATTCCAATTAGATTCCTCTATTGTAAGGATATATATAGGTGTTTCTTGGTTTATATAGTGCTTGTGTTGCTCATTAATAGTTGTTTGAAAATTACATTTCTATAAATTAAATCATTCGCAGTAAACCAGAAGCTCTTACTCTTTCAAAGAAGCCTATGATGAATTGCTTTGTGAACAAAGTTTGGTAGGATAAATACTCACTCATTAATGTCTGAAAACTAGGCTTTTAAAAATTTTATAACATTTATAAATAAATGTGACCACAATATAAATATAAATTACGTAAACATAAATTGCACATATAAACATATATAAAACTATTATGAAGGGCAGAACAGTTCAAATGAAAAACAGCCATCTGATACTACATGTGTTGTATTATGTAATATGGTAGCCACTAGGCACATGTGACTATTAAGCCCTGATATGGCTAGTCCAAACTGAGATGTATTGTAAGTATAATATATACACAAGTTTTTAAAAATTCAATACCAAAAACTAAAATACTTCATTAACAATTTTTATATTGATTACGTCTTGAAATTTTGATATATTGGGTTACTAAAATACATCATTAAAATTAATTTCACCTATTTATTTTTTAATGTGGCTACTAACAACACTAAAATTATATATATTACATTGCTATGGGAAATGCTGATGTAAAGGTCTTAAATATGGAATTTTACCTAGAATGATGCATGTGTGGGACCGCCACACATGTATTTGTCAAAGGTATAGGAAAATGGAAATTATGGATTCTGAGTGATTTATTTTCTTATTTTAGTTCCTATTTCAAAGTGAGCATCTAATTTGGAATGGATTCCCTTGATGACATTTCCCCCAAATTTTTATATATGAGTATGATAAAAAAATATATATATATATATATATTGTCAGTGATGTTTAAAGCCTTTCTTCATTAAAAGATTTTCTAGATGCATTCAACATGAGCTTTATAGAGTTTCTTAGGGGAAAAAAAAGTGCTCGAGGTAGCAGAAAGTACAAAAGCAAACAAACAAAATACAGATATGGGAAGTACAGAAGTGGCTTCAGTTATCAGGCAGCACTTTGCTGCTTCTAAGACAAACATATACACTCAATTAGTGATCGAACACCTAAAAGTAGGAGTCTTAATTTGGCTTAAAAAAATGACTTTCTTAAAGACAAACCAACAAAAAACCTTCCTTGAAAAGTTCTGAGACTCTTGCTTAAAAAAGGTCAGGTAAACTCACGCATCTTAATTATTCACAGATATTAATACCTTTTTGTGTAACACTTTCGAAGTAATAATACATGGGGCTAAACATTTTTAATTCCCCAGGGACTTTTTTCTGCAAAGGTTTGGATCTGTAACTAATTAAAAATTAGACTTGTCTGTAGAGATTCAAGTTCGTGATAAAACTGTCCCAATGGTAAAGAACTTTCACATTTTGGAAGACATAACTTTGTTTTTCTCTTTCCCAGCTGTTTTCTTTAATGACTGCCAATAAAACAGAAGGAAATACATTTTAGCCCTAAGACACATCTGGAAATGATATTTCAAATAATCCCCGCATGGGTCCCCCAGAATGGAGTTTAAGCACCCTGGTGACCTACTTCCCTTACCTCTGGAAACTCTCTAGATGAAATCAGAAGAGTATTGACAGTACTGCAATGTCCTTGGGGCTCGGAGAAAATAAATATGCAACCCTCTCCTTTAAAACTCAACAGTAGTTCCACCCACATTTGAAACAACACTACTCACAAAAACTAAAAGGTAGAAACAATTTATATTCATCAATGAATGAATGGATAAACAAAATGTGATATATGCATACAATAAAATATTGTTCAACCTTAAAAAAAAAGAAAATCCTGCTATTTGTAACAATGTGGATGAAACTTGAACACATCATGCTAAGTGAAATTAGCCAGTAACAAAAAGATGAATACTGTATAATTATACATGGTAGCAGAGTAGCCAGATTCATAAAGACAGAAAATAGGGTCTTTGTCAGGGGCTGGAGGAAGAGTAAGTTATTGTTTAATGGGTATAGAGTTTCCATTTTATAAGATAAAAATTTTTGGATATTGGTTACATAGCAATATGAATATACTTAACATTATTGAACTGTACACTTAGAAGAAATTGTTAAGATTGTAAATTTTATGTTACATATCTTTTTACTACAATTAAACATTTTTAAAAACTTCAGCAGTAATGCCCTCTTCTTTTAATTCAACTATTTGGCTTTTTGAGTCAATGATATTTATGTTCTTCAGAAGACATCAAGAATCCACCATGGCAGGGAAGTTCATTGAGTATTCAGTATTGGAATTTGAAGGCCCTAGAGAGAACTAACTCACACCGAGAGACAGTTAACCCACAGCCACAGACAGCTAACCCACACTCATCGTTGTACATGCAGATAAGGGAAGTGAGGTCTAGGTAGGCAAGGGGGCTTTGACCTAAGACCATAAAGTTAATTGGCAGTTTGTCCAGGACAAAAATTAAATCCCTTCTCAACACAATACACTGTTTTCTTACACATATCTATGACTCAGAAGAGTTCCCTGAATGTTATCGTAAACATTTTTTTTAATAAAAAACGAGCTTAGGTGTTAATTATTGCCGAGGTCTTGTTTTCATCAATTGATTGCTTGCCCCAAAGCTCTTTAGCAAATTCGAATAGAGCGAAATGTAGAAATGATGAAGCATATGACTTCCTTGAATGTCTAGACTTGAGTAGTTCAATTTCTATGGTTTCAATCTTCTTCAACACTAATGTGCATTGATGCTGCATCATTTGTTCAGAGAACTTTAAAACTGTGAGATGGCCTATAGCAAGCTTCATATGACTAGCATGTTTAGAAGGCCAAATGTTTAAAGAGTTACAATTAACCATTTTGTACAGAGTACCTACCAAAGGAGATTGAGTCAAAATACAAAGAAAAAGATAAAGAGAGGAACATGCATGAAGAGAACTTCCTCCTCATTACTTAGAAGCTTCTCACAATGCATCCATACTCTAAAGTGTCTAATCTACCTCCACCTCATTCCCCATTAGCCATCCAAGAAGTCAGGTCACATACAGGCACACCTATTTTTTTTTTTTTAATGTAATTCCATTTCCCTTGTTGAGAAAAAAAAAAACCAATCCCCAGTTCACAACCAATGCCATCCACAACACCCACATTCTCTCTCTAATCAAGACAAGTTGTCACTTCTACAAACATGCTTAACATGGCTTTTGCTTTTAATTTGGTCAGCCTCTTGAGCACAATATCTCAATAGCAGTGTTATTATTATTTTGTTCACAACTCTTTAGAACCACAGCTCTCCACCTCTCCACCAAGGGGACCTGAACATTTGCAATGAACTCATAGGACACCATGAAATATTTAAATTGTTGAAGGAACATAGCAATACTCAATCACAGGAAATTTGGACGCCATGCAAACTACTAGCTCCAGAGAGCTGATCATTTCAACATTAGAATACACGGCATTTCTTTGATGATGTCATATCTTTCTGTAGCTGAGTATTTAGTGGTTGCTGTGATATAAAGCAAGTGCTGTGCAAAATCAATGTGAACTAAGAAATGAGGGTGACAGTGTCCAATTTGATTCCAAGTTTGAGAAATTGTGGAGTGCACAACAGGTATGCCCACCCTATTAGTAACTGTGGTTACCAAAGAATAAAATAAAAATGGTATTTTTCTCTTTTAATATATGTGTATTTTTTTTCAGATGGTACTGTTATTAACACATAAATACTGAGTTCTTTAGACCTAGGTACTTAATATACAACTGTTAAGTATTTCTTTTGGCCTGGAGACATCCTGAAAAACTTACTAAGCCACTTAGTTCATCATGAACTGACAAAGTTGAAGAACATCTTCTCTAGGAGATATTAGAGTTGATGTCATGGCAATTTAAAGTGGTTTGAGTTCTCACAAAGAACTGTTGTGAAAGATTTGCTTGTTTTGCACCAGATTATTGATGCCCCAACACACCTTGTGACAGTGATGACAGGAGAACTCTATTACCAAAATAAATGGACAACAGAAGAAAACGAAAAGACGTTCAGAAGGACCACTACTAAGCAACTGAATACAGCTTCTAATCTGAAGCTTAAGTAGAGTTTTCGTTTAGAGATATGGCATATTAAAGAATCAGGTATTGGTGATTCTGCTCCTTAGAATCATATCCTAAAAAAAGTTCTCATTCTATTTTAAAGCAAAGTTCAGGAGCCATAAACAAATTTCCCTTTAGCCTTGATATTCCTGACCCTGTCAAAAGGTATGAACATCAATGGGGCACCTGCAATGGGGCACCTCTCTCACTGAAACGCATTTCCAGATAGGTAGATATCTTCAGGAAAGAATTTTCATTGCCTTGCACATTTCTCTGGAAATCTGATTTCCAGGATTCCAAGTGTGATTACAATATTATGATGAAGCTCATGGAAGAAAGTCATGTATGGTTTTCATACCAAAGAAAAACCAAGTGATTTTGGACTTTCTAATATCATATTATTAAGCATGTTCTTGATTGTAAGACAGACCCAAATGCTTGAAAAGCCCCCTAATTGAATTTCAAAGTCCTCTATTAATGATCACAATCCTGTACCAATTGGTTGCAATACATCTGCTGCCAACAGAGATCATTTCTGACCATGTTCAGGTTTTGCCTTTCCAGGCCAATTTTTTTCACTTATGTCTTTTGCTAGAAGCCACCTGAAATGTATTTGTAAAAAATCAGAGTAATACATTCCAGTAAAAAATTACAGTGACACTTACTTGGACTTCCTTGAAGCAGATTTGTCAACAAAATTGATTTCTCATCACTCAACGTATTTCTCCATGCTCAACAATAGTAGCTAATCCTGACAAATAGGGCAACTTTTGGAGAGTTGCCTTAATTAGCTTCATCCTTAATTAGTTAATGACCAGCAGACACTCGAGAATGTATCCTTTGCTTGTATCTAGTCTTCACTCCTTTTACTCTAAGTGAGTTAGTTTCCTTTTGTTAAAAGCCATGTGGCTAGAACAGATAGCCTGCATGTGTTATCTCCATCTTTCTCAGTATGGTGGACATTTCTGTTGGGGTGATTTGACAGTAGCAGAATCTTCAGGAGTTCCTATCCTACTGCCATTTGGCATTGATTTTTCAACTATAACCCTTGAGGTTTCATGAGTATCTTGACATGGAGGCAGCAATAAGTCTCTGGGCACTGTAAATGCTAACATGAGTGACCAGGACTTTCTATGCCTGCTAATGTAAGGCAGAGATAATCTTGAAAAAGTGTTGTCTCCTTAATAGTCAAAAGATTATCTGATTAAACTGAGAATTTGTTTTATGTTTATAGGATAACAACCAAAGCCAAAGGACCTGAGTGCATTCTTAGCCTCAGAACTTAGTAGCAGTGAAAGCTTGAGTAAGCCACACATATCCTCAGCCTCAGTTTCCTTGTACATAAAATAGGAATAATCTTAACACCTAAATCACATAGTGGTTGGGAGACCAAATTTGAAAGTGATATTCAAATATGAGTTATGAAATTCCCTAAGGGGAAAACTGGTATTTTGAATTCAGTAAGGTTAGGTAATATGTTAGATGTTAGCATTTTTATTGTCTTTAAGTTCCAGTTTGTATTTTATTACTTATGAATTACTAGTATAACTGTGATAGCTCAAGAGAATTCTTGCAACAGAAAGAACTTCTGTCCAAGACAGTCATGTTTTATCACTTCTTTAACACAGCAGGTAAGTACCATCTCCTCAAAAGGGACCTGTTAGTACCTCAGTGATATCTAATACAAAAGTAGTGTTTAGATTATTTCAAAAAGCTTATCTTTTTAATAAAGCTTTTGCTAGTGACAGTGTTATAACTTTATAACCTTTCCTTTAACCCTTGAAATTTTGACTTTTGGAAAATTTCTTCTTGATTTAAATTCCAAATTTTTAATTCGATTTTTTTCTCCCAAAAGTAGAGGATTTTTTCCTAGTTTTCTTTTCATCTTCCTTAGTTGCTCTTAACTTGGTTTTGTGGGTAGAACATTCTGAAGGAGATCGTTTTCTGAATGGAAATTAGTAATCAAATACAGACAGGGAGGCATTTTGAGGGCTCAGACTTTTCCCTTTACACTGTCTTCTTATCATATATTATTCAAGGATAGCACAGTTACCTTAAACAATTTTGGTGGAAAATATGCAATTTTTTTCTTTTTTTTTTTTTTTTTTAATTGACTTGACATTGACTCAGTCTGAAGCCTGTTTTGGATACTACAGCTAACCATTCTGTTCCAACAGGGTCTTAAGAAAGGGAGGCTTTTCCTGTTTGTTAGTTCATCCAAATTGCTTGAATTACATTCTTCCCTTACTACTTACTTTGTCTGGCAGTTGCAAAGCCTTTGATAGGCACTGATCTCCCACAGCTTAATGAGATGAAGGTGCTGCTGTACTTTTGACGTTAGCTTAGGCCCACCTTTTCTTTTGATCTACTTTTGATGAGTGGTCCCTCTTTTATCTTCATTCTGTGGTAGTTTATTTTAAATTTCAATCATCAAGAATTTCCAAATAATACTTCTATCAACCAAATACTAAACAATTACTTAGGGCAAGCCTTATGTACCAATGTCTAGATTTTTTTCCCCCCAGAGGCCTACCTAGTTTGAGGTACTATTCTGGTAATTTCCTGTTCCAATTTACTTGGAACTGTCTTGGCTTTAGCACTGAGACCAGTATCCCAAGAACCTCCTCAGTCCCAGAAAAAGCAGAATAGTTGGTCATCCTAACACTACTGAACAGTGTGATTAATTTGGCCTAAATTTAGATTCTAACTTTCTCTAAACTCATATCCACATAAAGCTCTTTTTATAGATTCCAGCACTGTATATGAACAAGTTCAACTTGTTAAACTGATCTGGGGTCAGCAAACTCTTTGTGAGTTTGCTTTTCATTTATGAAACACTCTTTTTCCTAATTCCCAGCATTCTATTTTTATCCCTTTTCTTGTTGCAACCATTTGTAAGCTTTGCAGGATTTTATAAAATGGGATCACTTGAATTCTGCTTTCATGAATTAATTACAGTTTTTACTTAAACAGTTAAGTTAAAAGAAAAATAACAAATAATACAATGTAAAATATTAACTATGGGTTTATTCCATAATTGAATTATGGTGATTTTATTTTCTTCTTTTCTAAATCATAGTGTGAAAGTATTACCTTTATAAAACAAATTTTTAAAAATTGCTTTAAAAGTAGTTTTAAATAATTTCAATTAAATAAAATTTAAAATGTTCATCATCATCCATACGATCTCACCATTTCTAGTCAGGGCTGTTCATCGGAATACACATAGAAAATTATCTGGATCTTCTATTTGGAAAGACATCATGACAGGAAAGAAAGACACTTGGACATTTATGTTCAAGAAATAAAGTAGGAAAGTTTGAGAATTGTGAAGCAAGTCATCCATGTGACAAGCTAACAAAGTCAGGTGAAGAATGAACAAAATCAGGATCAGGATGGCTAGAGACAAAACGGAATTTGGAAGGGGAGGGGAGTGTTAGGAAAATAAGTCTTAGAATGTTTTTTATTGGACCAGGGGAACTTTTATTCATTCATGTACTCATTTATTCACTTGAAAATACCTATGTGCCAGTGTTTACATTAATGAACCATAAAGTATAAAAAATTATTATTATTTTTTTGGAACTTATATTCTAATTCAGTAGTGACAGTAGATAGAAATATAAGTATGTGATATTATAAAAAATGAATAGTGCTGTGGGGGAAAATAGCATAGGCTTAGGGGCCTACTCAGGAATGCAAAACGAGGTAGATGGAGGAGGGAGTAATATTAAATGTAGAGTGGCAAAAGATTCAACTAGTAAAAGTCCTTAAAAGGGACCAAGCTTTATTTAGAGGAGACAGTGAATTAAAACAATGACTTCATAAATTCATTGGGACTGAGAATGTTATTTGACATCTGACCTGTAGACTTGGTGAGATAAAAGGGGAACAATGGATTAATGTCAACTGGATCCGGCCCAAATTGGGTCTTGGACTGAGTAAACTTCAGTTCTGCAAAAAGGTGCAAAAAGGGGTATCAATGCAATGAATGAATGAATGAATGGAAGCAGAGATAAATATAATAGCAACTAGAAACCATATGCTTTATAAAAACTCAGTCATATAACCAATGTTGCTTTTTATTAAAAAAATACTAAGCCTCCCAGAGGAGAAACATTATATAAAATTGGACCATTTAAAAATTGCTGTGTTCATTATGAGGAGCTCAATTATGATCATCATTTACCACAAAAAAAAAAAAAAATCAAAGTCTTGTCAAATAATTCACAATAATTGTTTCTCATTAAAAATTAACAAATAAGTGGTTTATTCTGAAGTTATAAAGTCTGTGGAATACCATAATTTTCCTTTCTTGTTTAAAAGAATTAATATTTTTGCAAATTATATCCAAATTACTACAGTTTAGGTGGTTACTTAGCACTACAAATTATGGATTTGTTTATTACCATAGAAGCCAATTACATTTGTCAGCATAGGCTAGGTTATGCTACATGACAAACAAATCTTGAAATCTCAGTGGTTTAATAAAACAAAGCTTTCATTCTCACCCATGCAAAATGCCATGTAAGGTAGAATATCCCTCAGAATATCTCTTCTCTCGAGCCATGCGGCTTCCATTTTAGACCATTTCATTTATACCATTTCAACCTTTAAGATCATCATGGAACAAAAAGAGAGAGATAGAAGTTGTGTATCAGCTCTTAAATGTTTCAGTCTGGAGTAACACACACTACTCTGTTCACAGCCCAATGTCACATGGTTTGGAAGGCCACATCTGGGAAAGCCAATGAATATTCAGTTAATAATGTGCCTTCACTAGCAGTATGAAAACAAAAAGGAGAAATTGGTTAAAAGCATATTACCTATTAGGTAAGTCGTGCTAGGATCGTTTGCATAACGTTGGGAGGACGAAAAGGGCAGACTATTCCAAAGCAGAGCCAAAAACAGCTCTATATCTTGAAAACAATTAGTAATTCATGAATCCATAAGTTAGTGGCATAATTGCCACTGTATTCTTGTGGCTAGAAAGACATTGTAATTATCGCTCACAGCCCAAGAGGGATCAAACCATCAGTGCAAAAAACATTTGGTAAACCCATCTCTCAAAGGAAAATGGAAGGAGTTACTTCCTTGAGTGTGGGGTTATGAATGGCACAGGCAAGCCCCACTCTTCAGATGAATATGCTATTCTATTAAAGTCTGAGGAATGCTCTCTTGGCCAGATTAACAAAAAAAACAGTGCTTTGATGGGGAAGGAAAAACTCCATTTTGAAGTCTTGTTTGAGAACACACAAAATTTAACTTTACTTTCTTCTTCATCTCTATGCTAAAATAACAAATACTTGAAGGACTGAGTTAATTAAATGCATATTTTAAAAGCATTTATCTAGCATTGATTGGCTGAGGCCACTTACAGTAAAGTGTGGAATAGTTAATACAAGTGCTGGCCATCTCCTGAAGGAGGTGACCTCAAGGTTATATAATTGTAGCAGTAATTTATTTAGCTTAAAATGAATGTGTTCTCAATTAGGTTGGTAGGCATTATAATAACGCAAGCGGGATTTATATTTGCTTATGTCTTGGCTGTGAGGGTTTAGTTATTGGATTTGTTTGCCTATATTTAGTCTTCCAATTCATGATCTTTCCCAGTAAAGATTGGGAGGCTTGTTCACGTTGATTAATAGAGGCCCAGTCATAACGTTGCCAACATTGGACTGATCTCGCTGGAGGCAGTGGAGGAGCAGACACATAGTACAGCTGCTGATAGACAACATTATCTAGTGAGGGGGTTCTGCTCATGGGAACTGTTTATCCCCCCAAACACAGATCCATCAGCATCTTAAATGTACCCCATAAATTGGGGCGCTTCAGGATTTATTGCAAGATTTACTGCTGGAACTCAGATTTCACACACACACACTTCTCTTCCTCTAATCTGCTCATCTTGTAAGGCAGAAAAACTGTTATCCGTGCTGCTCTACTCTCAAATTTGAACTTCTGATTTTATTTGTTCAGATAGGGTAACTGAAGCATCTTTACCATTTCTTGGTCTGATGTAGTAAAGAAATAGTAAAAGTCAACATGTAAATGGCTGATTCTTTATCAACTCTGCCCGTCCAGACTTCTGTAAATTTTATAATCTTTGCGTGCATGCCAGTGCAACTAGTAATTCTGTATAAACAAACTTTTCATTTATCTATCTATTTATCTATCTATCTATCTATCTATCTATCTATCTATCTATCATGTATTTGTTTGTTTAATTATTTACAAGCTGTCAGAGATGAGGGGTTGGTCAATCACAGGGTCCAGCAGAGACTGGTCTGGAAACATAGGACTCAGCCAGCAGATGTCTCTGTTAGACTCCCAATAGTGAAGTATTTTTGCCCCCTTGGGATGATGCCAGTTATCTCGGAATGAGTGTAGCCTGCTTGCAAATGTGTATTTCTGTCCAACATTTTTAAAAATGTAAAAAAAAAAAAGAGTCTGAGTCTGGCACCAGTTATACTCGTGTTCCAGTTTAGACTGTCAACTTCACCACACAGTTTGTGCGTAGATTATCCAATGAGGTGGAAGGACCCAGTTGTCGTCGTCACTCTCCCTAATTACAGGCCCCTGTATAAAGTACAGCTCATGTGCAACCTTCCCTGTCCAGAGGAACTGAAACTGACACTCACTGCACTGTCTACTCAGAGGCCAACTGCTTTGCTATGCCGACTTTCACCAGCACAGACGAAGGATTCTTGGAAATAATAGAGACTTTTTTATTTTTGTTTTCTTTTCTTCTTTCTTTTTCTTTTTTTTTTTTTTTTTGGTCTCTTATGCAACAGATTCAAGTAAAAGATCAAACCTGTGAAATTGCTAGAGATGAAAACTGTCACCAAAGCAAGAAGGAAGCTGTACAGATGTGTTCTCCAGAGCAATCAATGCTCACTACCAACTCATTTTTATTTGGTGTACTCCAGTGGCTTTGCAAACCACAGAAGCAGTTTCTTCAAGTATCTACCAGCATATCAGTGGAGGATAGGAGGATTTTATTTAAAGGTTGCATAACTAAGCCTCAATTACTATGATCCTTCCAGTCTCAGGAAACACTGTCCGGTTGAAAGACAATTGGACTTGGTGTTAGGAGACCCATGTTTTATTTCCGATTTCTCTTTCATTCTCCGTATGATGTCAAGTTACTTAACTTCGCTGATCCTACTTAGTTCTCTGAGGCATGGGGATAATAACAAGAACAAAGGAAGACAAATATTTTAGAAGTTGAAAAATTCTTATTTCTCAGGATTGTCCCAAGGCATAAAGAAGATAATGTATATAATCCTCCTGAATCATACTCAATTACTACTTATTTCTTTTCTCCTCCTTCTTCTTTTCTCATTGATCTGATCAACAGGAAGGCTAGGAATACTTTCTAAAAAATTGATGAGGGGATTATGCAGTTAAAATGAAGCTTGGGGATTATTAGAGCATATCAGAGATTTTTATTTACTGTGCTCCATTAACTGTCTATTCCTTTGAACACAGAAAATGTCTTCAGCAACAGAAGAACAACACAGATTACTTATCAAATTATTTATGGACTCTTTGGTTTAAAAGCAATTGATTAAGGAATGTTTTATTAGCTATCAAACTATGATAGATGAAGAGGTCATTTGCACCTACATATATAAAATATCAGAAGCAAAGTATGGATAACATCTCTAAAATCTATGCATTCATCACTCATTCATTCACTTGTTTATCGAGAACCTCCTGTATATCTAGACCTCTGCCAATGGGAAGATGACTCAGATTACAGTTCCTCCTGACAGGGAGCCTACTCTATGACCTGAGAAGAATATCTCCAAGTGAATTTCTCTAACTCTAACTGATTAATTGGATATTAGATAGAATTTAAAGCATTAAGAGAGCCCAGATAAGGAGATTTTGCATGCTTGAAATAGTGATGAGAGTGTGAATCAGAGAAAGTCCCTGGAAAGAACAGGCAGGACTCAATTGCTAAAAGGAAATATAGCTGGGCAATAGGTGGGAGGAGTGGATGACATCTTAGGCTCTGGGAATAATAAGAACAAGAGAAGAGAAACTTTTTGTAGGAAGTTTAAAAATTCACCCATGCTTCACTATAAGAAAGTGTCCTGATGTTGCAAGAATATTCATACCCAACACAGTTGTGCAAATGTCCTTTATTCGCCAAAGCGACTATGATCTTCATAGGTAGTGAAAGGAGGAAAGATTACCTGCTTAAAACCTGATCCAATTCAATATTCTAGTAGTCTCCTTAGGTTTAACTTAAGCTCTTTGTAATAGCTGGTCAGTCTTCCAGAATGCTCCTCTTTTTCCTGATTCTCTACTTTCCTAGTTTCTAAAGTAGGATTCCTTTGCTTGATCACACAGGCCCTTAATTTTTGATCCAGCATCTCCCTCATCCTAAAGGGCAAACCAGACTTCTCAGACTGCTAAGGCCAATAAAGCTCTCAAGATGGGAGAGCCAAGCATACTTCTGACCCTTTATATTCACTACCTCAGTCTCCTCTCTCCCCTTCTCAGATCACCAGATTGCAGAGTGACAGCTGTCCTCCCTGTCCCCTGAAGGCATATGTTTTTGTGAGATTTAGTGAGAAAAACTGACTTGCCTACCATGGAATATACAATAAGAGATAACCCCAAAATATTGCATCTATTTCAAAACCATGTAAATTCAGCATGGTTCTTATGTATGTGATTTCAAAGCACTTCAAAAAATTCCTTTCAGCATCACAGAGGCGCCAAGGTCACATTTGCATCTAGTTCACATTTCGGATAATCAGCCTTTAAACAATATACTTTGACTATTAATATTTTATGTTTTTGGCTCCAGAACAATATATGAGAATGGGCTCATATTATTAATATACATATATATATATATATATATATATATATATATATATATATATATATTTCTCTTCAACAGGGATAGGAATGTTCTATAAAATTTACACGTCCCACGATTAGGATAACACCAAACATTTGAATCCATTTCATGCTAAAGATTTTTTCCAATATCCGATTTGTAATGCTTACAAGCCAGGCCAAATGGAAACATGACCCAAAGATTCTAACTACAACTACAGGCTCTCAGAGAGTGATAATATTTTTTTGAAAGAAAAACATCTAGAAAAGAGAAACATTGAGACAGATAGAGGGCTCTGAAGCATATGTGTTCTAGGTTTGTAATTGCTCTAATCAATGGTTTTGCAAAATAAGTAAAGGATTTCCCCAGAAAGTGATGGAGGTTGGCCTTGTCCAGCCTGGAATAAATTTAAATTTAAATCTTAATAGTTTCATTGGCATGACAGGGCAGACCTATTTTGTAAAAGTCAATGTAACTGAACCCCTGCTAAAGGATTGGTTTTGTAGCATCTCCCCTGTAGCTATCCTCCCTGACCGTGTCTGACTGTATAACAGATTACCAAGGCCAAGGTTAACACTTTTTTTGGCTACCACCTTTACCTCTCCTCTAATTTTCTACAATAAGTGATGTTTTGTAACGGTAATGGAGTTTTAAAAATACACTACTTTAAATGTCTCCAGTTATTGGATTTTGGCCAATATTTCTATATCATAGTTAGCCCGAAACGATGTATCTGCAGAGTTTCATGGATTGGCCTTTTCAAAAACAATGTAGGATATTTATGAAATGTTCCTTTTCTGAAATGGCAAGTATAAATATTTCTACATTTACCACCATTCCTCATTTGAGGACCATTAATAGCCATCCCAGGACTAGAACTTGCAATGGTGCAGAAAAAAAAACCATCAAGAAATATGTACCATATACAGGATGTCTGTGAAAGTATAAAAACATATGTAAATACATATAATGCCATCAATGAATCTCCAATTTGTGAGAAAAGTGAAATAATGTGCATTAATATTAACATATCTTTGCTAAAGTCAGCAAATCCAATAATATTAATATAGGCATACCTTGGAGATTTGGTGATTTTGGTTCCAGATCACCATAATAAAACAAGTCATAGCCATTTTGCTAGTGGAGGAACTTAACTTCAGTTGGTAGAAAACACAACGCCCATGGAGCACAATAAAGCAAAGCACAGTAAAACAAGGTACGCCAGTAATGATGTTAATGTAAATAATCTTTTCTCACCTATGTTTTCTGACTTCATGGACACCCTGAAAAATGTGATCCCAATTTATTTTTTAATGTGTGTATATATGTGCGCACATTTAAAACATCAGAAAAATATACACCAAATTTTTAACAGTGTTTTCCTCTGTGAGGCGAGGTTAGGTATCATTTTTATTTTTTTCTTTCTTCTTCTGATATTTCCAATATTTCTGATACTAGCATGTGTTACTTTTGTGTTAGGAAAAAAATTTGAAATAAAAAAACAACAGGCTAGACAATGTATCGATATATTTACTATAGAATCTAAGAACTAGTAGATAAATTCTACCACAGATACATACTGCTCCTTGGAATAACAGTTGTGAGGCTTTGAACATAAATGACATATTTCAAGACTCCAAAGAGAAAGGAAGTAAAGGGAAAAGAGGAGTAATAATAAGTACCAGAGGGTCCAAATGTCTGACTTCTAATGAACATATAATAATCTCACGTAATCATTTTCTCTCACAGATAAAGTTTCAAAGGATAAAAATAGGGTGTGATAGGGTGCTTCCTTCATCTTTGATTTCTTTTGTTTTCTTTGTCCATACCACCAAAAGTATTTTGAAAATACAACTAAAGCTTCATAAATGTTGGTTAACTGACAAATTATGCAAAATATGGTCTTGAGAGGTTACCAGAAAGAGTTATGTATGTATATACATGCCTGTGCTAGGTATTTTTAAAAATGAAAGTATGTGGTAACAGAAACAAATTATTGCTTAGATTTATGAGGATTGACAGAAAAGAATATCCTCATGCTAGCTTACAACCAATTCTGAGAGAGCATTTGTGTAACCTGAGTGTGTGTGTTATAGAATTATTACTACAATCTACAGCAAGAGTTGGTTCCAAGTGCCCTGTGATAATATAGATTGAATTATGCAATCTAATAACTTTGGAAAGAGCTTTATCGTGAAACCAAATGTGTCCAGTGGTTTTTAGATGGTTCAGACCTCTTATAGATTGTTTTTTCTGACACAATTTCTATAGCCTTATAAAACTTCTCATATGTTTAACCAGTACATATGAAACTCACGAGATGAAAGCCCAATACTGTCAAGGTAGCAATTGCTTTGTCTATATAAGGAAGACTACGTGTTTTCATAAACCTTAAAGACAGAACGCAATTTAACTTTTCTCTCATGGAATATTTCTAATGCTCAAATGTGCAACATGACCCAAGCACATTTGAGGTATACCTAAAAGCTGTTCAAGGACAAAACTGAAAATGTGCAGGGATTCAAATGGTCCTGTTTCCATACAGGGCTGGCCATTCTATCATAGACCACTGACTTTATGTTGCATAGGCATACATTTCTCTTGCCTTTGAGAAAATGACTTGCAGGCTATTATAAGGGAAACATTCTCATGCCCTAGACACTGACACTAGCTGATGAAGATCTAACCCCAAGAGAAAAAGCATTATTATTCCACAGAAAACACCACATCACCTTCACCAATGCATATCTGAATTATAAAAACTCCACAGAGCACTTTGGTTGGAATGACAGTGTCGCTAGCTATCAAAGTACATTTTTAATAAAAATTCTTCCACCTTGATCAACCCATGCTCTACAATTTAAAGCTGAGATTAATTCTCCAAGACACATTATAGTTCAGTATTAACACTTGAAATCATCTTATAACTGCTTGCTTTCATATTTGGCATAACTATTGTACCACCTTAGAAATCGCTTTTATTGACCTTTAGATTAAAAATATGTTGGATTATCGTGATTGACACTTTTTAAATGACTCATTCTTGCCAAACACAGAATAACAACTTTTTAACATTCTCTTTTCTTTACAACTACCTCTACTTTCATTATATAAAACATGGCTATATTCTACACCACCTCTCACTGCCTAACATGCTTTTTTATTTTTTCATAGTTCAAGAAGATTTACATTTGGAGCTAAATGTTTCAGTGATTGCTCTGTTGAGTTTCATTATATCAGTGCAGTTAATCAAAGCAAGTCTGGCCTTGCTACCATGATTCATTGTATGGTTTTTTGAACTTAATCGTTTACACAGAGTGAATATACACATTATCACCAGGACTGGATTTCTTTAACAGCCTGAATGACATGGTACTGTAATGCTTTTGTCAACTGCTTATTCTGAGAACTCCACAGGTACAAGGGTTTTTGTTAAGACATTTCACTGATGAGTTTTCAATTAGGAAAAGGCAAATAGGAAACCCCTAGGTGGAGCTGCGGAGAGCAGAGGAAACACGGGTTAACTTTACTTATCTCCAAATTGGACTAACTGGGAATCCTTCCACTTGTACATACTCTTTCTTTTCACGGTGTGTGTGGTCTTCACAGTCATAATTAACAAGTAACCTTTCTTCACTCTCATTCCTAATTCTGTCATAAGTTATTGGCTTCTGCCATCTTGGTAAGGTTGGGCAGATCTCAAATTTTAAGTTCAACCTGCGAGAATTACCGGATTGTTTTTAAACTGAAGACGCTAATTATGTAAGTATTAACATATGTGAACTAGGTCAGACATGACTAGTTTATATGCCTAACAAGTCAAATCTAGTGATGCTTGCACTGATACCCTATTCCTCGATCCCTCGATTCCTCGATTGATTCATGTTCAATCAGAAACAGTACAGTATAGGGTCTCGCTCCAGGATCCTGGAAGTCAACTGTTAATTTTTCAAAAATTTTATACGGTAGTAAAGCCTAGCCATTTTTAAAAATCAAAATACATAAACTTTTAATTAAATAAATTATATTTTCAAAAGGTAATAAATACTCATAACTCACCATTTCCTAAATATTTTACTTCATCTCACTAAAAACTAAATATTTTACTAGTAATCCTTGAGTAGTGATTTGGCTTTAGGAATCCACTGCAGATGATTTTTGACTTCATTATACTATTATCTATACTCTTGAGGTTATTTGTGTCTTATGTGTATGGTGAAAATACAATATACAGTAGTGCCCCCTTATCCCTGGTTTTGCTTTCCAAGGTTTCAGTTTTTAATTGCGTGCCCTTCTGAGTACCATTATGAAATCTCGTATAGTCCAGCTCCATCCTGCCCAGAATGTGCATCATCCCTTTCTCCAGCATATCCATGCTGTATACACTATTTACCTGTCAGTCACTTAGTAGCTGTCTTGTTTATCAGATAAGTTATCAGAGTGACCGCGTTCGCGTAACTTTTCTTACAATATATTGTCGTAATTGTTCTCTTTTATTATAGGTTGTTATCAATCTCTTACTGTGCCTGAAGTATAAATTAAATTTTATCATAGGTGTATATTATAGGAAAAAACAGTGTCTACAGGGTTCAATATGAGTCAGAGTTTCAGGCGTCCACTGAGGGGACTGCTGTAAGGTCATGCTGTTCCACATCTCTTCCCAACTCTATATTCAGTGACATCATGGTAGTAGTCTGAAATCAGCCATGATGAGAATATTTAAATCATAGAAGTTACAAATACTACAAACCAGTATGTGATTTGTTGTTTTGCCTCCTGATTGTGTATGAAGGAAGTACTGTTTTACTTTACCTACAAGAAAACGAAGTTTCAGATAAGTTCAGTAAATAATTTGGCCATAGGATTCCACTGCAAGTGTTTTCCGACTTCCAAATCCATTCTCTTAATTCTCGTGTTCTATACTTCCTTTCCAGTGGTCCTTTTACCTGCCACTACACCTATACACTCATAAAAACTACTAGTATTTAGTTGGTGTATACATTGTGTTTTTTGAGTAAGGTGCAACTTAAGTACATTTAAGTCTGCATTTTTTTTCCCCCCAGAGAGCCAGTTGTTACGTATTTACTGGCACATCAGTATTCTGAATGGGAGGTTCAATTTAAACAAATCTCCCTCCAGGAATAACCAAACTCAGCTGCAGCAGTCCTATCATTTGACTGTCACAACTTCATTGCCTGTATTCCACACCATCTCTTAACCCCACAAGACACTGAAAAGTACCTTTTAGAAGAAACTGCTTATTTTCTGTTTATAAAAAGTTCCAATTACCGGAATTTACAAATTGTCAAAACTCTTACTGCTCTCCTTCAGCTTCTCTTCAGAACTCACCATCACTACCACCAATTTTGTTTTCTGGAATCACCCAAAATGCTCCCATTCAATTTCAACATGTAAGCAACATGAAGGCAACGGAATGAAAAATGAGAAAAGATGGTACACAAACATGCAATGAAGCACCAGTCCCAGCACCAGGCCTCACAGGCTTTGAAAGAAACAGGTATTGGATGACTCAAGCTTTACCTCTCTCTACGGCATTCTGATTTGCTTTCTGCGGAAAACGCATCCTCTAAATGGGAAACTCAGACAACTTTTCTACCTTGCTGATACAGAATGAAGGAATTAAGTGGAGTGGTACCTGAGAGATGGAGACTACAAGTCTGATTATGAGGGGCCTACTCACTTCTGTTTTATACTTTCTTAGCATTATTTGTGAGTACACTCATAAAAGAAGTACTAAGTCACTCTGTAGAGTGTGTGTATTCGAACATCTTACCAGCTTATCTGATATTTAAATTTTGTGCGAGCCTGAGGATAGAACGTGCCCATGCTCTATGGGCGGAGCTTCTTCTAATGGATATTTTATCCCCACCTTACCTCAAAATTCTTTAAATGGTGATCCCAAAACCTGATCTCCTGACACATTTCAGTCTTTCTGTTCATTATTGGTACCATATGCAGCAAGAATTACCTTCAGCTTTACTCCTAACCCTAGAAGTTACGGCTTTATCACAATTTTATCTACTATGACATGAAGATTGTTTCTTCAAAAATATTAGTCACGGCAAATACTTTCCTTATGTGTACCATCATCAACATCCTTGTCTGTTTGGTAATTTCTGGTAGAAAGAAGCTGATAAGTTTCTGCCTCAGTTTTGACTCAGAAAGGCCTATGGATAGCTCATAATGGAAATGATTTGGTGTGTTGCAATTAGGTACAAATCACACTTTTTCCAAGAAGCTTTGTTCTCAAATACAAAAGAAAAATAAATGATAGCAAACTCTTTAAGTAGTTAAAAAAAAAAAAAAACTTCTGCATAAAAGAGATATCAAGGAAAGACAGCAACAGAATTCATTTGACTGTAAAACTTAAACTGAAAATGGCTCATCACAAAATTGTCAATTCTGGGTGCTCTTTTTATTCTCTCATTAAAAATGCTCTACAACACTTGTTTTTCCCTATACATGTATACATTTTCCTCCTCAGTTTGACTAAGAACAAATTATTTTGCAAATAGTAGTTGCTCAAAAACACTAGTCCACTGGATGATTTCAAAAGCTGTGGGATTCTACAAATTGACCCATGAAACGGTTGTTCCCACCTAAATGTCAGTTCTGTTAACACTAAAATGCAAGGTTAGACCTCACACAGATAATGTGACAATGTGTCATTGATAGTAATAATCTCATTTAGTGTGCAAATTCAATATGCCAAAATTTCAATCAGGTAACAGGATTCTGGGAACATAGGTAATGGGGTACCTGAAGATGCTATTGAACTTCCATGCTTTCTCATGCTATTTTATTAAGGAAAATTGTAGATAGGTTACCTTGGGATTGAGCTGAAAGAAAAATAAGTGGTGATTACATACAGAAAAACTTTAGGAGAAAAAATTAATGTGCTTTGGCATAATTCAGTTTAGTCAAAGGAACAATTTCTATTCTAGAGTTTGGCTTTAGACTGACTGATAGTATGTTTTGTGACTTTGGTCAAGTCCCTTTAACTCTCTCACTATCATACCTTTTGTGAAAAGGGGAAAATAATACTCTTAGTCTGTTTACGCTGCAATAACAAAATACCATATGTGACTTATGTGCTATGATAAAATACCAAGGTGATGTATAAACAAACAACAGAGATGTATTTCTCACAATTCTGGAGGCTGGAAGTCCAAGATCAGTTCTGGTGACGACCTGTTTCCTAGTTCATAGAAGGCTGGCCATCTTTTTGCTGTGTCCTGAGATAGTGGAAGGCATGAGGGGTTTCTGGGGTCTCTTTTATAAGGGCACTAATCCCATTCATGAGGGCTCCACCCTTATAACCTAATCACTTACCAAAGGCCGCACCTCTCACTGGGGATTAGATCTCAACATATGATTTGGTGGGAGGACACAAACAGTCATTCTGCAATTAATACTTCCCTGGAAAATTCCCCTATAGTTCCCAAAGATGAGAATTCTGGCCTTGAAATCTGCAAGTGCTAAGAAGGCTTGGTCTAAGACATACTATTGCATTTCTGGCACAATGGCAAGAGGGGATAAAGAAGTCAGTCTGAAGGAGAGAGGTACAGCTGCAGTGAGAAGCTTTTTCAGCACATAGCTGGATTCTGGCCTCTTGAGTCTCTGACATACTCAGATTCTCTGAACGCAGAGAGGAGGAGGACTACTTATATTTATATATTGATCTACATGCTGGGGTTTCAAATGTGATTCATTATGTACTATTTCCTTTACCCTAATCCATCTGCTAAGGTTTCCTTCTGCTGTGCAGAAGGAATTTGAAAAAGAAATGCTACTTTAACTGAGAAGAGAGTAACAGCATGACATAGTTAGAACCACCTGCACTAAGAAAGATTCAAGATGGTATTTGTCAAATATTGGAAGATGTGTGTCTGCTAGCTGAGGGATAACGGGATGTTTTCAGAGACTGTTTTAAAGTTCTATGGCCAAGAAAAAAAAAAAGCTGCATTTGCTTCTCATAATAGTGGTTATCATTTCTCTTGTGAAATGTTTATCTACTGGTGATCTCACTATGGCTTCCTTTGGATTGTCTTCTTGTTTTATTTTCTCTCACTAGAAAAAGCAAACATCTTGCTTCCTGTCTCTTTCTATTATAAGTACCAAGCATGTGCAAAGTTAAAACAAAGGCTGCATACTTCCAAGGAACTGAATAAGTACAGTCAAGTGGATCCTTAGTGGAAATGCCATGGTGTAGGCATTCAGTAACAAATGCATGTCGATTCTGAGAGAAGTGGAGGAGAAATAGATGAAGGAGAGAGGGGGAGTGGTGGAGAAAAGAGAGAATAAAATAAATACTTAAGGAGAGAGCTCATTAGGTGGGGGTGAGTATGAGCTCAACTTAGAGCTGGTCAACTATGTTCTATGTAAACATCATACTAAATTTCATCTGTTGAAATTGGCTGATCGTCAATCAGGGATAAGCAAAATGATATATCAAGCTTATATGGGCATTTAAGTTTTAGTTTATTGATTACTCACATGTAGTGGAAGATGTGAAATTCACAAAATTGTATTTTTGAGATTGATCAAGATATTTACTGTAGCTGCATATTTTCCTTTGTTCCTGAGTCTAAGGAAATTTTTATAACAAAAGTAATATAACTATGTTGCTAAAAATTGAAAAATAGTGAAAATAAGAACCAGAAAATATCCAAAACATAACCCATGACCACCCTAACAATGTTGGTGTGGAGTCTTTCGCTTTTTTTGTTCTTTTCTTTTTATTTTGCACTTTTATATTTATTATAATCATTCATATGTATCATATATTTATTTATATATTTCATATATATTTATGTATACAAATTTTCTATCCCATCTTTTCTTCATGAAATTATATTTTCATCATCATGTTATCATTGGCTTTAAAAAAATAAAATGTAATCACTACATTTTATTTCTAAGTAGATCATAATTTATTTAACCCAACGTTAGGTCCATTAATACATGTTAATTTAATAAATGGGGTCCAAAAGTAAACAGATTGGAATACACCTAGTTGGAAAAGTTAAAGATGTTACTTAATAAAATCTGCTTTATACTATTATGCACTGTTCGGCTCCAGGAGAGTAGCTTAGTGTGCCTATTTCTCAAACTTAATTAAACGTGGAACCATTTCACCAGGGACCATTGTACAACATTGGTGTTCCCCACAGCACATTTTGGAAAACAATGGCTTAACTATTTCTTTATTGTTCGAAACTAGGTTGTAGAAAATTTTCACTATAACAAATAATTAAAAATTTAACATTATGTGCTAACAAATTTTTCTATACTTAGAATTCTTTTCTGAGACTAAATTCCCAGAATTTAAAACACAATAAAACAAGTGGAAAGGTTCATATATTTTTAAGGTCTTTGATACATGTTGTCAAATTTGCTTTCCAATTGTTTCACCATTTATTAAACTTCCTTTTAGCAAATATAACCTCATTCCAAAACTATAGCCTCATTCCATATAGTCATTTATGATAATATGGACAATCACTACTGCTCTTGAATTTGAGTGTGGCTGAGAAAACCAACCAATATACAATCAGCAGTGCATTTCTACACTGCACTAGGTGCACATACTATTAGCCTCCTGACATATGTGTCCCATGAGACATCAATTTTATGAGCTGCAAAGAGAACTACATACATCTGACTATCATACAGTCAGATGGTAGGCTGAGGTTATTTTCTGCTGTTCATAAAGAAGCCAAAGATGGTGGTGTGTATTGTTGAGATCATACTTAAAAGATTTCTGACACATGGTATATGCTTGATAAATATTTATGGAGTAAAAAAAATGATTAAATGCATGAATACATACCCATAGAATGTTTTATTCTGACCATCCACCTCGAGATAGCCCCTATTTCACTCATTACCCTCTCACCCTGGGCTTCACTCAATGCTCTAAACCATGGATGATCCAGGTTTGCCATAAAAATTAAATGTGGCTGACAGGAAGTATTTGAGGTACTCGAAAATAATTATTGAAAAGATAATATAAACATCAGGCCTTGGGAGCTCTTCAGCAAGTTGTAGACCTCTCTGTGTTTCAGTTTCTTTATATACAAAATAAAATTAATAATACCTTTTCCTGAGTGTCTGGAAACTCAAATAAAGAGTTACAGAAAGTACTTTGAAAGGTTAATACTGCATTGAAAATATGAGGTATAATTATTATTTTTACTAACTCTATAGTACCCATTCCAAACAATGAGGAAGTCTGGAAAATAGAGTTTGTAGATTAAAGACAAGAAAGTAATGGAAGCCCTAGGCTTTTATTTTCCTTTGGATGGCAGGCCTAAAGACAACATCAATGTTTTCTCTAAAAGAACAAAAGTCTTCTCTCTTGCTGGGGTTTCTAGATTCTTCAGAAGCTACAAGTAGCAAACTTCAGAGTAATTTGCTGAATTAAAAAAAATATATGTTGACAACTGGAATTATATGGTATCACTTTTATCCTGGACTTTTTCTTGATACTAGTTTTATTGGGTTTTAATCAGATATGATCTTGTGAAATGCTTTGAAACTTGATTAAAAAGCAACGTGAATAAAGGTGAAGGAGAAATAACAGAAGTGTTGTAGATGTAAATAATAAATTAACAAAAATACAGAGGTAATTATATGTAATTAGAGTAGACACTCGACAGTCATAAGGGATATAGACTGAAATCTTTGGAATCCCCACATTTGTGAATTAAGAATATTAGTACAGAAATTCCTGTTGAGAGTCATACATTTCTTGGACATATATCTTCATATCAAATTAACCATTGTTTCAAATTTTGAAGTTTAGATCTTACTCAGTAATTTTGGCAGTGGCTGGCATATTTTTCTAAACAGTTTCATAAATCTAATTTCCTAGTTTCCATATTGAGTTTATTATAGTCTTGTTTATTTTATTTACTTAAGCAACTGCCAAATAGATATTGCACTTATTTTGTACTTATTTTCCTAAAACTCCTATTTGTTATCCAATAACCCATTATTTCTTCCTTATCTTCCTTATTTCCTTCTCTCTCTCTCTCCTTCCATCCTTCCTTCCTTCCCTCCCTTCCTCCCTCTTGTCTGTCTTTCTTTCTTTCTTTCTTTCTTTCTTTCTTTCTTTCTTTCTTTCTTTCTTTCTTTCTTTCTTTCTTTCTCTTTCTTTCTTTCTTTCTCTCTTTATCTCTTTCTTTCTACTTCTAAAACATCTTACAATGTGCTGGACAATCAATCCCTTACAACAAAGAATTATCCAGTCCAAGATGTCAAATGTGTCAACTATGAGAAACCCTGATCTATGGCGAGTTGGAGTAAAATTAAATTTAAGAGTAGTTGAGGATTCTTAAACCAGTTCTTGCCCTTCCTTTTTTCTTTTTGTGATTTGTCTGCTCACAGAGAACACATTTCCATCAGGTTGAGCTATTTCATGGGGTAAGTTTAATGGGGCAGTTTCTGCCACCCACAGGGAAGACCTGCATTTGGGGGTACATATTCAATTCAGGGAAGTGATAGCAAGCCCATATATCTGCACTTTCTAAACCTTATTAGTTTAAAAAAATGGAAATTTTAATCTCCCTATTCTTGAGTCCTGAATCTCTCTGTTTATTCTACACTTGGGTAGGAAAGGCTACTTTTTTGGAGGTTCCCTCAAGCTCTTACATTATAATTAATCAAGACAGCACAAGAAGCGGATGTTTAATGGCCAGCTGAGTCTACTAACTAGCTATGGCTCTTTCCTCCTTCTACCAGCTCTGCTTACAAATAGTTGAATTGGTTATGGTTACAGTAGTAGATGCTAAAGGCCTGACAGTTGGAAAGATTACTGTCCGGTAGAGGCAGGATAATTAAAGAGCTCATTTATTTAAAGATAAAAGAATGACTGTGACTGGAAACAAAAATATATAGACATGGTACCCCTTTGGGATATGCCAACAAATATAACTGTCCCCATGTGTAGGGCTAGAGTGGATATGTGTTGTTTTTGTCTGTCCAGAAAACATCTTTTCAGAATGGAAGCTACATTTTCCTTGGGGAACCACATATCTTACATGTCCACGTGGGCCATTCTTTGTACCTGTTTCCAGGGATAGGCATAAAACACAAACCCGGCCCATAACGGTCTCACTTCTCCCAGACCTCAGTATATGGATTAGCAATGGGCACATAACCCAGTAAGAGAAAAACCAATGTCAGAGTTTTGCTCGATCAAAGAAAGAGAGGCACTCTATATCTGTTGGACTTGGGGCTATGAGTATGTTAGCCTGAGCTGCCATAAGCAGGATGTCTAATAGAAACCAATGTATAGAATAAAATAAACTGAGAGATGGAACGAAAGAATCTAGGACCTAATGGTATCATTTGATCACTGAGATCTAGTTATGCCTGAATCTTGGATTCCTCAGATATATGATTCAATAAATTTCACCATATCTCCCTTTAAGAAAAACAAACATTTTTACGATAGAGTCTCAAGTAATAGAGACATCGATTTTGGACTCACTATATCAATCTATCCCTAAATAAAATAATTCCTCCTACTTCTGGATACTTACTTACAAACTGCTCATTATTTTCCAAATTATATACTCTTGATTCCCCTCTTGATTTCATTTGTTCAATTGATTTTGTCACATCTGAAAATATTTTCTACTGGTCACTGGACAGTATGACAGCCATGGGTAAATTGATGCCATGAACCAGGCTATAGATGAAACACCCTATAAAGAAGTGACCTAGGCATTTACCCAACCAAACCCTGGGAAAAAGCCACCTTAACCAAATGCCGTTCTATGATAATGACTAAAATAACAACAAAACTAACATTAATAGCACTTTAATATTAATACCACTGCTTAGTATTTTACTGTTTTTCACATACTATGTTAAGTGTTCACTGTATTATCTCATTTAATGCTCTCACCAACCCTGTAATGCAGTCTTTATTTTCCTACTTTACAGAAGAGGAATCAGAGACAGAAAGAGGTTCAACATCTTGCCAGAGGTTACAAAGCTAGCAGCAAGTGACAGTACTGAGAATCAGATCAGACTCCTGACTCTGTGGCCCAAAGCATTATTCCTTCTTACTTCTTGAGAGTGCTCTCTGCTGGGTACCCTTAACAAGGTTTCACACCAATCAAGGACGAGAATCAGTGATAGGTCCTCTTACTCACTTTCCCCAGGAAATTCATTCATAAATTGATTCTTTTATGACATCTACAGAGAACAATTTTAAAATAAAAGATTTACAAGTAAAAAATATAGTAGGAGATGTGATGCCTACATAAAGACATAGATCCCAGTGGTGCTTGCCGTTATCAGTCTATAACTTTGGTTAATTGCTTAATTCTCAGTCTCAGTTTCCTCCACTGAAAATAGAAGAGGCTGTTATAGCGTGTCATGATAACGGTGACCACAGATGGAGAGCCTACTACGTGCTGGGCATTATACTTGCCTTTTACATCCATTGGCTCTAAGCAATCACTAATATCTTTTTAGATATAAATCTTCCATGATTATAGGCTAGGAATTAAAATGTTTTTGAAAGGGACATATGAGAATACCAAAATGCAACTGCTTGAAAGAGTTGGATTAAAAATTCCAAAATATATAGTTCTTTAAAAGTTAATTTTTACTTTTATTCTTCACAGGGCAGCATTGTTTGTACTTGGCAAGCATACACACTGCAGCCATTATCCTTGTCTCAGGGCAGCGACCAATAGATTTGGTGTGAGTAAGAAATAAAATGCTTAGAGCTGAGCTCTTGGTGGCCTGTTTAACCTTTTGGCTGAGTCCTATGGCCCTGTCGACACCCAAATGGACACGTGAAAAGCCAGAGCGTATTGTTAACGTGTAGGAGTTTCCTCTGAGAGCCATGAAAGGCCTCTATGACTCAAAGAAAATTAGGTTCCTCAGCACTAAACTGCCCTTTGGGGAAAAGGAAGAGAAATTCCAGAGGAAGAAAGAAAAAGAGAAAGAACAAATTTCAACTACTTCTCTAGATTATAATTTAAAACAACAAGGGCAGAAAATAACAATTGCTTATTTCAGATGTTTGCCTGCCTCGGAGTCATCTTCGAACTGGTTTCCTCAGTATGTATTTATTTTTCTTTAAATACCCCGGGACAAGCACATCATTATCTTCTGTGGACATCTTTGGTAAACAGAGAGCTTAGGCATGTTTGCATTGTTCTGGCTTGTTGTAGTTGTTGACCTGATTGGATCACGCACTACTTTGATCACTTAAAAATGAAAGCAGTTTTTACTGCAAATTGCGCTGGAATGATTTGAAAACTAAACAAACCAAAGGACATGTTCTATTTATTCTTTATTACTTACACATTTAAAAGAACACACAGACCTCCCTTCTCTCACTCCCCCAAATATGAATGTGTTTAGAACTTACCTTTGAACCACCTTCTCTTTGAACATTCTAGGCAGAACCCTCTAAAAGGTGCTTCTGAAAAAGGGTTGAGAGGCTGGCAATAAATCTTTTTTTTTTTTTTTAATCACCAGACCCTCATCACAGCCCTGTTTTATAGATACAGGAGTTTCCTCTTGACTCCAGCTCTTACTGGCCAAATAAACTTTGATTCAATTGCTAAACTCTCAGAGCTTTGCTTTCCTCCTGTAAAATGGGGGTAGTAGCTCAAAGTGTTATTGAAAGGATTGAATTTTTTAAAGTACATGGTAGGTAGGTCTATCTTTCAAGGAAAAATGAATACTGTATTCATTTGGGGTGTTGTTATTTTCAACTTACAAATGAGAAAATTAGATCTCAAAGAAATTAAATGACCTGAGTACTCACAGCTTATGAGTGGGGAATTTAGAAATAAACTCTATTCTTTCTTTTACCTTAAAATTCATTTCTTTCCATTTTCTTCATAAAATATAAACAATTTTAATAAAAAGTTTGTGCTTGCTGTGCACACACCGCTCTAAGATGAATCCGTCCTTTGTCTTCCCACTCTTAGATTGTCAAATCAAACTCACTAAAATAAAGACATTCTAAGGCTGCCGTTTTCTCTATCTTATTTTTTAAATTAAAATGCACCCTAATTAAAAGATACTGTTAGGAAAATGAATTGAGAGGCTGCGGTTTTAAAACCACTATTCGCATAATGATGTATGTGTTGCTGTAGCTGCCTTTTCTTGTCTTTTTGATCAACAGCCATGATAGCCTTATCTTTTCAATGCTACAGTCATGAGGTTATTAAAAGGGACCAAATACCCTAACAGCCTTGTACCTTTGATTTTCTGCCATACTCTCCAAGTTAATGAGTAAAAGGGTCAAGGGAATTTATTTCTGTGCTTTTGGAAATCTACAAACAATATTAAAAGAGAAGTTGGTGGCAGATTAAGAAACTTTTAATAACCTTGTGCAAACCTTCCAGACATTCATTACTCAGCTTCAGTTAGCACATATAGGTGATTGAAATATGCAATTTCAAAATATGCTGTGGGAGTTAAGAGAGAGCCAGTGGCTGACAAAGAGGTAGTTGGGGCAAGAAAAAAGAGGTTTCAGGGCCAAGGAGTTCAGAGAAAGAGTTAGCTCTCTTATTTTGCTGCATTTTTAGCTAGAATACCACATATGAACGAATGAATGTTGGAAGCCTTGGAGGGTCTTGCATGCACACCATTTGGAAACTCACCAAGGACTACTGAGTGATTAATACAAGGCATGTATACTTCAGTTGAAAGAGAATACTATATTCTTTTCCCTCTCTTCCTTTTTTTTCTTAAGAGCTATTTTTTCCAGGCAAGCAAGTAGCTTCCTAACTGCTTTATCAGTTTCAATCTAAGAAATGGAAATTCTGAGATATTTTCCTATTCATCTTTGAACAAACATTTATCTTCCTAATGCTGTTTCTCAGAGCCAGCTGTGAATTTAGACATTGCTTGAGACTATCAACTGGATTCTAGCTTCTAGCCTCCTTTCTTTCCAGTTCTGGAAACTCATACCAGCCACATAATGGTTGAACAGAGCGTGTTAAGTTTGTTGTTGTTGTTGTTTTTTAATCCACATGGGATAGATGAGAATCTGAGGCTCAGAAAAATTAAGTGACTTACCCGAAGTGACACAACTACCAAATGGAATTTTAAACATTTGACTTAGATCAATCTAGCTCTAAAATCCTCAGTACTGAACTGCATCCTGGCATCAGTTTTCTCTCCATAAAATAGTAATAATAATCTCTGCTTAAACTTCTCAAAAAAGTTTTTGTAAGAATCAAATGAACAAATATTTGTGAAAGTGTTTTATAAACTCAAGATGAAAATAAATGAATGTGAAAGTTTCAGAGAGAATAGAGGAAGGATAATTCCTGTAGAGGAAACTGCACAGTCAAGGGCATGGAAGGAAGGGAGAATGACACACCTAAAATAAAGACGAGATCACACTGACTCAGTTGGGGATTGTGTAATAGAGCAAGGGTCTGCAAATTGTTTCTGTGAAGGCCCAGAGAGTAAATATTTTAGGCTTTGTGGCACATCTGTTACATCTCAAACACTCAATTCTGCATAAAAGCAGCCATGGGCCACATGTAAATAAATGAGTGTGGTTAAATTCACATAAAACTTTACTTATGGACGTTGACACTTGAATTTCATATAATTTTTTATATATCACAAAATAATCTTGTTTTAATTTTTATTTTAATTATTTAAAAATGTAAAAACTATTTTAAATACAGAAGTCATTCAAACACAGGCAGTGGACCCACAGGGCATAGTTTGTAGATTTTCTCCAGAGCAATGAAAACTGATGAACTGGCTGACACATTTGGATAATGTCTGAGAAGCAACATGATGTCACTAAAGTTTATTAGCAAGAAGATTACAAAGCAATATTAGTTTGGAGAGCTTTGGGCTGCAAGGAACCAAAAAAGCTGACTCAGAAATGTTACAGTTTAATTAACAAGAAATCTGAATGCAGAGGTTCCAAGGTCTGTTCAGAAAGTTAACAATGTCATTAGTGACCCGTACTCTTTCTATCCTTCTGCTCCTTCATTTCTAGCATGTTAGCTTTCCATATTTATGCCTCATACTTCCCAGTGCTAAGACTGCTGCTATGGCTCCAGGTATCATATCTTCACAATAGCATCCCCGCAGAAAGAAGAAGGTTGTTCATTAACAAACCCTCTTCCCACATCAATCTTTTTTGTTAAGAGGCAAATGCTTTCTCAGAAGCCCCTCAGCAGACTACCCATTGGCTAAAATTGGGCCACACGGCCACATCTTTGCTTTGCAAAGGAGAATGTAATTGTAATGACTGGCTTAGATCATTTGTTTTAGTGAGTTTAGGCTGCTACAACAGAATAGCATAGGTTGGGTGGCTTAGACAGCAGAAATTTATTTCTCACAGTTTGGGAGACTAAGAAGTCCAAGATTAAGACACTAGCAGATCCACTATTTAGTGAGAACCCTCTTCCAGGTTTGCAGATGGCCATCTTCTATGTCCTCACATTCTGGAGAGCAGAGAGTGATCGTTTTTCTTGTGTTTCTTCTTATAGGATCACTAATCTCAGTTATGAGGACTCCATTCTCATGACTTCCCAAGGGTTCCATCTCCAAATGCCACCACAATGGGAATTTAAGCTTCCACATATAAATCTGAGCAGAAGACAATCGATGCACGGGGATTATTTATTATACTGGTCCAAACAAAATTAGAATTCTGCTAGTAAAGAGGAAGTGGAATGATGACTTTTGGATAAGTCATTGACAGGAGCTGCCCCTTAATGACAGAAGCAGTGTATTATGGGAAGTGAGGTAGGATGAAATTTCTGTATTCTTACAAAATCCTCTCTCTTACCACATACTATGTAATAAGAAAAGTACTTATAATTATTTCTATTTGCTAAAATGAACATAAGATTGCTGAGGGCCAAGACCATGCTTTATTCATTAGAGTGCTCTCAGTTTTTGGAACATGCCTGCAATTCAGTAGGCTTTGAGAACACTTGTTGAATTGAAATATTAGAGCTTACAGCTAGAGTTAAAGAAATCTTCCAGTAAAAAAATAAATAAACAAACAAACAAATAATAAATAAAGATAGTCCAAATTGGAAAGAGGAATGTTCATGAACTGAAGCTTGTGTGACCTTAACTCTTTATTTTCTCTGTGGGAAAAACCGAAGCCTTCCCAGAAACAGTGCCTGCTTCTCTCCCACAGCTCCTGGTCCTCTTGTACCCTAAGTGGAATGTAAAAAAGTAGATGCAGTCTTTCCGCATCGCAGTGAGTTAGCCACCCCTCCTCCCCCCACCAAAATGTTATCAATGTTCCACTAAGAAAGAGCCAAGGAAAATCTGAATAAATTTAAACGAAATTCCAGTGAAAATGAGAAGACAGACTCATAGTATGGGTACTTCACCAGTAACAATTAGACACTAGATTTTAATTGCAGAAAATTGGGTTTTTCATCTTCTGTTCCCTTGTTTTATGAGAGATGTATTATAACCTGTCATAGTCTCTTCTAATTTGTAAGTTGGTGGCCATGTTCTCTGAGCAGATGGCAACATCCTAGTGAGTTAGGTAAGCAAAGCTTTGTCTCTAGCAAAATAAAGAGAATGATAAATGCTTTTTGTTTCTAGTTTTTGAGATCACTGTCATGTGAGTCCAATATTGTCATCAAATAAAGCGAACGAAAAAGTTAATCTATTACATCATTAATAATGTGCTTATTATTTGTCATGCTGAATGAGAAAAACACAAAGAAAGTAAGCAATTCATATACATAGCTCTAATTATTATTAATCTTATGTAGCAAAGCCAAGCTTGCACAATTTGTCTTTTCTTTATTAGTTTACAATTATCTATAACCATGTCAATGTCTATTACCTCTGCTAACATTTTGTATAGTTTTATCCCCACCACACATAAAGACACTTGTACTCATACAACACAATTCATACTGAGTCATTCACGCTCATTTGCAAACAAATTTCTGAGGTTTGCTTCCTTTACAGTTGGAATTTTCTGTGTGATTCTCCCTTTTAGCCTCAGGGCTAAGGCCCCTTGTTCTACCTACCCCTCACATTCTTGATGACTTCATTCCCCCTTTCTATTACTCCCCATTTCCTATTACCTCAGACAGGGATGACGTAGGAGTTTGATCCAGGGTGACAAATCCAACTTGATGAGATAAGTTGGGAGAAGAGCCATGTTTAAAAAAGCTTTGAGCAGTGTCTACTCTGGGCCTGGGACATAAAAAGAACCTGATATCTGTCTTCTCTCATCTCAGTGGTTCTTAAGGAGGACCCACTCTCAGTGTCACAGCCGCCAAAGAACTTAAGGCAGCAGGAACTAAGGACATGACACTGCAGTGGCTTGGGCCAGTAGTAACATCCCTTCAGCGTGCAGTAAGAAAGAGAGAGAATGGCCAGAGAATCGGCTGAAAGCACGCATGGACATGGACTTGAGTTAGAAGCAGAAAAGAGGAAAGCGTGAGAGAACCATTTGTGCAAGAGGCATATCTCGTGCCTGCAAAATCCATTTTCTGTGCCCATGATCTTTATGGGAACAGCTCTTAAATAAACTAGTACTAAGGAAAAAAATATCTAGTGTGTATGCCAGTTTCACAATTTGTGTGAACACATTCACACACACACACACACACACACACACACACACACAGTCTTCTCTTTCTTCACCATTCAAGTTGCTATCGCTTGGATCATCACTCTTGTTATAAACATCATTCTTCTCTTGGATTCTCCTGTCACCATGGAGGAATTGGTTGTGTAGCCCTGGAGCTGAAAGCTTGGTTGTTTTCTTATCAGCATGCTGTACTGACCTAGGCTTATTTTCTTTTTAGGTGTGTGAGTTGCCCAGGAGAGCACAGCGGGCAGCAGATTACAAATAGAGGCCTTCGTCAGTGGTAATTAAAGGCTGAGGCAACCACAGTGGCACGACGTTTAGAGGGAATATTACTCCTGGCTATGTGAAGGGAGGCTAGAAATTTCTTTCTGGAAATAAGTGCAGACAATGTCAGTGACTCTAAATAGCAAGTGTTAAAGTGTCTGGGGAATCTATCTGCAAAGTTGGTGTTAAAGTCCTATTGCCAAAAGTAATCCTCTGCATTGCTAATATTGACAGTGTTACCTTCACCTAGCCATTTACCCGAGGTCATCTTAAAGGCCTTTCTCTCCTTTCTCTCTCATTCATTGATCCCTGGGATTTGCAAAACAGAAACTAAAAACTTTTATTCTGCAATTCAGTTCACATCAATGGAATATCTGTCATGTGCTAGATATTAGGTGCTTTGGGAAATGAATTGTTCTTGCCTCAAGGATTTTACAATCTAGAAAATTAGAGGGAAAAAAAACTAATAAATTAGAAAGAAAAGTAACATCCTGGCTTAGTTTGGCATTCAGGTGCTTATCTCTCTTCCCATTAGAAGTGCCTTCTTTGGGTACTTCTTAAAATTGTCCACAGAAGAAGCATGGTGATGAGGAGAATTAATGCATATAATGAATACTCTGGGGACAATGCCCCAAATGGTCCATTACAACCACAAAATTTTTTGGAAGCGTAATGCTTTATATCAGTGGTTTTCAATCAAGTGTGACTTTGTCCCTGCTACACACACACACTCCCAGAGGACATTTGGCAGTGTTTGGAAACATTTTTGTTGTCACAAATGGAAAGAGCATGCATCTGATAGGTAGAGGCCGGAATACTGCTAAACAGCCTCCAATGTCAAAACAGTCCCTCACCAAAAAGAATTATCCAGTCAAAAATGTCAATAGTGCTGAGGTTGAGAAGCTCTGCTTTATATGAAAATTTATGTAAATTGTGCATTCTACTCAGTGTTGGAAATAATATTATTTTAATTTTTTCTTTGAGTAAAATTGACACTGAAATAAAATGGGATTATGTTTTTCTGATGGCTTGGGCTCTGGCCCATAAAAGTGCACCATGCTTCCAAAAACATGGCCTCATCTCTGCCTCTCCATTGATTCCCCTCATCCTTAAGCTTAGTTCCCACCTCTTCTGTGAAGCATCACAGAAGTTGGTAGCAAACAAAAATACAAGATGCCTGGTTAAATTTGAATTTCAGAAAAATAATAATTTTTAGTGTAAGTATATCCCATGCAATATTTTGGATAAATGAAATTTAGAATTTTAGTTTAAATTTGAGATTTGAATTTCAAATAAACTATATATTTTTTAATATAAGTGTGTCCCATGTAATATTTGGAATATATCTATACTAAAAATTATTCATTTTTAAATCTGAAATCCAATTTTAAGTGGGTATTCTATATTATGTGTGATAGCCCTATCTCCCCCAAATTTGTGTTTGCTGTCTCCTCTCGACTCCTATGATGTTATGGATTGTTTTCCTCCTTTGATACTTGTGTTTAATAACTGTATTTGAGTAATTATATTTTAGCAAACATGTCTTAAACTCCCAAGTAATAGCTAGGTTTCATGAAGCCAGGATTAGTCCCTATCATTTTTGTTCTTTTTGCCTAGAAAAGTGCCCTGAACATTGCAAGTACTCAATAAACATTTTGTGGCTGATGAGTCATGTCATTTTAATGTTTGGAAACTAGATAT
This sequence comes from Rousettus aegyptiacus, assembly GCF_014176215.1. Classification (NCBI taxonomy): domain Eukaryota; kingdom Metazoa; phylum Chordata; class Mammalia; order Chiroptera; family Pteropodidae; genus Rousettus; species Rousettus aegyptiacus. The sequence goes on along the minus strand of NW_023416306.1, from coordinate 37,833,403 downwards.
CTTATCAGGCACTATTACATGATAGGTGCGCATAAGACTAGGATTTTAGCACTGGGAAAAGACAATAGTGGTTAAGGTAGGTCAAAACAAAACAAAACTAAACTAAAACTAAAAAGAGACAGAAGTTTACTTCTCTCTAGGGTAACAATAGACTGCAGATCAGCAGAGCAGTGCTGATGTGAAGTCTCCATTGTCAGAGACCTAGGCTTCTTCCAACTTCTCTTGTTCCCTCCCCATGGCTGCTGGAGATCTAGCCCTTGTACCCACATTCCAAGAACCAGAAGGACATAAGAGAAGAAGGGTTTATCCTCTACTTTTAAAAACAATTTCTTCCACTTGCATCTCATTAATGTGAGAACTCAGGCATATGACCACACAGAGCTACAAGGGAAACCTGACAAGTGCCTGTATTCAGGGAGAAGGGTGCCCATTTAAATGTGAGGTTAATTTGAAAGCAAAGTGAAGAATGGATATCTGGTGGTCCAGGAGCAGTCTTTGATACAGATAGAGATCCCTTCCAGCCTCAGTCACTAACACTGTTACCATTTTTAACTTACATTCGTCATTCTGAAAGTACCTGGGAAACAGACACTGGAAGAATTCCCAAATCCCATTGCACACTTTTGTTGTTTTTAAATGCCACCTCCTTTACTCGGCCTTCTTAGGTTCTTCCTCTCTCTTATCTGCCCCTTATGAAGTTTCTAAGCACTTTATGTATCTTTCTTGGGTCTGCACAATTTTTTATCGTGCATCATGGTTATTTGTGTGAGTTCACATTTTCCCCACCAAAACGTAGACATCTTGAAGACAGAGTCAATTTTGAAATCGTGTCTGTGACCTCTTGTTGTCTTGCACACATTAAGAATTCAATATTTGTTCCATGGGTGAACAACTGTCTCATACCTGTGGGAAAGAAATGACAGCCTGGCACAGACACACCGGCGCCCAAGGGAGACATCGTTATCTTTAATGGTTGCAAAGATAATGTATTGTGGAGATTATTTCATTTTGCTAAGCCGATTTGGTAAAGGGGAAAAATAAGTTTGTTTGGGGACTAACAGGAGCTTTTTAATATAACTGATGTGAGAGTCTCAAGATTTGGGATAAAATCCTACCCCAACCTGCTCGTGAAAGCAGCACGTCTGCAAAATTTGCCATTACTGAACGACATGGCGTAGAAAGGCTGTTAGTGAAGGCTAATACCATACACAGATGGTGTAATGAAGAAATGGGAGGTTTAGGCTTGGGAAACCACAGCTCCAACAGAAGGAGCTGAAAAGATATAGATAAGATTAGTGACATATGTAAAGGCCCAGATACTGTGTGACAAAGTCTACCCAGCTGAATAGACTGAAGCCAGAAGTAATAGGAAGGCCATGTTCTCCCTAATCCTCCAAGATAAGCTGTTCCATCCAGAATTATCAGCCAACAATCTTCAGGGTATCAGGCTGAAAATGAAGTTTCAGACTGCTTTGATTCCTCATCCATAAATGAGAAAGTGCCTGAAGGATCTTTATTTATTCTCGCTCCCACCGAAACACTCTTCAAAAAGTGCCAATATACTAGCAACAGATGCATAAAGCCTCCCTTCCTTTGATTGACAGAACATGATATAAAGCAACTCTCACTTGACATTTCAGTTTCATAAGTCTCCTAGCAGGGGGAGGGAAAAAATCTTTTAAAAAATCCACTAGAAAATAAAGAGGATTTATGCAAACTCACATGAATGTTTTCAGAATCAAATTTAACAGTTTTACTTCTCTCCAGTCTTATTTGATATTTCAGGTTGCAGATGAATAATTTCAGCAGGCATAATTTCAACCATGTGCTTATTAATGTTTATGGCTTATTAAAACAAAGTATTTACATGTTAATGTTTGTTGATTACTGGATGTTTAAGTTGCTTAGTTAGAAATGATTGGGATATTCACTCTCGGGAGGAGATATTTAATTTGGTGCTGTGTGTGCTTTAATTTAGATTTCAAAATAAGTAACTGAATGGGAAAATGTCATCCACACCTATGCATTTCAGTTTTGAAAGGTCATCTCATGGTTAGTTTGTACATTTAAAACTTCTTGTCATATTGTTCAATAAGATATTGAAGTCAACTTCACCCCCTCTACATATTTCTTGCAATTGACATATAAATGTTCTGTTGAAATAAGAACTGAATTTAGTGCCTACATATTTCTTACAGAAAAAGGGTAGAAAAATCTTTCAGATTAGGCTTTAAGAAAGATACTAATTCCTTTTGTTTTATCAAAGTATTTCTTTTTATATTTAATTCTTCTCTGAGTCTTTGCGAAGTTGGAGCAGTTCAAGTTCTGTGGCAACAACAGTGTACTAGAATTCCAGCATGTCAGCGTTCTCCTGACAAACATCAAAGCTACTTCGGATCCCAGGGTTGACTATGTCGCTCAAATTGCATTTAAAATGGTAACTTTCAGACCGCGAAGAAAAATCTGGGCGAGTAAGAGCAAAAGAAAAAATATACCAAATTTGCAAACTTTGGCTAGATAAAAGTTAGTTTTATGTCAAAAGTAATTTCCTTCTCTGTGCCTCCTGTTTCCCCACTTTCTAACAAGCCGAACAGCAGAGAGCAAGCAGATATTGCCAATAATTTTATTATCATGTTCGTCGTGCTGTAGGTGGTATTAACAGTGTGGTAGCTTAAAATCTCTGTTATTTTACCAGAGAGAAGTGAAGACTTGAGGAAAGCGTGAGCTCCTGGTATGGAGTGCATCTTCTTGTCCACCCAGATTCATATGTTAAAGCTTAAGTCCCCAATGCGATGTGTTCAAAGATGGGGTCTTGGGGAGATAATTAGGTCATAATAGTGGGTCTCACGCTGACATTAGTGTCCTTATAAGAAAACACCCTCTTCTTCTCCTGCCCCTGCCTTGCCCTATCCTCCTTCCCTTTCCTTCCTCTTCCTTTCCTGTGTGAGTTCACAGCAAGAAGGCACTGTCTATAAGCCAGGAGGTGGTTCTCACCAGACATCAGATCTGCTTCACCTTGATCTTAGTCTTCCTAGCCTGAAGGCTGGGAAATAAATATTTGCCATTTAATACACCCAGTCTATGATATTTTTATTATAGCAGCATGAACTAAGTTTCTAGTGACCTTTGTTGGCTTAGAGATACTCTCAAAGAAGCCAGACGTAAGTTATTGGATTGCCAACCTCCTTGACCTTTTTTTTTTTTTTTGATTGGTTGAGAGATTCTGTAATGTTTCCAGAATTCAACCAATGACCAAAGAACTCCAAAAACTCCTCTTTAATGAAGAATAATCCATTTTGGAAGAGGAAGTTTGTTTGAATTCTTGCGGCAGGAAAAGAGAGGAATCAGATTGAAAAGGTTGAACAGAAAGTATATAGATAGGAGTATTTACATAAATTTAGGAGAATTCATTTTTAAAATAGGCTTCTACTCCTCCTTTCATTTAGGATCCAAATATTGATCTTAGGTACAATAATTCAGATGAAACATACAAAATGGGTGAAAAGCATGGAATGGAATAGGGTATTGGGTCTGCACAATTTAGCTCCAACAAAAAAAAGCTGATTAAATTTTACATATATGCTCAACAATAAACCCTGAATCAGAAATAAGCTGTTAAAATTTTTAAAATATATAGACTTGGCTCTTAAGAAATTATAGGCTCAACTACCAAAGGCATCAGTGGGATGTATATTTTGATTAACTGTAGTTCACAATGCCTTCACCCCCTTCAATCTATTTTATCAGCATACTTGGCAATTAAATAAATTACATCATGACACAAATATCTTTTCTTTTCCTTTAAACCTTGCAGAGATGATAACCAAGATGATATAGACTAAGAGTGGCGATGTAATAGCAAAAACTTCCATCCTCTGGAGAAAATGTGAAAATGTCCTACGATATTTTAGAAGTATTTCATATAACTGGACCTTAAATAAGGAGAGATACTTAAACTCAGTAGACATTATTTAAATAAATTTGATTGAAATAGAAGTTTCTCCTAAAAATTAATAGTCTTTTTGAAATGCATATTGTGATAAAGAAATTCTGTATACTTTATCTCATTTAAGTTTCACAATAACCCTATGAGGTGAATACTATTATAATGCATATTTTACAAAGAAAACTGAGGATTTTTGTTCAGCCTAATTGAGCAAGGTTAGTAAGTTGGTCAAGACCATAAAGCTAATGAGCAGCTGTGCCCAGCTCCCCACGCAGCTAAGTGTAACCGCAAGGCAAGCCTGTGGTCACCATTTTACCCTGCTAGTTTCTGATTCTTTCATTTGAGAATCGCTTCTACACATCTCTTGCATACACACTTACTTTATATTGTTATGAAACAAACCCAACCATAGCCTATGTTTTACTTCTAAAATCTCTGGATCCTTAAAATGATGAAAATATTTTAGAATATGCAGTGTACAAAGGGTTGCTGCAATATGCTTATATAATAACAATTAAGTATGATGAGTAAGTACATCATATGTTTAAAAAAGTTATTTTTTTACTCTAAATTAAGCTTTCTATACATAAGAATATATATTTTGCTAACAGTAGCATGTCGGAATGACACTTAAAATTCAGGACAAGCACAAATTAAATCTACCACTGAAAATAAAAAACCTCAAATATACAGATTTCCCAAAAGGCCATCTAACACAGAATAGTTGAATGATTCACTCTGTGCTATATAGGCAAAACCTGTATTCAATTATCATAGATATAGGTAATGGATAAGCTGGTGCCTTTTACTAAAACTGAAGGACACTATTTATTGTCCAAGTTTCTTACAAATGTGTAATGTAGCCTATAGAAGGACCAAATAAGAATGTAGATGAATCAATCAAGACCTTCTTATTATCTTACCAAGTCTTCTGTACAAGTCAGCAATAGATAATGTTTACGAATAAAGACTATGTTGTTTAAGGTACATATACCCTCATTAACACAGGAAATGCATTCCTGGAAATGGGAATGCTAAGTGAATCAGTACTCTATGTCATTATGGCATAGCCCCTGGGAGGATGTGGTCCCTACACAACACTTGTTCAATCATTAACAGTGCCTGAAATAGTCCTTGTGCAAGAGCAGACACTCAATAAATATTTGTTGAATGAATGAATGGGTTATCCATTAATTCAGCTTCCATGGAGTACTCGCATGCCTTTGAGCATTGTTTCCTCTGGCTACTTACTAGCCACATTACCTTAGCCTGCCTCCCTGTCTGCAGGGATGTTTATCGGTGAGTGCTTCCACCCATCCTGGGTGCAGGCTGATCTTTACCCTCTGTTTCCCCATCTGCAAGCTTGTCCCTTGAAGGCACCTCAAGCCATTGTCAACTTTGCATTTAAAAAATCTACTCGATAGTCTTACTTGCACTGTTGCCCGACCTCTGGCATGTTTACAAATACACTTATTATTAAGTATTTTGAGTCAACAGTTTTCAGTTGAAAGCAAAGCAACAGCAGAATTAGATAAGAGAGTCAAAAAACTGACAAACATCATTCGCACTGAGCCAAGTATCTCATGGTCTGCTACCAGCCTTTGACAGAGCCTCGCATTCCTATGCTCTTTCCTGCACTAGCTGCCCTCTCCTGAGTAAATTAGGTATACATACTTAATAAAAAGTGTTTCTGAGACAAAAGGTAATATGACAAGTCATCAGTATAGGAGGGAGTCCTAAATATATGCCTACATTCTAGTTAGGAAACAACAGATTTAGTTTATTTCATTTTACTCTTTTTTTGCAGTATATACATACATACCATAAAGTGTACAAATCTAAAATATACATTTTAATGAACTTTACAAAGGAAACATAACCACCACACAACCCAGATACAGATTATTACCAGCAAACCAGAAGCCTCCCTCAATACCCACATCTAAACATTACTGATCCCATTTCCACTCCACAGTAAGGGCCTCTGGAATCTATTATCAAAGATCAATATGTCTATTTTCTACTTTTTATAAATATGCTATATACAGTGGACTCATTTGTGTGTGTCTTCTTTCACTCAATCTTTTATCTGTATGATTCATTCATGTTGTTGCAGGGAGCTGTCATTCATTTATTCTCATTGCCATACAGATTTCCATTGTAATAGTGTATTTTTCTATTCATTTAATGGAGATTCAGAATTTTTCCAATCTGGAGCTGTAATGAACATCTCTGTACATGTTTTGGTGCACATATGTAATATTTCTGTTGGGTATGTATCTAGGAGAAAAATTATTGGGTTACAGGGTAAACAGATTTTTAAATTTTAGATGGTATTGACAAATGGTTTCCCCAAGTATATGAGAGTTCCAATAACTCTATACACCTCAAACACTTGATATAGTCTAGAAGGTTTTTTGTTTGTTTGTTTTGGTTTATTTTAATCATTCTGTGACTATGTAATGGTATCTCAGTGTGTCTCTATTTGCATTTCCCAGATACCTAATGGTGTTGAACATCTTTTCATATATTTATTGATCATTTAAATATTCTTTTACATAAAATGCTTGTTTAAATTATTAGCTATTTATACTGCTATCTACTTTTTTTCTTATTGATATGCAGAAGTTATATATATGACTTTTTTTATTGGAGATACATATACAGCAAATATTCTCTTTCACTTTCATACTAGTCTTTTCACTATCTGAATGCCATCTGATGAAGTAGGTTCTGAATTTTAATGAAGTCCAATTCTAGTCTTTCCTTTTGTGGCTAGGGTTCTTTGCATCCTATTTAAGAAAGGTAAAAAAACAAACAAACAAATAAAAAGTAATTCTATGTCTTCTAAGAAGTTTAAACTTTTCCATTTTGTTCTATGATGCTTGGAATTGATTTTTGTGTATGGTATGATTTAGGGGTTAAGATTTATTTTTTTTCTTTAAGTAGGAATATCAAATTAACACCTTTTTTGACAAGAATCTTGTTTTATATTGCATTGAAATGACACATTTGTTGTATATCTCTATTTACGTGAATTTGTTTCTGGTCTCCATTCTTTCCATTGATCTATTTGTCTATCTTTGCATCAATACTATTTTAATTAATGTAGTCTTAATGAATGCCTATTTAAGAACTCTTTCTATCTCTTCCTTAAGATTATCGTTGCTAATTTTGGCTATTTGCACTTTTAAATAAATTTTAGAATAGGGTTGTCAATTTCTACCCCCCAAAAATATGGAATTTTGACTGGAATTTTTTGAATCTCTAGATGGGTTTAGAGAAAATACACATTTTACATTCACATTCACAGTAATGACTCTTCTAATCCTCAAAAATGATATGCCCCTTCATTTATTTAGGTACTTTAAATTTCAGCTCAGTTATATTTTTTAGTTATCTATGCAGAAATTTTGTACACTTCTTGTTAAGTGTATCCCTAGATATTTGGTTTTTCATACTAATGTACATGTATCATTTTTCAATTTTAATATCTAATAATTTATTGTTAATATATAAATATATAATGATTTCCTATGATTCCTGTTTTTAGATTTTCTAAGCACATAATCACCTTATGCAAATAAATGGTTTCTTCCCTCTCTTTGAAATTCTTCTACATTCTATTTTTCTTGATGACTAGGTACATGTTGAATAAAAGGAATGATAACTGACATCTTTATTGTTTCCCAAACTCATGGTTAAAACTTTCAATATTTCAACTTTAAGTTGATTTTTTGTATGTATTTTAAGATACCCATGATGAGATTGGAAAAGTTCCTTTTTATTTCTCATTTACTAAGAGTTATTATGAATAAATGTTGAATTGATCAAATGTCATCAATAAACCTGATTCATTTTTCAAATGCTAAACCAACTTTATTACTGGAAAACTCTAACTTGCTGCTTATTATCCTTTTCATATGTTTCTGGATTTAACTTGCAAGAATTTTGTTTTGAATCTTTGCCTCTTTGTTAATAAGAAATATAATTGACAAAATAATCAGTCCCAACTTTTGAATTAGTAGCATCAAGTAACTTCCTACAGAATTTGTGTTAAGCAGAATAACTTCTTTCAATTGGAAGATTGGCATTTAGTGTCTGTTATAAAATACTAAGTAAGGTATAGATATCCATGAGTAAATATAGCTGAGTCTTACAAATTCTCCTTGGTATATGTGGGATTGCATAGCAGGAGGTTGAATGAAGACATTGGCTCTGTACTCTCTGAACATGTTTGTGAGCCCACAACTCTCTCTTGTATATGGGTATGATAAATTCATGTAATGGTCTGCCTTTAGGATAAAGTCCAAACTCCTTATACAGAACTGCAGTGAAGTCCTAGTGTCTATATACCTTTCTAGCCTCACATGTCACTCTTCTCTCTAGTTGCCCCCCCACACACACACACAATCCTCTTGCAATCTAAATGATTCAGCCATACTGACTTCCTTGCAGTTCCTTCAATATGCCAGGCTTTAACTTATCTTGGAAACTATGATTTGCTTCTCTTCTGATAGCAACTACATTCTTTATCTAATATTCAGGTAAAGTGTCCTCTCCTGGTGTACCTTAATATAAAGGAATATGACTGAACGAGGGTAACTAACCCAATCAAAATTTTACTCCATCTCTATATCTCAGCAGTTCTCAAAGTGCTGTCTAGGAACCAACAGGGGTCCTGAAACTATTTCAGAGGTCCCAGGATGGCAAAACTATAATACTGAGGTCATAAAACTAAGATTACCTTGCCTCTTTCACTCTCACTATTTCATAAGAATATGATGGTAATTTGTAGAGGCCACATGACATGCGATGTCACAATAGATTAAATGAAGAAACTGTCTTATTAAATCAGTTATAAAGAGATTTGCAAAAGATGTATAACAATCCCACTTTTCTTACGAAATATTTTTGTTCTAGATGATATAGGTATGTTGATAAAAATATGTTAATTATGTTAACATTCAATGAGTTTATTATTGCTGTTTTGTAATAATTTAATAAGTACTTTAAAATTTGCCAGTTTTAATTTCTAATATAGTAAATATCAATTGATAAAACTAAAATAAATAAGAGCTCTTTTAAGTTCTCAAACATTTTTAGGAGCATAAAGGAGTCCTAAGATCAAAATATTTGGGAACTGCTGGTTTAACTGGTAGAATTAACATCAGTAACAGAAATATGATCAATGGATGAAGTAAAGATACCCAAAATTATATGTATTTGTATATGTATTATATATGTATGTGTATGTGTGTATATTATATATATATATAAAATGATCCTAGCTAACCCTCCAACTTTGACACAAAATGACAGCATCTGCCTGGAAACTGAAGAATTCAGTCAAACATCACCGGTGTTCCTAAAAGCACAATGTTTAGCAGTTTATGGGCAAAACTCTCAGGGTACTTGAGTGAACATGAGCAGGGCTCCAAGTTGAGGAGAGTTTTCATCCAATTATTTGGTGTCTCATAAACCAGCCTGGGCATTTTCTATTTTAAAATTGGGAAAATTTGCAGCTTCTTGTTTATAGCACAAGGGATAGGAAACCAGCATCCTTAAGTGAAATAAAAATGAACCAATTTCTGAATTTAAACTTCTGGAGTCTTTTCCTAAATGTTACCTCCAGGTCTCTCCCACCCAATTACTCAGGACCAGGACTGTTCAGCCACTGTCCAAGATGATCAAACCTGACTCCATAAAATATTTAATCACTCCACACATATGTCTGCTTCTTGGGCACCATGGCATAGTATCTCCATCATATTTTAGTCTAATTTCCACTTTCATTGGCAAAACTAAAAGTATTTAAAATGATAACCATAAGAGATTAGTTATGGAAGATGTTTCTTCAACATTTATTAAAAGAACAAACAAACAAAGCTAACTTCAATCTTCTGTCATTCCAAAGAAAAATCATCTATTTCTCTTTGTAAAGGTCATATATACTTTACACTGTGTCTGACCCTAAACAAGAAGTCAACTGCAAAAGTGAGCACCCACCAAAAAAAAAAAAGAAAAAAGAAAAAAGAAAATAGAAGAATATATTAAATTTGCAGATTTGGGGGGCTAGTCTTGTAGTCTTGTTTAATGTACTCTACCCTAAAACATTTATATTTGCACCAGATTTGCAAGCAGAAATTATATTATTCCAAGAATCTTTCTGTTTGAATTTAACCTTTTGTAAGGTTCTGACTTGTCCTGTTGTAAACATGCCTATGCACATTTATATGAGGTAATGTATATGAAAAGTACTTTATACATAAAGATCTACACTTATATACTGGATTAATATTGTAGATAAAAAAGGCAAAATAAAATATGATCTCTTTAAAAGTTATTGACAATATTCCTGTTTAATCCCTTTCTATTGATCCCTAAAAGTACCTCTTGTTTCTTGACTAATGGAAGATTTCTAGACTGACCTTTTCAAGTATATGCTATCAAGTAATCAATCTGTAATTTGAAGCCCTCTTTGTTTAAAGATCTCTAAATCCTTTTTGGATACTAATTAATCTATTCTAGAAAGATTCTCTATTAGCAAAGTTCTACAATATACATTCTCCTATGTACATGAATAATAAAATGAAATAATGGTTTTCAGATATTATAACAGATGATGACCAAACCATTATGTTTATAATTATTTAAACTAATTTCTATGAGTACACTGATATATTCTTTAGAGCTAGATTTTCCAATTCAGAGAACCAATGGGCTCTCAGAATTTTAGGGAAAAAAAAGAAACATGAAAAGTCAAACATTAGAATAACAAACTCATAATAATTGTCATTCCTAGTCTGAAGACTCAATTTATTTGAACAAATTTACCCAGAAAATAATATTCAATGAGTATGAGGATGTAGGATCATTATTGTACTTCCTCGAAATAGACTCTTAATAAGAGGTAAAAAAAAAAAAAAAAAAAAAAAGACATAACACTGTAAGAGGAAACTACTTCAGTGTAATTATTCTGTTGTTAAGGACTGTGAACACATGAATAAAAATTTTGTGAACAGAATTTTATGAAATCTTACATAGAGTGATCATTTACTTAGAAGCCCTTGGTCATGGTATCACTTTAATGTTCTTAAGATTTTCAGCACATTGTGACTGATTTGAAAAGGGGAAAGAGTGCAGAAATTTACTTTTTGGATTTGCTTATATGTGATATAATCCTTTATTCACCAAAAATTTCTATATCTCATCTTTATTTCCCTGATAATGTCAGGGAATGAAGAAAGGGAAAAGAAAAATATGAAAATTCTTTGTCTTCTTAAATCTTCTAATGTCCTCAGGTAACATCAATCTCACTTCCAGTTAGAGAGAGAGAGAGATTCACAGAGCACATTTGGGATCCAGATGTCCTAAGGAGACGTCTCCTATTCTTAAGTGCATGATATGCTTAGAAAGAAAGACACATTTCTGAGAGGAAAAAAGGAGAGACAAGAGTAGAGTTTCAAGTTTCAGCTTTATGATGTAAGTATCTTTGCTTCAGAGAAGAAAGAAGACAAGGCAACTTTGACAGTCCTTACACATTTTGGGGAGGAAAGTGGCATGCCCTACATTGTACAGTTTTTATAATCACTTACAATGATGAAATCTTAGATCTTGCCCCAATTAAGTCTATCAGTCAATCATACATGATAAATTATATTATAAACTTATTAGAATGAATTTAAATGTATTTAAGTTGCAATTTGCTCTGCTAATAGATATTTATATAAATGTAGTCTAGCACCAAAGCCTCTATAACAAGGAAAATATATGTTTAGCAAAAAGCAGATGAAATATTGGGTTTAATATTTGGTTAGTGCATCTGAACATTTTTTATTAGCATTTCAATTTTCTCTTTCTTCATCCTCTCTCTGGGTAATGTTAATTAATAATGCAAGAGTATAAAACATCCAACCTCTCTTCTATTCTCCCTGGTTGGAGCTGAGCGGTTAGTTGGCACATTCAGTGGGGCAAGGGGTGATTGGCAGAGCTAGGGCTGAGGGAAAAGCCTGTAATCAAAATATTGGCCATTTGAGCTATTGAACAACTATGTAAATAAATAAACAGGATAATGGGAAGCAGATTCTTCAGCATTGGAGTTACAAACATGGAAAGAGGGAATGTTGGAATTAATCCTGTAGAAGTGAATTGGAATTGGAAGTGTCAGTGTGGAGTTATGATTTTTAAATGCATATAAAAAGAAAGAGATATAGTTATATGTGTGGATGCGTGAGTATGTGTACACATGGATATATTCCTTAGCTCTATCTACAAAAGGCCTAGATACAATGACACCCTGATATCAACAACCATTCAGAGTACTCAGATCTTGATTTCTGTGTAGTATTTTCTACTAAAAGAAACCAAAGCTCTCATCACAAGAAAAAAAAAAATTGTAACTATATGTGGTAATGATGTTAACTGGTTTATTGATGTGATCATTTCACAATGTATATAAATATTGAGTTATTGTGCTGTACATTTGAAACTAATATGTTATATGTAAATTATATCTTAATTAAAGAGAGAGAGAGAACAAGAAACCAAATATCCTGGGGAAATGTCTGAACCTAAGGCTGGGGTAGGGAAACAACAAGATAAGCCTGGAATATCTTGTAGTAGAAAGTAAAAAAATATATATCCAAAGAATTCCATCAAAAGGACATAGAAGCCAGCCTGAGGGGTTTTTATAGTAAAGTCTGAGGCAATTTGATCATTAATATATACAATAATAATAATAATAATAGATTATAAAATACTGAATCAAAAAGGAATTTGAGTCAATACTGGTATAGATGGTAGAAAGATAGATGATAGATAGATAGATAGATAGATAGATAGATAGATAGATAGATAGATGATAGAGAGATAGATAGATAGATAGATAGAGCTTCTCTCACAGAGAAGGGAAAGCTCTACTTTACAGTAGACATCATATATGTAAAAGGAATAATAGAATTTACGAAACCACTATTTGCTTACCATAATAGAAATAACTGATTCAGGAACCGAATATGTGAATAGTCAAAAACAATCTCCATAAATTACTCAAGTACTCATTAATTAATAGGTACAAAACACATATTAACTAAACATACAATGGAGAAACCTAGAAATACCATCTAAAGCAAGTGGCAAGAGTTAACAGCACCAAGAATGAGACATATGGATACCAATGTGCCGCCAGAAATAACACACTGAGAACACACATCACTTCTGTGATACTTCTGCCAAAAAGACATAAATCACAAGAAAGCATCAGACAAACCAAAACTGTGGGACATTCTACAAAATAACTGGCTTGTACTCTTCAAATCTATCATGACTATGAAAGACAAGGAAAGACTAAGGAATTGTTCCAGATTGCAGATGAATGAAGAATTATGACAGCTAAATATGACATGTGATTTTGGATTAGACCTTGGACTTTAAAAGGAATTAGGACAATTAGAAAATTTTGGATAGAAGTGTAGATTAGATGGTAATATTTTATTAATATTAATTTCCTGATTTTAAAAGTTTGACTGTAATTATGTAGGAGAGTGTCCTTATTTTTAGGAAATATATATTAAAGTACTAAAGGGCAATGGGGTATCATGTCTGAAACTTAATCTCAAATGCTTCAGAAAAATATATTGTAACATGTACATCTGTACATCTATATATGTGTATGCATATGAGAAAATTATAAAATAAAAGTATTAAAATATCAATATTTGGGAATCTGATTGAAGAGTATACCAGAGATCTTTGTACCATTTTGCTACTTTTCTGTAAGTTTAAAACCATTTCAAAATGAAAAGTTAAGAAAAATACTTATTTCTTCCCACTTTTCAATAAAAGAGCATAAAACCATGATTTTAAAAAGTAAACACACACACACACAAGAAACAATAGTCCATAGAGGCAGGCAATTCAGGGCTGTTAAACTATCAAAATATAACAAGGAAAAAAAGTCTCTTCCACCCAGTTCTTTCTTTCAAGAGATAGATACAAAAATTTGGGTTCCAAATTTATGTCCACTTTTCAATTTATTGATTTCTAGAAAATTATTTTGGTGAAGTACATCTTTTCCCAATATTTCTTAGTGAAGTCACCTTCCAAATATGTCTAAAGCTTTGTAAATGTTCTCAATATGACCACCTATCATATCTCTCCCCTGCAGGAAAACAGAGAGATTTTTTAATTCTTAGGCAATTCCTTCACAATTCCTAGTATTTTAATTTGAGGTATTGTGACTCAAATCATCTCTTTTCTTCTTTAGAGTTCGGACTCAAGAGGACCTCAGATGCTAGGCAGAAAAGATATTTCATAGACATTGAATATCTGTACACTCTGCTCATTTCCAGAATAGGAGTATTTTAATACAGCCAATTTCATGTTTTCTCTGTGATTTTTCTAATTCTAGATGTTGAGCTTCATGACTAAATTTTAAGACTATTTTCTAGGTATGATTTGTTTAAGGGAAACTTGATAAATCTCAATATTTATTTGCATTATAAACTATAATAAATAATATTTTCTCTGTCATGTTCTGAGTTTTCAAATTATTGATCAATTAGCAATTGTGTTTTAGGAAGTTAAAAACTTCTCCCTCCAAAGAAATTAGCGTGTTTACTGTAACACTTCTGCATTGGGAAGATTAGTAAATGACTTTTATAGTGTTATAGAAGTCCCAGCTAGATCTGAAAGGATGATGATGATGGTGGTGAGAAAGGAAAAAGTAGCAGGGAAACAAAAATGATAGTGATACTTATGTTTGGCGTAATACTTGAGATCTTAATTGGGCCTTTCTTTATGTTAAGAGACTTCCTTTAAGTGTTTCACATGTCATTGACATATTAAGTCTGTAAAATAACCCTATGAGATAAGTATTATTACTATACCATTTTACAAATGAAGGAACTGAGTTCCAGAGTTAAAGATAAATTGCCAGAGGTCACAGAACCAATCGAAAGTAGATTCAGCCTCCAAACTCAGGTCAGTATGTCTCTTTCACCCTAACATGTTGAATTAAGAGTTCTGTCCACCTGCTATGTGGAAGCAAGATTGTACACATAACAACCAAGAAGCTCATGCATGGAGGCAAGAAGTGAAGGAGGGAGAGAGATGCTGAGATTATTAAGTGTAGGCACCTTCGGTAACTACTTGAAAGGAAAGGGAGCAGTGGTTCAAGACATAAATCCACCCTAATTTACCATCAGAGAGATACCTATTCTTCTGCCCCAGGAAGATGCAGACAAAGTTACATAACCAAAAGAAGTGTAACTGAAGTTTCAAGCCACTCTCCAGGGTGGTCCTCTCTTAAGCCCATGGCAGCCGAAAGGGACTGTATTTGAGATATAGGATGGATCAGAACTACTACCTGGGCAGCCTAAGGTGACATCAGCAGCAAGTGGAATCAGAGCAGTTCGGCACTCAGCCACCAAGCAGGACAGGCTGAGCAAGAACTACAACCAAGGAGAGCAGAAAAGCAGACAGGTTGCTGTGTGCATTTAACATGAGGAAACCTTTATTGGAAGTGTGAGCTGATATCCAAGAAAGAAGAAGGACTGAAGTTTTCTCTTTGAGGGACAGGAGCTCTTGAGTTCTGAGCCTTAGGAGCAAAGTCTCAAAGTGACTCATTCTCAGATCCACATGCTCTTGGTACCTAAGAACATTTAGGTCAACACTAATATTGAACAGACTATTAGATTTGCTTTTTATTATTGAGTTCTTAAAATCCCAACTTTTACTTCATAACCTTCTGTTATAAAAGATAAGCCAGGAACAAACAAATTGCAAGTCTCTGTATTTTCCTGACAAACCATCCAACCATCCAAATGTGAAAACTGATGACTTACTATCTTTTATGTTATTCTTTCCAAATATAAGTAAAATTTTGTTTGACATTTAAATGGATCTGGTATGCTGCTATGACTTCATTCATTCACTCATTCAGTAAAAATTTGTTGAGTGCTTACTATATACCAAGTAGTTGCTATTCACTGAGAACAAAGTTTGTAGTATGAAGAGAGAGATCATTAACACAGCACATAATTAATAAGTTAATTATTTAGGATGATACAAGGCACAACTGCTATGGAGAAAATAAGTAGAGAAGAGTAGAGATTCAGGAATGGCAGACAAGGGAGAGGGAAGGTGCGTTGTAGTATTAAGTGGTATAAGTAGCTGAATGTTTAGTAACAGAAACAAGTCAGAATTGCTTAATCTGCCCCATTCCCAGACTATGTCCAAAGGCGCTGCCACTAACTCATTGTAAAGTAGTCCAAATGAGGATTTCCAGTTGGAACAATTTAGTTGGAATAATTTAAATTATTGAATTTAATAATTTAACTGTGTGTATAATAATATTATTAAATTATACATTATAGAATTGTATGGCTTTAGAAATGAAAGAGTTTAATTGAAAACTGTTGATTTCTCATACTACAGGTAAGAAAACTAGACACTGAGAATTTAAAGGATTTGCTCAAAATTACTCAGCCAGTAAATGATGTAAGAAAAGTCAAAATATAGTTTTATCAAAAAAAGTCTTTTTTTGTAAACATGATTTTCCAATTTTCCATAACAAGTTTAATCTTCTGTTTCCTGTTTGGTTTGTATTCCTCATTCCCACAACATTCCCAATGTTCCTCCCTTCCCTCTCCTTTAGTTATCTGGCTACATGTGTATTTATTTTTAGGTGTTTCTTTATGTAAGTACAAAAAATATAAATACATTACTTAATCCCTTTAACACAAAGTTAACATATGGATACTGCATTGTACTTTCATTTATTTCGTTGCTTTTCTAAAGAAATTCCTTACCTACTTCCCTAAATTCTCCAGTTTCTATCTTGTAGTGAAGGGATAATAGTAGCAATGATCTTTTCTTAGCAGAGATTGAGTCTGTTCCAGACTCCTTTAATCAGGCTCTCAGATAGGCTGCAGTTTGACTCCAGGTAACAGAAAGCTGACTTGGAGACTATAACAAATAGGCATTTTATTCTTCTCTTAAACAAGAACCCCTGAGGTAGGTGGTTGCTGGCATTGAGTCAGCAGCTCAACAATGAATCAGGGATCTGGATCTTGTTTTTTCATGTTTCCATTCTTGAAAGTTGGCTTTTATCCTCTTGCTGTCTCCTTGCAGTTGTAAAATGCTATTTATCTACATTGGTAGGAGTGGGATTAAAAGTCCTCTCTCTCAACCAGCTTTGTATTATTACTCAAGAAGCAAAGTCTTCCCTACCAGTCATCCCATTACACCCCATTGGCCAAAACTGAGTCATATGCCCTCTCATAGACCAATCACAGGCTAAAGGGAATAAATTCACCTTGGCCCATATAAACCAATCAGCCCTAGGGGCTAAGGGTAGGATCCTACCCTCCCAGAGATCCAGGGATCTTTGCTCCCTACCTGAATAAGAAAGAAGGAGGTCAGGAATGATGATTAAGTGGACAACAGCCAATACCAGAAGTAGAGACTACTACATGTAATACTATGGAATTGAGAGGTATGAGGGTTCTATTATCTGTTGACAGCATATTACATCTTTTCACAAAACACCCATTGCTTCATTACATTTGCTTTAATATTTTCTTTCGACAATGCAGATTTTTTAAAAATATAAGAGGAAAATTACATGAGAACAAGAAAATGAAAGAATTGAGAGGCTTAATTTCTTAGTTACTATACATGAGGAGAGGAAAGGAAAACAGGGCCTCTAAACTGGACTAAACTAAGGTTATGTCAGAATACAAAACATGTGCTCTATTAAGGATATCCCAAACCACACAATTAGTCACCATAAGTGTAAATATATATGTATATGTATATGTACATGTACTATATATGTATAGATATATCTACCTACATATGTAAATTTGTATTATATACATATAATATATATTTATATTATATATATATATGTATCCTAGCTCTGTCCATTCATATTTACTAATTCCAAAGGGAAAAAGAATAACTTTACAGTGGGAAAAATCTGGCAGACATCATCTTAATCAAAGAATCAAAATTAATATCCAGTAATGAGGTAAATTGAAACCATGTGCCACCTGATAAGATGCAATGAGATTAACTTGTCAAATATGTGTAACCCATATCTAATCATGAATAAACAACAGACAAGCCCAATAAGGGATATTCTACAAATATGCTGGCCTGCAGTCATCAAAACTGTCAAGATCATAAAGGTTAAGAAAGACAGAGAGGAACTGCTCAGGAGTTAGCACCGAGATGAAAATTCAGTGACGGCCAAATGCAATGCATAATTCTAGACTGGATCATTTTTCTATAAAAAACATTATTAGGACAATTAACAAAACTAGAAAGGAGTCTGATGATTAGATGGTGGGAACATACCAATGTTAATTTCCTCATTTTGATATTTGTATTAATGGTATGCTGGAGAATGTCCTTTTTTGTAGACAATATGCGCTAGAAGTATTCAGAAGTGATGGAGCATTGTCAGCAACTTATTCTCAAAAAGTCAGAAAAAAAATATTTTTGTATTATCCATGCAAGCGTTCTATAAGCTGAGACTCAAAATAAAATATGCTTCTGCTCTTTTCACTTAGTGATATACAAGCATGCTTCATTTTATTTCCCTTTGCAGATACTGTGCTTTTTTTACACTTTGAAGGTAAGACTATCAGTGAAAAGATTACAATTTGTTGAAAGTTCAAATGATAGTTAACATTTTAAGCAATATAGTTTTAATAAATAAAGTATTTCAATTTTTTAGACATAATGTTATTTATTACACATTTAATAGGCTACAATATAGTGTAAGAATAACTTTTATATGCATTGGGAAACCAAAATAATTATGTGACTCACTTTATTGTGATATTTGCTTTATTGCAATTGTCTGGAACTGAACCCACAATATTTCCAAGCTAGGCTTATATAGATATGCCAATTCTTTGTAATGGCTGCATAGTATTTCGTTGTGTGACAGTAACTAGTTTTCTATTGATAGACATTTAGATTGCTTCGATCTTTGACTATTATATCTTATGCTGCCTTAAATATTTCTGTACTTATACTATTTTGTGCATATACACTTTATCTGTAAAATAAATAATAAGGAACAAAAATTATTTTAACTGACTTTAAATGGAAGCCATGTTCCAAGATAAATACTGCACAATACGAAATGATGAAATATTTGCTAAAAGTGTTTTTAGGCTTATTGATCTGGTTGAATAATATTTTTATTCATTGATTTAACAAATATTTTTTTTTGCTTGCTACTGTAGAGTAAGCTCTGCATTGATTCTAGAACACAACCATAACCTTTCCTTCAAAGAACATAAAAGTTTGAGAGATTTAGCAGACTAAAATTAATTAATTTAAACTTTTCCCAATGTAAGATGTCTCAATATTGACAATTTTTAAATGGAGGTCAAAAAGAATTCATAACCTTTTTTCTCCTAAGGTGCATGTAAAATTTTTGCCAACTTAAAACGTTTTAGATACTTCACTAAAATCACTTAACCTTAGTGTTGCTATTAATATTATATTGATTAATATTGTCATTGTTATAATCATTTCAATTAAGTACGGTTGGCAGTTTGATACACTGATTTCTCTGTTTTCCCCTACACTTTAAGGTTTCACTGTGTTTCTTTAGATGTAAGTTTTGTCAACCAGCTCCTGAAAGATGGAGAACAACAGCCATCTCTTCAAGAATATAACATTATTTTCAAGGTTGTCTTTTCCACATATTTTAAGAAAAGAATTCAGAAGTAAATACATTCATAAAAATTTTTCTAACATAAGAGGAGGTCACTAAAGACACCCACTCTAGGAAATTGACACTTACAGGGCTGGCAAATTGCATAAATGGCCTTTTATGGGTATTGATACTAGTTGTGCAGACAGAGGAGGCTCTACATCAAGAATTCATCAAGTAGATGTACAAAATAAGTAATCGTGTAAATCTCAGACTATTCCCAGCCAGCAATGTTAAGGAATAAATAATAACAAACGATTAAGACTTTATTCCAAGGAAATAAATCTCTTATGTTCAAAAAGTAATTTCTCTAAATTGAGGACCTCAGCAAAAGGTTTTAAGTTGGATCTAGAGCTGTAGTCCAAATTTGAAGTCAATCTCTGGTTTTTAAAGTGCCAGGCAAAACCTAGATGCAGTGGTTGGAAGCATAGTGATGGCTTGGAAGTACATCCTCTGTATTTTATAGTGTGAGCATGCATCCCATGGATCATGATTTACCTTAGAGAAGGTAAAGTCTGTTTTTCCAGCTATTTAATGGAGATAATAACACCTCCTTTTGCCCAAGACCTAAACAAAAACAATATAAACTAACCAGTAACCTCTCTGCATTGTGTTGAAATTTGCTTATGTGTGTGCAGATTGGTTTTTGAGTGCCTTAGTTCTCATGTCATTAAAGAGATCTGCCCTGACCTTGCTTTTCAGCCTCACCTGTCTCCACGCCTCCCCTAATAACTTACACTTTAGAAATAATACCCATAAAATGTCATAGTTCCTCGTGCTGTTTCACACGTTTCTTCTTCTCGCCTAGAGTACTTTCTCTGTGGTCTTCATGATTAGCTCAAGGGTAATATCCACCAGGAAGCCTCATCTCACCCCTGGCTTTCCCACCTGGCCAAGTTCATCCTGTGTATGTGTGCTTGTGTGTGTTGGGGTGCGGAGATAAAGATGGTGGGAATAGGAAGAGAAGGGGGTATACAGGAAGTGAGAGATGCATGAAGCTAAAGAGGTCCTTTGGAGTCAGATCGGGAATTACTTTACGTGTTACCTATGTTAAGGTGTTTGGCTGAATCTTAAAAGTAAATCCTATGAAAGCTACAGAGGGTTTTAGTAGAGGAGTGACAGTACCAGATATTTTTTATTTAGGAAGATGACCTAGCTGCAGAGAGGAGGATATATTGAGAGAGGGGGAAATGTCACAAATCCAGATGGGGCCTTCCAGATGATGAAAACAATTCTTCCTACAAGCTTCTAGCTTCTCTCCCTTGGGGTTTCGGGAGTTGGCTGGTTGATGTATGGGCTCAGTGGGGTGGCATTCAACAGTCCAGAAGCCTTAAAGCATTAGCAGGTAAGTATCAGGGTCCCTAGGTATGAGTTTGATTGTAGCAGCCCAGCTTCTGTCCCAGTTCTGCTCTCAGCCCTTCCCTTATAGCAGAGAAGACAGAAGACAGAAGGCAACACTAATATATTCTGATAATGAAAAGGTAGAGGGAGAGTACGAGAAACAGAGGAAGACAGCAGATTAAGAAGAAGCATACTTATATCGGTACTTACCACTTTTGCCCGTGGACTTAGTGCCCGGGGCTTTTCCTATGTCGGCAGTTCTCAAATCACCATATTCACCTGGAGGGTCCATTAAACCATTGAATCAGTGATTCTCATTCTGTAGATCTGGGATGAAGCCAATAATTTACAATTTTAATAAGATCCCACTTGTTCCCTTCTGGTTCAGGCACCATACTTTGAGAACAACTGTTTTTTGTTTTGTTTTGTTTTGTTTTGTTTTTTGGAATCCTCTCAATAACCTGGAAAGGTGGTATTTCAACAGAACAAGACACAGTTTTTGGAGACCTGAGTAACCTGTCTCCTGCCTAGGTCAACCAGTAAGTAGGAAATAAAACTCTGAAGCTGGCTTGTATCTGGCTCCAAAGCCCACATTTTTCCCACTTCATGCTCCCATTTTCTCCACAGCCGTCATGAGAACTTCTGCAAAACAGAGGGAGCACCCAGCCATTTCCTGTCCATCAGTATCCTAATTACCCACAACTCTTAAGGGTGGAGTGTTAAGGAATATATCGTACTTCTGAGTATTTTTTTTTTCTCCAAAAACCGGTTCAGCGCCTTGAGCTGTAGTTCCTCACTCTGGCCAAAAAGGTGTTATCCAGATACTACATGTACACTTGCTTATAGAAAATTTCCTCTGACAGAGGAACAAAATGAACATCCAGCTGTTACACATACAACACCATACCTGGAAGTCTGGGATCTGCCCACATGCATCTTGCCCTTGATGCCTTTTCCAGTAAATATGAGTCTCCCCTGTGTTCGCATTATTTCCCCTTAAAACAACTGCTACCAGGTGGTTTTATGGAATTGCCCACTGTGTTCTCTGCGGGTCTTTTCCTTTTTTCTTTTTAAGTATTTCCACATGCTGTGGATGTCCTGCCAAGCCCTATTTCTGACTTTGAATCGTTTGTTTGAGTATCTTCACTTGTTAATTGTCTACTTTGAGCTAGGGGAAAAAAAAGAATAGAAAAGAATAGAAGAATAGGGAAAATATTCACTTTGAATACACCTGTGCTTCGGAATTAATTATTTCCTCAACTAAGTATGTTAGAAGCCAAGATGAGTGTTTTGGACCAAATAAAATACCTTAAGCCGATGTTTCATTGTTGTTTTCTAAAAGATAGTGGTCAATCTGTAAAGTAGGAAAGGTTGGCTTGAGAAATTTTTTTTAATTTTTAATTTTTGCATTATTTATAATGCATGTGTTCCTTTATTGCAATAACCAAAAGCTCATTGTATTAAAATACATTTTTTCTACATACAATTTTTTTCTAAATAAGGAACTACTAAATGTCAACAATAAAGTCTGCCACCTAATTTTGCCCAAAGCAGGACTTTATAATCTTGAAATTCTAAACTTATCTCATCATTATAGTACTTGTTGATTTAATTGTTGACTTAATTACCTTATTATTAGTTGATTTAGGCTTGACATCAGACTATTTATAGTTTAAGTGAGTGGAAAATTTGTTTTCATAAATGTAAATTTTGAAACTCTAATGCATTCTTTCTCATCCCTTCCCTTGCCCCTTTCTCCCCTCTTCCTCCTTCCCCTTCTCTCTTCCCTTCCTTTCCTTTTCCAACAGTTCAATTTAAAAGCTATTCGTAGTAGTAATAACCAAGGCAGACAGAGTGAGGGAGGTGGGCAGCTCAGCTTGGGATTTTAAAACTCGAGGTTAGAAAAGTTCCATACTGAGTTGTGGTGGATGACCCAGCACGTGAGGTTGCCAAATTGAGCATCTAAAAACATAGGCATCCCAGTTAAATTTGAATTTCAGTTGAACAATGAATACTTTTTTTAGTATAAGTATATTCCATGTAATATTTGGAACATACTTATACTAAAAAAAAAATATTGTTTACATGAAATTTAAATTTAACTAAATGCCCTTTATTTTATCTGCCAACCTTACCAGTGTGGGACCTCAGAGCCCAGCCTAGATGAGGAGAAAATTGACATGGGGGAGGGTGCAGGTGATAAGGACACCCCTAAAGTAGAGGGAAGATGGTCCAGGAGATTGCTTTATACAGGCGAATTGATCAAATAAAGAAATACATTAAGGATTATGTTGGAGATTGTTAAATTTGGAAAGGGAAAAAACTAGAGTCTTCTGTTGTGGGATTGGAATTGGAGATATCAGTGTGAACTCATGTTGATCATTTGAAAATTATATATACACAATATTTACTTTATATATATCTACTTTATGTGCACGTAAATATACAGAATGTCTCTGGAATATGCACAAGAGAGTTGTAGCAGGGTTTACCTCTAGGGAGTAGAATTAAGTGGCCAGGGCATAAGATGTTAAAATTATTTTTTCTTGGATTTTCTTTGCTGCTTTTAAAATTTTGTGCCACATGCTTGAAATTACCTGCACCAGACAATATTTTAAAAATATTTAAACATTAAGTTAAAAAATAGAATTGGCTCTATTTTAAATCAGAATATTAAAAATTGCTTGGACCTTAGAGATTTTTCTAAGTCAAATTCCTGAATTTAAGATGGTATACCTGAGAACTAGTGAAGTTGAGTGCCTTCAAGTTTATAGAATCAACTAGAGTGTTACAGTGGAAAGAGAATGGGCTCCTGATTCAAATCCTAATTTTATAACATGGCAGCCTGGTGCCCTTGGGCAAGTCACTCTCTAAACCTTACTTTCCTCTGCCATAGTGCAGAGCACAAAGCAAGGGCTCAGGAGTCAGCTTGCTCAGGGACAAGTCCTACCCAGCTTCAAGTATCATAATCTTGGGCAAATCTGCTGGCCACTCTAAACTACAGACTCTTTATTTGTTATGGTTATATTCACTTAATTTCATCAAATCTAAGAAGACATAGCTTGCTCAATATGTATCTTATTTTATGTTCCAATAAGAAATTTTTAAAGGGCTGCAATTAATTGCAAGATGGCAAATATCGTGAGATGCAGGCTGATTAGAGATGTTAAAGTATGAAAAAATATGCATCTTAGAATCAATTTAATATAATAGTATTTAGTATTTACCAAAGGGAAAATGTACATAATATAAAATGTGGTCCAATGGCAATTGAGAAATGAGTAGACATAAGTTAAAATCAGGCTGGTATTTAAAAACAATGTTTCAAGGATCTGGATGGTGGGGTGAAGATACGATGGGAAGTAAATACCTCAAGCTCTGTATAATTTGGATCAAGAAAGACAGTTTGCAGAAGTGGAAGTAAACAAACAAACAAAAGGACATAAATAAAGTAGAATTAGAGTTACTTCCCAGAAAGACATGCACTGGTGTCAAATAACTTGGCCAAGAACTGAAACCCGTACCCTGTCTTATGACAGGTTAACAGGAGGCACAGATGTACAATTCTAAGTTGGGCAAGGCAGTAGGCAGCATTGGGGACCACCCAAGCTGGGTGTGAAATACAGACTGCCTCTGGGACAGCAGCTGGATGAAGTCAAAAGAAGCAACAAAATAAGAAAGGGGTTTTGTGATGTCTGTAAAATAAATAACTCTAAGCCCAAATGCCTGAGAACTTTGTAAATGCCTGTTTAATTCTCCCATTGACTGTGGTCAGATGCAGAAATTGAAAAATAATGTGATCGTGTATCCAGGTTGCCGCCCCTATTCCACCAACTAATCAGTACCATGTACCAGACTCGAGTCCTGGAAGGAGGCAGAAGCTCTCCCTAGTGCTCCAGTCTGGCATGAGAGGTATCCAGGCAGTCAGTTGATAAGGAGAGGAGGGTGAGGTTGAAGAGTAGGGTGTTGAAGAGGCAGTAAATACTTAACTCACACAGGTGTATTAAGAAATAGATGACATCGCCACATCTGGCACATAATAACTGCTCAATAAATGTTACTTGTTGTTAAATGGGGGGGGGGGGAGAAGCTTTGTCAACTACAAAATGCTATACAAATATTTATATTGTATTGTTTTTTTAAGCATTATCACAATTATATCCTGATTCTTGAGGCTTGCAATCTGAACCTCTTTGCAACGTGCCAGGTTATACCTATTTCATGCATTATTACTTTAAATTGAACCTTTTTTTCCCAATAAACTACATTACATATACTTGTTCATAAACAATAGTTTTGAGCAGAGGGTGCTGTGTATCTTTCAAATATTTCCATAATATATACACACGATGTAACATAGAAAAATAGTTTTTTCTTTTAAAGAGCAAAGCTTCAGCAGTTTCTCTCAAATTTCATTCTGTCATTTGACTGCATTATATTTCTGATGTTCAACTTGCACTGAGTACATTATGGACTTCTCTAGGGAACAGAAAGAAATTTTTTTAAGTAAACATAAAATGCTTTGATAAATCAAAACATGTGAATGAGAATTCTGTTAAAAACATTCCAATCTGTTTTGAGAACTTGAAATAAAGCTCTGTTTTTAATATAATAAAAACTGTTAACCCAAAGGCAACAACAAAATAATAACTTATTTGTTATAGAAGTAATAAATAAGGCTTATTTTAAAAGGTTAGCTGTTGTATGAAATACAAAGGGAATCTTGTTATAAACTAATTATAAAGAAACTTAAAAGCTGTAAAGTCTATACAAAAGTAAAAACTGTAAAGGCTATGCTGATTTAAGTTGGCAAAAAGAAATGTAAACTATTTGGAATCTATATGAAATGTTTTATATCATAAACTAGCCATAGAGTCTCTCACAATGAAGCTAACAATATTCTAAATATCATGGAATATCACCTCAATATTTACTCTATGAGAACAAGAACTTGCCTGGCCCATTCACTGCTGTATTCTCAAGAAGTAGAACAATGTCTGCCATAGTAGGGTTTGATAAATATTTCTAAAAAAAATAAATAAATGAACAAGTCACATAGACATTCAGTGATTTAAGAATTCCCAATAATCAAAATTCCAGATATGAAAATCAGGAATTTGAGGAATGATCATTTAAAATACAAAAGGGTCCCAGGAGCTTGCAAGTTTAGTACAGGTCAAAGTACAGTGGAATGGAGATCTGAAAAATTTCAACTCAGCTAACTAAGCAGCTGTGTTTAGCAAGTCACATACATAAGGCATTTAACTCCTTGAGATTCAGTTTCTTCACCCCTAAAATGAATAGGGAAGAATGGCTGGCTGGCATGAATGATCCTAAGGATTCTTCCAGTTCTAAAATTCCATAATGCTGTGAATATAATACCCCACTCCTCAGGCATTTATGTGAATGTTTATTCATTTCTGCTTGAGATGAAAACAGATAAACTTGTAGCTTAATCAGTATCAAATTGGCAATGTGGTAGACACTACTTTGTGTCCTCCAAAACCTGTTTTCCCCTTCTTTCTGGGCACAAAGTTGGGCTATGTTTCCTATTCTCCTCTACAGTGAGGTGTGTTCAAGTTCTAGGAATGGAACGTTAGGAAGTAGTGTGTACCACTTACTTTCAAACTTGGCTCATAAAAACTCCCATGCATGCTCCTCCAAATCCTTCCTGTTCCAGCTGTCTTGGATAGTGACAACACCCACTTTAGAAGCCATGTATTGAACATACTAGAGTTTCCAACAGCCTGGGTGGGTCTCTGAATAACTTCGTGCAGTAAAACGCCTACTCTCACAACCCAGAAATTTTGGGAGATAATTTTCCTTGGGTCTTGCATGTCTCTGCATGTTCTGTGGGCATGGGCATTGGGTACCTTTGTTTTAGACTATCTTTTCAAGGATGATGATATAGTGAAAAGATTTAGAAGACAGAACTAGTGCCTCTATTAGAAACAAAGGGCAGGTTTCTTTATTGTCTAGTGTAATGAAGGTAATAACTCCTCTGGGGCAAAGGGCAGTTTTGCTTGCAGTTCACTATAAAAGATCAGGGTTCCTTAAGCTCAAGGGTACTTAGCTTTGACTCAAACCCATCCTATTTGTAGTTTTCACCTGGGACACTCCACATCGGCCATGTGGGACTTGTGAGACATGGAGAGATGGCATAAATATGAGGCTTACCCTGTTGCTATGGCATGAGTAATACAGTCATTTGTCCCTGACCCAGATGTTCTGTGTCTTCTGCCAGTTTCCATGAAACTGTGGTAAGCTAACTTGTGAGCTTTCCAGTAGGTTAAGATTTCAGGTATTTATAGTTGTTGGTATTTACCCATTCTCACACCCCAGTAAAACTCTGGACTCATGTGAGCAAGTTGTTAAATTTGGATCCGTTTTTCATAACTTTAACAATATAGTAATGGCCCCATTGTTACTGAAAAATCAGTAAGATATTAGAATAAATCACCTTTTCTTTGCCAAATAATATAATAAAAGTAAAGGATATGAATCTGTTAAATGAGGGGATTGAATTCGATAAATATTTTCAGAATGTATCAGAATGTGCACTAGTCCCATCCAATAGCTGGTGAAAAATAATGTTCCATATTCAAATATATTTGCAACACACTCACTGTTTAAATCTTATTCCCCCTCCTCTTGCTCCCTGGAGAGTCACAGTGTACAGAAGTTTATTAAAGACTCTGAAAAATCCTGTAGTAAAGAAAATTATTTGGATTCTTTAACCAGCAGTGTTTCCTAAATTTTTTTGGAATAACCTCTATTGACATTCTATGAAACGAGTGTTCCATGCAATACATGGGGGAAATGCAGGGCTAGATATTTTCTCAAATTCCTTTAGCATCTATGATTCAAATGTCTGAAAGTAAGTAAGAAACATACTTATTCATTTATTAGACAAATGCAAGTACGCTCGGTGCTTCTTAAACTTTAATGTACACCTGGGGAGCTTGTTAAAATACAGATTCTGATCCAGAAGGTCTGTGTGAGACCTGATATTCTGCATTTCTAATGAGTTGCCAGATTACATCAATGCTGCTGCTCCACAGAGTGTTCATTCGTTGAGTGAAAAGGGTTTAAATGATACGAGACCTGAAAAAAAGAAGTCACTCTTATGACTGTTTTAAGACATTTAGCAAATCGGCAGATAAGGATATATTACTGCAAATGAGTAAAGAAAAGTGATCCAAACTTATGGCTTCATAGTAGACAATTTGGGGGTGATTTCAGAATTTCTCAGCATTACCTGATGAATTTAGGGACATTTTACTAACTAGAAAAAAAATGTATGGGTATCGGTTTGGAATTCTGCATCATCACGTAACCTATTCCCGACATAGAAGTTTGAACCAGGATCTTCTCTAAAGACACTAACAAATGGTTTGTGATTCAACCCAGCAGAAGGGATTAATCTCACCAGCTTACTAAACTTTTTTCTGTCCAGAAATAATTTTTTTCTTTCTTTCTTTTGTTTTCTCCTTGTATTTGAGCTTCTTGGGCCTAGGTTTGAAGAATCGTTTTCCTCACTCTAACAGTTCTATGGCAGAATTTTTTCAACTAAATATAAAGGCATATGAGATCAGGCAGAAAGGTTATAAGGAGATGAGTTTATGGCAGCATAAAAACTTAATATCAGTGAAGTTACTTCCAACAATGAAAGCAAGAGAAAGTTTGACATGTGCTAATTAAGGAATTTGATATGTGTGAATTTGTTCCCAATTATGAGATCTGAGTCCAATAATGAGTTCTTTGAACCTGTTTCCAAAGTAACATATTTGGTTCTATAATAAAATTTCATACCAATCCCTAAATAAAACAATTTGCAACCTTCATGATAGTGAGGAAAAATGTCAAAGAAAATACACTGAATGCTCTCAATGGAAAAATAATTTTTGCAAAAACATTTAAAATTGAAAGAATCTGGGGAAATTTTATGATATAACATTATGTGAGAAAATAATAAACAAAAGTATACCTTCCTATATGTAAACAGTAAAAAAATGAAAGCAGTTTAGAATGTGGGGTGGTAAAATCATAGTGTATTTTTCTATTATCTTGATTTCTACTAATTTTGTACTTCTACTATCAATAAACAATATGTTATGTATAATAAGTCTATTAAGACAGCTTTTGTTGATAGGTTTGTGGAGACAGTACTAGTTACATCAGCGGGACTTGGAAAAATACCATATTTGTTTTGTTAATTTTGTTAACATGTTGGAGTGAGAGAAATATTGATTGATCAGAACTTTCTGTCAATGCAATATATAGGTCTAAGCTATGCAGATAAGAAATTCAGCAGGAAGCAGATGGTATACCACAAGTGAACAATGGAGGAGGGTTTAATCGGCTATTTACAAAGTTGTGGGTAGAGTTTAGGGGAACCAATAAGTTTAGGGCAGTCCCTGGGGAGCTAGCAAACAGGGAGCTGTTGTCACCATTGGGCCTGAAAGAACAAGGATAGAGCAGTCCCCAGGACCCAGATCAGGCAGCTCAATGGAAAGGGCCACCCAGCTAAAGCACATCATCCTAGCTGGGGCCCTAAGAAATAGATACCCCACCCCACATGCCTTCTTGTCTTCCACTGATGCATCCTAATCATAGATTCAGACCAAAGCCAAAGGAAGCTAGGTGGTGCACATCAGCTTCCCTGGCTAGAGCAGGGAGAGAGAAGGGTGGACTGTGGATCTGGAAGGACAAGTGGAAGACAGAGCAAGGAGCTCTACCTCAGGGCAGGAATGGGATCTGTGTATTTCCACATGGAGTCACATGAGGTCTCATGCTAATTGCTTCAGGCTAATGCTAATGAAGAAAAATATGGCTTAAAGATATTTCAAAAAACCTGGAGCATTATGTCAATATGTTTATTTCTCTTTGGGTACAAGAGTGCCCATGCTGTGTTTGCTTGACTGAAATAAAACCTTCCAAGACATCCTGCACTCTCCTTTGCATTAATAGCAAGGGTTAATGGATCTTAACACAAGAAATATTTCAGTAAGACCTTTGTATAAAAATCTCTCCTAATCTACATATATATAACATATATAATCGACCTTATTCCCTCATTGAGACTCTCTTGACTTGCAAAATTTCCCAAAAGAAATACTTTTATTTTTGCTAGAAATGTAAATTAATGATGATGGTAACGATAATAACGATGATAGCTATCACTTATTGAATGTTAACTATGTGCCAAAGCACTTGTGAGAAAGGTACTGTTACTTTCTCTATTTTAACATCATGTGGATGAAGAAATGAGGCTAAAGGAAGTTTATTAACTTCTTCATGTTATGTCACCAGAAATAAATGGCTGTAGTTCTGGAGGCAGTCAGACCAGAGTCCCAAATTTTAAGCATTGCATTGTCTCTCTTTCTTTCTCTCTGGAAATGATGGATTCTATATTTCTTTTAATTGGGAAAGATGACTGGTGTTATTTGAAAGTTTTGCTTGAAAACTAGTCAAGTAAAATGCAAGACTTCTAACCTTGGAGAATGGACAAGAAAAAAGATATCAGAGGCAAGCGGAAAAGTAAGATGAAGAAGATTCCAAACTGATCTCTGCCTACTTGCTGGCTTCTGCCACTCACTGGTGTTCTGCCTTCTGTGCCTTTCCATCTAAACTGGATTATTCGTCTTTCCCTTTCCTAGATGATTTCGGTGAATACTTTGGAGCAAAGTTTTATCATTTCGTTAAATCTATATTAAAGTCCTACATACAAAGCTCTCATAGAATAGTTTTGCCGTAGGCCTTAAACTTGTCCCATGTCAGCATTGTCCAGTGAAATTCTGAAAATGTGATAGAATTGTGTGATGTGCATATGGCCACTGTGCATGGACAGTGTAAAGTGGCTTTGCTAATATGTTAAGGTGCTTTTGTAAAACATACTGATCAAGCAAACAAACCAAAGTTTTTAATATTTAAAACATTAAAACATTATAAAGAAATAAATAACAATTCTCACTTTGAAATATCAAGGGATACTTTGGAATATCGATAGATAGATAATTATAGATTTTTAAGGCTTGATATTTCAACTCTGGACCACCTGGCCCATTTTTCTATTTGTCAGATGATAGTCCCGAAAAATATGTAAAAATGGAAACCTTCAGTGGCTAATTTAATGACTTGTTAACAGCTTTGACAAAAAGGTTGGTGATGAAATTAAAATATTTATGTAAGATGACATATTGAGGTTAACAGTGGAATTCAATTATCTATAATACCCATTAGCATGGAAGGCTGAGATGTTACTGCAAATTTCCTTGAGCTTGGACTGTCCACCTCCCTCCTCCCTCCTCCCCCCCACACCAAATACCCAATAGCTTAAACCACATTTAGTAAAAGAGATAAGAAAGAATTCATTGGCTCCAAACTGATCTGATTTGTCTTGTGGCTGTGTGCCAGTCTGTGCTAGTGCAGATGTGTGAACTGTAGGCCGCCAAAGATGATCTTGCTATATCTGTCTTTGCTATGTGCTAGAAGAAACTATTTAGGCCAAACCTGGACCTCCGAAATAGCTTCCTGTAGTGGTCATTTGTTGTTTTTGCCTCTCTGGTATTTATTTCCTTTTTTCCCAGGTTATTTCACACTTCCTTTAGGAAGCTAACCCATCCCCAATCTCAGATCATGTGATTTGAAATGGATCACATGACCCATGCTTAGACTACCAAAGCACTAAATTTCCATGTTGATTCATTCACTGAAAGACTCATGGGCCTGCCCTAGCACCAAAATTTTATCCCTCTGGGCACATTGATTGGTTTAGAGATGGGCAAAAACCCAAGAAGGCAACTAGCCATGTGGTTGGGCCACCAGAGTTCACTCTGGAGAGCAACCATACTAAGCATTGCAAGTGAGCACAGGCCACTACCAAATGCACTAATTCTGTTGATATTTACGCAAGAAATCCTCAGATGGTCCTGAACCTGCCATATGATCCCTTTAGTAGTTTCAGCTAGAGAAAACAGAGATATAGAAACAAGGTAGCTGCCAACAGGTGCAGCCCACCTTCCAGCCCTAGGGTGGGGGTTGTATGCATTGGCTTAGAGGTCAACCTAGACCTAGGCTTGAGTCCCAGTTCCACCACCAGCTTTTAGTATGAGCTTAACCAAGTGTTTAAATTGTCTATGCCTCAGTTTTCTGATCCACAAAAATGGAAGCTAATTATGAAGACTAATTGAGAAAGGTGTGTAAAATGGTTAGCATAGAGTAAATACTCAGTAAAAACTATCTCTCATTATACCTGTATACTATACATAAGTAGGATGCACCATTTCTATGCAAAGTTGGTACTCTCCATCATTACACATTCCGTTTTCTACCCTTATATTTCCCTACTGAAATTCTACCCACCATGATGATTTAATTCAAAAGTCATCACTTCCATAAAGGCTTTCTTCCAACTAGATGGAATCTTTTCTTCAATTCCAGCTCTTTGTAACAGATGGAAACCGCATATAAAGCAATAGTTCTTAATCCTGGATACATATTAGAACCACTTGGAAATCTATTAAAAATATTGATGTCTGGGCCCCTATCCTGGAAATTCTGATTTAATTGGTCTAGGGTGATGCTCAAGTATCAATATGTTTAAAAAGCTCCCTAGGTGATTCTATTGTACAGCCAAGTTTTAGAACTACTGATGCTTGAATGAGTATAATATTAAATAATGTTTATCAACAAATTCCAGCTAAGATATTAATGGCCCAAAGTTTTAATAGACTAACCTTTAGAATGCTTACATTTTTAATAAGAGCAATGCAATAGTATACCCCAAGAATACAAGGGTTGTTAATATTTTTTAAATATCTGCCTTAAAAGAAGAAATCATAATTTAACTAGGGAGACACATATGGAGATGCAAACATAGAATATGATATATGAGTGGTATCCTAGAAATATAAAGTATTTTGGAAGCACAAAGGAGAAAAGTCCAATAATTCGGAAGTGGCAGAAAAAGAAGAGGAAAAGAAGCTTCAAAACATGGGCGCATTGAGCTCAGTGTTGAAAGGTAATGAGAGGTTTATAAAATCAGGGGTGAAAAGACTTTCCAGGCCGTATATGGAGGTGTCAAAGCACATGGCTCATTCTAATTCACATACCTTTCTAACCTAAAGAATGAATTGCTGATAGAGAAAAATAAAACTCTATTTGCCTAGATCTTGGTTGTAAAATGATAAGAGGATGTTTTTGGGCAAGTGGACTATTTTTCAAATCACATCTACAGTAGACTATTTGGTTGCAATGGTTGCTCTCAACTCAAAGGGTTTTTGTTTGTTTGTTTGTTTGTTTGTTTGTTTAATAGAGAGAAAGAGTTGTTTCCCAAAACCAACCGATAAAGATGAATATGACATGGTTCAAGGATAATTTTATCAGGAACTGGAATGCCCTCACGACTTTCTTTATTCTCTTCCTTTCCTCTATGCTTTTCTCTGGATATCAGTTTCATTGTTGCAGTCTTATGTTGTGGCATGGCTGATGTCATCTTCTGGGTTCACAGGTTCTCAGTTCTCTCACCTATGGAAGCATTTCGAGTAGCTTGAATTAGTCCTTATCTACAACTAGACCAATTTCTAAGGCAAGATATGGGGTAATCTGATTAAGCTACATTGGGTCAGGTGTCCATCTCTGTTTAATCACTATGGTCAAGGAACCAGTCAATAGGAAAATGTCAGCTTCCTTTTGCGTAAGGACTGTGGTTAAAATAAGCATTTCTTAGAAGACGGGGGTGGTGAGTGCTGCATGTGAAAGAATAGAAGAGAGCTGGGCAGGTCTTAGAGATAAATCTCCATCACTGTCCATTTCTTGGCCACTTCACTTTCCCATACTTCTTCCTCCTAGTTAAATAATTTCCCCCAAACCTCTGTGGTTGATTGATTACAAAAATGGCTCCAATTCCCCACTTTACCTTCTATCCACACCTTTTGCACTATGACTTTGCAGCAACTGTCATAAAGAGGCAGAATCTATTTTCCTACCCCTTGAATCTGGGATGGCCTATAATTTGCCGTAGGCAATGAAATAAGGCAGAAGTAACAGTGAGTTAATTCTGAGCCTAGGTTTCCATCCTTTCTAATAGAATCCTACCACCATTAGCACAAGATCAGGCAAATCTGATGGAGGATGAAAGACTCTGGAGGCAAAGCCAGATCACTCTAGGTGAGATCACATTAGACGAGGCAGCCCCCAGTCGACCTACCAGCTGAGTCACAGACACATGAGTAAGCTCAGCCAAGATCAGTCAAGCCTAGCCAAAACTGAGGAATTGCCCAACTAACCCACAAGCTCATGAGCTAAATAAATGGTTGTTGTTTTAAGCAACTGGATTTTGCGGTTACATGTTCATAGAATTTTTGTGGAAATAGATAACCAATGTAGCCACCAGTTTACAAATGCAATAATCCCACATACAAACAGACATATCCAGCCTACCTCAATGCTAAGAGCTGGATGTCCAGTATGACAGAGTGATGTCCGTTCTTCCATTAAGTACAAATGTGACTTTTCTGATATTAATATTAACAGTGGCAAAAATTAAGATGATGCCAATCAAAGCGTCCTATTTAGAAATGGGGGATAGAGAAGCCACATGCGAGGGCAAATGATGCCCACCACTGATCCTTGCCCAGAGTCCTCCAGTCGCCTTTGGGAGTTGCCCTCAGAAATTATGTGGCAGAAGGGTGATACTAGCATCCTTCATCTGAAAAAAAAAAATATTCTGCTGGTCAGGGATAAGATAAATGATGACTTTCCCAGGCCTCATTAGCATTTTTTGAGTTGAATCATTTCCCTGACAGTATATTCAGTTTTTTAATTGGTCAATCTGGTAGCTCAGGTTCTGCTAGCTGGGTAATTTTCCTCCTTCATTTTCTTCAGCAGCAACCCCAAGAGAAAGGACAGAGGCTTTGGGAAATTTGAACACCTCAACCGTAGGCTCACCTATAATTGGTGCAGAACTAGAGGCTTAAGGATTTCCCTGGGGCTTAAGCAATCACTGTCTCCTGTTTCTAGATATGAGAATTCTCTGGCAACATCATAACTGACTATTCACCAGTACCAGAAATGTAATCCAGCCTAATATTTGAAAAATACATCACTATCACTTTTTTCTCCTAGCACTATCTGCCTAGTTCTAGTTTAAAGAATTTAGTCTCTGCCACTAGCTTATGATGGGAAAGGTGGGTAGAGAAAGGAGACAAAACTAATCTCTCCACTTCCCCCAGCTAATGTATAGGAGAGCCTGGGAAATCAGACTTCCTAACTCCCCTGAGTTTTCCCCAGTATGCCACTGTAGCTTAAGCTGAGAAATGGACTTTTGCGATTTGCATAAACGCTAGACTTTCAGCAGTATAGGACACACACACACACACACACACACACACACACACACAAGATTCTAAGATTCTCTTAATAAAGCCATATCTCTCTCCTGCTGGTCTGCCTTCAACATGGGCAAAGCACGTCTTTCTCTTGCAGCACCGTCCTGAATGCCTTAAGAAGTAGCCTCCATGCTCTACTATCATGACATTTTTCTGCCATATCCTTCTATAGTTTAGCCTTGATGAACATGGGGCTTGAATTCTGAAAGACCACAGGCTACAGTTTTACCAATAGTTTCAAGTCTGCTCAACGGTCCAGGATTTGAACCAGGATTTGATCCACAGGCTTGGAAGACTTTTTCGGAGGAAGGAGGATGCTCTTCTCAGAACATCAACATTCTGGGAAAACAAAAGAAATCCTTGAGTCCTACGACTCTACGTGGAATGCTGCTCCTCTAGGGTTGCTGGCTCTGTTTGATTGGCAGGGGCTGCTTTCAGTGCTGCCTTGAGAGAGCTTCTGAGGCCTTGTCTGGACTTCATGAGAAAGAATGCCATGATTAGTTAGTTATGTCTGCAAAGGTCAGATTGAGGAGAGTAACAAGACACATTCCATGTTTCCCCATCCTTGTTCTACACCAATTAAGCTTAAGATCAGGTCTGCTGTGCGGCTTGGTCTTTACAAGATAAGAATTTGAGAATCTGATAAGCATTTGAAATAAAATTTGATAAGAGTCTAATACTAAAAAGAATCACTTTAACTTCCAAATAGAATACCTTCACTTTTTGGTAAACGAGCTCATTTGTAGATATAAATCAACATTGTTGACAGAAAATTTTGTTTGTACTCGTAGTATGTTAATTAAAATTGCCACATATTTAAGGTTACGCATTTCTTTCTTTTTAAAATAAAAAGTCAAATAATAACTGAATATTTCATATCTGTAAAAATAATCTCATCTTTTTTGAGGCTCAGATATAATACCTGCTCTGCCTGAATCTCAGTCTTGTGAAGTAATTTAAGAACCTTAAAGTACTGTATGAAAGTTATTTTTACTGTTTTCCACTTTGAAAACTGCAACACTACATGTAAATTAATGTTCCCATCATGAGCTTTTTTTATTTGGGCTACTTAACATTGATCCTTCTTCTTCCCGTATTGCTTGAATCTCCTTTGAGGACTGCCCTGTGACCTTGGCGGGAGGGTGAGTCCAAAACCTCCATCCACAAAAAGTAGGGCAAGAGTAGAGGCATTGAATCCTGCTTCTACCCATTTCTGAAATTGCCAATGCAGAGGCATGTGAGAAAGCACAACAGAATCTGATGCTTACTTCTGCAATACTGGCTCTAGAATATGAGTGGAACTCAGCAGCAGCAGATGTGGCCGCAGCCTTAATGGGGCCTGTGATAGTGTCCTTGACCTGATCCTAACTTGACCATTCCTGCAAGTGACACCATGGCTATGCCTCCTGATCCCCAGGCTCCCATCTTATCTTTTGTCTGTTTTCCAAATCACATTTTCAATCTCCCAGTAAAATTCTCAATATCCAGTATCTTCTATGTTTCCCCTCCCCCATTTTATTTTATATTTTAATGTATTTATTCCAATAATTTCTATTATAAACAGGAATCCTGGGTGATGTAATATGTGATAGGAGTAATGAATAAGGACCCCAAGTCTGTCTTATTTGTCGAACTGGAAATGTAGCAAGCGCTCAATAAATAATTGTTGAATAAATGAAAATATAGACTACAACTAGCCTCTGACTCTCATCAGCCATCTTCTGATCCCATTGCAGCTCCAAACACCAGGTCTGAGGCCAGAGCGGGAAGAGCCATGCTCGCTGCATCTGTCCTCTTTGATGACAGAGGTAAATATTTCCCAGAAATCATCACTCTGAAATCTTCCACTTACTCCTCTTTCACCACTGCCAGTTGCCACGGAGGTTGGGAAGTCATGTATCCTTCCTGGCATTGGGTCCTTTTTTGCCACGAACAGATACAGGTTTCTATTAGTAAGGAAGAAATAGGTGAAAGAATATTGAATAGGCAACTAGTGATGTTTGCCAGAAAAAAAAAAAAATCTAGTACAAAAGAGACATTAATCGGGGTCCTCTGAGAATTAGAGACCTTGGGAATCTAAACCACTAAGGAAACAGGAAACCTTCCTAATCAACATGAGCCCTGGTCCCAGTGGTCCACTCCCTCTGCCACAAGCCAAGCAAGATATACTTGTAAAGGATGTGCTAACTCTGAAGATGGGGGTGCTACATTCTGATACAAACACATAAGCTCTGGCTGGAGAAGAGGATTTATTTCTTCAGAGGAACCAGAATTGCTATAGTTGACCAAGTTCATATAAGCCTAGAGGTTTCTACCTGGAAGCGAGATGGCCCTAAACTGCAAAGAATGAAAGGCTTCACTCTGTGCCGTGTTTTCTGTGATTCGGGTATGCTGGCCAAGGGTTCTGAGCACTGCCAGTGGTCCTGCTGGATCCTTCCTGACAGTCTTACAAAGCCTACAGCAAACTCCTGACCCTGCCCTGGCCTGCTCCTTCATGATAGAGGGTCCCAGGAGACCCTACTAACCCAGCAATGACCCTTGCCACTCTGACCTCTCCCGAGCTTCCCGCCTCTGACCACAGGAATGAAATAGTCCCATACTCTGCCCTGAAGAAGCCCCAAACATGGAGCCCAGGGAGCAACTAATTGGTTTTTTACAAGCCTAAGATAATTCAGACATTTAAATATTGATGTTCATTTCTGGGCAGCTATAAACACAGAAGGGGAAAAAGAGCATGTTTAACTGCTTCCTCTCATTGGGTCTCACAGTGATAATGGTTTTTAGTCAATAAGCCCAGCTTTCTAAAGAGGGGACTCATTTGCATTAAAAGGGATGTTCACTGTTCTGTCTCATTGTGACAGAATGGTTCATCCACTCGTGGAGACTCTGTTGACCCAGCATCCTCCAACTTTGGTGGCTACAGGAGGGCCTTAGGAACCTGGAGTGCTGGGCTGAAGGAATAATAGAACAGATTATATTTAGCACCAAAAGAAGCATTTTCCAGTAGCTGATGAGACTCTGCGGAGACTGGGAAGCACTGGTGTTCAACTCCAGAGCAAGAGGTGCCATTGCCTTCTTCTTCCTGAAGCACAGCTGTCAGTGGAGCACAAGTGATGTTTGAAGATGCCAATAGCAAATCGCTAAGCTGATATGTCCAAGAAGGAACCAGGGTGCCATTTCTATCCCTCTCCTAATCCTGCTTACCAGCTCTGATGGTCATTCTGTGCTTGTCTTATCAGGCCCTCAAAAGGCAATTATTGATATCTCTGATAGCTGCTCATTTTCTCCTGTTCTATTTTGTGTTACTTCTTGAAAATGCCCATTGACAAGCAAAGATTTGTTCCGACTCATATTTATACAAGTATTTGACTGTTGTTATTAAACACTAGTAATCTACCTATAGGATCCCTTTCTTTCTTAACCAGGATTAAGGAGTACTATTAAGATGTACAAACAATGTTAATAATAACACAGTATCCTTTGGTTCTATTAAAACACCATTAATATTACAATATGGGCCACAGAATAACAATCTGCCAATTTATGCAAAGACAGTCTATCTCATAGACTCAGGTTAATGGGTACTTTATATTATATATTGATTCTAATATTATCACTTTTTAGATTTAGACTTTTTGAGGGTAGTTCTTCATTATTCTGAATTCTTGGAGTCACATTTTCAATTATACTACAAATCAGATGTTGAGAGAAAGCATAGTTTCTTTCATTGTTCTATTAACCGATCCCCTTTACAAATGTTTAACTGGGCATCAAGAAAAAAAAAACTAAATTTATTTTAACAATCTATAAAATTTCAACCTCTTCATTAATTTTTACACTCTACCTAAATATTCAGCCTATTTTGGAAGAAATGTTTTGTCTTTCAGATTTTTGATTTCTCTCCTTATTTTACCAAAATGGCCTCTCTGTACGTGGGAAGAGGTAAGGTTTCTGTGGCTTTATCTTGGTAGTGGGGTGACAGGGTCCTCAGATAAGCAAAGTCCACCCTGGATCCTCCTGGGATCTGTTATAGAGGGCATGGCCTGAGCATCCCAGGAACTAATGACCAGAGAGGATTAGTGTCTCTCCTTCTAGGTCCTCTGGGAACTGATCCTCTGGCCTGGGGCTAGTGTAACTGATGGTCAGTATTCCTTTTCAGCTTTGTCTGGAGCTGGTCATTCCCTTGGTGACTTAGTTTCACATTTATTCTTGCTAGCACCGAGGACTGCCAATAGATCCTGGCCTAGCCAGCCTTCCTGACATTCCTAATGCAGTGACTGCCTTCCTTCTAGAGTTTCTGTCAGACTCTCCCTTAACTTTCCAGACTTTCCTTGATTCTTCTGGGTCTTGTTTACTTTATGAAGAAGCAGATAGTGGTTCAAGAGGTCTGCCATCTGCCTCACTTTGGGGATCTATGGGTTTACTTTACTATGGCCATTCTTGGTTGCCAAAGGTGGTCTATAAGGTCTTGTTCTCATGGAGCCCCAAGTGGAAAAAAGGGCAGAAGTCCCTCACTTCACCTTTTCCCCGACTTAGCACATTTCATTGATTCAAAGATGTCACTGATTTTGAGATTTACCATTGTTCTATATACTTCTAAAAGAGAAAATAACAGTAGCTAAGAAACTATGACACATCCCAGTGCATCTTGAGTTCAGGCATGTAAGAGCATGAAAATATATGTATTTTCATGCTCTTACATGTGAATAATTTATTTAACATATGTTTCTGCCCACTGAAATTTGGACTTGGAAGAAAGATGGAGACCATACTCGGCCACTACTAATCTTCCTCTCTCACTTCCTTCTCTCCACAATCCCTCAGGCCAAGAGGCATAAGCTTTGGCCTTTTTCTTTCTTGTCGTGGCATCCTCTTGCTACCCCAGGACAGCTTCATGACCTAGTTTCCCCTCACCATGGAAGAAACTCATCTATTCAACCGTGTCTAGCTCTTGATAACTATGATACTATGAATTTGGAGAGTCCTTTTTGTTTCAACAAAACTTGGCTTTCAAGACTACATCGACTTATGACAAAATCTTTTTGGGATACTACAAATTGAATATTAGCCCTTTTTTTTCTTTTTTTCAACCATTTATATAAAAATTCTAAATTTCTAGGAAACATGCTTTTCGGATGCCCCTGAAAAATTAGTACTAGTTCAGTTTAAGAAAATACAAAACAAACAAAAATTAAAACATATTAAAATATTACCAATAAATTGTTTTATTTCATTTTTATCATCCCGCAAAGCCCAGCATGGAGCAATGACCAAAACTGA
Source organism: Rousettus aegyptiacus (assembly GCF_014176215.1). Classification (NCBI taxonomy): domain Eukaryota; kingdom Metazoa; phylum Chordata; class Mammalia; order Chiroptera; family Pteropodidae; genus Rousettus; species Rousettus aegyptiacus. The sequence goes on along the minus strand of NW_023416306.1, from coordinate 37,792,707 downwards.
CCTGCAGTAAATTCTAGCAGGAAAAGAATGAAAATATTTCTACTAGTTCCCACAGTCCTTTTTTGTGAGTACCTCTGAAGGCAGAATTTGTATCATTGACTTTCTTGGCTATTTCCCACAAAAAAAAAAAAACCTAAATTCGATCTTGTTTTCACGGACCCACTATGGATGTTGAGTTGGCCTCTGCCATTTCTGAACTGATAATATCTCTCCTGCCAAAAATAATCCTAGAGCTCTGTGCACTTTTGTACTTCTTTGTGTTGCAGTCTTTGAATGAGGAGCAAATATTTGATTCTTTTTGCTATTATAGTGTTAGTATCTCATGGGCAGACTAGGGGTTACACATGAAAATTATTATTATCTTATATAAATGTGACTTTTTAAAACTATTTTTTGTTTTTTGGAGCATACCAAAAAAAAAAAAAATTCAGGGGCAGGACTTGTTGTAAGGTAGGAGTTTTGTGCTGCTACTGAGGATTTTTCTTCCTGGAATTCATTAAAAGGAAACTTTATTGAGATGCTTACTAAGGTAACAGGAGCAGATTCTCTGGTCAGGATTTAGCTGGCTTCACAAGAAACAATTATTTCTAAGGGCCTTTTCCCCAGCTAGCCTGTCCCGACCCTGATTACAAAATCTCATAAACCTAAAGTAATGCCAGGTCAATGGTTGATAATTTTAGAAGTTTACAAAAGAGATAGTAATATGATTGCCCTGACTTGTAAATCAATAGCTGAAAGAAGTGAAAAGCTTACAGAATCACACAGACCTTTTCTTTCAAATTTTTATTCATCAAAACCTCATTATTTCTATTTTCAGTTGCAGTGTTTTAATCACATAATCATCATTTAAAATATGATTTCTGAGAAACTATCATACTTCTTTAAATAGGCATTTTAAAGTGTGATCTTTACTATAAATCAGGGCAAAAGTGTGTGTGTGCATACATGTATTCGTGCATGTGTGTGTGCACATGTGCGTGTGTGCATGTATGTGCCCGTGGGTACATGTGCATGTGCTCGTGTGTGCGTGTGAGTGTAGCACCAAATCTCTGGTATGCTTGACTTTGATATGAAAGTCATCCAGAGCAGAAGAGAATGAATGTTACTGAAATTCACATTACCAACGTTTCTTTTGGATACTGATGGCGAGCCAAGCTATTATCAGTTTTGCAAACTGATCTTTAGGATCCTAAAATGAATAAAATGTTTTAGGTAAAAGATTTTATCATGCATTGGAGGAATTACTGGAGGTAGAACTTCTTTTTTATAGGTACTGTTAATGGTTTTCTTTAGCTGCAAGTATGATCCAGTATTTCCTCATCGTTTTTTTTTTTTTCTTCTTCTTCTTCTTCTTTTTCTTCTATTTGCAATCACTCCTCTGCCTTACTCTGAGTAGCGTTTCCCACTGGTAGGTTAATAGGATGCAACACACAAAAAGGGCCAGTGAATCTGTTTGTTACAGTCTACTTACTAAAGCTGTGGCTATAATACTCCAGTGCTGAAGTCAGTGAAAAGGCATCATCCAAAATACAATCCAAGGAAAATGCAAGCTGATACAGCACAAAGATGCTTTGTTTAAGAATGGCAGAAATTTCCAGCAACTATCTGGAAAAAAAAAAATGCAGGATGGGAGGGAATGTAATCAAATAACAAAACAAACCCGAAATAAAAGAGAATCTTTATAAACCAACACAAGAACACTTTGTTTTTAAGTGCACACAATGAATTTTAAAGATCTTTGTTCAGAAGGGAAATAAAGTATTATGAAGGACTGACACATTTGACGGATGGATGGTTTCTGAAAAACCACATTATCAATTACTTTTTCCTTGTTTGGCTCCAGTCCAGTAATTTTTATTTGAACAAGCCACATGTTAGCATGGTTTTGATTGCAGGAAGTGACTGGTTGTTGTTAAAGGCTACTATTTCACTGATGGGCTTATCTCTTCCTCTCCCCCTCTCCTTTCTGATGGGACTGCGATATGAAAGGCACAGCTTCAGTTGTTATAAACAGAGTCAGGGATTGTTTGGTAGACCCACCCGTGTTTTGCTTTCAGCCTTCCGTGGAACAATCCAGACAATGTATTCAGCAGCATTTCAGAAAACAAACACTTGAATTTGGCTTATTTCTTGTCCTTGATGTGGATATGAAATTTTGATTGTTCAGACCTTATAAATCTAAGCTTGTTAGCAAAATCCAGTTATGAATCTGATATTCTCTTTTATCTTTTTCTTTTTCTTTTTTTTTTTTTACATTAGGCTACTATCTCAACTGAACCTTGCTGAGAAAAAAGGATCTTTATGAAACAGTCAATGTAAAATGTGTCAAATATCTTCTCAAACAATACAATGCCTGTTCTTGCTTTACTTATTTTTCATCTAATCAAAGCAAGTATATTAGAACACTGTTTATTGGTCTAAAAATAAGAAATATAGCTAATTAAACCATATTATTGTCAACAATTTTCTTCTATAATTAAAGATTTGGGGAGAGTCATCAAAGGGTAGGAAATTATCTATGAAATCAAATGTTAATATTCATAGGGAGCTTGTGTGTATGTGTGTGTCTGTGTCAGTATCCACTATTCATGATAACTTTCTTTATGATTAGTTTTTTTTTTTTTTTTTTGCATGTTACTATGCTTGAGACTTGGAAAATAATTCTAAATTCCCCAGGAAGCATGTTGACAACAGGATCTGGATAGTTACTTAAGTATGGTTTCTAGTTTTATATTTTAAACACTAATTTAAGTGAGTATTTCTTTGCTGAGAATTAAAAAATAAAAAGATGAGCTCAAAGAGTGGGTCATTTGATTATTCATCAGAACATCAAAACAATTTGAATGAATTAGGATTTAACCTTGTTCAATGAACAAAATATAAATTTAGCAACGATGTTTTGACTCACTGGTTCATACCGAAAATTTTCTAAAGAATATTCCACATCATAGAGAGATATATAAAATGTATTATTAACCACAGCTATTGCATGAACACACAAACAAACAAGCAGAAAACATAGAAAAACAATCTGAGATTTGAATCTTACTCTACAATATGCCCATTGGGTGAATTTATGCAAATTAAGGAACCTATCCAAGACTCCATGGACTCATCTTTAAAATGAAGTTGAGATGGAGTATTCAGGTATTTTATTAGATCACCTACATGACAGTGTTTGGCATACTCAGTAAAAGTTCGTTGCCAGTAGGGTTGATTACATACAGCTTTGGAATAAATGCAGGTCCTTCTTAAGATATAACAGAAGGCTGTGAGTCAAGGTTCATAATAAAAATCAGAAGCTTTCCAACACCTTAAGTCTTGATATTCAAAGTGTTAAAAACAAAATTACATACTCCTTTTTATCACTATTTAAATTTATAGTTGAGCAGACTACTGAGTATTTTATTTGTCAATTCTTCCTCCCTAAGCTATGACTGTATATATTTGGTTTTAATAATTAGTAAAGTTCTAGTTGTGCATGCAGTAGCTTTACAGATAATAAAAATTTAATTAAACTTACTTTGATGCAACTTTGATTATAAACTTTCCTAAGCATTGCATAAATAATTCAAAAATGTATGTGACTAACATACTTTATTCAACAAAAAGTAAATTTTCAAAAGCTAAGTGTTAAATATGGTTGTTTGTGTTAGCCTATTGTAAACATTCTAGAACTGATAGAAAATGTACTGTTAGCACATCTTTTTCCAGTTCAGTTATTACTATGTAGCATTTTTATAGCTTAAAGTAGATTTCTGAATCTAATTTTTACAACATGATTCATGTTTACTGTTTTGGGAGCAAGTTGTTAGAGAGCATTGATTGCTGCATAGAAATCTAAATGTTATAAAAATGTTTCTAAATACAATTTACAATAAATATTTGACAATTCTTTATTTTATCTTTTCAGTGTCTTATTAAATTATATGTATATGTGACAATTATCATCATAATAAATCATTTTTCGAGTAATTAATTATATATCTTACAATTTTCAAAGAATATAAAATCCTCCAAGGACTTAAAAACAAATTGTTTCCTTTCAAGAAAATCTGTCAAATTTCTTAAGTCTATAAAGAAAAAAGAGTCTATGCTGCTGTTTAAATCCTTGATGAACATCATTAATGAAGATTATAAGATTATTTCCAGCATGGCTTCCCTTTCAAAAGCTTTCCTATCTTTTTAAATAATGAAAAAGGGGATAAATTATAAAGTTTCCTAGTTTAGATTACAAGTTGAGATTGAAGAATGAGTGAGTCATATCTGCGTTTCTCTCTTCCATATATAGATGTTGAAAAAATTAGTCAGATTCAGAAATCAACCCTAAGCTATAAAAATGCTACACAGTAGTAACTGTACTGGGGGAAGTTATGCCAATCACACTGTTGGAACCTTTCCAATGACATGAAGAGACATGAGGTAAGGAGAGTTGCTAGACTGAGAAAATCTGGGTGGTGTCTATGATTGAGCTATTTGAGGGATTGGGGATAACCAAGGGACAGGAATAGTTAATAGTCTACTTTCACTTGTTTGCCATTCCAAGTTGTTAACTACTTCCATCACTCAAACATTAGGTAAAAGTGTTCATTATACACAGTTTGTGTCAAGGATACTTCAAAAGAGTAAAGAATGTCCTAAAGGGTAGTCTGGTGTGGAAAAGGAACAGATGAGTAAGAGGCACTGAATGTTGATAAAGCTTTCATCAGAAGCAAGATATCATAGCCAGTGATGATTCAGAGAAACAGAGCCCCTCCAGAATCCCTGAAGCTACTAAGAAAAATGCTGGGTCTCTGACTGTACATGGGTCGATGGTGAATCATTCCTGTTGAAAGCTATAAGAGAAAAGAACCCAGCGGGCTGGAAGATGAGGGCATCCAATTACCTGACATATGAGTTATACTGATAACACCTTTTTATATATTTTCTAACTGTATATATATTTAGGATTATTATCATTATAGCTATACATATAAATTTATAGAGTTGATGTCTACCTATATGTAAACAGTCACTTTTCTCTGAGTTATTGTTTTTATATTTGTAAGATGGTCACGATATTGGCTCTCCCTACCTAACAAAGTTTTATATGGGAAGGAAGAAGCACATGGAACTACTTTGTAAAGCACAACACATTATAATTAATATAAGTCATTAAAAGGAAGCTCTAGTGAGCAGAAAGAAGTGGATTCTAAAAGCTCATTTGCTTATTAGTTGCATAATTTTCAAGAGGTCATTGGTTTCTCTGAATGTCAGTTTTATAGTCTGTAAAATGGGGATCTTAATACCCATCCTTCCTACCTCTTGGTGCCTTTACATTTTACCAGGTGTAATAATATGTAACAGCACTATGTAAACACTTGTGGTCCATACAGATATAAGGTATTGAATGGTCTCTTTTGTGGACATATTTAATAAAAATCTGTAATAAAAGCATTCAGATCTTGTTCTATATAAAATTAAGAAGTGGAGCAGGGGGGTTTCTCCATGAATGAAATTTCCCAGACTATTACAATCTTTTTGAAAAGTGGAAGTGAACTGGACTAGATATTACACTGTGAATGATGGCTCATTCACACAGTTTTACAAGGATTTCCATTAAAGGAAGTCGTGTGATTTACCAGAATTCTTCCAAGCTACATAATATTGAGGACAAGTCCTGAATTAAACTGTAGTGGTGGGAACCCACATGCTAGCATCAAAACTATAGGGCTTTACAATTTTGATCACTTTATAAGACAACTAATCAATTTTCAACAATATATGTCTGCTTCCAGTTTCCCCAAATAATATTCATTGCAGAAGTTCGTTTCTTTGGAGGTAATAAAAAAGGGAGAAAGATAAAGTGATCAAGTTTATCAGGTGATCTTGAATCAAAATCCATTCTCTATGACCAATGCAACTCTCAAATTATAAAATGAAACATTCTTAGAGCTGAAAATATATGCATTTAACAGAGGTGGGTTTAGAGATCATACCTTCTTCATGGTGAGACACAGTATGAATGAATTAGAAAGGTAAAGGGAGTAACCAAAGTTAACCAGATCATGGTAGATTATGAACTGAGCCCCCAGTTCCAGGGAAAATAATACTAGACTTACATGAATTATTTTCTCATACAAAGCGGTGTGGGATCTAGTTATACTTTCCTACATCTACCCCATTCCCATGCCACCCATTTCAAAAAGTAAATACAATTTTTCTCCCATAATATCTGCCCTGCAGGCTGTTGTGATAGTTAGAGAAGTAGGAGCCTGTGTGAAGGCATGGAGAGAGCAGCTCAATAGGTGTGAACCCTGCTGGAGCTGGAAAGTAAAGGACTGGAGCTTAAGCACCATTCATCTCTCTTGAACTGAGCTTATCACACCTTCAGAGACTCAGAGGTTGGGGGCTAGAGGGAGGGAGGGGGAAGTCAGTTTTGCTTCCTGCAGACATGGGAATCCTCAGGTTCAGCTTTTGCCCAGTGGCAGTTGTGACACAGTCATCTCCCTGATTCATCCTTCACCCCCATTTAAGCAACAAAACATCTGCTTGAAAAGGAATAAACCATGCAGGTGAGTTGGGTAGTATTTAGATTGCATAGTGTAATTAAATACCCACTTGTGGAATGGGTTTTTATACAGGAATGGAATAAGAAGGTAAGTTACAGAAGTTCTGATCTGCTTTAGTATTGACAAACTATATAACCTCGGGCAAGTAACTCCTTTCTGAGCCTCGGTTGATTAAATCTTCAAAGTGAAAACAATACCTTGTTTGCTTAAAGGCAGGGGAATGGAAAAGAAAAATCTTTTAAAGGTCCCTTCTAGAGTCAAGGAAAGTAAAGATTACATGAGTTTTTCTGAAGCAAAAGAGCCATTTTTAATAGTTTATTACTTATATATGATTTGTTTTATTAGCTTGGAGTATAAGTATTGTCTTAAATATTCAGACAATTAATTGTTCAGACTAGCTAGAAGTCCTGGTTCTCTCTCAGACACTCAGGGTGACTGCTGACATAAGGTGCGACTATTGAAGACAGGGGGACTTATACAGATCCTTATCATCCTCACACACTCAGCCATTTATCCCAAAGCACCCCATTAGTGCCAGGATGAGTAAGCCCTGAAAGGGTTGCCTATTTTCAAATGAACGTTCTTTCAGAATGAGAAACACCCACAACTCCCTGCCTCTGTGGCAACTGATGCTGAACCCCATCACCAGTACATGCTCCCGTTGACTTCATGGTGAGTTCTAGACAACCCTCCACACTGCACAATGTCTGCGTCCAGCCTATGGGAGGGGAAAAAAAGGCCTCAGTGTTCCTTCTTGCTATTACACTTAATTAGGGACCATCTCAAGGAGTTCAAACATTTTAAAGGAGTTATAACATTTTAATAGAGTTCTTCCAGAAACTTCCTTCATCTCTATGCAAATTTGTTCATTCTATTCTCAAACCAAGGCCACCCTTTCCAATAAAAAGCAATGGGTGCCTACTTGCCTTTTATCCTACTTGCCTTTTATCCATCAAGGTAATAAGGGAAATCCCAATAAAAAGATAGCTTGGCAATAGCCATCACTAAATATAGAGACAGCTGGCAAAGATAAGGCTCTGACTCATCAGACAAGTTCAGATTTTGGCACCCTCTTTGACACTGATGTACTAAATCTTTTAAAATAAGGAGCATGCTATATAGTTAGGTCCATCTTCTCATAGAAGGGAGGGTGGTGATAAATCGGTTACTGATCAAGTCAATCATTGATCTAGAAATGGATCATGTCCTTGATTTTCCATGATCATTGCTGTTCTAGTTGTATATTCAAAGTAGAGCTTGACATTTCTGAATTGCATAGGTGGCCTCTATTCAAATTAAAATTTACTCATCACTCATTGGTAGGGATAGGCAGTGGCAGTGTCAAAGGGATGAGTGCCTCCATAATCTTCATCAGCTGCCCCAAATAAAAATACTAGATACTCTTTAATATGGAAATAGATGCTTTCTTAATCTTAGGTCAAGTGTGACTAAGGGTACTTATAAACCATGTATTTGTCATTATCTTGTCACTCCCTGCTTACAATCCTTCCTCTCCCCGCAATGGTTTTCCATTACACCCAGAATAGAAAGTAAATGTCTTTATCAGATATAGGATGTTCCATGTGTTTTGGACCCATAGGTATGGCTATGACCTGATCTTACACTATTTTTACCCTGGCACACACCAATCTTTTGAAAAATCTCTCATTCACCACTTCCCAAATGGAGCCTTTACATTCAGCTGAAATTTGTTTCTTAGTGATCTCTGCCATGGCTGATTCTTTTTTGGCATTCAGGCCTCTGCTTAACTGCCACCTCCTCTGAGAAGCCTTCTACCACTGCCCATCTGTATGAGTTCCTTCACTCCAGTCATTCCTATCCTCCCACCATGCTTTATTTCTCTTCATAGGCACGTTATGTTATGCTGCTAATTATTCAACTATTTGTCTATGTCCCTTCATCAGAATGTAAGCCCAACAGGGAAGAGACTTTACTTATGCTGTTTACTGTATCATTCTGAGTCCGATCAGGAGATAAAGCACATGGGAATTTGAACAAAGAAAGTTTAATATAAGAATTATTAACTATGACAGGAAATGGGAGTAAAGAGGGATTGTGAGTAAGAAGTAAATAGAATCCTTAAGAATAAAGAAATGGCAGATATAAGGAGCAGCTGTTACACTTAGGGCTGAGACAGAGGACTCAGGAAAGAACCTTTCCAAGACCCACACACAACCTATGGCTGAAATCCAGATGTCAATTGAGAGGGCACACGTGGAACACGTGGACCCTGTTGGAAAGCTGCCTTCTAGAACTTGCAAGAAATCCATACTACAGAACTTACTGGAAATCCATCCTCTGGGGTGCCAGGGAAAGGTGTTTAGGGAGTTGTCTCATCAGAGGCACTCAGCTCCAAAATCACTTAAGGAAGCTGCTGGCTGCTGGGTGCTAGGGATCCACCACCTGTGCTGTAGGAACCTGTCTGTCTTGCACACCAGAAACCAGGAAGCATAATCATTTCCTTTTGTAATGTCTCTCCAGTGCCCTCTTACTGACAAAGCTTTGGTACCAGCTGTCAGAGAAAACTAAAGGGCCCAGATTCATTTTCAAACAGCAGACAAAGAGGATGCATTTGGAGCTGAGAGATAGTAAAAAGTAGCCACATTTACTGCTAAATTCCCTTATCTTGGCACAATAAATATTTTAGGAAAGAATGAATAATTTATAACATATAGCCTAAGTGAAAACAATGTGCTCGCTTGCATATATCGCTTTAAGAGTAGAACATCCAGGCCTAGCTTCTAACATGAATGCTGTTGCTGCGCCCCTCCCACATTGAAATTCTGAAGCTCTCCACTGTGTGGTAAGGATAGGACAAGCCTCAAGTGACTTCATATCTTGGCTCAACAGTTTGTGAGGAGCACCTAGGGAGAAGCAGAAGCGGAGAGTAGAAGAGACAAAAGCAGCCATGATCTCCATTCACTTTCTACGCTTGGTCCTAGGCTGAGCCACTGGTTGCTTCACTTTGCATCTTTCTAAGACATCATTGTGAACTATGTAGATTTGCTAGTAGGCAAAGTGTGAAATATATCCAATTGCTGCATTTTACAACTGGACTTAATTTAAAAAATAAAGAAATGTCCTGATTTATCTAACCACACTTATGTGACATACGTTGTCTAGAGAACTTAAGAGAAATGTGTCTGCTATAAGCTATTTGATATCTCTTAACTGAGCAATTTTCTCCTTTGTCCACTGACCCTTTCAATAGCTCTTCAGGTTCTGTTACTAGGATTCCCCATTCCCTGTCTTGAGAAATAACTGCACAGAATTTCAAGAAGTATGGCCCAAATGATGTGGAAGCTTTCTGACACAACATGATGTCATCAGCAAATATTTACTGAGCACCAGCTATGTGCCAGACATCCTTCTAGGCATTTGGAGTGCAGCCTTGAACACAACCAGGTCCTTCTTCTCTTGGAACTTACATTTTGCTAGAACAGATAACATGGAACTTCCTACAGAGGTGCCGTGAGTAATCTAACAAACTATTGAAAAGCTCCAGTGGGAGCAAATAACCAACCCTAGAATAAAATGTGGCCTTTGCTGGTGTCCTTAGAAAATTCACTGTCCTAGTGTAGAAATGATATCATTCAAGTTCTTGGGAATGTTTCAAAAACAGTGCTGTCCAATGGAAATATATGAGCCATATAAAGTAATTTAAAATTTGTTAGTATCTTGGTTAAATAAGCAAAAAGACAAAATTAATTTTAATTATACATTTTGTTTAACCAATTACATTCAAAATATTAGAATTTCAATGTAATCATTATAAGTTATTGTGCTATTTTACTATTTTTTTTTTTGTACTAACTCTTTAAAAATCAGTGTATGTATGCTTAACAGCACTCTTGTTTTGGACTGGCCACATTTCAAACACCCAACAGCCATATGTGGGGATTGGACAGAGGAAGCTCAGAAAACTGCCCATGGAGCCCTATATCCTCTGATTTTGGGGATAGAAGAGAAGATATTTGCTTAATTAAAACAGTCTGTAAACTCTAGTTACAAGATTTTAGTTAAAAAAGAAAAATTAGAGGAAGAAAAATTAGAGAAGGTGATGACCACCAAAGTCTCTCTTTGCCCCATCCATCCAGTGCCTAACACAGAAAGGGGCATAGAAGGTGCTAGTTTGGATATTAAGTCATTGATTTGTTCACTGGAGGCAAGGAATATCATTAAGAATGGTTGTCCATTAATGATGAACCATCCCGGCCAACATCTCAAGTTAGGTTAGACAAAGGACACTCAGAAATGAACATCCAAAACCCAGACCCTTAAATTAGCCTTCCATCCACTTGACTTTCTCCAAATTCCTCCCTCATCTAAAGGTTAGAGACTCACTGGGAAAGGCTGCGAGCCTCCAGGCTTCCCCTTAAACCCAAGAGCTGCCCCCAGCTGGATCAGGACTAAGGGCGAAGGCGCTGCCTGCTCAGGGTCTCCCCTTCTTGCCACAGAATCCTCCCCCATTTCCTTAGCTCCTTCCCTAATGATGCCCCTTCTCTGCCGTGCCCCTACTTTTCTTCGCCTGGCCTCTGCCCCCGGACAGAGCCCTTATCCCCGCGGTGGCTGACCCTCCTTCGTCTCTCGTAGCACATGCGACCCCCATTTTAATCGCGACAAACTTGATTTGTTCCTCAAAAATGAGGGAAAGGGAGGGACAGTTTTCTTCCTACTAAACAGGAGCAAGGGAGTATCTCGGGGAGCGCAGGTGCGTTTTCTTCCCAGGGCCGGGGACGGGCACACAGCTGATAATGCTTTAGTGCGGATCGACTGACAGTCTATGCGGGTGCAGGTGGCACCCTCGACAAAGTTTCTTTGGGAATCGGTCAACCCCGGCTCTGGGCCTACAGCCCCTTCCGGATATTCCACGGTTACGCCCCCGCCACCCTCAGGAGCCGTGTCTTGGGGCACTTCCTTGCACAGTTGCTTGGAAGAAGCGGCTCCGCTTTGGGGCTGAACGGCAATCACATCCACCTCGGAGCTCGGAGGGGCGCCTTCCCCATCCTCTCCCCCAGTTCCCCGCCCTGGTCAGCGTCTCGCAGCTCCGTCTCCGGCTCTAAACAAGAACAGGGGCCTGAATCCGCGTTCACACGGAAAATTATGCCGGCTCCAGCGGCGCGTAAAATTGATGTGAACCGAACGAAGTGGGATCGGCCCGATCCTCCTCTCTTGTCTCAACAGGGGTTTCAGCGCGTTACACAAGGCCGAGCTTGTCTCTTTAAGGAGACATTGGACCCTAATTAGTCCACATTCCTGGCGCGGCCGCGAACCAAAAGGACGAGGTGTTTGGGTTGGAGGGGGGCGAGTGGGAGGACCAGACTCGGAAGATCTTCTGACCAGCCTCTAGGCTCACCGCCCCCACCACCCTTTTTATTTTGCCGCCACCACGCCACCAACACCCAGTTCTGAAGATGCAGCCAGGGCAGCAGCAACAGCAGCAGCGGCAGCCACCGTTTCTCTCTGGCCCACGTTACTTTGATTGACAGCTGAACAAATGTTTCACCGGTTCGAACGCTCGCGCTAAGGAACGTCAGCCAAGGCGCAGCTCCGCCTTGGGCGGGCCATCTCCGCCCCGCCTCCTCCAATCCCATTCCGTTCTGTTCATTGGTCCGAGCTGCGGACGACGACCGTCCCCCACGTGGGTACCAGCTTGGCCCGCTCCTCCCCTCTGGCTCGCCATTTGTCAGCAGTGAAATGATGGGCAGTAACACAGAACAGCAATTAATGTTCAGCCGTCTCTGATTGGTTGCTGGAGACGCCTTCTGTGCCGGGGGTGGGCGGGGCGCTTGGAAAGCGCCCCAGAGCGGTCGCGTGGCGGGCCGGTGATTGTAGTCAATCTGGCCGAATCTTCAGCCGTGGTCGACAGGGGCGCACTACATCTCCCGGGATGCTCCGCGGTCCCTCCACGGACGGTCGTGAATATGTATCAGAATGTTAATGATTAGCCGATGCTAAATTTGGTCAAAGAAGTCACCTACACAGAGCGTGTTGTTAGAGCTGTTCTGAGCGGGTGTTTGGGCTGTTGGCTGCTGTCTTCCCCCTCTCACACACTTGTATATTATTTTGAGGTGGTGTTCGCGGAGTTTGAAAGGAGAGAGAATTAAAAAAAAAAAAAAGCCGCAAGCGTTTCACTCTTTTATTTTTATAATCCTCTTCAATTTGGGGTTAAAAAAAGAGGCAAGAAAACAGGAAGGAAGAAAAATAAGGAAATGAGATGTGGTAAAAGAAGCTAAAAGGTGCCTTTTAAAAGATCGTTGCTGTGAAGTGAAAAAAATCTCCAGAGCAACCAAAAAGCACCGCCGAGACCTCTTCCGAACCGAAGGAGTTTGTGTTTGCTTTTAGGAAAGAAGAGAGATCATTCATTCGGAGGAATAACAGCCAATTAAAAGACAAATAAAAAAAAGTTTGGAGTGGGACGCCGAGCAAGCGAGCGAGAGAACAGGCGGGCGGCGCTGCCGGCGGGCGCTGGGGCGCGGAGCTCGCACTTTCCCGGCTCGGGTGAGCGGCGCGGCCGCGGCGCCGGGGTCGGCAGACGCGCCTCCGTGGAGCGAACGTCGGTGCGTTGCCGCGGGAGACGCGCGCCGGACGATGCCCGCGGCGGGCCAGTGACGCCCGCGGGGAATGCGGAGCAGCCCAGCCGCCCGCACCCAGCCGCCGCCGCGCGTTCCTGCCTTCCGCGTCACGCGAGACCCGGCGGGGGCCGGGACCGCCCGAGCAGCCCCTCGGACCCGGCCGGCCGCCGCTGCCTCCTCCTCGGGGCCATTAAAGCCAATGAGCCGCGCGCCTCTGCCCAGCGCAGCCAACTAAATCGGTTTGGATGATTCGCGACCTGAGCAAGATGTACCCTCAGACAAGACACCCGGTGAGTGCGGGCAGCTGGGGGCACGGGCTTGCTGGGCGCTGGGGGATTCCCTGCGTCGCCCCTGGGCGCCGAGTTGTGTCTTCGGCCGCAGGGGCTTGGAGGGCGGCTCGAACCCCGTGCCCCACTCCTGGAGCCTCCAACCTGCCCCCCCCCCCCAGCCGCCCCGGCGCTGTGGCACTCTCGGAGAAGAGGTGCGGAGAGGCAATTGAGTTGTAGCCATTTTCTTATTGTTGTCTTTGAAGCCCTTGGAAGCCGCGCGGAGCGGTTAACCGTCCCCGTGCTGCGACTCCCGGAGGAGGGGGGGGGGCGGTGGCGGACGATGAAGGAGGCGCGACTCTGCGCCGGGGCGGGGAGGGCGCCCTCGGCGGCGGCGCGGCTGGTCCGGCGGCGGCGCGGGAGTGTGGGGCGCCGGCCCCTTGCGCTGCGGGCCCGGGGGACGAGCCAGCCAGCCAGCCAGCCAGCCAGCTAGCTAGCTGTCCCGCCGGAGAGGGTGGCGGCCGCATGCTTCTTCGCCCGACCTGACCGCGGCCGGACGCCATGGCGCGAGTCCCCCCGACGGGCCAGTTTCGATTCCGGGTGGGGAAAGAGTGGGCTCCGCGCGCCGGCCCCTCGGCACTCGCCGTTGGCGAGGGAGGGCAGCAGGATCTAGAACTGTGGTTCTGGGGGCCACCCCGAAACCAGCTTCTGCGGGGCTGTGCGGCGAGGGGGGGACCGGGAGGAGAGTTTTCATTGCTCTTTGCCTGCCTGAGCGATGACACCCCACCCCCCGCCCGCTAGCGCCGCGCGGTATGTTTTCTCCATCTCCCTGAGTTGCCTGTAATGTGGGCTAATTAAATATTTTATTATTGTCCTTAGGCACCGCATCAGCCAGCTCAACCCTTTAAATTTACTATTTCCGAGTCCTGTGATCGGATTAAGGAAGAGTTTCAGTTTTTACAGGCTCAGTACCACAGGTAACGATATTGACTTTAGCTGATCCTCCTGTTTGCTTAGCTCTTGTCTTCCCCCCCACACAAACACTCCTCCCACCTTTTTTTTTTTCCTTAAAAAAATTTTTTTTGGCTACTACAAAGCTATTATCATTTTTCCTTGTGTTCAGAAAGGGCAAGTCAAGGCCTCTTTTTCTTAGGCAGGTGTAAAGAAGTTAAGCATTCCTCCCCTTTTCCGTATATTAAAAAAAAAAAAAAAAAAAAAAGCCGTACAATCGAAACTGGGGAGACTTGGAAAACGCTTAGGCCAAACTTTCCATGTTGATTTATTGGGGCCGAGAGGTGGGAAGATTCTGGGCGTTTTGACTCCCATGATTCTTTATTACTCTGGGTTTGATTCCTTCTCACTTCTTTCTGCCATTCTGCTGAAATAAAAAGAGTCGCGAGCCCTGGGAAGTCGAAAGTGAGCGATTTTATTACTTATATGCAAAAGAAAAATGTTTTTCTAGAAACTATCATTAGACTTGGAGTGCCTTTGACATATTTTTCTTTCGCTGGCTTTTTAATGACGTGTAATTCTTATTTCATAAATGCAAGAACCAAAACAAGACACTGCAACCCAGTCCACACTTTGCCCCTGGGTGGTGGTATTCAACTTGTCTCTGTTTTGGAGGGAAAAAGTAAGACATCATTCATAAGGCATGCTTGATTCATATTTTCATTTATCTCTTAATGGAACATTAAAGAAAAAAACCCTTGTGACATTTTGGAGGACTTATTTATGTTTGGGTTTGTTCATTTTCTTGTCCTTGTTTTATTATGTGAATTTGGTGAATATTCATTTTTGGATGAGTTTCTGTAATTAAATTGGGTACACGGTTTTTTCCTTAAAACAAACAAAAATCCCACATTTGATTCTTATTGAAAGGACAAGTCTAGGCTGGTTCCAATCATCCCTTTCTCTTCTGCCTCTCTTTCAATAATGAGGGTGGTATTTGAGATAGTTGATTTCATGTTTTGTGGGTAATGATTTAGAGGAGAGAATGTGTATTTACATATGAAGGATGTTAAGTCAAGATCTGTGTCGTACTTAGATTTTCTTATGTTCTGAACAGCCTGAAACTGGAATGTGAGAAACTCGCCAGCGAGAAGACAGAGATGCAGCGGCATTATGTCATGGTAAGAGGACTGTGTCATAGATTCATAGCATAGTGCCTATTAGTTTGGGCTACCAAAAGCAAGAATACATTCAGATTGATGGAAGCTGCAGGATAGATCACAGTCACAGTGCCAGTGCAATTGAGGTTGTGGGAATGTGACCATTAGCAACCTGTAATTCCAGGATGTTATAGCTTGCCTCTGAAAACCAGCTTTGATTTGAATTTTCAAAAAGTTCAGCTGCATGGGGTCTAATTTTCTGCGCTTTGTTTTTATAGATTGTTAAAAAAAAAAAGAAAAGAAAAGCAAAACCTCATTTATGTTTTGTTTAGAGTCACAAGCAAAATGTTTTTTGTGTTAGTGGGGTTTTTTTGTTTGTTTGATTGCTCTTGGTCTAAACAATTTTAACCACTTTTCCTGGAAACTTAAAATTTCGATGTGTTTTATTTATTTTAAAGATAGGTATTACACTCTTATACTGGTTATTAACATTGATGGGCAACAAAAGCCACCAGACACTTTTTCAAAATTTCTCTATTAATGTTATTAGTGCCTGTGTATTGGTGCGTGTTTTGTGTATTTTCAATTTCTCTAGTGTTACATTGGTTCTAGGAGTTATACATTTGTTTTCTGTTAACTGATTTGTTCTGCCAGAATTTCTATAATGCCAGTTATACTATGTAGTCAAAAAATCAGATCTGTTTTTCACAAGTATTACCAAGCACATTTTTATGCTTGTTCATAAAGGCTTCAAGTAACTCATTTATTTCCTGTCAAGCCTTTTTCTTTGTATGAACATTAGCAGTACACTAAAAATGAGAAACTGAACACTGAAGTAGCATCACCTTTTTGAACAGTTCTTTCAAAGCATTAGCATTTGTGTGAGACACATTTTTGCCATTAATTTACCCGCTGTGCCCAGGAATTAGAGTCCATATGGTACCAAATTTTCATCAGACCTTTTTCATTCACTTGCTTCTAATGTATAAAGGCGACCGTAGATGTTAAGAATCCTCCGTTTGAACTTGAATTTCTTAGTTTTGTGAGTTATTCCTTTAGAGTCAGTGTCTTAAGTTGGCTGCTAGTTTATTAGGCTAAGATAATGGTAGAATGTTCCTCCTGATGTAACAGTATATGTATGGCTATTTGGATTAGGTGAGGCTTTTGTGTTTTAAGCATATTTGGGGGCATTTGAACAAACAAGGGAGATTGTTCAGTGAAAGGCACGATTACGAAATAATTGCTTTTCCTTCTTTGACAGTATTATGAGATGTCCTATGGGTTGAATATAGAAATGCACAAGCAGGTGAGTTATTTATTTTTTTTTTGTAACCATTTTAAATGACAGTAATACCATACACTTTAGAAAGAAGTACGCAGTTTTATTCTCCACATTTTTATGGTTACCTATATTTAAAGACTGTGTACTGGAGAGAATGCTATTTTTTTCAGGTGTGGTTCCCTATCTTTTTTGTATATTATTCTAATTTTAATCATTTAAAATTGTGATTTAAAATGTTTCAATGCATAGTCAACTTTGTACACTTTTAAAACCAGCATGGTAAATTTTAAAATAGGTCTTATTTTTCTTTTGAAAGAGTAAATTTATGTATTTTGAGCATTGCAAGCTTGTCTTATGAAAGAGCTTTTCTTGGAAAATATTAAAAATGGAAACTGTAAATTGCATGGAGACTTCGTTGGCTTGGTGTGAAGAAATGGATAGAAGGTGAGCTGGGAGGATCAAAATGAAATCTGTGACACTACAAAAGAAATTGATGTAAAATCCTTGTACTGTTCTCCCGAGGCTACTTAGTTGGAACTTACTCGGCACTGTAACTGTTAGTCCCAAACTTTGTGCAGAATAAATGAGCCTGAGGGGAGGATGTGATAAGGTTCAACACTGGGTCTTGAAATCTGGCAATTATTTCAGTCAAAAATAAGAAAAGAGATAATCATTAGTCAGAAAGCACGGAGAAATGTGATTCAAACAGCTTTTTTTTCTCCCCAGGAGACTAAATAAAATGGTTTAAGTTTCCTAGATAGAAAAACAGCATATGTATTAAACAATATTGTTCGGCAATGATAATTTCTCTAGGCATTCACTAGGTATTCATTTTTAGTAATTGCCTAGTGAAAGTGCTTCAGGTCTGTCTCAGCCATTTCAGAATAGGTGTGTATGTAAGTTTACTGCAAATACACAAGTGAAAACGTGCTGCTTTTCACGTCTTATAGTGGATGTTATTACCTTCTAAGTTTAAAAAATATGAAATGGTCACGTATTATTAGGCTTATAGTAGTTATGGATTCCTTTTTGGATGTAGTTAATTACGATATGCTCAGAATATATTCAGATAGTAGAGCTTTAAAAGATGACTTAGATAACAACAGCAATTTGATAATGAGTATTTGAAAAAGTTGGGGGAAGAAAAGTGAGTTGTTACCTACACTGACTTTTTATTTCAGATACTTTTTTTTTACTTTATATGCTATTTGGTTATGTCACTATTAACATTATAGTCTAGATTGTTCCATGTTAAAATTACATTCTTCTTTGGCATCTTTGCCATTTTTGTCTAAATTAGGAATGTAAATATCTCCTGTTTAAACAAAATTCATCAAGCTTACAGATGGACTCCCCTTAATTCTACCTTACAGAAATAAATTACATGAGAAATATTGTTTATTAATTGTCTTCATTATATGTCGTTTTATGCCTGGATGTTGTATGTGTATGTTTTTTGTCCTCACCCTACCACCCAAGGTTAATTAGTGTCCTTTTAAAGATGAACCAGATGATTAATGTCCTTTTATTTTTCCTCCTGTATCTTATTTACCATAACAACTTAGTTTCCAGATTTCTTTATACCGTTTACAGTTCTGAGAGGCACAGAGTTTATAGTATTTGGCTGTATGGGAGATCCCTTAATTTTACACATTTTATACCTCTGTAATTCTGTCATCTTCTTGTCCACCTGGCCTCAAATGCCATCTATTTAAAATTGAGAATGGAGTACATTTTCCTTTTTTTTCTCTTATTTTTAAATTCAATCATAGCAAGAATCCTGAGGGCAGTTTATCACATTATGAAATACAGACAGCCCTGCAAACCACCTACTTATTATATTTTCTTTCTTTTTCCCCTTAAGCACAGAGGCATATCTGTCTTTATTTGTTTTTCTAGGCAGACAGCCTTGGTTCCTCTTGGCCTCTCTTCCAGATGCACTCGCTGGATACCCTCGTAATGGAAAGCAGCAATAATGCAGGGAAGTTGCCCTGCAGCATAATTGAGCCTAGTTTTCAAGATCGGGTTAGGCTTATTCACTTATTAGATTTGTGTCTCTGAAGGGTTCAAGAGTAGGAGTCCCCGGAGTCCTTGGAAGTACCCTAGTAATTGGTGGCCCTGATATTTGAAACCTTTGTGTATTTTTTGGTTAACGCTCCTGTTCTTGGCTGCTGCCAGCCACACAGTATTTATTTTTAGAGAAATTTTTCATTGGAACAGAAAATTATGGCTGTGATGGAGTCATGACTCTGTGACTTAGCAAATTGATAAAAGGATAAAAGCACAGCAGAGACAAACAGGGTCAGGGTCTGGTATAATGGCCCCTCCCCTTTCTTTATGATGCTCATCATCAGTTACCCTGTGTTGATTCTGATAGAGGACTATAAAGTGAAACCTATAGGGAATTTGTCATTCTGAAATGAAAGCTAATGTAATTAGTACCAATTAAAGTACATTTAGTAAATTGGATTTAATCTTAATTAAGCCTGCATAATGTTGCCAATTTTTAACAATTATGTTTGAGAACATAATTAATTTAAATTTGGGTAACTGAGTAAATAGCATTAGTCTGGTAAAATTAGTTGATTTTTTTTTTTTTTAAAGAGGAACTCAGTGACATGACATAGACTAAGAGGATAAAATACGAATCTAATTTCTTGTAATCTTTAGTAGGATCGATAGAGCTGAGCAGATGAAGTTGGAAAAAAAACCCAGAAAAGTTAGAGAGGGGTGTCGTAGGCTCTAATGTGTTCCAGCATGAAAGTGAAGTTGACAAATGGAACATGGTTAGAAATGGCACATATTTTATTGTGATGCCTTCATAATGGGATTTTTAAAAGTGAAAGAACATTGGCTTTTATTCCCTAAGGATTTCCCTTAGTGTGGGGTGTTTGTTCTGATTGGGACAGTTGACCCACCAGTTAGTTGTTACTATTTTTGCTGATTGTTCTCTTTGTAAATATAGTGTGGCTTCTAAATGGGTCAGTGACCACGGACGGAACAGGGTGATGCATGTAGTTGATAACATTGCTAAATGATACTTGCTCCCAACCTTCACCTGTAATGCTGTAATTAAAGAAGAATGCCCAGATTAAATCTGACAGCAGTAGTTACCACTTTAAAAAGTGAATATTGGATGTAGATTAGGAATACTATGTAGTATGTGAATTCAACTTAACAGGTATTGTAACTGAAGATGAATATACATTTTGAGCATATCTCGTGACCTCATAGTTAATATTATGTAATCCGAAGCTCTCTGCTTTTAAAAAAATTTGGCTTGGTATTTGAATTTTAGAAATTAGAACATTTTTAGAAATCCGCAATACTTACAACCTAAAAGACCGAGTACTGCATGTTTATATATACATGTTTGTTTATATGTGTGTGTGTGTATATATATGTGCATGCATGTATATATGTATATACCTAAAATTATTATTTTTTTGCATGAGAGCAAGAAAACTCCTGTTTCACTCCAAGCCATGTAAATTTTATTATGAGACTTGGGCCACAACCATTTGAGTGCTGCTAAAATATTAATTGAATAGAAATGAAAGGGCCTTGCCAGCTGATAGGATATCATAATCATAGCCTCTCTGGTCGATGGTAAATGATGATAAATGACATTAGGAACCTTTTAGCAAACTGTAATAACTACAAGGAGGGAAGCAGTATGGATTTGCATTATATCTGATACCCTCTAGTACCAAGTGGATTGCCAATACTGCTTGTTTAGCATTTTCTAAGGGCAATAGGATATTGATTTCTGACTTACAAGGAACAGCTCTATTTTCACCATTGAAAAGTATTGCAGGTTGTTAAGAAGAAATTGACTTGAAGAGGCCGACTGCTGCCCATCATGGAGCAAATAAAGCAAAACTGCCGAAGCATGGTGGAGCAGCGAGACGGGCCCTCAGCAATTTGTTGCTATTAATTTACCATGCTCGACAGCAAATCAATCGGCATCTACTTCATCTGCTGTAGAAAATGCTGTCCAAGGCAGATAAAAGACTCGGCATGGTACAGAGAATAGACTGGATTGGCCAAAAGGAGGCTGCAGTTAATGTGTAAATAAGTGAAATCAAGGCCAGAGTTGCAGAGGAAGCTGTTGTTAATTAGGTTGCTGCCTTTTCGTGAACTATTTTAGAAAGCAGCTGAGGATTTGGAGAGTAGAAAGAGATTTATTGAGGTTAAAGTAATATATGACTGGCATGACATTCCAGCCTTGAATGTACTTAATTCTAGGGTGCAGTAAATTTATTTGGGGACAGTGATTGCAATGGAAGTAAGTTTGTTTAAAGTTCTGTTTAGATCAGATTTCCCATAAGAAAACTTTTGTGCATTACTAATTTCTTGCACATCTCCTATCTTAGATGGTAATGCTTAGATTTGGAGGAATAGGTGCAGGAGTAGGTGTTTGAGAATGTAGGCAAAAACGTGTCTTTTGTATTCTTAGGCAGTGACTATGTTTTTCAGAAAAGGATATGATTGAACTCTTGAATAATAATGAAAGTGAACTATTTTCAGAGTTGGGATGTTTTAGCTGATAGTAATAAACCAATGAAAATTTTACTGACAGAACTTTTTTTGCTGTATAAATATTGGGAAATAATCTAGAGGGGCCGAACAGTGGGTAGATACTACTGGAACAGCTCAGAGATTACAAATGAAATTTTGATGACTGAAAGAGCTCCATATGCAATTAGGAGATCGTGTGTGTGCATAAGGGAGAGGAGTTATTTGTGTTTTTCTTTGTGTTTTTCATTGAGATTTAAAACCACCTTTACTAATTTAAGATTAGTTATCCTTTGATAGTATTCCGCCACTCCAATTTGGACATTTCTGGGATACAGAGCCAACTTAAGCTCTGTCTAGCAAATCAAGATATATATGTAGATTTTAAGTTATATATATATATATATATATATATATATATATATGTATATTTTTTTTGTTGTTGTTGTTGCAAAACTGAGGATCTAGCTAGCATTAGGACTGGTCCCAGTGAGTTGTTTTACTTGTCACAGGACCTTTAAAAGAAGCAGATCTGACTGAGAAGATTTCACCTGTTGGGATATGTGCATAATTAGGAGTGTTTTCTGCGTGGCATGGGGTGGGTTTCCTCTTTTTCTCTTCTTGCATATTGGGTTCTCATTTTCTCTTTCTTGAGGTCTGAGTATCTGAATATGTTTGACTTACAGCAGTGATTATGTAGTGGAATTGGAATTTCCTTCTAATGGAAGTGAATGTTTATTAAATATCTGGTATGAGCTTACCACTGACCTGGGCACATTGCCAAAATTCTTAAATTCTCACAATGATCCTAAGAAAGGGATTATGTCCAATAAAAGGTGATTAGACAGGATCAGATCTGCACAGGGTGATACAGATATTAGGTGTAGAGGATTCAGGACCTCCCATAAATTTACCTGGGAGGATATCTCCTATGACAGGGGTCCCCGTTACTCAGTCCGTGGACTGGTACAAGTGTGTGGCCTGTTAGAAACAGGGATGCACAGCAGCAGGTGAGCATCAGGCATACAAGCGAGGCTTCATGTGTATTTGCAGCCACTCCCCAGCGCTAGCATCACCACCTCAGCTCCACCTCAGATCATCAGGCATTAGATTCTCATAGGAGCACCTGTTGCCAAAGATATTGGGGACCACTCTTGGAGATGGGTCTGCACTGGGTTGGAGATTCAGCCCCAATTCATTATTGGAATGGGCAACCCTGTGAGAGGCTAGGATAGTCCTTGGATTTGTCCTTGAGTCACTGAACTTCAGACTTGTACTTTAACTCTTGGAGTATTGAAATAGTCTCTGCAGCTCTATCTAGATTGAGTTAGGGTCTGAAGGCTTGGCCTGGATTCTCCATCCAAACTGCTCTTAGTGGATGAGAAGGCAGGGTTTGCTTTCCTTCACTCAAGAGTCTCCCCCAGATGGGGCCAGGAGAGCTGTTTGCTTATGATCTGATTTGCTTCCTCCCTGGGCGACCTATTTCTTATATGTTTACAAACTTGCCTTTCCATTTAACTTTTATCTTTTCCTTGTGGCTTCTAAAACTGCCTGAAGACAGGGGGCTGTTGTTAATCACCATCCTGTGGGTTTTTGAAGGGGGAAGCTGGGAGGGGAAAATGTGATGTTCTGTGGCCTCTTTGTAGTTCAGAAAGAAGTTCTTAAATGCAGGAAATCACACGCAACTCAAACTTTTAAATGAAGGCAAATGTTTTGCTTTTACTGTTAAAAAATTTTCTTTGCAGCATTCAAACAAAAGGATATTTCCTTCTCACTGCCCCTTTCTACTGGTATTGTTTATTTTTGTTTTTCGTTTTGCTGGGCAGAGTGCTTTGTGTCTTAAGTAATATCTCTGAGTTGAGTTGGACTAATGAATTGATGAATGAGAAGAGTCTAGGTACTGTTGTAGCCTCAGTGAAATCTAGATAGTGCAGTCATGGGCCTGTTTTTACATTCTTTATTTCACTTTTCCTTTCCTAGAATTTTTTTTTTTTTTTTTTTTGTGCTGTAGAGTAGGTAAAGTCAATTGGGAATTAAACGTTTGAAATGTGTACTTAGAAGTTGTGTTTATTTTTAATGAGAACGTTTTTATTGCCTTTGATGTGACTGGATAGTCTGGTTTATCACTTCAGGACAGAACTAATGTATTTGATGGCTGTCAAATGAGAAAGGGATGTGACATTTAGAAGGTACTTTCCTTTAACCCTCCCCACACCTTCTCTTCGAAAATGCTTAACACTCCAGCAGTGGTAGCACATCCAGTGGTCTTGCGGCTAAAGTATCATCAGTTTCATGAGCATGGCTGTGGGAGAGAAGGAGGAGGCAGAACTTTTAGGTGCGGGCAACTGAGTATTTACACTGATAATGACAGTTTGCAAGGCTTAAGACTTGTTTGGAGTAAGTGCACTGCAAACAGAGTTCGTGAAATTATTGCTCTAAGAGGGAAGGGCCTCAGAAATTATAGTCAAGGCAAAAATTGAAGTTGTTTTGACTTTGCCTTAGTAACAGCTGTCTGTGGTAGTTATTTTATATCTGTAAAGAGGAATTTAGCTGGCATTCATCAACGCAAATCTGTATACCCTTTCTGTTTTCATTGGACTTGACCCAGTGTTTATGCTAAGCTCTTGCTATTTTTCTACCACCAAGCCAAAACTTTCCTTAGAGTGTGTAACCTGTACTCTATCCAGGGGGACTAAGGTCAAGGTGTGGATTTTCTTAGCTGGATTGTGAAAGAAGCAGAAGAGAAATACTCCCTGAAAACACCTAAGTACTTTCTTCTCTGGTGAGTGGATCATTTTGTCATTTGTGAGGATTTTGCCCACAAATATTTCACAGTTTGTATTGTGAAGGGAGCTTGTGTTTCATGGAAAGAAAGGATGACTACTGTCCTGGTGCAGGGCTTGGGCTCCATCCACAACCTGATTGGCTATGGTGTTCCTTGGATCTTGAAATGACCTAGTGCTTGCAGCATCTTAAGCAGTGATAGGTTGAGGTCAGATGAATATTGACTTTCCGATTATTTTTAGAAGTTTATTTCACTTACTATTACTGTTCTAATTAGGATTCTGTTCTTATTTTCTAAGTACATATTCTGCTTCTGAAGGTCTGTGGATTATTTTGGTTAAAGAATTTGAAAGTTCAAAGAAATAAAATGGAAAAAGAATAGTAATCATAGAAATTATGAGCACTAGTACTCTTTACAGAGAGCTTAAGGCATTTTATATTCGACTTAATCTTCCTGATGTTCTTGTAAAGCAAGTAGTAAGCTTGAATCCACGTATTTATTTAAATAGCTTCTGTCGGTGCAGTACCCGACAGTTTGCCAAGCAGTGTCATTCCACTGGCCTTCTTGAACAGATGACACAGAGGCTTAAGGGCTTAAGAGACTAGTCCAGTGTCACAGTACTGGAGGGTCACCATGCAGGCGGGGAGACCAGGCTTCACATAGGCCTGCGAAAGGCAAGAGGTCGCATAGCCAGAGTTCCTGGCAGAAAAGGAGATCAGTTTTTTGACTTCCTTTTCAGGGCTTTCTTCACTGACCACTGTGTTTCCAGAGTGCTTGTTTCAGTGATGTTCTTGACTATGCAGCATGAGGAGCAAGGGGGTACTAGTGGCAGTTTAGATGTTACAGTGTCATCTCTAGTTAGAGATCTGATCTATGTGTGTGTCTGAGTACAGAGCCTTCCTCTTTTCCTCTACCCTGCCAATATCTGGAGCTTGCCCAAAGGGAAACTAGGAAACAAATTAAAATATGAAGCCTAGATGCCTTTAGCAAAATGCTTAATAAAACTGGCCGTTCCTCCATTCCTAAAGTATGCCATACAAATACACTATACTGTAAACTTGTTTTTTGCCAGTCTCTCCTTCCCGATCGAATATAAGCTCCACGGAAACAGGGGTGTTTATTGTTCTCTGTAGTTTTCCCCAGTGCCGAAAATAGTGCCTTTCACACAGTAGGTGCTCATGAAATAATTGGTGAATGAGGAAGTGCTTGCATTCAGATCAAGCTAGCCAAGAATATGTGCAATTTAATATTCTTAAGGGCATGTATAGGTTGCAGGATAACAAAATGCAGAACTTCCAAGCCTAGATAGGTCTGTGGTTCCTACTTGCTAAGTTTGTGGAAAAATGATAGAAAGGGGAAGTAAAAGCAACTGAGCATGCTGTGCCTTTCAGGCGCATGTTAGGCTCGTTGAAGTAGAATATATTTATTTTAGCATGTGGATTCCGCCTTTTTAAAGATGCAAACATGAATCCTTTCTAACTGAATTTAAAATTCACTTTGAACACTCTGTCACTAGTCAAAGTGTATACAAAAAAATTCTTGTACTGTTAATAGGTTAGTATGTATGTGGTTTGAGTGAGTGTGGGGAGATACTGATCTTAACTACCCTATAGTGAGTTTAGCTAATTTCCCTCCAAATCAGTAAAAATGCAAGCTTCTAGTTCTTCATAAGGGACAAGGAACTTGAAGTTATCTTAGGGTTTTTTCTGTTTTTGTTGTTATTGTTTATTTTTTAGTAGAGATGTGATAGTGTTGTTGAAAGAATAATAATAACAGACATTACAATAAGTGATTTTGGAGAGCTTATTATACCAGTAATGTTTTACTTATTCTACAACAACCTTATAAGACAATAGTATTATTATTTTCATTTTATATATATATGAGAAGGCTGAGACATAGAGAAATTAAATAACTTCTTGCAGTCAGCCAGCCAGCAAAATTGGTCCTGGGTTTGAGTCAAGTTCAGATCACTGTGTAATAGACTTTTTCCACCATAGTCCAGGTGCTATGTTTGGAATACTGTACTATCAGCATACTCTGCTACCTCTCCCAAAATACTTGATTGAATCTGGACATTCAGATTCTAGTTCTGACCTTGGCAATAACTGGCTATGTGATAATTGCTGAGTATCTTCACTTCTCATGACTGCTTTTCTCAGCTTAAAATTAGAGCACAAGTGAATACCAATATCTCTTTCAGCTCCTTCAGTTTAAGATGACTGTTTGGTTTTAGTTTGTTCTTTTTTATAACTCATTGAACAGGATTGAGACTTCCTATCACTTCTTTTTAGTTTCAGAAAGTCCCCTTTAACACCTATTTTCAGAGGGTTTTTTTTAGTCCAAAAATTAAGCTAATGAAGCTAGGAATAGAAATGGATATATGTATGTACATACGTAGTAGTTTATATTTCACCAGGTGCTTTCTCATTATTTTATTTAAGCCCTGATAATGTTGCTGAAGCATTACCCTCATCCTCTGGATGAATAAAACTAAGATATTAAATGACAAAGTCTCACAGTTAATTAGTAGATGGTACAGAATTTACTGATTCTCTCAGGACCACCATTCAGGCTAAAGTAATGTTGATGCAGAACTAGAATAGTTATTGTGAAATGTAATAAAAAGGTACATGTGTATGTATGTGTGCATATATATAATATAATGCCAGACAATACACTAAGTGCTTCAGATGTATTACTTTGTTGAATTCATAACCCTTTGAGGAAGGGATCTGGTTGATCTCATTATGTATGAGGAAACTAAGGTAAAGAGAAGCTAAGAAATTTGCCCAGTTGCAGAGTGGGGATTCACTCCTAGGCTGTCTGGGTTCAGAGCCTACGTTCTGAACCATTGGTAATAATCTACCACCTAAGTGACCATTTTAATATGGTAAGCCCGTTTCATTTTTATTTTTAAAATATATGTAGTGATGTACAGGCCGCTGTGTTCTGTACATAGCGAGCTTAAATGTTATAATAGTAGGTCTCCTTTTAGGTATATATTTGTATCAGAAAAATACTTTTCGAATTATTAGATTAGCAAGTTCTTTGCTGCTTGTCCTTTTTGAGACCTGTGGTATGGAAGGGAGTAGTCTTCTCATTAACTAAAGCTTTTTCCAACTAGCTGTCCCGCCCCTGCACTCTGCATGGGCAGTCTTGTTCTGGCTCTGCTTCACCAGCCATACAAGTGGAAGGAACACTTTATTGATAAGTGGAGGTAGCTTTGGTCTTCAGATTCAGTTTTTAATTAGTAAAACAATTCCTTTTTTTTTTTTTTTTTTTTGCCTCGAGACTTTTTACTGCTGTAACTGTTGATTAGAAGTATGATTTGGGGGGAGTTTTTCAGTCAGGGGTGCAGAGCCATGCACATGGCCATGAATTAGTCAGAGAAAAATAGCGTGTGTGTGTGTGTATACACACACACACACACACACACATACATACATATACATATATATATATTTGTGTGTGTTTGTGAGAGACAATGAGAGAGAGAGAGAGAGAGAGAGAGAGAGAGAGATTGAGAGAGAGAAAGAAAGAACAAGTACACAGCTGGCTCATGGCTTGATGACCACAAGCCTGTAGATATTTTTGTACTTCTGATCATGAAATTTTTAAAAAAGTCACAGTACCTTTTATAACCATATGGGAATATCCAGAGGACTGGAAAACCATTGAGTACCTACCCGGGGTGAGAATGGGATTAGGGGTCATTGGCTGGATTTTAAAGGATCCACATAGTCCTTCAACTTATATGCAAAATCGACTGCCTTTATTGGTGGGAGAAAAGTCGATAACACTCACTGATCCAGTGAGGAAACTGGGACCTAAACAAAAGAGTTTGAGAATTATTTTTTAGAGCAGCGGTCTCAAATCAGGACAGTTACTTTCTCCCAAAAATCTTTGGAAGTGTGCAGATAATTTCTGATCATCATGACTTAGAGGTGTTACTGGTATCTAATGCATAGAAGCCAAGAATCAGCCTTGTCTGGCTTCTAGTTAATTATGTCATTTCTAGAGAACCTATAAAACTATAGTTGTTTTTTGAGGTTTTCTCTTTCTCATGATGATGAGCGGAGTGGAGTTGGTGGTAGTAGGTTCTTATTACAGGTTAAGAATGAGATTACACTATCTTCTGTAACCCTCTTTTCCCTAAAGAAGGGAGAGTGATAGACTTTTGTATTGCAACTGTTGAACTAGCAGAAATGTCTTGCTTTAATTGACACCCAGTTATCCTGGCTACGCATTGAAAGCCTCAGAATTAGTCTTAGTTCTTTTATAGGAAACAACTTTTCAGAAGTGTTGTTCTTTATAGGCCTTCCTTTGTCTGTGATGAACACTTTCGGGTACCTGAGCCAGTCTCCTGCACACCCAGGTGGTTAGACCCAAAATGTATGTGAGAGACTGGGCCACCCGAGAATTCAAAATGACACCTTGGTCTGATTTGCCCCAATGGAGAAATCAGGGCAGATCTTGCTGCAAAATAGACCTTCTGCTCTTTCACTTAACTTCATGGTTAGCTCAGAGTGCATTGTGCTTGTCTTTGTCCAGTCTTGATCACATTGTAATAAGTAAACAAAATGGAACCTCGAGTTTTCTAAGTAACCTATGAGTCCAGAACATGGGTTCATTTTGTTTTTGAATGTGTAGGCAGTCATTAGAGAACCTGTTTTACTTGCTTGAACATTTTTTTGGCTACGTTGGGAAAAACAAAATGCTTCTTTGCGTTTCTTAATGGAGAAATTGTGTACTGCAAAATTCCAGTGAGCCCTTCTTAGAACTTTCACCTTTATGTAAGTTCCAGAAATGTGGAGATGACAGCGCTACTTCCTTGTTAGCCTTTTTCTTACATTTACGAGGTTTCAGATTTAGGAGAGGCCGAGTCAGGCATAGTAGATTTATGTACCAAAACCATGCTTTTTAATATGGCAGCTCATTTCCAGATGCTTGATATGGCTGGCCTAGGAAGAAGGCCCAAGGCCCATAGTTAGAACATATTTTAATCAGATCTAAGTAGAGCTCATAGGATTTCCTTATACTCTAAGCAAGAACTCTCAGGATATTTTGCATCAGTGTGGATGCATAGAGATAAAGATCTGTTGAGATCTTTGTTGGATTTGGATTGTGAGGTGGAAGGTATTCATGTCAGCTTCCTAGGTTAGATTTATAAATCCTACTTTTTCTTTAATACTCACTTTTACAGTTTATAGGCATGTATTTGCCACCTTTTGTTTGTTTGAGGTTCACCCCCCAAATTAACTTTCTAAATGGAAATATTTAGCTTCTCAAACAGAAATATCTAGAATTGGACCTACAAAGGTTAAGAAGATTATAACCTAAAAACTTAAACCTGAAAAAGAACTAAATCATTCTTTTTCTAAAGAAGAGTTTGTATTCTTTAGTGGGAGAGTTACTTGGTAAAGAGAGGGTAGCTCTGGGCACCTCAGATGGAAGGCAAATGCTATGTTGGCTTTTTAATCATTCATTCAACAAATGCTAATTAACCTCATATTATGCACAAGGTGCTTTGAGAACTAGAGAGTTATGAAGGGTATAATACTTGCTTCCATGGAGATTCTAGTCTTTTTATGGCATTTGGACTAGTGTGAACAGTACAAGGCACAGATGTGGTGATGGCACTGTTGTGACGTAAGAATAAGAAGAGGAAGTCTTTCTGGTAGGAGCAATTAAGGATGCTGTTACTGAGGATATAGAGACATTTTAGTGGGACCTCGGAAGAGGGAGTCACTTAGGCAGGAAGAAAGGAAGCGGGAGGATTCCAAGTAGAAGCCACAGAGGTAGGAAAATGCTGTGCATATTCAGGCTCTGGTTAGCATTTCCACCTTGGTTTCCTGATAGAGGAGAGAATGGTTAAGGAGGTAGGTTTGGGATACATTATAATAGGTCTTGAATGCAAATTCTAGTATGTGGGTTTTTGAAGGAAAGCAAAGGGAAGATTAAGCAGACAGTAGGGAAGGGACTATGCCTATTTGCTTAATTCTCAGCAGCTAATATGGAGCCTGATAGCAAATGTTCAGTAAATATTGGTTAAAGTGATTTGAGTGAAGAGGAACATGACTGGATAAGGACAGGGTTGAGGAGGTGACGTGCGGGCTGGAAAGGAATCAAAGTGACCCAGCAGCTCATTGGATGAGGGGTGTGGAAATGCATAGTAGAAAACCCTAATACAGTGACCTCTGCACACCACAGAATCATAGTCCTATTAGTAGAAAAAGAGACTTTGGAGGGGGAAACTTGGTCTTAATTATGCGTAGGGGGTGAGGTGCCTAGAGAGAAGAGAAAAGAGAGTGATAGGAGGAAGAGGAGGGAAAGAAAGTGAGTTTGTTGCTTTTCTACTGTCATTCTTCATATCAGCACCTTCCTTCATCTCATGCCAAATCTGCACTCCTCCCCAGAACCACTAGGATCCTTTTTCAGCAAGACCTGTATTTGTGCCTTTTTTCTGTACACGGGCCATAGTGGACTTTGCCAAGCAGCCCTTTGTGGGCAGTGGTTTTAGGAACTTAGGATTTTAAGGAGGGTATTCGATCTTTGTGTCAGTGTATGAGAGAGGATTTCTCTTCATCATTTTGCTTGATTACTGCCATTACCTTTATATAGATATAATAGTGGGAGTTTGCAAATTATGATTTTTTTTACTTTTTTCTTTTAAAGATTTTTTTAACATTAAAAATAGGCACAGAATCCTCTAAATTATTCATCAGCTATGGAAACTCTTTGCTCAATTCTTTTCTGTTTCTTTTTAATTTTTATATCATTTGGCCAAGAATTATAGATAGGTCAATGATTTCTTGTCCTTTCTGTGTTAAGAAATTTCATGTAAACATGAGGCTGAGTCCATAATTGTCTTGAGAAACTGCTGTATTTCAAAAGAAGTAGTTATTCTCAGTGTTCATTATATATGAGCTAACTACTGAAATTACAATGGATGCTTTCAGTCAATGTGAATTATATGTGTGGTTAATTTTCTTCCTTTTTTTCTAATATGAGGCATATCCTGTATTTTAAACTTTCTTCTTGCTAACCAATATCACCATTAAAAAAAAAACAAACTTTGCCCCTTTTAGACACTTGTCTTAAGCTGCTGTAGTTGAGTGAGAACAGCAATGATAGTAGGGAAAGTTAAGTAAACATGAAATTAAAAAGGCCATAGAGTACATTTTGGTAAACCAAAATATTGCTTGGTGGCATGAAGCCACAGATCCATTCCAAAAAAAAAAAAAATGCGGAAATGTGGTTTTGCTGTCTGTCATGCAGTCTGTTTCAACTGTTAGAAACATACGTTGTTCTATGGGTATTTTTTTCAAGTCTAACCGCAGCTTTTAATTTCCTTCACTCCACCCACAGCTCCCACCACACACCCATGTACCTACTGCTAATTTATGGGCAGTTTAAATGTAATGACATAATCATCAACCACCAAAGGGTCAGCAGTTGGGACAAAAGTTTCTTGTCTTAGGTGTGCTAAGTATCAGTTCTCTGCTTTTGGAAACTCTTAGAATCAAAACACAGTGATAGTCCTTGTTTTTGGATTTTTCAATCTAAGTTAAATTGAGGTCTTTAAAAAGTAGTTTTGAAGTGCTTTTATTTTTGCTCGAAAAAGTTGCATATGAACATTAAAGAAATTTTAGAAAGAAAAAGAATCACTTAGGGTCCTCCTACCACTCTGACCTAACTGCCGACCTAGGCAGGAGCCAAACAAAGGCTGAAGTTTCAAGGTCTGTCTGTCTGTCTCTCCTTCACTCCCCACCTCCCTTCTTTCCCCCCTACCCCCCAGTTGTGCTGTAACTGAGGGAGAATTATGCCCTCCATCCCATGTTGAAAAAAAGATCAGGGTTAAAAGGGTAGTACATAAAATAACATGAATGTTTTTATTTCTCTTAAAAGTATAAAAGTACAACACAGTATACAGGAAAATGAAACCTTAGATCTTTTAATTTTGATTTATTGGTAATAGCTTCTTTAACCTTTTTTTTGGTGGGTATTTTCTAGGATCTGTTCTTAATTCAACCAGTAACTTTCTGTGGTCTTGGTAAATTATTTAACTTTTCTGAGTCTCAGTTCCTCATCCATATTCATAAAAGAAGGTATAGGACCAGATCAGAATGCTGGTTTCTGGGTCCCCTAACCTGGGACCTAGGCATCAGTATTTTTCAGTAAGCTCCAGAGGTAATTCTAATGTGCAGCAGGATTGAGAGCTAGTGAACAAGAGCAGTGTTTCTCAAACTTTTAATGTGCATGGAAGCCACTGGGGATTATGTTAAAATCTGATTCTGTTTCTGCAGGTCTGGAGTAGTGCCTGATAGTCTCTATTTCTAATGATCAGGTGATTCCGATGCTGCTGTCCACTGACCACATTTTGAGTAGCAAGCAGCCAAAGAATCTCCAAACTTTCTTCTATTTCTATGTTATTTCTTATTTCTATGATGTAGTTTATGTAGTGTATGGGAATCCATGTGCTGCTTGAATGAGACCCCCGATTTAGGATGTCAAGATTGATACATAGTGTACATAATCTCTCATTGCATCTCAGAACAATTCAGCAAATTCTAGTAATTTTAATGGTGCCTTGCTTTAGGTAGCCTGACTGAGCACCAACTGGTGACTGATGGGTTGGTACATTGCTACAAAGAAGAGGGGTACTTTTTATTTCTCCCTCCTCTGCTCACTGAGACTTCACTCTCATAGGTATTTACCCTTCCAAATTCTGTCTCTTTTCAGCCTTCAGTGGCTCTCCTGCCCATATTGACTTCTAATTCCTGAATAATGTTTTTGCTAAATGGGCAGAAAGAATCATGAAGTAGTACATTTTATTTTAATTTGGTTTCTCATTTGAGAACGTTCTCCGTAGGAAATTTATTAAATGTAAGTTAGAGTGAACAAAACTCCAATTTTGAATTGTATATTGTGTGGGAGAAACACAAACATTTTTAAGCTGTAATGTTTTTCATGCTGTTCTTTAACCTTGCTACTTTAGAAGTATGAAAATACTGTTTATAACTGTATTTTTTGTAGTTGTTGTAGTTCAGCAACAGACTAGCAGGCAGCATGATTGAGCAGGAAGACCCCTAACTGGGGTGTCTACAGAACTGATTTCTAGGCCTTCACGTACCTTTCCATAGTTAAGTTTAATTGCGAATACTTAGTTTCTCTGTGTAAACCAGGCAGAGAGGATCCTGGAATGCACTATCTAATAGGGCTGTGTTGGATAATTCCGTTGCCCTGAAGGATTATACCTATCACCTCTTATAAAGTCTCAGAGAGTAAGAATACTGTTTGTGATTTAGATGTGTTGCTTTAGGGCAGTGCTACTCAGTGTGGTCTGTGGACTGCTGCAGGTCTGTCAACTGATTTTTAAAGGTGGGCAGTACAATAAGGAGTTTGTACCAGACAATAAATCAGTGTATGTCTTCTTTTGAGACAAATGTTTTTATTGCAAATAAACAAACAAACCAAAGAATTAAAAACCCCACCTACCTGGACTAAACAGCAGCTGATTGATTTAATTCTGGCAAAGTCTATTACTTTCTTGCTGATGAATTTCAATATGGGGATTGGGGATTGAGTACTTTTAGTAGCACTGTTTTAGAAAATTTAATCAAAATTTTATTAGGGTTTTATAAATTAGGAATTTGAAGTTCATAAAATAATGTAAAATGTATTTTAAAAAATAAAGCTAAGTTCAAAAGCAAGTTAGGTTGAAGTTAATCAAGTTCAAGATGGAAAGGACATGTCAAGGCAGTTGACAAAGGTTCACAAGTAGGAAGCTCTAAGAGACACTGTTGTTCGTGCTTTGGTTAATGTAAAACGTTTACATTCTTTGGAGTACTTATTTCTTAATAGCTTGCCTTAGAATTTTTTTTTTCCCATTTCACCATCTACCTAATGGAAAGCACATATTTCTATAAGTCCCACATAATTGTTATTCTAAAATCTTAAATTGCAAGAAGCTTCGAAATTAAGCCTGACTTCCCCTCTACCTCTTTCTCTCTCCCCCTAGCCTGCTATTCTTTACTCTTTACCACTCAATAAATTTACTGCGTCCAGGGCAAGTATCTGTTTACCAAGAAAAGAGGAAGCGAGATCCTTTGCCAGTAGTGAAACAAATACTGAGAATGTCTTTCTGGGTCATAGTTCAAGACAGTGGAGAAATAGCAAATTTTTTGAGGCTCAGCCTCACTTCTCTTTCCAGTAATTTGGGAGGCACTGTCCTACTATCCTCAGTCATTACTATGCCAGTGAGTCTGCCCCACCCCATCCCAGTAAGGAATGCCTTCTTAATGGAGAGATAGGAAGAGCCTTTAAGCTTGAATCAATACTTAACAACACAGCTACTCAATTTGTAGTACTAGCTAATCTCAGTTCTGTGTTAGAACAGAACTATTTACCTTAAGGGATTTCATTCATAAGTCTACCTCCATAAATATTTCTGCCAGCCAGATATAGGGCAGCTATTATTCTTCCCATTTCTTGAAGAAATGGAAACCCAAATCACTTAGGGGTTTACATATCATGGTTCAGCCGAATTAGTAATGAGAGAGTCAACCTGGGAATTGGTACTCCACAGTTGTATCATTCACAGTATCTGGTGTGTGTTTCAGAATGTTTTGTCACTTGAGTCTGGAGTCTTCCTTCACCTTTCTGTAACTGTCCCCCAGAACAAACCTTGAAATCAGCCTGGTGACTTCCCTATTTTAATGACTGGTAGCACCATATCCAGACCTTAAGCATTGGAATTATGGATTTCTTACTTCCTCTCATTGTGCAAATCTAGGGGAGTCACGATGAGCTGTTGATTCTCCCTGTGCAGCACGTCTCCTTTCCTCACCCCCACCATCACTCTTATCAGACCTTTGTTATACCTGGACTGCTGAGCTGATCTCCTGGCTGGTGGCTGTGTCTGTAGCCTTTGCCTTCCTCTGCTCCCTTATCTGGGCTTAAGGAGCTCAGAGTATATACTTCTGTATCTACTCATATTGGGTCATTCTTTAGGAAATCCAGCCAGTATTTCCAAAATGCTTTTATCTTCTTCTCTGCTCCTTTTAACCTTTACATAGGTAATTTTGTCCACTCTATTAAGTAGGTGAATCTCCCATTTTTTCTATAGCCTGGATGTCGCCTCTGAGACCATTGTATGAAACTGGGAACTCACAGGTACTTAAACTCAGCATGTCCTAAAAATGACATTCTCCCCCACAACCCCATGGTCCATACTCTCTCTCAGGAAATGCCAATAGTATCCACCCAATTTCTCAAGCCAGAAACCCAGAGGCAGGTGATAATTCTTTTTTCCTCTCACTCTTCAGCCTCACTCAGTCAATCATCTGGTCTCTTGGAATCTACTCCCAGTTAACACCTGCATTTGTGTACTTTTCTCCAGCTATCTGAACATGGTCAATTACTTAACTACTTTACTCTTCCTTGGCTTTATCTGTAAAATGATGAGAAAGGTAATCCTCTTAAAATTATTCCGAGTTTGAAAGTGTCTAGCACAGAAGAAGCTTTCCATGAATTTGAGGATGAGAGTGAGGATGATGGACAACCTTAGCCACCATATTAAGGTGATTCTCACTATGAATCATCAGTTACCTTCTAACTAGTCTAACTAGGTAGAGATCATCCCAGTATACTAGGCTGTTCTGAATCTGCTTCTTCAGCCTCAACTTGTGCTGTCACTGTTCCTTTTCACTTGTCTCATTTGTCCAATATGAATAGCTCACACTTATGCAGTATCCTGATCCTGTTCGGAATGTCTTCGCCCTTTTCCTTGCCCTTCTTTGTCTCGTAGACTCACTTCACCCTTAATTACTCAAGGAAACAAGAGTCCTCTATTAGGCATTTAAAAATACCCTACATTTAGTTTTTTTGTCTTTCGTTTTTCAGTGTTGTCTCATTGGCTAGATTTGGGGCTCTATAAATTCTGTCTTGTTTCCCTACTCTTTTCTCAGACTGTAATACAGTGCCTGACAGTATAGTAGACAGTTATTGAAAACTGTGGCTCACATGTTGCTCTTTCCCCAAAACCACGGAAATGACTTTAGCCAGAAGGAGTTTCTGCCACCTTCACTCTTGCATTTCTAGGGCTCCTCTGTGTACCACCTAGGTACCACGTGGTTTCTGTTACTGTGCTTATTTCCATTTACTCTTTTACCGTACTAGATTATAAACAACACTTCAGGGGCCCAGATCAATTAGGTATTCACTGCTGTTTCTACCATAGCTGCCAGCTTAGGGTAGTAGTGAATGAATGAGCTTATATCTGAAAGTGTCTTGTTGAATTTCCTAAGTCTGTGGTGCTATGGGAATTCTTGTTGTTTTTATTCTGAAATTATCTTTCATTCTCCATCTTTCCTCTTGTGGTATGTTTTGTGGTTATAAATCTCTTCCGTCCTTCCACAGCCACTCAAATATAATCAGTGCCAAGAAAGGGGGGTGGAGGGCAGAAATTCACTGGAGTGTCTTAACCTCTTGTCTGGTATTTATCATAGCTTTCTTGGAAATTGTCCTTGATAGGTCCTTGCCGCCTTCCAAATAAAGTTCAAGCTCTTTAGCATGGCATTCAAGACCTTCCATAGTCAGACCTCAGCAAACCCTTTCTGCCCTTATTTTTCACCGTTTTTTATTGCATGCATCCTGTGCTCTAGCCTAATGGTTTGCAATCCTGCCTATATATTAGAATCGCTTGGGGGATCTCTTAAATAAAATACAGGGTTCTACCCTCTAAGAGTTTGAGTTCATTGGTCTGGGCTAATGCCTGGGCATTGGTGTTTGTGGAAGATCCACTAATAATGCTAGTGTAAAGCCAGGGCTGGAAGCCATTGACTAGCCCAATGTTTTCCATAAAATATAATCTCTAAGAGTTTGAGAAGAAAGGGTAAGAAAGAAACCTATTTAAGTTCCCTGAGGTCATTTGGTCAGGAAGCTCTTTATGTATACAATACCTGTTAATAACATGTACATTTACATGTCTTTGGGCCATGCTGCTTTCAGCCACATCTCAGCTTTTAAGTCACTTTTCTATGAAGTCCTTCCTCGATTTTGTCTAAACCATACTCACCTGCTGCCCCAGCCTTCTCTCTTAGATCCTTCATTTTATCTCCTTAGCATTTTTCAGTATCTGAAATTCCTCTTTATGTACTTAACATATTTGTTTCTGTCTCCCACCCCTATGTTGTGAACTCTGACAATAGGGATTTACTTGTCTTGTTCATCCCTGTATCTTCATTCAGCACCTAAAATAGGCCTGATAAATAGTAAGTACTTAATAAATATTTGTTGAATAGACATGGTTTTGGTTTTTTAAAATGTCAATGTTTTTTAAATATTTTAAGCTGCCTGCACAATATAAGTAAAAGCTTGAAATACATTTTAAAAGTAACTAGGAATACAGGAGCAAAAATAGATGACAATTGTTTCCTATACCTTTAATTTTCTTAACCTGCCTAATAAAGTATTAAGAAGAAAGCTAGCAGAAGTAGATGTGAGCCTGATTGTAGAGAAAATGCTACTTCTCTGATTATAGAGAGCTTTCAGTCATATGGAACATCTTTCTTTTTTAATTTCTTAACCAGCCTGTCGTAGGCGGCTTCTCCCAATGTACAGGGATTACAACTATGTGAGTCATTAAAAGGGTTTGGGTGAGGAATCAGTGAGCATTAGTGGGTATTTGTGGGATATGCTGCATCAACGACCAAAAAAAAAAAAAAAAAAAAAAAAAACCTTCCATAAAAACAAGCAAGGAATTAGTAGATTCTAAGTAAAAACTCTAATTACTAGAACCCTCCTGTAGGAGTATTCCAACAGATTTGTCAGGGATGGTGAGGAGGCCTTTTATGTATCCTAATCCAGTCATAGGATGTGGAACTGCAGCAATTCCTGGACCTTGTACGGAAGGGATTTGAATGACATGTTCTTTCTCTCCAAAGCCTCATGCTACAGTTGTTTCTGTGGTTCCACAAGCCTGGCCCTTGCTGTCCAGGCATTGAGCAGTATTGATATGTCTGAACTGGGCCTGCTTGTGTGGTCATGTGTATAATTCCTGTGACTTGCTATACCTCAGATTATCAGGAACTTGCTCTTTCACAGAGATGCCGGTGCATGGCTAGGGCCTTTCCTTGGGCTGTTGGACTTCTCCCACTGATTCACTCTGGAGATACCATTGTGGAGATTTATCATGAAAGCATACAAGTACCGTTCCAGTGTGCTGTCTTAATAGTTATCCCAGTTCTGGTGGTTCAGGAGATCCCTATCTGGTGTGAGTAATCTCAGGAAAAAGGTTGAATGGCATCTCCTTTATTGTATTTCTAAAATAATCTTTTAAAACATGTCTTACAAAAGTTTCACAATAGTAGCTTTAATTTACTTACCGGTCAGGAATTGTCCAGAGTGAATTCGCATTTCTTTTGGAGAATCAATGTGATTACTTACTATTTTTTTTTAAAATAGCTTGACATCCTAAATGACAGAGAAGATGTCTGTTGGGAAGGTAAACACACCAAATCAGGGTATAAGCAGGTCTTGCTCTAAGTATTCACAAACAATTTCAGCATGCTTGCAAAAGATTTTAGGAGATTCCAAACTACCTAAACCTGAACCTGCAGTATTTTGAGTCCCCTCTACATAATGGGCACTGGGGCTACAGACAAAGATATCTTTGCTCTCATTGACCCAGCATTCTTTGGAACCTTGCAACTCAGGGTATATGGCCTGTTGGACCCACAGCATTAGTATCACCTTGTAATTTATTAGAAGTGTAGACTCTCAGACCAGACTCCAGGCCGGATTTTAACAAGACTTCCACTTGATTATGTGCACATTAAAGTTTGAGAAGTACTAGTCTAGTTCATGAAAACAAAAAAACATGTCAGCTTATTTCAGATGATTATAAATACTGTGAAGAAAAAAGTATCGTGGGTCATAGGGACTGGATGAAGGAGTCATAGAGGATGGTGAATGAAGGTATCTGAGGAGGTGTCCTGTGGGCTGAGACTGAAATGATGAGTAGGGAATAGCTGAGGAAAGACCTGGGGA
Organism: Rousettus aegyptiacus; assembly: GCF_014176215.1. Classification (NCBI taxonomy): domain Eukaryota; kingdom Metazoa; phylum Chordata; class Mammalia; order Chiroptera; family Pteropodidae; genus Rousettus; species Rousettus aegyptiacus. The sequence goes on along the minus strand of NW_023416306.1, from coordinate 37,753,544 downwards.
AGGCAGTTCCAGGTGGGAGGACTCTCCATCTTTGCCATGATTTGTTCACTCCAGCCTTTTTTGATGCAAGGGTCAGACCTTTGCTTCTTCCCAGGGCCTATGTATTCACTTGTCTGCTGTGTCTGGACCTGGTTGGTAATAGAAATGCTTGGACAAGCAGTAAGAGTACAAACAGAAGAGCAAAATTTTGGTTTTAATGAGAGCTGGCTCTTTATCAAAGCAAGAACACAATCTAAGAGGACAGAAGAGTATCTTGGCAGTGATGGCTTCAAAGAGCTGAAATTTGATATAATTGGGAGGAAGAAGGCCAATAGAGGCTGTGCTAGAATTGAAAGGACAAGAGGAAAGGAAATGTTGAGAAATGTGGATATAGATGAAGCTTTGATGAAAAATGACAGAGAGAGAGAGAGAGAGAGAGAGAGAGAGAGAGAGAGAGAGAGAGAACGAGAACGAGAACGAACCAGGAAGTCTTTAGCCTAAATAAGAGAAAAGACAGAAATATAGCATAGCTTTCAGTATATGGTGTCGTTGCTTTCCTGGTATCCTTGATGAGAACTTGGTAAGAAGTTAGTGTTTCTCTTTTTCTTTTTTGGTTTTAATCTAATATCCAAAGTTCCTTTGTCTTTAGGTATTTCTCACATACATTTTAATCATGTAAATCAGTGGTCACTAACCTTTTTGGCACCAAGGACCAGTTCTCCTATGAGAACCTAATGCCTGATGATCTGAAGTGGAGCTGAGGCAGTGATGACTGGCTCTGGGAAGTGGCTGCAAATACAGCTAAAACCTTGCTGCCGCCACTCACTGCTAGGTGTGCAGCCCAGTTCCTAACAGGCCATGGACTGGACTGGTACCAGTCTGTGGTCAGGGGTTTGAGGACTCCTAATGTAGATTATGTTGGGAAAAATCCAGGTGAATTGATCTTCACCCACTAGGAATATTTGCACAAGGAATATTTGTACCTTTCATTCACTCTGGAGAAGTATCAGAAGCTTAACTATGAATTAGCATTCAAAGGCACTTGTATATTTATGTCAGTAGGAAAGAGTAGAGGGGAAAAAAGAGAGAGGTTCAGAGGCAAAAAGGGAGAGAAAGATGAGAAGAGAAGAGAAATCACTAAGTAGCTGCCAGGGTTAGCCTAGGAGTGCTAGGAAATAAGCACTTGTAAAACTCGGGTGTCTTAGTACTCAGAGTAATTAGTGTTTCTGACCAGTCCTACCTTGTTCTGTGAAGGTCGAAGTTAAGCTCCATGGAGAAGATCATTGTCTTTCCCTACTCATGACATCCCACTTTCCCTCCCGTTTTTTTAACATTTTCCCTACTTGTCCCCTCCCCCCAGCAGAGTATAACCGTGATTACTTTGGTTACATTGTTTTTTAGATTTGAGAACTGAAATGATTTGACCTTGTAGGAGTAACTGGACATCAGGAACAATGATCATCATTCTCACCCTTGTTAATATATCACTCTTACTATTTGGAGCACATTTTAAAAACAATTATCAGAGACCAGAAGATATAGGTATGATAATAGGCAAATATCTGGGATTTCCCTTAAAAACCTTAAGTTCAAAAGCACTTTTTTCTAACCATTGTGAAAATGTTTCAGTAAAATACCACATCATCTTTGGGGACAGATTGGAATAGTTGCATGAAATGAAGGTGTACTAAGACACTCTGGGAAAGTACCTAGTCATATGTGCTCCTTCTGTAGTACCTGTATATTTTGTTAGGACAAACAAATGGAGCACTTCAGTGTATACAGTTAGCTGAACTGCACACCGGGTACTTTAGCACACTTAGCATGCAGGAAGGGAGCATAAACATGAGCTCTAAACACAAAGCAGATGGACATTGCTTGATATATTAACATCAGAATCATGCTTTAGTTAAATTCCTGGCTCACAGGGGGGATAATAAATGGTTGAACATTGACACTTTCATGTCATCTAGGTATGGTCTCAAGGTAATAGTAGTTGAGTTCTCTGTAGACAGTACCTCTTTCTTGTTAGACTAAGTGGGATAATAAGAGCTTGTAAAAAGATACTTTGCACACACACAAAAAGTCTTGGTAGTTTGAATCAGTTCTTTAGGGAACTAATAGAGGTCCTGTTAACATGATTCTATATGTGGTTATCACTTCATTTTTATTGCTTTATTAAGCAATATAAAATATTTTGTGCAAAATAATCAAGTGAACGAAAGTAAAATTTAGACACCTAGTTTACCAACATGCTAGCAGTGCTAACAATACTTTTGATCTAAAACTCTAAGCCTTATTCCAGTTGGGCTTTTTGTCGTTTTTTTTTTTTTTTTTTAACACATAAAATTAGTTTTATTTATTACATGTTTTTTTCTCTTGTAATGTTTAATTTTAATGACAAGATAAAAACTGACTTGTCAGTTTAGAGGAACAGTACTTCTTGAATATTTTTCCTTATGTTTAGTCTGGATTTTTATTAAGTTAGTAAGAGTTTAGTCCCTTGACTTTTTAAACTAGGTGCAGGCAGTATCAGTACCAGAAGTTGTACTGTTTCTCAGAAAATCTGGAACAGATTGATGAACAAATCAAGATAATTTGTTTTCTGATCTAAATAAAATTACAATCTTGGTTCCATAGTGGTAAAAGGAGTGTGAAGGAGAGGGTTGCAAGATTTACTTGTACTTCAAAAAGGATTTCAGACAGAATAAGAAGGAATTTTTCTTCACTTTTAACAAAGCCTTTATATATAATGGGTGTTATGTTCTTGATAAACACATAATAAAATAGATTCATCTTTGAGGAAAGTTGTTGGCAAAGAAACTTCTGTAAAAAAATTGTGAAAAATTATTCAAGAATGTTTTTCTGAAACTATAATTTTTATTTTTTTCTTGATTGGCTGCTGAAATGGTTTTCTAATAATGTTTTATTCTGTTTTATTTCTATAATACTATGTAATAATGTTCCTGTTTTAACGAGAGGTTAAAAATTGCAAGAAACATTTTTTAAAACCAACCATTGTTTTTGATACATCTCTTTGGTTACCAAAATACATTCATCTGTACTTTCAAGTTTATTATGTGGTTAAAGTAAAATTTGTTTAATTTTTAAAGGAAATCATAAAGGCAGAAATAATCTAAATAAAAATTCGAATTTATTATATTAGGACTATTATATGAGGGCATGTAATTCAGTTCAAGTGTAGCTTTAACTAGTTTTTTGTTTTACTTAAATGACTAATGTAATGTAAAGAAAAAATATTTTTGATATCGTGTGCTCTAGTATTTGTTACTTTTTTAATTAAGTGATTGAATTGTGGTATTCTTAAATGCATAGCATTGCTTTCCTGTGATGCAAGGTAGTTAATAAATTTTCCAATAGCTCTCGAGTTGGAGTATGAAGAAAAAAAGGGATAAAGTTTCTTCTCTCTGTTTTTCTGTTTCATTACTAACCAGTCATTCTACTAGTCCATTGGCCATCACTACTTTGGAGTTAGCTTGTCAGCATTCATGTGCCAGATGACATTTCATAGAATGCATTTTTTTAAAGCTAATATTTTGCTCGAAGGAAAGGAGGAGGAAATAGAATGGTAGTGAGTTGAGAGTGGGAAAATATGTGTGTAACTTATTTTTTTAATGAATCTTTTGATGGATAGAGGAAGATGTAATCTATGCCAAAAATTATTAATATATTTGACAAACTATGGCTGCAAAAGCAATCTTACTGTTATGTCGACATGAACAATTGTTCTTTTGTTGGGGCTGTTAATGCTATATCGTAGGCATCTGAAGATAATAGTTAGCAGTGTCCATAAACCATTGAATACTATAATAACATCCAGTAACCCTAACAGCTATATTTCAGAATCTCTGTTTAAAAGGGCTATATCTGTGAATGTACTTGCTCAGGGATGCATGAGCCACATCACCTATAAATTTGATTGGAAGCTACAGTGCTGGCATAGGCTGATGGATAGCAGATTAGAGCCCTGATTAACCATGTGATTCGAAGACTGAGAATATATTGTCTAAGCATGATTCATCAGACGCAATCAGAATTTCAAGTGGTCAGATGAAATTCAAATGTGTATTGTGGCTTTTTGTCCCCTGGTGCTTTTCCTCCTAGGTTGCCTTTTTCTTTCCCTCTCTTTCCCCAAAGCTGAAAAATACTTCTTTGATGAATCTGCTCCTTACCCTAAAGCTGTCTGTCTGTTATTCATCAGAAAGCAGGTCGCAGTTCAGTGAGCAGAAGAAAAGATTTTAATAGAAGCTGTGCCAAGGGCTGTAATGCATCATTTTAGGGCCCTAATTACATTACAATGACAAATATCAATGGTGACAACAGCAATAACCTACATCCTTTAATGGCTGTGCTGGAAAAGGAGTTTGGGCCCCACGCCATTAGATTAGACTCAGTTTCAAAACATAGGCCATTAGAACTGTGTGTCCACAGTATTATTGGCTGATCACTGAAGCCCAGTGGAAAGGCCTGTAAATAAATGATGCCTCCCTAAAGCTGAGTCCTGTGGGACAAAAGAAGCAAAATTAGATGACCATGGAAGCAGCAGTGTTTCCGAGGCAACTTTAGCTTTCAAAGTGAGGAATGACCTGCTTAATTTTATGAAATCACACACACACACATCCCACCCCCCTACCCCCCTGCTGCCAATTAGCCTGACCATGAAAATCCATTGGCATGACAACTTAAAGAAATTAAGAAGTCTTTTAAACAAAAGGAGGCTTTTAAAGAAGGCAAGGCAAAAGTTTGGAAGGTTTCTGCCCCTCACCCCTTTCTGTTATCTATGTGTGTTAAATGGACATGACTAAATAAAACAACTTTTCTATATCTATTTTTGATACAGATTTTTTTAAAAAAAAATAGTTGCTCAGACTTAAAATAGCCTAGGTCCAAAATTAAAGAAGCCAAATAAATACAATACCTCTTGGTCTTTATTTTGCCAGTGGAGTAAGTTTTCTTAGAGTAGTTTTTATTGCCTAGATTATGTAGGCAAACTAAAGAACTCAGTTTTCTTATGTGCCCACACGTTTTTCAGCCCTCCTAGCAAGGGACTATTTTATTTATATAAACAACATAATGAGGAAAATATGCTTGGCAGATGGTTCTAAGCATTAGAATCATCAGTTTGGTCTGCCCCAAAGTGTCTCATTATCTTTTATTCTCTTTCCCTCCACCTCTCCCTACAAAAAGCTTAACAACCAAATGCCTTTGAGACACAGTGCTTTCAGTATGGTGAATGCTACTCTATTTTCTCAGCTCACACTGGAATTTCACCCTATAACCACTGTGGTATGTTCGTCCAGGTGGAGAGTGGTTTTTGGTGATTCCCATTGCAGCTTTTCATGGTGGTTTAAGCATTCTTAAAGGATAGCTAAATGCTCCACAGGGCCAGTGCAGTAAATTAAATCAGGTCAGCACAGTTGGGTCCTTATTCACTGCTGCCTGTTGGAGCTGAGTTTTTGTCCATCCTGTTAGGAATGCAGAACTGGAATGGAAAGCTTAGGTTTGAAACTTCATGGTGAATTTGTGTTTTCTCTTGGCTGGCAAAGTTTTTAAGGTGCTGGCATTTAAAAGCGAATAGCTACAAAGTCAGAAGGGTTGCTGATGAAATAAGGAAACCTAGATTGTACAAGTAGAGTCACTGTCATTCGATAATGACTTAGAAAGAAAATGCATTTTTGTCCTTTTATAAAATGAAGAACTGACCCTGGATGGAATTTATTTTAAGAATATCTGAAGAATAATAATTGCTTTATGTTTTCTGCCTCTCAAGACTTCTCTCCTTTTACTTACTCTATCATTAAAATGTAAGCTATTTTTTATATATTTGTATTAAAAATCCATGTGCTTACATATCACATGCCAAAGTCTATAAGGAGCCATCCGATAATACAAATTAAGGTGAATATTGATAAAGCTTTGTAGCATTTTAAATAAATCACAGTGGTGGCATTCCTTCCTCTCATTTCTTCCTTTTACTTTACTGTAACATCCTATTGTTAGGAAATTTCTATACTCAGAAAATTATTAGAGAATAATCTGTTATCTGACTTACTGGGACCTTTGTAGATCTGTAGTACAATGGTAACGGTCCCAGAGTTAATCTCCATATACATACAACTTGCTTTCTGCTAAGTATAGGAAGATTTTAGCATATTCTAAACCTCTGCATACAGAAAATCTTCGCAGGATGCACTTGGACATTTTTATGGTAGAAGAAAACATGCCATTCCTCAACAGTTTACAACTAAGGATCTGAATTAATCAACTTCTGGGGGTTAGTTGGGTGCTGTTATTTTGGGAGATTAGGGAGTTGATTGTAAAATCCCAGTGCCTGTGTTTAAAGGGAAGTCCACAGATGTAGAAATTCAACGAGTACTGATTGAGAAGTTGAGATGTAGGGAAGAGTGTATCTTTACTATCTAAATTCTATAAACTCAAGGTTTTATAAAAAAAAAAAAAAACACACATTGGAATGAACAAGGGTCCCATTGAAGGCCTTTGAAAACTGATTTCCAGTCATGAAAATTAAATTCCTTTTTATGTTGTCATGGTGCTTGAAGGTTGACTTTTTAAGATGAATTCTGGTTAATAAATTGTGCTGTTAATGTGGCACTGTTGTCACTGCCTCCTTTTAATAGGCCTGCTGATGAGAGTTTTCCTCTTCCTTAGGAAATACACCAGCCAGCATATAAAGTGTGTTTTAATATCATCCTGTTAATATTTCTGGAATTTGTAACCAGCTGACTGTTCTCTTTATTGCTTGCTTCCCCCTCCCCCCCTTTTTTTTTTGCAGGCAGAGATTGTCAAGAGGCTGAATGCTATCTGTGCACAAGTCATTCCTTTCCTGTCCCAAGAGGTAAGATGGTTGATTTCAGGCCCTGGGCTCGAAGGTGCCATTTTAGTGGTTTTACAGAAAAGGGATTGTGGGACTCAGTCTTTGGCCTTGTCAGTCTCTTGGTGTTTATATTGTACATTTCTAAGGTACAGTGTTTGCATTCCAACTTCTATACCTTATTAACATTCAGTGGAATATAATTGTTTATATAATGAAGTATCTTCTAACATGCAAAACAAAATTCCGTTAAAATATTTTGCTGTCATTGGACGATGTAGGGTTGTTCAGAATTATGACTGTTTGTCTTAATGGCATCTAAATGAGTCAGTTGAAAATTGTGCAGAAGAGTTTGTTCTACACTTGTGTCACTGGGCATTAAGAGTTGACACAAGACATATCGAATAGAAAGAGCTTTACTTAGTAAACAAACTAATGTAACTTGGCTGGCTGCTCTTAAAAAGTTACTTATTGTTACCTATTGTTACCTATTGAAGTCTTTATATTGCCTGGACATTTGGAAAAGATAGGTGTATTTAGTGAACCCATTGCTTTGAATCCTACTGACTTCGCGTAACTCCATCTCTCTTACTCACCACCTGTGGAAATACACACTGTCCACAAATGTATATGTTGGAATGAGGAGGTGCATTTCTAGTGCTCTTCCCCCCCCCCTCTTTTTTTTTTTTTTTTGCTTGCTTGCTTTTGGTTGTTAAAAGTTTAAGTGAGTGTGCTGGACAGGGATAATGTTTGCTTCTGAATTACTGAATTTTTCATTGCTCAGGGAAGATAAACTGTGAAAACGAAGCTAACTAATGGAATATCTGCATATTTTGCAGCGGCAGTGCTTTGTATTGTGGGATAGAAAGCACTGAGGCACTTGCCTCCTACCCTTTGGTTCTTTTAAGTATATTATGTTGCCACTTTTCAGGAGATTAGTTCATTACCTACCAGCAGTGGGCATAAACTGATGTTAGTATACAGCCGGTATTTGAGCATGCATGTGTGCTATAGAAATGTGGATTCCTGAACTTCTTATTTGGTGTTGGAGGTATGTGAATTCCTATGTGACTTTTTATTTGGTCTGAACTGGGTTAGATCTTAGTAACTATGGGTACCTTTCATCAGGTATGTATTCCGTGGGGGCCCTCATATTCACAAACCATGGACCTAACTTTGCATCATGAATTCAAATACTCTTCTGGATAATAAACAACAAAGGATATATTGTCTTTCTCCCTGTTTAGCTCTGACCACAGAATCACCACCCACTATATTCCCATTTACCTATTACTACTTCTAAGGATTTGGTTGTGATCAGATGGAGTGGTGAAGGAGAATCAAGAGACCTATTTGCATTTCTTTAGGAAGCCTGGCTTCCCTTTTCCTGTTCAAGTTCTTACATGAAGCATCTCTGCTTTTTGGAAATGGAGAATGAGAAGAATGTATAATTCACAGAGCTATAACCAGGCTGAAGTGTCAGAGCTCTAGGAACAGGGAAAAGTTTGAATTATCCTCAGAGTGATATTAGATTTTAGGCCTCTGTAGGCACAGACGTATAATCACTGGGCAGCTTCTTCCCATGGCATTGTTGCAGGATCTGTGGGATTATGTTCAGAAGTGGAAGGAGATGGTGGGGCTGATTAGCCAGCAGTTCCTTTTCCCACACGAGTTACATTGTTTGTGTGAGCAGGCCCTATAGGAACAGAATATGTAATGGTAGTGGTGCTGAGCAAGACTGGACTGGAATTAATTAGCTGAGAAAGCTATACCCTGTAGAGGAAAGCCATGGGGAGATACTGGTAGCTCATTTTCTTCTTTAGGCTGGGAGGGTAGGCATAATCTTATCACTTAGTATTTATTTCCCCAATACTTCTGACATTTCTTGGTTGAAAACCTTGATTCATGTGTAATGAATGACTTATGTCATGGTTTTCTGAATTATAATTTCGCATTTATCTTTTCTTCTGCTTGCTTTGATTTAATCAACTCTTCTTTTTTGAGTTTCTTCAGGTGTGTTTATATCTTTTAATGTGTGGGCCACAGACATGTTTGTTCTTGTCCAATCCAGTCCTCTCTGATGGTTTGTGTACAAATTGCCCACCTTCTTTTCTCTTCTGGGCATTCTGTGAGCCATTGAGACTACTTGCCTATACCCTGAGGCCAGATGGACTGTAATCTGGAGGGAGGGAAGGAGGCAGGTTATTAGAGGAAGATGAATTCTATTTCCTGTCTCTTCAGAGGCATGGAAAATCATTCTTGCATGGCTGTGAGCATCACTTGGTGCCAGGACTGAAGGCTCTTAATCTGATCTTTTAACACCGGCTCTCTGTGTGACAGTCTCACTGCCAAAACAGCAGCTGTGGTATTAGAATTTATTTAAAAATGTTTTTATTTAAAAATTAAATGATCATGTTTAGAGAAAAAAACATTCCCTGAAGACTAGTGCATAAGCTACAGGACAGTGGTTGGAAAGGTTTTTTGGAGTTTGACAGGAACAAGAGGTAAATTTAAATATATCTAGATGAAATCTATTTTTAATTTAGCCCCCATGTGCTGATTAATTTACCTGCTATATTGTTGCCTGTGTCTTGTGTACCATATTTTCTAATACTAAAAAAAATATAGCACTGAATGACAACTATTAAATTTAGTTTTAACTGCAAGAACTTTTTTTTAGAAATAAGTTGTATAATTGTAGCTCAAAAGTACTTAAGTGTGTGTATATAACAATCACAAAAGTATTTTTCTGTTAAATTTCACTAAAACTTTAAAAAATGTTGTAATGTTAAATATATGATCAATATAATTTTATTATCCATTCTAAATTATTGAATTCTGGATTATTATACAATTTTATAATAATCAATATATATTTTAATGATATGCTTGTTGTACTCAGATATGACTGCTTCCAAAGTTCTAGGCATTAGACAAAAATACTGCCAGTTTTTGACATTAAAGTGAATAATTATCACTTATGGTTCCTAAAATTTTATAGGATCCCTAATATCAGAATTTAGAGAAATTTTATGAGTGAATTCTCACCTATCTAAATCTATTTTTTTCTCTTTTCTTTTGGCTTTTAGGAATGGGTAAAGACATCTGTATTCTGCTATTCTCAAGCTTCTTTTTTAAAAGACAAATCCCAAAGTAGTAAATGGGAAGCTCTTTTCTATCCTGCTTTGGGTCTCATTTTCAGAGAAGGAACTATAAATAATCAACTCCCCATTGGCAGTGCCATAAGCAAGAGATGCCGGGATGATGACAGTTGGATCTGGGTCACGACTTGGCCTCCCTGTTATAAATTAGTGGCTTACTGTAACTGAGTTAAGCTGAGTGACCTTTATCAAGTGATTTGCCTCTCTAAGCCTCAGTTTCCTCATCTGTACAATGAGGTTATTAATAACATGGGACACACATGATCACTTTGAAGATTACGTGGGATATGCCACATGCAGCTTAGCACATAGTAAGCACCTCCTGATGTTGACTAGCACTAGTACTAGCTGCAGCAGCAGTGAAGCTCTAGACTTCCTTGTGGAGGACTTGGATTAAGCCCTCCCTCTTTTTATTCATTGCTCTTTGGAAGGTTGAGTTGGTTATCTTCCTCTCTAATGTCCTCCTGATAAGAGAAAAGTATAAATTAAAACTGAACCCAGGGCTGACACTAGCTGAAAATCTCAGGCATTTAGTAGCCCTAAAGTGATTCTCTTCTGGCTCCAAAAATTAATTTTCCCATTTAGAAACAGGTATCTCTCCCCAGCTAGCAAGTAAATATAAGGTGACATCTCTTCAAGGTACTCAATCTGTAGTGCTCACCTCAGAAGGAGCAGTGGTTTTGGATGGGGTCTATTTTTTACCCACAAAGATGCCTAGAAAAACAGAGTTCTCAGTCCTGTTGGGCACTAGCTGTTTTCAAAATATACCTGGTTGCTTAGTTGAAGTTAGTTTGGTATGTACAAGTAGTTTATGTGGACAGATTCTCTTTTTTCATCAGTGATTTCAGGATATAGCTTTTGTAGACCAGAGCCCTAGCGGGACTTTTTGGGTCCTAGCAAAATTAAAGGATACCAGTAAGAGTACTGACTTGCCTCCAGTGCCACCCTCCCCCTCTTCCAATAACATACCTTTAAGGAGGTTCTAATGTAGATTGAAAACTGTAAGTCACTTGTTACACTCTGGCAGCAAGGTACAGTTTTTCTGCTAATTTGGAATCAGACCAACTCTGCCACTTACTGGCTTTATATTGGGAAAGCTGATCTTTCTGAGCTTTAATAGCCTTATAGAATGGTGAGAATAACCCCATCTTTATAATGTGTATTATAGGTACTAAAATGTAAAGTACTTGGGATCGTAAATGCCAGTTTTATTTTGTTTTCTCTTTCCTGGGAAATGGATTCAATTCCAGCTTTTTTTTGGTCCCAAGGCTTGGAGAGGAAGGGCCTAGTAAAAACTGGGAGGAGTTCAAGGTAATATTTCAGAATGAGCTGGTTGGCAGTCTTCCTGTGAAGTCAGCTAGGCCTTGTAGCTCCAGGGGCTACAGCAGGCAGGTGGCTCCACACAAACTAGTAAGTATTGTCTTAACTATTAGATTAAGTATTAAATTTTGGGCACTTGCTAAGGGCCTGATTTGGAGGACAGTTGTGTTTTTTGTACTCTTATTTCCCTAGATTATAAAACACTTTATTTTTGAAATAGGCAGGGTATATTTCATAGTGATCAACAAGGTATTTCTTAGACCTTTGAGAAATTCAAAGTCCTAATAGGCAATAGGTGAAAACTTGTTAATTACATTTGAAAATCTTTTTTCCCCAGGGTACAATTGTAGTTTTCAGAAACTTGCTGCTCCTCTAGCAAGGAGTAGAGTTCACTGGAAGAGTCATGTTATATGAGAGGTAGTGTAATAAGAGCCTGAGGTCAGGCAGACCTGGTACCAAATGCTTACTCAGTCACTTGCTCCCTTTATCATGCTGGGCAAAAAACTTTACCTTTCTGGGCCACAGTTTTTTCATTCATATGATGGGAAACCTGCACTATGGGGTTGTTATATGAGGATTGGTGGCAATGTAAAGAACGTAGCTGGATATTTGGCTGCTTTTACAGACCAAAGTCACAGTGGTTCAGTCAAGATAAAGCTTGTTTCTTTCAGAGCGGTTTGTATAGAAGCAGTTGTAGCTAATTTGGTGACTCCATGATGTTGTGAACTCATATTCCTCTGGTATTAATGTTCATCATCCCTAGCACCATCATGTCTTGTCCCAGCCAGCAGGAAGGAGAATGGAGACAGTGTGTACTTTTTTTCCCTAAGGGCACAGTGTTAGAAGATGTTCATATTTTAGCTCACTTTGCAATGGCTAGTGCCTGATTACTTGCCCAACTCAAGCTGCAAGGGAGACTTGGAAATGTAGTCTTAGCTGAGTGGCCATTATGCACCTAAACCTTTGGTGATGGAAGGGATGGATATCAGGGGACAGCAAGCAATTTCTGCTAGACACAGCGCTATGCATAAAATAAAAATGGCCATTATTATTGCCAGTGTTGGTTTGAAGAGAAGTCTTATTGAACTAACGAAATGTCTTTATATGACAAACTCTAGCTCCAGTTACATAATCAACACAACTTATATTTTAATTTATCACATAAGATATATAATAATACTTAGTGCTTGTTATAGAAGTCTCCTTTAGGGTCTGAATTATAAAGAAAAGATCACCCATCCGGTGTTTCATTTATACATTCACAGCAGGTGGAAAGGAACCCACGTGAACAGTTAGGGGCCCAGTGGGCTGTCTAGGTCTAGATGCACAGCTTATGTTTAGGCCTGTTATTTTAAAAAGTACAAAGATTCTTGACACCTCTCAGTTGAGGTATGGAGTATAGCAGATCACACATTGAACTGCCCTATTTTATAGTAGACTTGCTGGAAGGAAAATGCTACTTGAAGCTGGAAAAGTGATTGTTAAGGAAATTTCTTCCCATGGGAATATTTTTGCAAGTCCTTAATTAGTCTTTTCCCCCTTACATATCTCAGACATACTCTTGTGAATATGTATTGTCCTTGATCTGAAGAAAAGGAGATAAAAACATTTTGACAGTCTCTCTCCTGCAGAAGTTATGGAATATATATTGGATAAGTCACTCTTTTTTTTGTGTGGAGTTATGAGACCTTTCGGAAAAATTAGCTCAAGTTGATTGTTTTTCAGCATCAGGCTTGATCCGTTTTAATGTCTTGGGCCTCAGATCATTTTCAGACCATAGCCTAAAGTAACTTGAAATGCATATACCTTATTGGAGAATGAGAGAACATAAAAGTGGTTCCTTATGACCAGTGGCTTCCTAATTTCCACTTATTAAACCCCAGGGTCATCATTACAATTGGAGAAATGGCATTCATCTTAACCTTGTTTTCGGCAGATTGTTACAACTTGTTTCAGCTCCAAGGAAGATGGCTACTCCCCTCCTCCCCCACTCTTAATTCTGTGGCTAAGTTTTCTTGTTCTTTAAGTTATTTAAGTGAATGCAAGGCTTCTTAGAGCCTGGAGGAGAAGCCCTGTAGACTGGTCCTTCCAGAGTCCTGGCTGTAGATCCTACCTTGAAGGCCTGGTTTATTAGCGAGGAGCTGTTTTTCTTTGCATCTGTAAATACCGATTTAACAAATGAAATAAAGAACTCGAATCATTCTTTTGACCATATTTAATAATATTTCTCTAATCATTAGAAGTTTCAGAGTATAAAAGGGAAATTTGGAGTGAAAATTTTAAGTGTTCTACTTTTATTTTTGTAAAGAGAACATATCAACTTGAGGGCTTTCTGGTGCTAACTAAATTTAAATTCAAAACTTGGTTTTTACTGTCCTATTAGCTTTTCTAATGAGTAGTACCAAGTAGTTAGTGTTTCTCCAGAATTCTGTAGATTTATTTAGGTGCTCAACATTAGATTTAAATAGTAGAAGATAATACACAATTACATAATTATGATAATACACATTTATATAAATTCTGATTCCAGTTGGCTAGAATAGCTAGTCAAATCAAATAATACATGAATTTCTATTTTGGACAGGCCATTAATTTGGTCCTTTTAAGTTAATGGAAAACACACCCTCTTTACATTTTGAGATACGCATGTGTCTCCAATACTATTTATTTGGCACCTGGGTTAATATGGTACTGAATTACTCTGAACCACATTTTGCATGTATAGAGTAATTGTAAAATGGAAGTTGAAAAATGTGATCAGTCACTTTCATATTGTGCCTCAGGGAGGAAATGAACAAAATACAGTGGTTACATGCACTGGTGGCAGTGTTCTCGCCTCATAATGGCACCAGGTTAACTCATCTTATTGCTTGTTAGCTTTGTAAGGAATCAATGGTTTGTGAAAACACGGTTTGATGTAGGAGAGCTTGGCTGAAATCACCAGAGATTCCTTGATAAGTATGCAGTGACACCTGGAAGGCCATCTTTAGAGGATGCTCATTAAGTGTCAGCAGCCTCATAGGACACGCCGGCTTCTTGATTCTCACATTGAATAACCTTTTATTTAAAAATACCTTTTTTTTTTTTTTTTTTTTTTCCCTCACAATGCTGAATGAGAAGGCATCAGAGAGCATATCCTGTCCCATATTCTACAGTTTGACTAATTGGCTTGTTCTGTATGATTTCGTGTTTTGGTGACAGTTGGATGTTTGGTGAGAGTATTGTGGTAGCATTATTGCCTGTTTGCCTTCAGTAGGTGAAAGGTGATTCTCAGGAGGGGGCCTTTTTTTCCTGCAGGTTTAAATGTGGGCCTCCTTCCAAAGGTAGCAATGCCAACTCCTCTCCGTATGTGTCTAAAATACTTAATGTGCATTTGAGAAACTGGCTCATTTTGTTGACTTTCAGTTAGGTAGTGATTAGCTTATTACTAGAGCTAAGCTTTAAAATACTTTGAGTAGGGCTGCATTGTCTAATACAGTAGCCATAGCCACATAGTGGCTATTTAGATTTAAATTAAAAGTAATTAAATAAGGTTAAAAATTCAGTTTCCAACAGTAGCCACAATTTAAGTGCTCACTGTTCACTCATCTGTGGCTAGTAGCTATCATATTATCACAGATATAGAACATTTTCAACATTGCAGAAAGTTCTACTGGGAAGTACCAACTTGTAGAATTTACTGGGCATATCAGTGAAGAGTGCCTTGTCCCCATCTGAGTGAGAATGGAGAAGGCAAGGCCAAACCTAAATCCCAAAGTATACTCCTAAGAGTTTTAATCCCAAATTCTATAGCCAGAATTGTTTGGAAAGCTCTGCATATATATTCACTCTCTTTGAGATTTAAAGGTCTGAGAAAACCTGTATTTTCCCAGGTATTAGTCAAATGAAACCTGGTAGGTTTTTTGTTTGTTTCGTAATACCTAATTTCTTGTGGGAGTAACATTTATTAGAATACCATTTAGGAAAAAATGACTTAAGGAGATTGGTTAAACTTATTCGTGCGAGTAAACTTGGTAGAGTTGCTGCAAAAAGTCTTTCACTGGACATGGAATGACAGTTTTACTTAGGTTTTATATGCTTAGCCATATCTGGAGTTTTGTGTCTATACGTATCGAGCACAATCAAAAGAATAGCCAGAAGGATGAGTGGCCTGCAGCCAGTGACGTGATATTCAACCTGGAATAGAGAAAATCGAAAACATACATTATGCCATTTCCAAATATTTGAAGCGCACTCCAGTGGAGGAGAATATAGAGGCAAAACTGGGTCCACTTGGAAGAGGTTATCTACCCATATATCTACCTGCTTTCTACTCATTATCTCTAAATGGAAAAAGCTTATCCATGAGATAGATGGTAAGTTCCCTTTTAGAGGATGCAATCAAGCAGACTGATTACTCTTTAGAGTATGAGTGAAAAGAGTCATCTATTGGATATAGTACTGACCTTTGGCCTGTGGGTGGTACTGCAGTACCACCATCCCAATCCCCTCAGTTCAGGCAGCATTTACAAATCCATATGCATTTGGAAATACGGGAGTCTTTTGTTGGATGGTTGTTGTTATAGTGCTTGGGCGACTACTGGAATCTGGGCCACATGATTTATAAAGGTCCTTTCTTGTTCTGAGTGAGTGGCTTTTTTCTATATGTGGCTAGTGATTTCTATTGGCAGGAAGGGTAATTGGTCTCAAGTTCAGGCCTAAGTAGCTTTCATCCTAGAATATTGCATTAGCCCTCAAATTGTTCTCCCTCTAATCTGGTTTATTTCCCTGCCATCCAGCTTCTTACTATTCCTTGGTTTTCTTAGTAAAATGCAGAACTGATAGCACTCAGCTGCTTAAACATTTGTAATCAAAAACGTCTTACTGGGGTAAAGTCCAACTTCTGTGCGTGTTGTGTGAAGCCCTTCTCTGGCCTCTTCCTGCCTTATAGATTTCACTTCCCGCTAGTACATGGTTCTATAGAGTATGTCTATGCCATACTCAGATGACTTCACATGCTTGCCTTTGTTGTTCCTTCCGTGAATACCTCTTCCGCTTTAAAACAGTTTGGCATGTGTGTCTTGCCATTCCTAAGAAGACTCTCAAAATCTAGCCTGCCTTGTGTCTCCCAACTTTTCCCCTGCGGTATACTCTTCCAGCCACACATTCTCTCTCTTCCTTGACAGACAAGCTTCTTTCTGCTTCAGGGACCTTACTCAAGCTGTTTCCTCTGCCTGGATTTCTTTTCTCCTTGCTCTTCATCCACAGAACTCCTCTAGATCCTTCAGGTCTCAGTCGTTGGGGCAGTTTCCCTTGGGAGTCTTCCCCCAGCCCTGAGATTCGATTAGATATTTCCCTGATAAGTGATTACATAGCATCCTGTAATTTTCTTCAAGGGAATTATCCTCTAATTAGAGTCTCTCGAGTATTATTAATTCACTGAATGTCTTGTTCATTATTCTTATCTTAGTTTCTACTTTAGTGCCTGGTATATCATAGGTACTTCATAAATAACTGAATGAATGAAAATGAGAAGACTTTCTTGATGACAGGCAGTGCGCTTTTGTCAATTCTTTTTATAACCTTCCTTAGTATTTTATATTCAACATTCCTATATGTCTGGGAGTTCTGTGAGGAGTGAGGCCATTATCTCAGCTCACTTTTGCATCTCCATATGTCAGGAACGTTAATATTGTTCATTGTAACAATTCTACTTCATTTTACATCTCTGCCCTTACTACCCCTTTACTATCTCTGTCAATAAGCAGGGATTTCTAAAAATTCTAAGTTTTTGTAGTTCCTGTATCTTTTTTATTATTGTTTTTATTAGAAGTACCACATTTTTTGGCATGGCAAGTATTATCATTATAATCTCCTCTGAGAAATATACATCAAACTCTTATCATATGCATTTTATGATTTGCTACGGTCTGTTTCTAAGCAGGTTCTGTTGCACTTACTAACTTATGTCATTTATCTTTTCAATACTTTTCCTAAACAAATGCAAAAAAATTTATGTTGAAAATAAGTAGCGAGCGAATTTAAAGTATAGAATTTCATTTTACTGACTTTTTTCAACCATGCTTGCTTGCATTCCTTAAGTCACAGTATTTTGTTGAGATATAATTTACATGTCATAAAACTCACTTATTTTATGTGTACAATTCAGTGATTTTTTAGTAAATTTATAGAGTTGTAGAACCATAATCACAATGAGGGTTCTTTTTAAAGTATTCTTTAAAAATTACAAATCATAGTTTTTTAAAGAATAAATAATTGGGCTTTTCCCCCACCTCTTCTAAATCCCAGTTAGAAGAGCGGTCCCCTCCCTCACCATTGGTTTATTAATATATTCTTAGTAGCATTTTATTTAGTGGGTGCTGGTGGAAAGTTCAAACCAGGAGCTTATATCTGATTGAGCAGTGTGAACAATAAGAGGCCACAAGATTGCTGCCTTCTGCAGATTTACTGAGTCTAGAGTGGCTGTCACCACTTGTGAGGTGGCAGAGGGGATAAGCAGGAAGTGGGAGAGGAAATGAGATGTAGGGTGGAGTGGGAGGAGAGGAACAGATGGGGAAGGAGAAGAAAAGGGGAAGAGAAGACAGGCATAATGGGAAAGCCATTGTAATTCTAAGATGTGAAAAACTTGCTGTATTTTCTGAACCAGAGTTTATTTATAAAATTTGAAAATGGAAGAAAAAAAATGCCTCCTTTGGGTAAGTTTCTGAGAATACTTTGGGCTGCTGCTGCTTCATATTTGTTCTTTTCGTTTGCCCCTTCTTTGGGTTTTAATTTTCACACCTTACCTGGTGCGTGCTACTTGGTAGTCTGTGGTATAATGCTACTATGGCTGCGTGAGCAATGTGAATGTTTTTGGTGCTTTCAAAGCACATAGGGGAGGAGGCATTTTTCGCCTTAGGGAGCTTCTTGTTCAAAAGGTCCTTAAATAGCAGATGATTCAGAGTTTTAAGCAGAAATAGGGAAGTCGAATCCAGAACTACAAGTAAAGTTCAGGTGTGGCATAACATGGTCTTTGACATAAGAGAAAAGATAGGAGCTGAATCATGACTTTCATTGTCATTTTAGCTTTTTAACAAGAGTTTCTATAGGAACATCATATGTCAGTGTTATGGTTCAATGCTGTGTTTCTGGTTTTTTCAATAAATGCACTTGATTTTAGTGCCGAACCTGAAAGATATCCCCACTGCCTAAGGCATCTTTGCCGATCTTGGCAGTAGGAATCCAGTTTATGAAGCAAGAGTCGATTGATCTTCATGGTAGAAAGGCCCTAACTAGATGTGTTTTCTGCATCTCTGTCTCATGGAACTGTTCTTTGAATATTTAATATAAAGTAGATGGTATTTCAGTAATATGGAGATATTTCAGTAATACACAGAAATGGTACAGAGTAAGAGTTTAAAAGCTTTTATTGACTGAGTGGACTCATGAATGGAATGAATGAGTTATACAGTAGATATATGTACATGCAGTCCTTCAGCTGTCAGTTTCTTGGAAGTTTTGAGCAGCCACTGTTGAATTTCAACAATTTCATTGTTGAAAGTAAAAGGTGGAAAATTCCATAAAATTTCTGTTCGTACACTCACTTTGGGTATTACAGTCCCAGAATTGTCTTACATGTTGTCTTTTTCTCTGCTTTTACAAGCACTGCCGTTTTTCACTGCTCTGAAAGGATTACCTTAAAAATAAGCTTGAGCTCTGTACTTGGCACATAGTAGGTACTCAGTAAACATACATGGTCAGGCTGGCTTTAAGGGGAAAAGAACTACTGTTACGGGCCATTTTATTGACTGTGTCTCTATTTCTTCTAGTGTTTTCATAAATCTTTAGCATTTTTACTTTCTTCAGAGAAAAAGAAATGAATTACTTCACTTTGGCAAACATTAAAAAATAAGAGAATAGGCAGATATCTATAAAGATTTTGGGATTGTTTCTTAAGCCCTTGTTTTGAAACTTAAAAAAAAATCAAGTATATTTAATGTTCAGAGTTTAATAAAAGCTCCAAATGCAATAATCTATTATTAGACATTTTTCTTTCCATTAGTTTTAGGCACAAAATACACATTTCTATTATGAAGTCAAGAGTGAAAACACCACATGTAGATAACTTATTTAAATTAGTTTCCTTTCCTACATTACCTCCCCTACTATCTCTGTACATCTGGGAGGTGGAAATGATGGTCACCTTAGTTAATCTAAGTAACTGTTTGAGCATTTTGGAATGTAGTACCAGGTAGCTCAAAGAGAATTTCATGTTTAACTGATGGTCTAGCTCTTTGTATGTATTATATAGTATTATAGCTGAGTGCTTGTTTCACGGTATGGTTCTTTGGGCTCTTAATTCATTACATTCAGTTGAAAGAAGTCCAAAAGAGACCAAATTTTCTACCAAATTTGTGTGTAAGATACTAGAGAGGTCAACAGAGAAAAAGACAACATTTTCGGGGGCACATATATATGTCCAGGTATGGGTACCTCTAGGCAGAGACTTATGTACTATTAATTTTTCTAATAGTACAAAAATTGCTAGTATCAGTTCTTGCTCTCATTCTTTTTAGAACTGAATCATGGATGGAGGGATTTTCCTATACTGTGCATCCTAGTTTTTCTGTTGCATTTAAAAGAAATACCTAAAGTTCTCTAACTTTACTGTTAGCAAGAGTCATACATTTTTAATCATTTTAAAATATGCAGCCCCCTTCATGACAGGAATTAAAATATGAACACTTTTTACATTCTCAGAAGAATCGTAAACATTTAACTTCTGTATGTCCTTCTAGTGTTTACTCTAACAAACATCAAGAGATTCTTTTAAATTTCTAGGAAATATTTTCCAAATTTTATATAGATGGCAGGTGGAATGGATTGTGTCATTTTGTTAGTGGGAAGATGTTGAGTCAAAATGCACCACTGACATGAAAGTAAAATTTAAACTTCTACCAATTGTAAGGGAGCAGCAGCCTTCATGGGGATGCAGTTGGATGCCCAGATACTTCTCAGTAGTATAGACCCAAATATACCCTAGATATTTAGTCATCCATCACCCAGGGCTTTTCTTTGAAATATGGAGACCCCTAAATCCTGTTTCGCATGTAATTGAAGTTAGAGGACATGTTAGGAAAAGCTATTCTTGACTTACTAGAAAACAAATAATTGTATTTTGTTTCTGATCTTCATTTATAGCACCAGCAACAAGTGGTGCAGGCTGTGGAACGGGCCAAGCAGGTGACCATGGCAGAACTGAACGCCATCATTGGGGTACGTGGCCTTTCCATTTTAGCTCTGATCTTGGTGTTTGTCATCAGCTTTCTCGTTCTCTCTTTTTAAATTTTATTCCATCAAAAGGGCAAAAGGCAGTAGAGCACCATAAAATGAAATTAAGCACTTTGCCTTTAATCTCGTGAGATTTGATGGCTGCCTCAGAAATTTTGGATCAGCTTCTGTCGCTAACCTGTTTTTTCTTTTTTTTTCTTTTTTTTTGGAGGGGGGAGGGGGAGGTTGAGATAATAGATTGCCCAGATGTTAAAACAACCTGATTTCTTTTATCTTTCCTCAAATACAGAGTATCTTAACAGTTTTAGTAAAATAAAATGTACTTTTTTTTTTTTTTTTTTAACATCTCCCTGTTACTCTTTCTCTCCTGTGATGAGTGGTTCTTATGGGCGAGTGTCCACATTTGTAGTAGTAGTAGCAGATGACCAATACCTTTTTGAAAAATTAGTGGCCCAGAAAATTCTTCCCAGTGATAGTAGCGTTAATGTTGTGTAGAACTCCTGCTAGAATTCAGTTTGGACAATCACTGCAGTTCTCATTTATATTTTTGATCTCCCAGATTAAGGTGACAAGTAATAAAATAAGGTGCTAAAACTTAGAAATAATAGCCAGAAATCTTAGCCTAAAAGAGCACCATATTCACACTTCTATTTATGTAGCTGGTACAAGCAGTTCCTTAGGTGATCTTAATGAAGACACTACAACTGTACTTGCCTCTTTCTACCCTCTCCCAAATACTTTCTTTTGTGTATACACAAAAGTCTTCTCTTTTTTCCCCCTCAGTGTATCAAACACACTTTGAAATGCTAATTATTCCATTTACTTTCATTAAAATTCAAATTGCAAGTGAAGATGGGATAAGGGTCGCCTGATAATCAATCTGAAGTGAAGATATTGCTTCAATTATGCCTCTGTCTTTTAACAAGGAAATCAGAACTCTGGTATGACTGCTGACGGTGGTGGAGCAATAGTCTGATTGTAGCTTGTTTCTTAATAGGTAATTTTGAGCTGGATTTTGTGTCCCTCTGACTACAAGAAAATACTGATAGTGTAAATTAGAGGACATAAGAAATGGAAAAGAGTAAACTTTATTTCTTCAGACGTGCGCCCCTTGGAAAGAAGAGGCCGAATCAGAACAAGCCATGTAGACTCGTTTGTCATACATTTTCTCCACTCTGGGGATGGGGGAGAGTTGAGAGGAGAATATATTTCAAAATTAGTGGGGGTTTTTTCTCCCTAAGATTCCAGAAAATAATAATATATTAAAAAATTTTAAGCATTGAGAAAACTTTAATTTTAAAGTGAGTGTGTATGTAAAATGCTGTGTTCACCTTGGGATATATTTTGGTTATCACATCTCCCAAGGACACTCAGGATAGAACTTATATTTGTCAGGCACTACACTCTGCTGTTGAAGGAGAGAGAATGGGTGGAGTGAGGACTGATAAGAGAGCTTGCTGGGTCATTTCTGGCTTAGTGTTTATTGTTTGTTTGAAGTGCTAAAATACAAGTAGCCATCTTACCTATGTCTGGTTGGCAGTCTTTTCTAGGAAAACAGTGCTTTTTTGTTTCTTTTTTGATTCTTATTAGTTACTGTTTGTACAGTGGAGAGATTAATCTAAATAAAAAACACATTGTTTTGTGTTAGATGTTGCTTAAAAATATGAGGGAAGATATAAAAATTAGTAAGTTCCCTTCATCATATCAAGAATATTTTATTACTGTTTTATATCTATTTCATTTTATATACTTTGTTTTGAATAGGATGGCAGATTGCCTTTTCTCAGGGAAAGGATGATTTATGAGACTAGCCAAGGAGCCGACATATTGTGTATATGTGGATTTAATTATTAAAATAAAAGCTAATTTAATTTTGTGACCTAAAACTTACTTGAAGAACTAACTCAGTAGAGCTGCATGCTATTAAAGGAGCATGTGCTGTATAGTTGGTGGATCTGGTGGGAGTTCCAAATTTTTTGTATCTGTGCAGAAAATGGAGTCAAGAGCCCCATAATCTTGACTATGTGCTCTTGAATAGAAAAACTCAATAGTTTTAGGGAGCCACAAACCATGTGAGAAGGAAAGAGCTTGATTATAAACTAACTTGATACATTTCTGTTGATGCTCTTTGGTCTGTTTCAGTTCTCCTAGTGCCTTCTGTCCAATAGTTTTCAGAGTTGTAACATTGCAGAATTTTAAAATGTACCTGTTTTGTGTGCCCTTGGGCATGACTGTGTTGAGAGGTGATGGTATTTCGACCTGCTACCAGAGGTGATGAAGGGTCAATTTTCGATTTTTGTTGCTTGAGTCTTAGAATGTAGTTGGCAGTGGTTTTTCGTACTGAGGGAAGAAAATTTTTCACCTGAGAGGTAGACCCATCTAAACCCCTGCTGACCTTCCTTTGTTTATCACTATGTATGTATCTTTTTTTTGTATGTATGCACACCATCCAGACAAGTGCAAATGTTCCCAGATTTAATGAAATCTGATGAAGCACCTTTTTAACTCTGCAATATTATTCTACCTTCATTGGTAAATGAGCCAAACCAGTGATCCATGCCATTTAAATGCAAAATGCTGAAGTGAGCCTGAAACCAGGAGAGGCGGCTTGTTCTCCTGACAATAAGCTAGTTGTGCTTAATGGAATGAAACATAGTTATAATGATTTCTTTCACAGGTCATGTTCAGTTTAAAACTGTTGATAGATTAAAATAAGTTAAAGATCATTTATCTTTTATTTAAAAGGAAAAAACAGGAAAATTCCTGTGTTGTTTTCTAGTTTGTGTGTGTGTGTGTGTGTGTGTGTGTGTGTGTGTATTTTAATTGGTTGTATTTCACATTTCCTTGAAGCTTTCCTGGAGTTCCCCCAAATGGGCTGAGGGAATGTTATGTATCTAGTTTGATCTTGTCATGTGTCCTACTAGCCACTGTGTTTTTAAATTAGAATCTCTGCGAGATCACACTGTTGGAACAACACACAGATTGTAGTTTTAAATCAGTAATATGATCTAATTAGAAATGATGTTTTCATTTCCTGTATTATTAAATTGAGTCATCTGACTATCTTAAAATGCTTTTTAAATCCATTACACTATATAATCAGCACATGCTGTGTGAATGTGGTTATGCTTAATAAAGGAGGCTGACTTGGAACCTCATAAAATTTCACCAAAGAAGCTATCATTAAGAAACAGAAGGTTTTTTTCTAGTGTGAACATTGGAAAAGAAAATGCCTTGTAAAAATAGAAAATGGGGTTCCTTTGGATCCCCCACTTTTAAACCTAACTCTTTGAAGAAAAAAATGGTAGAAATATACATTAAAAAAGAAAAGCACACCCCCTTAAAAAATCCTAAGAGCAGGTATGCCATGGTGTTGTAGGAAAATGCAGTTTAGCACAAGAAATGCTGAACTTCAATTTTTAGCAGTGACATTTTAATGATAGGAAGTCTGCAAAATTATTTGCCATCAATTGTGAAGGCAATAACAAGCCTTGGTGGTTTTTCACACTCTCTGTGTTAAGTGCTTTCAGAATGACAGCGTAAACTGTGTTAGAGAACTCCAAGGAAGTAAAACTGATTAAAATGTTCATGCTTGAATGGTGCTGATGGAATAGTTCATTTGGACTTTCTCTACCTCCTGCAGCTCAAGCTGAAATATTAAAATTCAGTGGATTTAAATCTCTCTCCTCTCAGCTCAGGAAAAAAACATTACATTTTAATAGGTTTTAAACCCATAATTCATTGGTTTGGAGCAGCACTATTAAATCTATTTAAATATTACTTGTATTACTAAGGAAATGATTTAAATGACTTTGCCTTTACTATCCTATGTGTTTGAGTTATTTTAAAAAAAAGAAAGAAAATGCCTTTGGGGTTTTTTTCTTTCTCTTAGCATTTTGTTTTATTGTCCTTGTCATATGATTAGCTCTTAAATTTTATTTATACACACACACATATACACTCGCACGCACACACACACATTCCAGATTGGCATTTCAGCAGAGGGTTTTTGCAGTATGACAGTTTTAAAATATATGTCCCTCTTTTTCCAGTTTAGATTTCAGAACTGCCATTTTAAGTTTCAGAGGCATTTAGATGCACTATTATGGTAATTTCCCTTGTAGATTCTTTTCAAAATAATTAGCATTAGGTAAAAAAATGAAAAATAATATATAGGTCTAGACAAAAATGAGTGTTTTCTCCTTCCTTACAACACAGCCCTTAAATAAAATTAAAAATATAACTGCATTTTTAACAAAAGCGAAAGTGTATTAAGTATCCAAGAGCCTTCTTTTTATCTCTTTTGTGTTTGCTAGTAAAGAGCTTTCCAGAAATACTAATTTTGCAGTAGTTGTGCTATTATCCTTTTTTTTTTTTTGGCACAGATGCTGAGGCAGTGTTGTCCTTGAGTCCACCTCATACCCCTTTCTCTCTAGCCATTGCCATTACAATATGTCCCATGGCTTGACAGCTCTGCTCAGCCACACCGAAGTGCTTGCATTTCCCCAGTGCATTTTGTGGGACCTTCATGGAACTCCACCCTTCACTTATGCATATGCAGCTCTGAGAGGTGAGGGAGTTACCATCCACTGGGGTAATCTTGGACCTGCAGGCAAATAGTGGAATGCTCTCCTCCTGCCCCTTGAGTGGACAGTTTTGAGGAGCTTTTTACATTCCTACACAGAGTTCCTAGCAGGATGGAGCTTTAGCTGCCCGTGGTAATGATCAGCTTACGGTGTAGTGATGAAGAATCCGTCTTGTTTTGAGTTTCTCCCCTTCCCTGATTCATTTTCCCTAGGCCCCCACTCCTGTTCTGGGATCATTTCACAAAATTCCCTGCAACCAAGCCATGTCCCTCCACTTTCCTAGAGGAACTAAGACACTTGGGATTAGACTTCATAGGCCTCAAGCTCTATAAGGGCATTTCTGGTCTACGTAGGCAGTTGTACTCACTTCCGGGGCTAGAATCATGACTTGTGTTCTGATGTGAGTTCTGTGCATAAAACATTTTTGATAACAACTCAACTTTTACATTAGTTTTTAAAATATTTTTTGATAAAAACTTATAGACGAGCTTCCCATTCTTGTTCTTTTCTCAACTTGTTACTATTGCTATTTTTAAAACATGTATTATATGGAATAAATTTAATAATGTGCTATAAAGTAGATTTGTGTTTTATCAGAAATGTTATTCCAGCTTGGTTACTCTTTACTGAACGGTGCCTTGTGCTTACAGACTTTATAAAATATGCTGCCCACTGGCCTCATGATTTACAAAGCTTGCTGGGATAGGGTTTGGGGGCAAAAGACAGGTTTTATGCCATGCCGTTGTTGGGCCTTGTTCACCTGCTCTCACAAGGTATATGATAAAGTCGTGATTGCACATAAGCCAAAGCAGTTTTACATTGTGAGTGTGCACCTTCCTTTGTCTCATGTTGGTACGCCTGCTCCTCACCTTTTTTTTAAGACTGGTTCATTTTTACTGTGGATCAGGGGACTACATTATTGAACAATAGTCTTAATCTAATCTTTATGCTGTAATTCAAAAGGCCTCTATGAGGTGGTAATTTCCCTTCTCTCATAACAAAGACTCTCATATATTTAAATCAGTTTTTAGCTCTACCTCCACTTAAGAACTCTCTAAAAAAAAAACCTAAAGAACAGGATTTCTAATTTGTCCTTACATTCTGCATTCCATTAGTTTCTATTACAGAGTTTTTCTGGAAGAAATTTCTAGAAGCTAGTCGGGTTTTATTTTGTTGTTTTTATTGTCACTGACATGAAATGCTACTATTTTTCTTTCTGGTGAGGGAAGGAGCCCTTTTTCTCCCTCCTTCCCCTTAATGAATACATTTTTATAGCTCAGGGTAGAGTTAAGCACACAGTGTTACAAGAGTTGCAGAATATTCCTAAACATTTTAGGTACATCTGACACAGTTTAAGGTATGTAGGCATTGGGCTTCCACAAGGAAGAAAGTAGTTTCCCATATCTGTACATCTATAATTCATTCACACCAGGCCTGTGTAGGAGTTCAGGGGTCCCGATGGAAATGTTACACAGAAAAGCAGGTTATATTTAAGGCAGCTTGCAAGTTTGTACCTTGTTATCTCTTTTTATTGGTTAGTAGGTCCCCTCCCCCCGCCCCCATTTTGCTTCCCCTTTTCTAATTTTCTTCTGTTTTCCTGGTAGTGTTTCTATAAGCAGCATCACCAGCTGCCGTTTATTTAGTCAGACCTTTTCCCTTACAGACTCAGCCTACCTTGTGTCTCTCAGAAGCAACGGAATAGGCATGCTTACTCCCAAACAGGCAGCTAAAAGGCTAATGACTCAGGCTAAGTTTTAAGGACTGTTGGGAATCCTTTCACCTAGAAATGTGTTTGTGGTCTTATGTGTTCTAAGGACCTTTGCAAAAAGATTAGAACTTTTTAGGAACAGTAAGAGTGATTAAATGATTATATCTACTCATTCATTTACTCAGCAAATATTCGAGTTCCTTCACCAAATCCTATTAAAGGGGCACACTTTATTTTTATTTTAAATGATATTTTTAAATGTTTTCTGAAATGTATTCTGAAATGCTCTTCAGATTACATTAAATCATTTTATTAAGGTTTTAGTAGTTGTAAGCTTTCTGGTTTTATATTTTACTACACCTAATCAACTTTTAATTAACACATTTTAATTTCAATAAAACTTAAGTTTCCAAGGATAACAGAGTAAAGAGAAAACAGATAATGGAAAACAATGAAAATGAGGCTGCATACATTACAAATATGTATTTTTTCAAACTTTCACATATTTAGAATTAGGAATCTAGCAATGCACATTCATTATTTATATATTCTCTATCCTTTTTTAGTCAGATTTATCAAGGTATAATCTACATAAAGTAAAATTACCCACTGTAGCATATAGCTCTTTGAGTCTTGACAACTAAATATAGTCATGTACTACCACCACTGTGAAGATCTAGAATATTTCTCTTCCCACCCCACCCTATCACTTCAAATTCCCTTGTTTCTTTATAGTAACTTATTTTCCTTATACTAGTCCTTGTCCAACTGCCCATATGTTTTCTCTTCTGAAATGATCCTTTTCCAGAATGTCCATGAATTCCATATAAATGGAATTCTACACTAGCATTTTGTATTTTCATTCCTCATTTAGCACAATGCATGGTTTGGTTGCCTCTATCAGTAGTTAGTTCCTTTGTATAGCTGAGTAATATATTCCATTGTATGGATATAACAGTTTGTTTAGCCATTTATCTCTTGAAGGATAGTTTCAATTATCTGCAGTTTTTTTAGTGATTGTGAATAAAGCTCCAATAAATATTCACATGCAGGTTTTTGTAAGGGACTATAAATTTTCATTTATTTTGGGTCATTACCTAGAAGGGGGATTGTCTATGTTAAGTCTATTTAACTTTCTAAGTAACTGACATACTGTCTTCCAAAGTGACCATACTGTTTTGCAGTCTCACTAATATGTATGAGAGAACCTTTGTTCCACATCCTCATCATCACTTGGACTTGTTGGGTTTTTAGCTATCTCTGATAGATGGATAGTGGTACTCATGTTTTTATGCATTTCCATAACAGCTAATGACGTTGAGTGTCTTTTTTTGTGTGTTTATTTGCCATCCCTGTATCTTCTCTAATAAGTATCTTTATCTCATGTTTTCTTTTCAGTTATTTTTTAAAGTTTTGATAGGTTTTGTTTTTAACATTTTGGGTATAACTCATTTAGGTATCTTGCAAATATTTTCTTCCAATCGTAGTTGTCTCTCAATTTTTTAATGGTATCTTTTCAAGAGCAGAAGTTTTTAACATTGATATAATCTAATTTATGAATTTTTTTTTCCTTTATGAGTCTTACTTTTTAGTGATGTCTCTCAGTGATCTTTGCCTCACTCAGGACCACAAAGATTTCCTCCTGGGTTTTGTTCTAGACATTGTATATTTAGGCCCATGATTCAGTTTGAATGAATTTTTGTTTATAGTATGAAATGCAGTAGACTCCCTTCCTTCCTTCATTCCTTCCTTCTTTTCTCCCCTTTTCCCTCCCTCCCTCCTTCTGTCTTTCTTCCTTTTTCCAGATGAACATCTGATTCAGTTGTTCATCAGCATTTGTTGAACAGAGACTGTCTTTTCTCCACTGAATTGCCTTTGTACCATTGATGAAAATCTGTTTGATTATATGTGCAGGTCCATTTCTGGACTCTATTCTGTTCCATTAAACATGTCTGTTGTTTTGCCAATGACAGAATGTCTTGATTTCTGTAGCTTTCATTATGGATATTTTCCATTCCACTTTGTGCTTATTCTTTACAGTTTTCACCCTCTTTTTAGTACCCCTCAGAACTCAGATCTCTACTGTTGGTATTGTATAGAGACTGACTGGTGGATAAAGGGAAGAACTCAAGCTCAGTACAGAATCTTTCACTTATGTCAAAAGTGGTGTCTATTCTGACCTCAAACTGTTCTCACAAGGGTGAGTGTACCTTGCATCTCCCCCTGGTACCAGGTACTCCACCCTCTAGTCTCTAGTAGCCTTCTCCTTTTAAGGCTTGTTCTTCATTCTGCATGTAGCAGCCAGAGTGATCTTCTTCTAAAATGTAATTGAATCCTGCTTAAAATCTTTCTCATCGCTGTCTATTTTGCTTAGAATGAACCCTGAATTTCTTACCTTGGTCTACTGGACTCTGTATGAGCTGACTCTGCCCACATCTCTGACTTGATATGCCACTCTCTTAATTTGCTTGTCCTTCAGCCACACTGCCTTTTTCTTCTGTCCCTGGATCACTTCAGGCATCTTCTTGATTGAGGATTTTATATTAGCTATTCCACCTCTAGAACACTCAACTTGTCCTCCGTGTCTTGACTTGCTCTTCCTCATGTCCTCTTCAATCCCTGGCCGGCAGACTTTAGTAGTTCCTTTACGGAATTCATTCTTTGTTTCATTAGCCCATTTTATTTTCCTTGTAGCATTTACCATATATTTGTGTGTATGTCACTTTCCCTTCATTAGCAGGGGGTGTAGTTCATTATTTTCAATAAATATTTGTACAATAACTATTCAGTAACTTTGTTCAATAAGTGTTCAATAATTTGTTTATAATATTTAATAAAGAAATGTCCAGTAAATATTTGTTAAATGAACAAATACTCTATTTTGAACTATTTTCACATTTGGATTTTTTTCTCTGAACAGGTAACTGAAAATAGCAAATGTTTATTGAGTACGTGCTTTATGTTAAATACTGTGCTAAGCATTTGCATGTATTTGTTTAATCTTCACATCTGGAAGGTGGTAGAATTATTGTCTCAGCTCTACAAATAATGAAACCAAGATTCTGAAGGAGTTAGTTTTCTGAAGTCCACACAAGGAGAATCCAGATATTTAACCAATCTGGTACACTTGCCCCTTATTTATTTCTTTATCTCCCATGTTCTTCTTAATTTTTTTACATTGAGATCTTCAATCTTTACCCCCCTCACTAATAGAATCCTCCAAGTCTTTACTGTCCAGAGTTCAGTGATGGAGATAGAGATTGGGTGTGCTTGATGTACATACCAATTGGTTAGCATGAATTGCCTTTATTATATTAGTTCCATAGATCACTTAGATACTCTTGACTCAAAATACTATGTTTCTTCCTTTGTGTTTGTAACTTACTCTCATGTAAGAATTAAAAGTCATAAACACCACTACCAAGATAGGTGTTTTAAACCTAGGTCCCTGGATCTTCTCAGATTTCATGCTTGGATATCAGGCTGTTCATCAGCTCCTTGAAATATTTGCAGAATTAAAAGCGGGGCTAAGGGAAGAGGGTGAAGGGAGAGAGACAGCGTGTGCAGGTGAACCAGAGAGAAGTATGTACATTTTCTAGAAATTTTGATCTTAGATTTACAAAGGGTCCCATGACACAAAAAAAATTTGGACTTCTGTCTTACAGGACTTAGAACTATGCAAGATTCAGATGAAATAAAATATTTAGTGGAATACATGTAGATAAAAAGCAGTTGCCTATACCATTATAGGGAGACATAGCTGGACAAATTGTTCTGAAACCTGGAAATCAGAAGTTTACATTGAACGTGTTTCTATATATTATCCAGGGGATGGGGTAGTTTCTTGAACTATTTGTGGGTTAAAAAAAAAAAAACAAAACAAAAAACCTATATTTTGTTCATATCGTCATAGGTATTATGGAAAGAAGCTAACCACATTAAACTTCTAAGCTTAAAGTAATATTTAATAATAATAATTGCTTGGGATATGCTCATTTTAAGAATTAACTGGAGTCAGCAGTTCATATAGTCATATCAAAAGAAAATACAGATAAGTAAATATTCCTTCAGAATACTTGTTCTTTTTTTGTTTCTTATTCATACAAACATCCTTTACAGTTTTAAGACACAAAGACAACTAAGAAAGTCTCTGCCTCTTCAGTGCTCATGATTTCATGGGAGGGGTAGATCCATAGATGTATAAATCATGTTTATATAAAGTTATGAACCAAGCACAAGGGGAGACCAAACAGGATAGCAGTTACCCATTAAAAGCAAAGGTGAGGGTAAGCTAATTGCAGGCAGCAGGAGGTGAGGAAGGGGGATGACTAGTAGAGGAGGACAATAAAGGGCCCACACCAGATGCTAGTCAAAGGACATAAATAAGTTAGAAGTATTGTTATTGCCAGTATATTTTGGGGGGTCCTATCTTTGAAATTATTTCATTTCCTTATAATAAAACTACATACATTTCCTCTGCTTTTATTTCTCCATCTTGAGAAAACTTTGCCCATCCTACTTGTGAATAATAACTACTTCATGGGATACAGTAATATCGCAAATTTAAATAATGATATTGACCTAATAAGCAAGAGTTAGAGCTACACCTCCCCACCCAAAACTTTTAAGGAAAACTAAAAATGACATTTTCTTGAACTCTTTTTAGAACTGTTCTATAGCTAGTCTGCTTTGTGATTCTCATATATTTCCCACCCCCCTTGGTAGATTCATAAAACAGGGGAGATTATCTTGGCCCAGGTTGTCTTCTGTGCCCAACAGGGGCAGTGCCACTGTGGTCCCAAAACAAAGTGGCAGTCACATTGTATTTTTTATTTCCCTAGAGTATTTCCCAGTTGACCCAAAGCAATTTGTAGACACAGCTCTGCACAAAGTAATATCAAGGAGAAGAAACTGTTGAGGGAAGGAAAACAGTTTAAGTTGCTGTCTACTTGGATTGAAAGCTCAGAGGTTGCTTTTTGTTTGTTTGTTTGTTTGTTTGTTTGTTTGTTTGTTTTCAGCTAATAGTCTTAGAGTGGCTTCTGAGCAAAGATGGATGTCAAGGCAGGCTTTGGGAGGGGGAAGAGTGGATATTTTCTTGCAGGCAGAGTCTACTTCCTACTGTGGAGGCTAAAGCATTTTACGTGCTTGTCCATCCTTTTTCACAGCTGAGCTGTGGGCATGTGACCCTGTCCAGGTCAGTGAGATGAAATGAGATAGCTTTTTCCCTTAACAAAAAGACACGTAGAGAATTAGCTTCCTTTCTGCTTTTGGTTGTGTGAGTATGAGTTGATGCTTGGAGCTGTGGTAGCCATCTTATGATGAGGAAAATGGGATATAAGAGAAGCCATAAGAATCAGAGAGATACTGACCTGGAGCTTTGATACCACCAAGTTGACCATCCACTTGTTATATGTGAATTAAAAACCCTTATTATTTAGACTACTTTATTTGGGCATTCTATAACTTGCAGAGGAATGATGTTAAGTAATACATTTTAATACCATGATGATTCTTCATGTATGTACAGGAAAAAACCTAAACTTAAACCCAGTGATTGAGGACCACTTAAGTGAACTCTCATACAGTATATGTATACATAGACATATGCTGTGCAGCCATTATAAATGATGTAGTCAAAACGTCACTTAGAGATATGGGAAAATGTTGTTTGATACACACCAAATAGGAAAAGAAGAAACATTTTAAACTACAAGATAGCATGATATCATTTTTATCCAAAAAGGCTTATGTACGCATTGAAAAAATACTGGGTGGACTTGCTAACATTATATTAGTTTCTTTAGATGGTGGGATTATGCTTGACTTTAAATTACTTTCCATTCTGCTTGTCTTTATTTAGCATAATTTTTCTAGTCTAAAGAAGTTATAACTATGAACCTAAAACTGCTCTATAGAAGCTATTTAAAAAATCATAAAACAAAATTGTATTTATAGACCCATTACTCTTCTGCCGTGAGTAAATGGTACTACCATCTACCCCAACTACTTGAGCATCAACTTTACAACATATTCTGAATTCTTCCATTTATTCTCACACCATTCTCCTTGTATAATCATGTCTTTTCAGTGTCATCTCAAGTTATCTTCTTAAACTCTTTGTGACTTGTACTGCCACCACCCTAATCCAAGTCATCATCATTTTTTGGTTTGAACTCCTTTCATCTGGCTACTCTCACATCCAGTCTCCATGTAACTTTCCGAACATTAAATTTTTTTTAAATTTTATACTAGCTTCAAGATTTATTAGTCTTTTGTAGGCCAATGAAATAGAAAAGTACTCATAAACAGATCCAGTCAGTTTATCAGAGGGTTAGGCATATCAGTGGGTAAAAACATAATCACTAGTAAATGCTACTGGGCAGGGGGTGGGGAATGGTTGGTTGTAGAACAAGTGAAATTGGATCTGCCTATCTCATCATGTGTAGAAGTCTGAAAAGCATAAAAAGACAACTTTTAAAATTTCAGGAAAAATTTTTGGGGGTAGAAAGGGATTTCTTAATTAGTCACAGAAAGCTCAAACAAACCATAAGAAAAAAGATTGATAATATTGCTCAGTTAAAATTACAAATATCTGTTCATCAAAAGATATCTTAAAGAAAGTGAGAAGATAAGCCAGAAACTGAGAGAAGATATTTGTAATACATATAGCCAACAAATGATTATGATCCAGCTTTACACCAGTTAAGGACAAACTAACAGTCCAACTTAAACAGAAAACTCACCACAGTCCAAAGCTCTCAGTATTTTTAGATGAAAGTCTAAAACCGTGATCCCACCAGACTTCCTTTTTCTTCCTTGTTCATTGTAGGGCCATTCCTATTCTGGCCTTTGCAATTTCTTATCTCTCATCCCTGATTCTCTTCTTCTAGCTCTCTGTAAAGGGGCTCTCATTCTCATCCTGCAAATGTCAGTTCAAAATTCATTTCCTGGAGTGTCTATTTCTGTTGATTCTTATATGAATGAGTGATTGTTTACCACTTATGGTGAGACCTCCCTAGTTAAGAAAGGTCCCGTTGGGGCAGCCAGTACACCAGTGGACTAGATGGTGCTGGGGGCGGGAGTTGTGCTGTTCTTCATGATGAACAGTTAGTTTCCCACTGACTTTATCTTTGCCCTGACATGGGCTGGTGTTGGCCTGAAAAATTCTGCACCCAATTCCAATGTCAAGTTTTTTCCCTACACCACCAAGCAATTTTCTGACACCAGCTGGGTATCCTGTAATTCAAGTCATTTCTGACACTGTCTACCTGGAGAAACATCAGATCCTACAAGATAAGGGCTTAGCACTACAAGACTGTCCTGCCCCCCTCCCTTGACTGCATATGCTGATTGCATGTCCATGCTGTCACCTGTGCTTCCAGCACCCCCTCCTTGGGTTTGATTAATTTACTAGAGCAGCTCACAGAACTCAGAAGGAACATTTTACTTACTAGAATACCTGTTTATTATAAGAGGCTATAACTCAGGAACAGGCAGGTAAAAGAAATTCATAGGGCAAGGTATAGGGAAAAGGCTCAGAGCTTCCACGTTTTCTATTATCATGCCACTCTCCCTAAATCTCCCAAGTGTTCAACAACCTGAAAGCTTTCCAGACTCTGTCCTTTTAGGATTTTATGGACACTTCGTTATTTGGGCATGTTTTATTAAATCATTGGCCATTGGTCACTGAACTGTCCCTTCCCCATGGTCTAGGGGCAAGACTGAAATGTCCAATCCTCTAATCACAAGGTCTTTCTAGCAACATGCCTTAGGTGTTTTCCAACCGGCATCACTTCATTAACATAACAAAAGACCTTTGCTGCTCTCTGGAAATTTCAAGGGTTATAGAAGCTCTTTTCCAGGAACTATGGACATGGCCAAATGTATATTTCGTAACTCACAATATTACAGCCTGGTTCAGTGTTCTTTAGCAAGTCATGGGATTCATAAGTGTTCAGAGAAATCAATTCAGTGAGCGAGTGGGTAGTCAGCAATAGAAAATCAGAGTGTGCTGTACATAATGTTTGATACTGTTAAACTTTTGTTTCACTTACATGTGCATTTGATGCAGTTACACACATGTATGCACACACGGGTTTTCAGAATGCTGGCGAGCAACTCATCTCAATGTCATATGAGGTTCGTTCTACTTCTGAAGTTCTAAGGCCAGTTGCAGGATTACCGAAGAACCTAAAGAAGATAAGCTTTTTAAGTTCAGCTTTACTTTTTAAGTACTCAAGTAACCAGAAGTCTTTCTGAGCACGATGTCTTTGCTTGGTGACTTTAATAGCTTAGAGAAAAAATAGAAGCATAGGTTTTCATAGGAAAATGTTGAAATCACTGAAAAAAAATGCTTTAGTTTAAACAAGCCTCCAGGAAATTGTATTTTTATTAATTTGCTTAGAAAACCTCTCCTAGTAAACTTTGGACCAATTCAGAAAAAAGTCTAATAGGATCTCTGATCGGAAATTTAATAAATTAGGCTTTTAAAGATTTTTTCCCCTTCTTTTCTTGCCGTTATTACTTTGTGAGTTAAACTGCAGGTTAAGACAGTAGATTCCTTGGCACAGTACTCATGGATTTGGTTGCTTTGCTCGTTACCTGTCTTCTCCTTGAAGACCACAGGAATCAGTGGTTTTAGTGTGAGAAACATCCTTGCAGTGAAAATCTTTCTTGAATTGCTCTAAATGTGGATCTTTTCCCTTATGATCAATCTCCTGTTTTAAGTCATCGGGAATGAGTTACAGATAAACTTAGGTTAAAAAGTTCCTTTCTTAGTTTTTTTTTTTTTAATTCTTGTTTCTTTCCATGTATTCACTTAATGTTTAGCTTCTATAGAGATGTTAAAAGCAAGAACTCCCAATCTTTTGACTAGAAGGACACATCTTATTTTCCCCACCCCCACAAGTACAAAAAAGAGGGAAGAATGATAAAACAAACACTGTGTACTCATCACATAGACTCATTAGTCTTTTTCACTTTCGCTTGATATCTGTATGTATACACACACATACAAACATACATACGCTTTTCTGTTTGTGCTGAGCTTCTGAGCTAGTCATGATGAGAGTTCACTCCTTAATATGTCAGCATGCTCTTTCTGATAAACAAGGGTGTTTTCCTATATAAGCGCAATACAATGAACATATATATCCTTATATCCAATGTGTGGTTCAAATTTTTCCAAGTGTCCAGAAAATGTCCTTGGTAGCACTGTATCTTCATAGCGGTTTTTCCCCTATATAGGACTCATATTCAAAAATTCTTGTCTTTTTAGTCTTTAATGTAAAACAGTCCCCAAACCATTTTACTTTATGACTGGCATTTTGAAGATTCCCAGCCAGTCTTGTGGAAAGTCCCACAATTTAAATTGTCTTCTTATGTACATTTAGGTTAAGTATTTTTAGTGACAATACTACCTGTTTTCCAAAAACTTTACCCAAGATTTTTGGTATCTTATTGATGCTATTAATACATGAGGAGTAGTGACGTGGTAAATTTTAAATTCTTTTTTTTTTTTTAATTAACATTATTCTATAAAGCTTTTCTTGCTCCCCCCTTTCGTGTGTGTATGTAGGGGAAGGGGTGGGAGAGAAAGAGAAGGAGAGAGGGAGGGGAAGGAGAGAATGAATGAGAATATAGAGTTGTAGGTACCTTTTTCCAGTAATGGTAGCCACCATTTATTGAGTATTTATTATTTGCCATGCACTGTGCTAAGATTGTTATATGCACAATGTCATATAATTTTCCCAACATCCTTGGAGAGGTACATTTTATAACTGTTCCCACTTTTTATGTGAAGAAATTGAGGCCTGGAAATGTTAAGTGACTGGCTCTTGCTCACATGGATGGTAAGGATTCCAGCCAGGTAGCTCTGGTGCAGCTTCATTATGATGCATACATGAATGCCATCCAGGATCTTCTTTCTTAGATTCAGCCAAACTCCCAGGCAGTGTCCTTATAAAGGGCATCTTCACAGTCCAAGTACTGTTAATACCAACTGAGGCT
Organism: Rousettus aegyptiacus; assembly: GCF_014176215.1. Lineage (NCBI taxonomy): Eukaryota > Metazoa > Chordata > Mammalia > Chiroptera > Pteropodidae > Rousettus > Rousettus aegyptiacus. The sequence goes on along the minus strand of NW_023416306.1, from coordinate 37,716,659 downwards.
CAGGCCCTCCCCTGTGCTTACTGCTACATTTCAGTGTCTATTGCCTGATTTTTCTAGCTCTTCTCATGGTCTCTGGGCCCTCCCTTTTCTTCTAGCTTGGCATCTCCTGGTTAGATCAAGGCACACATACATACATGTTTGGTGCACCCAGCTTTGCCAGCTGGTTGGAGAAATGGTTGTGGATTTGTAAGCTATTCTCTAGTTCTTGGCCTCACAATGCCTGATTGCTCAACCTGTTGTTTTCTTGGAGGTACCATGAACCCCACTTCTGGAAACTTTTAAAACATATGTTATTATTACAGTTATTATTCTTTATGATGCCTAAATTGTCTCAAATTTTGCTGGTGAAGACCCATTCAGGTTGGCTTGATGTCCTGTTTGTCACACCCCATTAGTCTACATAGCTTTCTTGCTCACCTTGCACTTAAAAAAAAAAAAAAAAAAAAAAGGAAAAGAAAAGAAAGAAACCAAGATATGACACTAAGTATGCTCTTTGCTTCTAAGAAAGATGGCTTTTTTTTTTTTTTTTTTTTTTCTTTTTGAGGATTCTTCCACTGTTAATAGCATAGAAGAAATGAAGGATGGTGGAAAGAAAACCTCTGGCTGGTTTCCAGTCGGCGTTGTCCGGAATTGCTAAGGATGTGTATGGACTGCAACTCTGCCCTCACCTTGCTCCTGTTCAGTCATTGGCCTTTTGGGCCTTGGTGATCAAGTAGTTGGGGACTTTCTGTTAGAAAGTGTTTCTCTTTGTGAGGCAAAGACATTTCCTGTGAACTTGATTTGCTAGTGGTCCTTTTCTCCCGTTAGTTACAAACTCGAAACTGCAAGGAAATAACTCTTTGTTACAGAAACTCCAGTAAAAAACTATTAACAGAATTAAGGCTGTGTTTACCATCTCATGCTGTATATTTTTAGAAACAATTACTGGCTATTTTTCAAAATTAAATTAATTATCTTAATGGAGTACTTACTTGCCGAAGTTTAAAGTTCATTCCCTTTTAATGTTTATTCTCTTGACTGGCTCATCAAGGGAACAGAAAAAAAGGATTTTTATTTTGTATTGTAATTTAAGGTAAGAGAACTTTTGTTTTATTTTTTAATGAAATGCACCCAAAAGTAGAAATGACCTAGGAATCTCTTCAGTGAGGAGAATTTTTCCAAGGTACATATCTTTTTCAGTAGGTGTTTCTCAGTTATGGTTCATAGTGTATTTTCATGTTTAGTTGTTCCTATAGTCTATGCCCTCCTGTTTGTTTCTTTGGCTTGATCGTTGTTGTTTTTTTCTTTCTGAAGTCAATATTTTTTAAGCTACTATTTTATAATTATCTAGAGTGGTGATTTATCTTAAATTATTTTAGTAACGTTTCAGTGTTGAACTATGTATTCTTAATATACATTTCCATTCCTTCTGTTTTTAAAAAGCAAGAGATTTTATGTTTCTTAGTGTGACTCGACTATAAGATAAAGTAGTAAATCTTTGCAGGTTACTTGCTCTGTGATTAACAAACATATGCGGCAGAATGAGAGGACAGCTTTTAAGCTGTTGGGAAATGTCAGCAAGCTTTCTCTATTGTAGGATAGTCCATTAGGTGATGCTACTCTCAGTTCCTTGAATAATATCCAGAGAAACCTGACCCCTTTTCTAGGGAGTCTACTTTGAGAGTTTTCCTCTGTTGATAAGACTCGATAGAGATTCTTTCTATATACTGAATTTTTCAATGTTACTTGAAATTTGATAAAGCCATTTTTTTTTTTTTAAGTAGAGGAAATGGTGAAGTTCATTTTAACTGTCGGTAACATGCTGTTTTTATTTAAAGATTGCCTCTGATATATTGGTTTTACTGACGAATCATAAGTCATTATCAGTTGTACATCATCTGCCACCCTACTGCTAGGTGAAAGCTTACAAAGAAGCTTAAAAATGACCACTAAATATAGAAAGTAGTCTGTTTTATTGATGTGAACATTTTAAAACCTACTATAGTACTTGAGTATTCTTAGATTTCGATCATACCTTTTGGTGACTTAATCTTATTTTTATCTTATAGTTTTATATTTTAAACACTTGATAAAAATTCGTCCTTTCAAGGAGGTTCACTACTGATTGTACTTGTTTTGTTTGACATTTGGTATATATAAAGAATGATTAGTAAAATGAGTTTATAGTAACCCCCTCATTTTTTTTCTCACCTAACTTCAAGGCACATTCTGTTAAACAATTTGACTATAATTTTGATGTTGCCATTCATAAAAATCTTTGAAAGGGCTTTATAATTTGGTATAATTAACAAGTGAAAAATTAGAACTTCTAAATGCAGTGTGGCATCCTGGAACAGAAAAATGATGTTAATGGAAAAAACTAGGGAAATCCAAATAATGTCTGTAGTTTTATTAATATAATGTACCCATCCATGTTTTGATAAATTCTGTGGTTATATAAGATGTGAACATTAGTGGAAGCTGGGTGAAGGATATATAGGAACTTTCTTCATATTTAGTAGAAACTTAATTCATCAAGTGCTTTAAGTACATGGCCATATAACTTAATAGTGGTACTATAGATACCAGGGTGTGCAAAGGGACCTGAGGTTGGTCTCTTTATTCCAGAGTCTTGGAATATCATTGGCAAGTCAGGTCTTCTTATCTATAAAAAAATGAATAATGGTACCTTGCGAGGCATTCTATGCCAGTGAAGGATACAGAGTCCTGCAAGATGGTAGACACATGGGATATTTGGAGAAGTCTTTGCAGGACAGGTGAAACATGAGCTGAGCTAAGAATCAACTTAGATAAATAATGGAGAGGTTTGGTTGTTCTAAGAGACAGGAGATGACATGAATTTTGGGGGGAAAAAATATTGCCAGTGGTAATGCAAAATGGGTTCGTTGGAATGGAAATGAACTAATGAAGGCTTGTAGTAATCTAAGTAGGGGTTGAAAAGCATCTGACTAGTATGGTGTCAGTAAAAATGTAAGGAATTATTTGAGTATTGACAGGATTCAGTGATATGGATATAGGAGCAAAGAAGAAAAACAAATCGATGGTAACTGTTAACTTTCCCCGGTGGAACTTATGTAGGGGATTTGTGTTACACATTTTCATTTTTGTGTATTGCTGGACTGCCAAGTAGAACTGTCTGGCAAGAAGTTAGACCAGGGGTACTGGACATTGGAAGAGGAGCAAAAGGTTTAGGACTTTTCTCAGTGAGGAGAAGAAAAAGCCAAGAAAGAAATCTAACAGACTCATTGTAAGAATTAAAGAGAGAGGCCTTGGTGATTGCAGCTGAGAATTTCACAAGGAGGATATACTGTCTATGGCTGCAGATATATCAGAGAGAAAAAAAACTGAAATCTTGAAATGTTGCTCTCTGACTGGTCATCAATTTTATGAGACTGTGGACCTGATTACAAGGGGTTAAGGAATGAGGTGTGTGTGTGTGTGTGTACGCAGGAGGGGGTTTTCTAGAAGTGGAGACAGCAAATTAACTCCAGTTTTTAAAGAACTTTGGCTGTGTGAAGACAAGGATACATATACAGGAAAGTAGCTGAAGAGGGCAAAACAAGGTTATTTTAATTAAATTTAACAAACATTTATCAAGTGCCAATTATGTTCAAAGCACTGTGTTAGAGGCAGTGGAGGACACAATTAGTGATTAAAATATAGTGTTTTTTCCTCCTGAAAAAAATGCTACTTCAGGTTCTTTTGGCATTAGATAGGCAATTCATCTTAAAATATTAGGGATGGTGGTATTAAGCTTGCAAGCAGAAGGACAAAATTAGTGACAGAAAAAGTGAAGATGGAGAGAGATGGAGAATTGAAGGAACAATGGAATGGAATGCGGCTGGGCGGGGGGCGGGGCATGATGCAGTTTGTACAGGTGAGGGAGAGGTTGGCCTTGGAAAGGAAAAAGGGGATCCTCCTTCCTCTAAAGCACAGAGGAAGAAGATAAGGTAGTGTTAGAGCTATTTTGATGTAGAATAGAGCACAAGTGAGGATCCCAGGAAGTCTTCACTATGAATAGCATATGCAACAGACAGACTAAGGGTATATTTTTTGCCTTTGAACAAAGTTTTTGGTCAGATGGAAAAATGAGTCTGTTAGTGCTTACTTTTTATCCTGAGAGAAAAATAAAGTGAAACACCTGGAACATTGAAGGCATTGCTTTTGGCTTGAGGGTTTGTTTAATGTATAAAGAAATAATTATATACATTTTTAAATTGCTTAGATATTATATGAATGTTTCAATGCCTATAGTTAACTAAGGTTTCAGACATAGACTCATAGAGCTTTAGAGTCTAGGAAAGGTGATATGAGAGACATATATGTTGTCTCTTAATGCTTACCAGTTGAACTCTGATCTGAGATAAAAAGTAGCTACATGTCTGACCCTTACACACAAAGTATTAGGAGATTTAGAGATGAAAGGGAATGGGAGGAATTTTCTGGCAATTTCAGTTGAACAGGGTCTTGAAATAAATTTGCCAAATATTTACCTGAAGGCCTTGTTTTCTTCATAGGCATTACTTTCAGCTCACTTAGAAAATATGATTGTGTGCTCATACTTTTTGGTCAAAACTAAATAACAGTACCTAAAGAATTATGAACATAATTTTGGCCACACAGATGAATCAATACATTATTTTAAACTATCCAGTTAGGTAACACTTTGGCGAGACTTTGGGGTGGGCATTGGTTGGTAGAATATCCGAATCATTGTATTGATTTTTCATTTTAGCTATTTGAACATGCCTTAAAAGTGTTAATACTTTATTGACAATATTTTAATCTCATGTAGCTGGAAAATAGGTCCAGGTTAGTTGGAGAAAAGAACTAATAATTAGTGCTATACTTTGACTTTTATAGTCAGACACAGGAAGACAGGTAGAGGGGAAGAAGAAGGAAATAAAAGTAATTTGGTAAAGGAAAGAAAGTTTATTTTTTTCTTTGAAATACTTCCTTAAAAAAAAAAACATTCAAGATCCTTCTTATCAATGAAGGGGAGTGGAATTTGCCACCCCACACATTTCTTTAAAAAGATATTTTATGAAATCCTGCTTAGAAAATTATAGAAGAGACTTATTTGGCTATCGTAGGATGGGCCTGAGAAGTGATTTATTTAAAGGAATTAATTGAAATGTAATAACTAGTAAAAGTTAGAGAATTTCTCACCACTTGTTCTCAAAGAACATTGTTAACAGGGTCTCAAGTTGAAGGGATTTCTGTTGAGGGACATATTAACTTAACATCCTCTTGTCACGTCCCCGCTTCCCTCTTTTCACTGGAAGAGGCAGCAAAGCCTGTCCACAGCCAAGCTTGATGCAGTCTGGATCTTGATGTGGCCTCTGCTGAGGTCAAGCACTCCCATTCCAGCCTCTCGAGGGCTTTCTTCATGTGTTGCCAGTGTGCTGGTAAAAATGACTTTAAACTCTTGTCAGCACAGTTACTGGTGCATGCATCACAGTCCCACTCAGATAAACCTGTCACAACACAGAGGCGGCCGCTGGAGAAGAGTACAAGGGCAGGCCTCTAGCTTTTCATTCGAGCATCACTAAACGTGCACAGAGTGCCCAATTATTTCAGCATTATTGAGCAAGCCTACAGGAGGACCCAAGCCTTGCTACATTAGATTTTCTTTAGTAATTTGCTCAAGTACCGCTGAGGACACTTAAAGGGCTTAAAACGGTGGCTGCAACCAGTTTCCTTTTCTGGGTTGTTAATTCAGGTTTTCTCTTTCAAATTAACTCTCACTGCATGCTGTGCAGCGGTTCTGGGAGAACTATTTAACACTAATTTTCTCAATTTTCAGCTTTTTTTGTTCAACATAACTGCTTTAACAGTTAGTCGTGTATATGTTTTGATTAGAAATGTATGATAGTGAGGTCTTATGTTTTGGAGAACAAAATGCAGATGTTTTATTAAAGAAATGTGAATTTCAGCTATTAAAAGTTACTTGGGTAATTTCACTCTTTAAAAATTAAGTATTTACAGTGTTTTGTAAAACCCCAAAATTCTATTAAAAAGATAGTATTTCTCCATAATACATCTTCCTCTATCTCCTTTAAATATGTGTGTGTATATCTATACACACCCACATGCACACAATAAATCTTTCCTTCATGGGTGCTGGGTTTTTCCATGGTCTTTTTGCACCTCTTTTCTCTCTTTTTGTTTTGGTGGGGGCAGATATAGGGAACAAGTTCAATATCTTTGTCTCATTTCTCACAGCAGCAACAACTCCAGGCCCAGCATTTATCACATGGACATGGTCTGCCGGTGCCTCTGACCCCACACCCTTCAGGGCTTCAGCCCCCTGCCATTCCACCCATTGGTAGCAGTGCCAGCCTTCTGGCTCTCTCCAGTGCTTTGGGAGGCCAGTCCCACCTTCCAATTAAAGATGAGAAGAAGCACCATGACAATGATCACCAAAGAGGTGAGAGCTATTCTCTCGGGATGTCAACCTGATTCTACCTACGTGCTGCTGAGGATAGGTTCTGGGTGCCATTGTTTATCCGTCTCTGGATTTAATTTTATCATTGACTAAACAGAGGATTTCTGCTGGAATGTAAATTAATTATTGGAAGCTATCTTTTGCCAAATGATACCCTAGTGGTTGGCAAGAGTTAATGCACTCCCAAAGGCAAGGGGTTCTAATATCCTAGTTAATACCTTTGATCCTTGCTACCTCCAATGTTCCCCAAGTCTAAATCAGTAATGAAATCCCACAGCACTCTTTGTGGGATTTCACCATTTGAAATAGTGAATGGCAACATTAATAGCTTTGACTAAATCTTTTTTGGGGAAAGACTTACTGATAAAAGCTCACTTTAAAGTTTGACAGAATCAATTATTATTTATAAATTAGATCAGCATATATAGGGCAGTAAAAATTATAAAATCTTTTGGTTTAACTACCTCTCCCACCCAGTCTTTTTAGAAGCATGAAATTAATTCTTCTGATAAGAAAACAATTGTTTATGCAACATAAGTTATTTAAATGTGTTGGGCTCCTTCTAGGTTGGTTTCCTCCCTCCACTAAAGTAGATGATGGTATGGAGACCTTTTGATGTAACTATATGTTTATATGGTGCTTGCTAATATTTTTTATTAGTTGATGACAGAAAAGCAAATGACAAAGTCTCTCCCAGTATTCCTTTGTGGGAGTTTCCCTAACACATAGGTGGTTCTTTGGTTGGAAGGGTGTGGTTCATAATTAAAACTTCATATCTACTGTTGCAATGTCATTACCATGAATTATAATCTTGGGTAAATGATATTTATCACATAAAATAAATTTCCCATCTCTGATGTTGAAAGCTCTGTAATACTGGTCATTCAGTTATCTTAATGCCATGGGTCAGAGCTAAGGCATGATTATAAACTCTTTTATAAGTAGCAAAGTTGATAAGGACTATGAATACTAGGAATACCTAGCTTTAGTTTCTGAAACTATGTCAAAGGTAGACTGGCACTTTGTGAATCTGGTAAAGTAGTATTAATGATTAACTTTATGGCAAAGTTGACATCTGTGCCATTTATTATTTAGCAGAGATTATGTTTGATAAATGTATGATTTTATGTAAACTAACTAGTACTTTTCTTTTTTCCTTCTTTCCACTACTTCATCTGTGTGTGTTGTTGCTGTTTTGCCTATAGACAGAGACTCCATCAAGGTAGGACTCAAATTCACAGGCAAGGGAATGGCTTAAAGGGGCTCAGAATGATCTGAATGGATCTAGTAATGGATTCTTCAATATTTAGAGAATAATTTGGTGGGCTTTACCAAATAGTGGTTAACGGTATTTTTTGATTACTTTCAGTTGTGTGGTTGAGATTTTTTAAAATACTGGTCCCATTTCTCTATCAGAATCAGATTTGTAGACCAAGATTGAATTATTAGATCTGGCTTGCATTGCTCATTTTATTATGTCTTGCCATGTGAAAAGAATAACTGCTTTTCTTCAGTTAGGCTTTGGATATAAGATAAATAATAATGAAAGGAAGTCAATAAATTGGAAATACATATTAGTCTCATATTTGGGGAAACAGTTTCATCCTACAAAACTCTTATCAAAGCAATTTTTCTTTACCAGAAAGATTTGTTTTTAATTTAATAACCTTCTGGTTTCCAGTATAGCAAGTTATTCTCCATAGGTTTTGCATTTGTCTTATCTTCCTTTTTTATCTCTTTATAGGCAAGTCCTCAGGAAAAAGGAAAAGTATTTAGGGCCTAATGATTTGAATATGCTTGTGTAACACTAGAATAGGATGTGCTAAGAATGCCTGAATTTATATAGTAAACAAACCAGAAAAACAGGCTACCACAGCAGGAAATGAGCAAAATATGAAAGTTGATTGATGACTTTTGAGCCAGGCACAATGTAAATACGCTACTGTATTACATATAACTGTATTATGTATGCCATTGTACTTTGTATACATTAGAAGACAAGGACAGGTCTGAGGCATTGACCAAAGCACAGATGCACTCTCAGTTCCTTTTTTTATATCTTACAACAATTGAATGCTTTGGAGCATAAGTAGTTACATCTCTTGCAATTTTTAATGAAATTATGTGTATGAAAACTAAAATCTTCCATTGGAACCATGTGTGCTGTCACTTTGCATCTTTATTCCTTGTCCTTTTATAGTAAAAGGGAAGTAAGGAGTTTTTTTCCAAAGCCCTTAAATAATGGAAAATAAAAATTAAGCGTATCTATTTTTACCGTTTAAGAATCTTTGTAATTTGAAAGGGCATCTGTACACCCATAGAAATGTCAACATTTACAATTGGAATTTACACATTGAGTTATTTAATTATGCATTTACAGTTGTGTATTTAGTTATATGATATGTATATCAGTACCTAGATTAAACAGTATTCTTATAGTGTCACCCCATATGTACTTAGTAAGTAATAAGTAAATTCATTGACCAGAATTAGTTGATAGCAGTCATTGGAAAGCCTGGCTAGTTATTCTGAGGCCATGATATAAACATTTCCTGCCTCCTTATGATAAATCCACACCTTTAGGCAGGCCAGTGAACTAAACAAAAGCCTCCTCTCCTGCCCTACTCCCAGAAGATTGTGAAAATATACTCCAGTGCACACTTTTGTGTCAATTACATTTTATATTCCCTCACACTGAAGTAGGGTGTATTTTGAAATTATCTATAATCATTCACTGAGTCTGGGAGTGAGTGTCTATAGCTAGAAGCCAGGGCAAAAAACGAAATAGAGGTGGATGATTTTGCCTTAACCTGTTATGGATTGGTAGCTATAAATAGATTTTTGGGGGGTACCGTTCTCAAATTTGAAGTTGTGTCAGATTCGGGGCTGTCCTGTGGTTTCTCAAGGTGAAATAGTGTGCTAATTTTCGTAAATGTGTTCTTTGATGCTCAGAGAAGCAGTTAGTTGCTTGTTCCATCGATCGTCCTCATCTTCCTATAAGTGGTTCCTGGTTAAGAGGAGCTTTTTATGACTGTCTGCTCTGTGACTTGAGATGGTTTTTATCAGCCAGAGCATGCCAGTTGCCTGCAGCTGGAGTCAGGCTTGTATGAAATAATTTATTCATGCAGGATAATGCTCCTTAACATTTAACAGGTAATGAACGTGACATAAATTTCCTTCTTGCTTTTAATTTTTCCCTTTCCTCTTCTAATGTGCAAACAGGCAGCGCTGGTACTCTAAATAATAAGTAATTTTTGGCCATCTGTCAAAAGGAAATTTCAATACAAATTTAAATTAATGGTGCCTGAAATTTTTTATAGCTCCTCTAAAAGCCTCTAATGTGCAGAAAATTCTGAATCTGCTGGTAGTAATTAGTGTTGCATGTAATGAGGATGTGGGCAATGTTATACAGCCCTAGTGTAACGTTTTGATATGGTAGCAAAATTTTGATTTATATGAGGTGGGGATGGGTTTAATTGTGAAAGACATTTTAAAATGTTTTCTTGACGTTACAGATTATTAAACAAGGCAGATTTCAGAATAACTCATAAAATATAAATTTAAACTTAATGTAAAGATTTGGGTAATTAGGTGCTTTACCTTTATATGTCAAGTAAAATGAAAGAAATTCTCTTGTTTAAGTGTCAGGTCTTTTTCTTTTTTTGGAAGTTCTGTGGCCACTAAACGACATGCTATTGGTTTTATTGATCTTGCTTTCTATCGTTTCAGTGGTCAAATTCATTGTTAAGCCTGTTATTTGTTAGACCTGTATCTGAAGTTTCTCAACAAGGGTGGCGAATGTACATATGGACTTAAAGGACCCCAGAATCAATTTATTCGGTGATGAAAAACGAGAATGTTGTGTGTTCTAGGGCTGTTAACACTTGTTTGTAACCCGGCTATCCAGTGACTCTGTATGCCCAATAGTAAGCCCCAGATTTGGGGGCTGAAAATGGCAAGAAATAGACCTTGATCTACTCTTATGCTTAGTGGTAGGGTGGAAAGTCCAAATTTAGCACTCCTAAAGTCCCCCTAAGTAGGTTTTACTGGGTGAGGGCTTTCTTTCAGTCTTCTGGAGTGTTTAAAACCGTTCTCTCGTCTCTTAAAAAGTCAGCCAAGGAAATGTTTTCTGAGGTGATGGAACCTTCTTCCATTGTCCATCCCTCCTACTGAGAGCAGATAGGTAAAAGTTGGTGGGCTCCAAAGTAGTGGCAGAGAAGACATCCACACATACAGCTAGTTCCTTCTCAGTCACTAAAGGTATTAGTTCATGAAGAGTAGTCATTAGGTTCCTCACAACACTTGCAGCTCTCTTCTGAGTGGCTAGAATGAGGGTGATGATTTGAAGTGTGAAGGACAAATTGCCTAAAACTTGATAGGCATTTAAGCTTGAGAAATTAATCTAATTACCACCCCCTCCCCAAAATGTATACACAGTTCTAAAGCCTCCCAACAAAAAAAAAATAGACACCAAAATCAAGACCAACTTGAATATAAAGAGCAAAATTCGCGAGCCCCAGATATTGATTAGCTCCATGTTGTCTCCCAAGTCGATAATACTGTGAATGCTTTATTACTTCATAAGTCCTTTCTATGTATCTACATGGTCCTCCAGTTTTTTATTCTGAATGCAGTAACGTCCTCAAGTCAGGTCTGTGAAGAATTTGCCATTTATTTGTAAAATATAGCATAAATACATTTTTTTTCCATTTAAGTTTTTGGTTTTGTTATTTCATCAGAACATCTTCCCCAAAGTGCTGTATGCATCATCAAACAATATGATCATTTTTAGTGACTTGTACATTGCCAAATTGATCTTAGAGACACGTGTGCACCAATTTTAAATGCCAAGTGCAATGTTTGAGTGTTTCCACACAATCCACCAATATTGAACTTTATAGTTTTTATAATTTTTGCTAGTATAATAAGTATGGATTTTTTAAAAACCCTTTGTTTAAGGGTTTCCACAATGATCCATTCATTTGTTGTATCTAAGGCAATGTCTGTTTATTCTTCCCCAGCTATATTTTGGTGTTTTTTCCATGTAGATGACTAAAATATCATACATAACTTTTCTTCTTGTCTCTACAGTTAGTCTCTGTTGGCAATAAAGGTTTATCAATGGAGAATTAGTCTAATTCAGGCTAAAGCTCCTTTTATATTCAAATTGAAGTGTGTGATTAAGGCCCAATGGGTTTTTAGCCCGAATTTTCAGAATGATTACTTTGTTTGCCACTAAACTTTATACATTGAGTCTTAATGGTCAAGGTTCTATTCCAGGTTTTTGTGTGACTTGTGTAACTTAGTCCACTCTTCCCCTTACCCCTATTTTTCCTGTCTCAAAGGAATATCAGTCAAAAAAAGAGTCCGCCTTTAATATGTTTAACCCCTTGGCATGTACTATGTGGGGAATAGCATAGAAGAAACCACTTGAGGAGGGAGGGCAATAAGAGAGGGATACCATATGGCCCAGGCAGTTTCAATACTCTCATCTCCCCCATATACCTGTTTAAGACAGGAATGCTTGTAATTTTACCCTTTGGGAGAAAGCTTGGTGGTATAAATTTGCATTACTATAGACTTTAGAAGGGTATTTTATAAAAAGACCAAGGCATAAAATAATAGGCTAGATTAAAAAGAGGAATAGGTGAAATCGATAAAACACTAAAAAGAGGGTATAAGGAGAGAGAGAGAGAGAGAGAGAGAGAGAGAGAGAGAGAGAGAGAGAGAGAGAGAGAGAGAGAAAGAGAAAGGGAAAGGGTGGGAGAGAGAAAGAGAAAATGAACATCCTCACCAAACTAAACTGTATTAAGGCTTGCATTATCTCCTATTTTTTCTCTGTCATCAGTGATCTGAGAAAAGAAGCTATCTAAGTAAGGGCTATTGACTTGGACACTCTAACCTAGCAAAAAAATAAGGTAAATCCTTAATATACACTGAACTCCACAGATTTGAGCCACTCCTCGCCCCCTCCCCCCCCCAACACACTACATGTATAAGACATAGTTTAGATTTCACCTGTTCAGGGAGCTGATGTGTGCTTATCTTTATTTCCTTCATCAGGAAAGGTTTAGAGGTGTTAAGGCCCTGTCCAGGGCCACATAGCCAGTGCCATCCTCAGTGGAAAGCTTTTTGTCTCATTTTTTGTTATTAAAATTTTGAAACATACAGAAATAGGAATAATGCATTGTCTTCAATCTATTCAACATCAAGGTATAAGAGCTATCAATATTTGGCAACAATATTGTCTACTTCTTTGCCGAAATATTTTAAAGGCAAATCCCAGGTGGTATGCATTTACCCTTGACCAGTAAATAAAATGAAAACATTTCTCTGAAAAATAGAAATTTTTTTGGTAACTATAATAATTTTAGTCACTTATAGAATATAATTCTTTGATATTTTCTAATATTCAGCCTATAAGCAAACTCGGGTTATTTCAAATAATTGGTTTGCTTGAATGAGATTCAGATGAGGTCCATTCCATTTTGTTGTCATATCTCTTATGTCTTTCTTAATCCAAGAGTTTTTCATTTAAAAATTTTTTCTTATACAATTTACCTGTTGAAGAACCTTGGCCAGCCTTCATGTAGAATGGCCCATATTTTTGATGTCTCTTTGTGCTTCCTTGCGGTCAAGAATACTTTCACACAAGGAAAAGTCTTTTATGATTGGAGGATGGGTAGAAGAACAAAGTCTAGGTTTGCATGTATATGTTGGTGATCAACAGTTCAATGAGGTTTACCAATTAAGGGAGTAAAATGTCCAGAAATGTATGCTGATAATCAATAACTAAAATTCTTTTTGTATCCTTTTACTCTTAAACAGATTATGATTATGATGTATTTGAAATCCAACTCCATTTTTAAAACAATAAGTATTTTTTAAGATAGACTTTTTAAAATAACATTTTTACTAGGATTTTTAAAGTAACTGTTTTCTTACAGGTGATTTCCCTGATGCCCCATTCCCAGCAGTAAAGTTCTCTCTAACCAAAGTTTTAGCTCCTTGAGGGCAAGAATATTAATCTTCTTTATGGAACTGCATAGAAGGACAAATCAAAGATTAGTTTGAGAAGGGAATTGTAATAGAATTAGGTAAATCCTAACTATACTAGAAAATCCTGTTTCTTTAGGTGAGCTGTGTGTCAGTGGGCAAGACACTTAACTTTCTGGATCTCAGAGCTATTACTCTAGGCATTTTTTTCAAGCATTTGGAATGTACATGCATGTTTTCTTATGTTACTCAATCCCATTTTAGAAATGAATTTTACAATAAATGTCTTATATCAAAGAGTACATTTTAGTAAATTTGCCCATAGCATTAGCCAAATAAACACAATGGTAATTTTATTACATTTTAGGTGTTGGGTTGTAGCAGAATATTTTAATGTTTTAAAGCATGCCTTTCAAGCACTTAATGTTTTAACTCCTTCATTTTTCCAAAATAAGGAGGTAATTTGAAGTTAAATATTTCACTACTGCTGTTACTTTTTAATTCTTTGTAGAGGCATTTATTTCTACCATATGTTTTACTATTTAGAGTTACCTTATCAAAGAACAATCAGGAATATTTATTCTATGGGGTTATGATGGAGTAATTTGTTCAGTATTAATTGATACCTGCCTCTAGGCATGTAAGCTGTGTGAAATGTAACAGGTGCCCTAATTCCTGAAAATATGTTGTAATTGTTTGTTTGTCTAGCAGATGAATAAATATCTTTAGGGCATAGCTGGTCCTCAGGTGGTGAGCATGAATGGATTAATGATGTGACTGGAGGAGACGTGCTTGTTTGTGCGCCCTCCTGCATGGATCACCAAAGCGGAACAAATATTAATTAACAGAGGCGGGCTGGTTTTGGGGTCTGCCTTACCCAGCTGATTTTTGGCAAGGGTGGTATAATTCTTTTCCATAAACCAACCCTCTTAGTTACTACAGACATTTCATCTTGATGTTTCATGTCTTTAATTTTCTTAATTACAGTGCATTTCATCTCTTACAAAAATGTTACACTATGAAGTTTCTATATAATTGGCACTTGAATTTCAAAAGCATTAGTTTCTCAAAATGTAGATAATTCTTCCAGAAGAATTAAAGAATTGCTTACCATCTTTTCTGTATTCTGGTAATAACACTTTCTCAACCCATTCTGGAAAAAATCATAAAAGTACCGAGGGGGCAGCTTAATACTGTCACTTCTTGTGTTCTTGAATCATTTCTGCTGTGACATTTACTCTATCCCACTTACATATTTTGTTTAAAGTAATTCAGATATCTTCTGGGTTAAAGACTCTATACATAGTGGCCACCAATAACAAGAGTTGTAATTTTGGTCATGAAGAAGAGTTGTATCTAATTATTACCATGGCAGCTACCTTGGGACAGGATTGAACAGAATTCAGGCTTCACAAAAGAGGACTAGAAAGGAAGTTTGTTGAGGGCTGAGTAACATGTTCTGAGTAATCAACTGAATATTGTTTTAGTTCGAATCTAAATATTGAACAAACTATTATTACTTTAAGTTGATCAGATTCATTATTAAGAACCAATCCAGTTCTTTGTGTAAAAATTATGCAATTCTAAAAAAAAAAAACATTTTAAGTTCTAAGTACTAGTATTATAACTTTAATTTCTGTTTATGTGCGATAGTCGTAATTGGTGGTTAAGTCCCCATCTTCCCCCTCCTCTAGGTTCAATGATGCCTCCAATTTTGCTTCACAAGAAACAGAAAAAAAACAACATACACATGCATATGTAATCTACTCACGTACAGTCCGCCTTTCTTCCTTCACAGTTTAATATTCCATCCCCTCTTCAACCACTAAATATTTACAGAGAGCCTATACTTTCCTATCCTTTGCCACCCTCCCCTTGACTGAGTTGCAGGCAGTGAGGTGGAAGTTAAAATGTCTTAAGTATTCTTGTTGTAAGTGAACTTCCTAAAATATGGCAATAGGGTGAGCCTGAGGAATTCTTTTTTATGGAAATGGATTCCTCATTTAATTGCATCTCACCCTAAGGATTCTTGAACCATTTTCCCAAAATCAGTACTTTCAAAGTTGCCGAATGTTCAAATGTAAGGGGAGGAGGGGGGAGGTAAACACGTAGCGGCACCGCCCAATGAGAGAAGCCAGTAGGGCCGTATAATAACATCTCATTTTTTTTTTTTTTTTAATTCTTCCCTCTGGTCGTTTTAATTATTCTGGATATTTTTTAGTATTCCATTCATTTATCTTTCTTTTAACTTCTGTTGACTTGAGCAACATTTGGCCTTTTGAACAACAAAATAAAATTGGAAATGCTAATGTTTTGAGCCAACTAAAGGAGGAAAATAAAAATGTCACCATGGTAACAAAGCTGCTTTCTAGATGGTTTCCTAAGATATGCCTGAACTAGAAGCAGATGTCTGATCTGAGAATCTTGCCTCCTTCAATGTAAACAAATAACTTCTGGGCAGGTGTTGGAAATAATATGGAAATCCTATTAAGGGGCCCAGGGTTCCTGTCAGTCAGGAAGCCCATGCCACAAAAGGGCTGGTTGTCACATAAAGGAGCAGAGTAAATTCTCATTAGGCTTGAGCTTTTCCCAGGAAATGATTGTCTTGGTGTGTTCTTTCTCCTGTGAATCTGAATGTAAGCTGTTGCTTCTGCTGATCTATTCACTGGCTTTATTTCTCTGCTCTTCATTCCAGATCCTCCCTCGCCCCCGCCTCCGCCAGCCTGTATTCTCCCCCTCAGCTACCCCATCCCTTTAGATTAACACTTGATCTGTACTACTGCTCTGAGAGTTGTGACATTTGTGATTTTAACCTCCCACCCTGGGTGGGATAAGGAGGGGGGGAGACCGGGGAAGTCAGTCTTCATCCCTGGGCCTGTTGGACAAAAGAAGCGGGCTGATGAGGCCGAGTGCTGAGAGCTGTTTGGAACTGGCACAGCAAGCGGTAGCCACAATTCTGAATACTGTTCTGTGTACATTCACTTGGAGTTATATTTTTATGAAATAAGCAGGAACTAAAAGCATGAAGAAACAGCTTTTAACAAACTTTAAAAAACCTGCACAGTTGTCTGGTAAGCCTCTAAAGCTGTGCCGTACAGTATGGTAGCCACTAGCCACATGAAGCCATTTAAGTTAGTTAAAATGAAATAAAAGTTAAAAACCCAATTTCTCAGTTGCATTAGCCACATTTCAAGTGCATAGTAGCCACATGTGGCTGTGGTAATTGCCATGCCAGTGCAGATACAGGACATTCCCATCGTTGCAGAAAGTTCAGTTGGATAGAGAAAGACTTGGGCCTGATAAATTTGCTGGTTCTGCTGTTCCATCTGCTGAAAACAGACTCGATATTTTAAAGCAAGTTTCCTCACAATGTGTAGAAAATAAGCGGCATGTGTGTATTTCAGTTTTGTAGCTTCTGTACTGCTCAGGCATGGTTGATGATGATCAGCCACATTAATATAATGATCTTTAAATGGTAGTAGGGTTTCCTCCTCCCCCCCCCCCCCTTGTGGAACTGGTTGAGCAGTTTAACTTGGATCTTCCCAAAATGGACCCCCAGGAGAGGCATTTTAATGTTCCTACATAGAAAGTTGAGGCAGTTTGGAGTTGGCGGTAGTGGGCGCCAACAGTGGTGTGGTGGTGGTAGGGGGGTTTGAAGGCTATGCGTAACGATGCTCTGTATAATACTCATAAGGTTAAATGTGGATAAACACAAAACGAGGCTTCAAAAAAGCCACTCTGTTATTGTGCAGCATTTCTTGGACTATGGTCCCTGAGACACACTTCATAAAGCCAATAAAGCGCACACTGGTGGTCTCCCGTTGCCCTAGCAACGGACCATGGGGTATGTGTATGTGAAATGCATGAACATCTGTGAATTAATCTTTTTTAGTTTGTTCTTTTCTTGGCACTGATTGGGCCACTCGGGCTTGTGCCTGTGACACTGTGGAGGGGTAATCTTGAGCAGTCCCCAGGGCCTTACCCTAAAGTGGATGGTGGAATGGCAAGTGAAGGGAGATTTATCCTGGTAGTGCATTCAGTAGTGGAGGGATTTGGCCTGACAGCACACTCAGCGGGACGTTATTAGCTTACTTTCTGGTGCATGGGGAAATGAATAAAAATTTTTTCTAGTAGACCTGAGCATTATTGGGTTTATTGGGCTGCCCTGAAAAAATAATCTTTAGAGAAAATTGAAATAATCACTTGTGTTTATACCATAGTTAGCAGGACTTGAAAGGTCTCTGAGTTATTCCACACCTTTGCCCCAGCCCCAGGCCCAGCTTTTACCCCAGGGATTATAACCAAACCATATTGGACTAGTCTGAATGAGACTCTTGAATTGGATGCTTAGGCTGGAATCTGTTTTGATAATAAAATCTTGTAGTGTCCTATTCTGACCTTATTTAGAGAAATTTTAAACTAAGCCGGTGACATTTTTGCCCTTGGGAGAATAGAGCAAACTGTGACTAAATAAGAGAAGCATCTAGGAGTAATACTTTGGTTAGGTAGTTACTCCCCCAATCCTAGCAGGATTGTCTGCAATTCTTCCCCTTTCCTGCCCCTCCCTCCATTTTCATACTGACACCCCTCCCTCCGGACTGCAGCACCACTCTGCAGACTTTGTGTTCAGTTCCTCTGTCTGTGCCAGATGCTCACTTGTAAACTGTTCTGCTCACCCTTGTCATTTTCAATTCTACCTTTTTTCTTCTACCCTTTTTTCCCCTCTTCCTGCATGCTCCTTAGAGGTCAATCATCTTTCTTTCCTGAGGAGGAAAAAAAGAATATTATGTATGAAACATCTCACGCTGGATGAAATTGGTGTGTTTAATATTTAGGGTGAGAAATTTTTTTAAAAAATGGAGTAAGACAAAAGTGTGCTACATGCTAGTCCATTTGATTTGCTTGATTGTCATTAATATTGAGGGTCATTTAAGTAAGAACGGCTTTTCGACCTCTACATATTTTCCTTTGGATATTGAAAAGGCACTGCTGTACCTTCTTAGCTGAGAGATATTCCTGATTTTATAATAGACAGCTAACCAAAAATTATAATTTTAATGGTTCCTGATTTCGAAACCTGTTGGTGTTGATAGATGAACTTGAAAATTGAGCAATGCTGACTAAATTAAATATTTAAAGTTAGTTGGTAGGTACTGATTTGGCAGCTGGAGGGCAGATAGGCCTGCACTGAGTCCTTGGGGGTGCATAGTGAAGATTAGATATAATTCTTTACCTCAAATCATTTTCGTATTAAAGTATGGAACTAAGATATGCTGCCTTCTGAGTAGAGTAAAATATATTAATGGATTGTTCTCTGAGCTTCCGGTTAGTCCTGAATTCTTTTAAAATGTGCATATAAAAGTAGTTTATGATGATTGGAAGACTAGCTTCTGAAGGCAGTCTTCCCAGGAAGCTGCCATGGCTGATGTGCAAATACATGCAAACATGGAACCTTTAGCAAACACTGACAGCAATGCCAGTGGCAACATTCTGTAGACTTCAAATCTTGATGGTATCTCTTACTGGCATTCACATCATGTTTTGTAGGAATCAGCAAAACAAAATATTAATGTGGGTCTTGTGAGTGTTTTTAATCACCTCACTTGCTTTTTGGGTGGTTTCTCTGGTTTAAGAAAAAAAGTTTTCTGTTTCTGCTCTCAGTAAATAGGCCCATTTCTATTCAGATGAAATTCTCTTCTTTCAAGTACCAACTTTCTAGTTGGTGCTTGAAGCCAGCTTCAGTAATATAACAGTTACAGGCATTATTAGAGATCTTTAGAAGGAAGTAGAATTCTCAAGTTGTGTTTTTCACATTCCAGACTAGTATTTGTTTTTTTGAAAGCACTGTTCTTTATGCCCGAAACTAAAAATTCTTAGACACCTGTGGTAAGAAATGAAAATTCTGTGATAATGGCAATGAGTAAACTGGCTATAGTGAGGAGAGGAAATGAGTTTGAATGAGTTTGAATCTCTGCTGTTTCCTTCATCTATGTTTGACAAAGCGGGTTAAAAGCAGTAATTTTGTAATCTGGATGTTTGAAAGCTGGAAAAGGAAAGACAACACAAATAATCTAGAAAAACAAAGGTCTCTAGCATTCAGATATTTTTATCCCTGCTGTATATACTAGCCCAGCAAACAGCAATAATTCTTGATTATATTTTTAACTTTTTAACTCAATGCATATTTAAAGTATTTATAGAAATAAGATCAGTATTTTCATTACTGTTGTGGATATGTAGATTTATAAAAACAAAATTCTCATGTGGTTTTCTTATGTACAGTATCGTAGTGGAACATTTAGGAATAGCCTCAAAACTGCACATGATACCTCCCTTATGGGACTATCTCTAACATTTGTGGGGCCTGAAAAAGAGTAAAAGTAGAGACCCTCATATCATATGTCTTAAGTATTTAAAAGTTATAAATCCAGTTAATAAATATACCTTCGTGATGATCTGAAAGGCCAGGTTCGAATTGTAAATTATCAGGCCCCTTGCCTTTCATTACTGGAGCCATGTTGACCCTCATGTTTTCTTTCTCACTTCAAAGCTTCATTTCACCCCAAGAGCTGCCATCAGGTGTAGGTGTGCTCAAACCAACAGCTTAGTCCAGGGAGGCCCCAGGAAAAGGACCAGGTCAACCCTGAACTTGGGCCTTCAGCAAAGAATTTCAGGGGCCTGGTACCCAGCTCATGGTCTAGAGTGGGTGGGCAGAGATTAGGTGTAAGCATGTCCCCTTGGTCCTGAGGACGGCCTTATTAGCTGGGTGAGGTCCCAGAGCCTAGGTCAGGAACAGCTTTTGTCAGGCTGTTTGGCACGCCATATATTTAAGAAGAAAAAGTGAAGTGGGAATTTTCAGCTGTTACATCTCAAAATAATTCTATTAACTAAACATCAACATTTCTATCAAAATTAGGGCAGGGAACTGATGTTCTAAAATATAATCTTGAGGAACATGTACTTTTAAATTATGCTTTATAGCTCGTTAATACATGTCTAACTATACTTTTAAAATACTCTATTAAAAACCGTAAACGCATATTCTACCTATTGGCAGTGCTTGTGAAAGGGAGGGAGAAACTTTTAAATTGAACAGGGTAAAAGGTAGTCAAGGGCCATGGTTGTATGTTTCTCTGATTGCCAAGTAAATGACTTTCCACTTGGCCCCACCCCTAGTCCAGTCCCTAGTGAAGCTTGGGTCTGTAGTGGCAATGCCAGGCAAGGTTAGACTTAAAAGGATTAGCTGTAAAGACTTGGTGCTCTCAAACTAGAGATTATCACTGGGAACTAACTCGGGTCATGATTTCTGTTTTCATGTTTTTGTTCCTTTCATGTGCTCCCACACGGGCAGTCGGACAGCTGGAAGTGCCTCAGAAATATTTGAAGAGCCCTGTGTAGTAGTTTACATGGGAAGTCTTTGAATAATTCACATAACAAATGATTAGACAAGCACTTGTCCATCAGACTGAATTATTCTACATGTTTGCCCAAGCAGCGAAGGAGGTGTTTCAGCATTTCCTCCTCCAGAGGGTATACAGTGGCCATATTGACCCATCTAGTTATTGGGTTTCAGCCTTTTGTTGACATTGTTGTAAATGAAAGCAGCCTTGACAAGCTTGGAGCAGCTGGGCTGGATAATTGTGAAGGATTCATGCTTGTTGCTGTTACTCCCAGTGTTTGCAGTGGGTTGTTTGCTTTGACTTTTGTTGAACTGTTGACAAAAGCATTAGATACAAATGGGAACAAATAAAGTGGTGAGATGCCAGGAGGGCTTGGCAGGAGTAGTGGTTTTCATTCTGACTTTAAATGGGGAATGTTGGAACTTATCTAGATGGGAAATGGAAGGTGTAAAGTGTGCGTGTGTGTGTGCATGTGTATGTGTGTGTGTAGAACTGTTTTCTTTACAGGTACCAAATTGGAAAATAGTTTACTATGTATGTACCTTGGCTAAAAGAGAGGAGAAAATTAAAGAGGCCACCATGTCTTAAAACCTTAAAAAAGCCACATTATACTTATGCCCTTCAGGTGTGTTACTGGCCAGGAATGCTGTAACAGAAATAGTTTCTGGATTCCCCCTCCCCTACTTAAAAAAGAATTTAATAATGGAAGTATTTTGGCTTGGGGAGATGACAGGCATGGCATTGAGGTAGGGAGGATTAAGAAAAACAGTATATGCTAAAATAGTATAGCTAGCAAAATGAAAGTCATTTACTGGAACGCTTTTAATTTGGTTTAAACAAAATACTCTTTTGTATATTCAAATGGGGAGTAGCTCAGCTGTTGTGAAGCCAGAAAATTAATGGTATTTTTAGTGAAATAGCAAAAGCATGTCAACAACATAGCTGCAGATGATAATGCTGGCATTTTATTCATGAGGAATTATCAATGCAGTTTACCGGACAACATAGTGTGACTGAAAATGATTGAGTGTCGGAGAAGCCCCTGTCCTTTTGCTCGATGATTTCATTTTGCATTTAGTTCTTCCTCGGGCTTCATTTGTGCATGTATTTTCTCTATCACAAACCAAAATATAAAGTCTTCTTGGCTGAGGATTGCATGCATATTTAAAATTTCTTGAAGTAAAAGTTCCTTTAAATGTTGGCTCAAAAGCTGTAGAGTGTTTTAGATGGTCTATAAAGGTGGGTATACTTCAGAGAAAGATGTTTCTGAAGAATTCATCTAAATAGGTCTGCGAGAGTTATCCAAAAGCACTAACCAGCAAAACTTAGCACAATGCAATAGATGGGTAACTGTCATAGAGTTGCCTTTGGTGAGTAAAAGATGTAGAATAATAGTAAGGCCAGAAAAATATTTATAGAACATGGGCAAGGATAGACAGAAACTATATTATGGAAGTTAAAATGCTCTCTGAGACAGTGTGTTTTAGTGATAGGATAATTGAAAAGTTTACAAAAATGCGTGTGCATGGTCAGAAAAATTAAGCCATGTCTTTGTGTTTGGTGTCCAGTTTTGGTCTGAAGTGCACTGGGCACTATCAGTAGGACCGGCTTTTGTCAGTACGTCTTTATCCAGTATGGGAGCAAGGAGGAGGCTGGCGCTTTCTCTTCCGTGTCCTGTTCTCCAGCCTCATCTGTTGGACTGACTCCCCTCCACTACTAGTGACAAGAAGAATGGCTTGGCTTGTACCTTTGTGTCATCGTTCTTTGGTTTCCAGTACCTTACATGACCAAATCTTAAGGAATTATAGTAGGAAAGAATATGAATTTACTGTTCACATGAAAAGTGGGAATGGTAGATTGTTTTAGTGCTTGTAGCATCTGGAGTCCTAGAGATGAGTAATTAGTTGAGAGGTGAGTGGGGGCAACTTCTTGAACAAACAAATGAAGGTGTATATTACGTGACCATGTTCTGCAGTTTGCAAAAAAGAAATGTAAGATGAATGCTACCCAGTTTTCAACTCATATGCAATGCTTTGCTTATTTCAATACTAGATAATCAAGTGTAGGGACCTATATCTGAAGTTCCTAAGGAAGAAAGCCTGAGAGCGGACTGGTGCTAAGTAGAGATAAATGCATCTGTGTGACTGAACAGTTGATGTTTCTTCCAAGGTTTAGTCCTCAAGGGAAGAGGTAAGGAAATCATGAAAGTTAGACAACTTGAAAAGACAATAAGACAAGAAATTTATCATTGTTAATAAGCTAGAAGAAGGAAAGAGAGACTCCACAGACTTGACTCAGCATGACCCCAAAATTATGAGAGACCATGGGCAAAAACACAATAAAATGCTCACAAGTGAAAGGAATAAGTTCAAGAGAAATTGACTTAGGCTAAGACAAATAGATTGGTACTCTGCAGCCCTTGGGCAGTGGTCAGAGCCACAAGGGCAAGCACATTTTGGAAGAGACCTGTTTTATAGACAGATCCTTCTCAGTTCCCACCTCCACCTTTCCCACTACTCAAGCAGGTATTCATGTTCACTATGCTCTTAAAGCTAAAATAACACGCTTGTAAAAGGTGACTCAAGGTGGCTCTTTATATACTCTGTACCACATTGCTTAATGTTGAGAAGCTGGTGTGTGTTTCAACCTGCCCACGTCTGTACATGCAACATGCTGTGAACTCTAGCCAGCCCACAGGTGATGAAAGGCAGTGCTGAAATACTGGTTAGAAACTCAAGCTCTGGAATCAGGGGGCTTGGATTCAGACCCTGCCTTTGCCATATACCAACTTGTGACTTTGGGCAAGTTATTTCTTTCATATTCTATTTATTCTGACAGGGGGATGGTAAAGGTAAGTTTTCAAAGGTGCCTGACACTTAGTAGATGCTCAGTGGCTCTTGACTGTTTTTTTAATATGGATAATTTAAAAATAACTTGGTTCCATTTATTCTTTGGGGATTTAATATTTAAATGAACTTGCATTCCACAACAGAAAGACGCAAACTAGAAATGTGCCAGGCTGTGGGGGGAGTTATTCTGGGATTAAAATTTTGCTGCAAAAAAATCTACAAAATGGATCTTGTACATGCAGATGGTTGAGAATTAACTTTAGCTGATCTGAACACATATTTAATTCCAAAGGGAATTTCATGTTTCGGTATAGTTCAGCCTCAGCAGAGAACATGATTTTTATGTATTTTATAGCAAAAACCACTTGCCACTCATAATAGACGAAATCGGAGACCAAATAGGGAGAACCTTGTGGATTCCTGTCAGTCTAAATCTAATCCTCCTTTTAAAAGACATCCCCTGCTGTGCTGGCACCATTCGCTTCTGCTGTGAGGAGAAGCTACTAACTGTAACTAGCCTTGCAAACATTGAAGGAGTGGGCTAAGGACTTTGGTCCCAGTGTGCCTTGCATTTTGCAGAGAGCCTCTTTTATTTTCATGTCAGATTATCTGTAAAATGGACTTCTCCCACCAGTGTTGTAAACTGTAACAATTCTGACGTTCCTCTAATTGTGTGGGGAGAGGGAGTATACCCAATAGATGCTTGTCGAACAGTAGAGACTCTTGCTCCTTTTCATTATTTTACTACTCATACACCTAATCCCTGTCAATAAGGTTGGCTGTTTGGGGAAGGAATACACATCCCTGACTATAATACTGATTTATTCGCAGCTCCTTTTTTTTATTCAGTCTGAGTTAACGGAAGAATCTCATGAGGCTAATGACAGGCAGTCTTGGTGTACCTGCTTTGGCAGGGGTGTATCTGAGGGGAAAAAAGGATGTTTGTGATATTCAGGGTGCTCTGGGGAGACAGCCTGCCTGGGCCCAGCAGGGGAGGGTAAGGACAATGATGATGCTTCTGCCCTTATTTGAGAAGTGCTCTCATAAAAGTGAATGTTGAGAATAGAAGGGTTCCTGCAGGGTGGTACCTGGTTGCTGTGTTTTCAGTAGACATTAGCCTCAGTTTCTCTGTAAAAATGTCAGCTGGGAAAATACAAGGCCTGTGCCTTTTAGGGTTTTGAAATAATACTTTCTCTTCCTTTGCTTATTTTTTGGTTTGTGTCCTTTCAATAAGTGCTCTGTGTAAGTTGTCTTTCAGAGTTTACAAAATGACCGTGCTCTCCTGTTGTGAGATGTACGGTGCCTAGAATGTAAATTCATATTGCTCAAAGAGTCATACCAACAGGGTTTTAGCAAGTCCCATATTTTCTTAAGAATGATGAAAGGGCCAGAGTTTTGGAAAGAAGATACATTCTAGGTATGGGGTGACCTAGCTAACTTTACCACTGTGGGTGGGCTATTAAGAGCGCCTGAGCAGGTAGGATTTCAGCTCCCCACAAGAGCCAGGGCTGGTCTGGCAAAGCCTTAGGAAGGTGTCTTTCAAGCAACTCTAGTTTAGAGAATTATCTCATCTGGATGTTTAGAGCTATCTTCTTGAATGATGTTTTCTATGAGGCAAGAACCTGAGAACTATTAGGCCATATTTGGGGCAGCCCATTCTTACCAACTGCCAAACCTTTTGGAAAAGTGGTATCTCCACTAAAGGCCCAGGAAGCCTTTGTGGGGTCAGCCATGCCTGAGATGCCATTTTGGAATGCTTATTAGCTCAGATTTGAAATCTGATCAAGAGGGATTCAGATTCCTCTGGTTATCGAAACTAAATACCAACATGCTTCTTTGTAGAGATTTATTAAAAGATAAGGAAAAGGAATATACATTTCTCTAACTCAGAAACCCTAACAGGAAGAAGTAGATTAGGTGGAAACTTTCTGCAGCCACAATTAGTTTTGTTAAAGAAACAAGTGCAAGTGAGGGCAGGTGGGGTGTAGAACACTCTCAGCCCAGGGACTCAATTAAAAATGCTTTAAAAATGTAATTCCAATCAATTTGGATAGTCTCAGAACATTGTAAGATGTGTGAAAACATGCTTTAAATGCCAGCAACCAGTGAAAAGGGCACGGTTTCAGAAACCCTGCTATAAATTATCTGCCTTTGGCTTTCAAAAACGTGGAAACTACATCACTGAAATATTCAGAATAAGTATCAGAGAGAATTGTACATTCTACGTTGTGCACTCTACAAGGAATGAAATTTTTAAAGAGCTAGTTTTGTTTGGCCTAGATCCTGCAATTTTTTTATGGTTGTCACAACATTTGTTTTGGGAGATGTACAAATCAAATGTGATTATAACAAATATCATTACAACAAAAATATCCTTATAACCAAACAAGTTCTAGAGCCCCAACCAACAGTCTACTTAATTAAAATAATATTGAATGGACTCCAGTTCCATTAAGTGAAAATAATGTGTGTTAGTCTTGGAGGTTTTTCCTTCAGGTTTTACTTAACCTCCTGGAATCCATATATGTGGATTGGTGGTAAGTGATTTCAAAAATGTTTGTTTACCTTTAGAATATACTATTATAATTTTTAAAGTGTAGTTTTCCTTATTAATTATTTTCCATATTGAAGTATTTGCTTTTGTGGGAGGAGTCCACCCCAAACGAAATGCTGCTATATGATTCCTTTCTTTGCATATTTTAGTTTCACTTATTTTTTATCTAGAGAGTTTTTCATGTATAACTTTCCCCTAAAAAAGAAGTTAAGGTGCTAGCATGATTTACATTTTACTCATTGTCAGCCCCAAAACCACAGGCCGCAGCTTGCTCAAATATAGTAAATATGAAACAAAACATGGGCTTAGAATACAATTATTTTGAATGGTCATCGTCACATGTGAGTAATTTCTGCCTGTGGGTGCTGGTGGCAGTTGCTTCCAGTCCTGGCTGGAAATGCCTTTTTCAGCAGCATAGCTTTGTAGATGGGGCAGTTCTGGTTGGTGGCTCCTGCCTCTGGCTGCCCCTGAGTCCATCACCCTGGAATCTGTCTCTTAATTGCACTCACCTTCTCTAGTCCCCTTACATGACACTTGCCTCAGGCTTCCCTTCCCAGATAAGAAAAATTGAGAGGTGGCCTATTGCTTTTCTCTCATCCTGGCTGTGAATGTTAATGAAAATCACTAGAAGGCTGCTTAGTACGGAATGAAAAGCAATGCACTCTGTAGCCACTGTCATGGGTTCTATAGACAGTTGTGCCACCTTGGACAATAATAGTAAAAATAATTAGCACCAAGGGTGCATTTACTCTGTGCCGGCCAGGTCCTTAATGGCCATTCTTATGTTCAATCATAACAGCCCACTTGAGCTGGAGTTTACTGTTATTTCTAAATCGCAGTTGAGGAAAGTGAGACACAACAGGCTATGACTTGTCCACAGTCACCCAAAATGTAACCTATCCAATGAGCTGTTTAGAACTAAGTTAGTCTCTAGAGCCCATCTTCTTTATTTCTAACTAGGGTTAATTTAGACCTCATCTAGATATACCTTACTTATCCTCGGTGTAGGATAAGTGTGTGGATTAGAGACATTTATGAGGAGACCCAGCAAAATGTCTGCCATTTAGGCAGTCAGTTAATAAATGGTATGTTAGATTCTTTCATTTCTTTTGTCACATCTATAGAAAACCAAACTAAATAGATGCCGATTTTGTGTATCTGTAATAATGCTTTTGTGGTGTGTTGTTTTGTGTGACTTTTCTGTCTTATGTCCTTAGAGTGTAAGCTCCTCACAGGAGGAGGAGGAGGAGGCATGTTTTTAATAGTTCACTTTTTGTGTATCTTCAAATGGTGATTTTAGATCATTTTTATATTACAGCATTTTGGAATGTCATCACACAGTCCTATGTGTATTTTTGTGTTAAATATCTCACATCCAGCAGATGCATCCTCCTTCTCGTACAGTTCAAAATCTGTTATCTGATTAATTAAAATTTATGCAGATTAAAAAATCTGACAAAGACTTTAACTTGTAGCCTCATCAGTTTGCTGGAAATTAATAGGAATACTTTTATAATAATTGAATTCTCTAATTTGGATTTTATATTTCAATGTCATTTTTATTTATGGAAATTTAAGTGTTGTTTTTTGTTTTCTTTTGTTTTTATAACCACTAACTACATTTAATGATAATACTTCTGAACTTGTGTCATAACAATTTATAATTTTTAAATTTATGCTTTCTGCTTGTCTTTAATTGATGATAATAAATGTACATGCTTTCAATATTTTGGCTGCTGATCTTATCAGCTGACTTGGAGATTTACGACATGGGTTGAGGGAGGGACCCACGACTAAGTACCTTTAGAATAGAACGGATGGGATAGTTGGGTGGGAGTCACAAAGGAATGAATGCTTGATTTCCAGTGCTTTATCAGTTTGTTGAGGATAACTTGAGAAATTAAATTGAGGGCCACATATGATGGTAATTTATAGTTTTAGAATACTAAAATTGGCGCCATGGCTTGACAGAAGCATTTTTATACCAATTTGTGACTCTACTTGAAAGAATTAAGACATAGAAATTGAATCTCATTTACTCTTTATTTAACAAGCCACCTTTATTTAAAACAAAAATAAAGCATGCTACCAAGCTAGCGTATAAATCCAGAATGTATAGTCATTAATAGCTGTTTGTGACTGGGGGCCTAATCATTTTCAAGATTCATTTTTCGTTAAGTAAGCACTGTCAGTGCCACCCTAATTAGTCATTTTGCTACTCCCTTAAACACAGTTCAGCTTTCGTTTGGGAGCTAAAGTGAGGTGAAAGAGATGATGTCTTAGAATCCTATACAAGCCACTTTGATCTGATTGGATCACAGGCATCATGCAAGATGCTTAAAGCTAGAGTGCCCTGGTCGAGTGGCAGTAAGAGAATCTATTTTATGCTCATTTTATTCTAGTGTCCTATTTGATGATCCATTAATTGTCACTGATGTTTGTTTTAGATACTCTGATTAATGGGATTCTTTACTGTTTTTGTTCCCCAAGGCCTTCTAGCAAAGGGCACAACACATAAAGTAAATAAATTATTGCTTTTGTTACCACTGAAACTATCTTGGTTCAGTAGTCTAACTCGTTGAGTGTATTTTATTATTCTAAAAATATGTAGAAAGAGAAATGAAAGGTAATTTAAGGATATAGTCGAAAGAACACTGGCCTGGGATTCAGGGGATCCTCACTGTCATCTGACTGCAGACATGCCCTCTATTCTCTCAGGTTTCTCCTCAGAGTGCATGACCTTTCTGGTTCTTCTGAACCCAGAGTCTGGCGGCATGTTATATGATTAACCCACTAAAGTATGTTGTTTTTAAAAACAGTACTTTACTATGCAAAAGCCCCAGTGTATTACTTAGAGCTAGGTATTATTCTCCTATACATTGAGGTATTCTAAATGAAATGTTAGAGCGTCCTCAGACATGTAAATCAAAAATTTTTTCCAATGCTTTATTTACTTTGTATGTTTGAAGGTACATTCCACCCCTCCAAAAAAAAAAAAATAAAATCCTGTGAGAATTATGGTTTTTAGCCATGAATCAAACAGTGGTATAATGGAAGGAGAATGGATTTGGAATCAGAGGTTCAAATCACAGTTTTTCATAGACTACAGGTAGATGACTTAGCAAATTAGTCAATTTCTCCCAATTAAATTTTTTGTAATAATAATGATGGTGATGATGATGATGATGATAATATCCATTTCACTTGGTTATTAACAAGATGAAATGAGACAATGTGTGTAAAGTACCATACAAAGTGCCTGGCATCCGGTCACTTCAAATGCCTGATCATATATTTAAAATGGATTCTGGGTAATGTAAAACATACTTTGCATGCTAAAAGTTATAGTGCCTAGAATTAACTAAGTTTATGGCATCTTCATGATTTTCTGTTCTTTTGAAAATACATCCACAGTAGAAATAATAGTAACAGCTAGACGGTTGTAGTATCTGGAACATAGTGTTGTGAACTAGGCATTTGGGCCATGTGTTTTTTTCCATATTTTGTCTTATTTTACTGTGTTCTTTTCCTTCAAGATATTAATTTTAATTACTTGTAAATATTGGACTGTAATAACAGCAGGGACATGTTAACGTAGTAGGAGCTTTTAATTTTTTAAAAAATTGATTATTGTGGGTCCTGATAACCTGTTGTATAGTTAATTCTTCATTAAGCTTTTTTTGTAAGACACTTCTGTATTTTGAATTTATATTTAACCATTTATAGATTTAACTTTTTATTTTCTTTTCTGGAAACAAACTTATACTGAGTCTGCACTACCCTAGAAGTTTTAAAATGTGACATCATCCCAACTCTCAAGCTTCTGAATTTTGTAGGGTTGTCGTTAATTTTATATCTATTTAAATGTGGTCCAGTTGTGGGTGCTCTTTAACTTAGAGAATCAGGAGTGGGCAGTGTAAGAGGTTCTTTGCATTTACCAAATTCAGAAACTTCAGAAGGAACATGACTGAAAAGTTAACCTTACCAGGTGCATTTAGTAAAACTTTTTGTGTGTGTGTATGTTTTGTGTGTTCATGTATAAAGGTGAGTGTGCAATCAGTATCTTCGAAGCAAGGCAAGTAGTGAGTGATGCAATTTCTATACAAGTTCAGGGAACGATTTAATACCGAATATAGTCCCCGTGTCTGTTATAGAAATTTGTAGGAGTAATGTGAACTATGAGATAGAAAATAAATTGTGTACAGCCTTATAGGGATCTAGGATGTTTAGGTCCAGGGATGATGAGTTTCATCCAGTTATGTGTTTGATGTTGCCACTTTGATAGAACGTTTGTTTCCTGGTAATCCTAACTCTGTGAACCTCATGTAGTAAGACCAAAAACTGTATAATTGTATTGGTAAATGGCCTTGTTTGTCAGCAATTCCATGGCCACTTTGAATGGGAAACCACATGCAGACCTTGTTTTAATCCTAGATTTGCCTCTTACTAGCTAGTAGGAGGCAAATCTAGGATTAAAACAAGGTAAGTAAAAGGATTAAAAGCAAGTAAAACACTTGCTTTTACTTATTATTAACATCAAAGTAATTGGACTAGGAGCTCTCTAAATTTGTATCTACATCTAAAAATTATGTTACAGTCTGGGGAAAATTATGTATTGGTGAATTAAAATGAGTTGGATATACTTTATCCACTGTGATGAAAGAAACTTGCCAATTCAATGAACAATATATTTTGTTCTTCATGTTTATATGTACAAATGAAAATGGCTTTCATATATTTGTTAGATGTTGAGAAAGGGCTTGCTTTATACAAGATACTGTAGCAGAAGCAAAGGTCAATTGGGCTCAGATTCTTTCCCCATAGAGTGAAAGGACATATACCGCGAAGGGCAGAAGATGTCTAGCTTTCCTATTATCAGTGTTGGAGTGTGTTCTCTTGAGAATTGAAAGTGTGGTATCCACGTTAACGTGGCCCTTCTAAAACCACATTGCCTTTTCTAGCCACATAGCTATGGGTACTTAGTGGTGTGATTGGTAATTTATTAAGAAAGCCATGCTACATAATTTCTAAGGATTCATTAACTACCTCCTAGATGTATTTTTAGATCTGATTTTTTCTTATGACTCTTGACTGGCATAAGAAAATGATGCTAAGAGTCAAATCTTAATTAGCTTGAACTCACTTCACAGGTATCTTAGGTAACTAACCTGTGGTAAAGATTTGGTACCGAGAGAAGGCCAACATAGTGCAGCAGAAGTTGGCAATTGCTTATAATTTGGATCTGAAATCACTACATCCTTTGGTTAAGTTAAAACTTTATTTTAAAAGAGAGGTAGATAAACTAAATTTGTAGACTCTTCTAAGATTAGGCAGGCCCACAATCCCTTATCCACTATTCCAAAATCCAAAAAGCTCTGAAAACGGTTTTTATTTTGCAATTTTGGGAACAAGGTTGAATTTATTATAGAAATATTAATGTTCAATTACAGGGTATTATTCTAGACTCTGCTACAGTAAATGCATCATACTGTCTTTCTCAAATTCTCAGTTCTAAAAATACCGAATTCCAAAACACATTTAGCCCCCAAGGTTTTTCTGACATGGAGTCTCTAATTGCACACTTGGAACTTGTGTGCTTATCTTGCCTCTTAATTTTTCCATAGACAAAACTCTTTGAGGGCAAAGACCTTATCCTTTTCAGCTTTGAACAGTCCTGTATTCTTGTCAGTGTACCTCTATTATAGTAGTCATTTGCTACACTTTTGAATAAATCAGAGAAGGGATTGAAGAAAGTTCAGGCACCCTAAACCCAGTCTACTCCAAATCCGTCAGCCAGCAATTTCCTGCCTAATCTCCTAGGCATAACTTAAGCCATGAAACTGAGTTACTAATAACTGAAGATATCAGATGACAGTTTATTACCTTTCCCCTGCATTTAAAGTTATGAAAATCAAAATGCTCAAGCATCTTAGAGTGGTGAATTGACTCCAGAGTAGAACTGGAGATCATACCATGCAGACCCTCATCTCTCCTCTCCTGGGTCCTGTTGAGTGCACCCTGATGGTCTTCAGATTCTAAAAAAGTATAGGAATACACTGCATTCTCTTATAGTTATATAGACAAAAGGTATGGGAAAACTGTGGCCCACAGGCCAAATCAATTGTATGTGTATATCCGTTTTATGAGCTAAGACTAGTTTTTACATTTTTCAGAGTTGTAAACAAATAAACAAGAATATGCAACAGAGATCTCATGTGGCCTGCATGGCCTAAAATGATTACTATCAACTCCTTTATAGAAAAAGTTGGACAACTTTGATTTTAACTGCCAATTTACTCCTCCCTATCTTTAGGGTGAATTCTTTCCTTCTCTGTCCCTGTTCTTCTTTGTCAGTCTACTGACTCCATTCATGGTCATTCTTCTGGGGCTTCAGTAGTACTCTTTTTCACGAAATTATAATGCTAAAAAGATGCTTTGTCTCCCCTTTTAAATATCTCAAAGAAATTTGAAGATGAGATGTAGAATTAAGCTGAACATAAACACAAAGTTGAAAGTTATTTTAATAATGTGGAGAGGACCAATTGGGGAGCTTCCATGGTGCCTGCTCTAATTTTCTAATGGTATCATTACTCTGGTCCTTTTATCTTCAAAATTCCTTTGATTTACAAAATAATATACATAATTTGAATACTGAGAATATTTTCAAAAATACCAATTGGGAAGATATTTACCGCTTTTTTAAAAAATATTTTTAAACTTAATATCACATCTAAATTATGTAATTCTAGAGTGTCAATGTAACATTCATACTGTTAGACAGTCTACTTTTTCTAAATTAATTCAGTTACATCAGTATACACCTCTTATATCTTGTCTTTTCCTCTATGAATTGATAAAGTATGAGTACTTTCACTGACCTTGTTATATTCTGATTTAGTGTCAAGGTATTAGTGAAAATCGGTTGAGGTCTAGAGTAAGATGCTCTTTATTCTAATACTAGCTTTACTTTTGTCTACCTGTATGACCTTAAGCAGTCACTTAATCTTGCTCGAGTTCTGTTTGCTTGTCACTAATGTGTTGATAATACTATCCTAACATAATTTTGGAGAGAGCAAATACAGTGATATATGTGGAAAAGATTTGAAAATTACAGAGTGCTTTCCAGCTGTTAGTTGGTGTTGGTGAAGCAATAATGAAGTTATTTATACATATGTTGATTTATTTCTTAGAGTATTAGTCCTGAGGCTGGGAATCAGAAAGGAATGAGCTTGCCTTTAAATTTACATTATTTTCATCTCTTCCCAATATGGATGGCTTAAAAAGGGGAAGAAGCATTTATTCCTATAGTGCATATTTTTAATTAAATGGTTGTATCAGTTAGCAATTGTGGTGTGATAAACCCTTCCAAAACTTAGTAGTATAAAATGAAAACTAGTTGTTATATCTAATTAGTTTTTGTGTCAGCTATAGGGTAAGTCCTTCTACCTGAGCTGGGCTTGGTTGATCTTGGCTGAACTTGCTCATGTATCTGCAGTCAGCTAGGTGGTCTAGAATGTCTTCAGCCCCGGTAACCTAGTTCTTTCCCAGAGATCTCTTGTTACTCTCCAGCGGGCTTATTTTTTTAGCAGTGGCAGAGCCCAAGAGAGCTTCTTTTTGCATCAAATTTGTTACTGTATCCTTGGCCAAAGCAAATCATATGACCAGGGTCTAGCATCAGTATGACAGGGCACTGCCAAATGTAGATACAAGGAGGTGCGAAAAATTGTGGCCACTGTTGAAGTCAGTCTACACAGTGGTCTTATAGGTAAAGGAAAATCTGCCCAAGTGAAAACCAGATTGTAGCCTGGCATGTGAGTCCTGGTGGTCCCATGTTCTTGTGACTATCTTGCATAATTTCACTGCTTACACACTGCCATTCCTCATCACTATGCTAGAACCTTGGCAGCCTCACAATCTGACTGCTTCAAAAGAAATAGCCCACACCCAAATATACACCTCTCATGTTTTAAATAATACAAAGAATATTGTTTCCAAGACAACTTTGATGGAATGTCAGCTTTCTCTAAGTTCTAAACCCACATAAGAAGCATTGTTATTCTTATCCCTGCTGGGTAATTTGTATACTGCAGTAGTTTGTTTGGAAACATGCCTGTTGTTCTTTAAAATATGCTTAATGCTAGATTAGAGAACAGATTTTTTTTTTTCTGTTTATGCAAGCTCATTTCTAAAGCATTTAAAATAAAGAGCTTGGGCATGTATGGTATTTAAAAACCCTTCACATGATGTTTTTAAAACAGATCAATTTCAGCATTAAAATGTTAGGAATTCAGCCAAGGAAAATTCAACTTGGATTGTATAGCTGTAATGATAATGTATGATAGCCATCTTCTTTGAAAGTGATTGTACCAGCAGAGCTGAACCTGGTGAATTACATAATTTAAAAGTGTTTGCCTGTTTTAAAAGCACTGTTTTAGGGAGATTATTTAAGCCTTTTCTAAACAAAGAAAAACGAAAGACAGATTTTGTAATGAAGTACTTAAATCTCAAGAATAGTTAGTCACAAAATATCTAAAGATAACTCATTTGAATTGAACAGAAGGTCATGTGTCTAAATGTCAATTATCACACTTAACTACTTGGCAGAATATTAGGATATAAGAGAGTATGATTTTTGTTTTTTAGCTGTGTTGGCTTGAATTTTAAAAATGTCTTAAGTTTACGTATTATATATCCAGAAAGTATTTCCAAGTCAGAATTGACTTCATGATTGAGACTTTATTAATTTCAGATATTGACTCTCAAGTAAATAAGATAAGAATGTATCATTTACATCATTTAGGTATATCATTAAACCATTTAAAAATTTTTAAAGGATAAGGGTCATGTACTTTTAGGTTACCTATTAGCCCTATATCACAAAGGACCCACCATACATTGCACGAAGAATGTTTCTGTGGGCCTGTCACTCCTTGTTTGCTGCTGCCCTCACATATTGAAGGTCTTAAGTCAGAGAATCTTTGGAATGGTCATGTTCATCATTTTGTATTATAAATATCGTTCCTTTGGAGAACATGTTGAATTCCTTAGTATTTCTAAAGATGGAAATGAGGCAAAAGACCAAAAAATAATAATAATAATAATAACTAGGTGGGAGAACTTTTGTATAGGAATCTTAGCTTCAAAAAAAAAGCCAGTGTCTTACCTTGATACTGAAGCCATATGGATCTGATAAGAAAGTCATCTAGAAAGAATAGTTGCTGAGACACGTTAGTGACTTTGTCAGCTGTTACTGGAAGTGGAGGTAGAGGCAAGAAAGTACATAAACAGAGAGAAAGCGGCCATGTGAAGACAGGCAGAGATATGAGTTATGCTGCCACAAACCCAGCAATGCAAGGATTGCCATCAACTACCAGAAGCTGGAGAGAGGCAAGAAAGTATTCTTCCCTACAGCCTTAAGAGGGAGCATGGCCCTGCTGACGCCTTGATCCCAGACCACTGTTCTCCAGGGCTGTGAAAGTATAAATTTCTGTTATTCTAAGCCACCTCCTTCGTGGGAATTTGTTACATCAGCCCTCGGAAACTAATGTAGCTCCCAAGAGTTAAGTTGATCGGTCAGTTTTGTTTTATCATCAGTGTAGTCATTGCTTGTATGATTCTAAGTACAGTGAGCATCTACATACAAGAAGCCACAGAACCATTGTGTGTTAAATGTTTTTTAAAAAATTGTTATTTCATGGCTAGCTAAGTACAGGCATTGTAGTTAGACTCTGGGAATATAGTCATGAAAAAGAAAGAAATGCCTGCCCTCATGGAGCTCAATTTCATTGGCGAGAGACACATTCATTATATGATTAACAATTCTGATGACATTGCTTCAGTTGGCTTCTGTGAACCCTAATTGACCTTTGGATCCAACCTTAAGTGATGCAATAAGCCTGCCATGCTTTTCACTCCCTCCAGGGCTTGGGTTCGTCTGGCCTTGTACAGCTGTGCCGGAGCACATTTCACAGCCCCCAGGGTTGTGCAGTCCACGTCCCCTGCAGTCATAAGTGGTGGCCCCATGGATGCCGCATTGTTCATCTCTCTCCTTTCAAAAAAATAAAGTGGAGACCTCAGAGCTTTTCCTTCTGAATGTCTTTTTCATTTTCATATTTGTGAAATTTGGAAGTTTTCACTTCATACATGTTTGATAGAGTTCTTGGCCTAAGTCAAATAGATTTGAACTCAGATCTGTCAGACCTAATGAAGCAAGCCCCTTTGTCATTCCCTTGACCTCGTTTGTGTCCTCTATTATTGATGGTGTTTTGCTGCTCTGTATACAGGTTGGTTTCTTTTCACAGTATCCAGACATCATTTCCTGTGCCTGTTATTAAAATCAGAGGATTGTATTGTATTTTAGTATCTTCCCTTTGTTAGCTTGTGCTGAATTACTTCATCCCTTGGGATTCAGGTTTCTTCCTATATAAATAAAGTGAATAGATTGGAGTAGACAGGTGCTCCTTGAACCTTTAATAAGCATTAAAAGCACATGTTAAAATGCAGATTCTGATTCAGTAGGTCAGGGGCAGGAGGAAGGTAGAGCCTATAATGCCGTATTTCTAACAAGCTCTCAGGAGATCTTGATGCCAATGGACAGTGAATGAATGACCTTTGTGTAACAAAGGGCTAGATGATTTCTCTGGTTCCTCCCAGCCGAAGATGAGAACTTTCCTATCTTTTTTGGTAGAGCCTGTTTGTAGCTGTGACCGCCACCATAAGAAGGCCCACAGCTCACTGGTTTTTACGTTCCGGTGTACTTACCATCCCTGCACACTTTGGTCCAGAGAAAAAGGCAAAGTACACTTAGTGCCATCCGATGGCACTTGAAAGGACCTACTGTCTACAGTTCTTTTTTTATAGCTTGGCCCATTTTTCTTTTCTCAGACTCAAGCTAAACCCACTATCTATTGCATAATTAGTATTAGCCTTCAGGTTACATGGTTCTTCTTGTGGCTTTTTGCCTTGGTTTTCTTCCATTCCTTCAGCTCGCAGTAATGGTAGATTTATAACCATCCTTCTAACTAGGACTAAATGTCTCATTTCTTTTGCTTTATGTGGCGTTCTTGGCCCCTTAATTACACTACATTAAATGGTATGTTGTTGCTGTCAGTGCAATAGGATTGCATTGTGGATAGCATCTTTGGATATTTTGAAAAATGTTCCTGTCATACAATTCAAGCTTGTAAATAGAAGTGCTGAGCATGCATAAATGCGCTTAAGAAATTATTTCTTTATTACTGTTTAGTTGAACTGATGGTGACACTAAACATCAAAACTTTGATGTTTTATACAGCATTCTTCCCCACTAATTAACTTCATTAGTGCAGTTAATTACTGGGAAAAAATACTGTATAAAACATCAAAGTCTTGATGTTTAATCACAGCTTTAAAAAGAACTTTTATACTCTTCGATTGCCAGACACATTCCAATTACCCATAGGAAGGTCAAAATTTCTCTTTTCTCTTTTCTGGTCTTCAAAGCTTTTCCTGACTCTCTTCTGGTTGACCATTGGTTGTTTGACTGAGTGTTAATGTAGACAAGCTGATGGTGGCATGTGGGAACCAAAATATCTTCTCACAAGCTATAAACCAGCATAACTGAGAGACTCAGTTTCTACAAAGGCAGGGAAAACCTCGCCTGTAGTGTGCTGATGGTGGGGGGCGGGGGAAGGGTTGGAATGTAACTCACAGAGTAATGGGCATTTGTTTTTCTCTTGTGCCCTTTATTTTTATTATTAGTTTAGAGCCATTCCATTTTCCTACACGTTACTGTATTTTGCTCTTCTAAGCCACTTCTCTAATGTCTGATAGGCATATTTCCTTAATAAACTCAGACTCCAGGTCTGCAGAAACATACACTTTAAAGGGATAGTATATATGTGGAGGTGCTACAGAGTTGATTATAGAAATTCTTAAATAACCAGTAGTCAAGCAACAAGAACAATAAGAACTCCTTCTCAGGTCATTTCCCTGTGGTGTGTGTTAGATCAGTTTTTATAGTGTGGTTTTTCGTTTTGTTTTGCTTTGTTGTTGTTTTTTTTTAATCAAGTGGGGTTTATGATAGCAATAATGTAATTCAGATAAGTAATTATTGTAATTGACCTTGATGATGAGTATCCTTGGCTTTTACCACAGTTTGCTTAATACCTGAGGATGGCCAATTATCTTGTAATGCCCACTTTATTGAGATTATTGTTTTAATTATGGCACTCAAAATACATTATGTTGTCAGCATTGTACAGTCACACGTGGGAACACCACATTCAGGCTTTCAGAAATGTGTAAAGAACATCTTGCCTCCTCTTGTGACATGGTCGTGATTGAGTTTTTTCTCTCTCCCGACTCCAGACTTTGGCTTTGAAGTACATCATTTCTTACCAGTTAAATGTGGTTCATCCTAAGGAGAACAGCCACAGGGAGATAATATCTAGGATTCTGTCACTACCACTCAGCTAACTGTGCTCTCTGGGCTGGAGGTGACATGGTGCTAGTGGGTAGGCAGTTCCAATTGATGAGGAGTTCTAGTTGACAGGAGTCACAGTGCCTCCTCATTCTCAATATGCCTTAGATCAGAGGTTCTCAACTTGAGAATTACTTTTTGAAGTTGCTCAAGTACCACCCTTCCAGAGTCAGACAGTGCCTGGTGAGGGTGGAAGGGGGTGCTGTTTTTTAAAGCTCCATAGGTACTTCTGACAGGCAGCCAGGGTTGAGAACCACTTCCCAGTCCTTGAATTTTGTTTGCAACCTGTCAGCTTGTCTCATCCCAGCCCATGACCCATGCAAGAAACAAGACAGCTTTTAGGAGCTTTGTTGTTCTTTCTTACTCCACCATTTCTTCGAAAACTTACCTAGCCTCCTCACATACCGGAAATACTGTAGTCCATATTTGGTTGGGGTCTGGCAGTTTCTGGGCCTGTCTTTCATGGGAAGTCTCAGTGGATAAACCCCACTTACTCTGAAACCTGAGAGGCCCCTTTCTTATTAATGTCGCCCTGTGTTCTTATAATTCAGTTTTTTTTGTTGATTATAGAAATGTGTCTTCTTTGTAAGTTTCTTTGAGTGAGGATCAGCATTTATTCTTAAGCATCTAATCTCAAATACCGGTCTACCACTTTGTAGAAATGTAATTCAGGTTGATTAGATCAGTAGTTCTAAACCTCCCAGTTGTGTTTTCCCCTTTTGTGGTAAACCTTGGAGGATGCAAGCCCTATGAGTTCCTTCAGGTTGCAAGCATCCTTATGGGATACTTAAGACTCTCGCCCTTTCTTTTTCCAGTAAGAACCTATATCAGATTGCAGATGCATGAAGATGACATCAGTATGTTGACAAACTTGATTCCATTCTAATCATATACTTACATATATATGTACACGTACCCATGTATACTTACATGCACACACATGCATATATTTCTATGAGTCACTGGGTTATACCTCTACATCTCTCTCAAATTCGCCCTCCTCTTCCCTCTCTAGCACCTCCTCCAGTCCTAGACACCAGTATCTTTCCCAGGACCGCTCCTTCCCCGCCGAAGTTCTATTACCTGGCAGGCCTGCTTAAGCTCATGCTAACAGCACTAGTAAAGCAGGGACACCAAAAGTGATGACAACTCAGCTTTGATGATCTGATTCAGAATTTTGCTATTTTAATTTTAGAACACAAATAAGGTTTCTATTATATACTTAGTGTTGTTTTTATTCTTAATTACCAAGGGTGGAGGTAGGCAGCATAATTTTTTCTGAAGTCTTTTTAAAAGTTTTATTTTGACTCTGACTCCCATCTCACACAGAACTTTTCGAAGATCTCCTAGGAGGTTTTTAGAACGTGTGTCATCTCATCGCTGCTCTTCAGAGGCACTTAAAATAAAAACCAGATTTCACCAAGGCCTGCTGGACCCTGCACGGCCCCGCCCCACTCTCCTTTCAGCGCTGTCCCGTCATGCTGTGCCTCCACAGCTGGCACCCAACTTTCTATTCCCCCCAGTATCACTGCAAGTTTTCTCCTCCTTCGGGGCCTGTGCATGTGCCATTTCTCTGTCTGTAGCATTCTTCTCCTGGCTGTTCAAACGATAGGCTCCTGATGTCAGTCTTAATGTCATCTCTTTGAAGAGGCCATTCCTGACCACCCTGTCCCTAGTCTTCAGTGTTAGCATCCTGTTTGTCTCCTTTGTACCACACTGCTATCTGTACTTATTTTTTTTATTAATTTTTTTAATAATAACATAGTTAACTTTATTTTTATGTCCTAGTACTATAACTAGTGCTCTATGAGGGCAGGGTCTTCATTTATTCTTTTAATTATGTTTCAAGTCAGTGCTTAGGGCCCAGCAAACTGCCTGGCACATAGTTGGGACTCTGTTCATCAATTGCTGCTGTTCAGTTATCTACAGGGGGTACATGCTGTGCTCCCTTACCCCATTAGTCCTGACACCTCACTCACTTTAGAGTTATTTGTCAAGTTCCAGTGAAGAAGGGGTTGCAAGTCTAGCCTTGCTAAGTCTGTCACTCTAGCTCAAGGTTTTGCATGAGTTCTACATATAAGGAGAAAGAGCAGAACTTTGAAAAAGGGCACTGAGCCTAGAGGGCAGGTAGATGCCTAGAATAAGCTCTCTGAAACGTGTGAATCTGGACAGAGTGGCTTTTGCCCAGAATCCAAGGCTTGAGGAAGTGCTCACTGACCTCTTTCAATGGAAGGCCAAGAGGAGACATCTGCAGCAGCTCTCAGGGCCTGCTGCTGCCTGGGTTGGGTGGGGTTGCTAGTATAAAGGCTTGACCTTTGTCTTCTAGGGCAAATTCCAGACATAAGCATGAAAGGTAGCCTGCCACTTCACATAGTTACCTCATTTAATCTTTATGACAATCCGGTAGGACAAATATCTTTATCTCCGTTTTACAGGTATGAAAATTGAGGCCTCGAGGGGTTAACTTGTCAGCATATAGTTAATAAGTACTGGGGTTGAGATTTGAAACCAGAGTACTCTCACTGTAGAGCCTATAATTATTCCATTCCATCTCCTTCCCTCCGGACCCCACAGAACTGTAAAACTGGTGCCTTATCCACTTTGCGTCCCCAGTGACTAGCACATTGCCAGCAGAGTAGCCATTTAGCTATACTTATAGGATTCCACTGACATCACAACACAATACTTTGCTTGCAAAGTCAGTTATTCTTCAGATAGAGGAGTGAAACCTCGTTTTTCTATTTACCAACTAGTAATGAAAGTATTTCTGCAGAATCCGCTCCACCTCCAGTGGTCTGGCTGCCTCTGTCAAGTCCACTAATGGCCTTTCTGACCCACTCTCCATTCCCAGGGGCAAAAAGGCCATAGGTGTCTGTTTTAGCAAACGTTGTCAGTGGCTCAAAGGTCTGTGACATGACATTTTATTAATCCTGTGCTCCTGGATGCTGTCTTGTACACACCAGGTTGTGGGATCTTCTGCATCTACTTCCCTATGTCCTGGTTGCTTACAAACCAAAAGACTAGCAAGATAATATACACTATTGACTGTGTTAGCAGAGAACTGTCTTGTGATGGGATGTGTACGTGTGTTTATGTGTGCGCGCACATGCAAAGAGAGAGACAGAAGTACCACAAAAGTCATACAGATAGTTGGAGTTATTTTTGTTTTCATTCATTTATTCAGTAAACACTTACTAGACTGTCGTACATTACAAAGTGCAGGATGTCCTTCCAGCAATAGTTCGTATTAAATAGCAAATGTGTACCACTGAGCTATTGTTCTTCGTTTTTAATAAAATAGTGATTGATCGAGTGGTATTCACCTTGTTTCTCAGTGTGGTGAGTGAAAGTATTTTTTCTTCCAATCCATTTTCAGCATGCTGCTATTACCGCACCATTTAGCTCGATGCCAAATTGCAGTTGGCTCCATTCAGTTCTGTTTACCCGAGTAGCACTATAATGATTAAATGTCACCGGGTACACCGAGTATACAAAAGTAATTAACCTAAAAGGACATGTTAGAATAAGGGTCAACAACCTCTTTAGCCCATAGTGCCTCTGGCAGGACTAAGTATTGACTGAGGTATTGCTGGCAAGGCGGGGGTGTGGGTGAGGGGTGGGGAGGATGGAAGAGGGAAAAGTCAGAGAAGCGGAGCTACAGAGCAGCACTCAGAGTTGCTTGAGGATGGCAAGTAGACGGCCTCTGAAATATTTTCTGTAGTCCCCTTATAATTTAGCTCTCTGGCCTATAAACATTTGAGGGGAGCAGGGAGATTTGACCATGACCTGACTCCCCTTTCAGCATTTCAGCCCTGGTTAGTAGAATGCTGTTTCCTGGTTAGACCAGCTAATCTTGTCACATGCTTGGTGAATCAACCTGTTCTTCCCATGTTTTATACATTTTGTCAAACCATTGCATCTTTAGATCTAGTTGTCGAATGACAACTGCTGCTTGAAATCATTTCTTTGGAACGATTTGAAATTATGTCTGTTAAGTATCTGTGTCTTATTGTCTCATTTGTTTTCATTCCTCAGTATACAAACGTCTCAGTTAAACTGACATTAATGCTTTAGATTGCTTTACATACTAAAAATTTACATAAAGATAGTCATCTATGATTTTAAAATGAACCAATGTAAAGCTCTTTAAAAAAAAAAAAGTCTTCTATCTGCCCTATATGTGGGCTTTTCTTTTGTCACCTATGTAGTAGTGACTTACTATCTAGAAAAAAAAATGTTAGTACGGAGAGGTTTTTTTCGTTACCGCATACCTCCCCTTGAGGGATAAACATTTCCAGGAGATCCCCAGGGATCCATGTTCTCTAAATGAGCGGCCATGGAAAAACTGCTGAAGCTGCATTCTGCGTGTGGTGGTATGTCAGGCAGGATTCATTTAAATCCTACCTTCAGTGGTCAGACTTGAATAAGATTTGTCTCTTCCTTGTCACAAATAGCTGATGAGTACATGATGAAAGACGACGAGGAAGAGGGATAGCCAGTTGAAAACTGTCTTCCTTATGCTGAAGATTTATCTCTTTTAGGATAAAGAAGAAGAATTGGTGTCCTTGATGCATTTCTTCAATAATTTCCTTCCATGACCACACAGAGGTCAAGCCTGGTGCTGACCTTGAGGGAGGAGGCCTGTGCCTTTGATTGGTGGAGAAGTAAACAGGGAAAAGGCACCACCTTTAACCCTTTCCTCTCTAGCACCATTCTGACCTTTGTTTCAGTTTTATTTTTTGTACTGCTGCTGCTTAATATCTTTTCACCATAGTTCTAAAAATTGTTTTGCCACTATCTCATTTTCAGAATCACTTTTTTTTTTTTTTTTAACTGAGGCAACCCTTGGTTGACCTCACAGATTGCAAGGACTTTGTCAGTTTACAATCCCTTATTTATTTTATTTATTTCTTTTAACACCTACAGCACCTGGTCTTCCTAGGTGATTCTCATCCAAGTACTGACCAGGCCCAACCCTGCTTAGCTTCCGAGATCAGATGGAATCGGGCTCGTTCAAGGTAGCATGGCCATAGACCTCAAAATAACTTTTGAAGGCTGTCTTCTTCCTTTGGTGTGCCTACATACAGCCACCTACATATACCACACATACACACAGCTATTCTTCTGACTAACACAGTCATTATATTGAGTGCTAAGAATACAAAGAAATAAGGTACAGTAAGTACATGCCTTTTAAGAATGTATAATCTCTAGTCTCAACATAATGAAAATAATACAGGAACAAGGAAGACAAATGCATAAACATTGATGCATGAGCAGATTGAGCTTCGTACTCGTTCATTTGTTC
The DNA here is from genome assembly GCF_014176215.1 of Rousettus aegyptiacus. Taxonomy (NCBI): domain Eukaryota; kingdom Metazoa; phylum Chordata; class Mammalia; order Chiroptera; family Pteropodidae; genus Rousettus; species Rousettus aegyptiacus. The sequence goes on along the minus strand of NW_023416306.1, from coordinate 37,672,644 downwards.
AGCAGCTGTTAATTGAGGCACCAAACCTAGTACTGGATTTTCATGTGATGAAACCAGGCATGGTCCTTGCCTTCCTGGAACTTCTAATCAAGTTGAAGAGACAAGCAAATAATCAAAATAATGGATGCAATACATATGCTAGGAAGTAAAAAGGGGGCTATGATAGAGATTTCCAGGAAGCATCTTAAGATAGCATCACTGACAAGACCTTTCTGAGAAGGTGGCACTTAAACTGAAACATAAAAGGTGAAAAGATACTAGCCACTCAGAGTCACAGGAAGAGAGTTCTTGGCAGAAACCCTGCACTGAGGGATGAAAGAGTATGGGGTGTCCAGCACTCTGAGAGAATTTAAACTGAGAGTGGCGAAGGTAGGCAGTAGCCACATCAGGCCTGTGCTTCTGTGAAGTGCTAGATGCTTCTATAAATGGGTGTTGATTCTTATTGTGAATTCAAGAACTTTTAGACCTGCATCGTCTGTTGTGGTAGCCACAAGTGATATGTCGCTATTTAACACCAAATATGTAGCCAGTCCAAATTGAGGTGCACTATAACTAAATGTAAAGTACACCAGATTTTCAAGATGTAGTACTAAAAAGGGAAAATAATGTAAAATAGCTCATTAATAATTTTTATGTTGATTACATGTTGACATGATATTTTTGGATACATTGAGTTAAATGTATGATTAAAATTCATTTTACCTGTTTATTTTTAATTTTTAAAAACCTGGCTACTAGAAAATTTTTAAATAGATATGTAATTCACATTATATTTGTCAGTTTCATTCTAGAATACAACTGACTTTAATATTTTAATAAGGGACCTAAGACCAAATTGGCTAAATGATCACTGAAAAGTATTTCACCCTTTCAGGGTGTGGTATGAAAAAGACTTGGAGTTTTTAAGGATTAGCAACCTTAAAACTGTTAGGCAGCCTACCTTTAAATTGATATACCATCATTTTCTTCTCTGTGTCTGCTGAATTACCCTCCGATATTATATAGAGTATATTTGCATACATAATATACAATATATATGAGACTCTGTGGAGTTAACACTCTTTGGAAGAAAAAAAATGTTTAGCCTTTCAGATAGATTAAAACAGTTTACTGGAAAAAATAACAACATGAAAAGACTTTTTCCAATAAATTTTAATAGTTACTAAATGAGGATTCTGGTCCATTAAGACATAGCTCGCCAAGTCTTAAAGCTGAGTCACTTTATTTTCTCAGAGCAGCTATCCCACTTCAGCTTCTTTCAAAGCAGCTGTTAGAAGTACGTTAACATTTTGTTTCAAGAGCAGAGCACAGTACAAGAGTAAGTCTAAAGCCAGTAAACCTTCCCAGAAAATTCAGGAAGGAGATTTTTGCCAGCATGCTCACCTTTGTTTTTAGGACAAACTCATGTACTAATTACTATTTGTCAGTGAGACTTAGTAACATTGGTTATAAGGCAATGGGTGAATGAATTATTTAGGATATATTTTATAGGTGCTATACAGAGAAAAGGAATCCCAGAAGAAGGTGATGGGTGAATGTAACTATAATTTCCATAGCGTCTGCATACCACATTTATAGAATCTGAACGAATGAGGAAAGAGATTTCTTGCTGGAGAACAAGTACACTTAGGACTGTTAGTTTAGGTCTTGCATACCTTGAAGAAGTCCATTGGATTGAAGAGCATGCATGTCTTGGGGATGATGATTAGATAGTTTAAAAGATGTAAGTGACTTCTGTGTAATATTTGTGTGCACTTGGAAATTTTTTTTTCAGTTTCTGGAAGACCGTTAATACTCTGCCATCTCTAATGATCAGGAGAGAGATTACTTGACTAATTTAGCTTAGGCTTGGGCTCTCCTTCCCATCAGTGGTCAGGGGATGTACTTGTCCCCTCTTGTTTTCCCAGTTGCTTCCTCATGTGACCCACAGTTTGAATCACACATAGTCAGTGGCTTTGAAGAGAGGAAGTTGAGCTTCCTACACAAGAATTATACCTATATCTTTGGTGTCAAAGCATGTTATAACAGCTCAGCTCACCAGCTAAAGTAACTATTTAATGAAATTTCTGGGGCGGAGCCAACAGCTTTATTCCAGGAAGAGGAAATAACAATCAAGAAACTCCAAGAGGACATTAAGATAATGTTCTAATTTAAAATCAGTTTTATTGATACCTTATAAATTATTACAGCATTTCATCCTGACCAAGTATTACATAATGCTGAGGTGATGGAAACAAAACATGAATGACTGAATATTGAAGTGTTATATATTCTACTGCATGAAGGAAAAAAAAAAATGTAGGACTTTTGTATTCTAAGTAACACGAATTATAGGTGCTTGCTGGAGGGCAAGCTATATATTTCATTCATCTTTGTATTTCTGTACTTAGCGGGTATTCAGTAAATACTTAGTGAGTGCGTAAGTGGACTAAGATTGTATGATGGTTTCTACATTAGCCAAGGGGCAATAATAGCTCTTCACAGTGCAAGGTACTGTACTCCACAATATGCACTCTCCTGTAATCCTCACAGCAACGTTCTGAGGAAATACTCCTGTTATCCTCATTTTACCCAGTGGGAGGTGGAAACTTGGTGATTCTGTTAACTTGTCTATGATCATACAGCAAGCAAATGATCCAGGCTGGTCTTGAACCTGGGGCTGTCTGACTCAAGTACCTATAGCATGATCATTGTGCACACTAGTCATTTCTTTGTCAGTTGTTAATCATTCCTCTGTCACTTCCTCTGGTTTGTTAAAATTTTGATTGTCTACAAAAGAAATTTATCTTAAACCAAGCTTCTCTTGCCAGAAGAGAAGCTGAAAAACAAATACAGCAACAGAACATTTTAAAGAACATGTTGTTCATGAAATGTTATAAAGGTGAAACATTTATTGAGAACAGACTCATTACTTTATAGAGAGATTATATTAAATCTTGTTTTAACAAGGGCAAGTCTTCAGAAAGTTCCAGTAATTTTTGAAGGTGAATTTTGATTTATGTTAATTTGAAAAACAAGTTCTCTGAGGGTTATATACAGATTGGATTTTTAATGACTTCCTTAATCAAGCCGGTTATTTAAAAAAATTTTACTGTAATGAGCAGTAAGCTGACACCAGTGACTGGCTTAGAGCTCTACCATATTCAGGTATTTCACCACTAGCATGCTATAAATTTTAAGCTAATTTACATAAATCTGCTTGTGTTATGAGTCAGTATGTAAGACGTGCATTTTGACCAAATAATTTTTATTTTAAAGTTCTTATATTTAATTTTTACTAGTTGAGGATTATATTTTCCATCTCTCTTGGTTATTTCCTTATAAATAAGATAATAAATTTTAAAATGTTTTATCAGTTAAAAAAGCTATGAACAGAGGTAAATAAACATTTTATATAATACCGTACAATAAAATCTCAAAAATTCACTGGGATATGGTACTTGTTAGTTTGGTATACGTAAGTTTATTCAGGATGTTCCTTTTAAGGACTTCAGAACTCGTTGAAAGTATTTCATAATTGAAATGCTCTGAGGACCAGTGATTGTAGTTAATGCTGATGACTCATGATTATAGGATTTCTCCTGAAAACCAGAACTCTGCTCAGGAGGTGGAGTGGGCTGAGTCCCTGCTGATCTCCAACAGTACCTTTGCCTTTCTGAGTTCAAGAAAGTCACCAGTATTTGTTTCTGCTGAGGAAATGATGATTGAGGACTTTGGTTATGGCATGATAAAGGGTCTACAGGGCTCTTGAGCTTGCTATCTCCATCCTCATCACCCCACCCACTTCCATAAACAAACTCCCCCTGAATTGTTTCTGACCAGAACTAATTCCTGTACTGAATGAACTACAGGTAGAGTCGCAGAATAATTTATCTTCTAACTTGGGCTGGGTTTGAGAGTGAAGAGAGCCCTGGACAACGGTGTAGAGTGGGAATAAACCAGGACTAGCCAGATTTTTATAGTGCCCTCTACCTATCCTTATCCCCTATATCTGTCTGAAAATTGATTTACCCTTCTGTGCCAAGTATATGGGATGTTTGAGGCCATAGCTGATGAGCAAACAAATGGTAATTGATCATGTTTTCCACTCAACCTTTAGCAAGCATATTCTTTCTGGCTGAAATCTTGTAAGCAGATAGGGAGGTCTGAGCACTGCACCTATGCAAATGGAAAGCAGAACTAGCTTGATGTACATTTGATATCAAATTATAAAGTCCAATGTTGAGGTGGTATTCCTAGTCCTGCCTGCAGTACTTAACCAAAACCTTATTGTGATCGTCGAAAGATATGTTTTGGATAATAGCAGCCTGTCAAAACCTTATCATTATGGACCATCTGTATATCTATGCTGAGAGATAGTGCTACACAAATGCCTAGAATAGTCCTTATGTGAGGCTTAAAATAGAAGATCTATACTAGCTCTGTAGTAAATAGAGTGCAGTACACAGTCATAGTGCTGAGTTACTGTTTCTGAGGGCTCAGTTATCTGGCTGGGACTGTGTCTTATACCTTATTTGGATTCTTTCACTTAGCCTTAAAAGCAGCCCGCTTGAAGGAATGGTAGGGTGTTGTTGACTACAGATTAATTGAGCCTGGGCGACATCTCCAAGGCTACCTACCCATTAAGTGGAAGAATCTAGACGTAAACCCAGGCAGTCCAACTCTGGAGAGATGCTCTTGCCTGCTAGTAAAATCTGCTACTAGTTATTAAAGTTATCTAATTATTACAATACTGCTCCTTTTTTGGAGGAGAGGAAGGTGTATAGAGAACTCTTTCTCATACCTGGTCTTCTTTGATCTGGAGCTGGCAAAGGAGGAAAGATAAAGTGGCAGGGCCATCCATTTAGATTGCCGGAGGTGTCAGTTTTCCAGCTGACTTGGTCAAATAGGTATAGTAAAGTCTAGGCTGGATTTCAAACTAGGATCTAGGATTTTTCTTATTTTGGGATAACATGATTTATAATGTTAGGAATAACTGTCATAAAGCTTATCTTTCCATGTAATAAGACTTGTAAACTTTATTTTTTCCTTGGTTTCTCCTTGTTTGTTTCCCTCCTCTTTTTCTTTAATTAAACTTATACCTCTGTATTTTAAAAATACAGCACTTTTTTTAAAAAGTTAACTCTAGGTTATTACTTTATTTTTCAGAGCTTTTTTAGTAAACATTTATATTTAAGGTATTTGCCCTCTTTGGATTGGCCACTGCTTGTGATTGTAACTCTCTGTTCATAATATATTTGCTGGTATGTTTACATGATCAAACTAATGAGAAAAGATATATGTTTATTGTTTCTAAGTTTGTAGATTTATAGTCATGATGCAGCTCTAGTAAGCTAGGGAAATATCTAACCAGCTAAGCTACTAAAGTAACAATAAAGAAATGAAATAAGCTTTTCTTATAAAGGCATGACTTCATCAGTATTTATGTAATTCCTCCTCTTCGCATGTCCAGCTAAGGTCCAAGTGGTCTTCCCGGTGGTAGAATGGTGGACTTGTCAGATGCATCATAAGAGTCCATGCCAAGTTCAATTTGATTCCAGAGCAATTATGTTATTAAAACATTGTTTATTGCCACAGTAACCATTGTTTAGCTTAACCTTTAAATGCTAGTGATAATTAACTTCTTTATCATTCTACCAGGAAACTCCAATGTATAACTCTGTTCTATAGTAAAATTCACAAATAAGATACTGCTCACAGAGCCTGAAACAGCCGTTTAAAAAAAAAAATTAAAGCTGTTTGTACGTGTGTCCCAATAAAGAAGCATAAAAGGCTAAAGCAGTACCATTTAGTATTAATTTTTAAGACAGTATTTCATTGTTTAAAAATGCGTTTTTCCTTTTAAACAAATAACTTTCAATAGAGTGTGTCAGAATCAAAAGGCTCAGATAGTTGTTAATCATATACACATATACATTCAGGGTTTTTTTTTTTTTCTTATAAAATATCAAATTACTGGGACAAAGGCATCTGGAAGTAGGTAAAGGAGTAAAGTAAAGGTAAAGAAAGGGCAGAGTTCCTGAGTTGCCTGTTCCAAGGGGCGTCTCTACTCAGATCTTACTCTAGTGAATGGTTTCCTGTGGAGCTGTTTAGCCTAGAGACCCTCAGAAAGGGATTATATCCCATGAGTTTTGAATAAGATGATGGAATGATGACAAGTGAATGTTGAGTTATCTGTGTTCGCAAACATTTCTGCGCAGTTCTATGTTGGTAACTTTGTCGGGTGCTTTGCCTCCACCCCCTTCCTGGGAACCTACAGCCTGGTCTGAGAAGTGGCCTTGCAAACAAATAGCCATAAATTGATTGTGAGTGCTCTACTCATTGGGTGAATATAATATTAAGAGAACAAAGAGGAATGAGTGATTAATTCTGCCTGACCGTGTCTGAAGGAGCTTTGAAAGGTGATATTAGAGCTGGCTTTTAAGAATGAGGAGATTTCAAAAGGGAGATACTGAGGGAAAGGGCATTCTTATAAGCCAGGAAAAAAGGCTACAGATGGAATGAAAATAAACAGAGCACTGGGGAACAAGCTCATTGTGCTGAGACAAGGCCAAAACTCTGGATTGGGGCATGGGGTGAAAGGCTTTAGAAAATAGCTATACTCAGTCTACAGCCATGCCACCCTGAACAAGCCTGATCCCATCTGATCTCGGAAGCTAAGCAAGGTCAGGTCTGCTTAGTACTTGGATGGGAGACAACCTAGGAAGACCAGGTGCTATAGGCATAAAAAATGAAAAATAAGGGATTGTAAACTGACAAGGTCCTTGCAGTCTGTGAGGTCAACCAAGGGTCGCTTTGCCATAAAAAAAAAAAAAAAAACTATACTCAGAAATTTGGGCTAGGTTGTTTTTTTTTTTTTTTTTTTTTCCTGGCATTAAATATGGTAGGTAATAGCTCACAGATGATGTTTGTGTGCGTGATTTCAGTGGAGTGATGATTTTAAAAACCTGATTGCATTGGGTTGTGGTAGGAAAGCAAAGCAGAGCATTGAACCAAGTCTTATGGCTTTGGGGTGAGAACTAGAACTCAGTGAAGTTATATGAAAGTCAAGAATTAGAAGTTTGGCTTCTAATATTTTGCTTCAGTCTTCAGCCTTACTAAACAATGCCTGCCATCTATTCTGCTTAAGGGTGAATGTTTGAGTAGGAATAGTTACAAAGTTCAGTGCATACATTTGGGGTATTCATATAAAACCTTGAAAGGACTGGAAGAAATATCCAGTCCCTCCCTATCAATGGGAATCCACTCACTGGTCATTCTTAACTTTCTCCTCCAAACTCCCACCCTCCACCCCTACCTTTAGAGCTGGCGGCAGAGTGCCATCACTGTAGCTCACCACTAGGGGGTGATCTCTTGGTAGCTATACCAACCCCTGGTGGGGAAAAGTTTATTGGTTTTCCTCTTAACAACATGCTTTGACAATTTAGCCACAAAAACATATGTGGCATTATGGTTCAGTGTAAGTAAAATGGAATGTAGAGCCAAAAGTTCTGGCTATCACACTGCCTGCCACCCATAGTTAATTAAAAAGCCCTTGGAAATTTTGTGTGTCATTATAAATGTTAATTATTACTAACAGACTTAGATAAAGAGAAAAAAAGCACAAGGGTATTAATTTCATATAAGATGAATAAATTATAAATGAAGGAGAGCTTTACTTAACAGTTTTCTGAAATGATTTGGATGCCAGGCAAAGATATTCTGGTGGTGATTCTTTGTTCTTCCTAGAACTTTTTTATTTTTATTTTTATTTATTTATTTTTTAATCCAAGTATTCTTACCTCTGCCCTCCAAGATCATCCCTTTCCTCCCCACAGGCTGGATTAATTTAGCTCTTGGATTCTTGCCCTGGTGCCCCACTGAGGGACTTGGCTCCTCAAGCCTTTACAATCCACTCAGCAGGTTAGCCCTGCACTCAGCCCTGCTCCCTCTCTTGTACCACACCTTTATGTAGAGTTTCTGTTTGGTCTTTCTGAAACTGAATCCTAAGGTTATTTACAGTTTTCATAAATGTTTTCTTCATTTCTGCATCCATGGTTTTAAGCTCTCATACCCATCTAAATGTACCTAGTAACCACCTGGCCTTAACGGCAGACAGACTCATTCTCTGGCTTCTTGTCACCAGTGTTTGTTTTCTGTGTATGAGACACTTCCAGCTGAGAGCTCTTTGGAAAAGGAGAGATAATAGGTATAGCTTGAACCCATACAGATCACCTCTGATCATGATCCCAAGAGGGTGGGACTACCTTTCTCCATTCTCTGTTCCTAACAGATTTCTGAGTTTCCAGAGATAAAAAGAAGCAGGCTCATGATAACTCTAGAAGTCAGGAATAAAGTACATTTTTATAGGTGTGAGTTTTTGTGGGTTGTTTTTGTTTTACCTGCCACTCTGCATCTTCCAGGCCCTTTAAGATTCAAGACTAAGCAAATTCTGTAAATACGACCTTTGTGTCACATGGTCACCATTTTGGGGTGCTTGAATCCCCAAAGAGTACCTCTCCCCTTTTTTCCATTGAAGAATTACTAATTACCTTTCAAGCTGGACTCCAAATTATTCAATTTCACTGTAGAGTCTTGAAATACTAGCTTCCCATTAACCAGCAATCTTGAAAAAAAATAGCCCTCCTTTTTTTCTTTCCTTATTTCTCTCGTATCAGCTACCTTTCTCAACTCTCTAAAAGTGCTTCAACAATATAATATAAATATCTCCTTTAGACCAAACCTGTTCCGTCTTTTGGGTTTGCATTATTTCCTACCTTCCTTTTTATTCCTCTGCCTCCTCTGTCCCATCTCTGTTTCCTCTGTCACGTTCTTTCCTTTTTTTCTCCATTCCTTTTCCATTTTTTTCTCCTTATTTTTCTCTTGTACCTCTGTTTTGTTCTTCCTTTCACCTCCTTCCCTTTCTCCTGTCTTCCCTTAACAGCTTTGCAGATGTATACTAATTAACACAAAGTAGATGAAGTCTCAAATGATTAAAAATCACACTGTTAAATGGCTCATCATTTCTCAACCCTGCTTCCCTGTCTCATTTCAGAGCTCTTCAGTATCCCCATCAGCCAGCTTCCGAGGTGCTGAGAAGCACAGGAACTCTACAGACTACTCTTCTGATAGCAAAAAGCAGAAAACTGAAGAAAAGGAAATTGCAACTCGTTATGTATGTTCATTCACCTTTGCTGTGGGGGAAGTCAGTTTACCTTGCTTTTTATCAATAGCCATTTTACCCTTTGACTATTACCAATGAAAACTAAAATAGAGGGTAACAACATCCTTGGGAAAAATTTTTTTTATTGCAGTTATAGCCATGTTTTAATTGGCTAACCAAAGTTCTGTGTGTATGCAGGTAAGTGCATACGTGAACAAGAATAGAGTGCTCTGTCTGGCAACTAATAGAAGATTTGGGTGTTTCATGTTAGTCTGTAGATTTGTTTCCCTCCATATATTTCACGGTGGCTGAATTTCTTGTGGTCAGCTAGAAATGTTAAGAAAAAATGTAAAATCATAGAAATTCTGTTAAAATGTCTAGATGAACTCCTGTACTGAGAAATATAACAAGTTTTGTGGAATATGGCTTGCAGAGATTTTCCTGTCATGGCTTGATGGTCATTTTTCTTCAGTGACTAGTCCTTAGGTAACATAATAAAGGGAGCAAGTTAGATGGGACTGGTACATGGAGGCAAGCAGTCCTCAAGCCTGCAAGATAGCAGGCTTCAAAGAAACCCTGAAAATTAAAATTTTCATGTGAAACCTTCCAACTTTAAAATTGTAGCTACTTACCAATTGTTTTTAAACTGTAAAATGGAATCATCATATTACCTACCTCAGAATTTCATCACGAGGATTAAAGAACTTAGTATAAGTATATTGTAGACTGTTTAGTACTGTTTGGTGCAGTTCATTTTTATGAGACATGAGGAATTAGTCTGAACTTATCTAGGGTAAATCTAGCCTTTTTTTTTTCTTTTGGCTGGGGGAAGAAATAATACTTCTTATTTGTCAATGCAGGACAGTGATGGTGAGAAGAGTGATGACAACTTGGTGGTTGACGTTTCCAATGAGGTATATCTATGGCTCATTTAACTTCCTGTTCTTACCCAGATCTAACAATGACTAGTGTCCTAACAATTACTATCCACAATGTGTTCTTAATTTCTAAAAGGACGTTACCTGAAAATTTTATATATTACCAATTTTACATGTTACTGATCCTTTTGTTATTGCTCTTCTTTTTAACGATGCACAAGTGTGTTTTGCTGCCAACCATGAATGTACACTAGACATTTGTGGTTAGCCTACAAATCTCACAAGTGACTTGCAAACGTGTAGAATTTTGTTTTTGTTTTAAATAAATACTAAAATTTTGTAATATTTTCTTTGACCTAGATATTGTATATTTTCTTCAGTGATTCAGTGAGACACCTATTCCAGGGCATTTGGTACTTCTAAGCTGTTAAATAGTTTTGGTTAGAAACACCCTTACCCAAGTACTCCAGCATTGTGAATGCACTATGCTATATTGATATCTGAGATGTTCCTTTGTAGGATCCATCTTCCCCTCGAGGGACCCCAGCACATTCCCCAAGGGAGAATGGCCTGGACAAGACTCGGCTGCTCAAGAAGGATGCCCCAATCAGCCCAGCCTCAATCGCATCCTCCAGCAGCACTCCTTCCTCCAAATCCAAAGAACTTAGCCTTGTAAGCAGTTCTTTACCATCTTCTCAGTGTTGTTTGTTTCGGGGTGGATGGCTTTGATTTTTTTTTTAATTTTGTATTTTTTACATTTTTCTATAAGATTTTTATTTCCAAATGTATGTATATTGTTCAGTATTCAAGTTTAATCGACAAAAATCTTTCTGGAACACGTGGGTTTACTGACTTATCAGTGATGGGTGTTTGTTTTGTGAGTCCTTTTGCAAGGCTAGGGGAAGGGATATAGGGAAATTGACTGAAACATGTCTTAGTGGAGATGAAGAAATACACACTTAGGTTACAGAGATGATTTTGTCACCTGTGGTTTATGGTAAATTTAGTCTTTGGCTTGGGCGTGATTTTGTTGCTGGCTTTGTTTGAATTACCAAGCTATATATTACTGCAATAATTTTCCCTTGCTATCTAAAAAGTAATCTATCATTTACCTTGACTCACACCACAAATCACAAATGCAAAATGAAACTGCTTGCAAGTCAGGATAATCTCCCTATCACCCCTTCTGTGACTGTGTAATTAATTGCATTTTTGTGTGGTGTGTCTTCCTTTTTCCTCACGAGTTATTTCCTTAACAAATTCAATTTTTAAATAACCTTTTGAATTCACAGCTAAAGGAAAGAAAATTTGTCAGTTTATCTGCAAATTAGGAGTATATGTCTGACAGAGGGCTAGATTAAGTTTTCCTTTGTTTTCTTTTAACCTTTTGGTCTTCTTTTAATAGTAACTCCTCTGTGCTGATGATGTATAGGACAGTTCAGGCTTGGATCTTTACTAATGGGACCTGTTAACCAGGAAGCCTGTTATAACTTGAGCAATCCACAAGAAGCCCAATTCAAACCACTTAGTCTTAAATCAAAGTCACCAGCCAGCGGGAGTCATAGTCAGGATGCATGATTTGTCAGCCTCCGTCTGACTCTAACCAGTTTCCTGGAAATGGTCTACTCTACCTTCAATTTAGCTTCAGTATATGTCCTCCCGAACATTGGTTTTGTGGTCTCAGGGAACTCTTTTTTTTTTTATAGATCTTTTTAACTAGTGAAAATAAAGGCCCAAGCTGAAGAACCTTTTCCATTCCCCCCCCCCTTTTTTTAACCTTTTTAAATTTAAAGTATCTTTGTTATTAAACATTGTTTTTAAACATCATCATTAAAACTGTTCTAATTGCCAGTGTATTTTATTACATTTCTTGTTAGAATGAAAAATCTACTACTCCTGTTTCAAAGTCTAATACCCCTACTCCGCGAACTGATGCACCCACCCCAGGCAGTAATTCTACTCCTGGACTGAGGCCTGTACCTGGAAAACCGCCAGGCGTTGACCCCTTGGGTTAGTAAGAAAAACATTTTTCTACATCTTTATGTTGCTGGTTTTTAAAGAACGTAAAATGGTTTAAAGAATGCCCTTCATTAACAACATTAATAAGCAGCATTGAATGGCTGTTTCACAGTTATTTAACCCAAACCAAACACCTGGCACGTATCATGTCTGGCACATTGTGGTGTTCAATAAAATAAGGTGGACGAATGAACCTTGATGAAGGCTTAAATGAATTTTAAGAATATTAAAATAAGCTTATTCCAACCATTAATCCTATTTTTTAATATACGTCAGAATGTCTTATGTCATCATTGTTTCCCATGTTCTTGGTTTTGATTTCTTCCACTTTGGTCTGTAGCCTCAAGCCTAAGGACCCCAATGGCAGTTCCTTGTCCATATCCAACCCCGTTTGGGATTGTGCCCCACGCTGGCATGAATGGGGAGCTGACCAGCCCTGGAGCTGCCTACGCTGGACTGCACAACATCTCCCCGCAGATGAGCGCAGCGGCCGCAGCCGCTGCTGCGGCGGCCGCCTACGGGAGATCACCAGTGGTGTGTTTGTGGGTTTTTACAAAATAAGAATATTTCAGAGTGCAGAAGATTGTCATACATATTCTTTTAATGAGGTTTTTATAATTCTAGTTATTTATAGTATATATTTATAAACCGTATAAACTATATATGTATGTAATTATGTATGAGATCCATTTTCTTTAGTAAGGTGAGGAAATTTCTTTTTAACTTAGTGTTTCATTAAGAGAATTTTAAACATACAAAAGTGTAGCAAATAGTATAATAATATAGTGAATACTATTTCGATCATGAGCATGAATAATTATTAGTATATTTTTATGTATGTTCTACTCCCAATTATGTTACCATTAAATCATAAGCATCCTATCATTTTATCAATAAATATTTTTGTGTATATTTCTAAAATCTTATTTTTAATGGATCTAGTCTCCTCGGTTTTAGAAAATATATTGAGTAGGATAAAATAAGTGAATGTAACTGTGTCTGTTTTTATTGTTTTGCTTGGGATAACTTTTAGGTTGGATTTGATCCACACCATCACATGCGCGTGCCAGCAATACCTCCAAATCTGACAGGCATTCCAGGAGGAAAACCGTGAGTACCTCTGCCCTGTGCTCTGTGTGTGCCAGGCCCTGGGGCCCTTGCTGGCCGTTTAGACTTTGAGCACTGCTAGAAAATATGAGGGAGTTCCACAGCTTGTATTTTTTTCCTTGCAACGTATTTTCCATTTTCTCTTAGCACAGGAAAGCGGTAATGAGGTGGGGTTTTGTGTTTTCAATTTAAAATCTTGAGCTTCTAATATGGAAATGCAAATTGCTGAGGCATCTTCAGCAGTCAGGTTTTCTCTACGTCTGTTAACTGTTTTCAAGGCAATTCTTTTGTTGCCTTGAAAAAAAAAGTCTTATATGCAAACTTAGATGCTCAAAATTTGAGCATGTTGGGAAAAGACATGCCAAACTTCAAAGACTGAAAAGAAAGAAGTGTGGTTTTATGCTCTTTTGTGTTTCTGGAAAAGGTGGCTTGCTCAGTTGGCTTCCGGTCTTAGGAGCTGGGTATTTGGAGTCCAGTATTCACAGTTCCCTTGAGTCATGAAGGCAAAACACATACCAGTTGTTACACCCTCTTAACACATCCCGATCTCACCATATCTCATTCCACATCCCTCATTTCAATCTAGTGTACCTTTTGATTATTACCTATGCACAAGTTCTCTCTGCTATTTGGCTTTATCTTCCCATATACAAAGACTTGATTGTAAAATAACACTGGCTTTTCCTTTAAAATGTCAGCTTGCTTCCTCCTTTCTCTCTTTTTAGGAAGCATCCTTTCAGATCCTCCCTGCCTTATGTGTTTTTTATTCTCATTGCTCTTTCTGTTGGCATCCTCTCACTATATATGCCATACAAATGCTACTTCCCCAGTTGCTAGTGCTTCATTACCTGCCCTCTGCTTTTCAAACTCGACACTCAGGTGCTCACTTCAGCAGCACATATACCAAACTTGACCCTCAGTAGCGGCTAGGTCCCATTCTCTCTATGGCTTGCCTGCCTTGGTCCTTTCTGGATACTTTTTCTGTGGCCTGCTATCTCACTTCAAGTCTCTGTTAAAATGTCACTTATGAGCATTATGCCCTGACAACCCTATCTAAAATAGTATCCTTCCCTCCTTTTTTCCCCATCATTGTCCTATTTCTGTTCCTTGCCTTTTTCATACTTATCTAGAGCCATTATCTGACTCTCCCCACTTGAATATAAGGCCCATGATAGCAGAGCTGAAGAACTCTACTTATTCTGTTATAGAAGTAGCTCCAGTACCTAGTTCAGTACCCAGTTCAGTACTTAGTTCATAGTTCTTGATCACAGTATATACCTATTGAATGAATGAATGATCTCTCTCTTTTCTAACTTCCCATTGCTTATTTATTCACTTCTTTACACTCAGGAACTTAGTTGTCACCCTTTTGTTTCCTATGTGTCCTCTTTCTCTCTCCAAATTGCCCACCCCTCTGTATTACCATTCCTGACCTTGACTCTTCAATTCCCACTTGGTATGTCAAACTCTTGGTCCTTCCTTTTGTAACTTCTCTACAGACTCTACCCTAAACTTCCCTGTTGGATCAAAGACAATGTTTGCTCCATAGTCAAGTTGCTTAGTAAATAGTTGGCTGATTAATATGGAAGGCAAGGAAAATTAGACTTTGAGTTCCTTGAGAGGTGAGGGTATAATTGGTTATCATACAATTCTGTGTACTTACGTGTGTTCTACAAAAAGTTGTTTACTGACTGACAAGTCTTGTCGATCAAGAACTCTGATGTATTTGAAAGTGAAAGTTTGGTCTATTTCAAGCAGCAACTAACTAGTAAATTCAAAGGATTAGTCAAATAACTCAAATACCTCCAAGTTTCACATAAAGCTTTGGTGTTAGAGGGGTTCCTTTGGAAGAAGCATCATCCCGTGTACAGTTACCACAGTTACACTTAGTTATCAGCGGTTATACCTACAGCTATAGTAAAACCGCTGGAGCAGATGCAGTGGTGCTTCTCATCTCAGCTCCTGCCCAGAGGCCACAAGGGGTGAAAGTTTGTTAGATGTATTTAAAGAAGCAACGACAACCTTTGAGGTTTGGGAATTTAGGCTGATTGAACTATTGTAGAATCACAGCTGGTCTGATTCCAGTGGTGCTTTTGTATCTCAAGCTGAGCTTCCTTCCTCTCCCCAGTCTTGAGTCTTGACTCTCAGCATTATAAAGATGTTGAGATCCTTTTGTTGTTGTTGTTGTTGTTGTTGTTGTTGTTTTGTTCCTGTTGAGGGGCGGGTTGGTGGGTTTGGAGGGTGATTGAAGATTTTTGTTTCTGGGAGTGGTAGATTCACACCTAATGCAATTGACAAATGACACCAGGAGTCCCAAAGAATCCACAGGGTATGACTTCTGGAGTGAGACAGATCGAAGTTTGATTTTGACTTTTGCCAGTCAACAACTAGGAAGAGAAGGACTTTATGCAGTTTTTTAACTTTCTGAGCGTCATTCCGCTTATCTGTAAACCAGGGCTGGCACTTCCTGATGAAGGCATGAGGACGAAATAAGATAATATATGTTTAGTACCATGTTTCATACATGGTGGCTGTTCAGCCAACTAGAGCATTACTTTCTCTACAGCTTTGTCCCCAAGGTTTTATCAGTTGTTCAACCTCTTATACAATAGAATGTATTATAGGGGGCAGAAATGGGCCAAGGAGATTAGATTGAGTAAATTAGACTCCATGTTCCTATTATTGTTAAGTTTTTATATAACAGGGCATCAAGACATAAATTCACATTCACATATAGAGGTAATATACTTTCACTATAGATTTTTACAGAATGATTATAATGATGATGTTCTTCAGATAAGAGAGGGAATTTTGAAACTTTGTGTTGTGTATATATTTCCACAGAAAAACTATATATTTTTTTTTGCACTAGAACATAAATCGCCTGAAGGTCTTCCCCACCATACATATTCACAAAGTAACTGCCTTTCTCCAGAAAGACTTAAAAGAGTTGAGCATCTCTGTTCTAATTATTTTTACAAAATGAATTGCTGGATATTATCAAAAATTTTAATTAAATGCATGTTCCAAACTAATGAATAGAATAGCATTTATTTGATAATTCATATTGGATCCTCTTGTCTATTCTGGTGAATTAGCAAGGGTTCCACTCAATATGTAATTGGAATGACAACATAGTTTAATTTCAGCATAAGCCCAAAATGGACTTTGTTCCTCACCTTCCAGCTTTTCCAACCACTTATTATGGAATCATTGATGAATCAAGGAATCCTTGGGTTAGAACCAATTTAGAAATTACCCTGATCATTTCACCTTATTCTTTTAGAGCCCTTGTTCTCCTGCCCCCAGAATTGTTTTTCCACTTTCCACTCATTAGTGAAATCCTTTCATTCTCTAAAATCCATCTCTAGTACTGTCTCTCATGAAACATAAGCCTTATCATTTTCTTTTTGACCACAAAACTTCATACTTCACATCTTCCACATGGTGTTATAGTCACTTACGTAATTTTCTCATCACATTTCCTAGGTTATAAGCAATTTATGGGCAAGGCCAGTGCCTTACCTGATTCTGTATTCTTAGCATGGTACATGAGAATGTGTGGATAGGAAGTACCTACTGAAGCATTTAATTGGGTAGAAAAAGAATAGCTCTTCAAGCCTGAGTTTCTCTGATTCCTAGAAAGGTTGGCTTTTATTACCTATTTTAGTCCTTTCTCCTATGTACACATCAAAGAGTTTGTTGAAATCTGATAATAAGTGCATACTAGAGCTTTATTTTTTTCTGGTTTGAGTATCTTACATGTATTTGTAACAAACAGGAGGCCACATTATTTACTTAATACAAGTAGGCGCTTGAAATTCTTAAGGGAGTTTTAGGAACATAGTAGGTGTTCACAGAGTGGTTGTGGTTGAGTCAAAGAATGTCCTACTAAAAACCTTGAAAACAATTGTATCTGGTTTCTTAACTATTTCTTTGGGCGCCTTAAAAACCACTTAGTGACTCTAGAGGAGAAAAGGAATGTCTTTTCAAGTAAATTATCATTAAGAATGTATAATACTATCTAAACTTGGAGTAACCTTTCTTTCCCTTCCTTTAAAATGTAGTCTTCATGACCTCTTAATTGCTAAATCAATTAGCCTTTTTTGGTCGTCATCCCTCAGAATCTCAGCCTTTCTCTACAAGCATTACTATCTTCCCCTCCTTGCCTGAGTTTACATCTGGCTCTCTCTTGAGGGGACCCCTCCACCTGCAGCCTTCTAAGGGGTACCCTTTTGTTTATTTCACACCCATGATTCTCAGGGCCAGTGGCAAGAGTGATAAAAGCTGTGTCTCCCCTAGCCCCTTGTTCTCCAGTCTCTTCTAGAATTGAACTCCTACTTTTTTATGACAACTTTTCAGGCTCTTGACATTAGACTCTACTGTTCTTCCACCTTGGGGAAATTTTCCCAATTTATTAAAGACTTGACACTGCCTTAAGGTCTTCCTCCCCACAGAAACCGCCATCATTCTGGGTGACTCTAGTGTTCACAAGGTCAGCTACCCAGTAACCTTGTCTTGGGGCTTGGTCCACATCACCTCTGGACAACTTCTGCCCTTCTCACCTTTATTTACCTACTTACAGACACAAAAAAGACCTTACCGTCACCCCTCACTGTGTCACCTTAGAAATTCAGATGTCCCATCCAATACAACTTGCTATACCTTCACCCAGACAGAGAGATTTTTTGAATTGCAAATCTGTTCCTAGCCCTCTCACAATCTCTTGACCCCTAGCCACTGGCTTCTGCCCCAGATACTGCACTAGCCTCCTGACTAGTTTCCCTTCTGTCATTCTACCACTTATAATCCATGCTTCACCCAGCAACTAGAATGATCCTTTATTACTGAACCATGTCATGCCCCTGCACAAAAGTCTTCAGCGACTTCCTGTTCTACTCAAAATGATATCCACACTCCTCATCGCAACCTGCGAATCCTTTTTTAACATAGTCCCTACTTCTCCTGTCTGTCATGCTCCACCGAGCACACTCTGGCCTTCCTACTTGGTTCTGCTTGAAGAACTAGACATTTACTCTTCTCGGTGCCAGGGCCCTGTCCTTCCTTCAAGTCTTAGCTCATAATGCCACCTCTGTACATCTTTAGTCTCTTATTTGAGCGTGTGTATAAATGAAATAAGTAAGTGTATGTGTACGTATGTGGTATATAGGAGAGAGATGGCATTTAACCACCATCGAGTTGACTTATTTACCTGCTTACATGGTATCTATTTTTCCTTCTAGGGTATCAGCTTTGAGGATAGGGACTTTGTCTATCCTCTTCACCTCTGAGTCCCCCAGCACCTGATGGTACCTGGCTCATATTAGGCATTTAATAAATATTTTCTGACTAAATGGATAATAAGCATTCTGTTTCAACCTGGCCTTCAGTTTGCCATACTCTTCATCCTCATAGCATTGTCCTCTCTTTGCCTAGGAAGTTAACAGCCATTCTTTATATTGCAGCCCCATTGCCATTTTCCCTGTCCCTCTCACTCTGTCAGATTCCCAGAGAATTGTGGCATGTGCACTGTTCATTGCATTGACTAGCTGACATTTTTATATTTATTTATGTGAATATCTTACTAATGAATCTGCCTCTCGGCCCACGTGCTGCCCTCCCTTTTCCCTGAGCTATAACTATTCTCTCCTGATTATCTACCTCCCTAACCGTTCTTGCTCGCAATTCCTTAAACATAAACACTCTCTTTATTTATTCTGCATTTATACTACTCATGGCATACTCTGCTCCAGGATTATTCTTTCTTCTTCTTAGCTTTAACTATCACTTCTTTGTCAATGACTAGACCTTGTTCTGTCTTACCTGACTTTTCTCCTGAATCACAGTTCTCATCTTCTGGTTGAGCTGTTTGGGTTCCCCTACACCCTCAAGTTTAAGAAAACCAAATCATTTACGTCCTGATATGAATACCCTTCAGTTATACTTCTCTGCCACTTTTTGCTTTTACTGAGGTCTACCTAGTCATCTGGGTTGCAAGTCTTGGAGTCCTCTTAGTACCTCTCTCTCTCAGGTCACACATCCAGTGTCTCTCCAAGTCTATTTGACCAAAGAAATACCCTACATCTCTTGTCTCCCTGGCTTTCCACCTCCTTCCCCCTCAGCAAGTCTGACATGCTTCTTTTCTTCTACAACCTAGTTCTGAGTCTTTCTCTATAGTCTGTAGAGAAAGAGAAAGCCATCTGCTGTCTGGTGCCCGCATCCCCCATAGACACATGCATGCTTCATCCTTTATGGGGCCCCTCAGTAATGGGCCTGAATTTTGATGAATATGACTAGCCTGTAGATTTTTTCATTAAGTAACTATAAACTATTTTAATTTGATTGTAAAACTTCTCCAGTTTGGCCCACACTTCTATCCTTTGTGTACCCACAAATGCTCTTTCCTAAACTTCTCTCATAAATAGAGCATGTTCTAAAACTTCATGCCAAAACAGAGTGACATCATTTCCTAAGGGGCTGTTGCCTGTGATACCCTAAAGACAGGCGTAGCTTCTCCCACCTACCACTGACATCTCTTGCTTCTGGATGTAATATAATAGCCTCACTCATCTGCTCCCTGACTTTAGTGCCCTAAGAGTAGTAGAGATATCTGTTGAAGGATATTCTCTGACTTAAGTTGCATTTCAGATAAATGCTTCAAAACTGGAGGGTTTTCCCTGGAAATGAATTGGAGATGAATCTGTTGATAAGTACAGTTGGGCCTTTGGGGCAGTTAAACAGGATATTTTTTTTTGGTTCGAATTCCATTTTTGAATTACTAGAATTTGTTATTGTCAAGTCTGATAAGATTTTTTTTTTTTTCGGTGGCATCATCATTTCACCATCTAGATCTGGTGACTCCTTAAAGCTTCATAACTTCATAATTTTGGCTTACTGATCTCTGTTAGTAAGTTACTTTATTGGAGTGAAGTGATCTGTCTATAGGTAAAAATCTCATCGTGGCCTTCTGTATCGCTCAAAGTAGAAGGTAGTGCAAATTTGCGGAATGCCCAGAAGGAGTAGGTACTATACTGGACATTGGCTCACTTGTTTAATTCTCTATGAAGTATAAGTAGCATTCTCTCCATTTTAAAGATGTTAAAGGTTCAGAGAAGCTAACTACTGATGTTACATAGTGGCTAGTGAAGAGTTAACCTGAGATTTGATAATAGATCTAGCTCTATGACTCTTAAAATCATGTCTTTCCACTGTACTAGGTAAATTTGACTTGTTTGCAAATCATAAGTAGCACTGAAAATGTTTTGTTTCATCTTATTACGTTGATCAGTTAAATAATGTTTTTTGCATTTCCTTCTTTTTTCCTCTTTACTGCCTTAGAGCATACTCCTTCCACGTTACCGCAGATGGTCAGATGCAGCCTGTCCCTTTCCCCCCTGATGCCCTCATTGGCCCCGGAATCCCTCGACACGCTCGCCAGATCAACACCCTGAACCACGGGGAGGTGGTGTGTGCAGTGACCATCAGCAACCCCACGAGACATGTGTACACAGGTGGGAAGGGCTGTGTCAAGGTCTGGGACATCAGCCACCCCGGCAATAAGAGCCCTGTCTCTCAGCTCGACTGTCTGGTGAGTGAACATAGATGGACAAGGCTTAGACCTTCATTCAGAAAATAGGACAGGATGGTGAAAGGCCTGGATGTATGAGCAACACACAGTATTGATCCCAAGTGGGTAGTTGTTTTCAGTGGTTTGCGGTCTTTCACTTGGAGATTTAGAGCACCAATGAGGAGGTATATCTTCCAGTTCCTTAAGGTAAAATGATCCAGTTCTTCACATGGCACGTGTACCAGGACAGTTTTCATTCAGCCTGCCCATTTGTTTTCCTGTCTGATAGTAGTGTAAGACAACTTAAGAGCCCACGGTAGTTTCTGTGAATGTACCTAAAAATCATAATCTGTCACATTGAGACAGAAGTAACTTAATATTTCATGTGACAAACATTAGATACTGCCTTAGCTGTTTCGTAGATATTTGTGCTTGAGTTATTTAGGGAATTTCAGTTTGATTTTCTTTCTTTAACCAGCAGTAGGACTTTTTTCTATAATATAATGCTAGGTCAATTTAGTATTATGATAGACAAAAGAATCCCATGATCTCATGAGCTGGGAAGAATTTGGTTTTTTCTGTCACTTAACACTCCTTGAATCTGTCTTACCTTCAGTTACTGCTTCTTAGTCAATCAACTCCATGATGCCCTTTTGCCAGGTAATACAGGACAAGGTAAAAGGAAGTGACTATTAGGTCTCTTTAACCCTCTGACAGTTTTGGCTGCAGTAGCTGGACCTTTCCCCAGCCACATGCAGTGTACCAGATCCCAAGCATAGCTATTCCAGGATTGTGAGGGCTTCTGCCTTAGCACGCACATGCACACAAGTAACTCAGACAGCTGGATGATTTGATAGTGGTGGGAGTGGATCTAGATCTTTGCATTTACATGCTAATTAAGGTTGAATATCTCAGTATTAAATTTTGTAGATCAAGTTTAAGTACTTCCCTAATTTCATGTAATTTTCTAGCATTAATCCACTTAATCATTGTCATAAGTAAAAATGGCTCATTAAAACCAGGAGGGAACACAATACTTTTATGGATTTCTGCTCTCGTGTTAATGCTGTTTTCCTTTCCTCATGAGTGATTTCTTGATGATTTTTGTCTCTGTAGAACAGGGATAACTACATTCGTTCCTGCCGATTGCTCCCTGATGGTCGCACCCTAATAGTGGGAGGGGAGGCCAGCACTCTGTCCATTTGGGACCTGGCTGCTCCAACCCCGCGCATCAAGGCAGAGCTGACATCCTCGGCCCCCGCCTGCTACGCCCTGGCCATCAGCCCCGACTCCAAGGTCTGCTTCTCCTGCTGCAGCGACGGCAACATCGCTGTGTGGGACCTGCACAACCAGACGCTGGTGAGGTGGGTCAGCAGGGCTCCTCACCAAGGCACGAGGAGGAGCCAATTTTATCACGTTGCACCTGAGATCTTTGCATGTGTCTATCTAAAAGGTGAAATGTAGATGCCAGAAACAAATTATTAATTGTAAATCTTATTTTCTGCATTATTTGAACCTTATCAAATGCTGAGGTTGGGTTTTTTTCTTTTTTTTCTTTTTTTTTTTTTTTTTTTTTTTGATGTTATACTAAGCATCACTAGTTCAGGTTTTAAAAAATGAGAAAATGAGGTCACTTTTACATAATTAATGTACATAAGGTTCTCATGACCTCATGAACTTGGTAAACATCCGTAATTGCCATCTGTGCTTGCTAACAAATCATCATTGTCGATAGATCCTCACCGAGAGGATTTACGGTGTATGGAGTTATTCTTAGTGCCATATGTATCTGACACATTCCTTCCTTCAACAAATGGTTATTGAGCATCTACCATGTGCCCCCAGGTGCTGTGTTTTGTTTTCTTCACCCTGAAAAGGTCTGGATTATCTGTAGTTCCACCTTTAAGGATGGATAAACATAACTAAGATATGTGTTTAGAAATGAGATTATATAGGATTGGTGTTGATAGGTAAAGTTCTGAAACAAGTCTCCAGATATTAGTACCTGAGAGAGCAGTGAGCAAGAGCTATGATTTGCTAGAGGCTGCAAGAAGGTTGTATTAAGCCCTAGCTACAGGTCAGGGGAGCTGTGCAAGGAGAAGAGGCTTCTACTGTCTTGTCTGTCAGTAAGATAATTTACAGGACTGTGTATGATTCCAAAGACAAAATAGTCATCACTTTAGTAAGGTTGTTACGAGGAACTACTACCATCTCTTCTTCCCCCCGATGTCTTTTCTGTAGTTTACCAACTCCTGGGGCACCTGAGTTACCCTGTTTCTTTCTGTGTGTCTTACTTGAGAGCATGGCCTCTTGGTCTTACACAGCCACCTGCAGTTGCATTGTTGCTCACTGGAAGAATTTGTTCTGCTCCCTGCACCCAGCCCCAAAGCTTTGTAGAAGGGAAATACTCCTTGCTTCCTCTTAAATTCTCTTCTTTCTTCATATCACGGTGATCAAATAGGTCTCAGAATATATCTTTGATTAGTTAACATATATGTTACTATGTATTTTATTTCAGTTGAAGATTTTTTTTTCCATCAGTTATATTGTGTTTTAGTGTAAGAGTAATTTCAAGTACTTCCTAAGTGTTCACAGATAAACAAAATGTGCAGGAAATTCAGCATCTTAATTAAATTTTAATCTCTCTACATACATGCTTTGTTATTACTTTGAATAATTAAAAAAAAAAAACATCATAAACCAAAATAAAATCTACAAATATGGCCTACAACTAAATTGATTGCTGAGAAATTCTGGTGAGTTCACTTAAAAACTAACTTCAAGGGTTTTCCCTCCATTTTGACATTTTCAGACAATTCCAGGGCCACACAGACGGGGCCAGCTGTATTGACATTTCCAATGATGGCACCAAGCTCTGGACGGGCGGCTTGGACAACACGGTCAGATCCTGGGACCTGCGCGAAGGGCGGCAGCTGCAGCAGCACGACTTCACCTCACAGGTATGTTCTTGTGTGTGTGACATTTCAGAAGACATGATTTTTTGAAATATATTACATACTTAAGGGGCAATTCCTTTACCATGTGATAAAGTCACTTTTGACTCTGGATTAGGTAGCCGAAAATTTCATTGTTTTCTGTCAAGATACAACAATAAATATTTTATTTCAAAGTCCATTACTCTATATATTTGAATTTTACATAATGGATTAGTAAATTGTATTGTGGAGATCTGTCTCATTACTTTGGGAACACCCATTCGGCTTTGATATCTTCCTGAATAAGTCAAATTATCTTGATTTCCTTGGTTAGTTAAGTAGTATCCCAGAAGAAACAGTACCTCCTAGTTAAAGAAAGTGTATCCTCTGTAGCCATCACTATCACATGTTTTAATTCTAGATCTTTTCTCTGGGATATTGCCCAACCGGAGAGTGGCTCGCAGTGGGGATGGAGAACAGTAATGTGGAAGTACTGCATGTCACCAAACCAGACAAATACCAGCTACATCTTCATGAAAGCTGTGTGTTGTCACTCAAATTTGCCCATTGTGGTAAGCATGTCCTCTTGTCCATTTTCTGTCAACCAGAATCATTCCTTCTGTCCTCCTGCTGATTCATTTTAAATTATATCCTTTAGCTCATTAACATGCCCCTCTTCAAAATTGTTACTTCCTTATACATACCTACTTCTCTAATGTCCTGTAATTGTTTTGGCATTAAGATACTTTGTCCTTGTCATAATTATAAATGACTCAGTAAATGTAGGAGTGGGCTTTATTTTTCCAGTCAGTGAAAAGAAACTCTGGTTTGTTGCAATTAGGTGAGTTTTCTGTGAATAAATAGCTTGATGTTCTGTAAAGCAAATCTTGGGTTTCCAACAGAGTAACTCAAACATTGCTTTTTTTCAAAACACCTTTCCTATAGGCAAATGGTTTGTGAGCACTGGAAAGGACAACCTTCTGAATGCCTGGAGAACACCTTACGGGGCCAGTATATTCCAGGTAACACTCAGCCTTCGCTTATAGTGTATTCACTGCAGGGTGTTCATTTAACCAAATTCTCCCATGTGTTCTCTCAGATTAATAAAGCAAGTTAGTGTCCTAAGAGGTAGAAGCTAGTATTATTTGCATTATATAGAGTAGAAAACTACCCGAAGGAGGCTATGTCGCAGCTCTTTATGCCTCAATCATTTTTTATATGCTGAGGTAGACATTTTATGTCTCTGTGATTTGTGTGTGTGTGTGTGTTTGTATGTTGTTCTTTTTAAAATTTTTGTTGAAAATTTAAACATTTTACTAAATACTCTCAGTAGCGTTATTTTTTTATTTTCATTTGTTTGTTTGTTTGTTTGTTTGTTTGTTTGTTTGTTTTTGCCAAAGAAGAGTGAAGAGTGTTATGGAAATGGTTATTAAATCTTGATTAATTTTATAAGCTTTTATTATTCTTTTGACTCAATAGTACTTTTTGTAGTTTTTGCAGTCATTTGTGAGAGTACCAAATTGTAGACATATACACACAATCTCCTCTGTCTCTTACTGGCATGTGAGAATTTCATATGCAAATTAAAAAAGACTTCTTGTTTTAATCTTCTATATTTAGGAAGTTATTTTTTAGATGTTCTTTTTTTAGAAATAGTATAAGATTTGCCGTTTTCTTGATCAAGTGGGATTAAGTCATCATAGAGTAGATTATAATTCAGTTGAATCCAAAAATACGTATTTTTTAATGAAAATACTACACAAGATAAATAGAACAAAAATCACTGATTCTTGCTGTGTGATGGTTCACAACCTTTTAGGTGGTCCCAACTGGACTTTAAAAAAAAAAAAATATTAGAGTACATCTTTTGTATTCAGTATAGGGATTATATCTTATGTGTATACTGGGTCATGAAGCAAACTATATTTATTCAGATTGCAATCAATAAAGTTTGAGAAACGCTGATAGTAGGTTAGCAGCTGCATGTCAAACATTTACTTTTTAAGTCTTCAAAGTCCTGGTTAAAAACCTGTGGGTTTTTTGATTGTTTGTTAGCATAGTTCAGTTAAAAGTTAACAGTGAACCCTTGGTAGTTAGTGCAGTTGAACAAGATATTCTAGAACTTGAATATGATACATTTTTTTCTCTAACTATCGAATCCCTCCATACTTGCAAAATTTGTGTTCTTTGTTTATACAAGGGGGAAATGAGGCTTTACTTTAGAAATATTTTACATTTTCTATCAAAAAATGTAGTGTATTCAGTCCTCTTGCCTATGTATTACTTCACTTGAACGTTGTGGCAACTCTCCAGAGGGGGCAGACAGGTAAGATAGCTTTCCCTGTTTGCCTTTGCAAGGAAACTGAGGCACAAATAGGTTATGTGATGCATCTGTTGTCTTTCAGCTCCCCCTAAATCCGAGCCATCTGAGTGAAGTTTAAGGTTTTTCATACTAAAAATACTTGGCTCTTAACTGTCTAGAGAATAGGTTTGAAATAGGGCCTCGCTTCCTCGGCAGAGGTGTTCACACCACTGACTTATCTGGCACCTGATGTCCCTGGTGCAAGAGCCTGTAGACTCATGTGGTGAAGTGTCCCTAGGAGGGCACCTGGCTCGGCCACTAAGGGAACGCCATGACTGCTTTTCCTCTCTTGGGCCTGTTTGATCGACGGAGTTTATTACGCTTCTTTTTGCCCCAAGTCCTCCAGTCCTGCCTCTCAGTATTCATGGGTTTCTCTTTCAGTATTTAACATTTTTGTTTATATGTTTGCTTCCTAGTCCAAAGAATCCTCATCGGTGCTTAGCTGTGACATCTCTGTGGATGACAAATATATTGTCACTGGCTCTGGGGATAAGAAGGCCACGGTTTATGAAGTTATTTATTAAGGACAAATCTTCATGCGAACTGGATTCCCCCTTGTAGCACTTTGTTCTGTCATCCTCCCCCCGCCCCGCCCCGCATCTCAAACCCACGATTTCTAATACTCATTGCAGTTGTGGCGCTTACTCCCCTTCCTTCCCCCCACTTCCTCCTTGCTGTTGAATTGTGAATACTCATTAAGAACCTGTGATACCAAATCTTCAGCTATCTACTTGGAAGAACATGGAATAACCATCCTTAACAGTGAACGGAATCTTTAATTATGTATTATATCTGTAATATATTTATTTTGTTTAAAGAAGGCTTTCTAACAATGACTGACTAAATAAAGCTGTCTGCTCCTGCATTGATAATGAAGATGCGTTGTATTTGATACCCCTCCCCCCTTTTTTTGGCAAAGGAGGGGAAAGGAAGGTTTAAAATAATTGATCAAAAATGTCGCTAAATGTAGACTAATGACTGTATAGAGATGTGAAATGTATAATTACATATGGAAGCAATATGTTGCTGTGTTGTTGGAATTTTGTTTTTTGTTTTTTTTTTTTTTCTACTTATTTTCAAGATGTTCAGGAGTTTGAACAAGTAGAACATGACAGGCCACGTCATATTCATTTGAGTCTATTTGGAAAACTTTAACCAATATATCTATAGCTTTAGATTGTATTCGGTAAAAGTAATTGGAATTTTTTTTTCTTTTTTTGACTTGTTGACAAGTGTCTTTGTAATATGTTTTTAATTCCTTTTTTTATCATAGCATAGACAGATGAACAAATTAAATTTGGCCTCAAAGAGAGAACTTAATCCCTTCTGGATATTTTTTCCATGTTTCTTTGCAAAGGGAGATGTTTATCTTTGGGCATTTTCGTCATTAGGAGAGATGATGGGCTATTTTTTGGCATGTTCTCTGGAGACTGCACAGATTCCTCCCGCTGTGCAAGTCAAGTCTTTCACAAAGCAAGGACAGCAGAGGAGGATTTGCAGGGACCTCCCTCTGAAAACCAGGAAGAACGGACTCCCACCTGGGATGAGGACTTGCTTTCTTTACCTCCGATTCTTTCCATGTCTTAGTTGGATGTCCCTGAAATGGACACAGGCTGTGCCATTGTGCCAGAAACATTGTGTTATCCTTTATGTTGTTGTTGTTGTTGCTGTTAAACTATGATATGTGACTCCTTTTTTATTATTATTTTTTGTTTGAATGCTTTAAAAATCTTTTAAGTCTGTGGATCTGCTGATGTACAGTGCCTTTGCTGCTATGGATCAAAATCAAGAGAACCGTGTAGATAAACTTTATTGTATAAGTAGAAAATTACTTAATTTCATACTAGAAATGGATGGATGCTGCAAGTTGAAATGGACTGTCCATTGACGTTCCTAATGTGGTAGCAGAAAAAAAAAAATGGTGTCTTAAGTGCTTAGTGTTTGATGTCATTAACAGTTTCGTAAAACTCTACAGTGTAGAAAGATTTTGATACTAAACTGTGCATTGTACATAGTTCTAATGCATTGTATTGACCACCAGTACTTCTATAATGGTAGATTGTTTGTGCATTCAGACTTTTAAGCATTAAACATAAATAACTTCTAGTATGCTTATTTCTAATTCTTTGTTTTGCTGGCTTTAGTTTCCTTTTATCTTGGACTATGCCACTCCCAGCTATTAAAAAATACTAGTTTTATTCAAAGGGGATTAGTGTTTAATGTGGGTTTTTTATTGTTACTATTTTAGTTTTGTCTTTATTTTAACTTTTACCTGACAAGAGCTGGAAGGAAGAGTGGTAGGTTGCTACCAAATATTTTCCAAGTGCCTCTTGGTTTAAAAAACACTATCAAAAGTTGTCATGTTACTCAAAGCCTTGGTGCTTTAGAACTGTGCTGTTCAATATGGTTACCACTGGCTGTTTGCGCCTGTTTATTAAAATTAAAAATTCTTGGTGACAGAAAGAAATCTATGGGAGGTGAACACAATGTAAATATATATGTGCCTTAGTGTTAAAATGTACAGCTGAAACCGATTTCATTAACCAATGTCACCATTAAAAAAATAGTAATAATTAAAAATAAAGAGGAAAAAAGTAAAAATAAAGTTAAAAATTCAGTTTATCAGTCACACTAGTTAGTGTGGCATTTCAAGTGTTCAGTAGTCACATGTGGCTGTTGGCTACCGTATTGGAAAACATGAATTTATAGAACATTTCCATCATCAGAGTAGGTTCTCTGGGACCAACGCAGCTTCATAGTTAGCCCACACATAACCATTTCCAGCCGTTTGGGTTTGGAAAACATTTCCAATATAATGCACTGAACTCTTTGTATACATAAGGCCTCTTGGGCTGCTGATGGTTGGGTGTGAAGATTCAGTATAAGGAGGAGCTTAAAAGCTAAATTCTTAGGACTCACAAACCTGACATTTTGAGACTTCGCTGGGTAGAAGGCTGGGGGTTGGGAGCCCCACAGTGGCCTAGAGTGTGCTCAGCGATCAGGTGTGAAGAGGTATTGACTCTTTACATGCCAAGAGTTCAGCAGCATTCACCAGCAGTGCTGGAGCAGCACTTCAAATGTAAGTACTGTGAGAGCTGCTACATCAGATGATAACATTTTTAAAGTATTTTTAGCTCAATTTCTGTGTATCCTTATAAAAACTTCTTTAAAAGTGATAGAGATTTGGAGTGAAATAATCATCACTTTGCCACAAACAGTATGACACTTGCATACTGCATTTATACTTCAAGAAGGGTATAGTACCTGCTTCAAGAACTTAAAATGTCCATTTGGTGTCTCGTAGGTCAAGTCTGTGATGCCCTTCAGTTTTCTCTAGAGATTCAAAACATCTATTGTACTGGATTAAAATTTGAAATGAATGCATGAATACACCAACTTTTTTTAAATAGGCATCTATTTCCTCTTAAAGTCAAGGTTTTATCAGATTAGATTTTTATGTCTTTGATACAAATCTCAGGCCTGAATTGATCTGCACGGAGCTGCTTTATGTTGTCGATGTTGTAATTATAACTTGGTTTACTATAGCTTTTACTCTGTCTTGCAGAGTCTGAAGAACGACAAAGGCAGGAATCACCCTGAACCAGGGAAGATTTAGTTGCAATGAACAGGTAGTATAGAACTGGAAGACTGACATGTAAAACTACCAAGAGCTAGGACAAAAACAAACAAAAAAAAACATCAAGACCTTCTGAAGACCAGCGGGTCAAGTAGAAAGTTAACAACCTCCAAGATCTCCAAGTTTCTACAGATACCCACCTCACTTTTGGGCCACTACTTAGCAAGGTGGCTTCTTGGCCAGTGAGCCACAAAAGATCAGCCTTGTCCTCGAATGGTGTATGCTGAAACTTGATAACTGCAGCCCCGTAACACCTACTGGGGGTTGGAATTTCACAGCCATGGGATATTCAGGAACAATTTCAAACCATCTCATATAATGTTGAAATTCTGGGACTCTACAGCCAAGAGCAGGGGAAATTGACATCCCACAGTCAAAGGGCAGCATTCTGGACAGAGGAGCAGTGCATGTGGGAGACTATGAGGAGCGAGGTCATCAGTGATGCTCTCAGCTGTCAACTCAGCCACTTTTTGTATCTTCAATCTGGACATTATTGCACTGGCATTGTATAACACAGAAGCAAGATGTCCAACAGAGGGTATTTGTCAACTGACATTTTTGGCAGTTGTAAGGAAATCTGTGCTGGAATTCCTTGCCCAGCATTAAGTAAGCAATTAACAAAATTCTGAAGATGTTGGCACAAAAAAAATTGTTTGACATCCTTGGGTGCTCATTTCTGTAGCCACCTAGCTCCTGGAAAATTTGTAGAGTGGCATTCAACAGGAAGCTCTGGGGCCTGCCCCCCCTCCATCACTTTCTCACTGGGGCATCAGTGGCTAATACCCATCCTATTCTTTTGAGCTAATTGCATTTATTTGCCTATCAGTTCATACTTCCATTCAGAAATGACAATGAAAATAGCTTATTTTGGGTAACTCAGGCACGTAGAAAACCTCTCATGTATTAGAACATTATAACAGCCATGCTATCATAATGGTAGAAACTAACTCTTTTGTTATAAGCTGCTGTTAACATTTTATTTTATTTTGTATGGGCTTTTGGCAGCAAGCAACAGACTCTTTTGGATCCCAAATAGAATTAGCTGGGGGGATGGAGGAGGACACTGGTCTCCAGTTTACCTCTCCCCAGGGAAGGAAATTCTCAGCTGGGACCTTAGGTATTTGGCCTGCAGGGAAGAATTCCCACTGGGCTGCCTGTGGTCCAGAGGAAAACTATGAGCCCAAGTGTTTTCACAAAAGTCCCATTTGATTTCACAGGAAGCCTGGACATGCTGGATGCCAGAATACTGAACTTAACCATGCACAAAAAACAGGATGAAAAAAGTGATTTACCAAAACTCCCTATCCTCCTAAGGAGGACAAACAGACCTGAACCCCAGGGCTCCAAACTTTAGGTCACAATTCTCTGCCAGCTGCCCAGCATGGCAGATTAGAAGAAAAACAGAAAAGGAGTGTTCCAGACCCTCCAGCTCCTTGGTCATCACCCCCTCAGTTTCATGCAAGTTAACTAGCTTGAAATTTTTGCATCACATAGCTTCTTGGGGACTCCTTAAATCCATGACAACTTGATTTTTGAGCCCCTAGACAAAGTGTGGCACATGCAAGGCAGAAAACCACTGGTGGCTGAACGTCCTCCCCCAGGCATGGCCCTGGACGCCCTGGTGACCCAGGACATCTTACTACCTGAAGCAGAGAGCCTCACCCATTAACCTCACATCATGGCTTAATGAGAACATCCAGAACTAACAAGTTTTATGTTATTTTGGAAGAAGAGTTAAACTCACATAAATGTCATGCTTTATTTGAGTTGGGCCCAGCAAAATAAACACACATGCACCCTAGAAGATACATGTGAGATATTTGGGTTTTGAGAATTCAGGCAGTAAATTTTTGAACTCTTGGTGGAGTCCAAACGCCTAGACCCAAGCAGCAGTTGGCCATTCCCGTCTTTACTAGATACTCTGCAGGCTCTTCTAAAAGCTACCATAGGTGGTACCCTGGCAATTTGTGTGTCATGTGGCAGAAAGTGTGAGTCGAGTTAGAGATTTTCGTTCTCGCAGGAAGTAGGGAAGTAGCAGAATGAATTGGTAGGAACTAAGTCAAAGATAGAACGCTGCAGGCCTTGTGATCACTAGGGCTTCAGCAAAGAAAACTCAGGTCAGCATTACAGGGACAGGAAGAGACTGACAGGAACCATTGTGAGGATAGAATGAGAACCCCGAACCGCTGTGCGTCAAGCAGAGCAGTTTTCCTTAGAGGACAGCTCGTTAACTGAAGAACTTTAATCGAATATATATTTGTCCCAAAAGAGTTTATCTAAAATGCTCTTCGCTTCGAAGTCTATTAGGCCAAGTTTTGGCATCATGTATCACATACGGAGAAGCCTGGTGCTGCTGAGAACAAAGCAGCCCCCTGAAGCCTATTAGCAGTTCCCAGACAAATGAAAACAAGATTTCGTTTCTGGATTCATTCAAGGAATCATGTTAAACTTTGTTCTTAAATCTTTCAGATTTTTACAACTTCTTTAATTTTTCCTCCAAGTAATCAGTGTTAATGAAATGTGATTTCAAGTTTTACGACTGAGCCGGGAGACTCAGGGTTTCCAGACTGTGCTGCAGGCACGCCTTTAAGCCTCAAGAGTTTTGGCGAGAACAAGAGCAGCCTTCCCAGCTCAAGATGGCTGTGAAGATTACTCTGAGGCCAAAGGCCTTGGTTCGCAGACACTGGCTCCTGGGCAGTGGTGTAAAACAAAGCATAAAGTGCCCCTAATGAGAATTTTATCAGTGACTCAAGCTGACTAAAAGCAAAGGATTTAGCTCCAGTGTCTGAGGGGGACGAACTTGCTTTCACTTGGGTGGTTCAGGCTGAGGAGGTTGGTCTGGACCTTGCAGACGTTTCTCCTGCAGGCGTGCTATGAGCAAGGAGTGCCAGACAGACTCGAGTTCAGCTCCTTCAGACTTCAGGAAGACTGCATTTCCATCTCATGGAATTTGGTACTTGTTTCAATGTGTCTTTTTTTTTTTTTTTTTGCAAAGATTTTCTTTTGCATTAATTACAGAGAACAGTGGTACGATGTCTTTATCCTATTACATGCCATTAGGTTTGTAAAAGTCACGTATACTTGTAACCTGACCACAGACCTACAGGGGCAAATGAGATGTGGCCAATTGGTGTTGCTCGAGTTTATAAAGGTCTTTTTTCCCCAGCTTTATTGAAATCTGACATAACATGTAAATTACACATATACTGTGAAAAATTGCCACAATAAGGTTAGTTAACACATCCATTGCCTCACATAATTACAAACTCTGTGTGTGTGTGTGTGTGTGTGTGTGTGTATAGTAAAAACAGTTAAGATTTACTCTTCATAGCAACTTCCAAGTATGTAATACAATGTTGTTACCTATAGTCACCATGGTGTCTGTTAGATTCTCCAGAACTTGTTCATCTTGTAACTGGAAGTTTGTACCCTTTAAACATTTCCATCGCCACCACCACCACCCTATCCCTTGTCCCTGGCAACCACTATTCTACACTGTTTCTATGGATTTGGCTTTTTTTAGATTCCACGGTTAAGTGAGACCATGTATATTTGTCTTTCTTTGGCTGACTTATTTTACTTAGCATAAAGCCCTCCAGGTCTATCCATGTTGTCATAAATGACATAATTTCCTTCTTCCTCATGGATGAATAATATTTCGTTGTATATATGTGTGTGTGTGTGTGTGTGTGTGTGTGTGTGTGTGTATCACTTTTTTATCTGTTCATCTGTCAATGGATACTTAGGCTGTTTCCATTTCTTGGCTATTGTAAACAATGCTGCAGTGAATATTGGAGTGTAGATAACTCTTCAAGAGAGTGATTTTATCTCCTTTGGATTTATACCGAGAAGTGAGATTCTAAATCATATGGTAGTTTTATTTTTAGTATTTTGAAGAACTCTTTGCCGTAGTGGCTGCACCAATTTATGTTCCCACCAACAGTACACATGGGTTCCCTTTTCTCTCCATTCTCACCAACATTTATCTCTTTTGGTTAATAGCCATTCTAACAGGTGTGAGATGATATCTCATTGTGGCTTTGATTTGCACATCCCTGATGATTAGTGATGTTGATCATCTTTTCATGTACCCGTTGGCCATCTGTATGTGTTCTTTAGGAAAATATCTATTTAGGTCCTTTACCCATTTTTAAATTTGATTATTTGCTATTATATGATTTTCTTATATATTTGGGATATTAACATTTTATCTCATATATGGTTTGCAAATAGTTTCTCTCATATGTTGCCTCTTCATTTTGTGATTATTTCTTTTGCTATGCAGACAGCTTTTTAGTTTGATGTAGTCCCACTTGTTTATTCTTTATTTTCTTACTTATGCTTTTGGTGTCATATCCAAAAAGTCATTGCCAAGACCAATGTCAAGGAACTTTTTCTCTATGTTTTCTCCTTGGAGTTTTGTTTTCAAGTCTTACATTTAAATCTTTAATTCATTTCGAGTTAATTTTTACGAGTGATGTAAGATAGGAATCCAATATTATTCTTTTGCCTGTGAATAGCCAGTTTTCCTAACACCATTTATGGGAATGACTATCTTTTCCCCATTGCCCATTGTCAAATATTGGCTATATATGCATGGATTCATTTCTTGGCTCTTAATTCTGTTGCATTAATCTGTGTCTCTTTTTATACTAGTACTATATGGTGTTGATTACTATAGCTTTATAATATAGTTGAGATAGGGAAGTGTGATGCCTCCAGCTTTGTTTTTTCTCAGTTGCTTTGGCTATTCAAGGTTTTTTGTGGTTTCATATGAATTTTATCATTTGCTTTTTTTTCTGTGAAAAATACCTTTGGAATTTTGACAGGAATTGCATTGAATCTACAGATAGCTTTGGGTAACATGGACATTTTAACACTGTTTCTCTGATCCACAAACACGAGATATCTTTCCATATATTTGTGTCCTTTTCAATTTCTTTCATCAATGTCTTATAGTTGTCAGTGTAGAGATCTTTCACCTCCTCGGTGAAATTTATTTCTAAGTATTTTATTGTTTTGTGACTGTATCCCACCCAAGAGCACTCCATAATCAAGCACTTTAATATTTCTAGGTCGAAACATGAACGTTCATACTAAGTGATGACTATAAATATCTATAGCTCAAGTCCGTTTTGCTCCAAATGCATCATGACAAAACTTCTGGTATTTTTCAAATTTTCTACCTTTGAATTGAAAATAAGGAATTTGTGGGCATCCGTTATCCCCATTTTACATATGAGAAATGGGATCCACAGAGCTCAGGTGAATTGAATGACGAGTTAAGTTTGCTCTGTCTGACACCCAGAGCCAGGGTCCTTCACCTCTTCCCTCTGTCAGCAGGGCAGTGACTGGAACAATGTTTCCAGAATGTTTCTTTGGTTCCCTCTTTGTGTTGCTCTGTCTCACTCCCATATGCTATTTCTATATGCGTTCTGCATCCCTTCTTCAAATCAATTACCAAAAATTACTCTTTTACTATGCTCAAGCAAAATTCCATACTTTTTCTTAAAAAAAAAAAAAAAGTTGGACCTGGGCTTTGCTACAGCGTCGGCGGCTTTGAGAAGCTTGCTTCTTGGTGGTGGTATTTTCTATGTGACTTTTAGTCTAATTGTCAGACTAGAAGCATTGTTAAAAGCAGTATACTTTAATGGTAACAAATGTGTCAGCAAAAAACATGTGGCACCAAAACTATCTTTCAATTTCTGATTGTCAGTGTCCTAATCCATGTGTTTTTTTCTCTCTCTCTTCTAAGCCTTTAAATGTGGTTAACCTTTCTTTTTTTTTAACATTGTATTATTCTTTTAATAAAATGCTGTGTTTTATTTTAGCCTTGTTTCCTTTTGGGGGGAGGAAGGCACTTCATAGCATGAACAACAGTCTTGTTTGAGAGATGGGTCACACGGGAAGATTTTCTTTGATTACTAGTGTGTGTTTTGATTCATGAGCTCGTAAAGGCCCAGCAATGGCGGTTAAAACAGAATTGTTTTCAGTCATGTGAAAATTGCACTGAGGTAACAGAAGGCCCCACTTACAGGATAGACTGAGCTGCAAGGCAATGAACACAGATTGTGTGAAATCCTGGGAGCCTCTATTCTGGGTCCACAAGGCCATTTTGATCTATTGCTTTAGTTCAGGGACATTTTGATTATGTACTCTGAGTGCTTAATATCACATACCTGTATTTAAAAAGGTCAGCTCTCTCTACCGCCAAGAAAGGAACAACTAGAGAATTCAGAGAGATGACTTTGTAGAGTTTTAATTAAGATCTCATCATAGAACTTGAACCAGTTAAGTTACTATCTGAATTGCTTTCTGTGAAACACAGCATCTGCCAGCACCAGTGCGGGGATGCATAGCTATTTAGACAAGTGCGTAATTGGGTCCCTAGAGGAGACTTGAGCAGCTATGAGGGTTTTAAGTGTTTTAAGGGTCATATTTTAGGGATGTTGCAAAACTATAATCCTGTTCCTCTGTGGTCCCTGAAAAGTCATGAAATCTCCTACAGTCCAGGAAGTATCACTGTGTCCAGAATGGAACGCTGACGCCTCTCGCTTCACCGTCTCTTTGGAGGCAATGATTGTACACATGGCAGTGGCTGGCACAGCAGGCAGTAAGAAATGTTAGCTCTTCCTCTGATTTACCCGATTCTCCTGATACTGTTAGATAAGACATCATTTCAATGGATATTTTCTCTCCGGACTATTGTTCGACTAACATGTATAGAAGTTGCCATGTGGCAACCATGTTAAGAAAAATTTGCACGACCTTTTTACCAAGAAGATGGAAGAAAATTTCTAAAAGGAAAGAAGAATTCAGTTTTTATTCCAATGTTTTCCAAGACCCTTAATCTTAAGAAACTGGAGCTAGTCACTGGAGATACAGAAATGCATAGAACAGAGATGGTAATTTCTGGAAGATAAGATCAGGATAGGCTTCTTTCAGAAGTGACATCTAAGCAAAAACCTGAAGACTGTGTAGGGATTGGTCAGATAAGAAATTTATGAATATAGGAGAACACTCAGTGCAGATAAATCAAGCACAAATGCCCAAAAGTGACAGAAAACATGGAGACTACAAAGAACTTAAAGAAAAAAAAAAGAGAGAGAGAGAGGATCTCTTGGAAGGCCATGGGGATAAGTCACAGGATCAAAGGGCAAACTGAGCAATCAGGCTTGGGATGCAGGAAGCAGAGAGCTTTGTCTCTTCAGAATCTCCAAAAGCCCAAGGGGCCATCATTTTTCCAGTTCTGCCATAAAATTTGCTGGTGCTATTTATTTCCCATCTCTCAGATATATTC
Organism: Rousettus aegyptiacus; assembly: GCF_014176215.1. Lineage (NCBI taxonomy): Eukaryota > Metazoa > Chordata > Mammalia > Chiroptera > Pteropodidae > Rousettus > Rousettus aegyptiacus. The sequence continues at coordinate 37,635,696 of NW_023416306.1, read as the reverse complement.
ACTCAGAACTTGAAGTCTCAGGAGAGAAAACGTGAATGGGCCAGCTTTGGCCCCACTCCCAACCCCCATGCAGCCAGGGTTGGTATGCTCTGTTAGCAGGAGGTAGAAGGTGGAGAAGGGCCAACCAAAGAAGTGGCCCCAACCATGTGGAGGGGGGTGGGGGAAGAGTGCCAGGCCCAGGTCCCTGGCTTGGGCAACTGCATGGATAGCGGTATCCTCTGAGACAGAAGGAGGAGGTTTGAAGTGAGCAGTGGGGAGTGGCACTTAGTATTGGACATAACACATGGAGAGGGCTCAGAGGAAAGTGAAAATGCTAGTTAGAACCAAGAGAGAAACATCTAGGCTGAGGAGATGGTCCTCGGTATTCACATTGTAATAGAATCCACGGGGATGGAGGAGAGGGCATAAGGATTGTGTGCAGTATGAGGGGAAGAGAGGTTTGGACAGAATCCTCAGAATTAAGATAGGCGGAACTACAAGGAAATAGAGCCAGAACAAGTTGGACACAGGCTTTACTCACCAGCCTCTCAGATGGCCACCAATGATCCTGCCTTCTGGTATTCACACCTGTGTGTAGTCTCCCTGCTCCATTGTATCAGAATTGATCTGTGTAACTGATAGAATGTGCAGAAGTCACGGCACATTAGGTAATAATAGGTTATGAAAGACTGTGGCTTCTGTCTTTTTTTCTCTCTCCCTCTTGGATCGCTCAGTCTGCCAGCTGCCGTGTTGTGAGCACCCCATGTGATGAGCAGCTCAGGTCTTTGGCCAACCCCCATGTGGGTAAACTTAGAAGCAGATCTTCCAGCCCCAGGTCTCGTGTTATTTACAGATTTATGAGAAACGCTGAACCATAACCACCTGGCCAAACCACTCCTGGATTTCTGACCCAGAGAAACCGTGAGATGACAAATTTTTGCTGCTTTAAACTACTGTTTTGGGGTAATTAGTTATATACCAGTAAACATCTAGCACATAGGCTCTCTGTACCCTGTCCCTTGCTGATGTTTTTCCTCCAAGTTAATTCAGTTCCATTCTTCAGTTCTCTTTGCATCGCCTTTTATTTCTGATCCCTCTCCAAATTATTGTTAAACCAATAATGACTTTCAGAGTTACTTGTTCATTTACAGCCATATCTATTTATTTTTCTCTGTAAGCTTAATAGTCCTTCCTATAACTGTAACTTCTTGGGATTTTATTGCTCAAATAGATCTAAGGAGTAAGCTATCCAAAGAAGACTTTCTTTAGTTACAGCGGAAAAAAGAGAACCAAGATAAATGACCTGCTAGAAGAAGAAAGAAGGTTGTCCAGATGAAAAGGTGTCAAGATTGGACAGTCTCCTGATAGTACTTGAGTGTTTCCTTCATGTAAAAAAAGTCATCTCTTAGAAGTCAGCTGCACTGTTTTGCCCTGGGAAAGTGGAAAATTGAATGAAATTTGGAAGTTTTAAGTGGTTAAAAAAAAATGTTAAAGTGTATATTATATTCTGATAACACTCAAATAATTTAATGATATTTAAGAATCAGTGGGTATTGTTGCTTTGGAGAGTTCCCTGAAAGAGCAATTATAGTACTATTTCTCAAAAAGAAGGAATGGGGATTGTAGTTCTTTCTTAACTTACAGGTTCACTCTTATGGAGAAGAGCCTAAGCAACCATGCAAATAAAAAAATAGTGTAAAATATTTGTAACATATATTACAGGCACATTTGTAATATTTTTATATGTAAATAGCTTTTACAAATCAATTAGAAAATGGACCAATAGAGAATTGGGCAAATGACACAAGTGAGCTGTTCAGCAAACATGAGAAGTAAATATTAGAATTTGTAACTGAATAAAAATTAAAGATAGCATTTTTTGCCTATTAAACTGGCAAAAACAAAGTTTTTAATCCTATGTTAGGGGGAGCTTGGTAACATTCTCATATACTACAGACAAAAAATGAAATTATTAAAATGATGTGCTTCAATCATTTTAATGTACATAAACTTTGACTCAAAAATACAGTTTCTATGATTTTACTCTAAGTAAATATCTGAGGGTATAATCAAAGATTTTTTTTTAAAGGATTTTAATCTCAGTGTTTTTGTTGTTGTTTTGTTGTGGTTGTTGTTGTTGTTGTCATTGTTGTGTTAAAATCTAGTTACAATTGACAGAAACCCAACCTGCAAAGGCATAAGCAAAAAACAGAGAGTTTATTGGCTAAGGGAATCCAAAAGTTTGAAAAGCTAATTCACAGAAGGGCATGGATGTAGCCGAGTCTCAGAAATAATCGGAACCAGGGTTTGAATGTCGCCAGGTCTTGTCCCATCATTCTTATCTTCTGTTCTCTGAGTACCGTTTTATTTTTAGGACAGACTGGCTTTTTCTCAGGGTGGGAAACATCTCCATTGGTCCAATGGACATTAGTAATAAAGGAGAGGCTGCCTAATCTCAAACTCTCTGAGTTCCAGCTCAAAAACAATTCTATGGAAAGACTCTGAAGGCCCAGTCTGGGTCAGAAGCTCACCTATGATATGATGGTGGTAATTGGCTGATATTGACTAAGGCACCCAATTCAGATAAATTGGTTGTGGCCAAGACGGCAAAGATATGAGAAAACAGCAGTTTCTGTCATACTGTGTATCCTTGGAGAAGGGGTGGGAGTGTAATGTCAGAGCAGATGCCTCAGATATCCACCAGAAAATATGTTTCCCATGTTATAAGCCAAATACTAGACAGAGTATGGTGTCTAAAATATGGAAACTAGGGATGGGGAATGAGAAAAATGGGGTGAACATTAGACAGCCATTGAAGACTTCAGATTGATGGCAGAAGATAGGAAGTTAGTGGTGTGTTACTGAATCTATTATGTTATTTTCTTGAGGAGGATTTTCCTACATGTGAATGGAAGTGAGGAACTAATATTTATCACATGCCTACAGAATGCCTAACTCTAGGAATGTAGCTATATACCTAAATACATTTATATATGAGCATGTATGATGTAATAAAATATCATTTCTGATTTCAACTCTATAAGATTTAGGAGGCTCATTTTACACACAGGAACATGAAAGGCTGAGAAAGGTTAAAAACTTACCCAAAATTGTACAGCTAACAAGTGGTCAAGCCAGTCTTTAAACCCTAATTCCTGTATGCTGGCTCTTTATATCACTTAATCTTACTCAAAATTTTCATCCCACAATGTTTTAAGAATATGACATTTTTTACTTACCCGGCATTTCATACACCATTCATTTTACATTTTACAAAGTTTGAGTTTATATAGTTTGATTACTCCCCAAATAGTTGTTATACTAGTATTTCTGCATATTTATAAATCATGTCAAAATATTTCACAACTAAATATATCCTAAACAATGTAAATCCCTTACCTAATATAGTCTCAGGTATCCTTAGGGAGCTAGCTCTTCATGGGGAGGGGCGAATAGTCTTCACCTGTAACACGCTGGTCTCTACCTACCCATTTATTTTGGAGTCATGCTAATTCACCATGTAATCACTATCCTACCTACATCATTCTTTTGTTGAATAGTGTTGATTGAGTGTGTGCTAGGACTGTGTTTGGGACTGATGAGCCTATTACACCATCCAGAAGTCGCTGGTTCCTGGGCCAAATATCACACCAAATAGCCCCTACCTAAATCCTACCCTTCAATTTGATGCTGAGACACTGAGAGCTGTGCTTCTCAGTAAACCTTTACAACAGTTTTTTTTTTTCCTGAAATAATCTGTTGATGAGCATATCATGGAAGACAGAATCAAGAGCTTTGTAAAATTCAAGCTCCATTACTGCTATTTCATCCCTCTGATCTACCCGGCCTGTCACTCTGTTTTAGAAGGAAATTAGATGGTTCTGACAAGACTTCCTCACAAAGCGATGTTGATTATTACCTAGTATTCTGTGATCGTATGGGTGTTTGCAAATTGATTTTTTGATGATTTGTTCAAGTATTTTCCAGGTATGAAAACTAAACTGACTACTCTATGATTTTCAGGGCTGTCCCTTTCTCAGTCTCAAATGTAGATCTTATCTCCACTTTTTTTACTGTTTTGTGGCCTCACTCATTCCTGCTGAATTTTTTAAACTGCTTTTGAAAAACATCATGAAGCTCACTTACAAGTCATGTAAGGGGAAACACTTAAAGAAAATGATGACTGAACATTTACAGTTAATTTTTTTTTTAAAGAAAACATGGTAACAAAGAACTAAATCTAGCGTTTTTTACAAATTGACAAACTCTTAAAAGATTTGCTAGGCCGCCATCCACAGCTCTAATGGTGACTTTAAACAAAGCTAGCATTTATAACATTATCATTACAGGGGTATGACAATAAGTAATGCTTAGTGAAATAGCTTAAGAGGTTTAAGGCAAAATGGTTCAAATATTTTTTCCCCTTGGCAAGTTTGCCTGTAAAAGACATACACAGATTATAGAATAATACATACTTTTGATAAAGAGATTTGTTTGGCCCTCCAAAGAGAATAATCGTTGACGAAGATCAGTTTAACTGTTTTTTCCTATCATTAAGACAAATTCAATATCATATTAGAAGCACAGGTGAAGTCTCCTTCTAACTAACGAACTTATAAAAATGTGGTCAGCAAACAGTTTTAGACTGTCACTGTGTGGAAATGATATGAAGACAACAACTTTTGAAGTTATACTACTCATTTGTAGGAAAACCAGAGAACAGCTGTGAGAAATTCTACCCCCCCCCCAAAAAAAAAACATCTGGAGGTAAAAACTAGGTGAATATCTCTGGATGAGCTCTAGATAGATAAAAAATGGAATTTTCTTTATTTTCTACTTACCTTCTTGGCACCATTGTAGCCTCATTGGTACACTTAGCTTTGGAGTCTCAAAGCAATAGTTCAGTAAAGAGAGCTTTGTGAATCCAAGGCAGACAGATCCATTTTTCAATTGCAGAAGCACTTAATTCTTTCTCACTTTAAGTGTGAAAGCCATTTGGGTGATAGCCCAGGCAGGGTATTGCAGACCAGGAGTAAAAAACTCTTGGCCTCTAAGAAGAAACAGTAGGAGGAAAAAATTCAGTTACCATTTACTAAGAGACCAAGAAAAAAATGTTACGTTCAGAAAAAAATTGCTTTTGGCAACTGTGCTTAAGACTCTTGAATTTGGAAGTTAAACATGGGAAAATGTTATAAACGGGTTGCACCATATTTGTCTATCACTCTCTTTTTCAAGTGGCAATCTGGGTGACTGGAAAGTATGAACACATCTCTATTCTGGTGCAGCTTGCTGAGAAATGCAAGTTACAGAATAAAGCCTGCCTGTTGGGCTGCTGCTTATAAATAGAAGGAATCTGGTTCCTGCCATAGAGGGGGAGCTTCCGTTTGATTTTTTGCATGTGTGTGAAGGCAGTGTGTATTTGACAGGACAGCTCAGCTGTCGTGAGCTGGCAAGTAGTGACAGAAGGAAAAAAAAGGGGCCCAGCAAATAGCCGCTCTCTGAATGTGCTTCTTGAAAGGGATGCTTCCTGTAGCAGTAATCTTCATGCTTGAGTTAGGATTCGGGGCTGGTTAGAGTGTCACAGAGTATCAGGGCTGCCCATAGCTAGTTGGTGACAACTCATCTTCTAATATGACAGGTATTCTCTTCTTCCTTCTAATTTTTTTGATGGTGGTAGTCATTTTATGAGATGATGGGCCTGTAGAAAATTTGGGAGGTATTATAGGATGCTCATATTCAGATACAAAAAAAATAACATCATTACAAAAGAGATAATAGTATTTGCTGAGTAGGTTACTGTACTTACAACATTTTATTTAATTCCCTCAGTAACACAATTATGTAGGTGGCATTTGCCCAACTTAAATGCATGGAAATGGAGGTTCAGGGAAGGGAAGTGATTGGCCCAAAGTCTATAACCAGTAAATGGTGTGTTCAATCTACCCAGCTTGGGCTTGACAGCTCATGATCAGCTGCCTCACCTTCTCCTCCATGAGGAAGGAGTGCATGGATTGCACCGAGAGCCCAATTATCTTAGGAGAGTAGCGAGCCTTTTGCCTTGTAGCTAGTGGTATATATGACTTATGTCTTTGCACTTCTATAGAGGAGCAGCAGGAGCTCAGTGGCCAGCCACTCTGGCAATTCTGTTGAGAGGCTACATGCTGTAGTTCAGCGCCAGGCATGCTTTACAGAGGGGATTATAAGCCATTCGTCAATACTGTGTGAGCCTTTCAATTTTCACGGTGAGTAAAAAGTCCTCGCTCATTCCTCTGAGATTGTCATCCAGCTGTCATTGGGGCCCTTAGAGTGTGTGAGTTTGTTCACCTGGTCATATTTCTCACAGTGATATTTGTTTTCTCTCTCCTTCCTTAGTTCCTGGTTCAATTTAGATGAATATACTAATAATTTTCTTATGCTTAATGTCCAAATAAGCCAAAAACATCTTGATGGCTTGATGTTTCAGGACCACTATCATCGGGAGGTTTTGCAGTCAAGGCAATGAATAATATTCAGTGATTTCCAGACTTTCATCAATTTGCTTAGTAAATTCCTCACCAACCTGTTCACACAAAAAAGCATGCCAGCAGTATCATTGCTCTGTGGTGCCTTTCAGTAAAGACCTTGCAAGAGCTTCATTGGCTCACCTGATTGGACAGTCTACTTGATCCCAAAAGTTGGTCCAAGGACAAGAGCCTGTTCTTGATGAAGATTTAATCAGGTCTTTGCAACAAATGAATAAATAAATGTAATAAATACATTTTTAAAAAACTAATAAACCTAAAGAAATGGTCTTTACGTTTATGTTCCTCATGACTATGTATATGTGTATTAGAAATGTCTTTTTCATAAATTAAAAAAATTGACCTCAGCAAATGGTCAATTCCATATGAAATTATGTTTACCAAAATTCCTGTTCTCTGAAATCCTAAATCTAGGAACTAGTAATGCCAAATATGATGTGTGTTGTCTCCTCCATCGTATACCTATGCACCCCACCCCCCTCAAACTCCTATCAGTGGAGGGATTCTACAGAGGGTAAAGCAAAAAAAAAAAAATTGGGAAAACAGTTTCATTTGCTATAGAAAAACAAGAAGAGGATATATATTTATATATTTAAATTCTATATAATTATATCTTAAAATATGTACAGTTACATACTTACATGTATTTGTTTATAGAAGTTCTTTAACATAGGTGAACTAAAGATTTTTCATTGGGTGCTCTGGAGCCCAAGCGTATTTTCGACTGAGGCTGTTTGGTCAGAGGCTTTATTTCTTGGGGGTATGGGAGGTAGCTTGAGATTCTTTCTCATTTGTTTTCCTTTATTTTTTCCTCTTGTTGCCTCCCTTCTCTTTATTCCCCCTTTTCTTCTCAGGACTGAGCTTAGACCAGACAAAATGGGTCCTTCCCTGACCTCACACTTTAGAGAGCTCTACTTATCATAAAGAGGCATAAATAAAAGAACACATGGTCACCTCTGTCAAATGGGACCCAGTGTTGAGTGCTGGGACAGTGTAACCCTAAACATTAACCTTCAGAACTAACATGTTTCAGGCCCCGGGGAAATACTGCTCACTTCTTGCCCTTTGTCCTAAACAAACAAACAAACAACAACAAAAACCTCTATCCAAATGCCCTGAAGATTTATGGGCTCTACTGCTGCTTACATCAGAGACACTACCTTCGTGTATGTGAAAAGATCGGAGCAGCAAAAAGGCTTAGGTAAGAGAAAAGACAAATTAATTAACTTGTCAAATCACTTTTCTTTGATAGTGTGAGTTGTGAGAGAGTCTCGTGTGATCAAATATCATTTCCCAGTAGTGCTGAGCATCCACTTTCTTATTTCTCTTTGTAGTTCCAGAGATGTTTACAAATTAGCACTCAGAGCACTAGCACATGGAATCTTAGGAACATTTTCTAAAATGATCTGAATTACTACAAAATCTGTATGGATGTGGATCTAACTATAATGTGAGAAGTATATTTAGATGCACATCCATACAGATTTAATAGTAATTTAGTTGGAGAGGAATTTATTAACCAAATTAATAATAGTCTGAAAATCATTGAAATTCATCTTTAAAGATGGTTGAAATCATGATATGACTATTTATATATTGAAGTTAAAATATCTTATAATAGTTTTGTAAAAATAACCTATTATTTGCAACCTGAATATAATGTTTGAGCATGATATATAAAGGAATTTTGTTAACAGCTTCATTTGCTACTGCTTTAGCAGAATAAATGTTCTCCATATAAAAATTAATAATAAACTTTACATGGGAACTATAATATTTCAAGAAAAGTGTCTATTTTAGCATACTGACAATAACATATAAAATACGTGGAAGCATTGATTATAACACAATTAGAGTTTTGCTGACACAAAGACAAGAAAAGCAAATTTTATGGAGCATATTTTTAGATTAATGAGTTATTTTATTACTTATCAAATACTATTAGTCCATTAAGAAAACACCCAGATATGCACAATATAATTAAATCCAGTCATCTTTGAGAGTTTGTTGACTTTTAGTCATACAAAAGCCATAGCCTTAAACAAAGTTGTTTATTCTACTATTGTGAATATTTATTTGTCCAAGAATGGGATAGAATATATATTATTTGGCAGTTGATTAACTTGTTTCGTATCTCATAATTATCTAGATCTATGGCATGTGGGCTTCTATTTGAACTGTTGCCACATTTTTCCTTCTTTTCCCTCATTCTCTCATCTTTCCCTTTCTCTTCCCTTTGATATGGCTTTATTTTTCCCCCTTATTTCTCTCTTCTCTCCTCTATCCTTATAAATCTTACTGCATAATTTCAAGTGTTCAATAAATGTAATATTTCCTTATTATTTCATCTCTGTCTCCATCTGTCCTAGAGGGCATGAAAATCCAATCTTAGTCATTACAAAGGAGGATGTGAAGATGGAATTCTTTTACTCTTCCTCTTTCTCTAAAGCCATAGGACAAATCAGAAAGCTTACACAGAGATCAAAAGATGTCCTCTTACTTTAGGACATCAGGTTGACCACTGAAATTGTGTTTCCTAAGCTAGGTGACCCACTGAAGGCAAGTAGTCCTGAAGCTTCCTGGCAGAGCTGGGACCCCATCTCAGTTATCACTGCTGTTGAAGCCTGGTGGCCAGAGTCCAACCTCTCCAGAATCCCACAGCCATTCCCTTCTGGGGTCCTGGCACCCTCTAAAGAGCTGTGTGTAGGACACACTGTTTGAGGGTCTGCCAACCCTAATGCCTATAAGATTTAGGGGAAATATCTCTACTTTCTTTAACAACTTTCAAATTCCCCCTTGTTCCCCATCTCCACAATGATTCTTTTAAGATCACTATGCCTCTGGAAAAACAAGCCTGAGAGTCAAATTGTCTAAAGACAATTTTTGCTTTTATGGCTCACAAATTCCTCTAAAGCAAGGAGGTAAACACAAAGATCTAGCTATCTAAAAGAAGGAAAAGAAAAATATGGAAAGAGCAAAACAAATTGATATTTTAAAAAATTCTCTCAATGCATTTAGACTTGGCACATGAGGGACAGAAGGCAGAGTCTTACTTAATTCTGGAGACCTGAAGAGGATTGGAAAAGAAAAGCAATGGCCCAGCTTATTAGATTGATTTTAGGTTTTAAGGGCAGCTTAAGATTTTGGTCTAGGCTATTGTTTTGGCTCACTGGAAAATGGATTGAGACAGAGACCCAAGGTTAACATCTGGCCAGGAATGAATTTAGTGCATTTGGCTGGTGTATCCCTTAGAAATTAGTGTTTTCTTCAAGCTCCAGCATTTGTCCCCTGCCCCAACACCTGCATGCTGTCCCATACATACTTAAGAGATAGACAAAATTCGACACGCTCAAAAGTGAGTTCCTTCTTACTTTAAATATTCACTTATTCATTCAACAAATGTTTGTCAAAGATCTTTTAATTGCCAGGCATTTTACCAAGTGCTAGATGTACTCTAGTGCATAAAATATATATGATTTTTCCCTATGGAATTTACAGCCCAATAAGAGTGATATTTAATAACCAAGAAAACAAATAAATATGAATTAAAAATTGTGCTAATAGAGTGAATGCAGAGAATGACCAAGAAGTTAAAAGAAATTAAAACATTGTTGTATGAGGAATTGGAGGAATTAGGAAGGTTTTGCCTTCTCCACAGAAGGCTCTGAAGAACTTCTTAACTGTATATAAATTTTAAAGGCTGTCATATGAAAAAGTACTTTTGTTCATTCTAAGGGGTTGAGCTAGTATCAAAAGCTAGAAGCTTTGGGGAGATCCATGTTGGACAGATAGGATGAAGAATTTTTTGAGTTGTGGAAGCTTGGAGGGTAGGGTCAGGTCAAGAATCCTCTTGATTAAAAATAAAGTAATAAAGAGGAGTAAATCCACATTACAGCAACATGGATGAATCTCAAAAACATGCTTAGTGAAAGAAGCCTGATACAAATATTACATATTGATTCCGTTGACTTGAAATTCTAGATTTGGGGAAACTAATATATAGGAGAGAAGCAGAACAATGATTGCTTGGGCAAGAGAGCAAGACAGTGAAGACTGGAATTAATGAGGAAGTGGTGTGAAGAAACTGTCTGGGATAATGGACATGCTCTCTATCTTGACAGAGATTCACCTACACGAGTATATGTATTTTCAATACTCATTCAGTGGTTTATTTAATATTAGCATGTTTCACTATATGTACATTTTACCAAAAAATAAATGAGGAAGAAAGGATGAAAAAGAAAGAGAGGGGGATAGGGAAGGAGGGAGGGAAGGAGGAAGGGAGGGAGGAAGGAGGGAAGGAAAGAAGGAAGGAAGGAAGGAAGGAAGGAAGGAAGGAAGGAAGGAAGGAAGGAAGGAACTTTAGTTAACAATATGCATGCTGGAGTTTTAGGAGTGAAGTATTCTGATGTCTATAATTTACTTTGAATACCTGAAAAGTAGGATGGACTGATAATGGATGTATAGACAGATAAGACAAACTCAGTAACCAAATGTTAACAGTTATAGAATCTAGGTAGTGGATATGTGAGGATTCATTGTACAATTCTTTAGCTTTTCTGATGCTTCACTTTTTTATTAATAAAATATAAGAAAACAATAGTCACTATTTATTGAAGACCTGTTAGCCACTGTGCTATGCATTTTAGATACAGTACCTCTAATATTAATGAGAATATAATAGATTTTTTTTTCAGTCATAAATTTATAAACTGTAAATCAGGAAACTGTGGCTAAGAAAAGTCAAATAACTCGTCTAAAACCATATGATTAAACGGCAGGCCTGTATGTTTTTAAATTCTGCACCTGTGCCATTCAATCTGGTAACCACTAGCCACATGTGCTCTTGAGCAGTTAAAATATGACTAGTGCAACTGAGAAACTAAATTTATAATTTTATTTAATTTGAACTTAAAAAACTGGTATTCAATTCAGTCATTGGAAAACTCAATTTAGTTACTAGAAAAATTTTAAGTATGTAAGTGAATCTACTTTTGCGTAAGTAAATCTACTTTTTCAACTGGAAATTTTATGAAATCTGAAATTCTAATCAAATATTCCCAATGAAAATTTAGCATTCCGAACTGCAATGTGCCATAATTGCAAAACAGAAATGTTTTGAAAACTTATTGTGAAAAAAAAAGGATGTGAAATAGCTCATTAATACATTTTATTTATTTATTTGTTCATTTATATATTCATTTTTATTTATTTACTTTTTTTAGGCAAGGCAACCCTTAGTTAACCTCACAGATTGCAAGGACCTTGTCAGCTTACAATCCCTTATTTATTTTTATTTTTATTTTTTATAGCTACAGCACCTGGTCTTCCTAGATGATCTCCTATCTCTAAGTACTAACCAGGCCTGACCCTGCTTAGCTTCTGAGATCAGACAGGATCAGGCTTGTTCAAGGTAGCTGTAGACTCGTTAATACATTTTAAATTGATGAAATGTTGAAATTATAATATTTAGGATGTATTGGCTTAAAATTTTAAATATTAAAATTAGTTTCGCCTCTTTTTTACTTAAAAAAATTTAACATTACATACATGACTCGTATTTCTATTGGACAGAGAGTTGGTTTATATTCTTTCCAGTTTACCCCAGCAAGAATAATATTTGTATTTAGGCTAGGGGATGCAAGTTCCAGGAGTGAGTTTAGGATGGGGTGGGTGAGGGTACAATAAATCATTAAGATTCTCTGTAACTATGAGAAATTTGTAGCGCTTACCACATACCAGGAACTATTTCCAAGTTTTGACATTTACTAACTCATTTAACCTCTACTAAAACTTGATGAGGTAGATACTATTATTGTCCCCATTTATAAATGAGGAATTGAGGCACGGAGGTACATACATGGTTATTTAGTAGCAGCTAAATCAAAGTAAAGAAACTACAGTAATTGAGATACACTCAGAATTTAAAACGTAGTTCTTCATAACTTTCTTTAAATGGCTTCGATTTAGAGATTTGGTTTCAACTTCTCAGACTCCTGAGAACATTTTTCTCCTCTTAAGACACTGGCCCGTTTTTCACACAACAAGCAGCTCTCCGAATTGTGCATCCCTTCCCAGAATTCTAAGGCATTTATTCAAACAATGAGGGTCAAACTAGATAATTGGCCAAAAGGAATACAATGTAGTTGAGCAAATGGATAATTAGTGGGGTCCCATTTGAGAATTCATTTTCCTTCAGTAGAAAGGGTAGTTTAATCTCTGTAAAAGCCTGCCACACCCTGTGATAATTGATTTAGCAGAAACTGAAATTGCCCTTGCAGAAAGTGCCTGTGCTTCTATGGCAGTGCGGCTGACGGAAGGCTTGAAGAGGCCTAGGAACTGCTGGGCTGGTCTTCCTAGATATTCACAGGAGAGAAGGTGAGGAGTGGGTTCAGAGGCAGCTAATTCCTAAGTGCTACACTTTGTTCATTTTGAAGAGGACTCGAATTGGCTGGTATTCTAGAAACTGCAACAAAGAAACTCAGATGAGTCACTGAAAGTTACTTGAGCAGCTTGGATGGTAGGCACTGTTGTTTTTCATTCAGTACCAGAGATCAAGCTTTTCCCCTTTTGTATGAATATGTCTTAAAAGTTTGGGTCAGTACAGATGCCAGTTATAATCCATGTCTATTTCCAGAAGGCATTGCACCGTGTCATGGTCATGAGACTCAGCATGCTGTATGCTGTTAACACATTGGCAAATCTTTCAAACGGTACAAGAGGAAGCTCTAAAAAAATTAGGATAATGTCACCATACGCCACTTCTAAGAGGGTAGAGGTGGTAACACGGAAAGGTCCTGATGAGCAGAATGCTCTTCAGTGGACAAATGGTAACTTCCGTATTCTCCTAAGGGCACAGAAGGTGCCAAATATAAATATCTGAAAGGTGTTATATTCGGGAACCACTAAATTAAAATGTCCAAGTTTGTTAGTCATCAGTCATCTTGTGTTTTGTTGGATCTAGACCAGTGCTTCTTAAAGTGTAGTTCTGACCAGCAAACAGCAGCATCACCTGGGATCTAGTTAGAAATGCAAATTCAGGCCTCACCTCAAATCTCCTGAATCTGAATCTCTGGGGCTGGTGATTAAGAATCTGCATTTTAACAATACCCCTAGGCCAGTGCTTCTCAAACTATCCGTGGTGAAGAGCTAGTGTTTGTTTGTTTGTTTGTTTGTTTTTATTGTTTATTTTTAATTTGTCACTAACTCCTGTTTTTTGGAAAACATCCTGTTCAGTGAGATAAATCCAGCAATCACTCCTTGGGGTTGGGGGGGTGGGGTGGAGGTAGGGCGCAGCAACATCCATTGCTATAAGTTTTAAACACTTACCCTCCACTTGCATACCTCTCCTATTGGAGACAGGTAGTAAGAGTTCATGGCTGATACCAGTCTAGAGACCACACTTTGAAAAGCACTCATCCAAGCCATAGCCTTCTGAAGACACTGGTCTTCCTCATCGAGAATGATCATGGCTGAGGCCTGGAACTTATGGATCTTTGCCAAGAAACACTTACAGAGCCTCACGGAGAATAAAACCATGGAGATGAGAATTAATTAGAAAATACCCTTTCACCTAGGTTGGTAAGACAGTTACTAAACACACTTTCAAATAACTCTTGTCAGCTGAAATAAATCAGGCAAAATTTTATTCATGGATAGATCATCTCATGTTATTGCATTAAGATGTTGAATTACAAAAATTTTCTTTTCATGTATTACGGTTGTGATTCATGAAACTCACAGTTGCCGTGAGTATGTAGATATTATGGAGCAAAGTAAATTTATTTTCATGTCTCTCTTCCAAATAGAACTGAGTTTCAAATTTTCTGTGAAAGGCTATGTTAAGGAATTTGGCTGGTCAGTTGACATTTGGAGGCCATCAAATTCTAACTGATGAATAAACACAGGGAGAATGTTTCTCTCCTGGATTTAAATTATAGAGTTATCTTTGTCACATGAGATTGAGGTATTATAAAATGTTCGCTTTAATCTGCGCTTCATTTGGTTATCCTCATCCCTTAGCCACATCTCTTAAAATCTTCTTAAAATACATTATTAGGGCCTATTACACCTCTTGTTTATATTGGAGATTCAGTAAGAGAAAGTGTCAGTGATGTAAACATTACATAAAAGTAAAGTCTTCAGAGATTGAAACAGTGCTTAATGGAGCTGCTTTGCTAGTGGGAAATGAATTCTGATATTATCCAGAACTGGTTCTTACTTTGAGATGCTCCCCACTTACAAAGAGTGTCAAACAGCCTTTTAGCAACCTTGAAAAAAATCTATGACTGTTTACATGAAAGTGTTTCAAACTCTTCATCTGCTATAAATTGTGTACAGCCAAATGGGTGCATTAGGATTTATACTAAATCTCTTTATCTGGTAAGATAAAAGAAATGTTTATAATTTCCCTGAAATGTATTTGCTTTTCCCATGGCTTTAGATAATATTGTTAACCCCCTAAAAGAAACCATTTAAGAACTAGCTGTTTGACCTACAACACAAACAGTAGCATAAGCCCTTTGGTATTTTCTAAGGTCCAAAAATGAATAGTTGTGCCTTTTTTAATTATTTGAACTCTTCTTTAAGAAGCAGCCTGGTTGGTGAGTTTAATTAGTTTTTAAGAGTACCAGTGGCAAGGTTCCTCATTGTAATTTCTTGAATTTGCATGTGACAAAAATATGCCCTAAAGAAAATACAAATTAAAAACCACAGTAAGATACAATTCCACAGCTACTATTGTGGCAAAAAAGAAAAAAAAAAAGCTGACAATAACAAGTGTTGGTGAGAATGCAATGCAGAGAGTACTCTCACACAAGTTGGTGGCAGGGTGAATTGGTGTGGCTACTTCGGAAAACAATTTGGTCTTATGTAGCAAAGTAGAGCATGAGAATACAACTCAGCATTCTCTTTCCAAGGTAGACACCCTACAGAGATTCATTCTTGCATATGTACACTAGGATAAACACAAGAATATTCTTATAAATGTAGTTTCTAAGACCAAAAACTCCCAAAAGGAAACTCAAATGGCCATTTAATAAGAGAAGGGATTAATTCATATTGATATATTCATGTGACTGCAACAAAAGTGAATACAATATGGTTACATGCATCAACATGGATAAACCTTTTAAAAAAATTAGATTACAAAGCGAGTTATAGATGATAAAATTTCATTTGAATAAAGTTAAACGATGTGCAAAACTAAGCAATAGGCATGTGAGTTAAAATGATTAAGAAATGCAGGTGCCCATGACATAGGTGTGGTGGCCCTAAGTGGGTTTGCTCTTCTTTACAGAAGGGGGAGAACAAGATGTGCTTGATCCAGGACATATAGTGACATTGGGAAACTCCAATGGCTGGGTGACCTCACAAGAAAAGTTAGTTACACATCAACGGAAGCATTTGAAGTGCTTGGCCCTTGTCACATGGAGCTTCGAATTCTTGCTTTTTGTATGCATGTTCATGAAGCAGCCTGATGATTGGTTGACTTGAGAGTCAGAAATCTGAACCTAAATCTGAATCCCGTCTCTTGTTACGAGTGTAGTCCTGGTAAAATTCTATAAGCCATTGGAGCTTCCCTACATCTATAAAATGAGGGCTCCACAGAAATTTCGTGAGATGCGAATGATGTGAAACACATGAAACCATGACAGCAGTGCCTGGCACATTAGCATTCGATTGCATTTGTTCCCTCAATTCTTTCCTCTCTTTGATATTAAGTTTCTTGAGGGAAGGATCAGGGCACATTCATTTTGCATTGCCCTAAGGGCCTGGAACATCCAGATGCTAGATAAATGTTATTAAATGTGCAAATAAAAGGGCTATCAGTGAGACTTTGGAGCGAAGCATTGCACCCCAGTAAATTAAAATACTGACCTTTTCCATTCACGAAATTTCCCTTAAGGTGGGTGTGTTAGGTAGGCTTTAGCAACATTTCACAGAAACCCACATGATGGGGGCTGAAAAGTTAATTTATTTCTCTTACATGTGACATTTTTTTTTTTTTTGAGGAGCATCATCTTTATTGGTCGTTTGTGCTTAGAAAAGTGGGGGGCTTGGGCCCTATAATAGTCTTAGTATAGGCAGTGCAGGTTAAGATTGATGTAGTGGCTCCCTTGTGTGTCCCAGTGACTTTTTCCCTCATTGTCCCAGACGGAGGAATGGGAGAAAGACTTGGTACACTGGCACAGCCTTTAATGACACAGCCAAGAAGGTGCACATAACTCCTTCCTTTACCTTGCATTAGTCAGAAGTTTTAGCTGCGGTGGAGACTGGGAATGGAATTTTATTCCAGGCAGCCTTGTGGCTTCCATTACTTTGAAAAGGGAGACAACATATTAGATAACAATCTGATATTCCTTCAACAGTTTTTCTTTTATAACACTTTGGAAAATAAAATGGTTGCTGGGCTCCTATTCTGGACCAGGAGGATGGCAGCCACTTCCCAGTGATGGAGAAGAAAAAGTCTGAAAACACTCTGAGACCCAGATAAATGAGGATTTGCCAGACGGTCTTGAATTGTTTGTTTATTTTGTAACTTTGTGATTCGGAGCTAAACCTATATTCTAAATAATCCAATAGAGCTGGTATGCATGTGTGTCTATGTGTCTATGTGTAAACTTGAACCCTTCTGCCCAAGTTATTAGCCACTGGGGAGTGAGTTGTTCCTCTCTCTCCTGACTCAGCAGCTACACTGACTGTCAGGAAACCATTTTTCTCTCCACCCAGCTGTGACTTCATTCTATTAGGTTAAAATTTAAATTAGGGGTGAGTTAACATACTGAATTGTACCCTAGTGGCCTCCAATTCATTCTCTTCTCACTTACAGGGTCAGGCCTCGTATACTTAGATTTTATACTAGCAGCGCAAATTGTGCAAGACTCTTAAAAAAGATCAAGCCAATCAGAAATAATAAGATGATAAAACACAGTCCTGCCTCACGGTAAGAAATCTCAGTATGTGAAAATTCAGATATATTTAGAGTGATAATGCCTCTACAGAGACTGATTTCTTTACAAAATAATTTTTAACTGAATACCTAATAATTGCTGAATATGTAAATGTCTTTAAGTAGTGACATTTACTTACACATTTATAATACTGTGCCCAAATTACTTCCAATTTTCACAAAATCCATCTGTTACACAAAGTGAGACACACCGGCTCAAACACCCATCCTGGGTCTGAATAAAATAGATGGAATTTTATCAGTGTAACATTCTATTTTCAATGTTACTGCTCTGACATTAACAGTCAGTATGAATAACCTGAAGGAATAGTAAAGAAACATTTTCTAAAGAAGTGGTAAAGGAATTAAAATGCTGTTCCAGTTTGCACAAGATCAAACCTTCCATGTTTCTTCCTGTTACATTTTATCGTAGTTCTGACACATCTTTTTTTTTTTTTTTCCACATTTTAGAGTTCATACCTTGTGTACTTTAGAGTTTATACCTTGTGTATTTTTAATGTCATTGATAAAAAATCTCAACTCTAGGCATTTTCCCTTCTTACATTGTAGTTATGCTACCATAGAAAGTTGGAACTAAAATAATCATGATCCCTTAAGGCAAGACCTCCAGCTTCTGAAGGAGGCCAGACTTCATACCTAACAGCTTTCACGGCTAATGACACAGAGAAATGCAGAAAGCGCCTACAAGAAAAACCAGCCTTTCATCTAAGCTATTTTTTCACTATAAGTTCTTAAAAAAAAAAAAATCAAAAAATGAAGTAAAAAAAAATGCTTTAATGATTTATTTTCTTGCCTTTCTTCAGGAATATTTTCTGCATTTGAATGTTGCATCTTTTTTTAACCATGAATCTATGATGTCCATTTTTTGTGAGCAGTCAATTAAATAACTCACGAGTTTGGCAGCTCCAGTTCCCTTTGCAGCTCATGCTGCCACTTCGTGGGGAGGAAAGGCCCTGGCAGGCATCCCAGTCCACACACCAGGCAAGAAATTAAAGTTTGAGAAGAGCACTGAGTACCAGGACAAGTGAAGTATTCAGAACTGCTATCGGGACCCTAATTCAGGTTTATAATCTTTATCTTCTCTTCCATTCTCGGGGAAATGTCTCCTCCAGATATGCAGAGATGGGAAGATCTTTTATCAGCACTCTAAGTGTAAGTTTATAGAAAGAAATTCAATTAGCAGAGGGAAAACCATACATAGATAGAGATGTTATAAGACTATACAAACAACTCTCAGACCTGCAGGCTCTTATCCACCCTGAGTATCTGCCCTATGGTTCGTTGTTCTCACTCAGCCTCTGAGAAACAGAAGGTTCCCTTTCCAGGTGTCCTCAACCATGCCTGCCTCATTTGAGAGTTCTCACTCTCCACTCTGACCTGGCCAGGGTCCCCTTGGGACTTCTTCAAGACTCCAATGAACACGTACACAGTTTTTCTTGCCTGGTTTCTGAGTCCCCTGTGTTGGTTGCCCAACTACAGTGTACTCCACTTGGAGGAAGGAAACAGAGAAAACTCCCTCAGATTCACTTCTGGGGTAGTGCTTTGTTTTTTCTTCTTGCCATTGTGCTGCTGGCCCATCTCCTACTTCCATCGGTCTTAATGGAGGACAAAGCAGACATGAGAAAAACTCAAAGTATTCCTCCCTTTGCTTCAGAAATGACTAGTAGAACTGCACCTAACCACAGGCCAGGTGCTTTCAGCCTGCGTTCTTCTGTTTGACAGATCCTTGCATATAAGCTCTGGTAACTATTTTCTATTCTACCTTTTGTTTACTTCCTGCATGAACTATAGATGCTTTTTGGAGTGGAGGACAATGGGGTGGAATGAAGACAACTTTGACCTTGAAGCCAGACAGATAGCTATATCTAGCCTCCTGGCATGCAAACTTAGTGTCTGTGTGATCTTCAGATATCATTTAACCTCGTTGAGACTCAATTTCTCCATCTGTAAAATGATGTACACATACCCCTACTGAGTCAGCAGGAGTCACCAGAAACCCCTTACCCAAGGGTTCCTTCTCAGACTAGTGTCCCTAGACCTTTGTTTTAATTAAACATTTTTTTTCAATACAATATTATATTAGTTTCAGGTGTACAACAAAGTGATTAAATATTTATATAACTTATGAAGTGATGACCCCAATATGTCTAGTACCCGTCTGACACCACATATAGTTATTATATTGCTAACTATATTTCTTATGTTGTACTTTACATTCCCTGTGACTGTTTTTATAATTGGTAATTTGTACATCTTAATCCCTTCCTCTTTTTCACTTCCACCCCTTTCCCATCTGTCAACTATAAAAATGTTCTCTGTATCTATGAGTTGTTTCTGTTTTGTTTGTTTGTTTTGTTTTTTACATTCCACATATAAGTGAAAGCGTATGGTATTCGTCTTTCCCTGTCTGACTTATTTCATTTAACATAATACCCTCTAAGTTCATCAATGTTGTCACAAATGCCAAAATTTTATTCTTTTTTACTATTGAGTAATATTCCATTGTGTATGTATAGCACGTCTTCTTTACCCAATTGTTTATTAATGGGCCACGTAGGTTGCTTCCGTATCTTAGCTATTGTAAATAATGGTGCAGTGAACATAAAAGTGCATATGTCTTTTTGAAATGGTATTTTGGATTCCTTTGGATAAATACTCAGAAGTGGGATTGCTGGGTCATATGGTAGTCTTATTTTTAATTTTTTGAGGAACATTTGTACTGTTTTCCTAGTGGCTACACCAGTTTACAATACCACCAACAGTGCACAAATTTTCCCTTTTCTCCAAATCCTCACCAACCCTTGTTGTTTGTCGATTTATTGATGATAACCATTCTGACAAGTGTGAAGTGATATCTCGCTGTGGTTTTAATTTGTGTTTCCCTGATGGTTAGTGATGATGAGCATCTTTTCATATGCCTAATGGCCGTCTGTATGTCTTCTTTGGAGTAATGTCTATTCAGGTCCTCTGCCCATTTTTGAAATAGGATTTTTTGTTATTTTTGGTACAGTCTCCATACAACTTTTTGAAGATTTACCACACATGTTCTGTTTAATAGTAAAAAGCCAGACTTATTTAAGAAAGCAGTAATGTAACTTAGCATCGAAATCTAGAGACTTTCTAATAATGTGTTGTTATGAAGTTGGATTAATTAACAGAAGAGAGCTCTGCAGAGTTGAGTGGTGGAGACTTCACAAGGTTAGTTCTCTCCTCTTTTCTCCTATAATAGTCTCCTGCAGAGCCCCAGGAAATCAAGGAAGAGAGGGCAAAAAGTATCCTATTCACAAGCAAATCATTTGGAATGTTGGGTTCTCTTTCATTGAGCAGTCTTGTTGGTGTGTGTTCTCTTAAAACAGAAAGGATAAAGTGAAATCCCACCGACATAATTCTCATCAGGAGCAATTGCTGAAGGTGTTCAAGCAGGTTGGTGGAAGCCTTCTCCAAACTTTTGATGTGTCCTTATTGATTGTGACCTGAGAACATGGAGCATGCACTCACCTAAGATGCCTGTTAGCCACAGGAAAGGATTAGTAGGCCTTGCGGTCATTTCAAAAGCCACTTAACCACAGGTGTGCTTGAGACTGAAACAGCTCAGCGGGATGGGCTTGGATGTGAGGAAAGAGTTGAAGCTATTACCAAAGAGGGATTCTTCCTTTAGAAAGCCTTCCCATTCCTCTCGGCTTGTGGTTTTGGTTCTGCTCGGCCTCGGTGACTCCACGTGCTCAGGCAGAGCATCCTGCAGAGTGCTTGGTGTTAACTCTGCATCTAAGGAGGCCACTGAGAGATTGATGGCCGACTTGTGTGCACATTTACTGAGTGCTTATCATGAGCCATGGATTGGTTTTTAAGTGCTCTATTGGTCTTAACTCATTTATTCTTCACAGTACCTCTATGAAATGGGCACTGTTTTTATCCATGCTGCACAAAAGAAGAAACTGAGGCAGAGAGAGATGAAGCTTTTTGCGTGTGTCCTTCTATTACTAGGAATCATTTTAGTTTTATAGTTATTGACTTGAAGGTGGCAATTTCCAGAGATTTTTTTTCCCTAAATGATCTGGTTGGAACCATTTGCTCACTAAGCAATTATCATGTTTGTTTCATACGATAAGGGACGATGCAGACAGAGCCACGGAGAGACTACGGTGACTCACTGATATGCGTGCATGCCACGGAGCAGGTGGCCTGAATGGTCATGTTTGTAGGGGACACCTGTAGTTTTCAGATCTTTTATTGGTCTCTGACCTCAGGCCTGTGGTTCTATAAAACAGCCCACATTTCCTTCTAAAGCAAAGGCATTAACATGCATCCTTTCTCAGTTGACTCTTTAAAGGAGTTTCAATAGCCTATTTGGTTTCAATATATCTGTGGAGCAAATTTCAAATTGCATATTTTATCTTCTGTCATGACTACTTTACACAAATAGAGATTAAAAATAAACTTTAATATTCAATTAGTCTATTGGCTGTGAGGAATGATTTGGGCAGGATGCATTTAAGATCCACTTCTGACCTCCAAACTCAGTAGAATCTGGTGTGAGATTTGACTGCAGGTGTGACCAGGGGAGGAGGCCAGAGCCAGGTGCTAGATGATAGGCGATGGTATTATCAAAACACCTACAGTACTGCAGTGGGGTGATAAACTGGGATTATTGGGAGATTGCTGGCAGACAACATTGGTAAATCAGAGTAAAGTAAAAAAGGATCTGGAAGGCAGAAGAAATTGACTAAGGCAAGTGTTTCAAAACTTAGGCTGTTAATTCCAAGTGTTGCCACCACACTGTTTTTTACTGGTTTATACTGTACTGGTAGGTGAAGGGCCACCAGGAAACTAGGCTGGACAGCACTGGACTAGCTCATTATGAGCCAAAGAAGTGCTTGGTTATCCATGACAACAGGCTTTCTTGAGGGTAGATAAGGAGCCGCGCCTGATTCCTTGCTCTGTGCTTGCCCCCATGACCTGAGCGATAACACAGTGTGTTTCCAATTCACCCCCAATGCCATGATCTTCAGGAATTCTGTTCATTTGGCCTCTTAGGAGGAGTTAGTCCAACAGGTTTGAAATACTACTACTTCAGTTGTCCTCCGTGGTCTAACAGATTCTTCCATTTCACCTCCTTCTCCCCGCTACACCTCTTGAAATCCTTTACACCCTTCAATGTGGTCTCAGAGGCTGCTTTTCTGTAAGTCTTTCCCAGTATTCTCTTTCCCCCCTGTGTTGATCTTGATTTGACCCTTCTCTCTTTTGTGCTCCCTGTATTATAGCAGGCACCAGACTCTCTAGTATTTATCGTTATTATTTGTGCTCATGTTTTACCTTGACTGAAAGCTCTCTGAGAGTGGGATTCATGTCTTCTTCATTGTTGCTGCTTCCATATCGCCTTGCACAGTGCCTTGCATAACGTGGATGCTTATAACTTCTTGTTGAATTGAAGAAGATTAAAAATCTTCCACAGTCCAGGTTGAACTGAGAACACCAGACATTTCTAAAAATGTGAAGATTTGTCTGACAGATTGAGGCAGCTATAGAGGAGCCCTCCAAGGGAGGAGAGATATTCGTAGGTCTGGATGTTTCTACATTAAGCCAGTCCAGATCTACAGTTGACCCTTGAACAGCGTGTGGGTTAGGGGTACCACTTGCCCATGTAGTCAAAAATCTGTGCATAACTCTAATTCCCTCTAAACTTAACTACTAATAGCCTACTGTTGACTGGAAGCCTTCCTGATTACATAGTCAATTAATACATATTTTGTATGTTATATGTGTTATATACTGTATTCTTACAATGAAGTAAGCTAGAGAAAAAATGTTATTAAGAAAATCAGAAGGAAAAAATACATTTACAGTATTTATTGAAAAAAATTCACATGTAATTAGACTCGTGAAGTTCAAACCTCTGTTGTTCAAGGGTCAACTATATTTCCTCCCTAAACAATCAATCCTTCTCATTTTCTTTCCTTCTGGATGGTCTCTTTTTCCTTCCTGCTTTTTCAGAGATTAAGTAAGTAGTCTTTTTTTTTTTTTTTTTTTTCATGACATGTTCTGAAGTCCTCCCTAGCATCTCCTTTGCATTTTAGAAAGCTTGGTTTTTTAGCGGAAGGGCAGGGGCTCTGGGTTCCAGCAGGGTTGTTCTCCCCTTCTCTCCCCCCTTAGTCTTAGTATAGTGTGTGAAGGCAAACTCTTCCCTGCCAGGTGGCTGGAATGGACACATCTTATTCTGTCCATGTGGTCATTAGGGTAGAAATCTGGAAGGAGGTAAAAAACATCCCCTTGTCCTTCCAGTCTACCTTGTGTATTTTAGTCCTCAATGTTGTTGATCCCTAACAATTCTCACCTTCTACAGTCTCTTTCTGATCACAACCAAGATTCAGTGACTGAAAGCAAAACAGTTTCATCTATTCTTACACGTGGGCAAGACACTGCAGAGAATGTGTGTAAATCATTAAGAGTAGAAAACCTAGCTTCAATAATATGTAACTCATGAGTTTAATAAGCATCGCTTATGACATAAACAAAACACAGCATTATAGTCTTTCATCCAACGTACCTTTAAGTTTGATTCTGTGGTGTTAGTTTCCCCTGCCCTGGGATGTCAATTCTGGCAGATCTTACCATTTTTGCTTCCAGTCTTATGTAACAGATGCGCCAAGGTCATTTTAGGTTGTAAACACAATCTCAATTCAGTAATTAGAATGTCACGCAAAGATGCTGATCAAAACGTTGAAGGTGACAGCATTTAGTCGTTGCTTTCCTTCAGTTCTGACCCGCTTCAGGCATGGCTCTCCAGTCTTCGCTCCTTTTCAGCTGCTCCTCCCTGCTTACTGCCCCTCTCAGCTCCCCACGCCTCTCTGCTTACCTTGCCCTCCTTGGACATCTCTTCCTCCTTGCACACTTTCCTTACCTGCTGTTTCCTTCACAAAGTCAAAGATAGTAGAAGGAGAAAAAAGAGAATATTATGGATTTCACTAGGCTGGCAGCTTGGTTATCCTTGGGCCTAAAGCTGCCTCGATCAGTTAGATTACTGTTGATTAAAGCAGACTTTCCTCCATGGCTGTTTTTTTGGGGGGGGGGCTCTGAGGTAACCTGTTAAGCCTTCTTCCTCCTGCATCTTCCATTACCTATGTGGGTTCATCTCTATTTCAGCTGGCCATTTGTAATTCCTCCCTCAGCTTGGGACCAGTCCTTTTTACTTATATTACCCTAGGCAAGGCCAGTACTTCTACCAAATCCTCAGAGGTAGAGGTGTGAAGGTTTGATAGATAGTAGAAAAGGTCTTAGCTCATTTCTGTGAAAGGAAAGATAGAAAATAAGATATTTCTATATTGGCTGTCTATTAATATAATATTGCTACATTACAAACAACTATAAGTTCAGTGGCCTATATTTAGCAATGTCTATTGCTAATGCAACAGAGGGTCCTTTGGGATCCATCAGATGGTTTTGCTGATCTGACTGGGCTCACTCACTTGAATGGAGATTGAGTGGGTGTTGGCGGATCTAAGCTGACCTCAGTTGGAGTGACAGCGAGATGTGGCTTTGCTGCATCTGTATCTTCTTCTATAATAGGGTTTCTCAGGCAGACAGAGGCACGAAAGCAAGTAGAGATATGCAAGGACTCTTTAGGTTTAGACTTCCAACTGGCACATCTCTTTTCAATCTGGGTGTCCTGTATTTTTTCATTTGCTAAATCTGGTAATTCTATACTTCATTTTACTGGCCCTAACAAGTCATATGGCTGAGTCCAGAGTGGAGGGGCAGGGCAGAGCACCCTGCCCACAGAGAGGCCTTGCCATGTTACATGACAAAGGGCAAAGATCTAGAGATGGTTAGAGTAATGCAATCAACCTACCACATGGGCTGTTTTATCAACTTTATTTCTGGTTAAAGGCAATAGTGCTCATCTTCATACTCTCTCCACCTGCATTACTAGCAATAGAAATTGACTTTTTTTGAGGATTTTGGTTTTTGAGGACTTCTCAGCAAAGCCGAGAAATGGGCATACTCCCTTGCTAAAGTGACTCCTGCCCTTCCTTATAAAACTTTGCAATACAGAGGAGTCAAATTCTTACTTTAGCAACATCACCTTTTTTGGCCTTTCATTGTCCCACAGAGTCAAAACCATAAATGTTAACTCTGACACTGCTGGGATATTATAGCGCCAGAATCACTTGTGGGAATGATGAGGCGAGTTGGAAGAAAGATGCACAGAGCCTAATGGGGGTTAGCAAATTTGAAAGACAATTGTAGGAAGTGGCAGGAAGAAGTTGGCAAATGGAACATAACTTATGTCATAGTTTCCAAGCTTGCTTAATCATCTGAATTGCCTGGAGATATTCTACCTTCCTTAGTTCCCTGTGAGGACTGGAAACTTCTAGTCCATATCAGTGCTAAAGACAGAAAGCCAGTTCTTTAGCTGGTTTCCTTGCAGGTGTAGATACATGTTAGCATGAGTGGGTAATGCCTTGATAGGGCTAAGGTTGGTTTGGAAACCCTCCTGTATGAAAACTAATTGTATATAAATATTAATTAATTTTTATTTTTCTCAGTTACAAGTTAGTTTTCTATGCATTGGAGAAAATGAATACAAAACTTGCATTCGACTCATCATATATTCTCTTACATTTGAGTTGCAAACTCCCTCAGAGAGAAATCATACCAATTCTATATTAGTGTGGAATATTCAGAATTTGGTTCCTGCTTTTGTTAAATGAAGTAAGCTCATAAATTTTATTGTACGTTAAGTATTTGTTTTATGAAAATAAGATTTGAGGATTAAAAGAAGAAGGACTTAATTTTCTTTGCTTTCGAAGTAGTAAATACTTATTGATTTGTGGGTGTTATATTATTTCTCTGAAAAAAATGACACAATGAGTGAAGGCTGATATGTGTTTCCTGACAAGTACTTTTAAGAAGACTATTTCTAAATGCAAAATGTCAAAGAAAAATTTAGGAAGAAGTTGCATATTTCTTTAGTAAGTTCACAGTGATCTACTGTGCCCTTTTCATTTCTTTTGTATACCTTAGAAACCCTTTCTTTATCAACTTAGGAATTTTATTTCTGCTTTGAATTAACACACTCTGTGGAGCAACCAATTTATATATCTGTTTAAAACTCTTTCATAGTTTATTAAAATGCAATTTTAGGAGTTATATTCCTCTGTAGCTTAGATTTTTGACCCTAAACTCTTAAAGTCAACGGTTGAATCGTATGGTTGATGGAGCGGAGACAATATTTAGTGCAAAGTACTGGAATTTTATAAGCTTTGGCAATAAAAGGTAAAGATGTATCATTCTAGACTAATATTAGAAAATAATGCCTTGTAATTTTATAGCTCGTCATCTCAATTGATCCTCAAAATAATCCTTGTGTGATATAGTGGGGTCGGGTTGTCATATCCCCACGTTAATGAAGGGAAAACTGAGACTCAGAGAGGTTGAGTGAATTGGCCCATGTCATCCTGCTGGTATACTGAAGAGGTAGGATAGAAACCCAGGTTTTCTGTTTTTATGTCCTGACTTTTTACATTACAGCATTTTGATTTTCAAGACAGCAGTGTTTAGTGTTTAGCCTGGACATACAGAAATGAATCCCTCTTTTTAAGGGATAATTGGGAGTTTCAGCTGAAAGACAAACAAGTCATAAAACCTTTGCAGTACAATTTGGTAAGGAAAATAGTAAAAACTATAGAATGACACTCTGAAGAAAAGAAGGCTCAATTCTGTCAGGGGCGGGAATGAGGAGGAGTGTAAGCTCTTGCGTTTAGGAGAAAGAGTTTTGGCTTACAGCAAGGTTTCTCTTCCACAAGAGAAGACCTGAAAAAAATATTTTTTCTTACTGAGTTCAGGAGACTGAATGATTAAAGAATTCAGTTGATGGTACTGAATATAGTAACTGCAGCTGAGTGAGACAGTTTGTGGCAGTTGAAGAATTCTTGGTGTAGGAGTAAGGAGCATTCCCAGGGAGAGGCAGCGGGGTTAAGGCCTGCAGCAAAAAATGGCTCCAGACTTTTGACACCACTTGGAGCTTCAGAAAGTCACTGTGGCAGATGGTGCTTTTCAAAGATGGCTACAACCATGTTTTTTGCCCTTTGAACTTTTCTACAATGGACATTCTATTCCCCTCTCAAGAGGTTGAGTCTAACTTTTCTCTCTTTTAATCTGGTAGACTTGTGACTGCTTCAACCCAAAGGATGCTGTGTGATTTCCAAGACACAAAAATGTTTGCTGGAACACTCTTTGCATTAGTCAGGCTACTTTCTATGAAAATGAAATCAATACTGTCAAGGATGAACTAAGCCATTGATGTATCTCTATCAATAGTGTATCGAGTCATATACTATCTATCTATCTATCTATCTATCTATCTATCTAAGCATCTATCTCATTTCTATTAATATGGGATAAAATACTTCTATTAGAATTAGTTCTACTATTTGTTCTTTTACTATTGAAGTCCATTATGGACATGTAAAATTGGTTCGTATGACTGATCAGAGAGGATTTTAAAGATAAAAACAGATTCATTTGTTTATTAAGAAGACAGTAGAGAAAGAAAAAGGCTAGTAGAAAAAGAAGGTGAAATGTTATACCCTATCCTGAAATAGATAACGTTTATATTGCATAACCTCTTGTTTTTCGAGGTTTTTCTCTGTCTCTCTGGCTTCTCTTACTCAATTTTGTTTGTTTGTTTTTTGTTTGTTTGTTTTCTTTGCAACCTCTTTTTGCTCTGTCTATCCCTTACTTTTCAGTGTTTTCCATGGTTACTTCTAAGGCCCTCTTTCCCTTCTTTTTAATTCCTATTCCTTTATTTTACCTTTCCTTCTCGCTCCATACATGCTCCAAGTGTAATCTTATCCCTTTTTTAAGCCTAATCATTATTTATTGTGGACAGTCATTAACTCCATATTTATTGAGTGCCTTCTGTGTGCCAGGCATTCTTCTAAGAGCTGGGGATACAGTTATAGCTTGACATTTTTAGTAGTTTAATCCTTGTGAATTTTATTTCCAACTGGCAATAATCACCACCAAAATTCAAATATTATTGTATAAATTTACATTAACATAAAATATGTGTTCTGAAGATGATGAGTGTTTAGGAAAGAATAAGTAACTGGTTAACAGCTTGAGCCAGCAGACTTTTCCTACCTCTCAGCTTGGAAAGAGTAGGTGTTTACCTTGGTATTAAGGTAGTAAGATTGATGAGAAAATAATTTTCCCTTTTGACACATATTGCACTGGGTAGGATGCAATGGGGAAGTCCTCTATGATGACTGCTGTTAATGGCAGAAACCTTGTTTGAGGCAGATGCCAGGAGGGAAAGAAGTAGGAAGTGTCATCTTACTTGAGTCTGCTTGGCTTTCGTACATTATGGATTGTGCTGGATCACTGTGAGCCAGGTTCTGGATTTTACATTATCTTGATTGACTTCTTTCTTGGACCACAGTTATTTGGTAATGTTAATAGGGACTTTCCAGAGGAATAACTAGGGGGGTGGGGGAAACAGAAAACCATTCACACAGTTGAAAATAGATGTCTTTGGTGATATTTATATTGGGCAGAAACTGTACCTCATTTTGGATTACATATAAGGACATTCTTGGCTTCTAGCAAATTCTAACCCTAATGTAATTTGCAAAATTATTTGGTTTGGAAAGACGCAGAAAAGTAAATTTTAAATTGTCATGTAGTATTTACTTTCAACCCATTGAGGAGCTTAAAAATCAACATGAAGGCACACCTCCATCAGTGTTGTTAAAAAAAAAAAAAAAAAAAAACAAATCCCAAAACAGTTTATCTTAACAATAAAAGGTCCACCTAAATCAAAATGAATGGCCAACAACTTTTCATAGACTATTTACTTCTAGATTTTCTGGGTATTTTTTTTTATTTTTTATTGCCATGATGTTTAGGATTCCTTTTTCCTTTTGAATTCAAGGCACCAAAAGGCTTTGTTCTGGAACTATCTTCCACCAAAGCAGCTGCTGGTCTGTTACAGACACAGAGTGCTTAACTTTCACAAGGCTTAGCATCCTCTTCTTATATCCATGTTCTACGGTTCCTAAAGCTAGTCATTACTAATTACTTTCAACTGCCTCACCACCGTCTCCTGAGGTGATCTCCAGTATTTTAATTCCAAAGGTATTAAATCACATCCAACCCCGGTGATGGATTTTGTTGCAGACAGCTAGTTTGAGTTTCCTTTTGTTTTGCTTGGTAAAGAAGTTGTCAGTTAAACTGAGGAGAAACACAAATGTATCTGTGATATGGGTGGGATAGAAAATAGGAGAAATTTATAATGTAGTGGCAGTATCAAAACTCATAGAATTTCTCCGAGGCATGATAATTTCTGAGTATAACGGTGCAGGAAGGAGCGAACACCTATTGAAATATCTACTGTGTGTGAGGCTCTGTGCTAAGATTTTCTTAATCTTTCTTGTTTAAATCTCACAACATAATTAGAAATGAATATTATCTCTAACTTACCGATGAGAAAGCTAAAGTTCAAAGATGTGAAACAATCTGTGCCAGATCACACATCAAGTAAATGAAAGAGCCAGTATTTAAACCCAATTCTGAATCCAAAAGCTTTGCTTTTTTCCAGTGTATTATGAATGCTGAACTATATATGGTATCCACGGACTATTTTATTTTAAATGCCTCAGAAAAGAGTGGGGTAAGACATCCTCACAATTGTTTGAAGTGTGACATTTGACCTCTCTAAGTGAAAACAACTGGAGGAATTACCTTCACAATGAAGCAAACAATTTAAGGTCTCCAAACATCAGCCCAAGAAACGGTGGTGATGGACAGGTTGACAATCCCTATATATGTCATAAAACAACCACCTCAAAAACAGAATCTCGTATTCTCCTGTAATAAACAACAACAAAAAGGAAGCATTATGCTGATTTTCCTGTGTGTTGAAAGGAAATGATAAGATGGATGATTGTAAAGATGCTGCATTTCGATGGTACAGTTCGCCCCTCATCTTCCACTGATTGGCTTCTGAATGCTTTTCCTCAAAGCTTAATCAGAAAGATGCTACCTGGTGCTTTAGAAATGTGAAGATTTTCCATTGTTGTTGAAACAGTTCTAAGAAAGGGAGGGAAGGTTAGAGTGGGAAGGAACGGGGAGGGAAAGGAAGGAAAGGGAAGGAGGGAGGGAGGGAGGGAGGGAGACAGAGAGAGAGAGAAAAAGAAAGAAAGAGAAAGAGAGGGAGGGAGGAAGGGAGGGAGGGAGGGAGGAAGGAAGGAAGGAAGGAAGGAAGGAAGGAAGGAAGGAAGGAAGGAAGGAAGGAAGGAAGGAAGGAAGAAGAAAAACTTAATTTGAAGTTTAGTTTCAATATACTTGAATTTTAATTTCCTTTTTCTTAGCTGAGGCACATTTTTTTTTTTTTCTTTTTGGATCAGAAAGCTCTCCTGGCTGCTATCGAGAGTAAGAAATACCGTCCTGAGACAGATGTCTGTTTTCTCTGCCAGGCTGGTGTGGAGCCGACCCAGAGTCTCCTCCTCCATCCGAAAAGTGGGGGAAGCAGCAAAGAGGGATCAAGCTTTGTGCCTAAAACATTTTTTCTCATTCCAGTGCTCTTGCCACATCCAATGTCTTTTAAAATAGCAGCAAAATGGCTCCGAACATATATGGCATTCATGAGAGGTGAGTCCTTAAGGGCTCTAGACTTGTGAGTCATGCCTATCCTGATAGCTGGATAGACTTTGAGCTGGGTCAGACCTGGATTTGAATCTTGGCCCTAAAGGCTTATAAGCAGCTTTGTCTTGGGATAGTGATGCGATAGAATGTAAAACAAGACCTTTCCTGTGACCTTAGAATTTTTAATTAAGGCTCATAAATAGAAGACAACGGTGATGAATACCTACACTTTGTAAGGAGAGGTCTAGACATTTCTCTGTAGACTCTATTAGGAAGTTGTAAACCTTTTGCCTCCATTAACTCTTTAAACTGTTTGCCCCCATTAACTAGCTCCAGTCTCTATAAGAGAAAGTTAGGCAATGTGGTAAAGAAGAAGAGGGTACCTTGAAGGGTAAAAACAGGATTGAAAAGTGTCAGGGTTTCTTTCCTGTACTTCCTTCTTTGCCTCAAATCCAGGGAAACCATTTTAGAGATAAGGGTCACTTGATGGAAAGGAAAATTGACAATTCACAATCCTGTTGTTTGCTTGACAACCTAGAGCAGAGGTCAGCAAGCTTTTAAACTATAAAGAGCCAAAAAGTCAATATTTTAGACATTGTGGGTTATGAGGTCCTAGTTGCAACTATTCAACTCTGCAGTTGTAGAATGAAAGGAGTCCTAGAGAAGAGGTAAATGTGACTGTATTCCAATAAACTTTATCTTTAAAAGTCTACTGGTCAGATTTGGCCTGTAGGTCATTGTTTGCTGATCCCAGACTTAGAGAGTCACCCAAGTGAATTCCTAGAAGAATGTCTGATGGGCATATGGGAAATTAAAGACTAGAATATCCTGTGATGGCCTTGTCAAAACAATTGCAAAAGGTAGGAAAAGGCAAAAATGATAATTGGGTCTTTTTAAATGGAAGCTAGGCTTTGTCTAGAACACTCCCTTTGGTTACATGATTCTCTGGAGTATGTAGCATTCATTTCCTTTGAGTTACTTGACACTCTATAAATTATAGAAAACTGATAGTAATAGAAATGATTCCTGTTCATAGAGATGCAAGTAAATTTTGTCTAATGGAAAGGCAATTGATTCGTCTATCTTCTCCTCTGAAGAAGCCAGTTTTACATCTATTAAGCAAATTCTTTTCATTTTGATATTCCTAAGGGCTTCTGAATCTTCACTTTAGATTCTCCTTTGAACTAGTTCTAGCATCTTACTAGTTCTTTCATTATTTAATCAATTAAAGATAACAGTTGACATATATTCAGTTTATATTTGTGCAAAATTCATGATTTTATCTCTTAACACCCAGGAAAGGAGAGAAGGCATCAGAGAAAGTGTGTTGGGCATCTCTTGTGCATCACCCTAAAACCCTCTTGGTCACTCACCTCTTATTCCAGTCACTGCTGCTGTTTCCCGCAGGTCCAATGGGTCAGGGTCTGGCCTCAGGCCCACATGCATAGCATTGCCTTCCTGCCCTAAGATTTCTTTGAGATGGTGCCCCTGAACTTGTGTAAACTCAGCTTGGAATTGCCGTGAGTTAATACTAGTGGAAGCACACTTGGTCAATGGGAAACAATACATAAATACATTCTACTGTCTTCAGTTCTCCTGAGGTGATGAATTTCATAAAGTCTGTGGTTTATCCTGACAGGATCTCCATCCTTGTCCTTCATGGAGGCCAACTTGATAAAGCATACCTCGATTGGCTTTGCCTCTTGTTTCTCTCCTTCTTTCTTGCTCCCTGGGATTATAACCCCAAGTAAACTACCTGCATGAAAGCTCTTTTAGGAACCGAGACTAAGACAAGCAGAGACCTGAATTTTGCTTGCTGGACAAGTATTCACAATGTTTTCTGGGGGCCGGGTTGACTATCAACAGGAGAGCCAGGAGTGAACTCTACTGAAAAGAACTACCCTGTTCTGGAAGAGTGTTTACTAAAATGAGGAAGTCCTCACAGAAGGAGATTGAATGAGGTGTTAGAGGGAAGGAAATGAGGTGGAATAATAGAGGTCAGCCTGAACTTGCATTTCCTGCCTTGAGGAATGATGCAATGGGAGGCCTCTGAGGAGGACTTGGAAAAATTGACCATGAGCCCCATAGAAAAGCCAGAATCTAATGACTGCTTTGCAAAGGCCATTAGTCATTTAAAAGAGAACTATAAAAAGCATCAACTAAGAGAAGAAGCTTTTGATCCTTTACCACTTATTCCACCTACTGCTCTTGACCATGGAGGAGCAAGAGCCATCCACAAGAATAAGTGAGGTATTAGATGATGGTGAGTATGAGAGGACGCCATACTACTTCCTGCTCTCCATTCATGGTCTATAAAATTTTAGGTTAGCATTGGGTGTACAGGAGGGGAGAAGTTCTTAATTGGTTGAGAGATTGAAGTTTTGATCTGGACTGGGATGGAATTTGTTTTTTATTTAATTTTTAAATTTTTCTTTCCGTCTTATTGAGATATAATTGATATACAACATTGTATAAGTTTAAGATATAAAACATAAGACTTGACATACATATATTGCAAAATGATTATCACAATAAGTTTAGTTAACATTCATCACCTCATATCATTACAAAAATGCATTTTTCTTGTAAAAAGTACATTTAGGATTTCTTCTCTTAACAACTTTCAAATACAGCACACAGCAGGGTTATCTATAGTCACCATGCTGTGCATTATATCTCCAGGACTTACTTATAATGGGGAATTTGCACATTTGACTACCTTCATCCAACTCACCCCCACTCACACCTCTGATAACCACAATCTCTTTTCCTATGATTTTTTTTTTAATTCCACATATAAGTGAGATCATACAGTATTTGTCTTTCTCTGTCTGACTTATTTCACTTAGTATAATGCCCTTGAGGTCCTTCCATGTTTTCACAAATGGCAGTATTTCGTTCTTTTTTTTTTTGTGGCTATATATATATGAATATTATTATTATTATTATTATGTGTGTGTGTGTGTGTGTGTGTGTGTGTGTGTGTATTACATCTGCTTTATCCATTCTTCTGTCTGTCAATGAACACTTGGGTAGTTTCCATGTCTTGTCTATTGTAAATAATGTCTTGTCTATTGTAAATAATGTCTGTCAATGAACACTTAGGTAGTTTCCATGTCTTGTCTATTGTAAATAATGGGGTTGCAGATATCTCTTTGATGTCGTGATTTTGTTTCCTTCAGATATATACCCAAGAGTGGAATTGGTAGTTCTATTTTTTAATATTTTGAGGAACTTCCATACTGTTTTCCATAGTGGCTGCACCAGTTTACATTTCCACTAACAGTGCACGAGGGTTCCCTTTTCTCCACATCCTCGCCAACACTTGTTATCACTTGTCTTTTTTATAATAGCCATTTTAACAGGTGTGAGGTGATGTCTCACTGTGGTTTTGATTTGCAGTTCCCTGACGGTTGGTGATGTTGAGCACCTTTTTGTGTACCTGTTGGCCATTTGAATATCTTCTTTGGAAATATATCTACTCAGGTTCTTTGCCCACCTTTTAATTGGCCTATTTTTTTCTGTTGAATCATAAGAGTTGTTTATATATTTTGGATAATAACCTTTTATCAGATATATGATTTGCAAATATGTTCTTTCATTATATAGGCTGCCTTTTCATTTCATTGGTTGTTTCTTTGCTGTGTGAAGTTTAGTTTTATGCAGTTTTACTTGTTTTGATTTTGTTTCTTATGCTTTAGTTGAAATATCCATATTGTTAAGACCCAGTGCACAAGAGTTCCCAGGGAGCTTACCACCTATGTTTTCTTCAGGACTTTTATGATTTCAGGTCTGGCATTTAAGTCCTTAATTTATTTCGAGATAATTTTTCTGTTGGGCTGAACTTCTTAACACCTGAAAAAGTAACTCTAAAAATAACTGGCAAGCTATGGAATCTGCCTCAAATGTTGTCAAGGGAGAGAGAACAAAAAGATGACAATATATTAACAACTCTTTTCTGAGTTTGGCCTATCTAATAAACTAGTAATTTATTTAACTTCTCTGATTTTATTTGTTTTGTCTTTAAAATGAAGATACTAAACCAAGCTAATAGGTTTATTTGTAAAGATTAAATAAGATGCTTAGTGTGGTTTATGTTGACTGAGAGACTGATTGACCAAAAGACAGAATGAAAGCACAGAACTCAGACTCCATTGGACAGGTAATTTCAATTCAAATAATCATCAAATGTTGCCACTTCTCAAACCTCTAGTCATTCTTACTTTAAATGCTGTTCTAATCATTTGAGTGTCTTTTTTTTTTCAGGTTTTTTTTTTTTTTTCCTTCTTCTTCTTCTTCTTTTGATTGTGGCTTGGATGACATTGTTCCAATTTCTATTTCATATCCATCAGGGTATCAGGGTAGCCTGACACTTTCTTGTCATTCCTTCCTGATATCCCTCTGTGTGATTTCCCCTTTTTTTACCTAAGCACAGTAAGGCATATTGTTGTCAAACTTAGCAATATTTTAAATAATAAGTGTTGGGCTGAGGTGCACATTTTTTTATATTCAAATACTTTACCCTGAATGATTTATTCCTAGGAGAATATACATACATCTCTGCTTTAAGTCATAAGATGTTTTTTGTCATCCATCAAAATAAACATGTCATGAAAATTTTTTTTGAGGGAAGCAGGAATGCTTCCCTCTTTGCTCCTCAGTGTTTTGAGTTAGGTTTCATTCTTGTTATTTTATCTTGCTGAGAAATATTCGTACAAAGCATTTTGTCTGAGGACGGTGGCCAGATCTGACATAATATTCTCCAAAAGCTCAACTGTCAGTAGGAGAGGTTATCTTACCACATACCACACGCCCTTTGCCACCATGCTCAGACACTCAAAGTTACTTTGTAAAATTTTCCCAGAAAGGAGAATAGTAACATCTGGGGAAACATACAAAAATTCTTTCTGTGATACTGGTGATTATTCCACCTGCCCATAACACATTTACAGAGACACGACAAAAATCCTGGTTCTAACCCATGAACATTCAGAGGCTTGTTTACCACCAACAGCAGATATCTCCCTCCATGTTTGGTCTAAACATATGCCTGTCTCCTCTGGGGAAAAAAGGAAGTCTAGAAAATGCCATATCTATTTGGGTGGCTATGTAGCAAGTCTCAAGCTGGGTTGGTTGGCCCTTAGTAGTATGTCCAAATCACAAAAATTTGACACAACTGTATTTTGGCTATTAATTTAGCTTTTTTTTTTTACTCTCACCCGCACTCCAATTTCTATCTGCCCCAAACTGCTCATGGTGCCTTGTTGCCCTTTAGGTCCTACTACCATAAGGTGCACTGTGCTTGGCCACACAGTAGGTCCTCAATAAGTATTTGTGGAGTGAATAAATGACTCATATGACTAAGGGGCTTTTATTCCTGCTTGCTGCTAGTGAGCTTATTTTTCCCTGGAATGGTATAGTTTCTAACATGTGGGCCATAGAAGTCATGGAGCAGAGGTATTACAGTGATCTCTGTGTCTCTAAACATTCAAGTCCTTCAGGAGGCCCAATTAAAAACATTTCCAAAATGTATATGCCATAATTTTTCATATATGTAAATGAAATTGAGATTAATAAAATGTATTAATGCTCATAAGCCTTATTAGATAGTGTAAATGTAAATCTGTATTGCTTCTAATACAGATCAAAAGATTTGTATTCAATACAGATTGAAAGAAAGATCTGTAATGAAAAGAATACAGAGAGGATGCTGATGTTGTTTTGTGAAAGAAGTGAGTTCTAAAACAGTATGCAAAGTATGGTATCATTCTTGAAAGATAGTACATAAAATGCTAGCTAGAAAGATAAATAGATTAATTTAAATCAAGACAAAGTTGAATTATCTGACAAGTACTCCTCATTTTTAATTTATTTCTTTATTTTGGTGGAATATATTATCCAGTTGATTTCTGAGAAAATGAGCACAGGAGGTTAAGTTTTTTTAGATCATTCTTTTTTTTCTGTCATATTTTTAATTCATAAGACTTTAAAAATTCTCTTCATGTTCCTTTTTAAAAATAGCATTCTGTCCCTGTTCCATGGATATGGGTTTCTCTGATGTCCTGAAAATTTAATTCTAATTTTTTCAGTGTTCTCTCTCTTTTTTTAAAAAAATTTTTTCTTATTTGTTTTGCTCTTGGACTTTCATATTTGTTGTTGGTAAACCTTGGTGATCTCTGGCCAAACTGATCATATTTAAGAAAAAGGCACTAAAGGTGAATGGACGCTCTGGAATGTGATGAGTCTTTGCCAACCAGAGGCCTTCGCTAGGGGGATTCTCTAACACTTTTATTAGGTCATCTAAATTTCTACATTTTCCCGTTAGCATTCTGCAGGTTAGAAGACTGCCTACCGGCATTCTGAAAAGCAACCAGGGAAGTGACTGCAAGATCACTGTTTAGTCTGTACGTTTTCACTGTAATCACCTCTTTTTCAGCTTATTGCATTATCCCAATGATCAGTTACACCTGGGACGCTAAGTCTAAAGCTTCTGGTTTAAGTGCTCTGGATAAACTTCCTCATTCTTTTCTGGGTAGAGAGGGTGGAAACTAAACTGAAGGCCTGGGCTAGAACTGGCATCTGAGAATCTAACCACTGCCTGTATAGATTTCAACCATAAAGGGTCTTAAAACATAATATGCAGTATGTATAAAAAATATATTTGACTTATAAACATACATTTTAATATAAACATACCTAATATATTACAAATATAGATTTAATACCTTTTAAATATATTATAGTGATTTTGAACTCACTAAAACAGTATTTTGACTATAACTTTACAGTATCTTTTTTTTTTGCTGGAAATAGTTAATTATTTAAATAGGCAGTTAATTAAGTTTTGTAGTTGTTTATACAGGTAAGTAACCTAAACGGCTGATTATTTTTTATATGTTTCCTTTATTTTCTTTATATTATTTTAAACTATAGAACATACATGCTTAAATATTAAATGGATACAGAAAGGAATTTAGTAATTGTTGAATATCTCTTCACCTTCTCTCCCACTCCTTAATCACATACTCCTTCCAAGAAGTAATTACTTTTAAGAATTGTAGTCAGTGCTCTAGACTGCCTTTTTAGCTATTGTTTGTGACCTTCTCCCTTCAGTTAATTTAATGTCTATTAGCACATCAACTAGAAAATACAGGGAAAAATTTAGGATACTACTCCTCCAATACATATAATTTATTTGAATATTGGAACATGTATGGTGGAGGGTAAAGAGCTGTGTCTTACATGAATTTTAGCTCCTTTTAAGAACTTTCAATTAATTATAACAGGCCAATATTTTCCCAGTTACCATGGCTAACTGAAGGCCGACCATCATACAAATTAGTTATACAGATCAAAACAGTGAGTATCAGACTTTAAGAAAGATTATTTTAAAGAGTTTTCTTGTATTCTGTGCTAGGAAAAAGATCCAATCGGGAGAATAAGAATGAGATGAAGAATCTAAACTGACACCCAAATGAAAGCCTGTGTTCAGTGAGAAGCATTCAAATAATTTTTTAATGAACTGGTTCCTTTGACTTATGTTAAGATCTATATGTAGGGAGGAAATAAAAGCATGACAGGAATAGAATAGATGGGAAAAAAATTAAACAAGATTCTTCCCCATTAGTTATGACTGACAAGGAAAAGATAATAGCCAAAGAGCAAGTGGAGTTTGTTAGCAGAAGAAAATAATGATAACGGAATTTTCACAAATATATCAGGGAAGAAGTAGATAAAACTGTTTAAAAAGTTCAGTAATCAGCAGTGATAGGTATGACATAAACGACTCTAACATAGCTGAGATATTGGTGTTTAAATTCTCTCATTACCAAGAGAAATAAACAATGGAAGTTGAGATCACTATTGAGTAATGAAGAAAATTGCAAACATAGCTACTAAAAATGCAGATAACTGACTGTTTGTATTTAGAAAATTTAAACTTAGATATATCAGCACATCTGGTTGACACGTCTCCTCCTGGGTAATATGAGAATCAGCTAATGTGCTTACCAAACCACTTATGATGCATAATTTTTATAAGATAATTATGCTGATTTAGCATGAACTACATATCTAAATGCATTGAACTCTAAAGCTGTGAATTTTCAAAGGAGGAAAGCAGGGAAACTGAATAAGAAATATCTGAAGCCTCTATGGCTTTATTCTCCAGATTGACCTTCCCCCTCCTTTAGCTCGGACAGCCAATAGTCACAAAAATTATGCATATTCCTTTATCTAATGTGAATTTAAGCTAAGGAAACATAAGTACACTTGTCATCTCATTTTATCTTTATTTGCCAAAAAAAAAAAAAAAGGGAAAAACAACTTATTTGTTGATTAAACTCAGAGAAATAATAGACTATCTAGTCTATAAAGCAGGTTGCCATGAAAGTATCTATTGAGCTATGGGAAGAAAATATTAGAACTTCTACTTATCTATTAATTTTCAAATTCTATTAACATATTCTTGAAAACGAGAAATACATTAAGTTTACCAATGTTTAATATATTGATTGACACTGGCATTCTTATTTTGGAGTGTTCCACAAAAAATCAAATGTTGGTAGATGGTTGTCCATTTTTTTTTCTCCTTTCAGAATCCTACAACCTTTCATAGCCTACATGGGCTTGTTTTAAGTGGTTTTATAGAGGATATTATCTTATTTGCATCTCAATCTAAAGGATTCCTGCAAAGACATCGCTGATAAAATATAATAACAATGATTAAGCACATCAAAAACATGGCAGAGCTGACAGTTTATCCAGCCATAATATGTATGCATGTTTAGCCATTTAAGAGATAAAAACAATAACAACCTAATCACCTAATCTATTGGACTTAACACTTGGAAATTACCAAGAAGGCTTTTTTCACATATGAATTTACACCCACAACAAAGAAATTAGCTACTGATAGTGTGAATTATCATGATTCACTATATGTTTAAGAATAGTTTTATTTTACTTTATTTCATTCTTTAAATTGTCTAAATTTGCTACATGTATAAATCTTTAAGTATCTATATTTTGGAAATGCTTGCCGAAATTTGTTGATGATGTACAGAATTAAAAATGCTTGGAGATCACTGCATACGAAAATGTATACTAAAAGAGATACTGCAGAGATTCTCAAAGGGTGTGATCTATAATGTTGAGTTCTGTTTATTACCTGTGTGTCATATTTAGGTATAAATTCCATAACACACTTTACAATAAGTAAATGACATTGAGTATTTATGAATCCTTCTACAAGTTGGTTGTGGCATTCTCCTTGTTCTTCCATGGTGTGGAAATAAATGAAGACCAATCGAATATGAAAGTCGATGCCTTTTTATTCAGAACTTGCTCTCACAGGAGAGTCAGCCACCACAACTTGCATATGGCAGAGACTCAAAGGCAGGCAGAGGAGTGAGAAAGCCTGACAGTGGAAAAAAGGAAAGATTTCAGGTGTGCCCTCACTGGAGCCTGTTGGCCTGAGAAAGCTGGTGAGGAAATATCTGGTCCATTGAGAAGAATAGTGCCCTTTCTTTATGACAACTGATAACTGTTGATCATACCCTTGAAGATGGTTAAAGCTATCATTCTGTGAAGAGCTATGATCCCTTGGTGTTGAGAAATCTTTATCCATGTTTGATGGGCAAACCCACAGCAAATATTATAAAATAGGTAGTAAATTACATGTGAAACAGTGCTTGAATTTGTAGTAGCAAAGGATTATAAAGGGAAGGGAAATATTATATTCTACATGTAACAGGATTTAGTTTACGGCCATGGTACCCTGAACAAGCCCGGTCCTGTCTGATCTTGGAAGCTAAGCAGATTTGAGCCTGGTTAGTACTTGGATGGGAGACCACCTAGGAAGGCCGGGTGCTGTAGGCATAAAAAATAAAAAAATAAGGGATCATAAACTGACAAGGTCCTTGCAATCTAGGAGATCAACCAAGGGTTGCCTTGCCAAAAAAATTTAAAAAAATAATAGGATTTAAATCACTAGACATATATGGCAAACTAGACAACATAAAAACAACCACAAAATCTGAAGCTACAAAACAGCTCAAACTGTTTGGTAAAATATGGTAAATATATTTCTAAATAAAGAGCTGAACATACAAGAAAGTTAAAGAAATCCTAGAGGTCATACATGAAGAGGAAACAGAAATTAAGCTTAATGTGAGAGTTTACTTTTGTCTGTCTGTCCTGAGATGAGGGTGGGGTGCTGGTTCTGAAGGTCATGGGCATGTATTTTAGTGGCCACCAAGTGGAAAACAGAAACTGAATCTCCGATTTATGCAAAGAGAAGAATTTGAGGACAAACTGACTCCACTAAATCCTCACATGTAAGAGCCTAAAAGGAATTACCTTAAATGACAGCGGTATTGGGGCAGGGGATACCAAACAAATGATCACCAAACCATGATGCCACTTACCAGCCTAGGGAGAGGGGAAAAAAGCTCATCTGTCTTTTTGAGTTGGGTCCGACCTTGCATGACTTCCTTAAGCTATTTAAGCCACAAAAGAAAAGGTCTGTAACTTTTTGCTGTGCTTGGCTCTCTTTCTGAATTGACTCTTCTTCTGCGCCAGCTCTCCTCTTCTGCTTCTGCTCTTCCAGAGCATGGGCTTTGTTCCACACACCCCAGAGGATAGGTACTATTGTGCTCTCACGTATGACTTTGCCACACCCATGGGTTGACTTCACTTGTTTTTCTGGCTTCCTTGACAATGATTTCCATTATTTCCTTATAACGTGTGTTTCCTCGGTTAAGCATCCCTCTAGCTAGGTTTCAGTTTAGTTTGAGAACCTGTCTTCAGTTCCGATGTGACCTGGGCTGTGGAAGCAAAATGCTAAGAATAAACGCCTGAGATGGGGACCTGTGCAGAGTGGGACGGCTGGCCCATGGTGTTTTAATTACCGTTATTTTTTTCCTGACTATAAAATAATATGTACTGAATCTCAGCTTACTTTCCATTTCTAGGGAGAATAAAGATCATATTTCCAAAAATGTCCCCAGTGCTTCCAGACCAAAGAACATCTTTTTAATAAACTATTATAAACTTAAGACTCAGAAATATTTTCTGTTGCATCTCTTTACCTCCACAGCATCCAGGCCAAGCTCTTCCATTTGCTGGCTATGTTTTTAGACAAATGATTGAATTTCTCTAATCCTCAGTTTCCTTATGTGTAAAATGGGGATAATACTTGTATCTTCCACATTGCGTTGTGGCAAGGATTAAATATGTCATGCACGGTGGCTATCCTGGCTCATTAAATTTTAGATATTATTAATATTATTTCTTTACACCTGGTGGGGATAGTACAACATGGTGGTTAATATCATGGACTCTGGAGTAAAGCTAACAAAACTCAAACCTGTGGAAACTCACTTATCTTCTTGCGCTTCAGTTTTCTCATTTAAGAAGGGACATAATAATGGCATATACCCCAATTAGATTTTTATGAGGATAAAATATCTTAATATATATGAAAAGTGCTGAGAACAATGGTTAGCACATAATAAGTGCTATGTAAGTAACTGTTTAAATTAAATAAAAATACTTAATCCATATTTTAAGTAATTGGTAAGCGGAGTAGTTATAGAACAAAACTAAATCATGTCACCCAATATTTCTTTTTCTCTGAAGTGTTCAGTAACCAGAAGAACTGCATAATCTGAGATTGTTGCCCTAAAGGTGCCCGATTAGACCAATAGCCAAGGAAGCTCTTGCCAGATTGCTAGGATGGAAGGTTAATGCTCCAAAATCATCAACATCTGAGATGAGGCAGATGATGCCTACTGTTAGATTCTTCAACAGAGCCCAAGAATATAAGAGAAGTGTTTTGAATAGGTAGCCTCCTCTGTGTATGTTTATGGGACTATTGCCATCCCTTGAAGGGCAGAAAAGTAGTTATGGGTTAGAGACACTAATTTGCTTTTAGAGATTAAATGTTTCAAACTGTCCCTGGGCAAAAAGGAGTTTATATATAATGAAAAAAATATGAAGTGTTACTCTCTTCCTCCTACATTAAGTTTTCATAAAGAATGACTCAATAGGCTAGAAGACTCACACAAATCAGAATTATTTTCCACAAGGCAAATGAGCAGTTCGATTGCTTCCCTGTGTTTTAGAAGTATTAAGAGTTCTTCAAATGAGGTCCAAAGTGCAGCAAAACATAATCATCCAACTTGGAAGGCAGCCAAGGAATGGATGACTGAATAAATATTGCCATGTAGCATCATTTGTCTCAGACTTTAGTGGGAATGGGAGAGAGGTTGGAGAGGGATTTCCTGCCAAAATCCAAGGTTAAACCCTAAGAGAAGTTAGTCCCCTCCAGGGGCCATTGTGAGCCTTGAATATGATATTATTTCACTAAATTTTTTTAAACTATGTTTTGAATGAGGATAGGCAGAACTGATTTTGAACATCTGTAATTTGAAAATTCATCTGGAAATGTGATGGTCAATTTGCATGGAAATGAATAAATATACTTTTGCTGCTGGCCTTTTCTTTAATACATTTTTTCTGATCACAAATTAGGGCGATTAAAAATTCCTTTCAGTAATGGCATTTGATTGTTTAAGGTGAGATTGTGGATACCTCTGTCAGCCTTTGACAGGGGACACAAACCATAATTTGGAAACTATAGTGTAAAGCTTGAGACAATGGAGTAACTTAACAAATCTGAATCAAGCATAAACAATGAGTGATTTGAAAGGGTTGGTCTCCCCAAAATGTCACGTTCCATGGAAGAATGCTTTCGCTATTTGATCTGTCACTAGAGCTCTCAAAACATGACACTCCTTGAACATAATATACTTTGATGATAAACTAGATTAACTTTCCCAGTACAAGTGAAAGGCCACCTGTTGCCAGAATGGCCATATTCCTCGTTGGCTGTCTTGTAGCTGTCATCACTTCAATGCAATCTGCAGCCGACATGCTGGAATATAATGAATATGTCAGAAGTTGGAGGTCAGCCATCCAAGTACATGAAAACTTGGCTCGCCTACAGTGTCAGCATGGAGGCCTCCCCTATCATCTTG
Source organism: Rousettus aegyptiacus (assembly GCF_014176215.1). Classification (NCBI taxonomy): domain Eukaryota; kingdom Metazoa; phylum Chordata; class Mammalia; order Chiroptera; family Pteropodidae; genus Rousettus; species Rousettus aegyptiacus. The sequence continues at coordinate 37,591,540 of NW_023416306.1, read as the reverse complement.
TGCAAAGGATTTCTGCACCACTTGATTTGTTTGCATAGGGTTTGTTGCTGTTGGATGGGGTGCATTTCTAAGAGCCTTTTTGACAGCCCATTCAAATATTTTCGGTGTGGAAAAATAGGACTTCTGGTTTCAAGCTCTTCAAATAATAATAGGTGGTGTGAAATGCTGTGTTAGCTGGTGGTAGTGGGGGTCTGCTGTTGGTTTTTAGTGGAGAAATATTCACAGAGACTGTTAGAAGTGTTTTGATTGGAGTGAAGGGCTGGTTGGAAGAGCAGAGCTACTGAAGGAATCTCAATGGTGCTCAACTGCTACCTTCTCCTATCCACCCTTAACATACAGTGGTGTTGGGTCATTTGGGCCACAAACTCTTGGTATGAGGAAGTACAAAATGGCGCATTATTTTTATTTATATGTCGTACATTTATAACATATACAATATACGTATCAGTTTTCCCAGGTTGCAATAATGAGGGAAATATGAGATTTTTGTTTATTCAAGCCATAACTGTTCATTTCCTCTTTCTTCTTAAAAAGTAAAGTCTGTTTTAGCTAACGACATCAGGAAGAGGCCTTCTAATGTCTTAGTCAGTGTGATTAAAGAATCATGAGGAGTTCCATTGGCTGAAAGCAAGAGAGCTTAAGGGTAGTCTTAGCTGTGGTTAAAAGCTTGCTCCAAACCTTTAAAGGTCAACTAACAGGAGAAATCTGTTCTTGGCTTTAGCTAGGGCAGAGTTTCGCAACCTCAGTACTATTGACATTTGGGATTGGATAATGCTTTGTGGTGGAGGCCTCTCTGTGCTTTGTAGGAAGTTTAGCAGCATCCCTAGTCTCTACCCACTAGATGACAGTAGCACCATCTCAGTCATGACAATTCAAAATGTGTCCAGATATCCCAAATTGTCAGATGTCCCCCGGAACCCACTAGGGGGCAAAATTGCCTCCAGATGAGAACCATCGACTTAGGTAGATATTAGGATCCTAGAACTATATTACATTGAAGTATCATAAAGAAGAAAATTATATGTATAAACTTATCCTAACTTTACCTCCCTAGTTTTAACATTAAAATATTAGCTGAAAAGGAGTGGGAGCTTTATTGTACTCTCGACCATAATTCACATTCAAACATTCTAAGAGTATGAGTTTGGGTAGCCAAGGGTCTCAGATGATCCTCGGTTGATTTTGGTAATGATAACAATAATAATTGTCATTTATTAAGGGGAGTTCTGGTGCCCCATCCTGTGCTAGGTCACTTACATGCACTATTTCACTCGATCCTTATAACACATGCAGAAGTTAACTACATTATTGTGCACTCTCATTAGATGAGTACCCTGAAGCTTAGAGAATTTAAAGCACTTGCCTAAGCTTGAAACTTTAGTAAGTAACAGAGCTTATATTTAAATCCAGGTGGTCCCACCCAGAACTTGTATGTTGAACTAATTATATGCAGGTTCTCCGTATGTGGACTGGATCAAAATGGAAGGAAACCTGCTTCCATGGACTGACCCGTTACTGCCCTTAACAGCTGATGCTCAGCAAATTTCTTTCTAGCACTTTCATATAATTTAGGCCTCAGTGAGTCACATCCTATAATCGTTTTATGAGAACAAAGTGGCAAGTAGCTAATTTAAAATTATCCCTGTCAAAAGAGATAAGAAAATTACGTGTGGGTTTGATAAAAAAAAAAAAAAAAAAACATTTTATCTCTCTTCTAAAACACTTGTTAAATTTTATCAAGATGTGACCTTATAAACTTAGACCTATAATGGATCAGTAAGCTGCATGCTTGGTAGGAATTCAAATCCCCACTCAATATTTAATTTGTGTTAATTAATTCAATATTTAATTTTTGCTATTTGTTTCCATCATCTTTACCATTTTCTACATGTGTTGACAAGGGGAAATATCTGACTACTGCATTTCATGTTTTCTCTCTTGCCCTGCTCATAGAGGATTGAAAACTAATGAGATAGTGAAAAATCAGGCAGATTGAACAAAAACAAAACAAAACAAAACAAAAGCAGAGACACCAATTAATCCACAGCCTGGAAATTGAGCTAACAAATTCTGCCCTCATTTATGTTTTCTCAGTCTGATGCCAGAGCTCCTTTCCCCTATTTTTATTTCTTTTAATCATCACATCAGTTTATCTTCATTTATCCCATTGCCATTTCCCAAGTAGATTATAAAAGTAATTAAAAGTGTCTTTTCCTCCTAATTTTTTTAAAAATCGGTGCATTAGGTCATTTCTTCATTAGTACTTAGCAGCAATTCAGTAAATATTTACTGTCTTACAGAGCCCAGTAGACAAACCAGAGTAGGAAACACATTGAAACAGAAAATATAGACAAGCCATAGGCATATGGAAAATAACCACACTGCCCTTAAATAGTGTAACACAGGAAAGGCAGTGAATTATTACTTTTTTTCACTGATTGCTTTTTAAGTACTCTTTATCATGAACCACCATATACTTTTCACGTGCCCCCAAAGTCATCTAACCATGGACAGTCTTGTTGCTTACTGTATTAATTATCTATTGGGGTAAGATAAATTGCCCCCAAATGTAGCAGCTTAAAATATTTACATTTATAATCTCACAGTTTCTGCAGATTAGGTCTCCAGATAGGGCTAATTTGGGCTCCCTGGGTCTGGGTATCCCACAAGGCTGTAGTCATCTCAAATCTCACCTGGGAAGGATCCACTTCCTAATTTACTCCAGTAGTTGTTGGCAGGATCATTTACCCTTGGACCATTGTGAAGAGGCCTCCCTTTGTTCCTTTCCATGTGGGCATCTCTAAAGAACATCACACAACATGGCAGCTTGCTTCATCAGAGCACAAGCAAGAAAGAGAGCAAGAGATCAAGCAAGACACAATATATTGTAATGTAATCTTCTAAGTGAAGTATCCCTTCATCCTTGCTAAATTCTTTTCTTTAGGAAAAAGTCACCAGGTCCAAACCACACTCAAGAGGAAGGAATTAGATGAGACTATAACTATCGGAAGGTGAGAATCAGTGGGGTGTTCAGAAGTCTGCCTATCACACATACACACCCCTCTTCACTTCTACCTCCCACATTATTTTGAAGCAAATCTCAGCTTTCAAATAATTTCTTCTGTAAATATTTCATGTATCCCTAAAATATAATGGGCTCTTTCAAAAAAGTGTATAACCATAGTAACATTATAACACTTAACATTTAATAATAATCCTCTAATGGTTTAAAATATCCAATCAGCGTTCAAATTTCCAATTCTCTCATGAATATGAGTAGTTCATTGAAATAGATTGGTATATTTTAAAATACTTCTAAGTCTGTTTTAATCTATTGTTTTCTCCTTCTTCTTCCTCCTCCTTCCCTGCCCCACCTCCTATAATTATTTGAAGAAACCAGCTTGTCTGGCCTGTAGAGTTTCCTGCAGTCTGGGTTTTGCTGGTTGAATCTCTGCAGTATTAGTTTATCACATCCTTATATATTTCCTCATAAACTGATAATCATTGATTTTTAAGATGGCATTTTTTATACATTAAAGCTGGGGTTCATCTTACCATCAAAAGCATTGTATAATTTCTCAAGTGACAGTTAAAATACTGTTGTCATTGCTTCAGCATTTGTAAACTTGGCTTGATCATATCGTTATCACTTCAATTAAATAATGGGTATTGTTGCTATTATATGTGTTGAGTTTAGTTGTTAAAATTTTTTTTCAAAAAGATTATACTATGATTGTGCATTGAAAGGAAAAATCACTGTGTGTGTAGAAAAACACAGAGACAGAACAGAGGGGTGCAAATTTAATTTGTTCATGACTGGACCGCTATAATCCCTTGATGTTTCAGACAGCAAACCAAGTAAAGACATTTGAAGAAATATGAGTCCTAATGTTGTCTGAAAAGAATCAAGAAGCACCAGCATCTACACTTGCCAACAGCATGTTAGCTTCTCGGAATACTCTCAGGTTCTATTCAAAATATATATTATCTTTCAATAAAATAGTGTGGAAAGATGTAAAAATCAATCACTTTGAAAGTAAAAGTGATTCCTGTTGGATTCTTATTTTTTTTTTTTGCAAAATATATAGTGCTTTTCAAACTACTAAGTGAAAACAATACAAACGAAATTACATAATCACAGTATATTATCCTAATTAATGCACAGGAAAAAGATTGGAAGAAAATATATAAAATTGCTACCAATATTGATTTTTTCCTGATTTTTTTTGTTGTTTTCCTGAATTTTTTATAATGAACAAGAACACCTTTTAAAATCAAGGAGGAGAAAGCAGTAAGTATTATTTTTGCAAAAACATGACAGAAAAGTCACATGGGAGACTGTGGGATGGCTTGTGTAAGGGAAGCTGAGGATATTCTAGGGCTTGCTGGTTGTGGGATAGGAGTTAGTTTTTGATTGTGGAGGCCTTGGGCACTCTTCATGTGGATAAGCCCTTGCCTTCTTCCTCCCTGCTTAAGGAATGCCCCATCCACCTTTGACTCTGGAACTGTTTTAATGCTGTCTGATGATGGCTGTTTTTTCCCCAGAGTCATTAGGTATGATATTCTCACAATGAGGCCTGTTGGAGTCCTTATGTAAAGAAATTCTGTAGTATCTTAATCATTGACATTTTTGTTAATATTTTCTTTTTTATGAATACACAGGAGTGATAAATGATATAAATCTGTAAAAATAAGTTTTAAGAAATCATTTCAATGTGTATAAAATAAAAATTCTAAATGATAAAAAGGCACTTTTACCAGATTAATTGGCTTTTAATATAATCGTATTTTACAACTGAAGTATTAAACTTGATGAAATATGTTACTAACAATAGAACTAAAAAAAAAAAAAAACTAAAGAACTCTTCTAGAGCTAAGGTTAGGAGATTTAGGGATTTATATTTTCTCTCCTCACGTGTTGATAATCTCACATTTCCTTGATACCAGATATCATAAATTGTTAGATACATTATGAGTTTGATAATGGCTTTTTAGAAAAAAGGGCACCTATAAAATTACATGACTTTTTTCCCCCCTGATAAATGTACATTCTTCAGTTCAAAGTTTGGTTTGAACCAAAGCCATTCACATTCAGAGTCCAAATGTTCGCCTGAGTCTACTTTGAATACCATCTATATCATCATGGTGACCTCCTCCACTGCACCCTAAGCCTGTCTTTTATAATTTGTTTCTCTTTTGCACCTTTAGGAATAAAAGATTGATTTCAAGGCATATCAGAGTATTCCAGTCTTGATGAACAGTTCCTTTGTGATTCAAATCATCTTTACATTTTCTCTCTTAATTGATGGACATCTGATGGACATTAAACAGTTCTTAAAAGTCAGTTGGGAATTTCTGATAGATGCACGATGGCATCAAAGTGATAGCCATTTGGCATTTAAGAATAGACATCATCAAACCCATGCTTATTCCAAGAGACTTGGCAATTTCTACTGCTTTTAATTGTACTGCATAGAGCATGACAATATTCTGCAAAGATAATTATTATTTGTTTTTCCGCTAAATTTTCTTCGAAGACATTTTAAATAATAATTAGGATCCAAGTTTAAAATAAAGTTCAAATACATAGCACACTAACAAAGGCTTATCTCTCAGCTTAGGTGAGACTCAGATGAATCTATAACCTTCTACACACATGCTAATTTGCACATGTGCAGGCATTGACATCTATGTCACAATTCACTCCCCTGCCAAGTTTCTTTTGGCACTGGCTAGAAATTACATGTGAATTTGAGATATGTTAAAATGTGAAAAGTTCTGCATCTTAGACTTGATGAAATAGAGAAATAAATAACATTTATAGAGTGTGCATAACATGCAAGGTACTTTACCTATATTATTTCATTTAATCTTCATAATTATCCCCATGAAGCAGTACTGTTATTACCCCCTTTTTATGGATGAAAAAACTGAATCTTAGGGAGTTTAAGTCATCTGTCCAAGGAGAAGTTAGAATTGAGTTAAAGCTTGAACTTGAAAGAACATACTATCTTTACTTCTCCACTTCTATCCCAGTAAAGTCTTACTTTTTAAAAATTATTATTATGTAATAATAGCATTGTCCAATAGAATTTTCTATGTTGGAAATGATCTCTAGCTGCACTGTTCAATATGGCAGTCACTAGGCATCTGGGGCCAAAGAGCTCTTTAAATGTGGTTAGTATAGCTGAGTAATTAAATTTCACATTTACATAACTTTAATTAGTTTCTGTTTAAATGGGCATGTGTGACTGGTGGCACCCATATTGGAGTACAGGATTATATTTTCAGAAAAATACCGGAGTTAAGGGACACAAGAGTTAACTTTTGCTCTTGAAAAGTCATGCCTACACAAGGTCAAATATTCTGTGTTATGTTTTCCATTTTAAGGAGCTATTTCTCCACTTTGGCGTTCAGGTGTATTTTATCTGAAAACAAATAAGCACCAGAAAAACTGCTGGTAGAAACTCTGACCTTGGATGGAGATGATTTGATGCAAGCTGGTAGAATAAGGTGCCATCCGGTGGGGCATTCATTCCTTTCAAAGGAAGTGTGTACCCATGGCTTAGGTATATCACTGTTTTCATTGATATACCCAAGCCATGGGTATATCATGGGTTTACCATGGGTATATCACTGACTGTCTTCGAGCCGAGTAACTGTGCTGGAAGATGAGTCACAGGGACACTAATTTTGTTGCTCTTCAGCATGGCCATATGAGCAAGAGTTAGGTTTGCACTTTGCAGAGAAAATGAATACATCGTAATCCCAAATCCTCCCTGGGTATTTTGGTTGGCTTCATGTACCATTCCTTTTGTAATTAAGTGGGAAAGGAAAAACAGATGGTCACCTTGTCAAATTTTGTTTTCAAGTTAAATACACACAGCCCTCTTTCCTAGGTAGGATAATTCTCTTTTAATGGTAATGCTTTAAGAGAGGGAAGCACTGGAGTTTTTGCATAGGAGCCAATTAATGTCCATATAATATCCACCTGCCTGACCAGTGCATTTGGGGGGAAAAAAAAAATCCTTAACTTTTATGGAAGTTCCACCTGTCATTTTCTGCGTTGTCTAGGACAGCAATCATTTAGCTTCTCCATATTTTAGTCTCCTCAGGAATACACCTTCTGTACAAATAGCCAAAGCCCACCCATGGAACAATAATATTTATTGGCACAATAAGGTGCCATTCAATTGGAGATGAAAGCAACAGTGGGAGAGTTCCCCAGATGGTCCCACTATTACCCAGGTTTTTTACTTTTTGTATACTGAGGAGGATCTAGAGAGGTAAAGGAATCAATAATTACTCGAAACTGGAAGCCATCTCTTTTTTCACCCCTCCCCTTCCTGAACAGTGAGGAAGATCTGAGACTCTTCCCAAATCATTCTCCACATCATGGAGAAATATATTCAGGTAAAAAAAAAAAAAAAGTTTTTTTTTTTTAAAGGGATGGGGAAATGAGAAGCTAGCTTTTTTGTCTTTGCCAATTCTAAAGTCCCTATTTCATACCTTTCTGAAAGTGTCTCCTTTACTTCCTTTTTGCTCTTTTAATGTCAGACTCTCTGGATCAACCACATTATGCAGAATGAAAGTGAACTTTCAGACGAAGAGAAAATGTTGATTCAGCCTCTATTTCGACAAAAACATGAGGTTTTTGTCACTGCTTTTCTATCAATCAACAATGATTAATTGAACGCATACTGTGTACTTAGAACTGTGTTGGAATTCTCCCTCTTGCCCCGAAGCAGAACACATTGATTTTCAGACTCACCTTTAGTTAAGACTTTAATTTAAAATCTGATATTATTTTTAAAATATGTGTCATTCCTCATGGATTTCTGAAGTCTTTTGTTTTCTGCCTATTTGCTGGCTTAGGGGAAATTACCTTCTTCTTTGTTTATTTCATTTAGCTGGCAGTAAAGGAAACAATTTAAACTTGATCTTTTTATGAAGTTTCTTTTAAAGTGTTTTGACATTATGGCTGATGGTCTGATTAGCTCATAAAAGGGTTTATAGTTATAAATGCCTACTGTCTAAAAATATGCATTTTGGAAGATCGATTAATACTGTGTGCATACCTTAAAAATATGCCTACATGTAGCACAAGTAGATTTAGGCTCAGTTTACTAAATATCTTTTTAACTAGAACATTGCATACTGTTCCTAAATATTTATGTTTAAATGTTGGTTAACAGAGGGGACAATTATATATATATGTGTGTACATATGTATATATGTAAAAATCTATTTGATAATCATTTTTTTATTCTGTTAACATATTATAGAATTTACATAAATCTAAATTAAAAAAAAACCCTTGCATTTTATCATTACTGAGCAAAGATTGTTACTAGCTCAGAAGTGGAGACCTAGATGCCAATTAATTGATGTTTAATAAAATTTATTATTAATGAATCAATTGGCAAAAAGACAAGTCTGGGTTATGTGAGTGCTGCTGTGAATGAGGCTACGTTGTAAAAAAAGACTTTCACTGGATCTTGTTTTCTTTTATGGTTCTTAAGGAGGGTCTTCTTTGAATTATTAAATTTTTTTGTCTTATTTATAATTCTCAGAAGAAATGTACAAAACTACGAATATTTCAAAGATTCCAGTTATCATCGAATTACTCATTCAGATTGCAAAGGAAACCAGGAATAATTTTGCCACTTAAAACTTCCCGAGTAAGAGTGAATAAAACGGTGAGTTTCCAAGGTTAAGCAGATAAGGTAAAAGTACGTTCATTCTATGTTTGTTTTGCTAACAAAAGCTTTATTATATGTTACAGATTTCCCTTTCCCTCTTCATTTTGTTAAATCATTAGTTGGTTATCATGTTTGAAAAGGAAATTATAAAAATATGCTCTTCTTTAAGATCTGAAAACTCAGGTATCTTTGATTGAGTAAAGTATATCCTTTTTTTTTTTTTTTAATTAATGCATTTGTCTGTGTGGTATTGGGTTTTGGCTTGTAACTGTTAAGTTGTAAGAGTTCTTTAAATGTTCTGATTACTAGTCCCTTATCAGATGTATTATTTGCAAGTATTTTCTTTCATTCTATGAGTTGTCTTTTTCACTTTTTTATAGTGTCCTTTAATGAACAAAAGACTTTAATTTTGTAAAACCCAATTGATCTATTTTTTGGTGCTTGTGCTTTTTAGAATTATCTCATTTTATAGTTCTTTCTCTCACACTATCCAGTTACTTCTAAATGAGATCAGTTATGCAAAGTCCCTGCCACAGTATTTGACACATCATAGAATTTCAATAAATTTAGTTCCTTCTTTCTGCACTCAGGAAGCCAGAGAGAGAAGTTTGAATGGGACAAATGACTAGACTCACATAAATTGAGAGAAATGTCCAAAACCTAAGGTGAATAAGGCGGGACTGGGACAGTAGAGTTAATAGAATGTGACAGCAGGTTAGACACAGGGCAAAGGGGCATTCAAAGTTATTGCCAAATTTTCTTGACCAGACACCTGGCAGAATGGAGTGGTTATTAAAAGAAGTCAATTCGCGATACAGGTTGGGACATACAGGTGAAGATGTTTAGAAGTCAATTAGAAATAAAAGGCTCATTCGAAAGAATGAAATAATTTATTTATGAATTTGAATTAGAAATTAATTTCAAAGCTTATAAGCTGAAAAGGGATGTGATATTTTAAAATTGTAAATAAAGTCTCGTCTTGTTGCTTCAAAACTATCACCATTTTCTGATACCAGGCATGTAACCTTAGTTCTGCCAATTGGATATACCTGTGGAAAGTTTGGAAGTGAGCTGATGTCAGATAGGAAGATCATCTGGAGCTCCTGGGGGCAGAAATGCGGGCAGGTTCCCCTGGGGTAGTTGTGAGGGGCTTCTGGCATCCCCGCTCTTGTACACTTGCCATAAAGTGGAGGCAGCGGCAGTGGCGATGTTTCACCAGGGTGGTATGGAGGTGTGTTGGGGTGTTTCTTTCTGGCTGTAATGTTTCTGGCTGTGTTGCTTCTAGCAGTCTCCCATGGATTCCATAAGCTACTTAATATCCCTTTCTGGTAATATTTATCATGCCTTTCTGCTTAAATATCAAGAAGAGATCCATTTGCAACTAACATATATTGTGATGTAATTTTTCTCTGGTTATATATCTATCTCTGTTACTGGACTGGACAGCTGTGGTTCTCAACTGGGAGTGATTTTGCTTCATCCCCAGGAGACATTTGACAACGTCTACAGACACTTTAAGTTGTTACAATTTTGGTGGAAGGATTGCTACTGACATCCACTAGGAAGGGGAAGGGGTTAGGGATGCTACAAAGCATCTTACAATGTACAGAACAGCCTTCTACAACAAAGAAATATCTAAAATTTCAATAGTGCTCAAATTGAGAACCCTAATCTGGAGTACTTGTGGGCTGAAATCATGACTTGTTCATTATTGTATCTTCAGGATAGTATTTGTCACCAGGGAGCATTTGATAAATCCTTGGTGAAATAGAGTGGAAGAGGATGAAAAGCAGTGAAAATTGAAAATCATCACTTAGGGAATGGTTGGAAAGAGCATGCACTTTCTCTTTGTCTCATTTTAATGTTATTTACTAGACTTTTTTTTCCCCCTATCCAATCCATTAAGTGTAGTGTCTCTGAGGATTCTCTCCTTGGCTTTTTTCTTTTATTCTCTCATTTCCTCTTTTTTCTACGCTGTTTGGGGTCTTCTGCTCATAAACTTCCTAAATGATCTGTTTCATTTGCAGAACTCACTACTAAATATATATTAAAAGATCACAAAGTTTTATTTTCAGCTCATTTCCACAGGGCTCCAGAATTGCCTATTGACATGTGGATATGCATTGACACCTTCTCATACTGAATCTATCACACACGGGCACATGAGCAGAGGGCACACCAATGGTATGTCTTTCCCCGTTCCCTGATTCATTAAATGAATGACCAAAAACCCAGACAGCTGAACTTCTCTCTGTCTTTCAATCCCATTTTCAATCCATACCATATATTGTAAATTCTTCTTAAATATTCTAAATAGATGATGAATTTATACTCTGCTCTCCAAAATTACTGCTAGAAACACATTTCTGACTTGGATCCTTTTCACTATCTCTTAGCCGGCAATCTTTGTCCCCAGTTTTTGCCTCATCTAGTCCCTTCCTTTAAGTCACCTACTTGATCTTTCTACAACACATATCTTGTCATATCCCTCACTACCTTAAAATCCCAAGACTTATCTATTTGGATAAAATTCAAACTTTCCAGCTCTAATGAACTCAATAAGTTCAAGAGAACTTATGAGTTTGCCTCTACCTGTTTTTCAATTCGCCTTTGTAAGCTTTTCCTTCCTCACCCTGAGTTTCTTCCAATTTCTCTTCATATATGCTGCTCTCACTGTCTGAACCCCTTCCCTTCACCTTCCTTCAGCTGATGGAGAAGGGTAGACATTTCTTCTTATTGCTCGTGATGATTCGACTTATGTATCTTCTTGGCTTGACTACAGCACCTAGTTGTTCAAACACTAATCTAGGCGTTGCTGTAAAGATATTTTGTAGATGTGATTAACAGATATAATCAGTTAACTTTAAGTAAAAGCCGTTATCCTGAATAATATTGGGTGGTCCTGATCCAGGCATTTGAAAGGCTTGAGGAGCAGAATTGAGATTTCCCTGAGGAAAAACATTCACCAGTTCCTGCTCCAGAGTTTCTTGCCTGCCTTTCCTCATGACCCACTCTACAGAATTCAGACTTCTTAGTCCCCATAATTGCATAAGCCAGTTCCTTGTAAAATATTATTTTACACACAACACACACACTTCCTACTGGTTTTGTTTCTCTGTTGGAACCCTGACCACTGATATACAACTCATGCCTCCCAATCTGGTAATCTACACAAAGGAGAAAGTAGTGAATATTTAGTGCTCTCCCCTTTTCAATCTCTCTCTCTCTCTCTCTGTCTCTCTCAATCCCATAGGAGAAATAGCCGATTCAAATAGTCAGGGCCTGATAGATAGGCTCATGTTTTACTAATGAGTGGAGTTACCCTGCCTCATAATTTGAAAAAAGATTAGTATCCTCTTTCACGTCCCATGCCCAGGCACATACACCTGGATGGAATCCACAACCTGCTTTTTACAGCAAGCTTCTAGTCCTTGTCTATGAAGCTGTTTGAGTCAGAGGACCAGACATTCATTTCATCTCATTTAGTAGTGGCCAGGATTGCCATGTGCTATGTTCTGAATGTTTACACCCCTCACAAATTCATATGTTGAAATCTTAGCCCTTAAGGTGATAGTGTTAGGAGATGGGGCCTTTGGGAGTTGATTAAGTCATGAGTGCAGAGCTCTCATTATAGGATCAGTGCCCTTACAAAAGAAACCCCAAAGAGTTAGCTCATCCCTTCTGTCACGTGAGGTTACAGTGATAAGACAGCTGTCAATGAGGAAGCAGGTCCTCACCTGACACTAAAGCTGCCAACATCTTGATCTTGGACTTTCCAGCCTCCAGAATTGTGAGAAATAAATGTGTGTTGTATTTAACCTGGTCTATTGTAATTTATTATAGAAGTCCCAATGGACCAAGATAGAAATTGGCACTAAGAGAGGGGTGCTGTTGCAACAAATACCTAAAAATATGAAAGTGGCTTTGGAGTTAGGTAATGGGTAGAGACTGGAAGATTTTTGAGATGCATGCCAGAAATAGCCTACATCGCTGTTAGGGATGATCCTCTAAATCATGAGAAATAAATGCCTGCTGTTTGTAAACCACCCAGTCTATGGTAATTTGTGATAGCAGCCAAAATGGACTAAGACACTGCCATGCCTCCAAGCAGAAACTAGGCCATCAGCTTCCTTTTTAATTTCTCACATGCTCAAGAGAAACACTTACTTCCTTCTTATTCTATTTGTTATGGTAAATGAGATGCAGGCCATTCTCTTCACTCTCTGTTCCAACTCTTCAGCCTCTTATAGGGTGGATGGCTAAGGCAGGTCTGGGATGGCAAGGCCAAGGAGTCTGGACTTAGTAATCACAGGTCCCAGCAATTGCAGCTGTGCCAGGCAACCTCAGGTGGGTGGCCACAGGAGCAATTATCACTAAAAGGGACTCACTGTTGATTTGAAACCTCAGAATGAGCAGGACAGTTGTCAAGAGAAGAGGAAGAGATTTATTTCTCATCTGTCATCAGTAAATTCTCCTCTGAGTTGCCTCAATCTCTGGCTGTTTAGGGCCTCACAGAAATCCAAGGCCCTAGAAAGGGCAGGGCTCTTAATAGATCTAAAGAGAAGTTACCTCAAATTGTCTGGAGACATCTGTAGAAATGTGAATGCATGTAAACTTTGGAGGTCTGGGCATATGAGACACAAAGGATATTTTCTTGGCTGTCTTAGTGTGCCAGCAAATGGTGGTTAACAAGGGATTTTGTGTTGCCTCTTGAGCAGTTAGATTTATTCGAAGTCAGGAGAATTAAAAAAAAAATGAGAAAAGGAAAAGCTTTTAGGGTCATTATTTCTCAGGGACCAACAGCCCTCAAAGTCAAAGGAATCCACAGCTACTGCAAGTTTGGGTGGGGACTGGGGTGGGAGGATAGTCATCTGGCAAACAGGGGTCTTCACTTCTCCTCAGGATTCTGAGGGAGAAAGTTCTGACAGCAGCGGCTCAGGCAAGAAAGCTTTGGCCTTATGTAAGGCTCAGGGAGGAGCATATGGCAGAATGTTGAAGCTCATGGTGAAACATTTTCCCAATTGAGTTTAAGTGAACATGTTGTGTATTCCAGACAGCTGGCACAGACTAACTGGCATCCTGGCAAATCTAAAGACAAGATGAGTTTTTTTCTCTCATACTTTTTTTCTCTCTGTGCTACTTCCTCCACCAGCTCTCAGCTTTGATCCACTGCTGGCTCAAGTAAGAGGGAACATTGGTTCTGTTTGAGAAATGCTTCCACTAGGGATCGTATATGAATGTTATTTGTATGGTGCTGGTGCTTCGATCCATCATCTTCTGAGTTAGGGTGACTTTTTGACTCTTTGGGAAGCATGAGACACATAGACTCCCATGACTCCATTGTTAGGAAGTGCAGCCGCTGCTGGGAAGATAGCCTAGCCTGCAGCAACTGCGAGGGACTCTCCGGCTCTGAGCTGGATGGGAAAGGAAAGAGGAAGGTATTTTAGAATTAAGGGAAAGGGATTTCCATTTTGATTTCACTTCTAAACTCTTAATTTCTTCTAGGACTTTAATACTGAGAGAAGTGATCCGTTATACAGATTTAGAGAATCAATATTGTGTTATTTGGCTCCACTAAATAATTTCTGGAGAGCTATTTTGACCAATGTGTTTGAGTATAGTTTGAGACAAGAATTCAGCCTAAAATTCAACTTGGCCTTTGAAATAACTTAATTTTCTTCTATGACCTTTCTATATCCTTTTCTGGCTTATAAGCTAAGCTACCCTGCTCACGGGTCAGGAAACTGTACTCAGAGTCTTGTTGGATGTTGGTGAGTGGCCCAAAAGGAGCAGGACCACCCTGACACAGTGCTAGTCTCTCCCCTCAGGGGACAGCCTCATTCTTGGCTGACTGTAGCCTTGACGGTTCGTCCAAAGGTTTGAGAGAACAGAAAGCTGAGTAGGATTTGGGAATACCTTACCACTTCTCTCTGTGTTTGTATTTTAGGCACAGAAGAGGGAATCTTCTCTGTCTCATCATGTGGGAAAGTGCTGGGAAAGGAGATTCTGTTGCTTTCTCCACTTATGCCTTTATCTACTCACCCTTCAGGGAAGGAGAGGAAGTTGCTGGTCTTATATGGGAGAACCTGAAATATGCATTTACTGGTGCAGTTACTGGGCTCACACTCCCTCTCCCAGTGTCTGGGCACAGGCAGTGGGGTGCTGAGGTAGGTCACGGAAGATGATAGGAGATGTCCATGCTTGCTGTGAAGAATGTTTTTTTCACTGACATTGTCTAGAATTGTCAGTGTCTGATGATAACAAAAAGCAGAGGAGACTTTTTGGTCAGTGTTATTATTGCCTTTAAATTCTCTACAGATGCTGTATCACTTATTGGTGTATCACCAAGATAGAGCACTCTTACTACCCTGCCTTGGTATGCCATTGGGAGGTGTCCCTCAGGCTTCCCTCTCATGCCCCAAACCATATCCCAAATCTGTTCACCTCGTCTCATCTCCATCTCTACTTTCTAGTTGACACTATCATTTGTTCTCTTTTCTAGACTTCTGTAAGAAGTTTCTCATGTCCTTTCTTCTTCCTGTTTGCCCATTCCATCTAGTCTCTTCTAAGAAACCAGAGTGATTTTTTAAAATGCCACCCTCCATACCTCCCATCACACTTAGAACCAGACTCAGTCTCTTAATTCCAGCCCTCGAAGCCCTGGCTTCTACCTACATCTCAAACTGTAAATTCTCCCTATTACCTCCTGGTCAATAATCTTCAGCCACAGTGGCTGTCTTACTGTGCTTGGGCTATATAACAAAATAACCATCAACAAGTGGCTCAAACAGCAGGCATTTATTTTCTTTCAGTTCTGGAGGCTAAAAGATCATGGTGGCAGCAAGTTTGGTTTCTCCTGTGGCCTCTCTCTGTGGCTTGCAGATATCCACCTTCTTGCTGTGTTCTCACATCTCTTTCCCTCTGTGCCTGCAAACTGCTCGTGTGTCTTCCTCTGATTAGAAGGACACCAGTTATCTTAGCTTAGGGACCTGCCTTTATGACATCATTAACTTAAACTACCTCTTTAAAGGCCCTAGCTCTAAATACTGTCCTATTGGGGGTTAGGACTTTAACATAATAATTTTGGGAGGATACAATTCATTCTACAGCAGTGATCCTTCTGCCTGTGCCATGATCTTTGCCCATGCTGTACACTCTGCTTAGAGGGCCCTTTCCATGTCTTTCCATGGCCAGCTCTTTCTTATCATTCAGCATTGAGCTTAAATGTCATCTCTTCAGAGAGACTATCTGCAGTGCTACCTAAATAGCATCCTCCTCCCCCAGCCACTGGCCATCACTTTACTTGTCTTGTTTCCACCACAGCACTTGTCACCTCCTGCTGTACATCGTATACCTGATTGTGTGTTTGCTTGTTGCCACCTTCCCCCATCAGGATAAATATTCTGTGAGAGCAGAGGCCTTGCCTGTCACATCCACTTACAGTCACCATTGTCTCCCTCACTGTGTTTACAGTGGCACATAGTAGATGCCTAATAAACATTCATTAAATGAAAAAAACAAAATGCCTTCAGAGTTAAACTAGTAAATCAATGCATAATGAGGTAAGTCAGATAGCTTTCCAAACTGTGAAATAAACTACAATTAGTGCCTAAATATCTTCCTCTAATCAACTGAGCAGAATAGAGCTCAAGGCCAAGTGGCAGGACATTGGGGAACTAAAACATTGGCAAAGCTATTGCTATAGAGCTTTCTAAAACAAGTGACACTTGCTTACACCACTATCAACAGTGTATGCCCATGCCGGGTTCACCACCTCCTCACCAATGACTCTTAGGTTCAAACTTATAAGTATTTACTAATTAACTAGTAAGATGGTATCTTATTTTAATTTTAATTTATTTAATTATGAGTGAGATTGAGTATCTTTTCATTTGGTTTTTAACCAATTATATTTCTCTTTCTATCACATACCTTTTGTTTTACTTAGTTTTATATTTTTTGTTCATCTTTTACTTACTGCTTCATAAGAACACTTTGAACCTAAACATGCATTATTTATCAACCTAAAAAAATATACTGTATTCTTTAACCCAGGAATTATACTTCTAGAAATTTAGGCCATTGATAAACTTGCCTTAGTATACAAAAATATATGCACAAGAATGTTAACTGCAGTTTGTTGTAACAGACCCAAATAAAAACCATTTAAATGTTCATAGGGATAGATTATATAAATCATGCCATAAATATACACAGAACACTAAACGTTTGATAAAAAAAGATTACAGTGAATCTTCGTGCTAAAAACACATTAAATTAAAAACAAAATTGCAGCATAATATTTATATTTTGATTCCATTGTGTTTTTTAAAATGATATTTTCTAAACATAGAAAGTATCTGGAGAGGAAACTGTTAACAGTGGTTAGTAGTAATAGTGATAAAAAAGAAAGTGGCTGAGAAAGGGGTTGGTATTCCACTTTAAAGATATACTCTTTACAGGTTTAAAGGGATGTTTTTCATTTCATATTTATTTTTGTTTTTGTTTCTTAGTTCAGGCTTTTAGAGAAGCAAATTTCTGTCAACTCTCAGCTCTCTGCAGATACTCAAATTTGCTAGCAGCTGTCCGGAAATTTCTCTGTTCCCTTTTTCCTTGAAAATACCGAATTCTTTAAATTCTTCTAGAGTGATCTTGAGTTATCAAGAAGTCCCCTCCCTTGCCACACATTAAGCCTAGTTGTGAGGGACAAATGCATTTTCTAATGGGACTCGTCTCTCTGCATACAATATTATGCCCTTAAAGGCACATTATAAGAATTCTAACTTCATTCAAGCACTTCCACACAAAACAAGGGCTCAGAGTGTGCAAAGTAAGTGTGTACCTCCCGGAAACCTTGGAATTCTTGCCAGACTTGAAGAGGTTTTCCACTGGAGTTAGTTATTCTGAAAGGATCTGGCATCCAAAATAACTGCTTTCTTGGCAGTACTCATCTTTGTCTTCTGGGTGCTCATTTCCAGAAAGGTGTACATTAAGGCATCCTAGTCACACACCTCACACGCAGGACTGCTCGAGCCACCAAACCACGATGGCTCCTAAGAGCATCTCTTCACCAGTGAGCAAATCAAATGCCTCCTCAGATGAGAACACATGGGGGGAATGAATAGGGTGCCAACATGGGATAAAGTCCTCTCTCTTGCTAGAGATTATACTACTGAATACACTTGAGGTGTAATCATTGATTTCAAAGCTGAAGGGATAAACGGATTTAAATTCAGATGAATTCAATATCTCCTTTTTTTTCTTTATGACTTTCAAGCCTTAAAGAAGAAAAGAATAGGTAAATCAAACTTTTATTACTACACTGTAACTTTTGAGTTGGGCATGGTTTAGGATGTTGAAATTAAAGTAGCATTGACTTATTAACTTTTGAACTCATTTCCAACACCATTTTTTCCAACAGACACTTCCAAATCTACTCTGATTGGAAAGCTATCCACCCATCCAACTGAAGAAGATCACCCCTCCCTGGTCTTTACATGTCTTCTAGATTTCAGATACCAAGAATAGGCCTTCTCATCCCTGGCCTCATACCACCATTAGCAGGAGTACAAAGAGGGCCTCAGGGCACTCCTGGTGTAACCCCACAACTCACTGCCTTACAACGCTTCCAGCCTTGTCCTCAGTGTCCACTTTGACAAGATAGGCAAGCCTCACTACGCCCTGTTCTCTGACATATGTCAGGCCTCACAAGAAGCCTGAGATGCCCAATCATGTCTCGCCTTTCTGGACTCTTGGCTTCAACTGTCTCTCCCCACCCCCCTTTCTCATCTAGTCTATGACTAATCCCCCAATTCCTAAAGCCCTTCAACATTGCCTTCTAGAATTCATGCTCAGTCATCAGCTTCTCCTCAGTTCTCAAAACTTCTACTTCTTGCTCTCAGGAAACTACTTGCTTTTCATCCAGCCTCCTGAAATGGTGGCTGTCGTGTCTTGCAAGATTATTACAATGCCAGGCCTGAAGATGGAGGCAGATGTCCTTCTTGTTTCCTATTTCTTTTCTCTCACCACGAGATCAACAAAAACAACTAAATCCTCATCCTTAAATGTCATGTATTGGTCTTTATCAATCACTGATCCAACTTGTTGCAGTCACCTACAGACTATTTGGGCATAACTCCAATTCCTTGAATATTTTATCTCCTGACTCATTACCACTTCTCCAGCATATTTGATGACTTCAATACCCATACATGTGATCTTTCCAGTACCCTAGATGCTCAGTTTCTTGGTGTCCTTCCTTCCAATTATCACATCCTCTACTCTGCCTCCATCACTCATTTCAAAGGTTATACCCTAGACTTGTCAATATCAGCAAATGTAAACCCATTCAGAATTGCAATTTCAAGCATTCTGTCATTCTAGCTCACCCTTGCTAATACCCTAAACTCTAAAAAACTTTAACCTCATTAAAATCTATGAATCCTCAATCACGTATTTTCATGGTTCCTTGGTTTTCCACCTTACCTAGCTCGTGATGGTTTATGATTATGTTGTACCTTTGCATATAGTCTTACCAGTCCCGTGCTATTATTCTCACTTGGAAAACCCCCAGGCTGGGTTATATCTAATGGGCTTGCTCTGGCACTCAAAGAAATGATTATGGCTGGAAAAAGCCACAGAAACTTGCTGACTAATCTCATTTTAAATTTCTGCTGACTGTCCTCAAGGAGCTTCTTTGTTCTGCCCATCAATTATACAACATTTCCATAATCTATCACTCTCCTGTTACCCTGAATTAGTAGTTCTCAAACTGAGACTACCACGGATTCACCTGGAGGACATACGAACATGCAGATTGCTGGGCCCCACTCCTAAAGTCTCTGAATCAGTCACTTTAGGACAGGGTTTGAGGAACTGCATTTCTAACAAGAGCCCAGGTGATGCTGTCCTGCTGGTTTGGACCACACTTTGAGAACCACTGCCCCAGGTGACTATTTTATGACTTTTTCTTTCTCCTTAAACCTTCAATACATATTCCCCATCCGTACTTTCAGGCAATGACTTTACTTACCACCCTCCCACCCCCTGACACGCACACAGAACTTTCAAAGCTCCCAACACCAAATCGTCCTTATTCCCTGGAGTGGTGCCCCCATGCTCCTCTTTTCCTTCTGTGACTGTGGGGGAACTGTTTAGGCAACTCTCTCTAGCCAACCATTCCACATGTACACTAGACTCAATCTCCTCTCTCTTATTTTAACCAAACTCCTGAAACTTCCCCCTCTCCCAATTATCTCTCTACAGTATACATTTCTTCCTGTCTATTGGGTCATACTTGTTAGTGTCAAGCACCTTGAAGAGAACCCCCTCATGACCCCACATTTCCATCTGTCTCCCCATTGACAGCAACATTGCATGAAAACCTGATCTCTTTGGTTTCTTTAAACCTCGCCAGGCATGTCCTACCTCAAGGCCTTTGATGTGCTGTGTTTTCCACGTGGAAGCTTCTACAACGCTGATGTTATCATCTCCTTCAAGGTCAGGATCAAATGTCATTTTCACAATGGTACTCTCCCAAACCTCTACCCCTCTGCCCCTCTCTGACCAGCAGTCTCTACCTCTCTGCTCTCTTTTATTGCTTGGAATCTGAAATTCAATCTCAGCTGGGTTCAGATAATAATTAACATTAGGTACAACTGACAACATCTTGCAGACGGGGCCACTGAGAGCTGTCTTTGACTACATCTAAATTGTTAAGGCCTTCCTGAACAAAATATGTTTGTGCCATTCCTTCATTCTCTTTGTTTTTATACTTCGTGCTGAGTTTCAAGACCAATTGGCCACTTTTCAGCTTTGTCTTAAATGATATTTAAATGCCATTGGATCTTGGGGACTGACAGATTTCTCCTGAGGTCACTTCAAATGTAGTTTGATTCTTAAGGTTCCATGTGGCTATAATTAATCTAAAACCCAATTCTATGAGACCTACCTTATCTTCCCTTTTATTCTTTTACTCATTTCTATATTAAACCCTAGCTGCATAAGCCAGGCACGAAGAAAAAAAAGTCTGTGGTATGTTCTATCCTAAAGGAATCACCATGTCAGTGGTGTTAGAGGAATTCTCATGTCATTCAAGAGATACTTGAGTGCTCTTAAGAAATCCAGCATTGGCTGCAAGCAAGTTCTATAGCATATCACATCACCTGCAACACAGTGAGCCAGATGGGAATGAATCTAGCTGAGTCCAGCAGAAAGCGAATGCCACGAGGTACCTGGGAAAGAAAGTAATCAGTGAAAGTGACATGACAGTTGGATTAATCTTAAGACTGAAGGACATGCAATTTCTTCTCCACAGTGTCTAGATAAAGAAGGGTCATACAAAACCCCCAGAATTAAAGAATGAAAGAATTACAATTATAATATTTGTGGAATTTTCCTATAACTAGAACTTGACTATTTTGGGTTATGGGGAAAGTTGCTCAGAAAGAAAAAAAAATAATTGTTTAAAGGATTATAAAGTAAGATGGATTTTAAATACCCTGGTGTCTTTACTTGAGAGATTTAAAATAAAAAATGGATAATCGAACAAACAAACAAATAAAAAGGACTTGCTGAGGCTTTAAGTGCTGTGTGTGCCCCCAGGCAGAAAGATCAGTTTTGGTTAAATGATTACATAGCTCATCTTCCTGTGTAATGTCATTGAATGCATAAGGGAGAGAAAAAGAAATGTGTCTCTTCTTTCACACTGGCCAAGGTGAGAGAAATTAGTGTCAGAACTGAAATGAAGCACCCTTCAGATGAGAAGACTGTGCATCTAGAATGTTTTGCCTCTTTCAGTTCTCTTCTGTTAAAATAAATACAATTTAAAAACACGAATTATATAAAGAAGAAAACATGAAAGTGATTTGATTGGGAAGACAAAATCTCTCTTCTGCCACTGCTTGAGAATATTCGGCAACAGAAGTTCTGCCTGTTTCAGAAGGGTCTAGTTTCCCATCCCTTCCTCTGAGGGGGCCAGTGTTTCCCCAGCAGATATGAAAAAGACTAGTCTTTCCTAAGGTAGTGGACACTCCACTGAGGCTCTGTTGCAGTCTCCTGTAGGAAACTTCCTGTTCCATTATCTCACCAAATGAGTGTTGGACTAATCAGAGCTTCCTGGGAAAGAATAGAAAATAAAAAGCATCAATCCCCGCCAGCAAAGTTCTGAGATACTTTAAATTGCATTGATAGCCTTGATATAACCCAAGAGATTTCACAATCTATATGGGAAACCAAATCCTTCTTCTAATAGAATATTCGTTGGGTTTACCATGGAGAGAGGAAGAGGGTTGTTGATAAGCATAATCTTCTATTTAGTGTGTTCATTAGAGGTGCCAGCGAGAGGTTTCAAAGTAATTTTTTTCATCGTGGCCTGGGATGAAACATAATTTTCATTAAAAGCAAGATGACTGTGGAATACAAGTCTTGCCTGATGCTGCCCAGGCAAGCATCAGGTGAAGACGAATGAAACACGTGTCAAATGCAGCCAAACTGTCTATGGCCTCCAGACCAGGAACCAACTAATCTAGAGTGTGGAAGGGAGGGTTTACAACTCTACCCATTTCATGGTCCTCGCTTTTGTCTATTTGTGTGCCTTTAGCCCTCACCTCATACTGAGAAAAAGTAACAGACCCATCATTTTATTACAGGCAGATGTCTTACTCCTTCTTTTGTTTTGCTGAAAAGCTTACAGACCCGCATTGAGAATTCCTCAGCCTCCAACTGCTGCCTCTTCTCCCAAGGGATAACAAAGCTGTTATCACTTCCATGCTAATAATAGAAAATTTAGCACAACTGCCTCCTGATCTTTCAAACCACTTCAATATTTTGAAACAAAACAAAACAAACGAAACAAAACAAAAAAAACAACCCCTTGGCTCCAGGGGAAAAAGAAAGGAGAGATTACGGTTGATCAGAACTGAAAGCAATTGTCTAACATTTCTATGTAGCAAATAATAGTGCTCCTTTCTTCTGTAATTAAAAAAATTGTCCTCTCACATTTGTCCTATTGATTATGAAGACACTGAGGCACCAAGCTTTCCTGCCTTTCCTGCCTCTCTTATCAAGTATTATTTCACATATTTCTTCCATGGACATGGATTCTCACGTAGGAGATGCTGTTATAAAATAAATTTGATTAAAAGAGGCATTCAGATAATGCCTAAGAAATTGCTTTAAAAAAAAAGATCTAAATTTTAAGTGTACGTATGGTTCACATTCCAAGTAAGTGCAGCTCACTGGGTTACACAAATTTTTGTCCCCTCAAAACTTAATATTATGAAAATATAATTTTGAAATCATTTGGAATCTAGATAATACTCCTCCCCTTAAGAACTCAACATACCTGTAAATATTTTATCATATTTCATCTTCATTATAGTTTTGTAAATTAGGAGAGGTATACTTTGCTAATATTATCCCTACTTTATGAAGGGAGAAAGAGGAATCTGAAAACTCCAGCAGCCTACATACACAGAATAGAACGAAGCACCAAAGTTAAAATATCGATGGGAAATTCATTGAACTCAGGCTACTCAGTCATTTATTGAGTTTAAGTTTGTAATGACCCTCAAGTGATGCTGAAAGCTCAGACCTCCAAAATATTTTCAGTCCTCCAGATGAGCACATTTGCAACTGTGGATTTTCTGGCCTAAAGAAGGAGCAGCTGAACCAACTGAATTAGAATTTTACGTGATCTGATTAGCTGGCCTTGGTGCTGCTCCCTCAGTGATGTCCCACGGACAGAAGAAATTTCGCCCTCACTGGCAGGACAGGAGGGGAGGGTGAGAGATTGGGAGAACCATTAAAGCCTAAGGGTGAAACTGAAGTGCTCTGAATAGTCACTTTTCCTTTCTTTTGTTTCTCAAATGTTATCGTAAATAAAATTAAGTCAGAGAACCATACTAATGAACCAAAATGCTTTTTCTCCCTACTTTGGGAGCAGCCGCACAGCCTTACCCTGGCTAGCTGTAGTCTTTCAACCCAGGTTTTAAGAAGCAATGCAGGTATGCAGTCATTTACTTTCAGCTTGCAAGTCTGTTTGATAAAAGAAGCCCTTTGCGAGAAGCATTTCTCTCCTGTCCTTATAAATCAAATAAATAAAAATAAAAAATTCTGCCAAGCCGTATGCTTCTGCTCCTATCCTTCAACTGGACTAAAATAAAAAAAAAGATTACCCTTTTTTGTTCTTTCTTCTATTCCTTTAGTAGGGAAAAAAAGAGCTAGAGAAAGAGAAAGAGAGAGAAATCAAACAACTGTCTAAACAAATCAATCCAACATTTCCAAGGGCTTTTGACCTGCAGCAATGTCAATCTCGTCTTTCCCCCGCCCCCGCCCTTCTTTCTTTGAATCAACATACCCAGTGATTCTGATCACTCCAATATGTCAGTGCCTGCTGAGGGCACATTTTATTGTTCATAAAGCCCCAGATGATAATGAAAAATAAGCAAGAAAACGATAAATTCATCAAAGTTGCGAGAATATTCGAGGAAAAAAGAAATTTCCTGAGGTAACTGTCCTTGACCTGGCTCTTTAATCGAGTGAAATTTCATCACTTTATCTAATATCATGCTTCATGCTTCAGGCACCCAGCAATTCTATTTTAGTGTGGTCTAATGGGCAGCTGACACATCCACTCAGCCCCAGACTGCATAATATGTGCTGACATACTGTGTGGTGAGCCGCCGTGCAGGGGCTGTTTATTTAGGTCTCGCAAGAGAAAATTCTTCACAAAAAGGTTCTTCCTAACAATTTCAGGTTCAGCTTTCCAGGCCTCAGTGGATTCCGCATTTTAAGAGGTCCTGGAGCCCTTTCGGAAAGGCAGTCGCTGATTTGGGTGGCCGTGTGTATCTGACTTTAGGTGAGAGGTTGGAAAAGCCCTGGTTATGCTTGTCTGAAACCTGAATCTAGATAGTGTAATGAAGAGTGTCATTCTAACTGCTTTGCAGGCGGCTCTTCTCAGAACCCCTGATTCAATTTGATATTCTGAGGTTAACGTACTGTATTGGGCCTGAAAATAGAAATGCACACGAAAAGCTTTTATACTTATTCAGTTCAGTAAGCATGGCAAACTCATCAACAGCTATTTGTACACTGCAGGCATGGTGGGACTTACTTTGATGTTCTGATTTATGCTTGCTATTTTCCCCCCAGTATTACTTTGGAGTCAAAATGCATTAAAAAAATTCAGCTATTGACATAATAGCCAAGGATATTATCATGAACGAAGCAATACAGACGCATACACAAATATAGAAATGCCACAATCTTTGACTAAATTTCCAATATAGACAAACTGAAATTTAAAAAAAAAAAAAAATATATATATATATATATATATATATATGACTAAAGAGACCTGATGGACTATATGAAATATGTTATTCTGGACTAAATTTGGTACCAGAGAATGAAAACACCATACAGGATATTACTAGAACAAGTAACCAAACATAGACTGAAGATTTAAGTATTCTATCACTGTTAAATTTTCTGCATTTATAACTTACTGTAGTTATGTAAGAGAATGTTCCCCCCCCCCCCCACAATTCACAGTGAATTAAAGGTATTAATGTGTATAGGACATGATGCATACAAATTATTCTCAAAGGGTTTATAAAAATTTAATTAGTGAAAGAGGGAATGATAAAGGATATGTGGCAAAATGTTAAAAATTAGTAAATCATTATGGCAAAGAGAAATAATTCTTGTCTAAAGGAAAGTAAATAAATTCTGTCAGTGGACTTCCCTCCCTGACTATGGAAAAAGCCAATTTTGCATACATTTGCAAATTCATTTTTAATTCCTGATCTTTAAATGTATCTTTGAACCAGTTGTAATATTCACCTGTCTCCCTCATTAATAATGAGTTAAAATCTTTAACCTGCATTCATTCAAAATAAAATTTGTGAATCTGGGCAAAAGATATACAGATTTCTTAACCAGTGTTGCAACATTGCTGTAAGTTTGACACTTTTGCAAAATAAAAATTTTCTAAAATGACTATAAACAGCAAATAACAGTGGGAGGGAACTGCTGTACGAATGAACATACCTGCTGTGTGTCCATATTAAACAGAAATGTTCTTTACAGGAGGCAGTGTATTCAGTCCAGAATCATGGCAACTGTAAGGTTAAGCAAGCATTGGTATTCTAATACTACCATGACTCTAGTCTTGATGAAATTCCATGATTTGGGGCCTTATTAGGACCCTAGGAAGCTGTGTTAGATCTGGTATGCTATGCCTTGCTTTATTTCACATCTTTATATTTAAAAAGCTTGAGTACAGCACCTTTTCATTTTCTAAAACGATTAAATTTAATCGTAGAAAGGGTCAGATATTTCTATCTTGTGAGAGGTTAAAGGTCACAGTGGGACTGGTCTTGTGATCCTCATGGTCTATCTATGGAGAAGGGGTCTTTTGTTACAAAGTACTGGTAGTTTCAATTAGGGAGGAGGAGCATTGCTGGGGGTGGGTATGAGGATAAAACACTAGAGGCTTCATTTCATCAAAGGTTGAAAGCAGGGCATTTTATCAGTGATGGAATAAGGACATTGTTCTGTGTTTTAAAAGCCAGCATTCACAGAACAAACATTTTCCATTTTAAACAGGACTGCTTTTAATATCACTGTTCAAATATTTCTTTCCTAGTGATTTCCAGCTTTGTGTTCTCTCTAAGGCATTAGGTACCAGTAATACAATAATAGCTATCATGGTAATAACTCCTATACTATATTGAGCCTATACAATGTTCCATACACTTCATACACAGGATCACAGTATCCCCTTTAATCTTCACACTTCTCTGAGCCGGATATAATTAGTCCCATTTTACAAGAGGGTAAACTGAAATTCAGGGAGGCTAAGTAACCTGTCCTTGGATGCCCAGAGCTAATGAGTAGCAGAGTTAGATTTCATATTAATTTAAGTGTGCTTCCAAATTTATGATACTTAGCCTCTACACCAAATAACCTTGAGAATACAGATTTGATGAAAACAAGCTTAGAAATTGCTTTATTAAAAACTCGTTGAAGGAAACAATACAGATTAGGTGTTCATAATGTGATACTGTCCACGTCCATACCAACTGTCTTGCGTAGTGTCACGCTAATGAAACAACTAGTTTAAATACAACACTTAGACTATTTAGAGCAGAAGCATGCAAAGCAGTGTTATTTTCTTAGATAATTTCAAGTTACTAAGAAAAGGAAAGAAATGAGGAACTGTTCTTTAGTTTTCCATTTTGAAGATTTAAAACTCTAGTTGGCAAGACCTGATACTTTCTAAGAGTATAAAACAAAACCAAATGCTAAATTGTGAGAAATTAAAAATGCAGGTTTTAAGTATTATTATTTTAGCAATGGCAAATAATATTTTCTCTACTAAAAGCAATTATTTTTCTAAGTCAAAAAATTTTGATTTAAATAGTTTTTGTTAATCAAATCATAGCAGAAACGTTTGAGGTCTGATATTTTAAATAAATTGATTGTAAGTCAAATATTAACCCTTCTCCCATTTTCTATGAACTCTAATCTCCTTTAATCACTAGAAATATTGTCTTACTAGTAAGGCTTTGGAAAGGTCAAAAAGAACCTTTATCCATTAAAACGGTAACTTCGGATGCTCTTCCAGTTGTCATCTGCCTGATATGTCCTTTACTCAGCTAACATTCATTGAATTCAACTAACGTTTATTGAATGTGTGTAGATCCTTGCCCTCAAGAAGTAAAAGGATAAGATATGTGTGAATAGTGAGCTATAACAGAGGGCAAAATGAAAGTACCCTAGAGTAGTTGTATTAAATTAAAATCACTTTCCTTTTGGAGACTCTCACTCTACAGGATTCTGGTGTGCTTGTGTGTTCCCCGCCCCACCTCCTTCACCATAGGAAGGAGCATGTGACCTATGCTGGCCAATCAGAGAACTCAAACTTCCCAGAAACAGCGATAGAGCCAAGGTGGACATACAACCCAGACGGGCACAATCAGTGTCCTGTGGTGGTAGGGTATTGATGTAAGTGCAGTGTAACAGAATTTCTCTCCTTCTGAGATTAAGAGCTAAAAATACCTTGTAAATCTGGGACCTTTGAGAACCACTTTCCTATCATGTATGATGAAGGGTCTGCTGAAGACTGACATCGATATGGAGGAAATCAGAGCTAAGAAATATAATGAAGGACAGATCCCTGAGAACGTTATTTGGGCCCTGACTTCAGCCAGCTCTGCTACTGGGTTAGGGTTATAGGAGTCAATAAATACTTCTTTTACTTACCATAATTTATTTAGTGTTTCTTTCATTGGAAACTAAATCATCTCTCTCACATCAAGGTGATCCCTCAATAGAGTTTGATTGAATAGTTAAACCTTTTTCATCTCTTATATATTAATTTACTCCAGGTGCTATAAGAGGATAGAGGAAAGAGCAACTACTTTCAATTGGGAGTGAACCCAAGTTTTCATAAGGAGTTGATATTTGAGTTGAGCTACGGTTTCCATAATTACAAAAGCATAGTAAAGACTAGCAAACTGGTAAAGACATTCTGGATGAAGAATTACCGTGAACAAAGACAAAGCAATGTGAAAATGTTTGGAACTCATTGGTACAAAAATCTAATACATGTGGAAGGATGAAGAAGTTGAGGCTGGTAAGGTTTTTGGGAGCTAGATGTTAAAAGATCTTGAAGCAGTTCAGACTTTAATAATAAAGAAAGCAAACAAGAACCATCAGTGGCTTTGGAAGAAAATAAACTCATGATGTATTCTATTTTTTGAGAAAGTAATTCTGATAACAGCCTAAAGAAATAATCACATTAGGAAAGATTGGAACAGAAGTCAACCCAGGACCTAGTGTTAGGCTTGGTGGGAGGTGCTCAGTACATAAAGTCAGTGCCTCTGGCATGGATTAAGGGGACATAGTCAAAACACATTTTAGAAATAAAATTAATAGAGCAAGGTGATTAATTTTAAACCATTTAAATTGTAATATCTTCCAACAAGGAATTTAAAGAAAGAAATTGCAATCTGATAAAGTTTTGATGAGATAGTTTTTGAGGGTTCAAAACACCATCTTTTAGGCGAAGTGGAACTAACCTTTGAGAAATGCTTAGAAATGATCCAAAACAGGCAGATGTACTACGCTCACTCTAGTATCAGGAAGTGAAAGAATTTTACTTCTAAGTTTTAACTTTATAACACATTTTAAACTGCAGACAAATGAGCTGGCATAATGATAGAGTCACAAAATGAATTGCAAGTTGAATGTTAAATGATGCTTGCTTCCTTTGGGTTTTGTGTGGTCGAGATTAATCTCAGGACAACAACCAAATATGGATGCAGGCTGTTTCATTTCCTTCCTTCCTTCTCTTGTCTTCTTCTTTCTCTTCTTCCCCCCCCCCCCCACTTTTCTTTCTCAATCTTTCTACTTCCCTTACTCCCCCATTATAATGAAAATTTTAGATGGGTTTAGAGGAACATTTTCTTTTCGGAGTAAAAATAAATTGGTATGCTATTTAGAAACAGCAAAAGAAAAATTAGAAAAGCTTTTTATGGATTTAGGAGTGGGTGAACTTTAAATTTCAATGTCACAAATATTTATTGAGTACTGACAATGTGACAAGCACAGGGTCCAGTAGACTTTTTCATCCAAAGTAGCCATTTTCTCCAAAGATGAAGTGCTCATAATCTTTGCTTGGAGAGATAAAACTCTTCTAATTTAATAATTAGAAATTTTCTCTTTCAATAAGCTTACACTTCTAATCAAAATATAAAATTTTAGGAAGATTTCCTTTCTTGGATTGATTGTATTATCATTTGAATTCAAATAGTGAATGTAGAGATATCCAGAAATTTCCATAATAATTTTCCCTAAGGGGATACGAATGTTTCAAGTTGTAACCCCTGGGGTAAGGTGGGGAGAAGCTTCATAGCATGTTTTGACTTTCAGATGGATATTAATCATTCATGTATAGTTAGATATTGAACTTAATAGCAAACTGTAGTATTCAGTACAGAGTGTAAAAGAATGTGTGTTCATGTCAGGGGAGAGAAAGCAGGTGGTAACTGCAGGATGATAGTTTTTGAAAATAAAAGGAAGGCAAATGGGAAAAAAGAAAAAGAAAATTGAGTTGTTAATCCCAGTAATCAGTTGGCAGCAATAGCATGAAGCCCACCATCCACATCGAACCCTCAGAGACATTTTCTGAATGTACCCAAATTCAATACCATTAATAAAAGAATCAGTATTAGATTTTTTAAATTTAAAGCACCTTTTCTGGTAAATAACCACATACAATTATTATTACCCTAAGTTGTAATCTAAGAGTTTATGTGCAAAAAGAGGAAAAAACCAATTCTTGTGACCATTTCCAAAACTCCCATATACAAAGAAAATAAGAAGTTAAGATACAGGACAAGAGAAAATCTTATTTTAGAAATTAAAAGTCAAATATAAAGACCAAGGCAAATAAGGCATTCTTAACGTTATCTAAAATTCTGATCATAAAGCCATTTATTCAGCACTCACTGTGTGCCAGGCACGATGTCGAGTACTTATATGCATTATCTAATTTTTTAAATAAGCTTAGAAATTTTATTCAATTCATCCTTTCCTAAGGTGGGGTTTTGCTCAGACTGTCAAGATGCTCTGGGTTAAAGTAAAACAAAACTGAAAAGCATTCTATTTTCAAGGCACTTCTGAAGAATCACAATTGTACACTAGCTGATTAAAGGCTCTGAGAATTCCTGCAATAAAAAAAAATTAACACTGATTATTTCTGAAATTTTTGACTACTTAACACTTATCAATGCTTATCAACAGCATTTGCATGGAACATACTTTGAGGAACATTGACTTTGTGTTATGGATTGTCTCATTGTCAGAGTTCCTACAGGGAATTAAGAATGGGTTTTTTGTGTTTACATTTCCTGCCTCATCAGCATGTCTGCATTTTATTGAGTTAGTTTAAGAAAACGCCATTAAAATAAACAACTCATGATTTGGTGTTACAGAAGGAGGTAATTTGGGTCTGTGTTCGTGTGTGCATGTACATGTCATACGTGTTTTCATTTAGAAAAAAGAGATATTTTTAAAAGTTTGTCTTGTGCTTTGCATAATTCATTTTGGAATTGGGAAACAACAGAATGGCATTTGGTGTTTTGAGCTTCAGTTAAACAGGTTTTAAAGCTGATACAATGCAAATGGCTGAGGCAATAGAAAACCATATTGGGGTTTATGGGGGGCCCTGTACCAGAATGACATGCAATTTGATAGAGGACTAAAGTATAGTGTAAACTAAGGTTTCAAAGTTGAATTTGAAAAGTTTTTGGATTTTTATTAAAAGTCAAACTTTATATGAATATAGCAGAAACATTTTATGGGAAACATGGATGAATATCTATTTGCCGAGTAATAACACATGACCCTAATTGTCCCTGTTTAGAAGGTGATCAAAATTTGTAATGAACATCATTTGTCAAAGGACTATTTTCTGCTTTATGATTTTATTTATATAAGTAGACTTACAAAGGCATAAAATTTAAATCACTCTTGATACATTCTTTATTAAAAAGATTAAAATTATATAAATTTAGGAGTCATCTAAAAAACTGGACTCTACAATTGTCCCATGTTCCACCTACCTATTAACTAATGAGGACATAAGAACATCTGAAAATGCATTTGGAAATATTTTTATTAACATCAAGAGTTCTGGTGTACCAATGAAGAGGAAGGAAACACCTTCCTAAGAGAATATTACTAAGTGAATTTAACGTGTAGGGAGAATAATTATCATAGGTTTTTATAGGATTTGAGCTGCATTTTGCATTTTCATAGCTGACAATGGAGATGATTACACTGAAATATAATCACAATGAAACAATTTTAATTCCTGTTTATAAAGTTAGCAAATTTGTAGGTCCCATTCTCTTGTAAATTAAAGCTTCTAAGTAGTAAGAAACTACAATAAAAGTCTCAAGTTAATATATAATACCTTTTAATGGAAATGTTGGTGTTGCAAAATGCAAGAAATTTCTAAGGATTCAAGAATGCTTATGAATTTCAAAAATAAAAATTGAATTTTTGTATATCCATTTTTACTATTAAAGAGAAAAGGGGAACACATATCAGTATTAGACTTATGTTTACTGTGAAATATGCTAAAACATTTGCTAAGTAAAAATTCAAGGATTAATTGTTAATTTTAGATATCCATTTTACATAATTACTTTGATTCTGAAGTATTTCATGTTTTTTTTTTTTTTACATAAACCTTATTTTACCGTGATATCTAAAAATGTCTTAAGTGGGATAGATAAATATGCTTTTGGATAATGAGTCTACACCTGTACCTTTTCATCATTATACTTATGTTGCTACATCCCCAATTATCAATGTAGCTTTAAATACTCAAATAATATGGCATTTACATTGCCCAGTTTTAATGCCACTCTTAGGAGAAAGTGTAATACAGTACATTTTAAAAACAAACAGTTCATCAACTTGCTAGTATCCCAGCATTCTGAAATATTCACTTTTACTATGAACTTTATCACTACCAGAAAGGAATTTTTGGCGCTGGGTAAAATTATGTGCATGAAGGAGCTTTACTTGGGCTGAAGCTGAGTCTTAGATTTACATATTTATAGATAGCCACCACCCCTTAAAGTTCTTCGAAGTACTATTAACTGCCAATTAAAAAGCCATACTCAGTGATTTTATTGGTGTCCTGAACGCTCAAAGAACAGAACTTGGATACTATCATAATTGGGATTTAGACAAGGTAGCAAATTGGAAAGGTCAGGATGGAAGTCAGATTTTAGTGAATAATAGTGGCAGAAATATTGTGAATTTGCATATGATATTGGGCAAGAGTTGACTCAGAAATAAGAACTAATCTTCAAAAGAGAGCAATGATTTTGGGCATAGAGTCATACTTTGCATTTCTTCCTCCTAGACTACCCAAACACTTTACTAAAAAGAGACCGTTGTAGGTAGAAATTAAAGAATTGTGGCACTGGAGGCCCCAGCCATTCTACTGGGAGTTTGTTTTCTTTCCAGATGGTTCTCAATGGAATAGACTGGACTGTTTCAATAGAGACCTCAATCATTTTACTGTAGGATGTCTTTCATGACTAGCAAATAAAAGAGAATTAAATGCTTGTTATAATAAGACAGGTCACCAATGAGGAATTTGGGGTGTCTCAAAATATTGAAACAGAGTGCTACAGGAGCTTTGAAGTCAGAGTCTACACAGGTGTGGCTGAAGCTCCTGTAGGAGGAAGGTGGATCATGTCCATAAGAAATGCACCAAGAGAAAGCTAAGTGGCCAATACCTTAGACTGCAGGGTCAGAAGAGGCCAACCAAATGGGCCTAACTGGAGAGACTTAGGGATTGGTAGGATTGAAACTGAGTTTGATCAAGTCCAAGTTAAAGTGGAGTCTGTCCAAGGTTTTGCAGAGATGTCTGGGGTACAGATGACATGTGAATAAGTAATTTATGACATGGGTCAAGTTAGGTGGGAGATGGACATCTTGACAGAGTAGGGTTCATTGTAGAGATAGAGTCAGGGACCAAGTGAGGTTTGGTTGGCAATCCAGTGTCTGAGGGTGCTTTGAGTTTAAAAAGGGAATGTCATATCTTTGGGGTGAAAAACAACCCACTAAAAAAATTGACCAGTGGTAAAACATGCTTTGATGGCAGAGAGGCATCCAGTGTTGACAGGAAAAACAATAGTGATGGGGTAGGTGGGTCTTGTGAGTGGGTGGAGTCCAAAGGTGAAGAGGTCAAGGTTAAAGATGACTTTAGTAGAGAGCTAGAGGTTCAGCTGCCCTGGTTTTTCTGTAGCACCTGTGTCTGTAAAGTTCTTGGAAAGTTTGCATAAAGCTGCTTTTAATAGGAAGCTTCCCCAGGTGGCCGCTGGAGATAGGAGGTACCAGCTGCAGCCAGGAACACCGAGGGCACAGGATGGTGGCCAAGTCCACATGCCCCATATCCCCAACTTTACTGTATTCCTTTACCCCAAGGCTTTCTTACATTTTTCCCTCTCTATGATTTCCTTCCTTAAAGATGTACCATTTTTAAGTTTTTTTTTTTTTTCTCACTCAGCTTCCCCTTAGTTGCTGTTAACCTCCTTTGAGTATTTCCTATAGTTCTGACAAAGTTGACTGACGTTTTTTCTTGATTTTTTGATGGGCTCTTGAAGCCATCTACTTTACCATCTTTGATGAGGTCTCCCAGGAATTTTTGCTAATTCCCCGGAAATTATACTCTCAGATCTTCTTTCCTCAAATGCAGCCTCCACATATAATCTTCATTAGCATTACATCAGCCTTGACATAGAACTCAGGCATCCCTTCTCCTAGTTCCCCTTAAAGAATCCACTTACACAAAGAAGCACCAGGGAGCAAAAATAAAGTGAATTTTGTTAAGAATACTGTCAGGGTGACAAAGAGGGGAAGGGTGCAGCCCACCCCATGGCCAAAAATGTAAAATCCTCTCTTAGTCATTGTTTTGCACTGCCATGCCCTACGGGCTCTCAGCTTTCCCCTTTATGTTCATGCAGTCCCTGGCCTGGCATTCTCCCTCTTCTCAGCCATCCTGGCCACCACCTAACAATATAAAACATTCGCCCATTTTTATACAGAGAAATGCAGCTCTCACAAGTCTCTATCCAGCCTGCACTCCTAATGCCATCTTGCTTTAAAGCACAATGTGAGGCCTTCTCTTTGTCCTATTAAAACCCATAAGAGAGAAGTTGCAGTCATATAGAGCCCTTTTGTTTGGTTTCCCTTTAAATCACACCAATAGTTATTTCTTCTGTGAAGGTTTATTTTAGAATGTGTGCATATTATACATACACAAATACTTACATACATATGCACGCAAATATACATGTACAAACGTACATAAAAACAATACATACATATGTATATATATGTGCATCTCCCATATTAATATATCAAATTAATGCAGCATAAAAAAAAGTTGCCATTCACTTATGTACTGTCTTGTGAAAGCTGTGTGCAAGTTTTCTCAGTGTTCTACAAGCAGTGCTATATAATGTTGGAGCTCTGAAATGACATCATGGGAGTATTTGCACTATGGAAAGTTGGCAAAGGGTGCAAATAAGGGCTATTTTATTTTTATTTTGACAGTGCACGTCTCCCCATTCCACAGGGTTGTGACACCTACAGTTTCATTATTAACAATGCACTCTATAGAAGTCAAGTGTCCTGTCATTTCTTCACTTTTATTTTCTCAATTTTCGTGATAATTCAAATGAATCAATCTTGACCGAATCTTTCCCTCTCATGTGATGAAGGTTTACCAGTGTTGATGGCTCCTTTTTCCCTCGTTCTTTGGCAAACAGAGAACAGCTTCTTCATAGGTCTTCTCACCCAAAGGACATATATCCCAGGACTCCCTCCTCTGCTTGCCTTCATTGCAAGATGATGCCCACGAAGGCCCTCAACAAACCCTTGCATCTCTGGTATTTGCATTTACGGTCTGAGGGACTGCAAATATCTATGGTGGTGATCGACTTTAGACTTCTGTTCACCATACCAAGAACTTTTTTGCTTAAGTCAGTTCTAATGACACATTCTAAGTTAGCCGAAGACAAAGATTTCTGCAGTAAAACCATCTGATTACTGCTTCAGCTCACTGCCTATCCTTTTCCGCCTGTAGTCCATCACTTGCATTGATCCAGGGGGCTCTGTTCAGTTGCAGCAGTTCTCACTGTCATTACTGGCCCACAAAGAAGAGCCGCTGAAGAGTGCTTCCAGGATACTACTGCTCCCTTTACAGTTGTATTTCTTACTACCTCGTGAAGGGTCTTCTGGACCCTCTTTGGGTGTATAAGTAATTCTTAGATGATAAATCTACTTTAGTTCCTCGAGCCTAGAATACCGTCTTCTACAATATACTGATGAAGTTTTGGCATTAGTCTTCATTTAGTGTTTCAGCTATCAGATTTTAGTTAAGTAATCAAGCAGATTTTTAGAGTCACTCAAGCAGGTCCATTGAATTTAGGGTCTAAGCTTAGAACCCCACATTAAAGATTTCACACTTGTCCAACCTTATATCCCTTCCATACCAATCCAGCACCCTTAGAATCCATTGCCAAACATGTTTCTCAGGTTTCTGTCTATATAAATTGACATAATCCTGCAATAGTTTGTTGTGACTCATATCTTCTCTTGATTCACACTTTTGGAGCCTGGTGAAACTTGAGTAGACTTTCAAGTCTAGAAGGAAGAAGAGGCAGTGTGTGTTTTTAGGAGGGTCAGCAAATACCTCAGAGAATTCTTGTAGAGTCTTTGGATAAGGAAATACCAACCTCAGTCAGGGAGAAAGGGCCCCTAACTACAAGGAACCTCATTAGAATTTAAGAATTTATGGTCTCCGGCTTCAATGGAATTTGTCCAGGTGTCCAAATTCCAATTTTTAGGGTTCTGCCCTTTTTGAACCAGTGTCCTAAATTTAACATAAGAAACCTTTCATGATTGTGAACTTAATTTGCTTTCTAATTCAGTTAACAGAAAGATCTGAGTTTGAGTTTGTTTTTCAGAGCTTTTGGTCCTGTGTCTACAGGGAAAAAAGGATTATTTATTGGAGATGTCACAAAAGCATTCTGATCCCTTATTCATACCTTGAGCTGGGAATTCAAAGCCTTGAGTTCATCATCTTCTTTCCCTAAGTTCTCTAGTTTACTTAGAAGCCACTAATCAGTCCTATTATATAGCTTATTTCCATTAAAATGTTTTATGGCATCAACTACTTGGGCACCCCAAACCCTACCTTTCCTAGGCAAGTGATACCTGATATCTGCAAGTGATAATTTAAGTAATCTAAGTGCCACTACATAGTATGAACACTTCAGTTATTCTTTCAAAAATATTATCAAGAACCTAGACTCTTCTAGACTTGGAGATATAGCAATAAATAAGACAGAGATGGTCCCTGCTCTCATTCAGCTTGGTTCTAATATCTTGGAAAAGACAGATTAAAAATATTTTTTTTTATTAAATTTTCAAGAATTTAAGTACTTTGTTTTGAAATAAAACTGAGTAAGAAGACAGATATTGACAGAAAAGGCACTTTTAGATCTGGTGGCAATAAATACAGATTGTAGCTCATATTGGTAAAAGAGTATATCAGAATAGAAATAAGTAATCAGTGCCCCTAACTTTGAAGACAAACTAAAGTACTCAATGTACTTCTATTTTTGACTTTTTCCTTACTATGGTTAGTTGTTTGGGAAATGATTCAATAGTTATTTGTAGTTCCTAAATTCTCAACAGCAGTTGCCTCCTGATATGTGTCACTATATATTCTGAGTTGACATCTGCTATCTGAATCACCAAAATAGTGCCTTGTTTTAAAATTTATCCACTATTGGCTTATGTTTTATCTTACTCTAGGCCATGTTATCACTATATGTGACATCTCTGTATATGTGTTTGTGAAACTGGGATAAAGTTGGCAAAACTTGAGATGGAGGAGACTATCTATGAAAAATGTTTTTGCATTGGTAGAACAGGAGGCATAAGCACGTTTGGAATAGAGAGAAGGAGAACAGAGAAGGCGAAGAAATACTGGAGAAATAGAATTTCAGAAAGAAAAGTTAAATTCAGCTTAGAAACTTAAATGTGATTCAGGCAACAACCTTGGAGTTTAGACAATGGTAGAGTACTGTTATGGATTTTGGTCCTCAAGTGACTAGAATAAAATCACCTTTAGGAATAAAATTTTTGCCTTGTTGAGGAGATCAGCTAAAGCCGGTGATGGTGATTTTGATGACAATATTCATGATGACATTCTATTTGAGAAATGTTTCTCAAAATGAGGCTTGACTTGGCAAACTTGTACACTGATAGATCGACACTGACTGACACTTTAGATATTAAAATATCTGTGAAAGAAATAATTGATTTGACTAAGTAATTGTGAAGTATAGCATATTAACTGCCAGAGTTTCATAAAACTAGAAAATGTGTAAATGAAGAAAAAAATCATAGTTTAGATTATCACAATGTTGAACAATAATAATATAGTTATGCTTTCATATAATATTGGACATCTATCAGTATAATTCCTATAATTCTTTGTTAATAAATATTTTTAAGAATTTAAAGAAATGTTAAGCTTTTTAATAATTCTCCATCCTACCAATTCCCAATTCCCTCTGTGACTGAAAGATCCAGCAGTCCCAGAAGAACCTCAGCAGATAAAGATAGGATTTTTTTCATTCTTCTGGTCCCCACATTTTCAGTCCATTCTGGCCCACCTAGGGCCTTGTTGCTATTTCATAACAGGAAAGCCTATTATTGATCATTCACTCATCCTCACTAGAGAGCTGCTATAGTTCAGACAAGTCAGTAAATCAGCTGACATTGGACCACATGTAAGTAGAAGAGCTGAGACTTATCATAACTCAACTGAACCGAAGACTGATACTCTTTTTACCCCACAACACTGCTCTGTGATGCAAAGAGAAAGTAGGAAGGATATTCTAGTCTGATTGCCCTTGGGTTGGGCTGTGTACAAAAGTGGAAGGACCCGAATCTGGATTAGTCAACACAGGCATCCAATGCTAGCTATGCCCTTGTCCGGCTTTGTGAATCAGGCTAGGGTCGTCATGCTGCCTGGTATATTTTCTCATTAGATGACCTTAGGGGCTCTTTCTAAAGCTCACATGCCACAATTCCTCCCGGTGGTACTGAGAGGCCAAAGCAAGTGATTTTGACTGTTTTCCAACTCATCTCCAAAGTATCTTGATATATTAAAGCAGAATGTTTTCATTGTCTTGTTTTAGGATCTGATAATAAAATTGTAGGAGAAGATATTATTGTTTTTCAACCCTTTTAAATGGATGTGTTGCTTTGTCCATCCTCTCCTCTGTTCATCTGTGCCTGTTCTGGTCTGGTTCTCTGTTGATTTGGGGGTATATATATATATATATATATATATATATAGGCAATAAGGGCGAGCATTGCTGCAGAATCAAAACAGATTTTATTCCCATTTATTAATGAAGATTTGTAAAGATTAAAAATTTTCTTAACAGTTAGCTTAAGAACACTCACTATGTACTGACTCTACTTTAGTCTCTAGGAATTAGAAGAAATCAAGACAGAGCTGTTTATATCTACACATTCAATTTATTTTACATAAGTTTATTTTACGTACCTAAGAATCAAAGATTTCTATCAATCTGTTTTCCTTTGGGACTGAAGTTGATGCAAACCAGTGTTACGGATGAACTCAATTATATTTAGGAGAGTAATTTCTCACTTCTTGGGTTTTCGCTACAGATTTTAAGAATAAATATCTATTTTTAGAACTAAAAGTTTGGCAGCCCACTAGTAAGATGAACAATGAAGAAAAACTAGAGACATCTCTATCGTTTTGAAGTCTGTGGAGCTATTTTTCAGAAGCTGGCTTCATTGGCAGAGCAAGTTTGTTAATAACCCTGCAGCACTCTCCTTGTTGGAATAACACAAATTAGCATTTAACCCTGGAGGAAGAACACATGAAGTTATTTAACATTTACATAAAATTATGGAGTAAACTCCAAACAGGTCGCCTCTGAAATATATAATTACACTCAGCAGTCCTGTCAGCATACATAGAAACAATTTTATTTCCAATCATCTTCTGCTTTTATTCACTCAAGAATGTATCATTAAAATTTCCACAGAACAATGAACCTTAATAGGTGCTAATGCAATTGTGAATTATGGTAATTGTTACCTAAATTAATCTCTGTACTTTCCTTTCCATATTGCCCTATGCATGAGGAGTGTAAAAAAGATAATGTTGAAGCTGTCATTTGTATAAATGGTGTAAAAGATTTATCTTATTTGATAAAAATTTCATAAGAACTTGCTACCTTTTTAAGGTAATTTACTTGGGAAAAATGTTAGAATTGCTGTAAGCATGGTTTATGTAATCTTTAATTGGTGAATATTGTGCTTTCAAAAGTCTGTTGACCTGTTTAGGTCATCTTTGGTGCATATACACTCACTAAGTTATCCAAGTGGCAAAGGTATGTCCCCCTGTGCATATTTTGCCAGAGCAGGTGTACATTCATAGCCCTATCTGTATATGTGGTCACTTTTTGTGGGTTTACTTTTGCTCACGTACGTAAAGTACATACAACTTGCTTGGTGTAATGAAACCTATTGTTATGGGCCAAATTACGTTTTCCTCTCCCAAATTTATACGTTGAAGTCCTAACCCCCAGCACTACAGAATGTGACTGTATTTGAAGATAGAACCTTGAAAAAGGTGATTTAAAATGAGGTCATAGAGTGGGCCCTAATCTCTGACTATTGTCCTTATAAGAAGAGGATATTAGGACACAAACATGAACAGATGGAAGACCATGCAAAGACAAAGAGAGGCAATGGTCATCTGTAAAGCAAGGAGAAAGGCCTCAGGAAAAAACAAAAACAAAAACAAAAACAGCTGTGCTGACACCTTGATCTCAGACTTCTAGCCTCCAGAACTGTGAGATAATAAATTTCTGCTGTGTGAGCTATCAAATCAGTGATATTTTGTTATTGTGGCCCTTGCAAATAAATATATCAACCTAAATTAGAAGTAAAAATACAGGTCAAATATATTTAGATTAAAATAAAAAAGAAATACAAGGTTTGTATGTCACTCCTGAGTTATATTTGACCTTGGGCATTTCACTTAATCTTCCCATGTGTAATGGGGTATAGTTTTTGTATGTTTGTTCATTTCAAACTGCCCAGCATTGTATTATTTTCTTCTGCTAATAGCAACTTGAGTTTCTTCTGAGAAAATACTCACCCCTTGCTCTGAGTCCTCACAATTTGGGTGGAACTGGTCTCCTTGCCTTAGTTCTAGAAATGGGTACATTGCCACATCTGTCCAATCAGTATGTTCCATGCCCTCTGCCCACAATGATTGGCTCAAGAATGGACATATGATGGAGACCTAGACAATGAGATTCATTTTAAGGACTAAATTTGAAAGTACTGAGCAATTAAGCTGTTTTTTGAAGCTTCCGAGGTGTGGGGGTGAGTGCCTGGGGCTCTCTGTAGCTGTCTGGTAGCTGTCTGGCAGCCACAGTGAAGAGTCAGATTGAGAATGAAAACAATGCAGAGAGAATTCAATAGCAGATAGAGATCCAGGATCCGGTTCCCTATGTGAGCAGCTGATCCAGCCTTGCCTGAAGCTGGTAATCCCCAGGAGTCTGTCATTTTATTAAGAAGCCAGTAAATCCTTCCATTCTTTCCTCCATCTTAAGGCAATTTGACTTGCATTCTGTCATTGCTACAAAGAGTAATGAGTAATATAGGAATGGCTTAATGTTTCATTCCTTCCTCTGTAAAATGAGTGTACTTTGATAAAGCTAATTATTTTCCCCTAATTAAGTGTTGTGCAGAACACTGGTAATTCTATGATACGTAGGTGGGAGGAGACAGGGGCAAAGGAGTGAAGTAAAATCTGACCCATTTGATGGTCCTCTGATCCCCTGGAAAATCCCTGGGATGGATGATCCAGATTCCTGCCAGTACCTAGAATTATTAAGTCCTTGGTCCTTATGAACCCTTGTTGGTCTGAGTGTGTGGGAACTTTGGAGGCAAAGTGAAGAACTGAGGGAGGGAAAAATGCACTAATAGTAAGATAAATCCAGCAGCAAAGGTGTTACACACAGACATTTCCCTCCAGGGGCCAGTGAAGTTGCCAAATGGTCAGAGGTGAGCACCACTTGTAAAATGTTTTAGTTGGGATACTGGATGTGATTTTTTTTTTTTTTTTGGCTGTCTCTTGCAGGGTTCTGGGCTGTCACACAAGCTGAACAATTGACTTTCAAATAATTATGGGCAGAGTTATACTTGGGCCTGATAGTGGTAATAGAATTTAAAGAGCAATATCATTGGTGCCATTAGAAAATCCCCAGATTAGTGAAAATCCCATCATGTTAGAGTGAAATGCATCATAATTAGTGGCATTTTATTTCATAGAAAATGTTTTTCTGGGCCAAATCAGGGATGAGCTTCACCATCTA
Source organism: Rousettus aegyptiacus (assembly GCF_014176215.1). Taxonomy (NCBI): domain Eukaryota; kingdom Metazoa; phylum Chordata; class Mammalia; order Chiroptera; family Pteropodidae; genus Rousettus; species Rousettus aegyptiacus. The sequence goes on along the minus strand of NW_023416306.1, from coordinate 37,549,794 downwards.
TAACAGCCTTTAGAACAGTGGTTATTAACCAAATCTGAAGACGACTTTGAAAAATATACAAAACTTCTCTCTGCCTCCCAAATGTGCATACAGTTTGCAGTCAGTTTCAAAGGTACTTTCAAAGCCCACTTCCCCACTGGACCTCAGGCAAAGACCTCCTGCTCTATACAAATGTGCCAAATGTTTGTTTGCTGATTTATTTTCCAAGTTATTTGGATTTTCTTTTTTTGTGGTTATGACATTTATACTTTTTTTGTTGAAGTGTAACATACATAATATTTGTGAAACTTCTACTAATTAGTCACAAAGCATGTCTATCTTGAGAGTTAGTGATGGTTTTCAACTGTACCTATTTTTTATCACTGAGAAAATCAACATGCAGTCACTTGTTCTTCCCTCTGTTTTCTCTTTTTTAATAATTTATTTTTTAATTAAAATTTTCATACGATATTATATTAGTTTTAGGTGTGCAGCATAGTTATTAGGCATTTATATTACTGATAAATCTATTACTCTTCTGATACCATCCATAATTATTACAATATTATTGACTATATTCCTAATACTACATTTTACATTCTCATAACTATTTTGTCATTACCAGTTTGTACTTCTCAAACCCTTCCTCTTTTTCACCTATCATCAACCCCCTTCTATCTGGCAATCATCAAAATGTTCTCTGTATCTATGAGTTTGTTTCTATTTTGTTTATTTTGTTGTTTAGATTTCCCATGTAAATTAAATTATATGGCATTTGTCTTTCTCTAATTTACTCCACTTAGCACAATACCCTCTAGTTCTATCCATGTTGTTGCAGATGGCAGAATTTCATTCTTTACCACCTCTTCTCTATACATGCATTCATTGACAGACACCCAAGTTGCCTCTATATTTTGTCTACTGTAAACACTGCTGCAATGAACATACGAATTCACATGCCCCCTCAAAGTAGTGTTTCAGGTTTCTTCAGATAAATACCCAGAAGTAGGATTACTGAATCCTTCTATATCTCTTGTTATAGCCTTTTTTTTTTAAGATTCTATTTTGTCTAGTATAAGTTTTGCTTCTCCAGCTTTTTTGTTTGTTTGTTTCCATTTTTATAAAACATCTTTTTCCATTTATTTACTTTTAGTCTATGTGTCTTTGGTCTGAAATAAATTTCTTGTAGGCAACAGAAGTAAGGGTCTTGTTTTCTTATCCATTCAGCCATCCTATCTTTTGACTGGAGCATTTAATCCATTTACATTTGAAGTAATTGTTGATAAACATGTAGTTAATGCTATTTTATTATTTATATTTTTTAATCTTTCTTTTTTTTCTTCTTAAAGAAGTCCCTTTGATATTTTCTAGCTTGGTGATGATGAACATTTTTAGCTTTTTCTTATCTGGGTAGCTCTTTACCTGTTCTTCAATTCTAAATGATATCTTTGCTGGATAGAGTAATCTTGGTTGTAAGTCCTTGCTTTTTAACGTTTTGAATGTTTCCTGCAATCCCTTCTGGCCTGCAAAGCTTCTCTTGAGAAATCAGCCAATAGTCTTATGGAGTTCCCTTGCAGGTAACTAATTGCTTTTCTTTTGCTGCTTTTAAGATTCTTTCTGTCTTTAATCTTTGGCATTTCAATTATAATTTATCTTGGTGTGGACCTCTTTGGTTCATTTTGTTTGGAACTCTCTGTACTTCCTGGGCTTGCATATCTACTTCCTTTGCCAGGATAGGGAAGTTTTCAGTCATTATTTCTTGAAATAGGTTTTCAATTCTTTGCTCTCTTTCTTCTTCTGGTATCCTTATGATACAAATGTTGGTATACTTGATGTTATCTAAGAGGCCCCTTAAATTTTTCTCATTTTTTTGGATTCTTTTCTCTTGTTGCTATTCTGACTGGGTGTTTTCTCTCTCTCTCTCTCTCTCTTTTTTTTTATCACTGATTTGACCCTCTGCTTCATCTAATCTACTGTTGATTCCTCTAAGGTATTATTCATTTTAATTATTGTATTCCTCATTTCTGACTGGTTCTTTTTTTTTTTTTTGTCTCCACTCTTATGTTTTCTGTCTCTTTGTTAAGGTTCTCACTGAGTTCATCTACTCTTTCCCTAAGTTCACTGAGCATCCTTATAACTAGTGTTTTGACCTCTGCATCTGGTAGACTGCTTGTCTTCATTTTGTTTAGTTCTTTTTTTGGAGTTTTGTTCTGTTTTTTCATTTGAGACATGTTTCTTTGTCTTCTCATTTTGGCCGCCTCCCATACATTGTTTCTATGTATTAGGTAAGGCTCCTAAGTCTCCCAGTCTTAGTAGAGTAGATCCCATAGGTGTCCTGTGGGATCCAGTGGCACAGTCTCCCTGATCACCTGAGCCAGGTGCTCCAGGTGTGCCCCTTCTGTGGGTTGTGCATGTCTTACTGTTGTGTTGAGGTGTGCTTGCTGTTTGCACATTAACAGGAGGAATTGGCTCTCAAGTTGACTGGTTGTGAGTACTGGCTGGTGACTACTGTGGAGGAGCTATTGTGCAAGGCCTGGCCCTAAGCAGTAGAATTCACTTTAGCAGGGCTCTGGTGCCAGTTGTTCCTTTGGGGGTGTCATCCTTGGATGTGGCCTAGGGTGGTTCTCCAGCTGAGACTAAAACCAGCCTCCATACATGCAGGCCAGGTCCCCCTGGGATGAACCTTGCCACAGACCAAGTTCAGCTGTAGTCTATGCCTTGCCCAGGGCCACCTGGCATGAGCCACCAAACAATCTTCAGGTGGCAGTTACCTACACTGGGCTTGGACATGCCTCCAGAGGCCAAGCTGCAAACTGAGGCAGCTGCCACTAGAGTTGGGCTTGCAGTTGCTCAGCAAGAGGTACAGGGCATCAGAGGGCAGATGCTATTTGTTTAAGTTTTGTGAAGCTTTGAAAGATTTTAGGAAAGTTTGCAGCAGCAGCCAAGATAGGCCATTTGTATGAAAAAGCCACTGAAGGTAGCTTGGGTGGGCCTGCACTGTGGAAGGGGTGGATTCTCAGTGAATAACCAGAGCAGGGCCATCATGTTGATAGCGACTCAGATGTGGTGTTTTGCTGCATCTGCATGCCTGGCAGGGGAAGGCTCAACAAAGGAACAATGGATTCTGCCAGCACTTCTGTCTGGGAGAAAGCTGCCCCTCCAGTTCTCACCTTGAAAACAGAAAACTCAATTCTTCCCTGTATATCCCTGATGGTTTTCGAGCAGCTTTCCCAGTGATGGAGCTCAGAATGAGTCATTCCATCACTGAGTAAGCCTGCGTTAAAGTTCTTTCAGAGGAATTTCAGTTGCCCTCTGTCTCACTCAGCCACATTCTTTGCTGATTTTCACAGCCAGATGTCATTGTAATTTCCCTTCCCAGCACTGGAATCCTTGGCTGGGGAGCCCAGTGTAGGGCTGGAAACTCTCATTCCTCCAGGGGGTTACCTCCACAACTGATATATCCCTTTTGATTTTTAACCGCCACATGTGAGTGTGAGACCAGCCTGTTGTGCATCTCTATCCCTCCTATCAGTCTCGAGGTGGCTTCTTCCATGTGTCCCCAGTTGTAGAACTTCTGTTCAGCTAGATTTCAGGCAATTCCCAATGACAGTTATTCTGTAATTTAGTTGTAATTTTGATATGATTGTGAGAACAGGACAACAAAGCATTTACCTACTTGGCTATCTTGACTGGAAGTCTTGGTGTTTGGATTTTCTGAATCGAGATTCTTTAAATTATAGTTTAAGCAACCTGCTACTTCATTTCTTCAACTACCATTAACTTTGTCTTTATTTCGAGATTTCTTTGTCTCTGATGTTATTCAACTCTGTGTGTATTCTAAGAGGAGTCCCTTGTTTATGCAAATGTTTATTAGTGCCTGCTATGTACCAAGAACTATGGTAGATGCTTGTGAGGTAATGAGAATAAAGGGAGAGGCTCCCACTCCCCCTAAAATTGATGGACTGAATCTAGTAATGTCAATTTTGTCTCTGGAGTGTGGACAGTAGATCCTTAGGGTCCAGAGAAAACGGGCTGAAATTTGGAGGGGACTCTGGCACCTGAGGATGTATGTAGTAAGGCTGCCCCTTCAGCTTTTTCAGCTTTGCAGAAATGCTGAGTGTATCACAGGGAAGGAGACTTGGAAAAGCAGAGGATTATTAAGCCCAGCCTATCCTTTTATTGAAGACCTCGATGGGCCAGAACTAGGGTAAAGTGAATGAGACACTTAGCTTTTAAATGGAAAATTTATGGAGCTGCCAAAAACCCCTCTATAATCAGGATCCAACAGGACTGGAATTGGGTGCATGAGTGAGGTGAGCCCTGCAAGGACAGAGTGAGATCCTGTCTTTATTCAAAATTTTGATATTTTTTTTCATTATGGATATTTTGATATTTTGTTAATCATGAATAAATTCATTTTGATCTTAAGAATATTGCATTAAAATGTTATTTCTCTTTATGGTTAAGATTTTTGCACCCCTAAATTCTGTGCCTGAAGCAAGTGCCTCACTTTTCTCATGCTAGTCCCAGCTCTGTCTCACAATGCAGTAATAGGTCACAGTATCTCTGTTAAGAAAAGTTTGCAATGCATCATTTTTATAATTGAGTTTATATAAGATTTTAAAAATTAATTTTTTTGAGGTATAATTGACATATAAATTATATTAGTTTCAGGTGTACAACATAATGATTCAATATTGATTCTATTATAATAAATCTAGTTAACATCTGTCACCATATGTAAGTTATGTACTCTTTTAATATGTATTTTGCACAATATATAATATATATTTTGATTTATGTAATTTTTTATATATGTATATATACAATTAAGTTGATCTCATGGAATCCTTAAAGGATACAGATAAAGCAAATACATGCATTATTTTTTGACTCAATATCTCTTAGTTTAGGTGAAAACTTCTACTGCACAGTGCCACACCTGGTTCTGGAGTTTAGTTGTCTGCATAGGCACTGAGTGCCCGCAAAGGACAGGTGAAGAAGAGAACTGATTGTATGCCCATGGTCTTGGCACAGTGAGACCACTGAGCTTTTCCCATTTCCGGTCCCCCATGAAATCTTTTGGCCCTCACCTCCTCTTATTGATCTGGGTCCCATGTCTCTGTTTTCTTCCGACCCTAATCTTCTCTTTGTTTCCTGATCTCCTCAACACCAGACTCCACTTTGTGTTTCATTCCTGACTTCTCCACCACTGGCATATATCTGTCTCCACGTTATTTTTCTACCATCTGGAACAAGTTCTAGAAGCCTAATTGACTTGTAAAGTGTGTCCTGTTTGGATGGTAAAACTCATCTTTCCTTCTTGTGACTCGAACCTACTGACCTTTTCTCATAAAACACTCATGTCCTATTTGCTACCCTGTGCTCAGTTGTCATTAGTTTGTGTTGACAGTTTTATTGTTTCCTGGTGACCCTGATCATCCACAATTACTATGGTATAGAGCAACCTATTTATTTCAAAGCTAAATGTGTGGAATAAAAATAAAAAATTCCATTCTAGGGAGAAAAATCCCAGTTTTTTAAGATATAACCTATTCATTCATGTGTATATAAATCCTATTGTAATTTTTCACTGAATTAGTGAGTAGGTCTCTTAAACATCCAGATAACAGTAGTGACTCTTGATTTTTTAGATTTCCTAGGTTCTTAAAATTGTGCATGTAAATAAACATCTAAGCAAATTTCTCATAGAAAACGAAATTGACCAAAAAGGAAATATTGCAACAATTACCAAACTTTAAAGTATTGACTGTAAATGAAGATGACTCCTTCAAAATATCCTGGATTTTGACAACATTAATGTATATTGAGAAAAATTGTGTGACCAGATCATAATCTGGAATTAAAAATAATGAAAGAAAAATAGTTTGGTATGTAGCAGTATAAAGTGAGGGTGAGGACACCAAGGGCTTTCTCTTGGTCACTGACACTGATTGCAGTATAAGCTGGGTAAGATGTGTATCATGTGGATGCCCTATGCTGGTAAGTGGACAACAGGGGCTAAAAATATAATGACTCCTACCCAGTAATCACTAAGCAATTAGTAATGCTGATATAAATTAGCATTACATAGCTATGGACTTATATGTAAGAATATTATTTATCTCTCATTATGAATTATAATAGTAGGGGACTGTGATTTGCTTTTAAAAGGTGAAAAGCAAATATAAAGATGCAGAAAGAAAAAAATTGTATGGTATGGTCCACAAGAGGCCAAAAAGTTTGGTATCTTTTCAGAAACAAATTGTCATTCTTCTATGTACATATGTACTGAGACTGAGCATAGAGTAAATTTTATTATTTTCCGTATTCTTCTTATAGTTCTGTGAGATTCATATCTTTTGGGAGAATGGACTAGGAATAAGAACATATCCATTTGTAGAAACATGCTCTTTACAGTTTATCTCTGGAATTATTGGTACATTTTATGAGTCAAATTGCCCAGGACTTTATACTGAGTTTCTTCAGAGAAGTGAAGGGAGGCAAAAGTAGCACTTCTCTGATGCTTTGGGATCCTTGCTAAGAAGCTATGTGAGAAGCACAAAGTATTGCTCTCATTTGGCAATCACGATTCTAAGGCATATTGAAGCAGACACTTGAGTGCTCCAAATGACAAGATAATCCAGATAAACTTTACGCGTCTTGCAGCTTTTGAAGTTTATAAAGCCAAATAGACTGGAAGGATAAAAGACAAACCAAGTTCCTAAGTTAGTTTGTATCATACATACACTTAATGTCTCTGCTTCATATGACTCTCAGCTGCCAGCAACAAATACCATAGCCAAGCCCTAGAGTCAACTCATATGCACATGGACAGTTCTATCACACATACATGCTGTGGTTACAGAAATGAGACTCTCTTATGTAACTTGCTTTCTCTTCATTAACGTAGTTCTGAATAATTAACTATGCTTCTCTACAATATTAGTCGTAAAAGAAAAATAGTTGTCCATTATGTAGATGATTCAAAATGCATTTAACCAATCCACTATAAGTAGATATTTACACTATATATTGGAATACTCCACATATCAACATGGAAACAGGTTGGATTTGACCTTTTAGGTTTCCTAAAACTGTTAATAAAAAAAAATGGAACCTGTGGAAGGGTCAGAAATCTTGTGAGTATTCTACAGTGGCGTCAGAGGGGCTTGGGTCCTATAGGTCAAGAGGAAGTGCTGAATGCTTAAGTAATAATCCATGTGAAGTCATTATTAAACTCTATCAAATGTATAAAGTCTTACACATTTAGACTAAGAAATTATTATTTTTCAACAAAGACTTGTTAATGATGCTTACCAGCTGAAGATATCAGCCTATATTTAATCATTAGGTAAAATTTACAGTTTTATTTTGAGTATATTTTCCTTTGAACAGCCTTAATATGGACTTATGTTTGGTGCAGTTTAAAAAGTGGACAACAGCTTTATAATTAGATGGATACATTTAGATTTACTAAGTCTGATGACTTATACTGTGCCAGTGTACCTAAGCAGAATGACATTTCTCAGAATACCCATTCTGGTTTGGTTTCTGGTTCAAGATACTCAGTAGAAAAAATTATACAAGATTTGGGAGGCCAAATCAAAGCTGAAGATATTTTGGTATTTTTAGAAGGTTGGTACATGCCAGACATGGTGGCAGCTCATACACATTGTTGCCTGTCTTCCGGCTCACCTTGCTGCTGTGGGGCGGTGGCACCCAGACCCATCTTGCCTCTAGCTTCCACCAGAGTTGCTCATTTAGCTTCTTTGAATCCTGGATCATGCAGCTCCATGGTTAGAGCACAGTTTTTCCTGCCCATCATCCAAGGTACCAGAGTTGGAAGTGATGAAAAGTAGATGCAATTTCCAGTTTGTTCTCACAGGTTCCATTTCATCTATCTTCTCATCCTCTTCCAGATTCCTTCCGAACAGCAGTCTGGCTAAGCTATAGGAATTGCATAAATTGCTTCACCAGCTCATGTAGGTATCTACAGTCTAGCTACTATGATAAATTTCTATTTGAGACCGTTCATAGCATTTCTGATTCCTTCTGATCGAATGCCGACTGCTACAATAACCCAACACACACACACACACACACACCCCACACACTGAACCTGAAAGGAAGCTTCAGGAAGATGCAACTAGGAGCAAGGCCTTGGCCACTGAGGAATGGATTGGGGGTGGAAATTGAAGAATGCTTTAGTATAGGGGCCTGTGTGTGAGATGTATAACATGTTTGAAAAAAATGTTAAGACTGTTTCAAGATGGAGAATCACCCTATGGACCTGAGAACATGGAGCCCAATTCCAGACACAAAAACTCTGGTAATTTAACAAAGAGAGAGCTCTATATATGCACAGTTAGTGGATCAAAATTTATAAACTTAAGACCCGTAGAATACATTGAATATGCATATAAGATAATTTAGGAAGAGGTCAGGGACCCAAATAGAAGGGTTATGGGAAAGCGTAGTAGACATTGGGTTGTTTTGCCTGCCTAGCACAAATTCTCCGATCTCCCAAGAATACCAGGGCTATTAGTGCATATGGCAACTCTCCGTGAATGAACAAAGGATGTTCCCTTTAGACAGATGATCCAGACTGGGGCAGCTGCCTTGGAGGCAGGAGGACATCATGCCTTTATTCTCTCACTTTACCACTCAGCTTGTGCCTTTGTACCTTGCACAGGCACAATGTCTGTGTACTTGCCTAACACTCTTAGTCCATGAGATTCAGACTGACTCCAGCCCATCCCATGTATGAGACTGGATATTTGACTGACTCCTGGCTACATTCCCACAGCTGATAATTCTAGGTGAAAAGAGACCTTTATTTACTCCCAGAGAAGTAGAATCATATTTGCCTGTCTTTGAGGAACATATTCCTTCCCGAATCCATTCCTGTAACCACAAGTATAATCTCTCATTTAAGCATTTGTTAATGGGCTGAATTGTGTCCCCCCAAAATCTATACTTTGAAGTCCTAACACTCAGTATCTCAAAATGTGACAGTGGAAATAAGGCCAATAAAGTGATAATTAAGGTAAAATGAGGTCATATAAATGAACCCTAATTTAATGTGACTCATGTCCTTATAAGAAGAAAAGATAGAAATAAGGACACAGACACATACAAAGTGAAGACCATGTGAAAACACAGATAGAAGATGGATATCTGCAAGCCAAAGATAGAGGCCTCAGAAGAAACCAATCCTGACGACACCTTGATCTTGGACTTTTAGCCTTCAGAGTTGTGAGAAAATAAGCTTCTGTTGTTTTAGCTACCCACTTTGTGTATTATGTCACTCTAGAAAATTAACATAGCATTGTTCTTGTTAAATGATTCAGTTTTTATAAAGAATATCAAATTAATATCTATTATCTATTTAGACACATGTCTGTATTTAACAAGTGACATAAGTAGCCCCACAATGAGTGTCCTTTTGAACTTGGGGCTCACTCACCATTTAGCAAAAATTAAACTGAAACATTTATAAAGGGAAGTTTGTTCTAAGGCCATTCATTTAATCCTTTCCACCAGATATTCGAAAGCTTACCCCTGGACCAAGTAAGCTAGATCTTCTTCTGTTGGTTCAGCATTAGATTGTGTTTAATAAGTTGCTTTTTGTTCAGGTGTCATCAGCATAGAAAAAAGAATATTTTAGAAGAGTCTCAAGAAGTATATTTCTGTGTCTACTAAAAGATTGCTACTCAAAACATTGCATAGAATTTTTGCTAGGAGGACCCTCAGGAGAAATTTCCAACTGACGTTAAGTATCCCAAATATATGGTCTTCTTATAATCAATTAATCCAGAGATTAATTTAGTGTTTATTTTTGCAAGGATGGCTAGAAAGTTAGGCAATGTTTCTTAAACTTAATGTGAAACTCTTCTTTAGAGTGAGTAGGGAAACATGACAAAATATCCATTTTAGAATAAAACTTGGTCTGATCAAAAAAATTTAAACTGTTTCTTTAGGTAAGGTTCAACCCCTACTAGGTAAAATTGCTTTGGTTTCCTCTCCCCTGGGTACACAAAGGGGCTTAAGTGGCTTTGTGGTGATGAATGGAGGAGCCCCAGTCATTTTCTGGTTCTTGAGTGTTTATTGGTTTCAGACCTTTGTTCTCTGCCAGGTCTACCACCTATACCTCTCACCAAGCCACCTAGTTCTACTTGCTACTGTGGCATCCCTTTGTCCCAGCACAGCAGACCCTACATTGGTATGGCTGACTCTCAACTCAGGTGCCGACAAGCCATGGGTCTTGAGAGAGGATGGACAGTGCTCACTCAGATCACCCTCTGTCTAAATCACATGGCCTGCTTTCTTAATTAGGCTGAGTGGCTATATATTGTTGTGAGGCCCACCACACATCTATCTCTTCCTTAAATCTCAAATGGAGAAAAAGGAGCAAGAGTTCATTCTCTGTGCAGTTTCTTCCCTTATTTAACACACATCACTCTCTCTGGGCAAAAGTCTGAGTGGGGACATCAGGAGATACAAGACTGAACACTCGAATCTCATTTCTTTCTTCATCTTCTGCTCCTGTAATTCTGCAAGCTAGAAATGGGAGGCATTTTTTTTTTTAAACCTACATTTGATCTCCTTCTACAATTAATCAAGAGACTGCCTGTGTATAGGTAGAAATGGGATTTTTCTCAACACTAAGAACTCAATGGGCATGGGTTTGCCAGGATTGGTTGTTGATAAACTAAAGGAGGAAATAATGGCATTTGGTAAATCTTTTCTCTCTAAAAAAATAATGGCTCTCAAGCTTCTTGACTTTCCACTAAATCCTGTTTCATATGTAAGATGCTGAATATTACATCAGTCTTTATTTTTATTTTTCTATCCCCAACACCTCTCCCCAGGCAGATGGAGGCTCTAGGACATGTACTTGGAAATACAAAACAAAGAAAGCACATTAATAATTTGAAAACTGTCCCCAATATATACTGTTATATTATAAATGATAATAAAAGATATACATCAGAAAATAAAGAGAAAAGAATGGCTTTAGAGGATAGAAGAAAAAGTAAATAATAAACTCTATGTGCTCAAAACATTTTTTTATTTTGTTTTTCTTTTTTTGTCCTAGCTACTGGGGACAGTCCTAAAGGCATAGATGCTAAGAAAAAAATAGTTGACAACTGGGCCATATTTTGGAAGCTCTTAATTTGGGGCATCTTCTATTGGTAGACATGAATTACATTGAAAATGAAATTTGAATTATGCTATGAGGTGGTTATCTTTGATCTAGTAAGAAAGTCAAGAGTTGAGATCAAGTATTTCTAAGGATATTAAGATGATGGCAAGTCATCCAAATGTTTTTTGCTTCAATTTTTTTCTTTACTTTTACCAAGTTTGATAAAACCATTCTCTTATCTTTCTTGCTGACATCAAAGGAATGTGGTGGTGGAAAAAAATGAAGAAGAATAAAAGTCCTTTTAGAAAGGCTGAGATATTAAATTTATTACATCATTTATTGTTATACATTAAGAATGGCAGCTTTCTTATTCTGTATCCTTAATAATGGAATCATTGCAAACTGATGGGCAGTTAAAGAGCTTGAAAAGAAGCACGTCTTCTCATTTCATTTCACATTTCCTCACTTCTTGTTTTGATTGGGAGTGAGATAAAAGGAGAACTTGGAAATGCACAGTGATTAGAAAGGGCAGTAGGAGAGCCCTGGCATGTGATATGAGGTGACAGGTGATTCTATGTAATAGCCAAGCTGCAGCAGGAAAAAGTAGAGCACTTTATAGTTAAAGAGTCACAGGAATGATTTCAGAGCAGGGTGATTTTCATTATGGAGCTTTATTATTTCTGCTTGAAGATTTTGAAAACTTTACAATTGGTTTAATTGTGGGCCTCCTGATTATCCTGTTTGTCCCCAAAGAATTCCCATTTTGACAAAAGGTGGTTACTAGCTTTCAATTTAATCTAGACCATGAATGTAAGATGTGTTTTTTGTTCCTTTTGCAGCGTGAACACAGATGTAGCACACTATCCTGGTCCCATTTTTTCTCCCCTAAATCCTACCCTTTTCCTTTCCAAGTTCTTGCCCTTCCCACCGCCCCCCGCCGCCGCCCCCGCCGAGTGCTTTAGTAGGAATAGGCATATGCTATCACTTTTTTTTTTTTTTTTGGAAAAATACTGTAATAAATAAAGGTAGGCCATGAATATATTCTGGTGATATGGTTTGTGAGAACTTTTTTTAAAGGTATCTTCTTGACAAATCCATTAGTATTGTCTTGATTAAAAAAAAAAAAAAACAGATGCCAGGGTGGTGTCTTCTTTTCTCCTAAGCACCTCTGAGCCCAGTGTACAAATAATATTTATATTCCAATTCACAGAAAAAAAAAAGGAACGTGAAAATATTTCATTGAAAGATGACAGCTTTAATGAACTTTAAAGGTTAACCTTAGTGCTAGTTAGCATATCTATTCATGTCTCCATCAGTCTATTGAATTACTCAGCTGAACATGCACACAAAAGCAAAACTTGAAAAAAATATCCAGAAAGCCAACATTAATAATTCATAAATACTGGAGGCTGGTGACTGACAATTTTCCCCCTACTGTGTTGAAGTCTGTTAAGAACTGAATCCTGATGGCTCCTAAGTTACTTTAGAAACTCAGTGAGCAACCCTGTCCAGGAATGTTAATGTTTCTGTAAGTGGTTAGCTGCTGAAACATATTGTGGATTTTCATCCCCTCAAGCACTTGTTCATGTTCCTTTGGATTAGTATAAGGTACGGCTTTTCATGAGATGTTTAACTGACAGTTTTTATATTTGAATTTCACAAACATCTGTGGACCATAAAGAACTCCAAATTCAGCCATAATCCTCTGTTACAAAGTAAATCGGCATTTTTGAACAGATTCCAGATACCAATTATAGCATTAATGAGGATACACAATCGCGTTGTCTGCTTGGGCAGGATTATAAGTGATGTTGCTCCTGACAGGGCTGGCTTGCCTCAGAACTTATCCTCCCTCTTCCATGTGCATAAAATTATACTTATCAAACCTTCCCAATAAAAATAGAAGCTATCAACATCTTTAGGTATTAACCATTTTCCCGGGGACATAGGGACAAATATTACCACTGTCGCCTGACAATGAATTGATTCCAAGCTCTTGTGTAGGAAAAATAAAACTCCAGGCTTAATGTTAATAGAAAGATTTAGCAAAGAGCTCCCATAGAGGGCTGAGAAGGGGACTTGGCAGATTCTGCTACTGGTACCAATTTTTTCACCTGCTTTTGATCAAAAGGGGTTTCATGGCTGCTATCTCTCTAGCTCACAATTGATATTTGTACCACTTGTCTATGATTAAACTCCCTTTTATGTTTTCCAATTTGAAGTTTTTAATTGTCATACCTGCTCTCTGGGGGAAAAAAAAATGAAGGTGTGTGGATATGGGGTCATCTCAGACTTGGGAAATGGTTATTTCCAAATGACATTTTCTCTTAGTTCTCACAAGTCAGCTTCTAAGTATGAAAGTATGGTGCCATTTCAATATTAAAAACTCTTACTTGACTTTCTACATTGTGGCATTAGAAATCAGTTTATGTTAAGGATAGTTAGAGAATGACTCCCTGCCCTTATTAGCAGCAAACTTGTTTCTAATTCTGTTAAATTACAGTTATGGTAACATTAATTAAAATCCTTCCTCATTAAAATCTTAGTCTTGTGAACTGTCACTAAAAGATCTATTTCAAGAAGATTTGCATGTTGTAGAGTAGAAACTCAAAATAATGGATCAATTAACTTAAGACATTAGCTTCAGTAGTAAGCAATAAATAAAGCCCAAAACATCTATCGAGCACCTTTCTTCTGTGAAGAACTTCACCAGGAACAATGAATGTGCTAGACATTCGTAATCGATGTAGTTTGAAATCCTGAACTGCTGATTAATAACTGTGTAAGTGCGGACAAACTGCCTAAATATTCTGAGCCTCCATTTTCTTGTCTGCAAATTGGAGGTAATAATATTTACCTAATAGGATTGTGGTGTAGATTAAATAAGATAATACAGAGAAAATATCTAACAGAATTAGCAGTAACTGCTATTTTCCTTTCCCACACATTAGAATTGAAACAATCTTTTCAAAAGATAATACATATGTGTAATTATGCATGTGTGTGTGTGTGTGGGGGGGTATGTATTTCTTCACCATATTCTTGGAAGATAGGAGAAGCAGAGGTTGATAACTTCTATTTTGTGGATAAAGACTTCTAGGCACAATAAAGTTACATGACTTGGCCAAGTTTAAATATAATTCAGAATTGAAACTTGAGTCAACAAATTTTCTTCATTTTATTTCAATGAGTATATACTGACTCTTTGCACCACCTTACAAGGAAGTTCAAATTAAATAATAAATACCTCTCTCCTAATTATTTCAATTAAAATTTGTCGTTATGCTGAAGGTTATAGGTAAATTTAACAGGAAAGAGAAAAATGTTTCAAAGATTACTGATGTGATATTTAGTGATTTATAATTTGAATAGAAAGAAAATTTATGTAATAATTATAATTGCTAATCATTATTTAAGACTAAGTATCAGAAATTGTGTTAAATATTATATATAAATGTTAATTTTTATTTCTTGCAACAATCTTATATTAATACTATTAGTATGTATAGTTTGTAGTTGAGGAAGGCACAGAAAGGTTAAGTAAATAGTCCAAAAATTACTTGTATTGTGGGTGATGAAGCTACTTTTCAAATGTAGAAGTGTAACCAGGATTCACATTACTTAATATATAAATTTTGTTGCCTAATCGCTTATATGAAATATAAAATTAATTATGATAAAGTGAAAATAATGTCTCAAAGTGTTCATGATTTTGACTTTCCTTGAGGTTTGGCTCCAAAGTTTCTTAAGAGAAAGAAAGAATTTTAAAGAATTCAATTAATACTTATTCTAGTCTATACGAATTTTAATTTTCATCATTTGTTCTTTTTTATTTAATATATAAAAAATGCAAAATTAAATAACATGGTCAAATGCAATGGTATAGATGATCTATCTTTTATATCTGTTACTGTATTTGCTTTATATAAAAGAAAATATTAATTATAAATTTGTTTCCAAACCCAAATTTAATTAAGATGGATTTGATGATAACATTTTTTCACTTACTTATATCATTTATTAGAAACCCTATCAACATCTTTTTTTTGAATTTTCTAGTCTCTCTCTGTGACCTATGAAGACTCATAGGAAAAGTGGTTCAGTCATTATTTCTCAGCTTGATAATATTTCAGAAAAAATTTAACTTAGAAATCCAAAATTCTTTCTGCCCAATACACATTTTAGAAAATCAATTTTTTTCCCTTGAGGATTCAAAGCAGCTTATAACACAGCGAACCAAAAAGAAAGTGACCAAAAAGAAATAAAACATTGGGATCAAAAAAAAAAGATGAGCATAATTATACAATCATAAGGCTTGAACTTTGTTGCCACAGTTGGCTTGTGTATTTGGCTCTAAGCCATTATATAATTCCTTGAGGGCAATGAGTGATATAATAAACACTGACCTCAATCATATTTTTATAACTTATAAGACACTAAATTTCATATGACTTGACTATATGATGACATTTGATAAAAGCTGAAGGTAAACATTAGTTTCTTAAGGATAACCCTGAAGTGTACCAAATATGTAACTTTCTGGTAGTTCAACTCACTTCAAGGATGCAAGTACCTAGAGAAGTTAATGAATTGTATAAATATTAAAAAAAAAATGTTTTCCCTATATTAGAATTATTTTGTAAAATCTTATTAATTTCTCAAATTTATAAAAAATATATAAAAATAAAAACTACAGAAATGATTCCTGAAAGTATAGTCTTTATATAAAAATACAAAGCAATCGAAACACTTACTAATCTTTTTCTCAACTCTTCTTCTCTTCCCTTTCTTAGAACCAGTATTAATAACCGGTGTGTATTAGTCCATTCCATAGTTGAGAATGTTAAAAATGCTAGATACAATGCTTTAAAACAAATGTTGGAGAGGATGAGAAAAAAAGGAACCCTTATACGCTGCTGGTGGGACTGTAAATTGGTACAGCCACTATGGAAAAAAGTATGAAGTTTCCTCAAAAAACTAAGAATTGATTTACCACATGGTCCAGCAATCCCTCTAATGGGTATTTACCCCAAAGACTGAAAACTCATATCCGAAAAGATATTTGCACATCGATGTTCATAGCAGCATTATTCACAGTGGCCAGGACATGGAAGGAACCTAAGTGTACTATAATAGGTGATTGACTAAAGAAGCTGTGGTACATATATACGATGGAATATTACTCAGCCATAAGAAGAGATGAAATACTGCCATTTGTAACAACATGAATGGACCTTGAGATAATTATGCTGAGTGAAGTAAACCAGACAGAAACAGTTGAAAACCACATATCACTTATATATGGGATATAAACCTAAAAGCAACAAATGAATAGGATAAACAAATAGAGACTCATGGATGTGGACTACAGACTAGTGGTCACAAGAAGGTTGGGGGTGGGGAAGGAGAGGGAAGAGAAATGGGGTACAGTGGGTCAAATATAGGGGATTAGGGGGGAGAGTGAAGTAGGTAAAGGGGATTAAATATATAGTAGCTGAAGGAAACAGGACTTTGGGTGGCAAACACATAATAGAATATACGTATGTCAAATTATAGTGTACACCTGAAAATTATATAATTGTATTAATCAATGTTGCCCCAGTAAACTTAATTTAAAAAAATTTAAAAATATTCTTTTTTTTTTTAAAGAAAGTTGTATGACTGAGTACATATATAGATATGATATAACTGGAATTCAGAGTCAGTTAGAAGGAAGGGAAGTAAGAGAAAACTGGAGCTGGTGTTTTTTTGCCTTGAGGAAATCTCTACTCTGTAAGCTAAACTCTAGGTTTTAAGAGTCCACATGTGGGAAATAGGAGATGAAGCTTATTACGCAGGCCAAATGGGATGCAGATCAGCATCTTTCACATAAAGCTTAAGTCAGCACTTTCATTTGGTATTCCCCAAAAATATACAATTGGCTGGCTCTCCATATCCATGGATTCTGCATCTGTGGATTCAACCAATGTGGATGAAGATATTTGAAAGAAAAGTTAGATTTTGCTGTAGTTAGTCTTACAATGTAGTTAGGCTTACAATGATTGCATCTGTACTGAACAGGTACTGACTTTTCTTGTCATTTATTCCCTAAACAACACAACATAACAACTATTTACATAGCATTTACATTATATTAGGTATTATAAGTAATCTAGAGATGATTTAAAATATATGGGAGGAGATGTGTGTGTGTGTGTGTGTGTGTGTGTGTGTGTGTGTGTTATGCAAATACTATAGCATCTGTGGATTTGGGTATATGGAGGAGGTCCTGGAAGCAATCCTCCGTGGATACAAAAGGACTACTTTATGTCCTTCATAAGGACACTTGCCTGTTTTGTCTTTGGCAAAACAAAGAAAAAGAAAAAGAAAAAGAAAATCTTCTTAGAGAATTTGAAAAAAAAAATGACACAATCACTAATATGGATAGAAAAACTCATCAATTAGAGAAATTTCAGGTTTTTAATGCTGTCAGGTTCATGCCAGGAAACAAACAAACAAAAATTCTATCTGGATGGATGCATAAACCACAAACTCAAGCAGAAGAGGCACAGAGCTTTTGACAGTTTCACGGTGCTCAGAAGACAAGAATTAGAATTCATAGCTCTCCAAAATGGAACTCTGATAAATATCCTAGGCTTTGACTCTCCTGAAGGGCTAAATGGTGGGAATAAGAATAAACTGAAAATGGACTAGGTCTTCTAAAAACAGACCTAAGACTTCAAATCATCTCAATCCCTGATTGGAAAAAAATGATCGGTCCCTCTCCCAACTGCCTGACTGGAAAAAAAAAAAAGTAAATTATCTCTGAAGGAAGAAAATAGCATTCAAACTTTCATGTTTCCTTTTTTTTTTTTTTAAACATTATGTCTAGGATTAAAAAAATGTTACTTAATATGCCAAGAGGACTAACTTGCTGAATTCTAAGGGGAAAAACATAAAAGCTACAAACCCATAGGTAATCTAGGTAATGACAACATCTTTAGAAATAGGTGGATGGAGAATTTCCCCAGAGAATTAAAACCTATAAAAATAATGCAGAGGGAATTCTATAACTGAAAAATTTATGAACTGAAATTAAGAACTCAGTAGATTGATTTAACAGGAGATTGGATAAAGCAGGAGAGAGAATTAGCGGAATCATTAAAAAGATCATAAAAGGAAGCATAACTGAAAGCTAACAAAGTGGAAAAAATGAATAATAAAAGCTACTTGATAAATCCAAAAAAGAGCAAGAAGAAAACAAAATGAACAGATTGGACAAATAGGAAACGAATGAGATTTAAGCAGATATATTTCAATAATTATCTTTCATAGAAATAGAGCAAATACTCTAATTAAAAGACCATAACAGCCAGACTGGTCAAAAATAAATCAAAATATATTTACAAAATATGTTCACATGACTTTAGTATATAACACAGAAAGGATGAATGTAAATACAAAGGGAGTATATTGTGCAGAAACTAACCTGAGGAAGCTGGTGTGGATTGTACTGCTGCTGCTACTACTACTAATATTAACACATCTAATAACAGAATATATTTTAAAAATAAGTATTACTAGACTGAAAGAGGAACACATCATGGTAATGAGAAGTCAATCCATCAAGAAGTTATAATTTCAACTTTGTATGTATCAAATAATAACACCTGATAATGTATAAGGCAAAACTGACAGAACTAGAATAATAAATAGACAAGCACACTACTATAGTAAAAGATTTTAACTGACACAATATGGACAGAAATATTCAGTAAGAATGGAGACATTATGATTTCTAATTTGACCTAATTAGCAAACATAACACTGGACTTCAAAATACACATTTTTTTTCAGGCGCACATGAAACATTATCCAAAATTGACTTTTTTCTGGGTCATAAGACAATTCTCAACAAATATCAATAGAATGAAATTATGAGTATGTATTCTGATCATAATAGAATTACGATAAAAGTTAATAATAAAAAGGTTTCTTGAAAATTCCCCAAATTTAGAAATTAACCAATTACCTTTTGAAATAACCCAAAGATCAAAGAAAGTTTTTACAAAGGAAGTTAGAAAATGTTTAACTGCTTGTTAATAAAAGCATCTTGAAACTTGGGGGATAGAGCCAAAGCCATGTTTAGAAGAAAAATTATAGTTTTCAATGTATATATTAGAAGAGAGACTGAAAAGTCAATGATCAGAGACTTTGCAGACGGGTGCTAGAATATAAACATCAAATTAAAACCAACAATAGTAAAAAGGAGGAAATAAAAAGATAAGAGGGAAATTAATAAAATAAACTACATATTATAATAGAAAGTATCAATAAAGACATTTGGCTCTTTAAAAAGACCATAAATAACCATAATCCTGTGGCAAGACTGATAAAGAAAAAAGAGAGAAACACAAATTATCAATATTTGGAGTAAAAAAGGAGACAACTACAGATTATAGAGTCATTAAAAATTCTTAGCAGGGTATTGTGAAAAAGTTCATCTCGATATATGTAAAAATTCAGGTAAAATAAAAAAATTATAGAAAACTACAATGTACCAAAATTGATTCAAGAAAGAATATTTGAAAAGTTTTTTATCAATTAAAGAAATTGAATCTACGGTTGAGCACTTTTCACAAATAAATCTCCATGCCTATATGGCTTCACTTCCAAATTCTTCCAAATATTTAAGGAAGAAATAATATCAATTTCAGACAAATTTTTCCAAAAATTGAAAAAAGCAAATTCTTTCCTATACTTTTCATGTGACCAATACATAGTATTGATACATAACTTGACATAGACAGCAAAATATATAGAAATTATAAGACAATGTTTTGAATATAGATACAAAAACCCTAAACAAAAATATTTAAAAAATGAATCCAGTGGTAATGGAGGTTATTATATCACAATCAAGTTATTTATTCCAATAATACAAGATCAATTTAACATTTGAAAATAATTGAAATCAGGTTAACTAAATCAAAAAAAAACCATATAGTTATCTCAATATAGGCAGAAAAAACATTTGATAAAATCTAAAAAAATGGTTCATGATAGAAACATTTAATGGCAGCTAGCAAACAAATGAAAAAGGAAAACATTCTCAGCCTGACGAAGAGCACTGTTATAAACTGAATTTATGTGTCCCTAAAATTTATATTTTGAAATCTTAATGCCCAATGGGATGGTATTAGGAAATGAGGCCTTTGGGAAGTGATTAATGTCTTTATAAATATGGCTCAAGAGAGTTTCCTTGCCCCTCCCACCACTTAGGAGGACACAGTAAGAAGTTGGCCATCCATAACCTGCAACAGGGCCTTCTTTAGAACCTGACCATGCTGGTACACTGAACTTGGACTCCCAGCCTCCAGAAACAAAAGAAATGAATTTCTGATGATTATAAGCTACCCAATCTGTGGTATTTGTTGTTGTAGCAGCCAAAATGGACTAAGACAGGTTTTCTACAAAATACCTGTAGCCAACATCATACTTAATAGTGACATGTTGAAAGCTTTCCCTCTTAATTAGAAACAACATAGGGTACTAGCTCCTGAAAGTAGGCAAGGAAAATAAAATAAATAATGATTGAAAATAATAAAATAAAAATTTCACTATTTACCGATGACATAAATGTAAAGATAGAAAATCCAGAAGAACTTTAAAGGGATTAAGTGAATTTAGCAAAACACTGGATAAAATGTCAACATAAAATTATCAATTGTTTTTCTGTACATTAGAAAATAAAATCTTTAAAAGCATGTATTTACAGTACCATCAAATAACATCAAATTTCTGGGAATAAATCTAATGAAAGATGTGAGAATTCTCTACACTGAAAATTAAATAACTTTATTCTAATTTATACGTGCCTACTGAGACTATGCTTTAGATGTTCTGCTTGTGGGGCTAATCTGTTGATGTCTAATACTAGCCACTGGGTGTGTTGGTCTGGAGCTCCTTGAGAGGAGTTCTTATGCAAGCCAAGGTCAGCCATTGCTTGTGACCAGCCAAAAGCTACATGATAGGAGCTACAAAGCTCTATGTAGTTGGTGGCTGCCTGTGCTAAACCTAGAGGCATGTAGGAGAGGTCATCCAGTCTACAGAGGCTGACCGCCACTAGTACCAGGCCTGGTGCAGCTGAGCGAAAAACCAGGCACCTTAAGGCCTGAAGCTATATGCCAGTTTCCTGCAAAACTCGGCAGTTTAATGAGCCTCTTGCTGTATGTGAGTTGAATGAGGCGGAGTCTCAGGGAGTTACCAGAGTGGGGCAAGTAGTGTTCCTCAGGTTAGTGCAGATTTAGCTTTGTTGTCAGCATTGATCCTGTGGCCACTTGCAAAAGTGTCAGTTTACACTGAGGCCAATCGTTACCCACCATGGGGTTCACAAACCCCTGAGATTTGTTCAAGAAATACTGCAGCTCAAGCTGGGGCCGGTTACCTGACATTGAAAATGTCATCTGAGGTGGGCAAGTGGAGACCTGTTGATTGCTGCCTAAGGAGATTCTTGTACATATTGGCTAGTATTAGACACCAACAGAGGCTGCTTGCCTGGCAACTAAATTGCCACAGGCAATTTGCACATTGGGTGAGGCAGTGCCTCAGGGAGTCAACGTGGTGGAGCCAGTGGATATCATCAGGCCAATGCAGATTCAGTTTTGGCTGTGCTGGAGGAGGGCTGAACACAGGCAAGATGGCGCCCACCTGAAGATTGCACGGAGAAGGGCTTAACAAAAGGACAATGGTGGTTCTCCTGCCAGCCCTCGCCCTGAAGCCACACAACTCAGTTTTTTCCTGTATGTCTCTAGCACCTCTGGAGCTGCTGTCCCTTCGCCGGAGCCCAGGGTGACAGTGCCTGTGAGTGAGTGAGTCTGTGTATGAGTGCTTTATGGGGATGTTTGGGTTTCCAGCTGCCTTCAGTGTCATCTGAATGTTCAAAATCCCCACTGATTTCCACAGCCAGAATTTGTGGGGACTCCTCTGGTTGGAACTGGAACTCTGCACTGGGGAGCCCCAGTATGGGGCTGAGGCCCCTCACTCCTCAGGGGGGACCTCTGCAGCTGATATATATCCCTCTTGATGCTTAATCACCACACATGGGGGTGGGGCCAGCCTGTTTCATGTCTCTGGCCCTCCTACTAGGATCCAGGTGGCCTCCTCTTTATATCCCCAGTTATAGAAGTCCTATTCTGCTAGTCTTCAGATTGTTCTCCAGGTTGACTGTTTCATAATTTAGTTGCAATTTTAATGAAGTCATGGGAAAAGGAAAGTACAGCATTTACTTACTCTATCACCTTGACTGGAACTCTCCAGTTTGATTTTATTTTTTAAAAAGTCTTCTATTAGAAAATTTTAAAGTTATATATCTATGTCTATAGCTATATATTTATATCTATATATTTTTTCAAAAGAGAAACAAAAAGTTGAACAGTAGTGTTGTCAATGAATTGAATATAATCTTTCACTCTTGTTCAGCTTTTAAATTGTTAGTATGAGCTGAAAGAAAGGAGAAAACCCAATAAACTCCAAGCTGGTTCCAAGAATGGCTTTCCTTTTTAGCCAGTGTTACATTTTTCACAGGATGGGGGAAATAGCTTTAGTAGTTGCATGCTGTTCTCTGGTAATACTTTTTAGAAATGCAAGAGTTAGTTGGCTGGGTAACTTGATTACTCTGGAGTGCATGTTATTAACAGAATGGAAAGGAATAAAAAAAATAATTTACATTAAGGTCACAGACATGCCATACAGTACAATTACTTAGAGTTTTATATCCAAAAAGCTACGATACTTTTTTTTCCTTATTCTTTTAGAGTGTGGTATTCTGATGAGGGGCTTTATAAGAAGGACGAAATGGATGTCAGCCCAAAAAAGCCCAAGAGATTGTTTTGTGAATGAAAAAGGCCTGATGCTGGGAACAAGTTCATATGAATTTTTCTTTATAGCTCTTTTCAATGAATTGTCATTATCTATGGGTAATCAATTCACTTCTTTTTGCCTTAGTTTTCACATGGAAATGATCATTATAGTTTTTATTATGTAAATGTTATATGCATAAATTAGGCAATCTATGAAATGCTTTTGCATACCTGAGAGAAAAGTGCAATGTTCTTCAAAATCATTACCTGGAGTCTCACTAAGCATTATTCACTTATCAGTAGAAATTATTATGAGAAAAGAGTATCTTGATGTTAATATTAGTCAAGACAGGTTAGGTTATGCTGTTGTAATAAATTAGTCTCCACCTCTCAGTGACTTAACAGAAAAAATTTAATATCCATTCATTCAATATATCCTACATTGATATCCTATTTGGGTCTACACAGAAAGCTTTGCTCCAAACAATTACTTAGAAACAGGCTTAAGGAGCTTCACCATTTTGTGTTGCTGTCATCTTAAAAGCATGGTTTCTAGAATCTCGTGACGGAGAATAAGAAAGAACTCATACCTGCTCTTAAATGCCTTGATCAGAAGTGGAATAAGTCACTGTTGCTCAATAACCAGTCATATAATTCCATCTACCTGCCAGAGACCTGGAAAGTGTAGTCCTATGTGCCTAAGAAGAAGCAGAAAACCACAGATGGATGAACACTACACTCTTAACCATAATCCATTGGAAGTCAGTAATTAAAATATGCAAAATGCTCAGCAAAAGGGAACCATTTACAAATTAGGTAAATCTTTATCACTTACCTCATGTATGTCATTACAGTAGTGTTCTAGTATTTCATTCTTGTTTTGATGGATGGCCAACAAAAATTACTGGGCTTTAAGATGAGGCATCAACATAGACACAGATTCTAACCTTAAGTGTCAGACTCTGAGCTTCTCTCTGAATATATATCAAACTGTGATCTTCTGATTCTATCAGTAAATTCTTAAATAGTTCATTTTTTCCTTCTAGGAGCCTGCTGTTGTGTTCTGGCTAGAGAGAACAGGACCAGGGCCAACTAAGATCTTGAAATTCAAGATAGAGGCATCTGGTCTGAATTTGCTGAGCAGCTTATTGAATCCTACATTAATCTAGGCACATGTAATTCAGAAACTTATAGAAAAGTAAAAGAGATAATTTATGTAAAAGTGCCTAGCCCAGTTCCTGGTTTGTCTATAGTAGGTATTCAATAATTGCACCTATACTTCCTTTGCAAAGGGAATAAAAATCATACTTATTTCTACTCTATAGGCTATAATATTTAGTGGGATTCTCAGGTAACAATATCCTTCCTACTTTTGTACTTCTTATCAGTTTCATAATTAAGAAGATATTAGAACTTCTGCTAAAGGTAGGACTTTGTATTATAAGCCATGCACTGGAGGTACAGCCGTGAACAATGCCAAGTTCCTGTTTGTGCTCTTGCAGTGTGGGAGTGGGGAGACAATGGGAGCAAAGAGAAAAAAAATAGATGAACAAGGAAAATATCAATGGAATATGCCAAAGAGAGAATTAAAAGAGAGATGACATAGAGAATGAATGACTAGGGGCTAATTCATATAGGTGGTGTAGCAGCCTGGTTTTGTAAAAACAGACAATACAAGCATCACAGTAATAAGGGATTATGTGAATATGGGAGGAGCTGGAGCGTGAAGGTCTGGAAAGCTTCAGTTCTGGAATCAGAAAAGCAGTCACAGACCTTGACATGGAATAGATGGAGCTCGAAGTGAAGTTCAAGAAGCATCACAGTCTAGTTCTGAAAGCAGGACTGTGAAGTGTATCTGTGAAAGTCTCCCAGTTTGACTCTCACAACCTTCCAAGAATAACTACTTCTGCTTTCCAAATCTTGCTCAAATTTTTCTCCTTGGCAAACCCTAATACAGAAGCATACAGACAAGAGGATTTTGGGAAACATTTCTTAGGAGTGGTGGTTTGGTGCTAAGCTCACAGGAGACAACTTAGCATCAATGATAAGGGTGACATTTAAGCTGGGATCTGAATGACATGAAGGAGTCACTTTCTAGGATCATAAGAAAGAATATTTCAGGCAGAGGGAATAGTCAGACAAAAGTATTGAAGCCAGAAATAACTTCTTGTGTTCTCTAGAAACATCTAACAGGCCAGTGTGCAAGAAGATGAGTGGAAGGAAAAGGTGTTGGGGAGGAATCTAGGGATGGAATTACAAGGGGTCCTGTAGGGGACAGAGGGCCTGTTAGGGGTTTATGCCTGACTGGCTGGTGCCTGGGTCCTGTGAATAGAATGTTTGTGGGTGGAAAGCTGAAGGAACTGCATAGAAAGACAGACTCAGGTAGACCTAGGGACCCCAACTTTCCTGTTTTAGCGTCAGAACAAGGAGAGAGGCACTCACCCTGGAGTGGTCAGAATACAAGTGGGCTCCATAGTGTAGAGTGTGGAGGGAATACAGTATTTCATTGGATTCTAGAAAAAAAGACATTTGGGGACATCCAAAGACAGTTACTTTTAGAGGAACATCAACATTTTTACAGTGGAAAGAGCCACAGTATCAGAAGGGAGGTGCTCTGTAGTAGATTTGAGTCATCAACTGACAGATTCAGAAACAAATGTGAGAACTCCCATCCAGAAATAATAAGTTGAAAAATAGAACAAAGCTTTGACAAGAGCAATGAAGGGCCAGTAAAATATGAGTCATTAAAAGCAAGGGTACCCCACTGCCCTCAGAGCTTGAGTAAAAGCCACAGAGAACCTCAAGTTAAATTGACTAGCTTGCTTGAATGTCTTTAGAAAGTTAAGAGATATTAATTTTCCTCTAGAACTTCATATAGCGATTTCCTTTGTGTTGGGTGCACCTCCTTCACTGAAACAACTGAGTTGCTTGGAATTTTTATGAGTTATATTTTCAGACCTAAAAGCTATAGTTTTAGATATTTCAGTTTTCCTAGCAAAAGTGCTGGCTAAAGTTAATCAAAGGCAGTTTGGCCTATGCCCCGTAGTGACATTGCAGGGACAACAAGATGGTTCCAGTGCCCCCTAAATATTCATCCTTCCCATTGTCTGAAATACCATGATGGGGAAATAGCTGGCCTATTATGACGATGGCACCATTATTGCTCACAGTGATAACTGCTCCTTAAAGCTCCCTGTATTAGCTTCCTTATCTTCTCTATCTCATTTCCGTAGTTGCCTACTGGTGCTTCCTGAGATTACCTCCCAAATAAACCACTTGCACACAAATCTTAGTCTCATTGTCACTTTTGGAGAAAACAAAACTGAAGAATTTAGCAATCACAGCTAAATGTATTGAGGGCATGCTAAGTGCCACATATTATATAATTCTCAACTAATTGCTAAAACAACCCTGTGAGGTGAGTGTTATATAATTATTATCCTCACGTTATATATGAGGGCAATGAGGCACAGAGTAGTCTAGCAACTTGCTTATGGTCACCTATCTGGTAAATGGTAGCGCCTAGAACACATGGGACCCTTACATCATTGCCATACTTCTTTTACTAATTTCTGATCAATTTTGCTCCTTTTGGCATCTCATAAGGCAGGAGTTCCCAACCCCCAGGCCACAGATGGATAGTCCATGACCTGTTAGGAATCAGCCGCACAGCAGGAGGTGAGTGGCGGGTGAGCAAGCAAAGCTTCATCTGTGTTCACAGCGGCTCCCCAGTGCTAACATCACTGCCTCAGCTCCACCTCAGATCATCAGTTATTAGATTCTCTTAGGAGCATTGGTACCTGGTGCCAAAAAGTTTGGGGACCGCTGCTAAGGAAAATATTTAATCTCTCTGTCATACTACTTTCTAAAAATTGCTCCCCCCACATACTTCCTTCCTCATTTTAATATATAATATGATGCTATTTCTATAAAATTACCCTGAGAACTTCTGTAGAAGCATATATTACCACCAGCTTCACCAACATCTTAATGTTCCTCACATCTACCGAAGAATGGCTTGATTGATATATTTCTCCCCCAAAGCTCTTGAAACTTGTCTGCCTCTACATGAGAGGCTGAGACTTTGAGCTTGGGATTTCCTCTTTGGACAGCAGTGACTGTGAGGATGGAAATATGTGTGATGCATTTAGGTTGTACAGCCTGTGGGTCTTTATCATGGTTTCTATTTTTCTTTTTTGGGTGTAATTCCATAATAGCCTACTTTCCTTCACCACTCAATTTGATTTTTTCTCTCTTAGCCCTTAGAGCAACACTGATGTTTCTATCTGTTGAGGCAATGATGCCAGTCTGCTCTGGCATGGAAGCTAGAGGGCTAGTTGGTTAAATCTATGTTTGTATGGTTATGGAAGTCTCTCTCTCTCTCTCTCTTTCTTTCCTCTGCCCCAATCTCTCTCTTGCTCGCTTGCTTTCACTTCCTCTCCCTCTCTCTCTGACTCCTTCCTTGTGACTCAAATGTTGTTTTGGAGTTTGTTTGATTGCAATAGAAATGCTCTTCAATAAGTTGGAAATTTAAGTACAGTTTTAATTCAGATTCAGGTCACAGAGATGGGCTTCATGGTTTATCTCTCCTCTCTTTACATATATTGTTCACTCTGCTTCAATACCTGTGCTGTTTTGATCTCCTTTCTTTCTACTCGCTCTCTTTTTTGCTCACTCACATGTTTGTCCATGACAGTGACCTCAGGATCCATATTTTTATGACCTTTCAGCTCAGCTTCCTACAAGTGAATGAACTGGTTTCTGTGTTCTGTATTCCAGTTCCTGGGAGATAGGATTTATAATATGATTTGTCTAACGAGCCCACAGACCATCTTTGCTACAGCCAGTTGGTGGAGATGGCGCTGTTCGCTCAACAGGAGTTGCCAGTCCGAGGTTCTCTCAATTGGGGGGAAACTGACCACCATGTTGGTTAAAATGTTAAAATGTTTTTATTTTATATACATATATAATGCATATATATATATACATATATATATATATATATATATATAAAATACCAACAAATTCTCCAAATTGTGCTATAAACATTATGTCATTTAATCCTCACAGTTCCCCTAGATGCAGTTGTAATTATCCTCATTTTACAGATGGAAAGTCTAAGGGTCCATTTGTGGCTTTTCCAAGGTGAGAGGGCTGGTGTTGGATTTTGTTACAGAGCTGTCTCCAAGCTTGGTACCCTTTCTTTCTGGGAAAAGCTGAATGCAAGGACCAGTTAGGAAATAATTTTAAATGCCAGAAACATACCTGAGAGATGCCACTACTCTCCTGTGAAGACAAGACTGAAGTGCATGACACACATTTTAATTTTTTGCTAGACCAGGTCAACTGGCCCACCACAGGTGATTCCTGCTTGTGGATATATAATGATGCTTCAAGATGGTGAGCAAGAAAGCCATGTCCATTCTGGGGCAGAGTTCCCTGGGGACAAGACTCAAAGAGCAATGAAAAAAAGATAAGTGAATCACAATTACTTCCGAATGAAGATGATCACTAGAGCCTGGTGTTTACTGTGAAGCGTAGCAGAGTGGGCTGGAGGGAACTCAGGTAGCATTAGAGAAATGATTATATGAGGCCTTAAATGAGACTTTGAGAAGCAAAAATGACCCTCCCACAAGGATTTGTGGAAGTTCTCCTAATATGCAGGGACCTGCCTGTAGCGTTTGTTCATTTACTCATAGATATTGATCGCCTCCGTAATTAGGGACTATCTCCAAGGTCCTGGACAAATTGCTCAAATGTGTAATGTCCCTTTTTCTTTTTTTCCATTTTGTCCCTCAGTTTTACTGAGATATAATTGAAATGTGTGATGTTTCCTTTTACATTTTTAGTATGTACCATTCCTTTCCCTTCTGTCTTTCCCTCCTTGGGACTGCCTTACTCAGACACTGCTTGTGTATACACTAAAGTTATGTTTTCTCATTCTTTATTCCAAAATATTTATGACAGTTTCTGTTCTTGAAACATACTTTATCTTATTCCCAAGACACAATGGGAGACACATTAGAGGATAAGTGCTGCTGGAGAAAAACACATTAGTTTACACCAAGTGTTAATTGATGACAGTAGCTTTATCTGCTGGCCAGCCAGGGCTTTTGCTAACACCCAGGTTTCCTCACAAGCTAGCATCTTAACACAAATGAATGACGCTTTGATGGAGGACAGCCCTGGCTGTCACTTTCAGAAGCCATGCATTACCAATTTCCACATGAGAGAGGTTGACTTCTGGCTTAAGAGGATTCATGCTCAATAAGAACCAAATGAGCAGAGAAAAAGTTCACTGAAAAGCATGCCAAACACCATGCAGGAAAATATCAATGAAGTTGGGGAGACTAATTTACTGAGCATCTACTGTGAGCTAAAAACCCTATAGATAGATTACTAATTTGTACACATTCCCTGTTCTTATTCTTATATATTTTTCCCTCCTTATTAAAGATATGCGTGTAAGGGAGAACATGGCTTTCAGGACCTGTGACACGCCTGGAATTTCTGGAAAATAATAGATTTCAAGAGTTCTCTCTTGAGGTGAGAAGTAAAGACTGAGGGAGATAGGTTGCAAATATTCCTCATAATATTTGCAATTATGTATTTTTGTTAAATGAAGCTTTTGGATTAAGATTAACAAGGACAACATAGTTAATACACACTTGACGAGCCCTAGGCCCTTTACTCATATAAACTCCTTTAACTCTCATAGCACTGCCATGAAATACGTATTATCATTTTACAAACAAGGGCATTAAAATAGGATAAGTGACCATCCCCAGGATGCACTGCTAGGAAGTGGTGAAACTAGAATTTGTACATAGATAAGACTTCACAGTTGACATTTTTAACCATTACATAGTTATCAAAGATCTGAAGCAAGTAATATGCACATTGTGAAAAGAGAGTTATCTAGTCTACAGAGGGGAAAGAAAGCAAGAGGTCACATCAGTAGACTTTAATTATAGTCAAAGTTTTGTGAGTCAGTAGCTATGTGACCTTGGACACTTCCTGCTCTGAGCCTTGATCTCCTTATTTGTCAAATAAACAGAAAATATTAGCGATTTTCTGTATTCTTGATATTTATGGTCTATTTTTGGTTTCAATTCTTACTGTGTCCTGGAAGTACATTAGGGATTCTGAACAGTATACCCTATACTGCAGGATAAAATTTAGACAAACTTGAAATCATAGAATATTTTCCAATAGAATAAAATATGTTTTGTAGTCATGATATTAATATGCTTTTATTGTTTATATTTTAATATTGATACTAATAAATGTTTTTAATATTATCTATGCTAATAAGTAGTATGTCCGAAGTTTGTCCAACTTGAGACACTTTTGAGAGTGAAAAGATATATGCTATTTTTAAGGATATTACTCCAGGACATTAGAAGTAAATTGAGACCATCCTGGGCAAACCAACACACATTATCACTCTACCTAAAAGGTATTATGCATAGTATAAAATTTAACCTTATTTAAAAAGAGTTATGACCTTTGCCCTTGACTTCTAGAATCTATTTCGTGCCTGATGTATTTGCTTAGGCCAAGGTTAGGTCACACTGGATCTTAATAAGGAGATTACTACAGCTGATAGCTTTAAGGTGGGGCTTGCTACACCAGCAAGTCTAACAATGTGATTTAGGTTGGAGACTTTGGGTAACAGGGTATTAGTTGATCTAGAGATTGAGTTCAACCATGTGGGTGATCAATCAGTCATGCCTATGTAATGAAACCCCAATAAAAACTGAACACTGGTGCTCAGGCACACTTCCTTGCATATTCAGGCAATACTCCATGCATGTTGTAATACATCAATACTGGGAGGGTAATATGTCCTGGGACAGCAGAAGCTTCATGTTTGGAGCCCTTCCAGACTCTGCCCTATGCATCTCTACCTTTGGCTAATACTCATCTGTATCCTTTCCTTGTAATAAACCATACTGCAAGTATAATAGCTTTCAGTGAGTTCCCTAAATTTTTCTAGGGTATTGTGAAGCTGGGGATCCCTCCCAGATATTCCGTTGGTGTCAGAAAGAAAGGCAATCTTGAGGATTATGTCCTCAAACTTCACACTTTGGCTAATGCTGGGGATATTTTCAGGCTACTTTAGGAGGCTAAGTCACTTATCCAGTGTCTCAAGACTAATAAAGAATGAAGCTAGTAATCACTCCTTAACAATCATTATTTCTGTGATAGGTCAGTGTTGCTTTTTTGCCTTTTTTGTCTTCAATTTCTTATGTTAATTTTGTGTGTTAAAATAATTGATGTGGTTTTTGTTTTCCTGTCTGGAACTAGATTGATATAACAGTATTAATATTCGAGTACTTCCTTTTTATTAAAAAAATGCTTCAAATTTATAGGAGACTCTCAACTATAAATATAATACAAATATGCTTGTCTAAACTCTTAGGATGAGGAAGTTGTGAAAGGTACAACAAAACAGCTCTTAGAGCTGATAGTTCAATGTTTAACTTAGTTAAGTGAGTGGCCTTTCCTTGGGCTCTCAGAGGCAGGCATAGTCTTAAAGTGAATCAGTTGTTTCAAGTCTTGGTTTTGCGAGGCATCTTTTCATTCCTGGGCATTTTGTAATACTCAGGCTGAGGCCAATCAGACTCAAGGGTCATAAAGTGTGAAAAGAAAGCAGTGCACATGCATAGCTCCGTTACTTTTCCTTTCTCATTCTGGTTTCTAGGACTACCAATTTGAGTCAGTAGAGTGCCACAACTATCTTTTCTGATTTTGGTCATATGAGTTTTCCCTTTAGTTTTACTGTTCCCTGAGTAAGGACTGCAAGTCACAGAATCTTTCACTAATAAAATTATTTTCCAATCATTTTAAAGAATTGCTGCTGATTTAGTAACTTTTAACTTTAGTGACTCTGATTTATAGATTGTGTGTGCCAAGGTAAAATTGGGAAAGTAAGGCCATATACAGCATTTTGTTCATTAATATTCACTCCATATATCTAATTGTGAATGTGAAACTTTAAAGAGAAATCACTTCACTTCTAATAAAATGCACTAGACATGATAGAGTTAGCAGGCGGGGATTATATACTATTTCTAGTTTATTATAATATAACTGTGAATGATTAATGTAGCCAAATAGTAGCTCCTGACATCTTACTCCTTATTTTAAAATATAGTGTATTAATAGAAAATTTGAGGTATAGTAAGGCAATCAGGAAATGACTGCCATTGAAGAGATAGTTTATTACTCACAGTTCTCAAGAGGAAAAGGCTTGTCAGACCATGGGGAGTTTTCTATTTGTCAGGGTTCTCCAGAGAAACAGAAAAACTGAACCAATAGGAGATTATTTATTATAAGGAATTGGCTCACATACTTATGGAAGGTGAGGAGTCCCAAGCTCTGCAGTTGGCAAGCTGGAGACCCAGGAGAACTAGTGTAGTTTCAGTCCAAAAGCCAGCTGGTTTGAGAACCAAGAGTTGGTATTTCAGTTAAAGTCCAAATTCAGGAAAAGACTAATATGGCCAGGCAGGAGAAAGTCCCCCTTACTTGGGGAAGGTCATTCTTTTTGTTGTATTCAGATCTTTAGGTGATTGGATGAGACCCACAACATTAGGAAGGGACATCTGCTTTACTTGCTCTACTAATTCAAATGCTAATATTATCTAAAAACACCCTCTCAGACATATCCAAAATAATATTTGACCAAATATCTGGGCACTGTTTAGCCCAGTCAAGTAGACACATAAAATTAACCATCACTGGGAGCCACACGGGGAAATTACTGGGCTCAGTCACAAGGCAAAAGGAAAGAGAAGAAAATAAAACTAAACTAAAAAGCTTCTGCACAACAGAAGAAACCATCAATAGAACAAAAATGCAATCTTTAAATGGGAGAAGGTATTTGCGAACAACGCCTGGGATAAAGGGCTAATATCCAAAATATATAAAGAACTCATACAACTCAACAACAAGAAAACAAACAATCCAATTAAAAAATGGGCAGAGGACCTAAACAGACACTTCTTTCAAAAAGGCATACAAACAACCAACAGACATATGAAAATATGCTCAACTTCCCTAGCTGTTAGGGACTCGAGTGTCCTTCAATAGATGATTGGATAAATAAGATGTAGTAAATATATATAATGAAATATTACTCAGCCATAAGAAAAGATAAAATAGTGCCATTTGTAACAACATGAGTGGATCTTGAGCTAATCATTCTAAACAAAATATGTCAGATGGAAAAAGTTAAGAATCATATGATTTCACTCACATGTGGGATACAAAACTAAAAGCAACAAATGAACAAGATAAACAAAAACTCATAGAAACAGATAACAGTTTAGTGGTTACCAGAGGGAAATGGGGTGGGGGAGAGTTAAATAAGGGTAAAGGGGATCAAATATAGTGAAAGAAGATTTGAATTGGGTAGTGAATATACAATGAAATATACAGATGATGTATTATTGAATTGTATGCTTGAAATCTATATAATTTAATTAACCAATTTCACTGCAATCAATTTGTAAAAAGCCTTTATTGTGATTTCCTTGGAAAGAAACAGATGAGGCAGGGTAAGCAAGCTTAGGTTTGGCTAGTTTGAATAATTTCAGTGAGTGGGGCACAGGGACTGTCTTTAGTTGTCTTGGACTTAGAAAGATTTGGGCAGGTGTATAGTAGCCCAAAGTGCGGGAGTCAGACAAGGAAGGTGGTTTGGGGTGTACATTTTGGATTGATTGATTGATTTGTATTTGTAAAGCATGCTATAGGAAGAGGGCTCCTCCCAAGACTTGAGAAGTAAGGGAGGCAGGAGGCTAAGGCAAGGTGGTTTAGGCATATTATTGAGTTGTCCAGAAAAAGGCATATCTAGCATATGCACATAGGAAAGATATTAAAGCGTCAAGTTTACAGAAGCTAGAAATGTGGCTAATACACTCTCATGGTATACAGTCTATTATATATATTTCTACTGTAATAGTTAGCATCTAGTCACATGCATTCCTTTTCTCTAACCAAGCTGAATCACAAGCATCCCTATCCCACCTTACAGACTTGTGGGTACAGGAGCAGGCAAAATAGGGTAGTACAAAATGCTTGGGACTTTTGAAACAAGAGCACTTGTAGTTGCATACTGACCTTGTCATGTACTAGCAGAATAACAAAACATATTTGGAAAGTCATTCGATCTCTCTAAAGACGATTTTTTTTTTAAATCTCTGAAAGGTAGAAAAAGAATCTACTGAAGTGTTTTGTAAAGATTTGGGATAATGAATATAATGTGTCTAGCAAATAGTAAACATTTATTTTAATTAGTATATTTTTGTTGTTATTATTAAGATACAGATATTTAAGGGTCTTGAAATGAGGTCAGGGTTCATGGGAAGCTGGTTCTCAGAAAAACTTAGAATATCTGGAACTATTATTAAATTTAGCGAAATCATGAGTCAGATAGACCTATTTTAATTCATCTATTGGCAGCTGGAATGTGTCTTTGAATAATTTTTTTCATTAACTATACATACTGCCATATTGTTTGATCGCTCATATATTTATGTCTTTTCCTTTTGTTTTCTTTAGATTTGATCAAAAACTTCTATTGAGTTGAAGTTACTATCTCTTAAAATTTAGTAGTGTTTGATTTGTTGTCTTTTTTTAATTAATATATTTCTTTAATTTAATTTTTTAAATTTAATATCAGGCAAATGTCTGCCTGATCTTAGCTCCTTTGTATGTGTGTGTACGTGTTTATGTGTGGTGGCCATTTCTATGTATCTATGTGCAAAAGTGCCTGAATATTTGAAGGATATTTTAAATGGTGAAACATTATTGGTTTATGTCTACGTGTTGGTTTCACTTTATTAAATTTTCTTTTTTTCCCACAAAATATTTTAATCTTCAAAATCAACTTATTCAAGTAAAAAAGTTTCCTTCTGTTGTCGCTTTAATCATTGCTTCAGTGCTGTCTGTTTATTTTATTTTCTTAACTTTCCATTGTAACTTTATGGAATCTCATTCATTTGTCTTCCATGTCTCTTAGCTTTCTTTAATCATTTAAATCCCTTTATCAGTTTTTCTTAAGTTTGGGAGAATTTTTGGAGTTTGTCTACTACCTTACAAATTTGAATATTTTAAAATTTTATTTTATTAGTTTTAAGTTTACAGTACATAGTTAGATATTTATATAGTTTATAAAACAATCCCCCTAGTTGCTATTTCTTTTCTCTGGCTCTCCACCTAGCCATTAAATTAATGCTAAGTGCATTCCCTATGCCATCCATGCTTCCCATACCCGTGACCATCTATCAACTACTAATAAATTCGAATTTTTAAAAAACTAACTTGTTAGTCAGTCTCTACTAATTTTGTTAAGCTTGTTATTTGTGCCTTTTACCTCCACATCTGATATATTTTCATAGAACCGGTCCTTTTGATTCTTATTGTAAACAAATAGGAATTCAAAGCACTTCCTTGCTCCTTGTAGTAATTTATTATTTTATAGGAAGACATTTACTCTAAATTCTCATGGTGATTCTTTATTTTTGAACTACCACATCTTTTTTTTTTTTTTTTTTTTTTTGGGTATAGTTGTATTATTTTCTTAGTTGTTCCTTCTTGCAAAGGAGTAATTAGACTTGTCAGGGACTGGGAGTTTAAAAGGGTTCTGCCAGACATGAGCATGAAACAGTGTTTGAAATTTTTATGCCCAGATAAAGGGCCATAGCCAATATTTGGTTTCATTTTGCCAGTTCAAAGATTCCTTAGCCTATGCGGGGTAGGGATAGAGCAGGCACCAGAGCCAGACCTGGAGAAGATAGTCGAGCCCATCATACTTGGCAAATTTGCCTTGAATTTTTGTTTTGTGTTTGGCCTGTGCTCAGAATTTTTCTGAGTCAGGGGCCCTGCTATTGTGTGGCAAAGCTGAACTCTTTAAGATCTAATGGAATCATTGCCCCTACTCTTCACCAAATGTGACGATCAGGACCAGGATAGTCATCCTAGTTAAAACTGCAAGGTCTTGGTGTGATGTGGCTTCCAGTATGAGAAATACCTTTGGCATCATTGGATACAGACTTCTCTTTCCTGCTTCCCTCCCACTCCTTAGTTCCCCTTCCTCTGCCAAAGTGTCTTTCTAACATTTTAAAAGCACCTACTTTATGTAAATTACTGGGCTATGACTGCTACTGCGTAGGATAGAAGTACAAGGGGAGGAATATACTACCTAATTAGGCAGAAATAGTTCACATTAATCCAGTACGTACCACACTCCAGGCACTTCACTTAGCACTCTACACACATTAGCTGGAATGATACTTACAATAACCCTAGGATTTGGAAACTATTATTTTCCTTCTTCTACCAATAGGGAAACAGAGGCTTAAAAGGGGTTAAGGAGCTCACCCACATCACACAGGTAGCAAGTGGCAGGGCTAAAATCTGAACATACAAAGTTTGTTTCCAGGCTGCATGGCTTTTGTCTACGGTTAGGCCAAGTGGGAGTTCAGACTCTAAATGTTATGTCTGTTCAGAGAGGTGAAGCATCACAGAGAAGGCAACAGGGACTGGCAGTTAAGGTCTGAAGGCAGGAGAGAGATGCAGTGAGTCTGGCTTTTCACACAGCTGCTTCCAGGCTGCAGATGTGTGCATATGCCCTATTTGCATCCCTCCTCCCATTTCCCATTTGCTGCCGTCATTGGTGGAGGTTCTACCCATTTGTGTTTGCAGGAAGCTTGAATACTTACTCCTTTGCCTGTTTTCAAGTCTTTTGCCTATGACAGAGATGAGTAACAGCATCAGAAACATCTCTATTATAACTTTAGAGGCCCCATGTGCTGTTTTGGCATCATTTTGTTGCTTTTCCCTTTCTTTCTAGAAGAGTAAATGTTGGCTCCTGGCTCTGATCCCCTCAAAGAAGCATAAAAGGGTCATTTATCCACTTTCAGGATAATTTATCCAAGTGAATTTTCAAATATTTTGTACAAACTTAATGTAAATCTCATTAAAAGTAGCATAAATGCAAGTTCACATTCAAGAGAACTTCAAAGGGAAGTGATGTTTTTCAATGTTGAGTTCTTTTCTGTGATGTCATTAGAATTTGATAATATATTATGTCATTGTTATTACTAGAAATTTAGTAAGTAATTAACTAACTGCAAAGTTGTTTTGTTTGGCTTTACACAGATAAACAGTCTCTGCCCCTAAGGAATACACTATTTAAGACGAATTTAAGACAAATACGACTGACATAATTAAGACCAGAAAGGATGAAGTCCCTCTGAGAAAGTTAACATAATACATTTAGTACATAGTATTCCATAGTATAGTATTTAGTACATATATAGCATATACTATGCTATAGCTATAGTATAGTATTTAAGAACACAGATTCTGAAGCCAGACTGCCTGATTTCAAATCCCCACTCTCCACGAAGCTATATGACCTTAGGTAAATTACTTAAAGCTTCAGTTTTCTTATCTGTAACATGGGGGTGCTAATTTTATCAATCTCTTAAGGTTGTTGTATTTATTAAATAAGTAAACATATAGCACATATTATAAACTATTTGAATTATTTATATAATATATATCTA
Source organism: Rousettus aegyptiacus (assembly GCF_014176215.1). Classification (NCBI taxonomy): domain Eukaryota; kingdom Metazoa; phylum Chordata; class Mammalia; order Chiroptera; family Pteropodidae; genus Rousettus; species Rousettus aegyptiacus. Next base: position 37,512,250 of record NW_023416306.1, on the reverse strand, counting down.
TTATATCAAAAGTAAAAAGTTAACAGCAACATTACAATGAGTTTGTTGTCAAAATGCCAATTATAACAGCTTTGTGCCTTGATCAGCGATATTACCACAAGATAGTGTTGGCTGAAGTTGGTTACCCTATTGTTAAAAGCACAATAAGAAAATGGAAACATTGTTTACATGTTGGTATATTTTATTTAGCCTTGGGTTTAGGTAGTACTTACCTAGGGCCAAGCTCTGGTCATGAGTTGAAATCACACAGCTTGTTAATGGCAACTAGAATTCAAACAGGCTCTCAGGCTCCTTGGCATGTGCTGGACCTCCAGTGCTTTGCTGCCTCTCTCAGTAAATTCGTGACAGACGCAGAAAACAGAATTTTTTTGCCACAACACTTACATAACTTTACCACGGAAGAGTAAAATGAACAACTTACGGATTTCTCTACTTTCTTATTTCTGCGGACTTAACCATCATTGGATTCTTAACCTCCCCAAAAAATATCAGATAGAAAGCATCAAAGAAATCCTGGAGGTAAGGGCAAAGAGAGGGTTGGAGTATGTTTAGCTATTCTGTGATGGCCAATATTTGGTCCCCTATAGGCTATTTTTATTTTTACTAACTTATGTATGGATTCATAAAATTATGAAGCTGAAATGGACCTTTGGTTCAGTGTTTCTCAAACTTGAAATTGCGTCTGAATTGCTCTGGGATCTTGGTAAAGATTCTGATTCTATGGGTCTGAGTAGAATCTAAATTGGTGCATTTCTTACAAGTTTCCAGGGTTCCTATGTCACAGGCCCTTGGAATTCTTTATGTCAACTCCTTAACTTTACAAATGAAAAAAATGAGACCTAGGAAGGTCCAGAAAATCGACCATGGTCCCATGTTCACAGTGAAATATGTCAAAAAAAAATTTTTAAGTAACAGATTTTAAAAAAAGATATAACTTTGACATCTCTCAAAGGGTGATGTAGTTAATTAATTATCAATTAATCCTATGACATCTTCTTGAGATTTTACTTGTCTACTTACAATAAAGTAAAATGAAGCATAAGTAAGAAAAACAACTTAATTTAAGCCTGTTCAATAAGTTGTGCTATACCTAGAGTGTAAAGTAAATTTGGGCTCATATCCTCTACCTTTGTAGCACTAGTTACTCCTGAAAAGTTTTATGTAGATCAGATGACTAGGGACATCCATGATCTCAGTATTAACATGTGTGTTATAAATATGGGCCAGGCATATCAGTCTAGAATCATTAAAATTGCTTCTGTTTTGAGATTCTTCCTGCCCCTCCATTCTAGTAACTCATAAGCCATTAAAAAGAGCTTCAGCTTTGGAGGTCATATGATCTATCTGTCTGTCTGTCTATCTATCTATCTATCTATCTATCTATCTATCTATCTATCTATCTATGTATTTTTATTGAGGAGATTTGCAATGCTACTTTCGTATCTCATGGACCTTGAAGAAAACCACTGATAAAAACCACATGATGTTTTTGTCTTTACATCTGATACTTGCCCAGTGATAGAATCATTTCTCCTATTAACTTATTTATGCCTCCTCTGAGTCCACAGAGGATTTAAGGCCTTTAGCAGGGGTCTTAGTTGCTCTAGAATTTCACTATCTTTTCAGAGTTAAAGAAACTATAATAACAATTGCTGAACCTCTGCTATGGACCAGGGACTCACTGTCTCTGGTTGAATCTGTACCATAATCTGATTCAGTTGATATTGAGACTATAAATATGGAATTGAGAAATCTAGGGCCCAGAGAGTTAAAGTAACATTATTACCAAGGTTGAATAGTAAAGAAAATAGTAGTACTAAGATTCAGACTCAGATGGGCCAGATTTCAAATTATTATACTCTGCTCTCTAATTCTTGGCTATATGCAGCTTGGTCCTCTGGAAACTGTTTAGGTTTTTTGTTTTTCTTGGGGGGGGGTAGGAGAGTGTGGGGAAGGGGGAGCTATTATTTTTTATTTGGACGTAAGATTGGCCATGACCAAAATAATGAAGTAGGCTGCTTTCTCCCATCTCTCTCACAAACATAGTTTGTGATGTTTCTCCAAAGACCTACAACAGCTTCCTCTTGGGCCTGCCCCAGCCTCTTCCTCCTTCCCTTACATTTTCAGTATCTCATTTTCTCTTAGCTAGCTTTCACATTAAAAGCAGTATCTGCTTATATTAATTTCCAGAGAGAATTTTATTTTAAGTAGAGACAGAGTGCCACCCCAAAGATGCTCTAATTGTGAACTTTTTGATAGCCACTGAAGATCGACTTAAAGACTTTCTCGCTTCTCCAAATCATACCTAGTAGTCATTCACCTATTTTCTCGGTATCAAGGTTTTTCAGCTTCAGCACTATTGGCATTTTTGGCTAGATAATTCTTTGTCATCTTGGCTTTGTTTACAGGCATTGCCAAATTCGACCCCAGATGAGAACCACTGGTCTACATAAAAGTTAAATTCTGCTTACAGTGCTTATAGAATCAGCCTTTTGCTTCTTTCAGCGAGTGGAAATACATTCCCAGTGCTTTTTAGATTCTTTACCTATGGTTTGTTCAGCCTACAGCTTCCTGAAACATAGGTGTTGAAGAGTAAATATTTTTTTTCTCAGTTGTTAAGAGGTTTGAGTTCTTATTTTCACTTCCCTATAAATATTATTTCTGCTTTAAAAAAATATAATGCACTACAGTGCATAATAGCATAGTCCTTAGTCAGAAACAGATCAGAGATTGAATTTCAACTCTCTATTTACTGGCTATACAAGCTTGAGCAAAATTAACTTTTATGGATCCCAATTTTTGTATTTGTAAAAGAAGAATTCTATTTAAGGACCGACACCTTCTCTATTTCTATGATCTGTAAAATGGGTATGATTTCCACTTAGCTTCTGTGAGAGGGAATATTGTCAGATTACAGAATGAACACTTTTTCATTCTCCCAACTCCTTACTCCTGCCTCCCCAGGAGTAAAAGAGAGAGGCTTAGCTGCTTGGTGAATTGGATGATGGAACTGAGCATATCCATTTCAAGCTCTTTCTGTCCTCACATCTGCCTACTTGCCAATCTCTCTGCCCTCAGCTGTCCCACCATGGAGGCCTTGTAGTTTTCCTGCTGGTGGTCAGGTGTGACTTAGGGTGAAGTGTTCAGAAACCTGCTGAAAGCTCACAGGTAACCCAGACTCTTCAGTATAGTTGAAGAGCTAACATTTCAGTCTGAGTCTGACTCCTTAAGTTGTTCCAAATTTGAGTCATAGGAAGGTGTTCTTTAGGGCCCCACAAATCACAACAGAACTATTAGAACTATTGCACAAGGTGGTAGTGTAGAGTAAATGAATGGATAAGCGCAAATCACTTAACCTGGAGCCTGGTTACATAGCAGATATCCACTATCAGTTCATTCCCATTTTTAAAATTTTATGATTTATTGCTTTCCTTGAAACAACTTAATTTCTGCTTGAAGCGAAATGCCCTTTTCATTGTTTAGTTCACAGGCCATGCCAAAGGGAGAACACCATCTAAGGGAAGAAGAGAGCTCAGAGATCTTTACAGCAGTGTGGAAGTAAGGAATCTCATTATTTCATTTAGGAGGTATTAGCCTGAATAAACTTCATAGTTTATTCTTCAAATAGGATTTTCTTGGTTTTTATCTTAAAACACAACTTCTTATTTCTCAGTCCTGGCAATTTCTCTGAAAGAATTTTCACAGGGTTATTTTTCTGCATTTCTTTCCTTTTTATTCTTTTTTTTCCTCATTAATTCTGTTGTTCTTCATCTTGCGCATGCTTTCTCTCCTTTCTTTCCTTCTCTTCTTTTTATTTTTGCAAGCTGAATGGAAAGTAGCATGAGAATGTCTTACTGTTGGGTTACAAAAACTTTGGGCAGGTAGTTAATTATTTCTTATTCGTGATGCATAGTCTTCTAAATTATAAGAAGGGGATTGGTGCGTGATCTGCAGGAGACCTCGCTGAGTGTGGAGTTTACTGCTTACTTTGAATGGGCAGTGCTGATCAGGGAAGGTTCCTTGCACTGGGAGACTGTAGAATTCTACAATTTTGGGCGAGAAAAGACAGGCAGCAAAATGCATGTGGTGAAATTCAAATTATACCTCTTGTCTTTTCCCCTCCCATTCCACTATTTCTGGAGAACAAAGCCAGAGTGGCATGAAGTCAAGAAACCTGTACCAACCCCCTAAAATGCCTGCCACCAATTAGCAAACACCTTCTCTCCCTGACTTTGAAGCAGGGATACTCCTGTGACTAATTTGCCACATCTTTTTGCAATAACAAGGGACTTTTTAAGGTGTTTATCCCATCTACAGCTTTTTAAAGCAGTGAGTTCATTTAAATAATTACCTAGTCATTTAGTTAATGCATTCTTTTTTAAACTTGACTAACTACAGCGTATGTGGTTTTGATGGAAAAAGAGCCCCCTTTATGTAATAGCGCTGTTTTCCCCCCCGCAAAATAAATGCAACACAATTATTTTACTGCAGAGAAATTAGCTCATTTGCAAATGCCACCTCAGAACACAAGAAGAATGGCATTTATTGAAGCACTAATAAAGGCACCATGTTAGAATAATTTTATGCTGACGGGCCCACAATCACTCAATATTTTAAGAGCTGTCATCACACCAGCATGAGCTGCATGCAAAAGTACAAATTTATGCTGTGACATCATGGCACTAAGAGTGTAATTGGAATAAAATTACCCAGGTTCTCTCTGGCATTTGCCAGTATTTCTGAGCCCTTCACTGCCCACCAAGAGCGAATTCTTAGTTTTGCAACAGCAGTCACACATTCTGTGAATGTAGGATGCACCAGGCTTGTGCCGACGGGTTCTTCAGGTTTTTCTGAAGGTCACTTTTTACTAGGTACTCAGTGACCTGTGCTGTGGCTAAATAGAGGGCTGTACAGCTCTAGAAAGCTGAAAGAAACACAAAACAGCCAAAACCACTTGTTAGATATGGATAATTAAGCCAACAGTCACCATATAATGACTGAAGACCTCATAGCATCAGTTTTAGCTAGTTAATAAATTCCAGTCATGGCCTGTGGTTGCATGCAAAGCTTGAACAAATGAGAATGTCTGTATGAAAACTGGGACTTCAAGATTTAACCTTATGACTTTTTACCACGTTTTTATTTTTATTGGAGCTGGAGGTAGGGAGTGAAAAACAATACCTGACAAGAGATGGTGGTGAGTGTGGAGAAAGGGCAAAAACTCACATGTCATGTTTAGACATGACACCCTCCTTGAAATCTCACATTTTCTTACTGCCTCTTGGGCATAATCAGATATGTTCTACACTACAGAAGGAGGTGTTAATGTGCCTCTGCAAATCTGGCTCGAACTCCATGGTTTGGTAAGTTTGTTTGGGCACATAGGCATGCCCATCTGTCAAGAGATTTGAAGAGGGATGGTGGGAACTCTGCACTTCTTCAGAGCACATTGCACTGTTCCCCTCTGTGGTGCTGAAAGTGTGTAGCTGGGTGAGATTGTCTGTAGCTCCTAGGATTGCTGAATGAATGTCTTTTCTGAGCTTGATGAGGTCATTAATTTGGATGTAAGAGAGGAAATGTAATTAACAGCCTGATAATTGGTAAACATAACACTTTCATGTGTGTGGATGACAGAATATAGTGGCTATTTAATTGGAGAATGCAGATGAAGTGTGCACTTGTGCTATATTTGTGTAATAGTCTGTGGTAGACAGAATAATGCCCGCCCCACTCAGGATGTCTACAGAATCTATGAATATGTTATCTTATGTGGCAAAAGATACTTGGCATATGTGATCGGTTTAAGAGCCTTGAGATGGGGAGGTCGTCCTTGATTATCCATATGGGATCCAATGTAATCTCAAGGGTCCTTAAAAGTGAAAGAAGGAAGCACTAGGGTCAGAGTCAGAGAAGGACACGTGATGATAGAAGCAAAGTTTCAAGTAATACGATTGCTGACTTTGAAGGTGGAGGGAGGAACCATGAGCCAAGGAATGCATGCAGCCTCTAGGAACTGGAAAACGCAAGGAAACAGATTCTCCCCCAAAACCTCTAGAAGAAATTCAACCTGCCGTCCCCTTGATCCTGTGTGAGACCCATACAGACTTCTGTCCTCCAGACATACAAAATAATAAATTTGTGTTGTTTTAAGGCACAAAATTTGTGCTAATTTGTTACAGCAGCAGTAAGAAATAAAGTCTTTTTATTTATAAGTGTCTTAAATGCACTGAAATTGTTTAGTTTTTGGTGTATGATGAGGTTTTGGTTGCCTTATGTAACTAAAGCATGATGATTAAAACATTATACTTTCCATACAAATTAATGGAAAAACAGAAGACTCCTTTTTATTTGGAAAATAACTTTAGTTTAAAAAAATAAGTAAAAAAAAAAAGTAAACACCAAGTGATAGTAAAACATAGCGAAAAGTACCAGACTTTGGAATTAAACACACCAAGGCTTTGTATAGTGCTGTGTGTTCTGGGGTAAGTTTTATAAATCCTGAGCTTTAGATACCCTACTTGTTAAATGGAGATGATAATAATAATAATTTCTTTGTAGAGCTGTTGTAAAGTATAAGTAAGTACATATTTAAAACTCTTAATAGTGTGTGGTATATAATAGACATTAGTTTCTTCTCTTTATCTACATTTAAGAGCATACAGGTATGATAATTTAAAAATATGGCTACAGATTCTTTGACATTGATATCATGAAGATGTGGTGACTATGTCTATTCCTTTTGAATCTAGCTGGGTTTAGCATGCTTCAACCAATGCTGTATAGCAGAAATGTTACTATGTGACTTCTTAGACTAGGTCATGAAAGATCTTGTTTGCTGAAACATTCACTCTCGGGGCCCCAAGCCACCAGGTGAAAAACAACTACCCTGACCCTTCTGTGCTATGAAGAAGCCCAAACCTCATGGACAGGCCACATGTAGGCACTCCAGTTGACAGGTTTGAGTCATTCTGTTTCAGTCACCAGACATGTAAGTGAAGAAGCCTCCATATGATTCTAGCCTCAGCCGTTTCAGTCACACGAAACCACTTGAGTCTTGCTAGATGAGGCCCCAGACATAAGAGAGCAAAGAAATTATCCCACTGTGCCAAATTCCTGACCAACAGAATCCAGTGGTTCTTGTTTTATGTCACCAAGTTGGAGACGACTTGTTATGCTATGATAGAATACTAGAGCAATAAATTATTAACCATTGCTAGTGACAAATACAAAGCAGAAAAGTGTCGCGCTAAGCCAACAGCCCATTGCAGATGAATAAGTCAGAAGTAAAACATAGATGAATGTATTTCTATCATTTTCAATTGTATTTTCTTTGTAAAAAGTAAAGGCAACTGTATGTGCTTTAATTTGCATTCCTCTCAATTACAGTGAAATTAAGATAGTCTCTTCATTCTTATTCCCCTAAATTAAGAAAGGAGTTGTGTCTTCAAAAATCTCAGAGAGGAAACCCTCCAGATCTTCTGTGTATATCCTTGTCTCATCATCAGTTAATTGTTTGAAAATACACATCTGAATGGGAAAATTAGCTCAAATATAAAGAGACAACATCGTGTTTGTCCAGATGATTAATTAACAAATCTTGGATTTCCTACTCCTCTTTGTAGTAGCTTCTTTATTTATGTGTAACTGTTATCTTCCTCTTTTTTTCAGGTTTGAAATACAATTATTAATCATATGCTAGACATACAAAGGGATTGCAGCTAGATCATATTGATAAGATCATAGTATTTGTGTTACAAAGAACCTAATCTCATTCCTCCATTTTTGGATGGCTTGGCATTGTCTCACGAATCAGCTACTTGCAGGATTTCCAGCGGGCACAGAAATGGGAAGCTTGCCCAGACTTCAAAGTTTGGCAAACATAATGAGATAGACCTTACAATGGCTGCTAGTGTATGCATTTTCATGGACTCTCCCCACATCCTGTTTTAATTTAAACACATATGTTCATTATTTTGAAGTACATGCATATGCTTGAATATTTATTTGGAAATAAACAAAATCATTTTCACCACAATTATTTTTTAAAAGCTAAGGATAAAGTAACACAAAGAATCAATGTTGCAGAATATGCACACAGAATGACTGAAAGTTTTGACATGTTTACAATATTTAACAAAAATGAAGGGTTGCCTTGATTTAATGCGTATCTAAAATAATGAAGTAGAGGAGACAAATGAGTTAAAATTTTCGCTGTATTTGTTCAGTCTTTAAGATATCACATTACCTTTCCTTGCCTCAGAACCATTTGTATAATTAGGGATTGTAAAATGCCATTGACTTTCAGCACTATTATTATGATCCGAATGTGATGAAAATTGAATCAAAATTGAAGTATATTTCCTAGGAATATTTGGTTATTTTCAGAAATTAGCATGACAAGGTTCATGCTGCTAAAAGCATATTTAAGCTACCCACAGGAGGCTTTATCTTCTATTAAACTAGGGTTTTCAATATAAGAAGGATTTATATAGCAATAAAAAGTCTCATTTTCTCTTGGTGGCCACTGCAGTTGCCCATAGCCTCCTCTGGGGTGGATCCTCGTGCTACCCTGTGGCTTTAGTTGTTGCTTCTCCAACTACCAATACTGCTTTTCTGAAAGCTGAATGTCCTGAGCATGTTTATTTTTCTGTCAAATGTGTTTTCTTTGTTGGATGATTATAAAATCTTAAAGTCATTACTCCTTGGCAACAAGGATTTCCATGTTCATACAAGTAATTTATAAGACCCAAATATCTGGACCAGATAATTTGGGAAATGTGCTCTGGGCAATCCCCCATCTGAAATTTATACAATTTGATGGGCTCTCTTTAGGAAAATTAATGTAAAATTTCAGATGAAAGCAGGTAAGAAAATGAATAGAGTGAGAAAAAAAATATGACAAGTTAATGGAGCCTAAGAGATTCAGGTCCTTTTATTCTGACATCCTCTTAAGCAATTGAACAGAAATGACTTTTTCGAAATTCTTCCTCTTATAGTCTGGCTTCCCTTGCACCTAGAACCTTCTACAATTCCCAGAGACTCTTGACCCTCTCAGGTATGAGTATAAGAGATGCTATGAAGCTTTAACTCATTAGTTTCAGGGTAAATTTGCCTCTGGTTCAGTAAATGAATGAATTTTGCCAACAGAAAACAATAATAACTGATATCATTGAGCACTAAACTGGCGTAGAGCACAACCGAAGGCATTTAACATGCACCGACTGACTTATCTTCTCAGTAATCATTTTGATTATCCAGACCCAGCAGCAATAGAGGTGGAAAAGGGAGGCTTCCCTGTGTATAATTGCATAATTTCATTTGTAAAATTTAAAAAATATAAATGTGATACATCTACAGGATTGTTTACAACCCAGACTTATAGATTTAAAAATTTAAGAGGGTGCCAAAAAACTCAATAATCAAGATAAATAATATTTAATGTAGTATTTTTAAAACTCAAAGTAGAATATACTCATGATGAAAAAAAGTAAACATTTTAAGTGAAGATGGGATCAGTATCCCTTGTTTTTCTACTTTTTATGTTCAAGTATCTTAAAGTAACTTAAATCATCAGGGTCCTAGAATAGGGTGTGGCGCATGCCAAAGCCTCATCCTTACAGAGAGACTTTTCATTGGGAAAGAGAGACAATCAATAAGCAAACATAAGCATGTGTTATAATATAATATTAGGCATTGCTAAATGCCACAAAGGAAAATGAAGCAGTATGAAAAGATAGAGTCTGATGAAAGCATTATTTTACTTTATTTTATTTAGGGAAGTCAGGACAGTCTTTGCAGGCAAATGACATTTGAGCGGGGAGCCCAGTGTGGTAAAGTAGGAGCTGTGCAAATATCTCGGGTGGGAGATTGTTTCTGCAAAGGAAATAGCACACAGGAAACACATGTTAGGAAAATTACCACATTCATGTTGTGCAAGATTGGAATAAAATATAAAGCAGAGAAAGTAAAAGCCTCCTATACTCCCATTCCTCAGGGATCTCCGCCTGTAATCATTTATTAATTATGTTTCCTTCCAGAAGTTTTCCTATGCATATAAAACCCTGTATCCTTTCTTTCTTTCTCCTTCCCTCCTTCCTACCTCCTTCCTCTCATTTCCTCCATCCATCTCTCTCTTTTAAAATGACCCTACCATACACACTTCTTGGCAATACTTTAACATTTTCTTGTTAGCATTTCTTCAGTATCTTTCATTTTAGCACACTTGCAGAGTAATTTCCTTCTTTGTTTTATGGTACGGTATGTGTTCAATAGTATGGACGTACCAAAATGGATGCAACCAGGCTTTGGTAAATGAACTTGGAGTTTCCAATTTTTTTTACTATTAAAATAATGTTGTGGTGACCATCCTTACATACATGTGTGTAAGTATGTGTGTAAGTATGTCGGTGCAAGTATATCTTGATAATTCTCAAGTCTAAATTATAAGTCAAATTGTATGCACTTTTCTAATTATAATATACATTGATGAAGTGCTCTACAAAAAGGTTATGATAATTTATATTCCTGCTGTATTTTGTGAGTGTTCCTGTTTTCTGATACTCTCGCCAGCATTAAAACATTAACAGTCATTTATACCTTTGCCAGTTAATAAATAAAAATTACATCTTCTCATTATTATAATTTGCATTTATTTTCTTTTTTGTGAGGTTGAATATTTATTTCTACAGTTATTAGCTGTTGACTAAGGCAAGGATGCCAATGATAATTGAATATAGATATCTTCACCTATTATCTATGTAATGCTCAAAACTGCTACCAGCACTGATACATCTTGAGCAGATTAGAAAGAAAAAAAGAAAAAAGATGTTCTTTCCTCATAACACTTTACTGCCATATACTAGAAATCTGCCATTATAAACCTGCACATCTGTATGGGACAGCCTTAGTTTCTGAGTCTCAGCCAAAATAACTGTCGTCATCTTGACTTATCCAGCTTTCATTCATTGTGTTAGCTCTCTGACTGAATCTAGGACATGGCCCCATTTTCTCTTTCTAAATTCCTTGAGCTGTCCTGGTCCTTCCTTTCTGGTTCATTTAATCTGTCCACAAACTGACTCTCAGAGATCTTGTTGGTGCCCTTTTGGCACCTTCTTGACAGGAAGAAGTAATTCACATTTTCCTATAAAAACTTCTGATTCAGTGTCACAGCCCCACCAGCTTTCTTAAATGCCTTGGAGAATTCCTGTAGTCAAGTAGCCCATTTCTCTTTATAAACACATGCCATTTGATTCATTTTTAGAATATAAGTACCCCTCTAGATTTGTGGCACCGTATACAAATCCGATTGAGTGCCTACTGAAGACAGGGCACTTTTCTCAGCTCTTTACATGTGTAAGTTTAGTTTATCATTTTAACTACTAAATGAATTAGATATTAATAACTAATAATATGACTATTATTCCATTACTACTACTGCTAATATTTTCAGAGGCACGGGTAAAAAAAAAAAAGGTGAAGATAAAGGAAGCCAAAGCTAGCAAATGTACACTTGGGATATAGGGCAAACATCCCACTCCCATATTTTTAATAAGGGAGGGCACTGAGTTTACCTACTCAGAAATGTAATAGGGGAGTTTAATGCCATTGGACAAACTCTACAACAACTCAAGCCTCAAGAGGCTTAAGATAATTCAAGCCTTTCAGCTTCAGAATAAACTGATGAGGCTTACGGAAGGGCATATTTTCAGGAAGCAGGTCCCTGTTGTCCTCCTTTTAAAAGTGTACAAAGTTCATGGTTCCCCATGATCCACTGAGCAAATGTCATATGCCTTTGGTACAACTCATAGTCTGACGAAAAATCAAGCAAGGGACTCTATTTGAAAATACTCAGATGAAAGTGTGTGTGAGTGTCTGTGGTAGAGCCTAGAAAAAAGTTGTGAGGAACATAATATATTCAGTAAGATATACTGGAATTTGGGGGCTAAACACAGCCTTGAAAATTATAACTGAAGATATCTTTTTTCAATACCTCGAAACTGAAACACTGGAGCATTTGGTTAAACTCCCAGCTCTTTGAGTGGCCTACCATGATGTCCAGAGTTATGTCCTTCCCCTAAACACACTGCTTCATTACATTTAGAGACAAGGGTCTTTAGTTTTAATAACAGGCAACATTGGTTGATGATTGGTTGTGCAACATTGAGCAAATCACTTTATCCAGCTGCATAAGGATTAGATTTCTGAAGTTTCTTTGCTCTTTAGCATTCAATGACCCAGCTGTAAGTTTTCTTTCTAAACCTGGCCCTTTCCTTTCAGTACCCATATGCATTGAGCATCCTCACAGGACTTAAGAATGGCCTTCCTTTGTGAGGTATCTCAGCCTGTGTAAGCAATGGTCCTGGGGCCCACCCAAGAAGATTTATAGTGTGGAGATTTTTCTTAGCAGTGCTTTGACAAGGAAAATGGCAGGAAGCCAGCATCCAAAACCAAACAATTGTCAGATGGCTGGGGAAAGAAAAATAAATGTTGAGCAGTCGAGAATTCAATAGCTATTTCAGAACAGTGGAAGGCTTCTTTTATGGCCATTTCAACTGGAGCATCAGAGCGTGTTTGAACCAGAGGATCTGCCCCTTCCTGACCCTAGATGCCTGGGCTACAGCAGCCTGGGAGCATTCCGTCAACCATCTGCCCTTATGCCTGTGTGGTTTAGGTCACCTGTGTGGCCACCACGGGTGAGGGTGGGATTCCGGCCACTAACGAGGAATCTCTCAGTACACCAGGGGTACTTCCTGAAACTCTTGCTATCCACACTGTCAGCGCATAGAGCTGTGCTCACATTTATTTTGGTATGCAGAAATGTGTTTCTCAAGCTCACAGGGTCTTTTTGATGACATATGTTTGTTTCCTTAACCAATTACTCTCTGCATCTATCCACCACACTGTGGGGTTGACGTCTTTTTATTTTTCCTAGATTGAAAATCTGAGATAAATGACTTATTTTCACTCTATTCCTCAATCTGGGAGACAGGATTGCTTTCCACTCCCCCCGCCCCTCTTTATTGATGCTCATATTTGCATCTATTTTTATATGTTTTATAGGGATTTTGTGATACAAATATTGTGTATGTGGGGCTATCCAAACTCCATCTGTGTGGAGAGTTCGTCTTGGCAAATACAATGCAGCCAATTTAGACAACCCAGGTATTAAGTTTACTTTCAGTTTCCTTTCGTCCTTCCTTTATTTTTCCATCTCTTTTTGGCTCTTTCCATTTTTTCCCTTTCATCTCTTTTCTTCTTTCTTCCATTGCAATACTTTTCTCTATATCATGCTATGCAATAATAGAGCAAAGTAAATATTTCAGTGGAAATAAATTTCACAAATGTATATTTCTGTGTTGTTATTATCTTACATTTAAAACACTTTTCTCATGAAGAAGACATTGTGAAATTTTTATCTGTGGAAGATGAAAAGAAATTATAATTTATTCCTCAAAAAATCCTTAAAAACAACCTGAGGATAAAACAGGAAATATCCTGAAAATTTTTATAGCATTAGATATTCTCCCTGATCTGATACCATCCAGTTTTTATGTCCATATCTTTTTCTCTATCCCTCTTAAATTTTTACAAACCTCATCTACTCTTTTTTTTTTTTAAAGCATACCCTGTTTTTTCATTCTTTTTGACCCATGCACTTTTGTTGATATCGAATCTTTCTCCCATCCTTGTAGACGTTCATTTATTGGTCAAAGCCTTGATTAAAACTGCCTTTACTGAGTCCTAGAGTCCACAGTTAAAGTTATATTATGCATAAAGTTATCTTATGCTTCGTCTATGAAATACGTTAAGCAAATCTCTGCTAAACTAGGGTGGCATATGTCTAGGTTTGCCTCAGACAGTCTCCGTTGATGCTTGTGGTCCCAGATTAATTATTACTTTATAATAGTCATGCTAATTATAACATTTAGTTACATTCCTGCTTCATGTTGCAGTTAGATGTGTTCATGTCCTCACTGTACCAAGGGTCATCCTTGTATCCTCCAAGACTAGGCTATTTATAATCTGTTACATTCATTACTGCCAGTTAAGGGAATTGGTGAATTTTTATCTCATTTCCATATGAATAGAAATGGTTGAAGATATAGTATGTTTTATAATTAGAGGTTACAATTAGAGGTTAAGTGACTTTCATCTTTCGGTATTTGATGTTCTTTATTTCTCTCTCTCTTTTTTCTTTTTTCTTTTTTTTTGCAGAAATTTGACTTAGGTTCTTTCTTGTATTTAGATAATGGTGATGAAGAACAGATCACGGAACTATGTGTCTTACAACAAAGAAGGATGTTAGATTATAATTTTGGTCAAGTCCCCTGCCTTCACTCATGTAAATATACTTATAGTGGATATCTATTACATTTTGCTCTCTGTGTTGTTCCTTCCTTTTCTTTAGGCAATGGCACACTAATTTTCTTTCAGGGAAACTACCCCCTCTTGACTTTTAGTAGCACAGCCACTAGGACTAGGGTGACAACAGTAAGGTACGTAGGATGCAAAATTTAAGGAGGTACTCACTTTCAGGGTTGTGCAAGAACAGGGTTGGTAATGGCAGAGTGACTTCTTAAATAATGTGCCCTAGATGCCTGCTTGCCTCAGGTCGTTAGTCCTGGCTTGGCTCAGAAACAGTGGCATTGATCCAATCCTCGTATCCAGGGATGAACATTTGACCCAAGCCTGGTCAAAGTGCCTTCCTCACCTTGAGGGGTAGTCATGTGACCCAATCAAAACCAATGAAATTCTATTCTGGGACTTTTTGAAACTCTCAGGAAGGCAATCTCGGATTCTGATGCAGTTGAAATAGTGAAGCCAAAAGCCTTGGAATGCTGGGAGCACCCTGTGGAGCAGCGTGCAGGAGAATGGGCCAAAGTAGAAAGCAGCAGAGCCAGAAGGGCTACCTTCTAATGCATTGTTTAAGCAGTTATTTTCTGCTATCCTGATTTATCTTAGAATTATTAGGTACAAAGTCAATAAGTAACCCTTCACAAACACACACCCTTTTCTACATGCTAGTACATGATTCAAGATTCTGTTTATTTGCTCCTGAACGAGTTCTGTCCATAAATATGAGATGATGAAGGTCCATGGGAGTTGAGACTGGCTCTTGGTCACAGCACTTCAGTCAAGTAGAGAGAATAAAACTAGATCTATACTTCCCTGCATGGTATTTCTTCATTCCTCTCTACTGCCTCTGATGTCCACCAGCAGCACATCATAGTTAAGTCCCTGAACTAATCATTTAAAATGCATTGGACAGAAATCATGAGTTGAACATATTTAGGAACCAAAAGCCTATGCTTGAAGTTTTTAAAAAAGAATTGTTATTTTCAGATGAATTTACTGCTCAACTTACTGTGTTGAGTAAATGAAAGTGCTGAAGCCAAAAGAGATTAGGTAAAATGGATTTACGTCTCTGAACTTTTATTTTCAGTATACTTCACAGCCTCTCAAAACTAGCAACTCCTCATTTCTTCTGGCTGGATTTTGATATGCTGTTGAGCTGCAGGATCAGTTGAGTATCTAGATTATGGTTTATTCTAATGCTTACTCAGCCTAAGACTAAGCTGTGGTGACTGATTTTTTTCTCTCCCATTGGGGCACACATTTTGGTTTGCTAATGGTGACAAATGACATTAAGAGACAAATCAGTTTAAATTAATGACTCTACACTGGCAAAATACCCCAGGGAGGGCAAGTTCATTCTGATATTGAAGACAGTATGGTACTCTTGCCACTTGTGATTAGTGAAGTCAATGAAAAAATCTAAAGGCCATCACAACTTTACATACTTTAACATGCATTTGCATAATCAGAAGGGCTGATAAAAACAGTGCCCTATATCCAGAATTCTGAATTCAGTAGGTCTGTGGTGGGACCCAAGAACTTGCATTTCCTATAATTTCCAAGGTGATGCTGATGCTGAAGTTCTGGCAACCACATTCTGATGACAACTGCTCTATATTGAAATAGAATTCAACAAAAACAAAATTAATGAGAGGTGTTAATAGAACTGCATAGTCAAGAAAAACTTTCAGAGACCGTGATGAAAAAAAGAAGGAAAGTCATTCCCAAAGCATCCTCGATCTTTTCTATAAGCATTTCATTCTCCCTTTTAAAACCTTCAAACCCAGACATACTAGCAGAGTCTGTTTAAATATTGAAGAAATGCATATGGTTGTGGGATGTGTCATTCAAAAGTAAGAAAGCAAAGAGATACTTAATCTTGATTAATGTAGTTGTGGCTTTTAGTTTTCCAGCTTCAGAAACTTTGTTGTTTCATTGATTGGGGATCGGTCTTTCAGGAACAGTGTAAATTTACAGGAGACTATTAAAGAAATATGAATGCAAATTTATTAAGGTACAATGAGAAATATAACAGATGAGAATTATTACTCTCATTCAGTAGATAACACCTTCTCTTGCAGCAGGCAAGGTGCTATGAAAACCAAAATACCTTTCAAGCTACATTGAAAGGTTTCTAGGGAGTATGGCCTCAGAGCAAGAGGAGTTAGTCTAATTTGAGGAATGTTGTTCATGGGCTGGTGTGATGCACTCACCTCCATTTGATTGAGACCTTAAGGGTCACAAGTGTTCTCATCCTTTCACTGGGGTCCACTTTGCTTTCTAAGTAGTGCTGGATATTCAACTGCTGAAATGTGCTTGCCTAACTGCTTTTTAACATACCAAATTGACCAGATGATTTCCAGAATATGTGAAAATTTAGACAAATTGGAAGCAAAGCTTGCTCTGGACATCAAGTCATTCTGTTTAGTGATTTTTGTACACATAGCTCTACTGATTTATTTCAGTATATCACAGAAATGTCTATCAAACTTTATAGTAAAGGGAAGTGAACTTCTGTGGGTATAAGAATAAAGCCTAAAGCAATATGTGGAAAGTTCAACACTTAAAAGGTTTTTTTTAATTTTTTTTTTTGTAATTCTAAAGCCTTAGACTTTATTCCATAAAATAATGCCATATATCTATCGAATTTTGTCCCCTAGCCCATTGAAACTGATATAAAACTGAATTAGTTCCCTTGGACCACACAGCAGTCTAATGCCTCCTTAAGAAATGTGTGTTTTTTAGAGGCTTTGTTCTTCTATTCAGGCAGTCGTTCTGATTTCTTATTCATTCAGAAGGCCTTCTCCTCTTGTGAGGGGGACTTTCTGCTCCACACTGACCTATAAGTGGAATAAAGACACTTTTCTTAATTTTTGTCAGTACTGCTTACCCAAAACATTTCTTACAGTGGGTTTCTACTGAAATTTTAGGATGATGAGGGTAGGAGTTTTGGGGTTGGATGTGAGGGCAGGAGGCATGGAGATTAACAAGAGCATTATGTAGCAAAGCATTCAGAATGAAATAGTAAGCACCTGTGTTCTAAAAATGCTTTAGGATTCTATCATGCTGAAACAAATTCCTTGATGGGTTTTATTTTCCCCCCATAGACTTCAAACTTTTGCTGTAACATGCTACACCTTCTTGGACTTTTCCTAATGACTCATCTTTGAGCCAGTAGAAATATCCTGAGTCTCTTATCCCCTCATCTGTCTCTATATCATTTCCTTATGACCCTATGATCAAAATCAGAGTGGTCTAGTATGGCATTTTCTTAAAGACAAATCTCTACAGCCCACTATACTAACAATAACATTTCAAAATAACGAGTAAAACTCATATTTCAAGAAAGTCATACCACATTTTCCTGCACAGTACTTGGCAAGTTCCAGTGATCTTCAGTTTGTGAAAAATGGTATTGGTGGTCGATTTTGTAGTTCAAATCTCAGAGAACAGAATGGTCATGTGGTATCTATCTCCCCTAGTCAAGATTGTGCCCTAAGGTAAGTAATATGCACTGCTGTGTATTACCATGCTGTGACTAGACCAGGATGAGAACAGCCCAATTGAAAGAAATACAAATTAAAACATTTTCAATATACACAGTCTGGTTACACTAGTAGTTTTGTATTTTCTAATTTTAGTATTTTCTTGACTTTGAAACCCCAAGATTCAAGTTTTTTTCCAAAATCATTTGTGTGTGATGTTTTTGTTGATATGTTACTGTTGACCTTTTGTCTGAAAAACAATTGAGCCATGTATGTTTATCTTATTTTTTATTGTATTATATTTTATTGGGCGTATTAATCCTAAGAATTGTAAAGTAGATTTTACTAGACTTTCTGAATAAATAAGTATATTTCCTTAATGATGTTTAAAACCATTCCTTTCCAATTGTCATCTCTTTCTTTTTATCTGCTTCCTGCATTATTGAATTGTCTATTGAAGTTTATCATGTTGAAAAATATTCTTCTATTTTTAATTTTATAAGGTTTCAAAAATGTTTTGAAAAAATAAGAAATAGATGTGAATGATATGGAATGCCTTTGAAATATTTAAATGATTAAAATAACTTATTTTTTTCTTATCAGGTCTATTTGTTGAATAATTATATTAAGAGATTTCCTAATACAATGTCTGAAGTTTGGGGATAAACCTTAAATAGTCATGGTGGCTAATTCTTTTGTACTAATTGACTCACTTTGAAGTATTTATATTAATAAGAAAAATCTGTGTTTTAAATTTTTTTGATTCTATTTGTGTCTAGTTTTGACCTTAGGATTTGTTAAGGTCATTTAAAAAATTAAGTAGTTTTGCAAGCATAAGAATGAACTTTCTTTTTGAGAATCTATATAATTTGTAGATAAACTATTTTCAAAAGTAGTTTTTAGAAAACCTTTTAAATAATTTCTTTGTGACAGTCTTTTCACTTTTTTAAATTTTAATTGAATCATTTTAGATAATATACTATTTTTCCATAAACCAGTCTATCAAGATGTTCTTAATTTTAAAATCATAGAGTTTTTTATATTTTAACCTATTTTAATATTTATTATACAAATATATACTTTATTATTTTTATATTTATCAGCATTTAAAAACATTTTAATGTTTTTAATAGAACCAATGCTTAGATTTATTTAGCTATTTAATGATATTATAATTCATTAATTTTTCATTTTTAAGAATTCTTTTTATCCTGATTTTTATAATAAGATTTAAAAAACTATTTAATGCCATCTTAAATTCTATGCTATTTCAAGTCTATTCCTATCTATAATAAAAGTATTAAGGATCACACATCTACTTTTGACTACAACTTTATGTGTTATATGTATACATTTATCAGTTCCTTTTTAAAATATTATTTAAATATATCTTCACTTTATTTTTTAAAAATCCATTTTAGATTTAAATGACTTGAAAAAGGGGCGTACATATAATTTTCCCACAATTGTTGTCCTATCTTCTGAATTTCTATTACTTTTTAACTTCAGTGTTTTGATGCTTTGTGAGTTAGCTAGGTCTTTAGAGCTAACTGCCTTATTTTCTCTGGATATTTGTTGGGTTTTATTTTTATACTTTTAACTAAGTAATTTAAAAATTTACCTGAATATATGTATATATGGAATTCTTTCAACAATTTTTCCAGAAACACAATCAATTTCGATTTGACTTTTGAATTACTTTTAAAAACTTTATTTTAAAATAATTTTAGATTTACAGAAGAATTGCAAAGATTTACAAAGAATTTTCACATACTCTTCATCCAGATATGCCTAATGTTAACATCTTACATAGTTATCAAAATTAAGAACTTAACATCAGTACAATATTATTAACTAAACTGCATACTTTATTTGGATTTCATCGGGTTTTTCATTATTCCATTCTTCTTCTTTTTTTCTCTTACAAGATCCAATGTATTTAGTTGTCATGCCCCTTTAGCATCTGTCAATCTGTGACAGTGTTCTGTGACTTTAACTCTTTTGATGAGAATACTTAATTATTTTTTTAGACTAGAGATGAAGTGTATTCCTTGTCTATGATTTCTGCCTCTTTTTCGATCATTCATATTTTCCTAGGGGAACATTTATAATTAATAAGTTTGATCTTCTCTGTCTTTTTTCCTTATCTGTCATTTTCTTTCAAAGATTCTCTCCCCTCACCTCAATAAATTTAAAGAGTGAGTCTCATGTTTATTTTCCACTTTGATTATTTGATTATCCACAATATCAATTGCTTCTTTATCACTAACATTAAAAATTTGGCTGGTCTAAATTTGATTTTCATGCCACACTTTCTTATACAATATATTATCTTGTAATCTATGTCATGCATCTACTATAATTGCTTATTACATTAATTATCAATAATTAATTTTAGCCCATTGTCTCCTTTTCATAATATGTTCAGGTTTCATAGAACAGAAAATCATAAGATAAAAAGAGAACGGAATAGACATAAAGAGAAAAGCAGAAAAAAGTCCAAGAAGCTAAAAAGGAGAGACAGAGGTCAATAGCTTTGGTTTTGATGATTTGCAATTCAAATGTCTTCTGAGAATATGAAAAGGCCTTGTAGCATTTTCTTCTGATTCCTATAGTAAATCATTTTCAAAATTTTGTTTAGTACGAAATTATTTTAAAAAATGAAATTATTTTTACTGATTTTTTAGTAGTTTTTATTTTGAATAGGCTTAATTTTGTTTTTGTCTATTTACATATCCACAAGTGGGGATTGCTCAATCCAGTTTCTTAACCCAGTGGGCACATGAGGTCACTTTGGCTTACATCCCCCATTCTCTTGGGCACTGCTTGAGATCCTTTCTTCTCAAATAGACTGGATATGTATAGAGTTCCAGCTTAATTTTCAATGCTGAACAAGCTTCCAACTAGTGTTACTCTTTTTTGAGTGAAGTTATATGACTTCCTGGTCTACATCAATGGTCAGTTTCTTGAGGTTTGAAATATGTTGTATAAAAAAGACTTCCTAATAAGAGCTCCATTAGGTTTTTTCCACAATGTCTGCTCCCAATCCACAACAATATTCTTTGGGTGACTACACTTTCCACAGAGAAATATGCCATTGCTCTCTCCTTCTGTGTTTCTCAACCTGTTTTCTGAGACCAGTAGGCTCAGAAAAAGATAAGACAAGGAGATGAAGCAAAGTCCTAATAGCACAGAGATGACTCTCAATTCTTTTGATAGCCAATAAAGAATGCTGGTCAATTGTGGGGGAGTGAAAATTGGTCCCCTATATTTTTTGGGGTGGTGGTAGTAGATAGAGTTCCACGATACATGTAACTAATCTACAGACCTTATTCAAGTATCTTCTTACATTAATTGTTCAACCAATGTCTTTTCCTAGAGCTGATCTGATCAAGGATCATATATACTCTCCAGTTTTTACGTATCTTTAGTCTCCTTCAATCTACAATATAGTTCCTTAGTCTTTTGGTCTTTCATGAACTTGGCACTTTTGAAGAGTACTGGCCAGTACTTAATCTGCATTTCTTTGATGTTTACTAATGATTAAATTCAAATTATGAGTTTTGGATAAGAGTATCACCTAACTGATATCGTGTCTCTGTTATAATCAGGAGGCATATGCTGTTGATATGTCTCATCATTGGTGATGATAATTTTGACCACTTGGTGAAAATGGTGTCTTCAATGTTTCTTCAATGTAAAGTGACTATTTCTCTTTATAATTAATAAGTGTCTTTAGGGGAGATACTTTGAAACTGTATAAATACCCTATTTCTCATCTTTTGCCCACTAATTTTAGCATTTTCTGTGATGGTACTAACACAAATTTTAATGCCTATTAAATCTTGCCCATGACAGTTATTACTGTGGTGTTGGCCAAACTGGTAAATTTTTATTTCCATCATTCGATCGACATTTGTTAATTGGAATTCTATTGTAGTGATTGTAGCGAGAGCTTTTCCTTCTTCTCCACTTATTTATTTATAAACTCTTTATTTAGATGGTATGTATTCATGGATGTTCATTACAATCATTATTTCTTTTGTGGTCAAGATAAAAATGACCCATATTATTGACCATTGTGAACTCCTTGAAGTTGTATCCTGTTTTGGATAATATTTTAAATTGAAACTCTCTTTAATAGCCCCCCCCCCCGCCACACACAAATTTTATTATTAAAACTTTCAAACACACAAAAAGTTAATCAGTCAATTATAGGTTGAGGTAAATGGTTGGAAAATTTTCTTTGAACAGGTTTTCAACAGTGGTAAAGAGGAGAATATACCTAAATATTAGAGACCTTGGGTCTTCTGTGTGAGTAAGGGGTGACTCCCAACAAAATAAAGGAACAGAGGACTCTGAAACAAGAAATTAAACAAAACCGAGTGTCCATACAAAATAGTGCAGGGCCCCATTACTGGATGCAAACTTAACCTACTTCACCTTTTTTTTTTTTTTTAGGATTAAGGGAGAGGAATGGGATGAGTGAACACAGGAAGCCAGAAACTTCCTCTTCCCTTCCCTGTGCCTGCTTCCTTCTAGAAAGGTTTTATCTGAGTTTCACTGCAGTGGAAGCAGCCAGAGACAGTTAGCATTCAAATAAAGTAGGTTGCCTGTGTTTCCATCATCCTAGGCCACATTGGAAATGTGTCTATTTTCTGAGAAACATTGAGCTCAATCTACATTTTTCATTACCATTTAGTAAATGAGAGACTGCAGTTGACTGTAACAGATAAAGGGCAATTGCTTATTTTTTAATCAATTCTTATTGATTTGGGAGACACAGGGTCTATAATTGTATGTATGCTTCATCTTCCCATTGGAAATTTCTACTTCATCTGATAAATAAATTCTAGTTTAAATTACAATGAATATTTATCCTTGTGTGCACCATAGAAGGAGGCCTTAAGTCTTTCAAATACTTTAGACTAAAATCTACAGATAATATCTTGATGATATTAGTCATCTTGACTGGCAGTGCAGACTCTGAAATCAGAATGCTTAGATGTGAATCCCAGCTCAGTCACTTGTTACCTTTGTAACCTTGGGTGAGCTACTTCACTTCTTGATATTTCAATTTCTTCATGAGTGTAAGTGGTATGCTGGTAGTACTATCTATGTTATAGGGTTGCAGTGAAGTTTAAATGAGGGTAATTCATGTAAAGCATTTAGTTTTGAATCTGGACTTTTCAATTTTTTTTTTTTTTTACTCTCTCCTGGGACCAAAGTGTTAATTGCCACCAATTCATTTTTCTTGAATTCTTTTTTTTAAATGTTGAAATACGTTTTTATGTGTCTATCTTTCAACATTTCTAATCATGCTGTTGATAAAAAACTGTATACTATTTCTCATATCACTAATTTTCCTTTTCATTTTACTTACAAGTAACTGTAGATTGATTCTATATTTGTGCAATATAGATTTCTCATGAATATATGTATTCATACATATACATATATTGAAATGTTTGCTAGTAACTGATTCACAAAAATGGGAACACTGAGATAAAAGGCATGAATTATTTTTAGGATGATGATGTAGCTTTTAGTAGTTTGGTAGATTATTATACTAGTAATTTTCTTCAATTTGTTCTTTAAAAATCTGATCTTATTTTGGTATATCATGTGAAAGCAGCATTTAAAATATATTTTATTGCCAAATATGTATATCTAAACTATTTTATCTAGAAATACCTCATTATTTATCTCTAAAAGTTAGATTTTAGTATAACAAAAATAGCATCACCATGTCTAAATTTTAAGAAAAACATTTAATTTGGGATAATTATAAATTCATATGTAATTGCACAAATAAATTCTGTATATCCTTTACCCAGTTTCCCCCACAGTAACATGTTGCATAATTACAGTACAGTATCACAACCAGGAAATTACTTTGATACAATCCATTGCACATCTAAAATTTTAACTATATTTTTTAATATTATTAAATGTAAAGGTAGTGTTCAAATTTCTGTATTGCCTCATAATATTTTCACTATTGGTTTGTTATAATCAGGAGAATCCTCATATTCCAAAGAGCAAAACAAACAAACCTGTGTCCAATATTTGCTGCCTTGTACAGCCTAACACAGAAGTGTATATTGCAAACCCTCTCTACACAAGGCATGAAAATGGAAAAGGGCAGAGGAATGAAGAAAACCCCTTCAAGCCACAATTATTATTCTCAAATTGAAAGTAACAAAACTCAAGTACATAAAAGATAAGTACTTGTGCAAGATGCCATGGACGGCTAGTGCCACAGCTGGATTTCTAATCTGAGGTTTGTTCATGTTTTCTGTGATAGCATGAGAGATCCATAGGAGATTTGGGGGAAAATTCTTGTAAAAATTCTGGATAGTTTACAACCCACAGGAGTGGTAAGACTCAAATATTACTGACATAACTTGATACACTCTGATACACTGACCTTGAGTGGTAGTCGGGTTGCAGATGAAAGGACATGGGACTTTGTTTTAAGGACACGGGTTCCACCCTGATCCTAACATTTACTAGTAGTGAACTTTGGGGAAGTCATTTAATCTTTTTGAAATTATATATTTCATCTACACATCAGGAATATGAGGGCCTATTTTATGATTTTATTGGCTGATGACACAAGATAGTATTTGTGAAGCTGCCTCATGCATCACAGTACTCAGTAGGTGCAAGTTCAACTGGGATACTTGGCAAATAGCAAAAAACAAATGCTACAGAAAATTTATTCGATGTTAGCAACGAGGCTAAAATTTTGAAGACTTTTTTTTTTTTTTAACTCCCCAGGAATAGTTTAATTTCTCAAGGCAAGAGCAAGTTTGACATAGGAACGCTCTTTGGTAAAGGGGTTTCTGACAAGGGGCTGGCATTCACCCCCTCTCCCTTTTTGCCCCCACATCCTTTACAGATTGGTGCTGACACATGCTCAGGAAGCCAAGACTGATCATCTGCTCATAATAAACAGATTGTGATTTAGCTAGACCCAGTTGAACATCAATAGCCCCTTTGTGGGCTATTGAAGTACCATTTTGTACTGTTTTTCTTAGGAGGAAAATGCCAGTCTGGTCAAGATCTAGAAACTTGTGGTTCCATTGTAATGGGATATGCATTTAAATGAGAGCTATACGAGTTGAAGGATACTCCTGCTAGTATCAGATTGAGCAAGCCAGTGGGAAAATCTCCCAAATCCTCTGGAATCACTGAGCCTGAGGCCTTAGGGGAAGGGGCCAAGCTGCATAAAAACTGCAGGTTTTTAAAGTAGATATTTTGTTTCTGCTCCACCACTGTCAGTAAAACATTGCAAATAAATCCTATTATTTGTTCCTTTCCTTTCTAAGATGTTATTTACACACTTATAATTTTAGAAAGATGTTATTTCCAAACTTTGGCTATAAAGAGAAAATTTTCTTCCACAACACCTGCCATGATATTGTATTTTTATTTCCTCATAAAGGAAGAGTTTCTTTATTACAGAATTCAGAACTTTAATACATCATCATTTCACTGTGCAATTCAGTTTCTGGATGTATCTTTTCTTTTTAGCCTTTAATCATCAAGGTTTGCAAAATGAGTAAAAGTATGATATTGGGTTAGGCCTTGGAAACTGCAGTGAGGGTTTGGGAGAGGTTTTAGGATGCTTTTATTTAAGATGTTAAAATCTTTTGGCAATATTAGGAGGAATCTCTAAAGATTTTTCTAATTTAACTATTTCAATAAATGCTAAAGATTTCTGGGGAAAGAGCACAAAAATTTCTTAAACAAAGGCGCATTTCACATTTTAATGCAAATCAGTATAATTTGGAGAGTCCACCCAATTTTCTAAATATAACGCTGTATAAAATTAGTAGCATATTTTATATTATCTATTCACTTTTACTAATCTCACTTCTGAAAAGCCCATAGGAATGAATAGATTTCCTGTAGAAAGTAGGCTTATAAGCTTTTAAATATATTTTAAGAAAAGATGAGACCATAAAGGCGTAGGGGATAGAGGATATAGAATTCTCAAGAAAACATATCTCAAGCTTGAGACAAGCTTCCATATCAATAGCATTGGAAGAATAAGACTTCTAAGTAATTACAATCTCCTGCAGTTCACCAAGATTATGCAACCGGGAAGTGCTGGCTGCCACAGCAGTCTTGGCCACATAAAGGGAGCGCACAGGAGGCCATTTCTGGACTTGTGGGTAATTGCCTCATTTATGATAAAATGCTTGATAGTATATCACTCCTTTGCTTCATGCATATATTTGTATCTGATTTATGAATTGCCTGCCCTTAAATGAGTTGATTATAACAGCCGTTTGGCTTTTGTCTACTTGTGCAATTGGCCGGCCCTAGCAGACTCACAAGGCCCTTTTCTTTTTTTTTTTTTTTGTTTTTTTTTTTTTCTTGATACTTGGGATGGAGACCAAAAAAAATCCAAGAGGAGAAGAGGGAATGGGAGAGCAACTCTTTTTGCTATGCCATAGTCATCTCAATATTTCTAGCTTAGGAATTCTGCATATGGATAACAATTAATGAAATCAGGAACTCATTCCCTTTAGAGACTGAAAGTTGAGGAGGGAATTTGAAGGCAACTCTTTCCCTACCCAGATAGCAGGTGCTCTACCACTGAATTAGTGAACAAATAATCCACATTTTAAGAGCCTGGCAAGATCTTGATTACAATACTAACCCTCTGATAAAAGCAGCAATTTGCTAACAACCTTAGGAATGTAGACTAGGTTATGAAAATGAATATTTGATTTAGAAGGAAAAAGGCTCTACTGTTTTTGATTGTGAAAAATAGATATCCAGCAGGAAAGAGAAAAGAGGCAGGGTTATGAGAAGACCCATTCACCAGCCACTTAACAGAAGACACTGCAAAAGAGTGATTAGGAAGTTACACAACCAGG
The DNA here is from genome assembly GCF_014176215.1 of Rousettus aegyptiacus. Classification (NCBI taxonomy): domain Eukaryota; kingdom Metazoa; phylum Chordata; class Mammalia; order Chiroptera; family Pteropodidae; genus Rousettus; species Rousettus aegyptiacus. Next base: position 37,485,516 of record NW_023416306.1, on the reverse strand, counting down.
TAGATGACCCCAGGCTTCTGTGATGTAGCATTTCCTCTGCCAAGTGCTTGAGGAAGGCAAGCCAGCAAAATAAAAGCAGCAGCAAAAACTAAGGTTGATTCAAGAGGGCTGAAAAACACAGCAATAAAGCCCATAAAAAAATGCATTTTTGGGACCCAGGATGCCCTGAGTGGGAGCAAGCCACATAGTTAGTGCTTTAGTTATGGAGGACCCAGCATATATAAGGGATAGTCCCCAAATCTAGACTGTACAGTTTTGTGGTCTCAGCGTGCTACGTAGGTCCAAATAGGTTTGAAACTGGGAATGATAATGGGTCTGTTTACATTTCACTCTCCTGTGTCCTCTTAGACAACAGAAAGCTTAAAAATAATTAGGATAATTTAGTGATTATAGTCTCTAGAAGCTAAGTGATGGAGTAAGGGTATAGATTTACTAAATCCTGGGTCTGTTGGTCTCTCGCTTCTCTCTCTCTCTCTCTCTCTCTCTCTCTCTCTCTCTCTCTCTCTCTTTCTGTATGTTTAAAGAACAGAAGCTTCCTCAGAATTTCTTGTGGAAAGCTTAACCTTCTCAAGATTATTCTAAATATAAGAGATGGGTTATCACGATGGTGCCGAAGCCTGGCTTTTTTCTAGGGGCCGAGCCAGCTGGTTCAAATACCATTGGCACCCAGCTCTACCTGGTTAAATATTCCAGCTTTTCAATTCCATTTGGACCCTGTTGTTGGAATCTGGGTATGAGAGAAAGATTTAGAAAACCAGACAGAATAGGAACTTTGAAACCACATGATTCCAAAAGGAGACGTTTGATAACCTCTCTCCATTTGAAGAGGTCCAAGTCCCAGCTCTCCAACTTCTCATATGATTGAGTAATGTGGGCATAATAGGCCATGAGCCAGATGGGGTCGCCTGTGTGGATGGTCTCTTCTGGGACCTGGTGCTGTCAGTGTATATCCTGCAATGGTCCTTGGTCCACTGTAAGTTGTGCTTGAAGTTTTCTACATGGGGCATCAGTTTGCTGTCCACATCATATCATCTTGGTTATCTACTAAAATATCTGAATGGTGATAAGATTTTCTAGTACAGTTTTGTGGCTCTTCTGGATCTCAAATTTCAGAAAGAAGATATTAGCCCATAGGTTCTCTGTTACAACTGACATACTAAACTGGAATGTTAAGTGGAAATATTCTAATGTCAGAAATAAATCCTCTTTTATAACTTTATCATAAAATAATAGTAAACTGACTAGAAGAGGTTGTTCTCTTGAACTTTCGTGAATAGCATTTTGGGTATGCTTTGGGATCAGGACAGGTGGATAAGCAAGGGATATCTTGCTTATTGTAATATCTAATGAATCTCAGAACTGTTGGACAGCCTCTATGAAACAGAAGTTCTTACATTGCAGAAGAGGTGATGTTTCACTCAATGTTTTGTGGAACATTTGGCTAAACCTTTATGTGGATGTGCAAGACTGCCAGACATGGGACTTCATGGCACTAGCAATCTTGGGCCATCTTAGACCCAGGAAAGCTTGGTAGGTGGTGAGATACCACCTACCCCTTGGCTTCCCCCTTCCCACCAACGACAGCATATCCATGGGATCTGAAGTGTAGAGCCACCCAGTAGAAGCTCAGGACTAGAGATGGATTCCTCCTTGACTAGTTCTGCTGCTACTGCTAAAAATGGAGCATGCTATAATCGCTATAATCTCAGTTCAGGTTACAACCTCACTTACTAGTTGTGTCACTAGGCACATACTACTCCCTTAGATTGAGAGAGGAAGTAACATGAGAACAGCTCTCAAACTCTACAGCAGTCACTATTCCTTTGTCAGGTGCTTCTGACGGGTCCAGAGTATAGCTGGATATCTATCTTAGGCAGATAGATAGAGAGTTCAAGAGGTCTTGGAAGAGATATTTTTTGGATAACAAGTAGAGGACAAGCAAAAAATCCAAGAGTTTTTAACAAAGCATAACAAGTCTGAGTGAGTGAGTGAATGGAGAGTAGTTCCCATAAACATCACCAGAGGATGAAGGTAGATGTATCTTTCATAGAATACCTGCAATCAGGGCAATTTTTAGCTTTTATAAACCTTAAGGAATCTTATTTTTGGAACATAAAACATTAATATATATCCACATCCAAAATGAAATATACATTTTATTGTAAACAAAGTGAAAAGATAATTGACTTTTGAAATCATTTGACATCAAGTAACTCATTTGCTTTATGATTGACTTTGGTTTCTTTGAAATCATTGTGCATTCAAAATTCTCATTAATTAAGAAAATATATGCTACTGTTTTTTTAAGTTGTGAAAATTTTCAAGTATAAACATGTAATGGTAAATCAGAGGAGTATAATATTTATAAGCACTTAATTAAACATTTATTAATTTAAATTTCACTTTTCCTTTTGTATTTTAGAGGCAATAACTTTTTTAAGGTCTCCAGCATTTTCATGGGTCCCTGAATAGCTCACAGTGCCATTTGAGTAAGGCAGCTGTTCCCAGCTGAGCCCCCCACAAGGAAGATTGTTGATAAACCAGTTTAGATATTTAGGTACAATTAGAAAGGAAAGTTCTTGAATATATGAACAAGTGACCTGTTATATTCAGTTTTAGAATGTTGTTTCTATGATTTACTTAATTGCTCGCCAACAGAAGGGAAAGAAATGAGTTGAAAATCTTCCTATTACTGGACAAACAGATTTCTGCCTTAAGAGCACTTGGAAATTTTGGTCACTGACTTGTCAAGGCAAGAAGGGTGTTTATTTATTTGAACTCTAGCTTATTCCACAAAAATTTGAGGTTATATATTACAAATACGCATGTAACACAATAGGAGAAATGTTACTCTCTTATACCTCATTGTACGAAGAGAAGGTCTTTGTTTAGAAAGTTCTTTGAAAAGCTACTTGGAAATGAGACAGAAACTCGAGGTCCTGACTGCCCACTTATGCCAAGCTGTCAAAGATAAGAGGTGTGTGTGTGTGTGTGTGTGTGTGTGTGTGTGTGTGTGTGTGTACGCGCATGTGTGTGCACATTGGTTCACCTAAAGAAAGGTGATAAATTAGAATATCCCACGGAAATGCCCAAGGAGATAGGAACAGGTGCCAGGAGAGCTGGACCTGGCACTGATGGCCTTGCATAGTGGAGTTTGGAAAACAGATGGACTTAAATAGAATTGTCAAGTGGCTTGTATTGGGTTCTTTCTGGTGAGCCTGAAGAAAGGAATATAGAAAAATTGAAATCTGAGATAAACACATAACAAGGTATTCCAGAAAAGGGACACAAAGAATACAGAAGAATCTACCTAAAATTAAAGCTGTAAATAGTCCTGGAATAAGTTTTATAAGACCAAGAAGTAATTAATCATGAGCTCCTTAATAAGATGAATAATGTGAGTTTCTTAGCACAGTATTAGGCACAGAGTGAGATCCAGGACACCACTTTCCCTTTCTCCCTCCCTTGGGGCATTTGCTATCTTCATTCTAAAGGGGGATGCACCATTCCCCAAGGTTCTAGTCTAAGCTCTCTTTCTTCCTTTCTTGTTTCCTTTCAAATTTTATTCTTTTTCACCATACTCTCTTTTGTTCAATTTTTCTTTCTGTTTATAGTTAACTAATTTTATCAATGATTTTCCTAAGCCACTTTTAATTTTTCGTTCTTCTTATTCTCCATATGTCATCAGCTGACATATACTATGAATGCTATGTATTGTACATTGTATTAATTTCCAATTGCTGCTATAATGTATACCACAAGTTTTGTGGCTTAGAAACAACACAGATTTATTATTTTATAGTTCTAGAGGTTGGAAGTCCAAAATGGGTCTCACTGAGCTAAAATCAAGGTATCAGCAAGACTTCATTCCTTCTGGAAGCTGTAGGGGACATCTGCTTCTTGCCGTTTTCTAGCCTTTAGAAGACACCTGTATTCCTTGGCTTATGGCCCCTTACACCATTTTCAAAGTCAATAAAGTAGCATCTTCTCTCTGATCTCTGCTTCTATCTCTACATTTCTCTCTTTGACTCTGATCATATAAAGATCTTTGTAAGAAGATTAGGCTGCCTAATAATTCAGGGTAATTTACTCATCTGGAGATCCTTAATCACTTCTGTCGATTTCCATTTGCCATGTAAGGCAACATATTCACAGATTCTGGAGGTAATGAACATCACTGGAGGGCCATTATTTAACCTATCACACACATCCTTGACCACCTCTCTCTCTTATTACTCTTAGATTTGCCTTATCTATATCTGAAATATGATAATAACCTCGTAACCAGACTATCTCCAATACCTCACCCCTCCAATCTAATATACACATTGCTTCTTGTTATCATTCTACCACTGGGATCTGGTCACACCTTGCCCTTCTTCGTCACCATTCAATGACTCCTTACTGCATACAGAAAAAATTCTCAAATTCTCAGACTTTAAAGCCGACATTCCCTGCTATTTCCCATTTCTACCCCTCCACAGGGTTCAATCATGCATTCCTTATACCAATTCTTCTCACTATTCATTCTACATGCCCTGAACTTTCTCGAATATTTCCATCTGCTTTTATTGTCCCTCTCATGTACAATCATCTGACATTTCCCTACCCAGGTCACCGAAGTTCAAGGTATCAGCCAGGACTCATATCAAATCTCCCCTCTTCCATGACATCTAAATCCTTTCAGTCTTCACATATTTTTACTCTCTATTTTCCTTTCGACAATCTCTACACGTATTTTTATAAGATGTGGCTGTCTCCCCAGACTGTGAGGCTCTAATTGGCAAGTTGTTGATTTTTGAGGCCTCAACACTTAACCCAATGTGTTGTTCATTGGAGATTGTGAACAGATATTTTTTTTTATTAATTATTGGAGAGTTTTTCTTTAAGGATAGCCAAAGGATTTATAGATGTCTTTTAAAAATCATTTTTAAAAGAGTATTATGATTCCAGCGCAAAAGTTGTGCATATTTTGATTTGCTAGTTTTCTGGGTGGAGAAAGTTTTCTCCATTTGCTGCACTACCTCTTATCTTGGGGAGGTTTAGCATGATGGGAAAGGTCCCTTAAGTCTTTCCCAATCCATTTGCTCCAAGCATTTCACATTTCCTTTGTCATTTGTGAGCCTCAGATATGGTGCCAAGGGGGCACTTGTCCTCCAACAGATACTTCTGTTCAACTCTGTCTGCAGTGAAAGATTCCTCTTAGTTCGTTATCCAGTATTTAATTCCCTGTTTCTGAACTGTATTTAAGGTGAGAAAGGCCTATCTGATCTCCCAAGGGCTCAGTGCCAACTGAGTAATTAGCTAGGCTTCGTGCCAGCTCAGAGCTTTGATCTGGAAACCCATAACCTTCAGTTTCAATATGGTGGTAGAAGAAGGTGCTGGGCTAAAAAAGAATGCTCTAGGCTCTTCTTTCAAAACTGTGCAAATGTAACCCTGGACAGACTGAGAACTGGACTACACAAAACATTGTTGAAAAAAAAAAGAGAAAAGATGTATTGGTTCATTTTACTAACCAAACTCTGACAAAGTGTCACTGACTTCACAGAAAATTTCAACTAGGGAAGCCTGCATCGAATTGTGAATCGCATTTCTCTGGGCACAAGAAGGCTCAATGTGAACAGATATGCTTCTGTTAGGATGTTTGTGACTGTAATGAAAGTGCCATCAGGCAAAGCCAACTGCATTTTTTTCCATCTTAAAAAAAAAAAAATCAGGGAGGAAAAGAAACGTGGTATGGCATATAAAAGGCACATTTGACCAGAAGACACATTCTGGTTTTGTGGTCACTAGCTTAAATACAAAAGATTTCTGTTGGAGTGAGATTTGAAAAGCTGACAAGAAATAAAGCAGCCTCAGAAGGCTGTCTGTCTATGTGAAGTACTTCGCTGGCACCAACACAGAATGTGGCAGCTGCATTTGGTATCCGAATGGAGCTATAGATTTTCACTAATACTTTTGGAGAAAGAGATTGGCAAATGCCCTTTAAGAGGAATGCTCAGAAGGTTGGCTTGGCTGCCAGGGAAGTATGTGGAATTCCAAAGGATGTCGCCACACTTCTTTAATGCCTTTCCTTCACCACGATTTGACTATAGCTTTTAAACTTGAGAGTGAATCATAATGGAATTGCAAAGTGGTCTCATTATGTTAGATGGATTGAAACAATTTATAATGTATGACAATGAGGATGTGGGGGGTGTTAGTGTTGGCTGGCAGCAACCTTTGTGGGTGGCTGTTGGTGATCCTGAGACAGATACCCTGTCATAGAAATACCTACCCTTCTGGTCTGTCACGATGCTTTTTAATCTCACCCTTTAAATACCCACTGACTAAGGCTTAGAGGTCTTTAGCAACTAATAAAATGCCAGGGGTGCTGGAATGGGTCATACGTTCAATTGTATTAGCACTTGAGAGAATTCCATTCAAACCTGTCTCCCCCAACTTTTCTAGTCTGTTTCTGCCATGACCACTGTGATAATTACTCCATTTGTCCATGATTTCTCTCATGTCTGCACCACACACATCTTATCAGTGGGCATTGTCACTGCTACCTCTGAGTTGATTTCTCTTCATTTTAGTTTTCTGCCTTGAGCATCTCTTGCCTATAGTCTTGGGTCTTTTTTCATGGATACACGACAAACATTCTTCACACTGCCTCCACTTGCCTTTTTGAAATAGGGTTCTGATCTTGCTATCATTCGCCTTAAAACCTCTCTACAATTCCTTAGTGCCCACATGATTATCCAAATCTTGTTGTTTGACAGCAAAGGCCTTTCACAGATCTATGTCTCACTACCTCTTTTTCTTAGTCACTGGCTCGCTCCCTGCCACATGGAAAATACTCACCTTTCCCTTGATTGTAAAAGCAGCACCACTTACAATTTTACCTTATTGTACATGTTATTGCCCCTCTACCCAGACTTGAACTTTTTCTCTTCTTCTGTTTGTAAAAGTTCTTCTTACCTTCCCAAATCCAGAACATATATTAGTGCTATTTCTGCAACTCTCATAGACAAGGCTTAACTGGGTCCCTTCTGCTCAAAATAATTTGTACGTACCTCCACCAAAGCACTATCAGACTGCAAGTAACTTACTCCCCACTTTATTAAAGATATAAATAATTTAGCATTTACCTCTGGGTCTTCAGTGCCTAACAAAATGTCTAGAACAGTAAATATAAATTAAAAACCTGACTAACATTAAATGAGCCATTCTTGGGAATTAGTAGGTATGATCAGTTGCCCATATAAACAGCTATGTTTATGTAGTTCCATGGCGAACTATAAAGTGAAAGAGAAGAATCTTCACTTGTACAACTTTTTCTCCTTTTTTTTTTTTTTATATCATTCCACTCTTTTTCTCTCCAGAAAGGCTTATGCAATGTGTTACCTCAGTCTTTAATGATAAAACAATTATTAATGGAAAATAAGACAGGCAAAGTCTCTGCTTTCGTGGGACTTGTAATCTATGTTGGGCAAGATAGACATTGAATTCTCAAATACAAAACTAAGATCTTTTCGGACAGTGATAACTGCTATAAAGGGAACTAAAACAGGGAGCTATTGAAGCAGTTGACTGGAAGGCTCCTTCAGACCAACGTTATCACACGTCTCTGAGACATCAGAGACATCTAAGCAAAAAGTCAATGACAAGAAGGAAAGAAGGTTCTAACCCTGTGAAGACATGATGTGGATGAGGGTGGGGTGTGGTGGGAAGCATTGTGAGAAAATATAGCAGCAGCTAGTGCAAAAACCCAAAGGAAGGAAAAAGACGGATACATTTTGGAAGAAAAGAAGGCGCCAATGGTTGAAGAAGGTTGTGGAGTGGGAAAAGGCAGTACACGAGTTCTGAGAGTTGGGCAAGGACTTCTCAGAAAGTAGTGCAGAGCAGGTTGGGATGGTTTTCTGATTACTATGGGAAGTCTTTGGAGAGATTTCAGCAGGAGAGCAGCAAAACTGTAGAGCTGGAGACTTCGGCCATCTGGAACCAGTAAACAGCATGGTTCTCATTGTGTTTCCTGATGTAATCTTTCCAGAGAATGAATGTACAACTCCCTGTTTCCCGGTACACTTTGTCTCTGTCTTGATTTCTCTTTCCATTCCCATTTGTCCATCTCCTACTACTCTCAAGGACTCAGGCATAGCTTAAAGAAACCAACCACATGATATCTCTCTTTTTTTTTGTTATAGTTAACATTTTTATGCTAATTTTATGGTCTATGTTCTACTATCTTTTTATCACCTAGCAGACTTTATGCTCCTAGATGCAGTGAATTTTTCCTGTGGTTTTGCAAATTCCTGGTATACTGAACACAGATCCTAATTTGAGAGGTATTGAGGTACAAAATAGATCAACTTGATTTGAGTGGGATAGGTTAGGTCCAACGTGGTGCAGGCACGCTTGACTGGGGCCCTACACTGAGGATCAGGTGGGGAACCCAAATAGAGAGAGGTTTGCCAGTGGGCAGAATACAGGAAGCAACAAAGGACAAAAAAAGCTGTGGAAAGAGGTAATTGAGAGGGCCCCAATGGCAAACTTTATTTACTCTCTTCATTTATAGTACAAGATATCCAGAGGGCACTTGTGTGCTTCTATCAAAAAGTAAGTTCCATAAGTAGAAACCTTGCCTGATTGGTTCACTGCTGTATGCTCAGTACCCAGAACACTGCTGTGCACACTGTAGATGCTCAGTAGCTATTTATAAAATGAATAAATGAGTCATTGAATGAGCATGGAAACTATCCAGACCTGTACCCATTGTATTTACCTGAGACTCTGGCAGAAGAAGACCAGGAAAAATATACCATGAATAAAAGATCTCCTAGAAATGATCCCAGAATATTATTGACCTTTGGGGAGGAGATGTGAGAAGGAGAAAGTGGTAAGGAGAAGAAAGTGGAAAATCTGTGAAATTAAAGTTGCATAGGCAGAGAGAGAGAGAGAGAGAGAGAGAGAGAGAGAGAGAGAGAGAGAATTAGAAGCAATGGGTATAGTTTAAAAATAAGTGTAAAATTGAACAGGGATTGAATATATTTAATCAGACTATAAAAGTCTTTCATAATTACTAAGATGACAAAGAAACCCCTTGAAAGGAAGTTTATGAAGCACCACTCCAATCAGGTTCAGAGCCTTTGGGATCATTTGAGTGATAACTGTGTGGGTGTTACTCCCTGTAGATTATCATTTTCTTTCTGAATTCATTTTCTTCAGCAGAAATGAGAGCCTGCGTCACTCACAGGGCATTTTTGTGTGATGTGTGGGTTTCCCCACCTGAGAGCTCATAGAATTACAGGACTAGTAGCTAACAAGTCACAGGAAGCTCATCTTGGCCCAAGTGGGAAGGCTCATAATGCAGAATGAAAGGCCTAAAGATGCTTAGGCAAGGAGTGCCTAAGGCACTCTTTTCAACCAATTCTATTAATGCGCCGTCATCATATCCAAATGGTGGGAACTTGTTCTCTCTCATCTTTCAAGTCTCAGCTCAAACACCCCTTCCCCTCTCTGACTCCCCTCAAGACTTCCTTTCCCTTTGTTCCCACTGGGCTTAGTATACCTACAATATATTAATTATTTTAAATTATAGTATAAGAGAGCTCAATTGCAGAGCATATATTATGTACAACTCAGTTTATTCATATATCCATTTATTCCATCATTCATTCATGAGTTATTGAACATCTTTTTAACATAAGACACTGTGGTAGATAAATCCTTGGGACACCAAGACAGTAAAACATGGCAGCTGCCTTTAGAAAGCTTAGCTTCTAGTGGGGACAAAAAGATTCAGATACCATTTGTTGAATGGCTACTATGTGTTAGTTACTGCGCTGGGTGCTGTATACGCATTGTCTCTAACTTCATAACAATCATAAAATAAAAACCAGGAAGTAGGCACTCAGAAAGAAGCTAATTGATCTCTAGGCCACATGGTTACAAAATGCTAGAGATGAGATTATAACTCAGGTCTGTTTGGTTCCCAGCTAGTTTTTTCCCCTAAATTACATTCCTATTGTTATTCTTTGCTTGTCAATCTCCCTATAAATGGCAACAATAGCCCTCTGTCCCCCCGCAACCCCATTACGAGATATGGGTTAGGAAGCATATATCTTTATCACTAGTTTCTACCAGAGGGTTTAGAATATTGTAGATATTCAATAATATTGAAAGGATGTTTGCATACATAAATGAGCTAGAAGGCTCCCCACACTTCAGATGAGGCTTCAGATCTCATCTTCGGAGTGATCTAGTCTCAACTCACCTCTCTTTCCTAGCTCTGGGCATCTGTATCAATCAGGGTTCAGCCAGGTGGTTGAGGAAAGAAGTATTTTGACATTGAGAATTAGAGGCTTACATATCCATGACCAGGTCTGGAAGCCGAGGTCAGGAGGAAACTGCTTAGAGATCTGAAATTGCAGGAAGCGGATTTTTGATAGGACACTCTGATCTGCAAGTCATTAAACCTCAGCTGCTGCTTCAGTGGAATGGCTCCCTCTCTTTGTTTTCCAAAGCCTGAGTGAGAAGCTTTCCTTGGAAGCATCTAACCCAGAAACCTGGTGGTAGGGAAATCTGGGAAATGTAGTTCTTAGGGGAGAAAGCAGAAAGGGTGAGGATGATTTTGCATTGACAATCTGGCTCTTGTTAAACTCATGTTGTCTTTCTCTTTGCTTCTTAGATAATATTCTTCACTGTAAGCTCAGCACCCTTGTCTCACTCATGCTATACTTTCATTAGTTAACTCATATCTCGTTGGCATGTGAACATTGGCAATACCAGAACTTTTGCCAGTAGCCAAAGGAGATCCATTTCTAACCAGAACAAGAAATTTTTTGTTGTTGTTGTCGTTTCCAACAGAGACTAAATTATGAGGTCTAAATTTGGAGAGGGCTTTCAAATAGAGTCCTGACCAGTGCTGAATCGACTTGAAGAATGATGAAGGGTTGGCTTCTCTCTCTCGACAGCTGTGAGTTTGGTCAGCCCTTTGCAAAGTAAGAGGAAATTTAATGAACCCAAATAAGACATGATCCTTTGTGGCTATAAAAGTTACACTTTGAAAAAGCTCAGCTGGTCAAGAGCCACTTGAAAATGATGTTACTGCTGGGAAACTCTGTCAAAAGTCCACTCCTCTTGGTTAGTTTCCTTCTCTTTGAGGGAAAACAAAGAGAGGTTTTACAAGCTAGAGAAGGGTCATTTTGCTATTTGAAAGAGCACATTCAAAAATGAGGCCCAGTGTGATTGGGAGACATCCATAGTCAGTACTTGTTTATTTGTCCAGCTTTACACCATGTAAGTGATGCAGAATCCTTTCCGCCTCTAATAATAACACTACCGTGGCCCTGAGTTAATGGAAAGCTGGAATGGCCCAATGAGAGCAAGTGCTCAGATAAACCACTGTGGGTCAGACAAGTCCACAGCTGTGGTTGGGGGTTGGGGGGGGGGGGTAGCGAATCAAGGAGGTGGAGAGAAGGAAGAGCAGAGGGAGCCTGCCTGAAAATATTTTTGCCCAACCAACAGATTTAATGTGTAATATTTTACCACAAAATTTGTCAATTGGAGGATTTTTGAAAGGATTGGGGAAACAACCACCTCATTCATCTTCTATGGCTTCTAATTGTACAAGCAGCACATTTTAGAACCCTTTTGTGCCGAGGAGTCTTCATTTGTAGAGCACTTCGTTTGCTTATACAGTAGGCAACAGTGCTTAAATGGCGTAATTATTATGTGTTTCTAGTTTGCCTCAAATTTTGATTCAATCAGAACCCCTAAATCTGACAGCCTATAATCAAACAAAGGGAGTGCTCTGGAAGTGAGGGATTAACAGAGGGGAATTAAACTGTCGTTTTGAAACAGCTTAGACCATATGAAAGCCCATTTAGGAGTCTCTCCATAAATATCCCTTTTGTTTTGTCTAATTGCCGGTTTGAATGTATCAGACTCATCAATGGGATTAGGGTTAATAGATGTTTGGTCACGCAGAACATGCAGAGGAGGCATCTGATACACACACACAAAAATTGCACTTAATGAGCTTAGCAAATGTTTGCCATATTTTTAATGAACCCTGAGGCTGTCATTTAGAAATGCTTAGCAACTGCTTTTCCATCCTTGAAAATAGAGCAACTGAAGGACATTAACACTATGTACACCCGTAAATAAGAGGAGCTATTTAAAGACGCCAGCCAGGAGTAGGAGATGATGACATTTTTCTGTCCTAGAGCCAGTGATACTTAACACTCTGGGTGTGGGTTCAATGTGTGACAACATAGTTGGGAGGTTCGAATGTCCTGAAGGGGACTGCGGGGCGTGAGGTTTTTGCAAAGGGTCAAGTAACTGTTTTCTTTTTTTAAATTAAACCTGTTTAGGATCAAATCTCTTAGCCTCCTACCCAGGCCCTGCTTCTGTTTTCACACTTTCTTCCTGCCCTTTCCAAGGATCTGGGAGGAAGCTTTTGAAAAAGGAGGTTGTATGTTGCTGTGGTTTTCCTGGGCTCAAGCTCACACTGGCCACCAGGCAGGCCGCTCCCCGGGCTCAGCCACGCAGGGCCAGATCTGCAAGCTCTCAGGATTGATTACTCAAAAGATTGAATGATCCATCTGGGGAGCCCTTGGGACTTGGCTCCGAAACCAATGCCGTCGGCAGTAATGGGGACTTATTGAAGTAAGCCATGTGGCTTGTGCTCTGAGAGCACACTGGGCCTAAAAGAATCAGGTTTTCCTCAGGGAAGGTTTGATTTGATAGACAGAGCACAAAATGCAAGTTCAACGGATTATGGTTAGAGCAAATGAAGGATGTCTTAGACCCTTGGTTTTCATAGAGCCAATTGATTTCAAGGACTTCCTGTTCCCTGTCATTTCTTCCACCCCTGCCTCTTGTGGAAGCAAAAATAGGTACCACTTTATTTTAAAAGAAAAAATATAATTAACTAAACACAACCATTTTTTAGCTTTGCTTGAAAACAAACAACCCTCCTGCAGGATAGCAGCTGCACTTTTGTGCTGAACAATGGGATCACAATTCTTAGGAGAGAACCCAGAAGAGGCCATTCTTAGAATTGTACAGGCGCTCATACAGTGTACAAAATTATAAAGTTTTCTTTGGAGGGAGTAGAATGTAGGGAATCAGTGTGATGAAGGAAAAGGGCCTGTATATTTTGCTCTTGTTCTTGTGATTGGTGGTGAGGGTGGTGGTCGTCGTGAATGTGTCTGTATGTTTATGTATTTTGCTAGTCATTTGTCATCAAGTGCTCTTTGCCCTCAAGCGACTATTAGAATGCCTGGTTTGATGAATGAAGCTAGAGATATTACCAAAGGCTTTATGGCTTCGTGGTTTAAAACATTGTCAGTAATAAGCTATTTTTCTTTTCAAAGTGTCTAAATTCATGGGACTCAAACCAGTGAATCAGATGAGTTCCAAAAAATCATTTGTTAAATGGATCCTTCATAGGCCCAAAATCCAAATACTTACAGAATCTAGATTGGTAATATAATTGAATGAATCTAATAGATGCAGTATTAAGGACTGGTAGGAACAGCAGAAAATTGAGAAACACATATCCCAACTACAAAGGCAGTGGCTACTTGGCTGAATGTCCTGATCTTTAATCCAGCCCTGCCTCATGCCTTTTCTTGGTTTTTGAACTTTTAGCTTGATTTCGACCTTGATATGAGTGATTCATCGACTCTATCTTATCTTTTGGATTTAAGACATTTTCTTTCAATTCTCTGAGCACCAACATAACCCCAGGTATCACAAGTGAGTTGAAGAGTGAGTGAGTGAGTGAATGAGTGATTGAGTGAATAGTCTACTCTTGTTTAGCACTTGTATGTGTGAGTATTTTCCTCTCTCCCTCCTCCCTTCTTTCCTGGATATATAAAGATAAACAAAAACAGACTTTCTGCTTTATAGACCCTTCATAATCTGGAGGCAGTAGTGCAAAGACCTATGCACCAAGAGTTATAACATGATGAGAGGTGCTCTAGCTGTAATACACACAGAGGCCATGGGGACAAAAAAGAAGAGATTGCCTGAATCTCAAGCAGTATTAAAGAAAGCCTTTATAGGTCACTGAGTATGTGTTATATCATGTGTAGGTGTTTTTCAGGTGGACAATGTTGAGAAGAACATTCTATGTAGTCAGGGCAGCGTATGCAAAGACACAAATATGTGAGAACATGATTTGTGTGGAGAATAAGAAACAGCAATAAGTTGGGGGAATTGTAGGTAAGAGACTTGAGAGGTGAACATGAATCAGAGCCAAAAGCTTTGACATTATCTTGATATTGGAGAACCACTCAAGGATCTTTGGTACTCCTGTTGTAATCAGAAACTATCTAGCTCTTTCGAAGAAAACCAACTTTCAATGATTCTTTAAATTCCAAAATCCATATTAAAAGTAGAGATCCTTTTCTCAAAATCTTTGTGTGTGTGTGCATTTCTAAATATTAAAAATGTAAAGGCCTATTGGCTGGAATCCCCAAACTTCTAGAAATAGATCAATAAATATCCCGAGATTGTCCAAGGGAATAATCGCGGTTTTTTAAATTTAATAGTTGGGCATGTGCAGATGCTCTTCCAGTTCACTTATAGAAGATGTGCTCAAGCTATTTTCCATACAATCTCCTTTACAAAGAGATGTTCAAAGTGTGGCTTGATCTTAATGTCAAAAGTATTCTTACACTGGCCAAGCATCTGAGCCTAAGTCAGGTAAGGGGGAATTGCAAAGGTTATATATATATGACCACCTTTTTTTATATAGAAGAGGTAATAATTTCTGAGATACATTAATAAGGCTATTTAAAAAAATAGATAGGGGGAACTTTTGGGAGAAAAGCGATTTTTATACAAAACGAAAAAAAATACATGGTTTCTTATGATTTTTCAGTTTTAAAATCAGAGGTTTTTTTCTTCACAAAGACACAAAGTTCAACCAGTACTTTCTCATAAAGAAAAACAATAAAAAGATGCAAAATTTAGATCAGAAATGTGATGAGAAATCTCTTTGGGAATGGAGTAGGAAAGCACTGGGTAGAATTTAGGCTTAAGTTAGCCTCTTCAAGGTCTGGAATTAGCCCGCTTACAAATTTCATAAGTTAAAGTGTCACTACGTAGTTTTGAGTGTCTGAGAAATTTAATAAACAATTTTAACATAAGTCAGCCTTATAGGGGAAAAAGCTAGTTCACCACCATGCCTGTCTTCCAGAGGACTTAGATGTATTATAAATATGATATAATCAAGAAAGGCCAATATTTTAAAACCTGGCATTTTTATTAATTTTAGCTATTCCTGAATTTCTTTAAAAGTATTTTTTTTAATTTAAAAATTGTTTTAAATTGTGGTGAAATACACATAACATAAAATTTACCATTTTAATTATTTTTAAGTGTATAAGGTGGATTTGCTTTGCAATGAGGGGAAGCTTTTCTCAAACTGTTTTTTGGAGTAGGTAATTTTTAAATGTTGATATTTAGGTTCAAAAATGGAATAAGTCCTTTTTCCAATAAAGTCAAAAGAGGGCAAAATTGGAAGTTTGCAGTGAAAAAGAACACATTGGCTTTGAATTCCTAACTAAGAGGGTCTGAACAAAGGCCAAGGGCCAGCAGGCCTTGATTCGAGGGTGCCGGAGCATTGGGAAAGGAGACTGCATCGCCCACAAAAGGGGTGGGAGCGAAGCTTTACGGCTAGCTGGTTTGGTTTGCCTCTAGCTGATCTATGGCTGCCGGTCTGTTTGGGTCTTTTCCTGGGTGGGGGCAATATTTGGGTTATATATTCTGACAGGAGGCTAGATGCTATTTCCATCTGCCTTGCAGTATTTGAGGAGATAAATGTCTGCCACATCCTGATAAATGGCCTCTATGGTTCATTGCCAAAGAAACTGAGTTATAGCTCCTATATTTCATTTCAGAGAAAACTTCAGCCATCCGGAGTATGCGCTGCAGCCTTCCATTTGACCAGGACAGCAAAATGTTTTTCTGTTTAAAGGACAAGGTTTGCACAGTAGCTCCTTAGGGGGACTGGAGGATAGGGGATAAATAGAAAGCACTCTGTAAGTCAGGCTAGTAAATCAAGTGTGGTCAATTCAAAATGTGAGAAAGAATTCAGGGAACAAAACTTAACAGTCCATGTCCTGGCCGAGTTTAAAATCATCTTTACCTCAGCACTCACATCCTCAGTCAGTTATAATCATTCTAGAGCACGTTCTCTTTAAGAAAAACAAAGGGAGGGCATATACTTTTGAATACTATCTAGAGTATTAAGAGATTTTTCTTTTTATAAGAAATATGAAAAAGATCCATTTTGGGGGGTACATAAATCAATTATATCTATCAGTAGATTGAATGACAATTTATTCTAGATAGTAATGATTTTCAGTAAGAGGATTATAAGTTTGTCATAATCTAGTATTATTTATTTTTTAAAAAATTTTAATTAAGTTTATTGGGGTAACATTGGTTAATATAATTATATAATTTCAGGTGTACATTATCATTTGATATCTGTATATTCTATTGTGTATTTACCACCCAAAGTTCAGTTTCTTTCAGCTACCATGTATTTGATCCCGTTTACCCACTTCACCCTCCCCCTAAACTCTATATTTGACCATAATCCAGTATTATACAGAGGTATATATATATATATATATAGCCTGTATTCATCATTCATAGGTATATGGACACCTAATTATGTTAAATGGTTAATACTGGTGGGGTGGAGTATTCGTTGATGGAAAGAAGGAAAATGTATTAGAGTAATGTAGAGGAATGGAATGTGTGAGATCAGTACCTTCTCGAGGAACATGGGGTGGTCACCAAGATCTTTGGAGAAACAGACAAAGTACAGAGGGAAGATTAGAATCTTATTGCATTCTTGCTAGCACAGAAGCAGGGTGAACCATTTAATCAAATGGAACAGAGGCCATATGTGCCAAACTGTATCTTTTCTGATTGCCTGGACATTAGGGCCATACTTTGTGAAAAAGCTATTATGATGAGACAAAACAATGCCATCTAAGTAAATGTCAATTGTGGATAGAGCCCAAAGGGGTTAGTGTAACTCCTCTTTGGGGGTGATCTGGATAGGGGTTTGGAAAGTTTGTGCCACAGAGTTAGGCCTTGGGGGAAAGACTTAGAGTTATATATGAAAAGGTCGAGTCTCTGCATTCAAGAAAGCTTCCAGATATGATGCTCTCCTACTGTTTCTCTGGCTGAATTTGGTCTGTTGCAGATCCCTGTTGTCTTGTCTAAAACTACTTGATTGTTACTGGAAGAAAACTGGCAGGTAATGGAAGCTCATCCTTCTGGGGCCCAATGTGAGTTGGTGTGGGATTAGAGCAATTGAAGCAGCTTGCTGTTTTTTTACCCAGGAAGAGAGGAGCACACAGGGGGTGTGCGAGCACATAGACACGTGCATATGTATCATATAAATATATGACTGTTTCCAATAAATTTGACTCTGATGAAAAAAATACAACCTCTGGAATACTTTTTAACCTGGCACACATTTTTAAAAACATGCACACACAGACACACAAAAAATAAGCACTGAATGATGAACATGGTTCATGTGGTAATTAACCTAAATAGAGAATGCCTAATTATGAATCACATGCAACTTCCCCTAAGAAACCTTCCCTAATATCTTTACTGCCTTTCCCCACTTTCCTGTGTTGAATTGTCTGCCTCTTTTCCTATTCTCAAAGATTTTCTGTGCTTATCTCAATCGGTATACTATCCACTTAATTACTTGCCTGTCCAACTAGACTGTGAACTACCTGTAAACATTTAAATTCCACAGCATCAAACATATCACATAATTAATGTAGAATAAATGGATGTCTACAAATAAATCCTTCTGAAGATTAAAATGAAAAGTTTGTTGTTTCCGGTCCCCTCCCCAAGGTTTCTATTTCTTAAATAAGTGTAAAAAGGTCATTCCACAGCAAAAAAAAAAAAAAAAAAAAGGAAATAATATTTATTATGATGAGACATAGTTCTAGTTGGTGAACAATAGAAAATAATGAGGATATATAACAGGAGTCACTGATTATAGAGTTATGCTAATTCTGAGAGGTAGGAATTTAGAATCTGGGCTCATTCATGCATTTGACCAAACAAACACTTAAAGAAGGGCTTGGAATGACACAATCCAAGCAAGGCAGAATAGGCACTCTTACAGCAAAGCAGGAGCTATGAGAGTAGCGTGCATTTTGGGTTTAAATCCTGACATTGGCACTTACTGTGATCTTGGATAAGAGTCATATTAAGTCCAGTCCTCAAAGGTGTTGTAAATGTTCAAACGAATAATGCCTATCCAAAATAGTCTATGGTTTGTGTTCTATGTCTCGGAAAATGGTTTAGATCATTTTAGGTGCTCTAATTTCTGCACCTCTTCTTCTCTCTGTTCCACCAAGATCCTATTCTACAAAGCAGATGCTGTATGAACTTGCAGGGAGAATCAGCAGTCCTTCCGCACCAACTGTGTCATTACAATTAATGAATTTCCATCTCTTCTTTACCACGTAACATGTGCTTCTTCAATGCCTCCCACCTCCCAATCAATATAAATTGACTCTAAATAATACACTGAAAGAAGCTCCCCATTTAGATAACTGAGATGCATCTTTTCCTTTGATCGTCACCACTCCTTCAGCCTCGCTGGTCGGTCTCTCCGGAGTCCTCCCTCCTCCAGAGGTACAGTTGCATCTTTAAACTGGGTTCCCATTGCCTGGGTTGCAGCGATGATTCCTCAGGACTGAAGAATGCACAGTATGAATATTGTAACTACAAGCCAAAATGCATTAATGGTAGTGTTGCTGAACATCTTTCCTATGAATCGGTACAGATTTTTAAAAGGAACAATGATAGAAAGGGCCAGAGCCAATTCATGACATCCCTCCCTATTCTTTTGGATTCTATTATTTTGAGGCTTTTATCACATCTGCTCCTGAGATCACAAGGATGGTCACTTACCTGTAATCATTTAGCTTTGACTATATTCGACATTTTATACAGGTAAATGATTACGTTAAATTGAACACAAATATCTGTCACCATGTCCCTTAGGAAGCATAAATTTAAAAATTTTTCTTTTCTTATTTTACATACATGTGGTTTCAAGAATATCCTCACTCTGATTCCTTTTTCTTTTTCATTTCTTTTTTTTTTTTTTTGCATCAACAATCAAAATATAATAGTTTTTATAAAGGGAGCAAATAGGATCCATTAGATTTTATGCCACTGTCTTTTAAAAGTGTGGAGATCCTCATGATCCATTTAAATTAGACTTTGATTTAATAACTCATCAAGGGTTGGATAAAATTTCAGTTGAGTAATGTTACTATATAAGTTGAGGCCAGGCCAACATAATTTGAGTGTCAGGGAACCTTCTAAAATATTGTGACCTAACCAGAGATGTGACACATTGTCTTTTTAAACCAGCTAAACTGAAGGGGAACTGTGCCGAGGAGAGGGTGTGCCAGTTTGGCCTTACAGGCCCTAAACTTGCTGTCTGTGTTGATTCAGTAAAAAGAACATGGGCTTTGTGGACAAATTTCAGATTGAATTCTGGCCGTTGCACTTATAACCTTGAGGCTTTGAGCATATTACTTAACTTCTCTGAGTCTCAGTTTTCTTTCCCATGAAATAGGGAATGTTATCTCCCCTGCAGCACTGTTTGTAAAGATGAAATGAAATACAATTACTCATGTCTGATCACTGGGCCAGCATACAGTGGCTACTCCAGAACTCAGCATTTCTTTGTTCCCTTTTCTTTCTGAGTCTGTCAAATTAATGGCAGGCAGTGTTTTTAGCAAGTTATTGAAAATGCTTCTGTATAATGATGCTGAAATTCACTAGATCTTTAATGCTGGTCATAGATGTGTTCATGAAAGTTATAGAGTGTATGAATTTGAGTGGAATCCTTTCTTATAACATTCTTATCATTTTCCTCCTGTTTAGACAAAAAAGGAAATATTAGCCCATGGAAAGGAAATTTCTTCTGATTTCTCTCTTTCTGTCCCTCATTTTACTTTATTTATTTATCTATCAATTTATCTATCTATCTATTATCTATCTATCTATCTATCTATCTATCTATCATCTATCTATCATCTATCTATCTATCTATCTATCTATCTATCTATCTATCTATCTATCTATTGGCAGAACGGAGAAATTGAATCTGAGCTTTCAAGAACACAAGAAATTTGCCATCTTTGTTCTCTTCCTCTCCTGTAAATCAGAGAGAAGGGTGCAGCTGTGTTGGTCAGCATGTAAAATAACATGCCGTCCATATAGAACACGATGTGCAAAGTACCAGTTTAACTTGACATTCACGGCACTTTAACACCTGTTTCCATAGCTACACTGTAATCCAGACATTTGAGAGGCAGGCCTGCCTCTGCCAGGCTTGTCATTTCAGGGAAATAAATTAAGAAAGCTGATGACAAGGCTTGGATTATACAATTTCTTTAAAGTACAAAGCAGACCTGAAATTTAACCAGGAATGAACAGAGTTCAAGACAAAATGGATAAAATCCATTTCCGGTAACCTTTGTAAGAAAATTTGAATGCAGCTTCTTTATACATTTTGTTCCCCAACTCTCTGAAGTAGCATCATATGTTACACCTGGCAGTGGTATTTGTGGCACCATATTTTTCTTATTTTTAAGAGGTGATATCATATTTTTTAAAATGGAAGTTTGGAAAAAATAAACAGATGGGAAGATGTTGGTGGTTGAGGGGCATGGTGGAGAGAGAAAAAGAGAAAAAGATGGAGTTAGGCAAGTGCTAAAGGGCAAAGCTTCGGTAACAGACACTGTGGTATTTGCATATTCACAATATGTTTCTGGCCTAGAGCTTGCTTTTCTGGAGTTCTGTATGTATTTCTAGGTCTCTATATTTATCCATGTCTCTGGCTACATATGTAAGACTAAGTTTAGAGTTGGTGTTTTCTGGATGCTTTGCAGCGGTATTTGAAGAATTCCTTGTTCAATATGCACTGGCAGCAGACGTGAGCTGCTCTCACATAGGAGGGGACATCTAGGAGGGAGGTGGAGGCGCCAGGCTGAGATCTCAGCACGGTGGTCAGCAGGGCCTTTCAATGTTATTGTCGTCTAGTGTTTCTGAGACAGTTCGTTTAATTCTCCTCACTTCTAAACAAAAGCAGTCTGATAATAAAATCAGACTAAGCCGTATGGGAACAACCTGAAAGACCTCTGAAAGACCCTCACCAAGCTATTTTTTTACCTTATGTGTTAGCGAAATTCAGGTTTGGATAATTCTAGTGGGAAATCAGGTAATATCTGCTGCCTGAGTGTTATATTATTTACTTGTCGATTTTGGTAAGTAGGACAGACGGCTGTTTTGGAAGGGCAGAAGGTGAGGAGAGAGTGAGGTAGATGAAGGGATTGCTAAGGGAGTAGGTCTTAAATGTTCTTACCACAGAAAGAAATGGCAATTATGTGATTTGATGCAGGTATTGACTAACACTATGGTGATAATCATTTTGCAATATATAAGTGTATTAAATCACTTTGCACACCTACACGATGTTGTCTGTTCATTAAATACTAATAAAGCTGGGGGGAAAGAAGGGATTATTTAAGGGCTATGTGCTCTCTCAGGACAAGCATTAGCTGTCACAGAAATGTTGGTTTACTTTTGTGTCCTTTTCTTAGCGTTCATGCCACCCACATCATTCAGACCTCCTCGACCAGGTGACACTGATAACTCAAACTTGTTACTTTTAGCATCGTCTAGAAAATTTACTTTTGGAACAATATATTAAAAGCATTTTATTAAATCATGTACAACATGAAACTTTCCCTTTCAGTAATGTTTTAAATACAGTATTTTATTTAAAACTGCTTTACAAAGAAAAATTTGCCAGTGGGTTTGCTTTTAAATAGGTGAATTTATCTGATTTTCCAAATTGAAAAACTAAAGATGAAAATTATGAAGTAAATTACAAACACATGGAAAGTAGAGAAATTCATATATTATTGGCCTGAGGGGAAAGGTGTGTATGTTTGTGTGTGTGTGTGTGTGTGTGTGTGTGTGTGCGCGCGCGCACGCACATAGACATTCACGCACATACACACACACACACACACACACGAACAGACTTTTAGTTTTTTGTTCATATTAAAACTTACTAGGTGCAGTGAAGTTTAAACTAATATAATGCAGATAATATTTTTAAAATTTATTATTGTGACTTAGTCCTTTACCTTTGCAAGTACAAGCTCTTCATTCTCTTCCACCCAAAGCATCTGTCTGCACAGGGGCTGTGGAGAAAAGGAGAGGGATTATATTCAACATGCAAACTGGGACTATGCAGTGAGACAAAAGCTTGTAAGCCAGGCTATTGACCTGAAAGAAGATTTGCCAATCCAGAGTAGAAAAGATGCTTTCTAGTCCATGTCAGCCTGACCTGCCTAACGTAACGAATTTTCATTCTAGTGGTTGTATAAGTCATTTAAGAGAGAGAGAAAGAAAAAAAAAGTGGAGCCTGATTTCCACCTATTCCAGACTTCCTTCCAACTCACTTATGGTCTTGGGAGAGCCATCTCGCTGGCTGCCCCATATATTCTGAGGTGCCATCATATCAGAGTACTCATTGTGACAGAGGATGTGCCGGGGATCCCCAGTACCATGCCCAGGTTCGATGACTTGTTAGGAGGACTTATAGGACTCAGCCTATCGTCATATTTATGGCTGTGATTTATTACAGTGAAAGAATACAAAACAATATCAGAAAAGAGAAGAGGTGTCTAGGTGAAGTCTGAAGGAAACCAAATGCAAATTTCCAACAGTACGCTCCCAGCAGATCACACGGGATGCACTTGATTCCCCCAGCAAAATTGTGACGACATGTGTAAAATGTTTTCCAGGAAGCTCATTAGAAACCCAGTGCCCAGGTTTTTATTGGGAACTGGTCATGAAGGCATCCTCTTCTTGACATGTACCAAAATTCCAGATTCCCAGAAGGAAAGCAGGTGTTCAGCATAAACCGTGTTGTTTGTAAAATGATTTAGAGACATGGTTTCACTTATATAAGTTAATATGGTAAGAATCCTTCCCAAATCCAAGTTCCTAGACATCAGACAAGGGCCGACCTTGCAAGCAGGTTTTAAGATAACAGTTTCAGGCCTACTGTGGTTTTTTGTTTGTTTGTTTCGTTTTTTTTGTTTTGTTTTGTTTGTTTGTTTTTTCTTGTGCAGAGAGCAATCAGGCAGGAAGCTGAGGATAAACCTTCCAGGCAGCCTTCAGTTTTTAGGTAGCATGGGTGCTGCATTAAAAGACCACGGGGCTGCCATGGGGTCTGCTGTGCAAGGAAGCTTCGTCCCTTGGTTAAAGCTGAGGTGAGTGAGGTTCATCGGTCCAGATGGAGAACTCAGCCACGTCAGGTTATGAAGCAAGCAGGAGAAAGGGGAGGCCAAGCTGTCCAGGGAATCCCATCTGCAATTTCCCAGGCAAAAGAATAGACCACAAATTTATCAGCCACAGACAACGTTGGCGAGCAATAGGAGGCACAATAACCAGGAAAAGAAGGGAAATCCCTCCAGCAGGCAAACATCCAAGAAACAACACAAGCCCAGTGACCCCTTCCCTTCCATGCCAGGAGAATACATGAGGTATCCTCTCTCTTGCACTCAGATGCTCTTTGGAAGATAAACAGAAGCAAGGAGAGACTGAACATTGCCTAGAGGACTGTTTAGGTCATGCATCATTGCTTTCAGCCAGATTGCATATTGAATACACTTTTCCCCCCTGCTCATCAGTGGGTAGGCATTTGGAGAGAAAGACAGATTAGAGAATGAATAATAAATCACATTTTCCCCTATATCTTCACTATAGTATGAGTTAATCTCCATGTCTTTATCACACTAGGAAATTTAATTTATGAGAAAAAGAGTTATTTTATATTCTAAAGATGTTTATTATTTCACTACCCCAAAACTTTTTTCCTCTTCTAGGTACCTTTTTAAAAATGAAAATGCATTGCCACTAGATGATGATGTTTTCCAAGGTGCTCAAATTCAAAATCCAAGTTACATTCCAAATACAAAGCCCTTTTAAGGCCAGCTAAACTAAACAGTATGTGATAGATAGTCTTCAAAGATTGCCATCAGCAATCTCTTGCTTAACTATGTGGGCAAGCTGATTTATCCATTATCAGGAACACCCCCCTCCTTAAATCTGGGATTGTCTCTCTGATTAGTTATCAAAAAAACAGAATGAAAATCACACTATACCAGTTCTGGCCCTAGGCTTTATAAAGCCTGATATCTTCTTCTTTCCTTCTAGAGAAGCCTACTGCCATGTAAGAAATGCAATTATGTTCAGACCTCCATGCTGTGAATACTTCCAGTTAAGTGTCTGTGTTCAGGAAACAGGGAGGAGCACTAAGAAACCCCACCAACAGTTAAGAAGTGAGGCTCCAGGTTCATCCAAGTGGCAGTATTTCATCTCTTCTTAATGGCTGAGTAATATTCCATTGTCTATATCTACCACAGCTTCTTTATCCAATCATCTACTGTAGGGCACTTTGATTGTTTCTATATCCTGGCCACAATGAATAATGCTGCAATGAACATTGGTAAGCAAAGTAAACCAGACAAGAAAAGTTGAAAACCACATGATATCACTTATATGTAGGATATAAATTTAAAAGCAACAAAAGAACAGGACAAACAAACGGAGACTCATGGACATGAACAATGGACTAGTGGTTACCAGAGGATCGGGGAGGGGAGGTAGATAGATAAAAGGGGTCAAATATATGGTGACAGAAAGAAATTAATTATGGGCAGTGAACACACAATGCAATATATACATATGTGCCTTACTGCTAAATTGTATATCTGAAATTTACTGGATTTCGTTAACCAATGTCATCATAATAATAAAAAAAAATAACACACAAAAAAGAAGTTAAGTTCCAGCCTTATAACTCTAGTCAAACTGTTCAGCTCATTCCTAACCATTTATGACATTCCAGTTAAGCCCTTGGAGATGATGAAATAGAGACACTCTTGCTGTCCAAAATTCTCGATATACAGATTCTTAAGTAAATGAAAGAGTTGTTATTTTAAGTCACTAAATTGCAGAGAATTTTGTTATGCACCATTGTAAGAGCATTTTGTTTACCGACGCAACTATTAAGGTAATCTTCAAAACAAAGAAACAAACAAATAAATACAAATGTTCTTTGTTACCTAAATGAAATAATTTTAATTCAGACTTTTGGAGTCAAATTATCTCCTGAATAGCCTATAATTACCAAATCTTCAAGTCATTTTGATGTTAAAATATCTTTTGACAGCAAAGATCAAAGGACCTCAAAATTAACTGTCTGTTTTTTCAAGTATGAAGTACAAAACATAGCATCAATCCTGTTGTTCAGATATCATTACCAGCATTAACTGCTTTGGTAAATTGGTTACAGCTTTTTGCCCAAGGAAACATTTTTTAACTTTTTATTATACAATTTCTCAAAAATATACAAAAGTAGGAGATTAAGATAACTCAGCTCCCATATTTAAACAATTATCAACATTCTGGCATTTTCTTCTGAAGAATCAACCTTATGACCATCCATTCTCACAAGCATATTTTCTTCTGGGCACTGTTATCTGAACCTCATGGCAGAAAGTGGAAGAGAGAAAGTAACAGAAGAAGAAAAGAAACAGGAGAGAGAAAAGTAGCATTCTATTTCTGAAAACTTGAGAATCTTTCATATTGACATCCTATTTCCATCCTCTTTAATCGGAAGACTTACTTCCTACTTTGTACTCTGGTTAGTACATAGAGGAATATTAACTCCAAAATTGAAATAAAGTGATTAGCCTTACTAAATTCCTAGCAATGGCTGTGGTTCAGGCTTCAATAAGTGCCTTGATATAAACACTTCCAGAATCATTTTCTCAAAGAGTGTCCTCCAACAGAAAGGTTTAAACAAAATCTAAACAAGATTTCAAACATAGATTTATAATAGTTTCAGGACAAAAGCTATTGCCTAAAATGTTTTAGGAGTTGCTGTGGGTTTTTGACTCAGAACACAGTGTGTGTTATACATTAGCTGTTTAATGTGTTCAGTTGTTAAATCCAAAATTGCTTGGAAAGTTTAAATGTTGGCGGCCATGAAAACAAACACTAGTTCACATTCCCAGGGCCTAAAAGAAATCAAAGCAAACCTAATAGAAGGCAGGCTTAATCATTTGCCTTCATATGACTACTAAAGATGTGAAAAACCAAGCTTCGGTTTTACATTTAAGCGGTAATCTTCATAATTACATCTGGGTTACAAAATGTGATGCTACATTTCTTCTCCAGAGCTGAAAAATAAAAAAAAAATGAACTTTTATATATTCTTTGCTCTTATCATATGATGATGGTGGGCTTAATGAAAATCAGGCAGTGAGCCAAAAGGAAATTTAATAGAGACCTACTTTCTCTTTCCTTTCTGGAAATGTGTCAGAGCTGTTTTTTTGTCTTGGGGTCAGAGTTTTCTCTGTTGGTTTATGATATGTAGAAAGACAGAATAGATTGGGTGACCAAATGTAGGTAAAATAGGAATTTGCTGATAAAAGTCTGGTCAGCATTTTAGCAGGCTTAATAGTTTGGAAAGCTTTTTGTAAGGCTGAGCTAACTTTGTAACTACAACTATGTTAGACACCAACATTGAGACTAGATTATAACTGTTTTATAGGTATTTCCCATTGAGGTAAAAGGGTTATATCTATTATATATTTTCAGAAGTTGTTCTTTAAGACATTTGATTCTCTTGGAAACACAAAGGGGGGCATGAAGTATCAGCACTCTTTGATGTCCCTAATTTCCTAACGATGGTAAGAAAGAGCCCCACATTAAAAAGGGGGGGGAGGTCAGGGTTCAGCTTTTACTAATTTTGCTCTTGCAAGGTCTATTCAGTAGCTAAACATGCTTAGATTCATCATACAATGTCCAATATCGTACTTGCTTTATATGTAAAATGGGGATAAAAAATCCATACTTTCTACCTGATTAGGTTGTTTAAAAAATTAAACGACATTAGCTAGTGGATTAAAAACATGTTGAAAAGGTTCAAGTAGAGTATGAAGGCCTGATTGTAGACATTAGTGTTATTTATAGAGTGTCTACCTCATGCAGAGCAGAGCCCTTGGAAGAGGGGTTTCAAACAAACATGCCAGAGATCACCACTAATATAAACAAGATTGTAATCCTTAAGTAAAGTGTTTGTTTCTGAGACTAGGAAGTTAGACAAAAGTGAAATAAACACATTTTGTCATTTTTTCTCTTGCCATGGCATTCACTGGTAGATCAACAAGTATTTGATCTTTATTCAAACATATATATGCCTCTGCACAAGCCTACACACACACACACACACACACACACACACACACACACACACTGAATTTCTAGCAACTGATAGAGTCCAATAACACCAAACACAATTTAAATGGGCATCATTGATGTAAAGATTTTAAAACAGAGAAAGTTCTACAAAACCCACGCTCTACCAGCAGAATTATAGCACTATAAAAACTTATTCAAACCTTCTGTTTCTGTTTCTTATTACTGAATAATGAACCACCTCAAAATTGAATAGCCTAAAACAATAACCATTTTATTGCTTATGGTTGTGAGGGAGGAATGATGGCAGGGTTCAGTGTGGGATGGCTCATTTCTGCTTCACGAAGAGTCAACTGGGACAGATCAACTGAGTTCGAGGATCCAAGATGGCCTTACTCATATGTCTGGGACTTGGTGCTAGCTGTTGGCCGTGTCTCCTCAGTCTCCTTCACATGGCTTTTCTCTCCAATGTGGTTTCCCATACCCCAGAGACTCTCTTCACATATGGCCTCTTCCCCAGCAGGCATCAAGGGCTCTTTATGTGATGACTAGATTCCAAAAGAGGGCAAAACAGAAATTTCAAATTCTCTTAAGACTTAGGCCCAGAACTGACAGCAGCAATTATCTACCTCCAGTTTTCTCATTATGAGAGAAAAATAAATTCCTAAATGTTTGAACTATTCTGCTGGGGTATTCTGTAACATGGATAAGTAATTCCTTTCTGTTACAACACTAAAGGCTGGCTTATCTAGGAATTGTGGCTTTCCCCCTGCCCCTATCCCCTTTGTTGTTAGAGTCTAAAGCAAAAGCTTTCCAGAGGCAGCCAAGAATATGACTGTCTGCGTTAGTGTTTTAAATAAGAATAGGGGGGCATTTAACCATATTCTTTGCTTTATTTTTGGTTAACTCCTTGTTAGTAAGAAAATTCAATTGAACAGAACATCTCTGTTGCCCAATTCTTCTAGGTGAACTTGGTAAGAAAAAAATGCCCGGTGAATTTCAAAAAAAAAAAAGGATGCTTTGAAGAAAGAAATGGTATAGGATATAGGATTAAGTGGTAACAACAAACATAAATATTCATACCAACCCTAAAAAAACCTTAAATAAAAGGGAAGCAGTCAAAGCTAATGGATTATTTTTATAAACCTTTACTTCAATAAACAGTTGTAAAAAACTAATCTGGCATTAGTATGATCATGAGATTCTAATCATGCAATCTTCTTCAAATGTCATAGCTGAGAGCAGGACAAAACCATACCTTCTTGCTTGGATCCTTGTTATTTAAATCACATCTTAATCAGAGTGCATGACATCTGATAGATCAAAAAATAGCAGATGTGAATACTGAAAATCAAAAGACAGAAAATAATTACTTCACTGTAGGAATATTATCACATTAAAGGCTCTGAGAAGTATTGTAAGAAAAAGAAAACTGATTTAAAAAAAATCTCAGCATTTCCCAAATATTTTTTCACAAAACTTTAATTTCTTTCTCTTCTTATCAAATCACTTTAAATTACATAAAGCCTATGTAATGTCATACTACAAAACTACTAAGGGTTCTTTCAAACCCTAAGAGTTCATGATTTTTTATATATCAAAATCATAATATAATTGCTCAGAATACAGTAAGAGACTGAACTTTTAGGATTACCCTAAATATATTCTCATAATAAATATAATCAGTCAGTAAAGTGTAGAACTTTCTCTTATCACCCATCTCAATAAAAATCTGAAGACCTAGAAGTTGCATCAATTTAAGGTTTATTTAAAAATTCTAATATAAAATACGCAGAAAGATAGGAGTAACTGACAAATCTGAGAATATATAACTATATATTTTTTTCTGATGGTAGAGTATGATTTCCTCCTTTAGTTCTCCAAAAGATGCATTTATTATGATGTTGCTTCGGATAGAAGAGAAGAACGATCACCTAAAAGAAAATGTCAAAGAAAGTTTCATGGGGGAAGA
The DNA here is from genome assembly GCF_014176215.1 of Rousettus aegyptiacus. Taxonomy (NCBI): domain Eukaryota; kingdom Metazoa; phylum Chordata; class Mammalia; order Chiroptera; family Pteropodidae; genus Rousettus; species Rousettus aegyptiacus. Next base: position 37,456,187 of record NW_023416306.1, on the reverse strand, counting down.
AGAGTCTTTCATTGTGCTTTGTTTTCTTGTTATGATAGAATTTCCATGAATCCTGTTAAACTGGCAATGCCTAATAGACTCAGTCATTTGTGATGCCATCATGTTTAACTTCTTGGATCAGTTCCCTTCAGTAAGAATTTAATGAGCCATCTCTATGTTTCTGGTGCTAGGCTAGGCACTAGAAATATGAATATAAGTAAGACATGGTTACTATACCCAGTGATAAATATTATAATAGATAAAATGTATAGGATGTTAGAAGGGCCCCAAACTTAGTATGACTATACACAGGCTAAGAAGAGAAAACAGAAGAGAAATATGATATAGCAAGAAAAACCAAGTAAACTAAGGAAAAACCCTAAAGTAGAAATAGGAAAATTATTGGTACTAAAAGGCGAGGTGGCCAAAAGATATGGAAAATGGTTGATATAAAAAGAACCAGAAAAACAAATCTCGGTAGTTAATGCATCCAAGTTCAAGGACCTGTGTTATAGGATCCTAGACTTTAAGAGGAAGGGGTCCTTGAAGCTTATTTACCAGTCGTTGTACAGATAATCACACTAAGTTCCAAGCTCACAAAGTTGATGTGTGGTGGAAACAAGACCAGTACCTAGGATTTCTAACTTTGAGCAAATCTTTTCAGAACGAAATTATCTGAGGATCCTGTGACTTCTTTTTAACCCCTCCCCTCCTTTTTTTACCGTCATACATGGTTTGAAGTAAGTTGACTGTGATTTGTGGATATAAATAGGTTTCGGTGATGTTCATTTTAATAAGATTTGAGTTATAACCCATTAAACAGCAATTTAAAGAATGTTCATATTAAAGGAACAGGAGTTTGACTGGCATTCAGAGAAAATGACAAGTAATTCAAGGCATATGAAGAAGGAAAAATTGACCTGGTCTCAAATAATATATGAGGGTGGTGGGTGGAAAGGAAGGAAGACATCAAAACTAATTCAATATTTCATTTTCAAGTACCCGGAAGAATGTTGATGTCATTGCCAGCTACAAGTGGCCTGTGGGGGTAGAAAGCAATGCTGATATCTGTGAGGGCTAGGCTTTGTCTGGAGAGAAGGAGAACTAGACGATCAAGATTCTCTGAAGGGAGAATTGATACACTTGACTGTAGACTATGTAATAAATGAGGCAAAACGAATTCAAAGGTCATAGTGATGATGATGAGGGATCGGCATTTGACCTGTTACAGGGATGAAGTTCAGGGATGACCTTTAAACCAAACCTTAATCTTCATTATATATAGAGACTACTATGAATAATCATACAATTTCAAGTCTTGAAGGAATATGGAGAGACGATCAAGTCTTTTCTGCCTCGAAAAATTTCCCCTGAGGCTTTAACAATGGATAATACAGAGTTTATTGTTTTATCAGGTTTTTAGTAATGTCCCTTGATAAAATATTTGACTATCTAATGTTCATTTTGCTATTAAATTATTCCACATGCATAACTTTGGCTCTTCTACTCTATTTATTTCATGTCCTTTAATATAAATCAAAAATAGATCATCATTAAGCCCTATTTCTCTCTCTAAATGCAATTAGGTGAGAACACCTTCTGAGCTTTTTATTCTCCAATCTACATTTTACAGTTCCATTATATTTTCCTCATGGACATTATATATCAGCTTCAGTGGTATCATTTTGCTGGCCCAACTTTAATTTCTATCCTATTTTAATTGAAGAGGCAATAACCAGATATAGGTCTCTTCTTTTTTAAAAACATTATTTAAATAACGAATAGGTATTTTGTATTTCTTACAAGTTCTAGCTTTATTTACATAGCTAGAAAGAACCTTTTTGAATTTCTTAAGAGCACTATACATTTATTTTAGGTCAGTTTGATATTCAACATTCGACGCCTCCCATTAATCCCCCCAGAATAAATAAAAATACTTCTTCCTTCTTTTGCCAGTCACAGCCAATTGCTTTGGAGAATATATAAATAACATTTTGAAATACATTTTCAAACTCCTCCCCAGAGCTGTTGTTTTCTTTGCCATTTAAAAATTAACTCCAGCACCACAATTTCTTGAGAAAAAGAAACATATTTCCCAGATGTACAGAAATGATAAATGGATAAGATTCCTGTAGCTTACAAAGCCCACTACTTAACATTATTTTTTGAATGTACAGTCAAGAAATTGATTCATTGATGATTTTAATAGGTGTCTGAGAAAATAAAAACAGCATATGAAATACCTGTTACTGCCAATATTCATCTCCTTCTTGTAGCGCAACTCTTGGAGATCTCTCATGATGGGGACATCACATTTTTTTGCAAAGCTGAGTGAAAGGGCGTAACATATTTTATTTTTAGGCAATTCAAATTCTTCCTGCAAAGAATTTACAGAATCACATAGAAAAGGTAAAATACAAGCATTCTAACTTCCAATTTTGTACACTCTTTCAAGTCATAGCCCCTAAAATCCTCATATCCTCCCCAAACTCCCATGAAATGTTTCCTTTACTCCTTCTAATATATTCTTGTAAGCTCAGCTCTTTTCTGTGTATATAAAGGTAAAGTAACTGCACTCATTTCCTAGACTCTCAGTAACTTCAACTTTGACCTCATTTAAAGTGTGCAAATATTTAGTTTGTGAATAATATGAATAATATAATTGTTTCTTTTGCCGATTCTATTCTGCTAAGAAGGTACCATGAGATCTGCCTCTTTACCATTCTTATTTCTAAAACAGTAGAAAAATAAGCTGTAAATGCTGGTATAAATGAATAGATGGGGGAGGGACAATTAATTGACTTGTGACAATTGAGGGAGTGAGGTTCAATCGATCACTATTCATGGAGTTGACAAGTTTTATTACATTGCTGATGTCACATAATAGCGAGTCCTTTTAGTCTTGGATGTTGATTTGATGTCTTTATAGTGGTTTTTCCTAAAGTGGGTTCAGAGGACCAGCTTCGGCAAAATTATCTAAACTTTTTAAACTTATTGTTCCACCTAAGTCTGATTGTCTCAAGGTTTTTGCATTTTCAATAAGTAGTCCTGATTATTCTGCTCACATTTGAAACACTTGTTTATAGTATATTAATAAAGCAAGATTTGATTCTAACCCAAATTTCCTTGTTGAACTTTGGAATCTGTTTATAGAACCAGCTATTTGTTCTTTCTGTGGCATGTTCTACGGGCATCTCATACTCATTCTGTACCCCACCCACTAAATCTGTCTTCGTCTTGCCAATCAAAAGCCTAGGAGTCATTTGAGAATCTGCCCACTCCCTTATCCTCAACACCCAATGCATCACTAAGTGTTCCTGTGTCTAGCTTCTTAAAGATTCTCGCGTCCATCACCTCCTCTTAGTTTCTATCTTTTCTAACATGCCAAGGTACAGAGACTTTTCATCTGTAAAGTGAGATGACCACGCAGAGTGTATCAGCTCCCTTTTTCAGCTCTCACAAGTGGCACAACAAGAAGGAAGAGCGGGAATGTTCTGTCACAAGTGCAGGCAAAAAGCCTTTGTCGTTCTCGTTGTTGTATATAGAGATTTGAAAAACAATAACAAAACCGTTGGTCTACCCTAATTATTACTATTAAATGGCGTTAGTAATAAAATACTCCTTGCCCCTGAACTGTTCTCACCAATCCCCTTGGCTCACTATTAGCCCACATTTACTTTGTACATATTTTTGTCACCTTCGTACATGCCGCTTTATATTATAATTGTCTGTTTACACATTTTTCCATCTTCCTAAATTCTGAACTCTTTAGATATTTTCTATCCCACAGCAACCAGCAAAAATCTCCTTATGCATTATAGATGCTTAATAAATGCAAATCTTGCATACTGGAATAAATAGATTATTACAACATTATATACAAGGCATGGATCTAACTGGAAGAAGTATCCAAATATGCATACACATTCCCACAAAAATCTCCAGAAATTGTGAGAGATATTTTATAAATACAAGTAACTATTGAAATCAAGGACATGTCATTAGTGTATTAGATCATTTAAAGAGTAATTGAATGAAGAAGTAAAATAGGTGAGACTATTTTAATAAACCACTTCCCTAACACTGGCTAAAGAATACATTAAATACATTAATACACACAGACACACACAGTCCCCAATTAACAGGTGAACATGGAATAATATTCAAAATGAGCACAGACACACATACTCAAATTACTAATATTTAAGGAAAATGAACATTTTTTCGTAGAAGCACCAAACTCAATAGAAGTATTAATGACCAAAACAATGAAAGTAGTATAAGAAATATAACAGGAATATAACATGAAGAAAAACAGATATTTCATTCTGTAAGAAAAAACAGTTTTTGTGTAAAAAAGGAGCCCTTTTAATCTGAACAGTATCATTATGGATATAAACAAAAACTCACCTACAATAGTAGAATAGATACAGCAGAAGAGTGAATTATTAAACAAAAGTAATGAGCCACAGATTATCCCAGAAGTTAGCACAAAAGTTTAAAAGAAAAGAACTTTGACAAATACATAGCAAAAAGGCAGAGAAAGGTAAATCTAGAATTAAAAATATCTTTTCAGAAGATAACAAAATAAGATTTATTCACATGGCAATTAAAAACAAATCTTCCAAGTAACTACTGGGTTAGAAAGTGTGCTATATAATAAAAGCAATGTGTTGTGGCTAACGTGTTGTTCAAGAAAATTCTTATTCGAAAGCATGAAATTATTGTGTTAGAAAATGAAGAATTTATTCAACGCGAGGAATTAGGGGAAAATAAACCTAAAGCATGGGGAAACATTTGCTCAATGAAAATAAGAAATGAGTAAAATTTAAAATAAATAAAAATTTGATAAAGGGAATTGAAAGCTATTTTAAAAGATGGATAAAATATAGAAGATATTAAGAAGTATGATTAAAACAGGAGATACAAAAAAACAATATTCTGAAATAGAAAGGAGGCACAAGTTTTTGAAAATCTGGATCGAATGAATAAAGTATTAGGAAACTATCAAATAAAATTAGTTCAACAATAAGTAGATCACTTGTGCAGAACAACAACTATAGAATAAACAGAAATTGCAAAAAGAATTTACTATGAAAAAGGCATCAAGCCTAGATGATCTTACATTTATTACAATTGATGAGCCTACATTGATGCAGCATTATCGTTCATAGTCCATAGTTTGCATTAAAGTTTATTCTTGATGTTCATTATTCTTTGGGATTTGACAAACGTGTGGTGACATGTACCCACTATTGTAGTATCATACAGAATAATTTCACTGCCCTAAAAATTCTCTGTGCTCTGTCTATTCATTTCCCCCTTCCCCAACACCTGGTGACCCTTGATTCTCTTACTATCTTTATAGTTTTTCTTTTACAGAATGCCGTGTAGTTAGAATTAGACAGTACGTATAGCCTTTCAGATTGGTTCCTTTCACTTAGTAATGTGAATTTACGTTTCCTCCAGGTCTTCTCTTGGCTTGAAAGTTCATTTCTTTCTAACAGTAAATAATATTCCATTGTCTAGATGTACTACAGTTTATTTACTCATTCATCCACTGAAGGACAGTTTAGTTGCTTCCAAGTTTTAGCAGTTACGAGTAAGGTTTCTATAAAAATCTGCAAGCAGTTTTTTTTTTTTTTTTGTAATGACAAGTTTTCAACTCATTTAGGTAAATCCAAAGAGCATGATTGATAGATTATAAGAGTAGTGTTTAGTTTTGTAAGAAGCTACCAAATTGTTTTCCATAGTGGTTGTAAAATTTTGCATTGCCACCAGTATTGAATATGAGTTTCTGTTGCTCCACTTTTTTGACAGTATTTGGTGTTGCTAGCATTTTGGATTTTAGCAGTTCTAATAGGTGTAGTAGTATTTTATCACTGTTTTAATGTGAACATCCTAATGACATGTCATTTCAAATATCTTTTCATATGCTTATTTGCCATCTGTATACCTTTTTTCGGTGAGATGTCTCTTCAGATAGTTTGCCCATTTTAAATCAGGTTCATTTTCTTATTGTGGATATTTCAGAGTTCTTTGTATATTTCGAATAACGTTTCTTTATCAGATATGTCTTTTGCAAATATTCCTCTGAGTTTTTGGCTTGTCTTCTTGCTCTTTTGACACACTTGTTTTTTTATTTAAGCACTTTAAAGATGTGTCTCTGCATTCTGGCTTCCATTGTTTCTAATGAGAAATCAGCTGTCCTTCATATTGTTCTATGTATGTAATGAATCTTTTTATTCTGTGGCTGCTTTAAAAAATTTTTCTCTTTCTTTGATTTTTATTTAGTTTGACTTTGATATACTTAGTAACGGTTTTCTTTGTATATTTTTCACCTTGAGATATGTGAGATTCTTAAATCTTTTTGTTTATATTTTTAAAACAAAATGTGAAAATTTTGTGGCAATTCTCTCTTCCAATATTTATTTTTTTCCATGTCCTCTCTCCTTTTTCCTTCTGGGATTTCAATTACACATTATTTTCTATTAACTCAAAGGTCACCGGAGCTCTGTTCATTTTATTTCATTATTTTTTCTCCTTTTTTTAAATTGGATATTTTTTATTGCTCTATATTTAAGTTCACTGACCCATTTTGTGTTATTTCCAATGTACTATGCTCATCCAGCAAGTTTTTCATTTTAGTTACATTTCTTGGTTCTAAATTTCATTTTTTTAAGTCTCTAATTTTCTGCTGATATTCTCGAACATTTCATTTATCAAGAATATTTTTAAGTACTTAAGAATATTGATTCTAACTTCTTTAAATTCTTTGTCTATTATTCAACTAGAGGTCACTTTGATGTTGTAAAAAAAGAATCGACACTGTCATTTTCAAATAATCTATTTTTGCTTAGAGAATTAATTCTAACTCTATTAAAACTAGTTTAAAAAAATCTAGTGAGTTGGGTATCTCAACATATAATAATCAATACATTTCGTGTATAAATACTCACAAAGTACATAAAACTTGTTTTAAATTATAAAACTGTGTTGACACAAATTGATATAATTTTTTAAGATCTCTCACTAATATAAATATATATGGTCACTGAAAATTAATCAAATTTAAGGTAATCCTAATTAAAACCAGATATGATTTTTTTGTTGTTGTTGTTATTGAAGTTGCCTGACTGACTTCTAAGTTTATCTGGGAAAAAAATGCATCAACAGAAATCTAGAAGTAATTGAGAGTAATAATAAAGAGCAGATATCAGAATATACTAAAAAAGCTATAGTCATTTGACAATATGAATATTGGTTTTGGCATCTTCACTAGAACCTATTTCAAACTATTATCACATTTTACATTTATTAATTCATTACCTTCTAAACAGGTATTTTTGCTTCCTCTGTCTTCCTTATTTATCCTTAGCACAGCTACTAGAATATCTGGTTAAAATATGAGTCAGGTGATGTTATTTCTGTGCACAAATAAGCCAATGGCTTCCCGTCTAACTCAAAAAGAAGCCAAAATCTGAACACTAGCTATAAGGCTGTGTATGAGCTGACTCTTGTTTCTCTAACTTATTGTCTCTCTATTTGGCCTTCTTGATGTTCAGCAAACACACCAGAAAGAAGAATGAGTGGCAGAGAAGCCTGAGTTGTCTCTGGCAGGTGGCAGGGCCTGTGTTAGCAGAGTGAAGCTATGCAACAAATAGAACAGTTGCACTTTCTGGATCATGAAACAGAGGCTTGGTGAGTCAGTGCTGTCCGCCATGATGGAGTTGGCCCCTGAAGGTAAGTTGTGTCTATATATCATATCTGGAGTTGACTTTTCTCTTCTAGTCACTGCCATGAGTAGCTACTTCTGGCAGTTGTGGCATGTTCTGGTTGTAGCAATGATCAAAGTGAGGCACTGGTACCATGTTTCTCAATATGTACGATTTTTGTCAGAGGCTTCATTTCTTTCCATTGGACATTTGTTAAGTTGTGGCAATCCTCCCCTATCTTCTTAACTCTAAATCTTAGGAAAAAGAGATTTGCTGCATATAACTAACTCTCTTCCCTCCTGGAACTACTCCTGAATTCCTTTGATAAAAATTTCCTTCACTTCCCTAGAGGCCTTCATTCCAAAATGAATACTTCTGTTTGTTAATCAAACTAACATTTTTACCAAGGCTGAGGCTTGTTATATGTACATACCCTTTATTAGATGGTACTCCTTATGATATACTCCAAAGTGACCTTTTAATTTCTGTCTACACAAAGAGACACTGACAGTTATTTTTAATGAGAGAAGAAAATAAGATATAGGACCCCTGACTTCAATATCATAGATATTTTGTTTCTAAAGTATAAATGTCAAATGTATAGGAAAGAGGAAGAATTTAGATATCCAATGTGAAGGCAAATAGCATGGTAGAAGGCTGAGGAAGAAGTTTGCTGTGCCCACTTGAAAAATTTTTATTTAATACTTGTTTTAAGTATCAGCACTAGAAAGTTAGGTGAGAAGCAAAAGCCTTTTATACTATGATGATATTCCACTTTAATAGAAAATATTCCACACAGAATTTTAAAGCTTGTTTTATTTCACCTGGACATATTTAAGAGTTTTTTTTTTCTTTTATTTATTTATTTTTTAATACTTCTAACTAGGAAGAGCTATTGATTACAAAGTGTAAAATGATTGTGATTAACTTCTCAGTGCTATAGCCAAAGCTTATTTGGGAAACATTTAACCTTAGCAATCCATAGTTTAAGTCACTATCTATACCAACAAATTTTCATTTTGTCTTTGGCTAGTCAATAATCTCTTTAATTTCTTTCACTGGCTCTTCTAAGCTGATGATGTATTTAGTTATTGTCACTGACAAGCACAGAATAAATAATGACACAAATAAGCAAAGTGATTTAGGTGATGGCTTGTTGGCTTTGGGACAATAGACAGAAGAGCCGGATGGTAGAGAGTTGCTAGTAGAGTGATTGTGGGTAATAATCGGTGAAAATAAGTTGTGTTATATTCTATTATTACAGTAATTTTCACAAAATTAATTCTATACTCTTTGTACATTTTGTTTACATGCTTTTAGTCTAGATATTTTCTACTGAGTGTCTTGAGCTCACTAAAATTCTCTTTAACTGTGAGCAGTTGGCTTTTATAACCATACATTGAGTTTCTGGTCACTGTTATAATTTTAAAGGTGAAATTCTTCCTCTTTGATTTTAGGCCAAAGAGGGGTATTTAGAAGAAAAAAATAAACTATGTCAATTCATCTTGTTTTGTGTGTGTTCCATAATTTATAAATATAATGAGTGTGTATGTATGCATACGTCTATAAAGCTGAGATATCAATATAGAATTTTTTCAAATAAAGATAATAAAGAAGCAACTGCTATTCTTTAAATAGAAGAAACATTTTGACTTTAATTTTAAATTTATTTTCATGTAATTTTATGCCTTTTAACACTTGCTTATTTCATTAAATTCTCAGTTTTGATAGTTTAATAGCATATTCTCTGTAGTACATATATTATATAGCTTTTCTCTAGTTACTCATTTACATTCATAATATTTATAATTAGGAAAGTGTTACCAAGCTTTTTCAACAGGAAGGAAACCAAACTGAAAAATATGTAGAGATAAGAAGGATGAATCTATTGACAATTGGGTGAAATGAGTTACTTATCAAGGAGAATGAAACTGTTTTTTTCAAAATATAGAAAGATCATAAAGAACCACAATGTTTGGAAAATATGATATTAATATTACTAAAGAAAATGCTGGGTTCTCCAAATTTAAAAATGTCTGAGAAAACACATTGTAATAAAGCATTGTAAAGGTTATTAGGATTGGATTAATTGTTTTTTTTAGTTACATTATTTCAAAAAATTTTCAGTCATACAAGATTATTTAATGTTGAAAAAAATTATTTTATAGACAATTATTTTTGTTAAATAGTTTTAATTCTCCACTGAAATTTTAACTTTCTTTTTATATATTTTAACATATTAAGCACAACTATTTTAAAATTTGCGTTTGATATTTATGTTTGATTAGCATCCCTGTGGATCTGTTTCTATAGTTTATTTCTCTCAGTTTTTCAATCACATTGTCTTCTCTTGTCATATACGAGTTAGTTTTGACTGAGTGCTAGACATTGTATATAAAAAATGAAGAGATAAACAGGCCTTGTTGATGGTATCTTCCTTCTGAGAAGGATTAGATTTGCATCTGAAATGTGGCTGGGGATACTAACCATCTCAAGTCATATATATTCAATCAAAAATAGAGATAATTTCAAGATAGGTTTAGACCTTGCCAAAATTGTTTTATTTCTGGTTTACTTTTGCTTATAGGGTATATGTGGATTTCAGAATTCTGACTGAAATTTAGAATATGATTTTCCAAGGACCTAATTTCCCTATCATCGAGCCCCCAATTCTAATTTGTATCTTCCTAGATCTGTGAGGGTTTGGTCACTTAGCTCAACAAGCTCAGCTTTTTAGTCATCTTTTCTGAAATTGGAAGATATTCCTTAAAAAAAGCCATCCCAAATACTGAGTTCAGCTTTCAACATTTTCTTCTTTACTTGATACAATAATTCTTCATTAAAATATTAGTTCTCCGTTGCACTCAAAAAGTTTTAAAAAATATTTTGTCCAGATTTTCAATTTGTTCTCAATGGGAGATCTAACATGAAATGCCTAAGGTGTTATTACAGCAACAGAACATCCTAAGAATTGTTTAAATATGAATAAAATTTATTCATATTTAAAAGGCAGAGTTAGATTTTATCCAACTCAATTAAAGTAGAAAACTATCTGGATTGTATTTTACTCATTTCATTACATTGAATTAAAAAAATTAAACTAGTAACATATGTTTACTCTAAAACCTTAAATAACACAGAAATATCTTAATAAAAAGCCAATAATTTCCCTCCTCCTCATTCCTCACATCCTTGACCAATCTCTTCACCTTGAAATAGCCAATGTTCAGCATATATATCTTTACATTTACCTTTATATATACACAAACTTATATACACGCATGTATTTTCAAAAAAATGAAAGATTATAGCATACTCATTGTGGTAATTTATTTTAGTAACTTTCTAGATCAATTACTTAACCATTTAAAAATTATGTACAGAATGTCATCAATTTTTGGTAGACAATTATTCTGTAAAATAAGCAAAATTTGGGGCTTTTCCTTTTGGGAGCAAAATGTGTTTTACTGCTCCTGTCTCTTTCATTGTTTTCTTTCATTAGTTTCAGAGGGATAAAGTCTTTATGGGACTATTACTTGAGTGACTTCTACATTCTCTGTGTACCCTTTTCCAAAGTAAAGTTTCTGTGAGTAAGTAGGATGCAGTGATCTTTAAGGACTGCATCATCTTAGGCAAAATATCTTTGTGGGCTTGAAGACCTTAAGAACTGCAGAAGAAACTTTATACAGGCACATATATATAATGTTTTACAATATACATTTAAAATAAATTAGAATTCTGTATCATCTTTATTATATATGTCTATATATACTCAAAAACACATTATATGAAGACAAACATTATATATATATAAGATTTGATACTCAAATTTTATTTCTTGACTGAGATCTTGCCTGTTTACTCAATTATACTATACTTCAATTTCTTGTTTAACTACATTGACATTTTCTTTTTGATCTTTCAATTATCTCAAATTTTATACAAATACTATATTTGTATTTCTAAATATTTTCTCAGAATTTTGCAAAACCAAATGCAAATTGTTTATACTTTTGTAGACAGTTCTACTCTACGATGCACTAAACCAAGGCTGGGTAAAGCTGTACATTCCCATGCAACTTTTCCCTTTAAATTGTAAAAAAATTACTTAAGTCACAGAAATTGTTTTACATCTGAAGAGTTTCTTGAATTTTTATAAATTTTAGGCTGATAATTTAAGAGAGTGCATGATTATCCCCCAAAAGTCCTCTTATTAAGAATGATTGCCCTCAATATTTGACCAGTTAAGCAGAAGTTCCAATTAAAATGGGTATTCACGTACCATGATTCATACATTAATATATATGTGTATATATGGCATATCTTATCATATAGCGTACACATTTTTACACATTTTATTTTAATGTAAAATATTTATATAGAGAGAGTTTTGGACAGTCAGTACACTTTGAATTCTTATTTGGCATCAAACTTCAGTTATTGCAATGATTGGAATTTGGCATCATCAGTTAAGTGTTATATTTATTTTGGAAACCATGCTCATAATCCATTACATGCATTTTCCATATTCGGCTTATTTAAAGATTAATAAGAACGTAAAGATACTTTCAGAGTAACTTTCAAAAAGGAAATCTACCATTTTCTTCCTCACATTTAATGTAATAACATTTTTTAGTAACTCATTATTATTGACTTTTTGCTAAGAATTCAACTTAGTTTTTAGAGAAATATCAATTCTTTTATTGTCCTCAACTTTTATCTTTGAAAAACTAGCTGAAATAGGTTGGTGAACAAACACTATTGGTTCTGATTCAGTATGCAGGTCAACAGATGACAGCAGTTGTGGGTAGATATGTTAAAGGGACCCTCTAGCTACCAGAATCAAGCACACCATGGAACACATTACCAGAGGAATAAAGAGTCTCCTTACAAATGAATGGAGAGACATTTAAATGAAGTTTCCTTCTGCCGTAGTGAATATCTTCTTTCCACCCATTAAATCTCCAAAACTAGGACCGAAAGAGATCTTTGGTGTTAGAATAATGCATTCTCTTGTTAGCTCTGTGCTCTGAAATGCTATTTTAATCAAGGACTGCTACAAAAAGGATTTTAGATTTTACCTAAATAATTTTTGTCTTTTTATTTAGTTTGCTTTTCTAGAAATGACTAACATTGTTGGTGCTATTCCTGGAAATTGCATTTTACATTTTCTGCTTCAAAATTGTGTGTGCATTGTAAGCATTTCTCTGGCTACCCAAGAAATTTAATATTTTATTATACCACTATTTTTATTATTAGAAATTTCATAATCCAAAGGCTGTATCTGAAAAAAGTGATCCTTTTGACCAAACTGGTCTGATAAATTTAGCATTGAATTGATGGCTTTTTTTCAATGTCTCTTCTGATAATTGAAATTTTTGAATCAATCAGTTGTTTTGGCCTCACCAAGGCATTGCCTAAGTAGGTTTATTTCAAGTCTTGTTACCATGGTGTCTAGTGCACATAAACATCTCTGGAGTTCATTTGCAAATTGTCACACTAAGTACTAAATTAAAGTATGCTTTTGATCAATGAAGTCTTATCAACCCACAAATCTTCTGCATGACTGTAATAAGAGCTAAAGTCCTTTAAAACCATTGTCACATAATCTTGAAGTTGACTACTTTCTCCCAGTCCATTTCATGTTTGCAGACAAAAATATAAATATATTAAAACACATTTCCCCAAACTTCCCTTGCTTCTTTAGATTTCAGAGATATCAAAAGACTGGGGTATGATTGAAATGAACGCTGGGTGATTTGTTGTTAATGTCTTTTTAAGAAACCCATGAAAATCAGAATGACTTAAAAATGAAACTCATGAAACTGTTTTAAAGTTCACTTAAATCTGAAACTTGAAGTTAAACTTTAAGGTCTCATGAAACACAATAACCAGAAACCCTGGGGTTTCTTAGCATGTTAGTTATTCTGGTTCTGTCAGTTCTGCGTGACCGGGCCAACTTCCTTTGGAACATTGAATTATGAAAGGACATCTAATTCTGTCAGTCAACTCCTATATATATCAGTAAAATCTCAAAATTATTTAAGGAATGATAAGAGAACATTTTGCAGTTTTTCATCTTCAGTATGGGACATTTTTCTTTTTCGGTTTCTAAATACTCACTGTCTTATGTGTGAAGGGTCTGAGAGAACATTTCATTAAACAGAGACTTCTTACAGGACATTGTGCCTTCTGCCATGGTCAAAGTATTCCTCCTGGCACACTACTACTCTACCAGGCCATGTAGGCTCTTAGTACCACACTCTTCATTGAGCAGCCACCCACAGGACACCTGCTCAGGAACCTTTCTGCCCTACTGAACATATCCTTCCTCTAGGAGCCTCCAACCTGTTTCTCAAAACCCTCGTGATGATAAATCTAGATAACTGTCCACAGCAAAGTAGAATAAAATATTTCTCCTTCGTTGGTCACACATGTCGAAAATATTACAAAACACAATTGCTTTTCCAGATGTAGGATAAAGTTTTAAAATAAATTGTTATTTCAGTTTTTAATCCCTCTCACCACTACTCTTATCGAGTCTGAACATCAAACATCAGTCAGAAGACTAAGGCTTTGTTAGTGGGTCAGTTCATAGTCCTTTGTTCCATTGCTACTTAAGATGGCTTCCTCCTAGAGGCTCTTAACTATGGCTACAAATAAATTTCTGGAGTTCCCATCTCATTCCTTCATTCCATAAACTGAAAGTTGGTTTTATTTCTATTCGTTTATTTGTTTATTTATCAGCTTTATTGAAATATAATTGACATATAATATTGTGTAAGTTGAGTGATTGCTAGGAAATGAAGGAAATGAGGAGATACTGATCAAAGGCTATAAGGTGAATAAGTTCTGAGTATCAAATAAATAGCATGGTGACTATAGTTAACAATACTGGATTATATACTTGAAGGTTGCTAAGATAGTAGATCTTAAATGCTCTCAACATAAACAAAAACAATGGTAGTTATATGAGGTGATGGATGTATTAATGAACCATACTAACTTATTTTTGTTGCTATTATTGTTTGGCTATTTTGATTCTTAGTGCCATTCTCATTTAGCATGAATCTTTTATCTCCAAGACATAGTTTTGAGATTTCGATTCTCCAAGTGCCTCTAGCTCACTGGACATGTTTCCTTGTATATATGAAACTAGTGATGAACTAAGCTTGGGTTCTTTCATGGACAGTTTCTCAGCCTCTACTCTAGTGTACTTAGGTTAAGCTTAGGCGACTATTTCTGGAGAAGGCAAGCTATATATAATTATAACTAAGACTCAAATATGGTTATTTCCCTCCTTTGACACACTTATAATAGACCTACAGTGTACATTTTATTGCCTGATTTTTTCAGTCAATAAGCTTGGCCTTAAAGAGTTTAAGGAACTTGCTTAGACCTAGTGAACAATATTTCAGACTCCAAAGCCGGGCCCTATCTACTGCATCTCACTACACCTTTGAAACTAGATATGGCATAAAAATCATAGCATTTCCTAGGGAAAACTATGCTGCAAGAAAGTGGGGTATTTACGTTTATTTTTTAAATTTACCCCCTCATTCATCAGGAAGTGACTGGCATTCAAGTTCTCCGGATTGAAACTAGACTTCTTCTTTTAGCTTCTCACAGTGAAATTTTTGTTTGTTTGTTTTACTCTAAAGAAAATAACTGTTTGGCATTACTTTTTAGTTTGTTCGAAATCTGTGGCATCTTACTGTAAAGTGACATCTAGCATTGTTCAGTCACAATGAGAAACATTTCTTAAAATTATAGAATGTGGCGTCTGAGAAACATAGTCCAATTCCCCATCTGATGTTTCAATCCCACCAGCCGAGAGACTGCCATGCTTTATTGTTTCCACATCTGAGTACAAACCATCACCTGCAACAAACCACATCATTTTCAGAGCAGTCTCGTCACACTACAGTTGTTTCAATGTTGTGCTTGAAGCTTCTGGTTTTACCTGTGCCTTCTAAGAGGATGTGAAAACACCTCATGTCTTTTCCACGTGGAGGTCTTTCAGAAACCTTCATATAACAATGAAAATAACCACTTACGAGTCGTTTTCATTATTAACTTCACGGAGCACTTTTAAAAAAACCTTTAAAAACCCTCTGAGGTGAAGTTGTTCCTAGGTGAAGGCAATTCGGTTTAGCAAAGATTAGGGGATCCTAAACCCGATTCTTCTGGCTCACTTATTAGAACTCCTTCCTCCAAGGTTCCCTTTATTTCTAGGCGAACTATACCCATTTTTCTTCAGTCCTGTGCTTATCCCCTTGTATACTTTGTATCCCATCTTACCAAGGGTCATGTACCATATATTTCTATTTCCTTAGGTTCCAAAACCAGGCAACACAATCCCAGGGGCCCATCTCCACTGTCACTGCTCTGAGTCCTTCATGATGTTTTTTTCCTGGATATTTGAAATATCCTCCTTATCGTACGCTATCGCCCTAGTCATTTCTTCGTACAAATTTAAAATCCACATTGCTTCCAGGGTTATCCTCTCTAATGCTAACCAAGACTATTTTCTACTTAAAAGCCTCCTGTTATATGAAAAATAATATGCAATTCTTCAGGCTCATAATTTGACTTTTATAATTTTCCCCAAACTCCCCCCAAACTTCCATTAATACATTCTTGATTCTATAGAACTAAGAACTATATTTGCTGTTCTAGCTACAACTTGCATTTTTCCTGCCTCTGTGTTCTTAAGCAGAAGGGTTTTTCCTCCCTTTAGAATTTTAATTGTTTCTTAGCTATCTACCAGACTTTGTATTTTTCGCAAACTTGTTTAAATCTAACCTCCCTCTGCAACAGCTTCTGTGTTCCCCATTTTTAAAAACTTTTTCTCAATTCTATTACATATTTAACACAGTCAACCACTATTGATTATTCATATATTTGATTTTTCTGATACACTGCCATTCCTGAAGCAGACTATTCAGGGCACATCATAGGTACTTAAAAGGTGTTATGAATTGAATTGAATCTCAACTGATGTTAGCACATCCATTTTATGTGTTTTATTTATTCATCATGCATTTCTTCAGTTCATGTTTGTCGAATAACTATTACATGACAACTATGAGAATTCCAAGTTTAGTGGGGAGATCTGCACAGTCGCATCTAAGTATAATTCAGTGTGGGAAAATGCTATAGTTGAGATAAAATAGAGCTGGTGGATCTATGATAACTTCATTTTCTGTGTGCTTTTTCAGTTTCCTTTTTATTCCATTGCATGTACAAACCCCATCCTCCTGCTTCTTTTTTTTTTTTTTTTTAAATCTTTTAAACTTTGGTCTTTTGTAGCCTGTACGTGGATTGTTATCACAAGCCATGTAAGACATAATGTAATCCAGTACTTTTTCTTTCTTTTTCATAGTACTCTAGTCTTAGTTTTCCTTTCTTTCTTGGCCATAATAGTAACTATTGATTTCTTCAGCATTTTCTACCTCTTTCTTTTTTGCTTCACTGTTGAAGACGGTTTCTTATTTTCAAATATTTCAGCACATAATACAATGGAGTTTTAGAGTTTTTCTGTTAATAAGTGTAGTCAAAGAGAAAAGGAAGAAAACTCATAATAATTCAATAGGGACAGAAACAAAGGCCATCAAATCCTAGTCTTTGGGTTTCTTATAGATATTTATTTTTATTATAAGATATCCATAACACAAAATTTATCATTTTAGTCATTTTTGCATACAGTTTTGTGATGTTAAGTATATTTACATTGTTGTGGAAACATTCATCTCCAGAGACTTTTCATCTCCCCTAAATGAAGCTTCATGTACCCATTAAATGCTATATCACCATTCCCCACCCCTCACTCCAGTCCCTGGAAACCACCATTCTACTGTCTGCCTTTATGAAGTTGACTACCCTATGTACATCACATAAGTGTTTGTCAGTATTTGTCCTTTTGTGATTGGTTGATTTTACTTAGCATAATATATTTAAATTTCATCCATGTTGTAGCATATCTCAGAATGTCTTTCCTTTTTAAAGCTGAATAATTCATTGCATGTACAAACTCCATTTTGTTTATTCATTTATTTATTGATGGACATGGGTTGCTTTCACCTTTTGGCTATTGTGAATAATGCTGCTATGAACTCAGGTGTGCAAATATCTGTTTGAGTCCTTACTTTCACCTCTTTTTGGGTATATACACAGAAGTAGAATCGCTAGATCATCTAGTAGTTCTATGCTTAATTTTTAGAGGAATCACCATAACTTTTTCATAGTGGCTACAGCACTTTATATTCTCAACAGCAATGCACAAAAGTTCCTGCCAATGCTTGTTATGTTCTGGGTTTTGTTTTTTAAATAATAGCCATCCTAATAGGTATGGGGTGGTATCTCATTGTGGTCTCATGGATATTTCTGATGGTGACACTTATCAAACCTTACCCTTTTTTCAGACTTCTACCTCTTCTTCCACTTGGTTCCATGAAGGCTTCTTTTCCAGGGATGTCACCTAAAGAGTCAGGTAGGGCAGAGTAGTAGATATCCTTTGTGAGAAGAAATTTATTTAGAATTGCGAGACCTCCATACTGATGCTGTTCATCAAAATTGAGGTGTCCTCTCACCAAGGTCTTTGTAGAAAATTTCCTCATACCTCTTTCCATCTATGACTACATTTGGCATAAGCTCAAATGTGAATCTACCCTATAGCAAGAATTCATTTATTTTAATTCACCCATTCATTAATTTATCTCTTCATGCATTTATTCAACAGTTATTGTACACTTATGCTATATTTAAAGTTTCTAACAATTCTTCTTATTCTTTTTATTGCTTATGGCAATTTTATTAAGGAACTATCTTAATAAAATACTTGGACAATTTTCCACTGACTCAGTGTCCAGACAGTTCTCTGAATATCTTTTTTGAAAATTTTGTGGGGTACATTGCATTATCTCTTTATCTTAGAAATGAGTGTTCATATACAGCTCAAGTCAGTGTTTCAAAGTTCAACCCAATACTTAAAAAATTTATTTACATAGCATAAAGTAGGTACTTATATTCCACTTAGAAGTGAAAACTATGTCTTTCTTATGTCATACATACAATGTTAGCTAATGATGCTTAATAAAGTACTAAATAATATAATATATGAGGGATATATTATGGCAAACCCAGTTCCCTGGGTCTTATAATAATATTTTAATTAGACCTTTATACCGTAACTGTAACCTTATTGTTTCCTCCCTTCTTCCCTTCTTCACTCCTTCCCTCCGTTCCTCCTTCCTTCCTTCCTTCCTTCCTTCCTTCCTTCCTTCCTTCCTTCCTTCCTTCCTTCCTTCCTTCTTTCCTTCCTTCCTTCCTTCCTTCTTTCCTTCCCTCCTTTTTGAAAAAGAGAAAAAGAGGTCAACGGTGAGAATTAACACACACAATGTTCTGTTGTTGTTAAATTTCAGAGTTAGAACTAACTAAAAAAGTGGCATAATTTTGCATCATATGTCTCCCCAACTAAATGTGCTATTTTCCACTGAGTTTTGTTCTCAGGACTTCATCACCATATCTCATTGTAGCAGTATTTCCTTGTGTAATTAATTTAAATATAATGTTAACGAAATAGATTTAAGATGAAAAAGACAATAATCTTCTACCTGAAACTATTCAACTAAAAACCAAAGGCATATTTTGAATTTGGTCCTTGTTTGGATTTTCACAGGATTTATCTTTATTTGTGTTTGACTTGCGCTATTTTCAGTGCCTGGGGAGACATGAGGTAAATTGTAAAATAATGCAATAAAATAATTGAACATATTTCTCTTGTCTCTGGTCATATTTATACTTGCATACATAGTCACATTTAAAGGGCTGAATGCAATAACCTCAGTTATAAATTATTATCATAACAATGCTGTCATGCCATGGCTGCTGTCACACTAAGGAGCACATTGGCTGTTCCAAGGGAGTGGATTGCCCTAGAGTCAACCGAGAAGTCATTGCAGCTCATAGAAAGTCTGCTGACCTTAAAAGAAAAAGGCTGGTGGAACAAAGCCAACTAACATCTAATCCTTTGCCAGCAGAAGTTTACAGGAAGTGCAAAATTAGTGACAAACAGAGATATTCTTCAAAGTGTAGAGTCAAGGAACAAACACAGCCACAGTCATTCTACTAGTTCTCAGCAGAACAAACCTTGCTGCTTACATTTGTTCTGACCTCTTACATGAGAAAAGTGATTCAGATGCTGGTACTTTCAACTCAGGAAACCTGGTCAAGTGAAACGAAATAGCTTTCGAATCAGAGTGTAAGTCAGAAGCAAGTTCAACAGGATTTGAGAGTCACTTTGAAATTCGGAACCTCAAATCAGAGCAAATGATTTTGAAGACATCATTGGAAACTTGAAAATGTAATCAGAATCCGAAGTAGGGCCTCATTCTCTTTTAGGGGAGGCAGGAAACTCTCAACTTCCTAGTTTCTCTACTCAAATTACAAACAAACTCTGAAATGAAATAGGGGTACTCTCCACTGTATCTGCCTGATGGCAAACAAAGTTGACCAGATTTTGCTCTCCGTGAGAAGTGGCTATGAGAGCTATTCTCAAGAGTGCAAAGGGCAGCATTGGTTTGGGGTGAGGTGCATTAGATCTTGGGTCAAAAGACCGAAGTCTGAATCATTTTGGATGTCATGTTGGTTATTTTGGAAATGATACATCATGTCCTTCGACTTTAGTTTTCTTTTACCTGGAAAATGGTAACATTGTCATCCATACCTGAGACCAGTGTGATGGTACTCTGTAAACTGTTGCCAAGAATTATTTTTATTTTCTTTTTTTAATAGTACTTAATTTTTTATTTATATTTATTTTTTATTTTTTTTCACTTTTTAAAATTAAAGTTTATTGAGGTAACATTGGTTATACAATTATATAATTTCAGATGTACATTATAATTTGACATCTGTATATTCAAAGTCCAGTTTCCTTCAGCTACGATATATTTGATCTCTTTTACCCACTTAACGCTCCCCCTGCTCCCCTTTATATGACCCCATTTACCCCATCTACCTCTCCTCTCCTCCCCCACCTCCTACCCTCTGGTAACCTCTAGTCTATAGTCCATGTCCATGAGTCTCTGTTTGTTTGTCCTGGTTCTCTCTACCTTGTTGACTGTTTCTTTTGCTAAGCAGAATCTTACAGTTTGATGTAGTCCCATTGATTTATTTTAGCTTTTACTTCCCTTGCTTTTGAGGTCAAATTCATAAAATCCTCTTTAAGTCCAAGGTCCTTAAGTTTAGTTCTTATCTTTTCTTCTATGCATTTTATTGTTTCAGGTCTTATATTCAAGTCCTTAATCCATTTTGAGTTAATTTTGTTGTGTGGTGATAGACAACAGTCAAGTTTTATTCTTTTGCAGGTGGCTTTCCAGTTTTCTCTGCACCATTTATTGAAGAGGCTTTCCTTTCTCCATTGTATGTTTTTGGCATCTTTGTCAAAAATTATTTGCCCATATAAATATGGGTTTACTTCTGGACTCTCAATTCTTTTCCACTAGTCCGTGTGTCTGTTTTGCTGCCAATACCATGCTGTTTTGATTACTGTCATTTTGTAGTACAATTTGAAGTCAGGCAGAGTGATGTCTCTGGCCTCATTCTTTTTTCTCAGGATGGCTTTGGCAATTTGGAGTCTTTTATACTTCCATACTAATCTGACAATTTTTTTGTTCTATTTTGTTAAAAAAAATACTGATGGGATTTTGATGGGGATTGCCTTAAATCTGTATAATGCTTTAGGTAATAAGGTCGCTTTAGCTTTGTTGATTCTTCCAATCCAAGAACATGAAATATCTTTCTATTTCTTTGTATCTTCTTCAATTTCTTTTAATAGGGTCTTATAGTTTTCATTATATAGATCCTTCACATGTTTTGTTAGATTTATTTGTAGGTATTATTCTTTTTGTTGCAATTGCAAAAGAAATTATTTTTTCCACTTCTTTTTCTAATACTTCATTATTAGAGTATAGGAACACTATGGATTTTTGAACGTTGATTTTGTATCCAGAGATTTTACTGTATTTGCTTATTGTTTCTAGTAGTGTTCTTGTGGAGACTTCAGGGTTTTCTATATAGAGAATCATGCCATTGCAAATAGTGACAGTTTGACTTCGTTTCCTATTTGAATGCCTTTTATATCTTTCTCTTGTCTGATTGCACTTGCCAAGACCTCCAATGTTATATTGAATAACAATGGCAATAGTGGACAGCCTTGCCTTGTTTCTGATCTTAGAGGGAAGGTTTTTAGTGTTTTCCCATTAAGTATAATATTGGTTGAGGGTTTGTCATAGATGGCTTTTATTATGTTAAGGTACTTTCCTTCTATACGGATTTTGCTAAGTGTTTTGATCATAAATGGATGCTGTCTATATCTTGCCAAAGGCTTTTTCTGCATCTATTGATATGATCATATAATTCTTATTTTTTTTTATTTATTTATATAATGCATCACATTAATCGATTTGTGTATGTTGAACCACCCCTGTGCCCCTGGGATGAAGCCCAATTGATCGTGGTGTATGATCTTTTTAATATGTTGCTGTATTCAGTTCGCTAGTATCTTATTTAGGATTTTGGCATCTGTGTTCATGAGAGATTTTGGTCTGTGGTTTTCTTTTTTTGTGTCATCTTTTGGTATCAGAGTGATATTGGCCTCATAAAATGAGTTGGGAAGTATTGCCTTCTCTTCGATCTTTTGGAAGTGTTTGAGGAGAATAAGTACTAAATCTTTTTTAAATGTTTGGTAGAATTCACTGGTGAAGGAATCTGGTCCTGGATTTTTATTTTTTGGTAGATTTTTGATAATTGTTTCAACTTCCACACTACTGATCGGTCTATTTAGATTTACAGTTCTTCTTGATTCAGTCTAGGAAGATAGTGTTTTTCTAAGTACTGGTCCATTTCTTCTAGGTTATTAAATTTGATGTTAAATGCTTTTTCATAGTATTCTTGCATGATCCTTTGTATTTCTGCGATGTCAGTCGTAATTTCCCCTCTTTCATCCCTGATTTTGTTTATTTGTGTCTTTCCTCTCTTTGCTTTAGTGAGCGTACCCAGGGGTTTGTCAATTTTATTAACCTTCTCAAAGAACCAATTCTTTGTTGCACTTATTTTTTCTATTTTTGTTTTGTTTTGTTTCAATTTCATTTATTTCTGCTCTAATTTTGATTATTTCTTTCCTTCTGCTGACTTTAGACTTCATTTGCTCTTCCTTTTCTATTTTTTTTTTTTTTAAAGATGAAGCATTAGGTTGTTATTTGGACTCATTCTTGTTTTTGGATGTAGACCTGCAATGATATGAACTTTTCTCTTATGACCGCTTTTGCCATTTCCCTGAAGTTTTGATATGTTGTAGTATAATTATCATTTATTTATATGTATCTCTTCTCTCTTTTTATTTCGTCTGTGATCTCGTTATTTTTCAGTAGCATGTTGTTTAATCTCCATATATTTGTGGTTCTTCCTGATTTCTTTTTGTAGTTGATCTCTAGTATCAAAGCATTATAATGAAAGAATGCGGTTGGTATAATTTCAACCCTTTTATATTTTTTGAGAATATCTCTGTGTTCTAGTATGTGGTCAATCCTTGAGAATGTTCCGTGTGCACTAGAGAAGAATATATAAGAAGCTGCTTTGGGATGGAAGGCTCTGTAAATTTCAATTATGTCCAATTGGTCTAATGTGTCATTTAAAAATGTTATTTCCTAATTGATTTTCTGTTTGGATGATCTGTCCATATCTGACATTAGGGTATTTAGGTCCACTACTATGATGGTGTTTTGGTCTGTTTCTCCCTTTAGTTCTGTTAGTAATCGCTTTACATATTTTGGGGCTCCCTGATTGGGAGCATAGATAGTAATAAGTATTATGTCTTCTTGATGCATGATTCCCTTTACATTTTGAAGTGTCCCTTAGTATCTTTCTTTGTCTTTTTTATTTCAAAGTCTATTTCTTCTGATATTAATACCACTACTCTCACTTTTCTCTGAATGACATTTGCTTGAAATATCATTTTCCACCCTTTCACTTTGAGTCTATATTTGTCTTTGGAGCTGAGATGTGTGTCCTGGAGGCAACGTATGGTTGGACTTTGTTTTTTGTTCTATTCTGCAACTCTGTGCTTTTTTATTGGTGAGTTCAGTCCATTTACATTTAGGGTGATTTTGAAATATAAGTTCTTCTTATAGCCATTTTATCTTTTGCTTTCTAGTAATTCCATGTTTTCATTGCTTCCTTGTCTTTGATTTTTATTTTCTTTATTTTGGCTGCCTTTTGTGGTTTTTTCCTCTGGTTCTTCTAATTTTATGTTATGTATTATAGTTCTGAATCTTTGGTGTGTGGTTACCATTATGAATATATAAAGGATAGTAATATATATACAATCGTCCTTTTTCTTCTGCACATGCATTATTTCCATTCCCCTTTGCAAATTTGAATCTTTGAATCCTCTCCTTTTCAGTCATTGTTATCTCAGTTTTTCCCTATGTATGCTGAACATTCATTACTATCTTCCTATAGCAATTCTTTTCTTATTATTTAAGCTTATAGTCTCTGTTCTTAGTAAAGGTTGCACTCCTCTGCTTCTATTTGCCTGATAGTCACTTCACTCCTAATTATGTATTTTTTTTTTTTTGTCATTTTGTTTTAGGCAAGCTAATCCCTTTCAGTATTTCCTGTAGTGCAGGCCTTGTAGTGGAGAATTCTCTCAATTTTTGTATGTCTGAAAAGGTTTTAATTTCTCCTTCATCTCAAAAGGAAAGCTTAGCTGAATACATTATTGTAGGCTGGTATTTCCTTTCACTTGTTTTAAAATTTGATTCCATTCCTTTCTGGCTTGTAAGGTTTGCATTGAGAAGCCTAAGGTTAATCTAATGGGTTTTCCTTCGTAAATTACCATTCTTCTCCTTGACTGCCCTGAGAATCCTGTCTTTGTTGATGATTTTTGATAATTTTAATACAATGTGTCTTGATGAAGGCCTTTTTGAGTTAAGATAATTGGGTGTTCTTTTGACTTCTTGAATTTCAAGCTCCAGCTCATTCCTTAGATTGACAACTATCTGTCTGAAAATGCTTTCTAGTCCCTGCTCATTTTCTTCACTTTCAAGAATTCTCATTAGTCTTATGTTTCCTCTCTTGATGGTATCAGATAGTTCTTGTATTTCTCTTTCATTATTTTTTATTCTTCAGTTTTTCTCTTCTTCCTTCTGATTTATTTCTAGATTTTTGTTTTCGATATCACTGATCCTTTCCTCCATTTGGTTGACTCTATTTCCCAAGCTTGTTATTTCATTTTTCAACTTTTGCAGTGTTTTTTCATTTCGTTTTGTTTTTGTTTTTGTTTTTTCTTAATCTCTAGAAGAACTATTCTGTTCTTTTTGAGGGTTTCAATCTCTGCTCGGTTCATCTAGATTTTTTTTTCATTCCCGAAGTTGTTGATTCCACTTGTTTTGGAACACACCGAGTTTCTTCAGAAGTACCATCCTGAATCCTCTCTCATTTAAGTCACATATTTCTATGTCTGTAAGCTTAATTTTTGGAGATTTTTCTCTTTCTTTCTGAGATGCCTTGCCACCTTGGTTGTGCATGGTGTTTAATGGACTATTTCTCTTCCTGGGCATTAATGGAAGTGTATTCCACTGTTTTTCCAGAAAGAAGATTTATTACATAAAGGTCTCTCTTTAGTCTACTGCGAAGAAAGCGCTTTTCTTTTGGCTTCCAATAGGTGATGTCTAAGTTTCTTGGACCCCTGCTTTATATAAATACTTAATAATGCCTTTTAAATTTTCTTGTAGATATTTAGTCATACTCACTATCCTCAGTTTCAGTCCCTGTTAGTATCAGCAACAGTCTTGGCAGTGTTTGCTCAGTTTCCCCTGGGGCTCTGCCTGTGATCGGTCTCAGAGAACATGGAGGGAGGGGTCTTCTGGCTTGGGAGTTGGGTCTTGTGGCTCAGCCTCAGTTTTGCAACCATAGACGGTAAAAATCAACTGTTGTTTTTCTGCCATCCTACTTTTCTGTTTCCTGTCCTGACGACTGGGCCTTGCTGCTGGTTGCAGGGAATTCACAACCAGCAGGGCTGTTCAGGGAACTCACTGCACCTTTTCCCCTCCCCCTCTTCCTGCAAGGAACTATGGTAGCTGTGAAAGGTAGCGTCTTTATTTGTCCCAGTCCACCACCTGACGCCTGGGGTTCTGACCTGTGGTACCTCTTATGCACAGACCCCATGCTCAGACGTGCTGGTGTGCAGTTTGGGTGTTTTTTGTTGAGTTTTAGATATTCAGCTTATTGTTGTTTCAAGGGGAGAGATCTGGAGATATATCTCCTCTGCCATGTTTCTCCGAACTCTCAAATTATCTTTATTTTAAAGCTGAATTCCTTTCTCAGTGCTAACTCTTTACAAGGAAAAAAAAAAAAAAACCCTCTTTTTTGCAGTTGAGTTGGAAGTGTGTTTTGGGAATGCAGCTTCTGGTGACTGTAACCTGGTTTGTTTCCAACCTTTGATATACTCTTAGGATTTATATGTTAGGTTAGCACTAAACACTATACCAGATAAATCTAAAATTATAGCACCTTAACATAACACAAGTTTATTTTTTGAACATATAAAAGAAGTATTCTTTATTGATGGGCTATTCTCCTCCAAGTGGTAATTCAAAGACCTGATTTCTCCTCTGCTTTGGCTTCATTGTTGTCAACACATGGCTTCCAACATTGCTATATACGAAGTCTTTGGAAAGAGAAAGAACACGAAGGATATATTAGGGGAGGTTTTTATCAGCCAGCCTTGGAAGTGGTACATATCTCTTCTGATCAATTTCCATTGGCTGAAACTCAGGCTCATGGTCACACCTTTCTGTGAGGGTGATTGGGGGAATGTAGTTTATTTTTGTGTGTCGGGAGAAGATAAAATTGAGTTGGTGAACAGGTAGCCAGTGTTCACTAAAATTTAGAATAAGAGTAACAACTTACACAGTCTTTGGTCTATAATATAGTCATGCCGATCATTTTGATTAAAGTATCAGTTAATGAGGATAGAAATATCAAACTTTTCACATATTCCCAGAGGACATTAAGAAAAGCTTATGTTCAGCAGTAGTGAACATATATGTGCCCATGAGAGGCACAAGCTGGAGATGACATTGATTCAGACGTTGTATCTTTCTCCTGTGTCTTTTCGGGGTGGGGAGGTGACAGAATTGAGTTGGTTCTATGTGGGAGAGAGGGCCCTGATCCCAAGTGGTCAACACAAGAATGTTTCAATGACCACTTGAGCTTGTTTTGGCCAGCAATACTTTCTG
The DNA here is from genome assembly GCF_014176215.1 of Rousettus aegyptiacus. Lineage (NCBI taxonomy): Eukaryota > Metazoa > Chordata > Mammalia > Chiroptera > Pteropodidae > Rousettus > Rousettus aegyptiacus. The sequence goes on along the minus strand of NW_023416306.1, from coordinate 37,429,189 downwards.
GGAAATTGTTGTTCCAGAAATTCAGTGAAAAAGCCTGCAAATAAAAAGCACAGCCCCTGCTAATTTTTGCCCTGTCTCAGTGAGCTTTCCTAGTTCTTTTGGGAGAAATGTGAACCATAAAACCATTTATATGTGGACAGCAATCTTATGGTCTCACTCGTAGGCAAGACAGATTTTATGGTTAAGAACTAGCTTCAGAAAATAAGCCTTGTTAATGAATAAATGATTCTGTGGTTTCTGAAGGTATGTGGATACAAGGATTCATGATGTGGGAAGACCATTAACTAAGGGAAACTGGCCTATTGAGTTGGTGGTAGCCTCAAGATTGAAAAGCATCCTATCACTGGATTATAAGTATCTTCAAGTATCACATAATTGCATTTCAACCAAGATTTCTGTAAACAAATATAACAATGTCAACTATGAACTTATTAATTATGGGCTTCCATACATTTTTATTCTTCATAATGTGTTTTTTTTTTTTTTTTAGAAAAAACAAAAACCCATATATGTGGTCAGAGAATGATTTTGCGCACTGAGAACCTTTTAAATTATATTCATTACCCACTCTTAGTAAGTGACCTTCACTTAGCAACAGTTCATAAACTTTAGTGAAAATTAAAGTCCATGGAAAACTGTATTCAAATTCCAGATTGCTGGCTACCCAGCCTCTGCAAGATATTCTGACTCAATTAGTCCCTGTCAGGGCCTGAATATCTGAATTGTAATGTAAACCTCATACCAAATAACTCTAATGTAGGTAGTCTTCACACTTTAGGAAATATAGGCTTAGAAATATAGGATTTAATATGACTTTCTCATGTTTGTGCAAAAGTGTGTATAAAGTTTTCTGTGACTCTTGACATAATAAACTATAACATTATTATCACTGTCAAGAAGATGAACATATGCTCTTTTTATTTATTTCAATAAGTCAGCAAAGGTACAATGGATTTATTTTTATTTTATTAATTAATTTATTAAATTTATTGGGGTGACATTTGTTAATAAAATTATATAGGTTTCAAATGTACAACTCAGTAATACATCATCTATATATTGTATTGTGTGTTCACCACTCAAAGTCAAATCTCCCTCTGTCACCATTTATTTGACCCCCTTTACCCTTATCTACCTCCCCACCTCACCCTTTCCCTTTGGTAACCACTAAACTGTTGTCTATGTCTATGAGTTTTTGTTTGTGTTGTTTGTTTGTTGCTTTCAGTTTTATATCTCACATATGAGTAAAATCATATTAGTCTCAGCTTTTCTGTCTGACTTATTTTGCTTAGCCTAATAATCTCAAGATACATTCATGTTGTCACAAATGGCATTATTTCATCTTTTCTTATGGCTGAGGAATATTCCATTGTATATATGTACCACATCTTCTTTATCCAATCATCTATTGAAGGACACTTCAGTTGTTTTCACATCTTGGCCACCACGAATAATGCTGCAATGAACAGCAAGGTACATATATCTTTATGGATAAATGTTTCCAAATATTGGGGGTAGATACCCACAAGAGGGATTGCTGAGTCTTATGGTAATTCTATGCTTTTTTTTTTTTTTTTTTAGGAAAGTCTATACTCTTTTTCATAGTGACTGTACAATCAATTTAGATGAAATAAATGAAATATCTTGTGGGCATTATAAGAGGTAATCTGACATCACCCCAACTATTTGGTGCCTATTGTTCCAGGCACTGTACCAGGCACTTTATATTCATCATGTCTAAATCTCACAACAACCATGAGACGTTTTTGTTATTAATTTGATATTATAGTTTAGGAAACTGCAACTTAAAAAGGTTAAGTAACTTGCTAATGTCCTAGATAGTAAGTAGCAGAGTCCAGATTTCAATCCTACTGTGTTTGACTCCAGCACCATAGACTTTTGTCTGCTCTAGATCAAACCAGAAAGCTTCAGGCCAGAATAATTATAGCAATAGAGGAGGCAATAGCAAGAGATATGGGAGGGAGCTGAGGAGATGGCAGAGGTAGTAGAGAAGTTTGGGGACAGCAGGAAGAAGAGACCACCTTCAGATAGGAAGACCAGTAACTGACCTTGAATTGGTCAAGGGAAGTTCCCACCGAGATAGTTTTCTCAGGTTCTGATTCTACTTTCTGTTATGATGAATGACAGAGAGAACAATAAACCTGTAAGTACTGTACTCATTTTACATATGAGAAATCTGAGAATCAGTGCATCTAAACTAGACTACTCAGGTAATTAGTTAACAAAGGAGCTGAGGTTACAAACCAAGTTTATTTTATCTCAGAGTCCATTCTTTCTAATTCACAATACCTTGTCCCTAATAGAATCCAAATCAGTGTTCTCTAAACAAATTCATTCTGCGAGATTAACAGAAAATAAGATTAAGAAATACCTGCAATAAATTTTGGTGGTGGCAGTAAATTAGATGTGCAGAGATTTTTGATGATGGATTTTGTACTAATGAAGGAAAGGGAAAGAGGAAATAATGAGGGCAAAGAAATGGACAAGGCAAGAACAAGATTACAGGGGAGGCCAAAGCAATGTGAAGAGAAACAGAGAGATAATTTGTTATGTTTTTTGCTTAACAGCACAATTCTTATACATCGGAGGATTTAAAAAAAATCGTGGCCATAAAAATTTATAAGAGAAAGTGATAAAACTTACTTCCAAATATATGTATATATATTTGTAATAAAAACACAGTCATAATTCAGTGATCCTTTCTTAAGTCATAGTAGTGCAAAGTTAAACTAGATTGTAGAGTACCCTGGGTGGATATGTATCTGGGGGCGGAGATGGTGAAGATCTTTGTGGAGTTGTACCTACTTTCAGCATGAATGTAGGAAGTAAATTCTGAATTGAGAAAAATCATTATATTAAAATTGTATCTTATTTACGTGAATTAATAATGGTGACATAAAGCTGTATTTATTCTAGTTCATAAGCAGCTAGAAAAGAAGTCCTTCATGATGAAAAAATTACTTTTTCAGGGCAGGAAGTTAATAGTAATTTGATATATAAATGATTTGCTGATATTCAAAAATTAAATCTGAGGAAATTTTCAAAACCAAATATAGATTATTTTTGGCTTTCTTACTACCTTGAATGGTCTATATTCATATTCTGTAATTAAATTTTTTTAAAAAAATATCAAAATTGGATAAGAGGTCTCCAGAGGCAGGATTATATGTGACTTTTTTCCTATACCATCTTTGTTGTCTAACTATTCTATAATTAACACATATTAGTAAACAAATTAAAAGAGATAGTTGTGGCTGAACTGTTACAGCTGATTCTCAAATTCTGAGCAAGACTGATTCATTGGCAAACACATTGATTGTAGATTAGACCAAGTTTTTTGATGAAGATGACAATTTAAATTCCGTTTTGGTTTGAGGTCACCTCACAAAGACCTCTGTAACTTTCATTAAGTTGAGCTTCAGCACAGATAAGGCAAATTGAAATTTACTATCTTTCCTTCTATTATGCGATATCTGAGACCAGAGGGGGAAGGGAAGAACTGGGGCTTCCTTAACTCTTCTCGGACTCTAAAAACATAGTTTTATTGACCTTTAATTGACATACAATAAATTTCACAAGTTTAAAATATACGATTTAGCAAGTTTTGACTTATCTTGTAATAATTACTACCAAACATTTGTATTAAGCCTAAACCTATCCTCATATTCTATTTCTCTATAATTGCTTCTTATGCTATGTACATTACAAAAATAATATGTTAGATTGTGGGTAAATAGATATATGGAGATAAGTTCTCAAAAATTACCATTATTGATGATCTTGTTTCTATAAAAAAAATATTCTAAATTTGAAACACTGATTTACAGAAATACTTTTAATACTTTTTTGGTGTTTGTATGAGATGAAAAGTATCTACCATTTGCCTATCTTGATGATTATTTTAACTGATACATTTGGCCTTCTCACTTACTCTGAATATTATGTATCTTCTCATATAGATCCCTATATCAAACTCCCAATAAAGCCAAATTACCTAATGTCACATGAAACAGCTTATTGAAGTTGGGACCATTGAAGATGATGCAACTCTATGAGAAAGTGTTCTAGAAAGTGACACATCCCATGAAACCTTATGGAAGCTGATGTCTGAGTGGAAGATGCAAACTGAAAGCTGAGGTTTCTACTTTTCCACCTAAGCATTTATTCCTTTGATCTTAGCTATATGTCTACTTTACCTCCCTACTGCTAACTCCTGCCTGGAGTCATCCTCTTCTTTTCTAACTCAGAATTTAAAACTATGCCTAATAGTGAATTTTTCTAGGTAGAGCTACAGCAGGGATCTCCTCTTTGAAGTCCTCTCTGCATTATCTCTGTTGGGAGGAAGGAAAAAACCTTGGGGTTATACAAAGTTTAGATTGAAAAATATACACATCGGTGTTCAGGTACTTGAACATGGCTGCTTACACGTTCCCATCCTCTGGGCTCCCTTTTGCTGTCACCCTGCTTTAAGATTAAAATGAAATAATAACTGTTATTAATTATTTCTAAATTAGTATTTTAATTAAAAATTTAAGATTTTAAACCTACAAGTCTTTTAATGCTAAGAAATGTGTTTCTTAGGACAAACAAGAAACAAAAGAAAATTGATTCTATAACCATGTTGCAAATGAGAAAACTGATAACTCAGTCTGATACTGAACTTGAAATATGATCACTCCTTTTTTCACAGAAGCCATCTTTCTCATGTAAGCAAAACAAACTTATAATTTTTATGTTTTATTCATATAATTTAATCCTACTTATTGACATAATGTGAATGACAGTGATTGTTACTATGTAAATGGAATTATCTTTATTCTCAATCAATATTAAATGCAATGTAAGATCAGCATTGATGCATTTGATAGTTTGATCATTTTATTGCAAATTACTGTCCCTCAGCAAGATTTCAGTGAAAACAGGTGATAATCAACACTGCTGAACCTTGTGTTATAGGTGCTTTATGCACATTTTCATATTTGATCTTAGCATCAAGATTATGAAATATGTATAGCTATGTGCTGCTAAACGAGGGGGATATAATCTGAGAAATAAATTGTTAGGTGATTTCATCACGTGCGAACACTATAAACTGTACTTACACGAATCTAGATGTTATAGCTTACTATATACCTATGCTATTTCTCCTAGGCTACAAACCAGTAATAGCATATGATCATACTGAATATTGTAGGCAGTTGTAACACAATGGTAAATATTTATGTATCTAAATATAGAAAGGATACAGTAAAAATACAGTATAAAAGTTAAAAAAAATGATATATCTATATAAAGCAGTTACCATAAATGGAGCTTGCAAAATTAGAAGTTGTTCTGGCTGAGTCAATGAATGAATGGTGAGTGAATGCGAAGGCCTACGACATTACTGTACACTACTATAGACTTTATAAACACTGTACACTCAGGCTACAATAAATTTATAAAACCAAACAAGATTAAATTAAACATGAGAGAAAATGATACAATCAAGAGACAAGTAAGCATGAGATGTATGAGACTGCTGCCAGCATAACACAGCATACTGTTTTACAAAGAATTTTTTTAATAAGTAGAAAGAGCACACTCTAATATAATGAGTAAAAGTATAGTAGAATAAATATATAAACAAGTAATAGTCATTTATTGTCATTATCAAACATTATGTACTGTACTTAATCGTATGTACTATAGTTTTATACAACTGAGTGTAGTAGGATTGTTTACAACAGCATCATCACAAATGTGTGAGTGACGTTCTGCACTATGATGTTACAAAGGCTACAACATTACTAGACAACAGGAATTTTTCAGCTCCATTACAATCTTATTGAACCACCATCATATATGCGGTCCATTGTTGACTGAAATGTCATTGTGCACCCATGACTGTGTTATTATTCTAAATTTACAGATGGGAGAACTGATGCTCAGGGAGTTAGATGATTTTAAACAGCAAATAGTGAGAGTATGAGTTTTCTTACTCCTAGGTCTGCTTGGCCCCCTTCTCTTTGCACTTTGTCATCTTGGTACAAAGTGTCCAATTTGGCCATCTGAAGAGTTGGACTCTATTCTCAAGCACATCCCTAATCTTGTTATCTCAGTTAAGGCTCCTTCTCTTCATTCACATCCTCTCTGGTAAATGAGATTTAAATCATCAATTTAGAAATAATCCTTTCAAATAAAAAGCTGTCTCTCACAATTCAAAAAACCGAATCCTGAGTTTTAAAGAGTGTTTTCTCTACATTTCCTGGCTACTAGTTTCTTTTCACTCTCCTGTTCCCACTTTAATTCCAGGAATGAAGCATTTGATATGCTCATTTCTGACCATTGGTATGTTCAGTTATTTTCTTGTTCAAGTGGGAACATCTAAAAAGGCTGTGTTGTTCTTCTAGTGTCAGATTCTACTCCATTCCATTCTCCAGCCCAACAGAGTAGAGATGAATGAAAGAGAACATGAAGAAAGGAACGAAATTAGACTCAGAGCCTGGTATGCTATAAGGGCATCATATGCCCATTTAACTTACTTGATTTCAACTACATACATTGGCAAAGGAAAAAAATGAGAAAAAAAGAATGTGATAATTTAAATAATGTTGGAGGGTGAGAGTATACTCCGGAGAGAGGGTACAGTATGAAATGCAAATCTCCTGCTGCTTCAGCTGGACTCAGTTCTTGTTACTTCTCATGATGTCAGTGTCTTAGTATTTGCAGAGTGATTTTGGGATTTACAAATACATTTTTTGTACAGCATGGTGTAGAAATGCCAACCAAGTACTCACCTAGTTTTCTAGCAGTTGGTTTCAGTGTTGGGGAAAAAAAGAGCAGCAGTAGCAACATCTAAGACAGCACCAGCAGTAGACTCTGTTGGACTAATTGGGACATAGTAATCTGTATTTATACTTTATGGATGTTTTGTTTAGCTCAATCTACTAGAACAATATACCAGACCAGTTTGCTTAAAGAGTAGACATATCTGTCTCACAGTTCTGGAGGCAGGAAGTTCAAGATCAAGATGTTGGCAGATATGGCTTCTGGTGGCGACCCACTTCCTGGCTTGCAGATGGATGTCTTCTTATTGCGTGCACACAGGGCCTTTCCTCAGAGAGAGAAAGAGCCGCTGTCTTTTTCTTTTCTTATAAGGGCACTAATCCCACTATCGCAGACCCACTGTCATCACCTCATCTAAATCTGATTACCTCCCAGAAATCTCATCTTCAAATAGCATCGCATTGGGAACGAAGACTACAACATACAAATCCGGGGTGGGGGGGGGGGGGAATACAATCATTTAGTCCATACAATAATGACATAAAACAGATTTTAATGTTAATTTTTTAATTATTTATGAGTTTTGCCAAGCATGCTAACTCTAGAACCTGAACCCTTTTAAGATGAAACATAGTCTTATTTCTCCATTGACTAGAGGAATTTAGACAAATCATTTTAATTCTCCGAGCTACAATTTCTTCATCTGAAATTGTCACAGTTACTAATGTCTACTTCTCTGTGTCTCTTAGAGTTATTTGAATACCCAATAAAACAAAATATATACAAGTAGTTTTTATGTATTTATACATTTAAATTATAGAAAAACAATTTCTAAAATGAAGTAAAGCATGGATATCTCTGAAATTGCCAAATCCTATGATGAATTAAAATTTTTGTAAGGCTCTGAATGAATTTTTAAAAACTTTTTCACATACCATTTACGAGGTCAGTTATATGTTTAAAAATATATATATATATTTATTATCTATTATATGTATGTTATATATATTACATATATATAAAATCTAAGGAAAAGAAAGGTTAAAATGACTTCAGCGATATATTGATTAAGATTTGAGTTATTTCCTTTTGCCTGATAAGTTATCTCTATTGCAAGTTGGCATCAGTTGTCATCCTGTAGGTGTTGGATGGCAAAATTTTAAACCCTCTTCATTGTCTGGGTGTGTATGAGTGCACAGAGATTCAAGAGAACTCACAAGTATAACTGCAAGTTGCTTCTGAGTGCGTAGTCCTGAAATCTTAATATGCTACTTTTTTTTTCTCTATAAACAATACAAAGAAGTTGACAGGTCTGAAAGGGGCTTATGTGAAAAGATAATTAAGAGCTTTAGAGAGTGTCAAGAGTCAATAGCTCAGCACTGTCAGCACTCCAGAGTGTTACAAGCTATAATTAGATGGCATGGAGGTGTAAGGCATGTTTGGCAGTTGATTCCTGCATGATCTCCAACGGAAAAACAAAGAGCAGCCTCCGTGAGAGATCAGGCAAAGTGGGGAACAGAGTCAAAACTTTCAAGGGTTTCTCTGTCTCCCAGGTGGTATCATTTGGCAAAGAGCTTTTTTTGCCTTCCATTGGCATCTGCATGGGACATTTGGCCCACGTACATTGATCCCACAGACCTCCCTTCAGCTCTATAAAGTAGAGGTCATTTCTGCAGTTCCTGTGGACACACTCTGCTCCACAATCCTGTGCTGACTTTGAACTCCAGAACATTCAAACTGTTATAAGGCAGAGCTAGTTGATCTCTGATAAGAGGACATTTTCCAAAGAACTTAAGAAAAGTCCAGAAGAGTCTCTCCATAAGTGGGGTTGAAAAGACAAAAGTCGTTACAGGACAGAATTAAGCTGCCTCTAAACAATGAGAAGATTTTGGAAACAGTCATCTACATGAAGTTCAGATTTAAATAACAAACAAACCACTAATTATAAAATATTTGGAAATACGAAAATGTTCTGGTTTCCCTCATTATTATGATTTCAATTATTTTAAGAATACATATAAAATTCTTTGCAGATGCTATTGCTTTAGTGCTTTTTAGTTGACTGATGCTTTAGGAACATTCAGTCCATTTTTCTCTCTTGGTTTGTTTTTCAGTTGTGAGCAAAATATACCTTGATTTTACTGGCAAAATGCCGCCTCTATAGGTTGCAAATCGCTGTCTATATGCTTGAGCCAAACTGCAAATTGACCTTATGCACTTATTATACAGAAGCGTTAATGTAACAATAATATTTAATTGAAGAATTGCATTGTAATCAATATTTAAGTAAAATATTTGAAAACAATGGCATACATTGAATACATGTGAAGTCAGAGAACTCGTTACACAAAGTTGGCTTGAATAGCTGAGAATATATTTCTTGCTTCAGAGTATATTTAATCACATAGATCTGCTTATATTTAAAAACGTCCTTAAATCTTGTTAGAATAAAATTACAAAATACTGCAGATCGAAGTTTAAATCCTCATCAATCTTGTTCCTGCTCTTGTTCCAAAGACAATTACTTTCATAAATTTTAAATAATTTACATGCATTTCAACTATATATCTGGATAATAATATTGTTAATTGTGTTTTGAAAGTTATACAACTGGTGTCAAATAAAACATGCCATTGTGTAATTTATTTTTAAAAATTTAATGCTATATTTTTTGAGCTCTATGCATGTTAATGTATTTCTGGTTCATTTAATGACTATGTATTATTCCATTTTGTAGTTAATTACAGGTAGTTTGGGTTGCATAGGGCAAGTCCTCAAGTGTCATATTAAGACCCTGGACTTCATCTATGGTGACTGGTATAGTTTAGGTGGAGGATCAGAGAATATTTCTAAGCATTCTTCTGAGTATCAGAAGACAAATGTGGGGACAGTAAGAGTCACAGATTAAAGGGGGAGGGCTGCATGGGACTACAGGTTAAGACTGAAATTCAGAGCATAGCATAACAACCCTATAAGATATAATGATGGCCCATGTTGCTTAAAATTTAAGTAGTTTCCAGTTATTCTCTTTAAAAAACAAAAACTTGTATGAATATTCATGTGTGTGTGTCTACACAAGAAGGAGTTTCCCCCTCTATTTGTAGAATATGAATTATACCCATTTTGGCAATTCTTCATGTTGATATAACACTTTGGGTTTTCTGGCTCCCAAAGAACAAGGAGAAGAAATAAGAATAATCTGATGATGTGAATAGAGGCAATTAATAAACAGTATGTGAATTCAAATCTGTTGAAATTGAGTGTCTTATCACTCTCTTAGCCAGTTTTCCATAGTTTATCATTACACTGGGATTACTTTTATGATCAGAGTGTCTAAAAGTACAGGTGTCAGGACCTTTCTGAAGCTAACCTTAGGATCCGATGGGCACAGATTATGCAACTTTCTCCTCAATTGGGAAGAGTATCCTATAGGTTTTTCACTTGGTGTTTGTGAAAAGGGAAAGAGACTGAGGAGGCACTCAGGCATATTTAGGAAGGAAGCAAACATATTAAAAATAGATGACATATATAGCTTTTGTAACTATCTCACCTGTTCCCAATCAGACTTGAAAAAAGGTGTGTTAAGTTTTGCACCTGTCTTTAAGGGCTGTTTGCCATCACTTTCTCTTTCCTCATTTTCTCTCATTGAAATCTAACAATAAGTGTGAAATGACAGCTGAACTCAAGTGTAAGCAAGCATTAGATAGACTGTGATCAGACTATAATGGTTGCTTTACGCTAAGTCTTCTAACCCTTTCCTAGGAAGGATGCTAAAAGCTATCTCTTTCTTTATAACCCTGGACAAAGAGCCGGCTCAGGCCCTCATTAAATCCTATAGGGTTATTTATTATGCTCTGAATGTGGTCTTTACCTAGAGTCCCCAGAAGCCCTCCCCTTCCAACTAACTTTTCATACTGTACCCACACTCATTTTTCAGATACTCAGATCTTTTCATGCCATTTAATGCTTTAAAACATTCTATGACCCTGTAATTTCTCCCATGTCAGTCACCACAGATAAAGTCTAAAGTGGTATGGCACTTGAGGACATCCAGAATCCAGTCCAAACTACCTTTCAGAGCTCACTGTCATTAATTTTTATTTCTATAATTTGTGTTCTCCTCAAACATTCATTGGGTCTCAACCATGCTTTCTCTTCTTTCGCAGCTCTTTGCCTTGGATATAAATATGGCTGAAAATCTTCAAATGATACCACCTTTATGAAATTGTGCTCAACAGTTTATATTTTCCTTATTTGAACTCTTCTAACACTGTTTAGGCACTTTTATGATCCATATGCTATTATCCACAATTATTAGCATTCATGCATGAATCTAACTCCTTCACAAAACTCTGAACTTCCAAAATGCAAAGAAAATATCTCATTCATTGTCAGATCCCCTTGCATACTGCCATACTTGTAGATATTCATTTAATAGAGTAGAAGCTGGATGAGAAAAGGAATCTTGTCTCTCTTATTCATCCTTGAATCTTGATACTTAGAACGGCTGGTGTATAAGTGCTTGTAAATATTTTGTAGTATATCAAGGGTTGGTAAATTATAGTCTGTGAGTCATATTCAGCTCAATACCTGTTTTTACAAAGATTTATCGGAACACAGCCACTCCCACTTTTTTACATATTGTTAATGGATGCTTTCTCTAAAACAGAGTCGAATAGTGTAACAGAGACTGCGTGGCCCCCAAAGCCTAAAATATTGATGATCTGGTCCTTTACAGTAAAAGTTTGCTGCTGACCAAAAAAATGAAAATGGGCCAGGCAGCAAGGAGATCCAAGATTAGAGAGCAGCACAAAATGTTTCTAAAAATATTGAATTTAGTTATTACTCTGATTTGTCATTTCTAGAGATTGTCCTGCCCTCTATTTCCATCCACATGAAGATAGGCATAAATTCATTTATTGTCAGCTTTCTTGCCATTATTTGATGGTGAGCGATTAAAGATAGCTCAGACTGATATTTAAATACACATGCACACACATACACACACACATATATGCTTATATATGTATATAGTTTATATATTTGTTGATTGTAGACATTGATTTGGAAAATACATAAAATTATGAATAAAAAAATTGGGTTGTGCCCTGATTACATAACCCAATGCTTTAAAAATTACATGGATAATTTTATCTGATTGATTTTCAGAGTTCAGTCAAGAAATTTCAGGTTTGTATACATTTATTCATTACTAGCTGAACATCCAATGATGACCTGCATATAATTGCAAGGTAACAATATTATAATTTTATTAGAAACAATAGTACTTATTACATGCTAACTTGTGTTTAGCCTGAAAATCCACCACCTGATAAATATGCAATTAACCTACTTATTACCACAGAAAACATCTCCTTAGAAATACAACACAGCCACATAATTTTTAATCTGATCTTCAAAGGCTTTCTGTGGGAGAAAATAATTTTTTCCCAATAAGATATATTATTGGAAACACAACTGTATGTAGCCAATTCACTACATCATCTGATTTATTTTAATTAGAGGTTATCTGCTGACTGTGATTGCAGTTATAATTATTACAATACCAGTCATCTACATTTCCATTAGCATTCCACTTGATAGTTAGCAATAAGCAGAAATAAAATATTAGGACTTTTAAGAGAAGAGATTACCAATTAGTACAATTCTCCACTGGCACAAGATAATTATTAATTATGATCGTCATGGTAATTATTCACCAAGCTAAATTTCACTGGGCTACCTGTGTGCAGATTTTCTCTGCACTGCATTCTAACATCAGCAGCCTTCTTATCTGTCCTGAAAATCCTGAAGCAATATTTGTATTAAATACACAGTTGACTGCACACCAAATGGGAAGGCAGCTACGAAGGTGCAGGATGGTTCTCCATTTCATTAAAGAATCCCTTTGCTTTGTAGGGCATTGCAAGGAGAGTATGTAAAAACATATACCTTAAGAAAGGTACTTCTATTCACATATATGCTTTCTGATCACACAGGATAAAATTGAACTAAAACTAGCCCTCTCAGCATTCACTGTCTTCCAGAAACTGCTGTTCGTATTCACACCAACTCTATTTATTATAAAAAGAAGAAAACAAACAAATACGGCTTGAGGATTGTTGATCACTCAAGGACTAATACTACATAGATAAGTGAGAAAAATATCTACAGGTATTGTGGTTTTCAAACTGCATGCATCTCACCATTTCAGTGCTACAATACAAGGCCATTATTTAGCAGTATGTCCAATTCTTCTACATAAATTCCTTTATATAAAACTATCATATCTGGTCCAGGTTTTCCAATTGAGTGAAAGACAGTTGAGAAAGATCAAAGGAAATAAATGCCAATGAGACTTGGGGAAAAAGACAAACTCCTAGAGAGGATAGTACTGAACTAGGATTCAGATAAGAGTCAATCTTAGTCTTGACTCCAAATTTACATAGTCACCTTCCTGAGGCAGGTTATTGAACTTTTCAGAGCCTCAGGTTCTTAATTTGCAACTGGGACAATACCTCTTCTGCCTTACTTGGGAGGCTGTTAGTAGAGTCAAATGAGATTGTATGTAAAATAATATTTATAAGCTATAAAGTGTTATATAAATATAAGATGACTTTAATTCAAAGGAACCACATTTAACTACACTGTTGAATGTTTCTTAAAAAAATAATTTAGAAATGTTATAACCAAGTTTATGTTTTTCCTCAGTAGACAGAGGGAAAGGCTAAAATTGACCAAAGTGGAATTTCTGTAGGAAATTACAGTTTCTTCGATCTCTGGATTGGGAAATGTTGAAATAAATTATAAAGCAAGGTTTTATATTATTATTTTTTGTATATTTAAAAGGAAAAGGTAGACAGGTCCTGTTTTAAAAATGAAGAGTAAATGGGCACCCCTGGCCAGAGCCAGGAGGGAGGAAGCAGAACAACTCCTGATCATGTGCTTGTGCCGTCAGGAAGCGTTTCCTCCTGCGGCCGCCACTCTGCAATGATTGCACCAATCAACATCTTGTTAGTTCTAAATGGGGGAAAGATAAAGCAAATTCCAAATGATTTTTTTTTCCCCATTACTTTTCATGTTTGCTGCCAATGTTTGTCTCCATGCTTGAAAATATGAGCAAAGATTTGTCTTTTGGAAGAGCTCTATTTCTCATGTTTTATTAGCTGCTGCCCTAAGGGGGACTGAGAAAAGTAGGGGGATGGCCATTATCCAATCAGGGAGGGACACATTTGCTCAACAAAGCAAGAAATGGTTAAGGGAAAAAGAAAGCAGCTTGTTACATGGGTGTTTGTTATTACTTACTGATGTTCCTTGAGTGGGATCAGAAACAAAGACAAACAGATATGGCTCAAATTGTCCTTGGGCGTTAGTCATTTTAAGTGTTTGGAAAGCCCAGTTTATGTAAATATAAATATTACTAAAGATTTACAGGTATAATAGTCATTTTCTTGGTAATTTAATTCTGTTAAAATTTTTTTCTAAAATACCCATATTCTATTCTAGGCCAAACTTCTGAAATCTCTTGTCAGGAAGAAAATGCTACAGTATATGATTTTTTTTTGCCCTATGAACTGATTATTTTTAGAAGCTTTTATGAGCATAATAACAGTAATTTTAGCAGCTAATTTACCTAAAATTATTTTATTCCAAAACCTGAAAGCCCCCAAATCAAAGGGTTCTCTTTGTCTAAAAAAATTAAGTCAAAATAAGTGTTTTTAGGTAGTTTTAAGAGGAAAAATTAAGGTTTCTTAATGCTCAAATATTTAGTAAGCTCTCAAGGAGGTATAGGGGGAAGCAATCTGCCTGTCATAGGAGAGGGGAAAAAATTAAAGAGCAGGATTTTTAAATTGTACCTCTTGACACCAATAAATAATAAGAGAGAGCTAGTACCATTCTTTAACAAGTGTGCGTACAATACAATAAGCAAATTTGACTCATCTGCCAGCCTGATTGCTTTGTTTAGAATTCCACTGTCAAAGGTAAAGTGGGGGTGAGGAAATATATGTAAATTAAGCCCTTCCAAGCTGGAAGAAAGTTGGATTATTTAAAAAAAAAAAAAAAACTTTTCCAAGTTTAGAAAGTTAAAAAGTGTTTTTGTTCTCACATCAGTTTTGAATAAGAGTGACTTAAGTTCTCAGAATCAAGATAAAAATATAATCTGGAAACCATGGCTATGAATTTCCACAGATTTTTCAAAGCTTAGAAGGCAACTGTGAGCTGTATCTTTCTGCCTTTCTGGTATTACCATGTGTGAGTGTTGGGATGGGGAGTGAAGAAGGGAGTGAATTTTTGGATGAGATATTTAGTTCTTGGTTTCTATATCGAATGAGTATAATAAATCAGATCAATCTAAGAAATAAACAGCCATTTGTCTGAAAGTTATGCAAGGTGGTTGAGGCTCCAATGTTTTTTTTTTTTTTTCAATCAGAATTCATAGGAAGGTATGATAGAGACCCTATAATCTCTGGAAATCTCTGTCTAGTACCTTACATTGTGGGCATTTTGTTTGTTTGAAAAGGTAGCAGGGAGCTGGAGTCTTAATTCTTTGACCTGCTGAATCCCACTCCTGATTGTTTCACAACCAGTGAGCTGCACTGTGATGCTGAATTAAAGTCACCGAAAGCATTCTAGGTGCTATATAACAGTTGCGAAATTGACTGAAATATAGGAGGTTATAAGTTTGAATCCACACCAATAGTTGGGGAATCAGAGAGCATGTTCTCTGGAGGAAGTTTGGAGGTAATTGTGGGGAGATTCATGTATCACTAGAGTATTCCTTTCCTTGTTCCAGTTCATTCTACAACTATTCTTGATCTGAGCACGTGGGGGTACATAGAGGTTTTGTGAGAACACTTCAGCTCTCTCGTGTGAGTGAGGGAGAGAATAAGAAAGGGAGAGAATAGGCCCATAGAATTCCATTCCCTCTGGAAAAGTGGTCAGCCTGAAGGCAAGCAACAGAGCTCTGGACCTGTGGAGAACAAAAGGCTCCCTCATTCTGGAGGAGCTAAGGGATGGGATGAGGGGTGGGTGGGTTCATGATCTTTCTCTGTCTGAGGGGGAATGCATCAATTTTTAAGCTAAGGAGAGCAAGAAGCAGAGGGACTGCTTCTTGGTGTCTCCATGACTTCCAAGCTGGTACTTTATTGGGCCTCAGAGATATAAATGTCTCCTAGTACCCACAATACTTAAAATATTTACAGCCTAAGTGACATTATTTAATAATAAAATATGAAGTTATTAAATATTTTCTTCATTATTTTTAACATTACTTATTACAATTTGATTTTTTTTTTTTTTTAATGAAGGAGTGGAATCTTGCCTGGTTATGTACTGAATCTCCTGTCTAGATGGTTACTCTAATGTTAGTTAATCTTTTTTCTGAGGCTGTACATGAGCTAGCTTTCAGCAGAGAATTGGAGAGGAGGCAGAGGGTAAAACAAATACAAGTTCCCAAAAGAATGTTAAAGTGGGAGACAATAGTATCTTAGCTGGCTATAAATGATTGTTGTCATTGTTGCCATGATTGCGAAGGCAATGACCCAAATGAAATTCGTTTTGAAATTCAAAATGTATGTGTTATTATTTGAACTAAAAGGTACCATCAACACACTTCGACTATGCCCCAGTAATTATTTCGTACACATTGTTTAAATAATTTTATGTTTCACTAGATTTTTATTGGCTGGTTAGTTTGAATAGATCTAGAAATTCTTAGAGCAAAAAATAAAGGGTTTAAGCCAATCATAAAAAAGGTTTCTTCCCAATCGTTTTTATTTATTTCTTACATATAAAACATTACTTGATGAATATTTTATAAACAACAGTGTTTAATAGCTTTGAAAATATTTTAAGAAACAATATTTATGAGTGAAATTTTTAAAATCTTTTCTCTATAAAGGCTCAAGCTAGCCTTATTTGAAATACTGTGACTCAAAGAAACCCATTCTCATTCTCGTTTTCCAATTTATCCACTGAAACTGTTGCGTTAGTTCCTAAATCTCAAAACATGTCTTTTACAAGACTCTGAGTTCCAGGAGCAGATGTGATCCTGAAATGTATTGAGCCTTAAGGATGTAATCTGTTTTAATGATGATGTAGAATAGCCACAAAAACAATGATCCATCATGTGAACCATCTTAGTACCAGTGTAGGAAAAAAGTTCTTCATATTTTTTTATTCATTATAGGAAACATTATTAGAGATAATGTACAATATTAGTAAATTGAAAATTTTTAGAAGGATAATGATCGAGTATAAGAAAATTAAAAGAAAAACATTATTTGGTCTGTTGTGCTTTTCATTATGTTCAGTTGCCAGAATGCCCTAAATAAGATTTAATTCTCACTTTTAAATAATATATCGGTTTATATTTTTAACATACCTATTTTCTCATCCCTCTCCAAGGCTTTCTATCTTTGATATTCAATATTTTAATGATATTTCTATACATGTATTATTTATCATAATCATCTCATCTCATTTTTGATAACAGACTGAATGTAAACCATAAATGACTTATCTTAGAAAAGTCATCGTGTAGCTTATGAAATTCTTGCTGATTAAGAGAACATTAAAGGAGTAAATTTATGTGATTTTTTTTTTTGTAATTTAAAAGCTCTCTTACAAGGTTATTGAAACATATGCTCCCAAATTTTATGACAACATTAAAACACAAACTATATAGAAATTAATTGATAACTTTCATATTAGGCTTCTAATAGAGAAATTCAGGATGACAGATGAAAGAAAGCCAGAGCTTCACTTTTGGGGTAAACATGTGTGCTTAGCAATACATAAGTAAAATATTTTAAGATTTTAAGTTACAAAGAAAATTTCAAACAGATTGGACTTCAGGAATTCAAGTTTCAGTTATCTGTAGAGTGGTTGCTTATCTAAAAATGCCTTTGAAAATATGTGAAATCCTTATAATAGCATAATATATTTTGCATTTACCATCACTAATGCCCTATTTGGTAAACATTCTAACTTTGCAATATAACGATTTTTTTCCACAACTTTGTATCTTATCTATTTTATTTCCCCAGAATTCATGCCTGAAAACTTGTAAATCTACTGGCACCACACAGCAACAAGAAATAAACACCAGATGCCCAAGTTCATCTGGAGATGAATAAATTATAAAACTGGAAAATGAATGACTCGTGTGGGAAAGAACATGTCACTTCATAGATGTATGTGCATGTATTTGTGGGAGGATGTGCTGAAGCAGGGCAGGCTCCTTGTGTTGTAGATCTCAAACAGCTCAGAGAGGCCACAGAGCCAGGCACAGAAAGGAGGACTGTTCAGTCTTTCACTTTAAAAGTACTTAAGCAGTTGGCATCTGAGCTGTAGTTTTATTATTAAAATTTGACCTCAGGCAAACATTAAACTCATATGCTTTAGTTCCTCACAATTATTTAAATCACATTATTTTTATTGATTGCAATGTGGAAGAGAAAATTCTGACAAATTTTTGTCTCTTCCTCTTACAAATGTGGCCAAAAATATTGTGTGTCTTCCTTGCTGACAAGTTACTTGGCTCTAGCATCTAGACTAATGATTCTCAACTTTTAATTTGCAAGGGACTTGCTTAGGGATCTTGCTCATATGGAGATTTTTATTTCAGACATCTGGATGGGGACTGACATTCCGCATTTCTAGCAGGCTTTTAGGCGATGCCAGTGCTACTGATCTGTAGACTGCACTTCAGGCAGCAGTTGTCTACATTATCAGTCATAAATGTCTGTGGTCTTTTTGAGATTTTCAATATATATGTTATTTTGAAGTGTATCTAAGGCTTTCAGTAAATTTAATTCCATGTCATAATGTAATGGTATTGAAATGTAAAACGTGACTAACAATGGAAGTATTTTAATTTTAAGAGAACTCACCTGTGATGTGAGACAGATGTGTAAGGATGAACTCTAAGGCCCTTAAACTTCAAAATAATTTAAATCTATCACTCTGGTCCATTTGAAGATCAGTACATTTTTCCCTTTCCAAAGATTTTCAGCTCCTGGTTCACTGTCAGTCTTCCCAACACTATCTTTGTCATAAATCCTGTTGATGTTCCTAATCTGCCTAAATGATTTCAACTCCTTGACTTCTCCTATGACCTTCTCCTCCATTCAGCCTTAGCTTTATCCCTCCATAATGTCAGTTTCAATCATCTCATTCCCTTACCACCACCTTCATTTCCCTTTAATCACACTAGTCCATTGATGCCCGAAATCCTGAAATATAGGAGACCTACCCTCATATCTCTATCCTGCACCTTTTCTTGCTCTCACCTCTCTCTTTAATCAGGTTTAATTCATTGGTCTATCATATAAACACTCCCTTGCCCACTCTTGTTCATTACACAGAGTGAGCAAAACCCTAATGCTGCTTGGGTAGACAGAATAATGGTGCCCAAAGATATCCAAGTCCTAATTCCAGGAATCTGTGAATGTCATATAGCAAAAGAGACTTTAGGATTAAGTTAAGGATCTTAACATGGAGAGATTATCCTGCATTCCATGAATGCACCCTAAATGCAATTGCAAGTATCCTTGTAAGACAGAGGTAGAGGGAGATTTGACATAGAAGGCTGAAGACTGTATCACAGTAGAAGCAGAAAGAGATTTGAAAGTGCTATGCTGCTGGTTTAAAAGATGGAGGAAGGGACTAATAAGCCAAGGAATGCTTTTTAGAATCTGGAAAAAACAAGGAAACAGAGTCTCAACTGGAGGCTCCAGAGGGAGAATGGCCCTCTTGATACCTTGACTTTAGTCCAGCTAAACTGAGTTCAGACTTCTGGTCTCCAAAATTGTGAAACAATAAGTTTGTATTTGTATTGTGTAAGCCACTAAGTTAGTGAAAATTAGTTGGTGATGATTTATTATAGAAGCTATAGGAAAAGAGTACACTGCTTGAATAAATTCTCTGCCTATCCTGTGCTTATATCTACAAAACAAACATGGTAGGGAAAAATCCCACCATGGTCAATCTCACTTTAAATGAAAGTTCCTAAGTGAACCTATAGGTCCACCTTGAAATCTTACTACACTAATCTTGCTTGCTCACACTTGTCCATTATCTCAGAGGATGTTTTATTCATTCTCTCTCCTCAACCTTCCAATGCTTCTAATCTATTCAAACTGTCAGCTGATGATGCTATTTCATTGAGAAAACAAAAACAGAATCAATCAGGTACAAACCTGAAGAACTTCGGCAAGTTTCCACCACCTTTCTCTGTCTCTGGCCATTCACCAACTCTCCCTGTTACTGTAGATGACTTATTTTCCCAAGTTAAGGCCAACATCTGTATTTTGATGTCAAATGTTACCTCTTCATCTTACTCAAGCACACATTATCTTCCATTTGCCATACCAAATACATATTTTTTCTTTTTTGACTTGCTCATTGACAATAGCCTAAAACTCCTATTGTACATCCTATCCCAAACATAGCCCTATTTATTGTGTCCATTTTGCCATTAAAAAATATCAAAAAGTATTCATTCTTGCTGTCTTTGCTTCCCCTTCCATGGTCTCTTAATCCTGCTAAAATGGGCTTTTACCCTATCACTAAATAAAAAGTGCTTTGTAAAGGTCACCAATGATTTTGACATTTCTGCATCCAAAAGTAAATTCTCAGTCCTTCCTTACTTGTCGTACAAGCTGCATTTGACACAGTTGATTGCTTCCTGTTCTCTGAAACACTTTCTTCACTAGGCTTTCAGCACAAATACTGCTGGTTTTTCTTCTATCTCATCAAACTTTCTCCCGGACCTCTTATTCAACATTGGGCTGCCCTAGAGCCAAGTCCTTGGACCTCACTTCTCTATCAACACTCACACTTACTTGCCTCCTCTAATCTCATCTTTATACTGATGACTCCCAAATTTATGTACGCATCTCAGCACTTGTCTCCTAACCCCCAGACTTGTGTATTTACCTGCTTGTTCAGTATCTCTACTTGGTTTTACAATAAACAAATTTAACATACTTATTGAAAGACTTGGTCTTCTTCAAAATAATCTGCTCTTTCTACAGTCTGTGTAATCCCAATAGATGGTTTAACCATGTTAACCATCTGCCTATCTTAACTGTCTGCTCATCTTAGACCAAAAACATGGGGTCATCTTTGATTCTTCTTTTTTTCTCACATGCCACAATTTACTTCATCAGCAAATCTGTCAGCTCAATTTTCAGGTTTTTCCCAGAATCTGACCACTTGTCACTATGTTCACTTTACCTTGTCATCAGCAAAAAGTCTCACCTGGATTATGGCTGCATTTCCAAATTCTTTTCATTCCCAAAGTTTATTCTGGACACATCAACCAGAGTGATATTTTTAAGAACCTGATACAGATTATGACACTCCTCTGCTTGAAACCCTTGACTCTGACTTTACACCATTTTAACCAAATCAACCTCCTTGTGAACCTTTGAACACTCCAGGCACTCTCACACCTCAGAGTCTGTGCACATGCTCTTTTCTCTACATTCTTTCTCATATAGTTATATAATTGACTCTTTTATGTCTTTCAAAAATGTCACTTAGTGAGTCCTTCTCTAATAAGTCAATTTAAACTTATATTCTCCCCATCTCCATTTTCTTTATTTTTTCCAATGGCACTATCACTACTGGATAGCCTATAATTGTTTTACTTGTTTATTGTCATTCTCTCTCATACTAAAATATGAAGTTCTTGAGATCAGGTAATCTCCCCCATTTTGTTTGCTATAATATCTCCGCAGCACAGAACAATATCTGATATATAATAGGCATTTAATGAATAATTTTTGAGTGAATGTATAAATGAATGAATAAATGAATGAATAATATAGGTTAAAGCCACTGCTCTCAAAAGAGCCAGACAAAAAAGCAGATGAGTCCCATGAGAGTGGGAAGAGCCAAGCCAGAGATGTCCACTGAGTATGCTCTGAGGTGACACTGGAGAAGTCATGTGACATTTTAGGAATAATAAAACATTTAATTTACATCGGAGGGCTTTAGCTACTTCATCAGAGTGTATCATTGGTTCTTTTCTGTATTTTCCTTGATTTCTTTTAACATGGAAACTCCCTTTGTCTTTGAGAAATCAAATCTAGGAGTTAAAAAAAAAGAAGAGAAATCAAATCTAGGAGTGAACAGAAGGTGTATGTTAATATTTCATTTTCAGAAATGAATGGATTTTGTGAAATTTAGAATATTATTGCCATATAAAGACCTTCAATTTTTTTTCCTGTGTGTGTATGTGTGTGTGTGTGTGTGTGTGTGTGTGTGTGTCTTGGGGGTTAGAAATGATGGGTGGTACTTAGAAGGGAAAGTTCATAACATTGTATCTTGGATATTCAATCTTTTTTTTCCCTCCTACTTTTTAATATTGAAAAATTTTGAAACTACAGAAAACTTGAAAAATAGTTCAATCAACAGTCATATTTTCTTTATCCATGTTCATCAACTTTTAATATTTTGCCCTACTGGCATATGTATACATTTATCTCTATACTATAATCTTATGAGGCCACTGTCATAAATGAGCACACTGTTGACTGAAAGGTAGTTAATACGGAGTGTACTGCATACATTGGACACTCTGGATGCATTTCTTTCCCCCGAACCATATGACAATATATTATAAACATATCACTCCTACATATTTCAATACATGTCTGCTAAGAATAAAGATACTTATTAACCACAACACTGTTTTCATATTAATTCAATAATATCATCCAAATTATACAGGCTTGCATAACTTCCATTTGCCAGAAGAAAAATGTCATTTATAGCTACTTATTTCCAATCCAGGAATGAATTAACTTTTACTCATTGCATTGATTATTATTTGCCTTTAATCTATTTTAATCTGGAAGACCATTTGCCTCACTATTTTCACTTATTTGTTTTTTATGGCATTAACTTTTTAAAAGCGTCTAGGTAAGTTGAATTATGGAGTATCCTACCTGCTATATTTGTTTGTTTCTTCATGCTTAGATTCATGTAAATGTTTTTTGTTAGAAAACTGGGTCCCACATGTACTTTTCACTGCTTCACAACAGAGACTTATAATGTCAGTTCGTCCCACTACATTAGTGTTGCTAAGTTTAATCACTTGGTTAAGATGGTGACTGCTATATCTCTTTATTGTAATGATACTTTGTTTACCTTTGTAATTAGTAAGTAATCTATGAGATGAGAATATCCTTCTTGAAAAAAAATCTTTCTGAAAAATCTTTTCTATATGTTGACAAAAACAACATAAAATCCTACAACTATAAGTAGTATGATGGTTATGTGAGTTGAGGTATGGGGACACTATCTGATGTTTTATGTATACTCCATTTGTGTTCTGCATTGTTTGACCATTTTATTATTTTAAGAATTGGTGCCCAAGTTAATCTATGCTCTAGGAAAACAATTAGGGCAATCTGAGAGGAAAGACCTGATGGTGTCCCCCTGACTCTCAGAGACATCTCTGGAAGACCACTTGAGTTTGGCATAAAACCATGATTCATCCATGCCCCAGTCATCCTGGGCCAATGAGTAGCATATGATGGCATATTACAAAAAGTTGCATTTCAAACAAAGCCAACATAGTCAGAGAACTTAGTGTACAGAAGAAAACGATTTGGTTTACTTTATTCTATAGATTAGAAAGCTGGATTTCAAAAATTACTTTTATTAGAAAATAATAAAACAATACTACAGGAAGCAAAATGATCATCCACAATTATCTAGTTTCAAAAGTACTAATGTTCTTATGTACTCAGTATCCTCACCATTAAGATGACACAATTCAAATCAGAAGAGCTGACTGTGTGACAGTGAACAAGCTCTGGGTTTTCATTCTTACTTTTTTTGTGTCCAGAAAACAGAAATAATGATGGTTCTATCACAGGGTTGTTATAAATATTAAATGAGACAATGTATTTGATGGGCATAGTACAGTGCTTGGTTATGTGCTAGAAAGTGTTCAATGAATATGTTTTACTAATATTACAATTTTTATTATGTAAAAGCACACCCATTTTTACAAAGCTGGAAAAATAGTGAATACAATTTTGAAATCTGAATCTTTTTCCTGTTTCAAGTAAAGGCTTTTATCTGGTTGTCAGAGCAGTAATTTGGTATTTTCTTTGCCTTAATTTGGCCTATTGAATAGATAATGATTATTTTAAGACCAAATTTCAGAATAAACCTACATTAGAGTTTATCTCATTTACACATGGCCACACACATCATTTTATGTTTCCTTCTTTACAACGAGATTAACTATGACTATTTTTTTTACATCTATGGAAAAATCTAGGAAAACTAATTTTGTTTTAGAAAAAATAAGCTGTTAAGAGTTCCTAATTTTCTAAAGAAATAGAAAATTGATATTTACTTTTTAGAATACACAACAAGGAATCAAATCAAAGTTGGACATTTAATATCTATGTTCAAAGGAGATTAGTATCTTGGATTCTCTAAATAGTGACTAGTCTTCAAAGCTCAACAGTGTTTAAGGACTCTTGAAGGTTCAGAAATTTGTATTATAAATGGTTTATAGTAATATATATATGTATATATATGTGTGTGTATATATATATGTATATATATAAACACAGGGTGTATTTTATCTGAATTTGTCTTTGGGAAGTGATTGTATGATATGCAGATGAGGAAAAAGATAGGGGCAGAGGTGCCCAAGGCCCGTGGGGCAGGCTGCCACCACCACCAGGACCAGGCTTGGATTCAGAGATAAGGGAAGCAGATTCAGCTGAACTCAGAGGACTGGGTGGAACAAAGAAACATAAATTTTTTGCACCTCCACTTCCTGCTTCAGGCTCTTCTTTTCTGACTCACACTTAAGGATATCGGTGCTTAAGGAAATTAAGATACAGACATCAAGACTGACATCTCAGCTTTGTTATCTCCTCCAGCAAGCAAAAGCTAGATAATGTCAGTGGTGTGGCTGCATCCAGAGCATTTTTAGCCTTATCTCCTAATGTCATCAGAAAGTGTCAGAACACTGAGGTAGTTATTCATTAAGTAGCTATATTAGGGAAGAAGCATATGAGTTATTCCTATGATTATCTTAAGAATCAGTTGCTTATGAAGACTTTGATGATGTGATTGGCATGTGTACCTGAATAATGCTGAGAAGGCTATTGGTTTGAGAGCTCCAGAAACATCCTCTCACTGCTACTGAAATATTCAAATGAATATGTGTAGGGAATTAAGATGATTGACAAAAATGATGATTTTATTAATCAAAAATATTTTCCTAACACACATACCCATGATTAATGGAAGAAATTTCATGTGTGGGAAATATTAGGATTTCAGATTTTATAGCAATTAGAATCTTTATTGTGAATATCTTGAGATATGTAGAGATGTATATCATAATCACATTCGAAGGTAGTTGAGAAATTGTTAAAGGCAGTAATATGGTGACCCCTACCTAGGTCGGGAGTAACTTGAAAATTGAGGATCTAACTTTGAAAATCTGTTTGGTTTTGTTAGTGCTGAGTGGTTTGGGGCCTTGAAAACTCCTAGCAGGCTAACTAGTAAAATCTGTGATGTTGTATCAAACAGCTTTTGCTGGCTAATGGACCACCCCAAAACTAAAACACTTAAGACAACATCATCTAATTATTTTTGCTTATGATTTGTGGGTCAGCAATTTCAGCTGAGCCCTACTGGGTGGTTCTTCTGCTGTTGGGGCTGGTGCTCTCTCATTATATCTATGGTCAGCTGCTGGGTTAGCTGAAGATGACTGTCCGGGATGGCATGTAGCTGCTATCGTTAAGTTCTCCACACAGTTTTTCATCCTCTAGTAGATTAGATCAGGCTTGTTCACAATGTGGTTGGCCAGGTTTCCAAGAAAGCAAGCCGAAGTGTACCAGGTATCTTTAGGCCTAGGCTCAGAACTGGTATAATTGCATCCCTGCCACATATTATTCACCAAAGAAAATCACAAAGCCAAGCCAGATTCAAGAGGCGTGAAACCCTACTCCATCTCAAGATGGGAGGTGCTGCGAAGTCCTAAGGAGGGGAATATTGTGCTTATTGTTGTAAACAGTCTCCCAAAGCCTCCTTTAGGTGGCTGAGGTTTAGTTTGGTTGATGATTCCTGGGCTCTTTCCAGGTCTATTAAAAAGACAACCACTCTTTTGAACTTTTTTCTAATCATCTTCCAGGAATAACAAAATACCAAAGGCCCAATATTGATCTCTTACAAAACCCATGCATGGGAATGGAAGCCTTGTCTTTTGAAGTAATATGAACCGGTTCCATGGGTTAGCTATGTGGAACAATCAAGGGTTTTAAGATGGGTCAGAAAATTGGAAGGGTCAAAAACAAATAGTTAAATCGTAGCTGAATAAAGCTAGTGTTCTTGGCTAGCCGGGGTGAGTTGGGCCAGTTGTAATATATTCAGAAATAAGAGTTAGTCTGGATATGGCCATGCATGATTCTCTTTTGAATCTGTAAAAATACTTCATGCTTATTTTTTGATATTTAATTTTGCCTGTAAGCTAACTAAAATAAATAGCAATGAAGTGTAATGTTTTGAAATAATCCCATAGTTTTCAAGGGCCCTTGAAGTAGAAAGCACAGGGCTCTATGCACTTTTCTCCACCAACTTAACACATTGTTTATGTTGCCTAGAACAGTTCTCTTTAATTGATACTTGGCTTGATATCCTTTTAAATTATTAAAGATTGGAGGCACTCATTAAATGAGAGATTAAAAGACATGGTAGACACAGCTAATTATTAAAGGCCCAAGAAGGGACATGAAATGCATTTTATCTAAGGCTTTAGTGGATTGTTAAAATAAATGAAAGGTTTAGTGATAAACCAGTCCGAGTTAATCAATTGAGCAAAACTGTAGGGAAGCTATTTGAGTCTAGATTTGAAGGGTTTATAAGTTATCATAGTCAGAATTACAGCTCCTTCTTATTCTTTTAGATCCTTGAGCTACTAATTGGTCCGGAAATTTGGTCCAAGCTCTAGAGCTATTGATGACTAGAGGAAGGACGCTTATGTCTTTGCAAGGAAGGTCTGCCTCGCTAAACGTTAGCAATCAGAAATTGGAGTGAATTCTTTTGTGGCACATTGTGATTTAAGGACTGTCGTGAATCATTTTGGTGGCAAAGCTCTGAGGAGGAGTATTTTCAACTTCCTCACTTCCTGAACATTTCAACCTCTCAAATGCAACTGCTCCTTTAACTTTCAAATCTTGGGCAGTGGATTATTTTTGCCTGCTTACTAAGAGGGAATGTTGCTTGTTGACACAGCCAACTGTTGGCCAGTGAGATTAGTAACATGATACAGAGATTTTCACCACTTAAAAGTCACTGGTTCAACATGGCTCAGATAGGTAATGACTTAAAGTTATTCTGACCTGACAGCTGTTTAGAGGCCCATTTGAAGTGCACTATTTCTCGGTTTGCCTCCAGACAGGGGACATGTTGCTGCCGTGGACTGCAAAATGTCATCTCCGCTGGAATCCTACATAGCAGCAAGGCTCAGTGTTGAGTCATCATCACGAAGGCTAAAATAACATGTTCCCTAGAATTAGGAACATTTGGCTGGCTTTTGTGTAAAGGCTTTGAGCCCTGTGGAAAACAATATTGAGTTAGTTTCTCCCCAGAGTCAAAGTCACTCTACTTACAAGTTTAATACCATGAACTAGTTCAAGACACCAGGGTGACATTTAACACATTACTTACAATCGATGAAAGCCGCAGATAAGTTGCATTTAATGTCCCTTTCTTGGCCCTTCAACAATTAACCATATCTACCGTGCTTTCTAATCACTTATTTAATGAACATCTCTGATTAGAAATAAGTGTCTGCCAGCCACTTAAGGTGTGATTTAGGCAATAGAGAAGATAGGGTTCAGAAGGTTTAACTCACCAAGGACTCAGTCATTTCCAGCTTCACAAAATTTATGTGGAAAAGGCACATAGTTCAAAGCAGATTGCAAAGGAAAATAACCAAAGCAGATTGCAAAGGAAAAGTGGGAGTCAAATGGGATGGTGACTAGGGAAATAAAATATGACACATTGGTTAACAAAACTTTGTTTAAAAACCGTATGCATTTCAAGTGGTTGTGACGGGGGACATGTTCTAACTGCAGCATTTCAAGTCATTGCTCTTCTGATTGTGTACCTGAACATACATCAGGACTCTAATACTTTCCGTGACAAAAACTTTTTTTTCACTGTTCAGTAATTGTCATTATATCCATTGCATACCTATTGTAAGAAATGCAATACCTTATTTCAGATTTTATATTAAACTGTGTGTGACATTGGTGCAAATTATGGAAAGACTTTCATCTGTGCTGTTAATTTCTTAGATCTAATCTTTCCAAATTATAATGGTCAAATCCGTTATCAAATATCCTCTCTCATATATTCATGTCTTATCCTCACAGCTCATTTGTGTGTATCTCCTGGATCATCAGCATTTGTATTACCTGAGAACTTGTTAGAAATGCAAACTCTAGGAGTCCACCCCAGACCTTTGCATCAGCAGCTCTATTTTAGCAACAATCCCAGGAGGC
Source organism: Rousettus aegyptiacus (assembly GCF_014176215.1). NCBI lineage: Eukaryota > Metazoa > Chordata > Mammalia > Chiroptera > Pteropodidae > Rousettus > Rousettus aegyptiacus. The sequence goes on along the minus strand of NW_023416306.1, from coordinate 37,400,843 downwards.
TCAGGAACACAATAAAAACGAGTAGCACTTGTAATATATGTCATTGAAATATGCATGATGATTATGGAAGATTATGTACATTGGAATAAATAATCAATTGCCATTTTCTTTCAAGAAAGGAAAGAACATACGTATTTAACACAACACTTTACTGATGCCTCACTGGGATAACAGTTTTTACCTGAAAATCAGTTTATATCTTTTGAATTTATTGTACAACTGACAGAGAAGCAAAAAGATAAAAAAAAAAAAAGGAACATCAAGTAGTCCAGTTAAAATAATTTATTTCATTCTATTCTGTCAAGAATTAACTTTCAATCAAAAGTTTAAAAAATAGTACTGTTTATGGAAGTTTGCTAGCATCTTTAGTTTAGGTATTTTAGTCTGCCTAAGTGCTATTTATAGAGCAGGCATATTATATTTTTGATATTCATAGAAAATCCTGGTCAAGGGGTTTCCAGGTGTCCAGTTATACTGGGTCATCTGGGAAACCGAAGTAGTTTGACACCTGGGCACTTCTGATTGCCTAGTCATACAGGAACCTGAGTGAATGGTCCATAGTTATATCACATTTTTCTGTGTTGCCATAATTATTAGTTTCATTCAGATTTTATTTGAATCCTAGGCGGAAATATCCATTTAGTTTTCCAGAAACAAACCATGTTAGGCATAATAAAAAACAAAGAATGGACTTAATGAAGAAAGCTTCTTCCTTTTCCTCTTTTGTTTTGCATTTTTTTAAAAATGGAATTCTTGTTTGTTGGAGAAACTACCCATGTAATTCGTTTATCCATAATGTGAAGTGGGGAGCGATATTACTCAGTATGATTTTAGGGCCTGTTAATGTGAGTTAATACCAATTGCTCAGTCCAAACATAAAGATATTACCTTTAGAATTTTCAAAGAATCAAGCCCATGATGGTAAGCCTGCTTTGTTCTGATTGTTGTAAAACTACTTTCATTCCCTGCTGGCAACTCGAACAGCTTTCTCTAGCGAGTCCTTCCAGTATATACTTGTTTGTTTGTTTTTCCTTCCCTCTCATTTAAGTCAAACACGTGAAACTCCTGAAGCTCACTCCTCTCCTAATGTCCACATCGAAACCCACTTAATTGCAATAATAGGAATTTACTTTTGAGCAACTCTGAGGGATGATTTATCTACTGGGAAAGGGAGCTCCTTTCACACAGCAGTGAAATATAAACATCTCACTATGCCCTTTTCCTTCCCTTTTCCTCCCAGGACACGGAGCATAAGATCAGATCGACTTAAATATCTTAGAAATAGTGCTTTCTATTGGCAGTTATTTTATTTTTTAAAATTACCTTATTTATTTATTTTTTTGTTTCTCCTTGTTGCATTAACCATCTGAGGTGTAGAGAAATACAAACCTACCTCGACACACATCCAGACATTTGCTCTTATGTTTGTATTTTTAACTGTTGGGAAATTAATTAAGAGATGTTGATTTCAAAATGTTTTTTTTCTAAGTTTCTCGAATATTTAAGCAATTTTTACATATTTAAAAAAATTTTTCTTTCTCTCTGTTTGTAATAAGATTAATTATGTGAGGTGCACCGCTGCTTATCCCCATGAAAGAAAATCTAAAACGAGGGATTTCAGCTTCAAGAAGCCTATTTTGTCCTGTTTCCGATGTTCTAAAGGGATTAATTTACCATATCGTATAGCCCTGGAAGACTGTGATAATTGAAAACATCCATATTCATTGCATGTTCAAAGGGATCTGTCTGACTTTGTAATGTAAAAAGTGCATTTTTAACCTGAACGGGGACCTGCATCTGCTATTGCTTAATCCTATTAGTCCAACAGTTCCAAAGCTTTAGTGTATAATCATTAGCTCGTGTTAATCCTGAGACATGCCTCCAGCTTCAGCCTGTCAGAAGGAATCCCTGCAGGGAAAATGTGGAGGTGCTGATAGCACAACACCAACTAATCTTATCTTAAATGCTAGCAGCAGCCTCTATCTGTGATAGCCAGGGAATTAAAAACAAATTTTTTAAGGGTATTGGATACCAGGGTGTTCTTCATCCCTTCCCCTCCTTTCTCTCTCTCTCTCTCTCTCTCTCTCTCTCTCTCTCTCCACCCCCCCACCTTCTCCTTTGCCCTAGTTTCCATAAATTCTTTGTTAATGCAATACCTGTGATAACAGAACAAGGATGAATGAAAAGGGGGGTGGGGAGAGAAAGAAACATTTAAGATATCATTTCCATAGTGGAAGCAAGCTCCTTGCTAAGTCACTTAGGGTACTTGTCAAGTCTTCTCATTTTTATTTCTTGACGTCACAAAGTCAAGCCAATCCTGTGCTTTGTGCTGTTCTGGATTATAATGTAAAATGACAAAATGTGTCCTATAGTTGTTTCTCCCTCCCATGGCATGGCCTCCTGAGAGTGTGAGATCTGGGTCCCCAGATGCTGATAGATGCTTGCCTGAATAGAGAAGTCAGTTGCCATAGAGGGTTAGGTAATGAGGATTTTATAGGTGGGAAAGAAGAGGACAATGGGGATATGGAAACGAGAGAAAATGGGAGTTTGTGGTTGCTGTAATAAATAGATTTATAAAAATATTATCTCTGAGTGGAGTTTAAAGCTGTATATTTCAGATCAGAGTAGAACATGATTAAAAGAGGACCTTCACTTGGAAGTGGAGATTTTTAGAGTAAAAGAGAATATTTAGTTATTTACATAACAAATGTTAATTTAGTAATAACTATGTGTCTATCGTTGGAGCTCCAATAGTAAATATGGTCCCTGCTCACATAGAACTTAGAGTGGTGGTCTAGGAACTGTTATTAAACTCATGAACACAGAAAAACCATAAATAAATGATTACAAACTGTGATAAATGCTTAGGTGCTCCATATCCTGATATCTGCTTGGATGTTATAAATCCAGCTTGGACATCAGTTAAATGCCTCCAAAGGGGCATGCTGGGAGTTCGGTGATCCTCCTTTTCATATAATTTATTAAAGTTTAACTAGTTGTTTCCTTAAGAGCCCGGAAACAGCTAGAGGTTTAGGCTTTTTTTTGCTATTGGTTATACATACCCTATATTAATTAAATCTTAGAGGTGTTTCTAAATCCAGGCATTTTTGCAATGCTATGAATTTTGGCAACATGATGTAAATGTGATGCAATTGATAATTAAAGAATGTAGTTTTACTTATGCAGGTATTTTCCATTGCGTGGTGGTTCTCACACTATGGGATGAACGAACATGTTTATTTTAATATTTATATATATCCTGTTAGAGGCGCCATCTATGATAATGTTCAAAATTTCCTTTTGAAATCCATTTAACAAAAAGACAGTGAATTGTCTTTAAAAATATTGAGTTATAAATATCATAGGAGTTGCGAGTATATGGCAAAAATCTTGAATATGGTGCTTGGATGACTTAATGTATGAACAACTACACAACAAAACTACTAGTGTTTATAATGTAGTAAAAATTGGTAACTATCCAGCTATAACTGTGAAAGAAAGAGTTCTTACATCTGCTGCAGGAATTTACAGCTGCCTTGGTTAAGGAGCTGGCTCATCAGGTAACAGTGTTCATTTGATTAGAGGCACCAGTTGTGAGCTGTGATGCAAATAAGTTGCTTTGACAAGATAAAATGTGGTAACGACAAAGAGCAGATTCTTGGATGTATAAATTAAAGGGTAACAGAAATAAACATTTATACTCATTTTGGTCAATTTAGATCAACTCATTTGTTATTTTTGCTTATGATAGCAAAATGCAACTTCATGTTAAACACCTTTTTTATTATAGCCCCTGAAAGAAAAAAAAGTAAATTTTTAATCTAGTTCCTAATTATCTCCTTTTACTCATTGATATCATTGCTTGAAAACTATAGTTGCGGCAGAACACACTATACAGAATGTATTTGAAGAAAACCATCATATTCATTTCTTCTCTAAACACATGTCAGGAAAATCACCTGCAATTAGATTCCAGGTGTTTTCTGGATAAGAATACTGAATTCCTAATCATGAATTTTCACTTTTCATTTCCTCATGGATTTTTACTTTGTACTGTATTAAAAGGGGCTCCTTTGAGTTTATGATATTAAAAATCTGGAATTAGATTTATTCAGACAATCAGACAATATGCCACTCAATCGGTTAGTACTTATTCAGCATGGTGCCTGCCAGTGCCTTGCTAGAAACTGTGGCAACACGAAGATGAATTGGATATAGGACCTACCCTCCAGAAACTTACTCTTTAAATGAAGACAGGCAATATATACCCATCTACTTTTTTAAAATGACAGAGTGTAAAAACAGGAAGTTTAGAGAACTAACATATTATTGCAGCCAGATGGAGAATTAAGGAAGAGTTCTATATCAGAGGTTGCCAACCCTGATTGCACATCATACTCATCGGGGGAGCATTGAAAAAAAATATATCAGTGTCTGGGCCTCACTCCCAGAGACTCTGACTCAAGCAGTTTAGGCAGGGCTCAATCATCACTAGTTTTTAAAAGCTCCCTAAGTGATTTCAACGTGCAGCCAGGGATGAGAGCCACTGTTCTAACAATTTATCAATTAGAACTGGGTGGTTCTGAAAAATTTTAAGTGTAAAACATGCTATTTCAATTAAAAGGAAAATGTCTTAATGGGATAGCTTACATAGATTTTGTATATTCTCAGTATTGATATGGATCAACTTATTTAAAATATTTCATCTAACAAATGTTTTTCTTTGAGAGATTGTTTTACTTTAATAAATTATCATAATCAAAGACTGAGTTCCTACAAGGCACTACATTCACAACACTTATTAGCACATAGACAAAAATTTTTAAACATCTTAATTATTTACAATAGATACAGATTTTTTCTATCTTTAAAGATGAATTGATTTTAAAAGGGGGGTTTAATATTCTCTCAAAACTCTAAAAATAAATTGAGGTCATCTGACTTTTTTTCAACTTTATTTTTCCTTCTATACAAAATCTTCTACTCTTAACAAAGATCTTTGGTTTTAGGCCTCATTATCATAGTGGAAGGGCTACAGTAAATACCTTTGGAAGAGGAGATGTCCGGAAACTTGCTCATTGTAATGGTAGAATGTTTCGAAACCCATCTTGAAACTATCACATTGGCTTGTTTGCTTTTTGTTGGCCCAATTACTTCTGTGAATAGAAACTTGGAATCTGGGAAGAAGCATTGCCAAATGAAGATACTATGAAAAGATCTCTTGTTTTCTCCTAAGGGTACCTTATTAAGCAGAGAGCTACCTGAGAACTCAGCCACCAGCATTCTGGAGAAACTAATATAATGCTCTTGTCTAGTTTATTTTTCATTATAGATTTTCTTCAATTGTGTGAAACTGGGCTCATTTAAAAAATCTAATTCTAGTTCTTTAGTGAAATTGGAAGGGCACTCGGGGTGATTGTGCCTAAGTCATGCAATGTGAGCCTCTTCTATTTTTTGAATTCTAGGAAATAATCCACGAAAAAATAAATAAAGAAATGAATTGACAAATAGATGTGTCACCAGAACCACTACATAATCTCCTTTCCCTATATGGAAGATTATTTCATTGCTTATTTTTTTATTGTAGAAATAAATAATAGCTTATCAACAGCTCTTCTATGACTTCTATCTTAAAGATAAGTAATTAAGGAGGAATGTCCTCCCCCTTCTAAAAAAGGCAGAAAACACTATTTCTGGAGTGTCCTAGGAAATCAATCTAGGTCGAAATATGGAGTAAAGTCATATACATGACATCGTAGAGGCTCGTGGCCGAGAGAATTTTGCCCACCAAATTCTGCATAGCTGCCCTATATTTCCTAGTCTGCTTGTAATTAGGAAAGGGTAGTGTGACTAGTTTGGGGCCAGGTAAATGTGAATACATGTGTGTCAATTACAGAGAGGAGAGAAAAGACCATGACCAATTTCCAATCTCTTTCTTAACATGGCAAATAAGAAGGCTGCATGTTCCAGGTGGTCAATAATAAGAAGGTGGCCCTCTGTGTGACAGGGTGACTGAAGCAGAGCTCTCCCTCTGCTCTCTCACCAGCCAAAATGCGTCATATAGTGTGGCCTGAGAAATATTAAAACACTGAGAATCTTGTGTTGTTGCTAGTGTAGCATGGCCTAGTTATCCTGACAAATGCAATCAACAATACTAACTTATCTTGACTGGTTTTAGGTCTCTCTGCATTAAATGACTCGAACTCTGTATATCTTTTTTACTTTTTGGAAATCATAGGAAAAAGCACCACTACCATCATTAATAACTGTCACATCACTCTTTTTCGAGCCAGCTCTCAGTTTGTTGGGTGACACTGCGAGGAGGCTGAGAGGGAGGTCTGCCTGCTTTGTGTCCAAGGAAAGCGTGTTGCTAAGTGCCCTTTCTGGGCTTGAAGGAAATAATTGGACTCATTAAGTTTCTTTCAGTCCTCTTTTCTTTAGTCTAAATAACCCTTAGGTTAATTAGAAATAGTGTCTAGCCTCAGGAAATTTTTCCGTGTGTGGTTAGTAATGGAGAGAATGGTCAGAAACTCAGTAATTAAATTTTCCATCTATCAAGTGCTAAAGAATGACAAGCTGCCTGTAAGATGTCTTGAAAAATCAATAGCCCTTGTGAAACTAATATCTCATATCAATAATTCTGCAAATATTAGATCATAATTGAGATGCTTCTGTTGGACTGACAAAATGGCACGTTTCTGTTTATACCTGGCTAAGTGTGCTGATCATTAACAGACAGAATTGTGGTCTTTTCTCATTCCTGGCTGCACTAATATCTGGGTTTGTTTTAAAAATACTGTTGACTGGGCCTGATCCCAGACCAATTAAATAAGAATCTCTGAATCATTCAAATATTCAGCCAGGGTTGGGAACCACTGGTGAAGTGAATGAGAAAATAAACTAAAGTCAGAATCCGAATTTTGATTCTCTATCTTTTTATTAGCTATGTAACTTCACATAAATCACATATTCTCTTTCTCTCTCTTTCTGAATTTTGATTTTTTTACCTATATGCTAGAAATAATAATCTCGCTGCCTAGATCCATGTATAGTTCTGATTCTAAAAAAAAAAAAAAAGAAAAAAGACTATATGAAAGTACTTTGTAAATTATGAAGAATAGAACTATAATATTTTTATGATTATTGATTATTATAGACTCATAGATGTCACTCAATCCCACTTCTAATCATTTTATTGCAGTAATAAGTAAGTTAATTAAGTGAATATGTTAGTAAATTATCCATCTGACTATTAACGCTCAAGAGAAAGCAAAAATCTAGATGGAGTGACTTTGATGGCAGACAACCTCTCCCTTCCACTCAGATGTCCATGTTTGCAGAAAGAAGAAACATTGCAACATTTCGATGAATTTTAATTCTTTGGCTTCATTCTGGATACAGTGGAAATACTGATCAGAATTACTGTTATCTTTGTGAGCTGACCCCTTTTTACTTTTCTTGAGGTTTTTACTTCATGAAGACTGTGCACCTAAATCAAAATGTTCCGTTCAACCTCACAGAGCGCAGAGGCAGGATGGGGGTGAAGCATGGAGGGCTATTTCCCACTTGCATGCTGACCTAGGTTTAAATCTTGATTCCGCTATTTGCTTGTTGTGTGAACTTGGGTATTTTATGTGACCCTTTTGAGTTTCTTAAATCTTTATTAAGTTCCTGCAACTACTAGACACTCTGATTAGAGAAGACCAGTATCAGAAAAAAAAATGCCCCCTCCTCAAGGAGTTTACAGTCCAAACAGGAAAGGCCAACAAGCAAAGGTACAAAATTTTTACCTTCTGTTGTTTTGTAATTAAGCTAGCCTGGCTCCTGGCAGAGAAGCTGTTCAGTAAATGGTAATAAATATTGTCATTATTCCTCATCTCGGGTATGCCAGAGGCACAAGCCAAGCGGCATGAACCTCGGCCCTCTACCTAAGCAGGTCAGGCCTTGGAGGAATGTTCCTTATATACGTCTTCCTGGCCTGGCTGAGCTCTGTCTAGGCTGAAGGAGAGCAGGGATTTTCTCTGAGTACAAAAAGCCCTTGAAAAGCCTGCCCTTGACCTCAGCTGTCCCTGCTGGCAGAAGATCAGACTCATTCTAAAGGAGATCTATGGCTTTGGGTTTTCTCCAGAACTGACAGGGCATGATTCCAGATCACGATTTCAGAACTCATCCTGGTCAGCAGTGAGCCGCCTGGGTTATCCTCAGGAACACCCTGGCCTCTTGAGAATCTCCCAACCAAAATGCCTGGGAGCTGGGCCAGATTCCCTCAGGACTTTTCTGGTTTTGCTGGAGAGTCAGTTTTGAGCCAGAACTTATTCCAAGATGAGAGGTGACTAGAGAATCACCCAAACATTACCAGGCTCTCTCAACCGTGGCTTTCTTTTGTGGGTTTATTAGATCAAATTTAAAAGGATAAATTTTTTAAATTATAGGGGTTTGTCTATATAATAAGAAAACTTTAATGTTTGATCATTCATTTTTAAAGCAGAACATAAACTTTCCCAGATTAGTGAAATTAATTAATGGCATTTTACCATGCTATCCGAGGACAGAGTCTTCAAACCAGATCTTGAATCTGCTTGTCTTCTGAAACTTACAGGCAGGCATAGTTTAAACAAAAACAGAAAGAAAAGGAAAAATAAAAACTTCTTTAATAAAAGGGAATAATTGAGACACAATTTAAAGTGGAAGAAGTGTGTTTTTATGTTTTTTTTTTCTATTTTCAAGCCCGACCTCAAGCATGTTCATTACTTTGTTATCAAAAGACAATTAACTATATCAATATTAGCTTGACATTGATGATCTAGAGATATAGTGATTTGAAGGGCTGTCTTTCACTGTTGCTAATTAAAACTATATCAAGGGTCAAAAAATCTTGTTATAGGTTCTAAGCAGTTTAAAGGGAAGGGCTGCCTCTATGGAATCACCTGTCACAATGTAACCTCTGTTTACTTGTTTTTCACAGAGAAAGTTTCTGAAAAAGACACCAACTTGAACTATTTAGGGCTGTGACATACGTGTGGTGAGATCATCTCAGTAGTCTGCTTCTATGTTAGAAAAGCTGCAAAAGTGTTCAAATCAAAATAATGGCATTTGGTTGGAGATGAATCCGCTTCTCTCTCTGCTCATTTTTCATCTTCTGGAGGCTGCTCTACTCCGTCCTCCCCCGTCCCTGCCCCAGCCCCAGTTTCCCCTCCTCTGCTATTCTTCACTTCTCTCACTTGTCTCCCTTCGTGACAAGAAGGAGTGCCTCCGTCGGGCCAATGCATCAAGCAGTGACACAGGCAGAGCTTCATTCCCTCCGACAGACGTCAATTTAAAAGGCAAGAGAAGATTTCGAGGCGGGAGTGAGGGCTGTGAATGGAATTAGTCATCATTACCCTGAAGGGAGATAGGCTCACTGTAGCTGTTCCCTCATCAGGCTTCTCATGACTATGCCCTGAGGATCACCCCCATCACTCTAAATAGTCATGACACAGCCGATGTATGGGTTAAAATGATGAGCAGCAGAGACAGGCCTATCCCAAAGTAAATAGACTGAATTAGAGGCATTACAACAGTTAATATGTCAGGTCCCTGTTGGGAGGCCATAGATCCTGTGTGGTCTATTTCCCCTGCATATTGAAATTGATTGTGCCTCAGGCTACAGCAGGGTTGGTGGGGGAGGGGAACTGACATTCATCCTCCCAGTCACATGGATCAAAGAAAGCAGACAGTGTTATGTGGAATTATTTGCTCTGAAGGTGCAGGGAATAGAATTTAATAGAGCAGTGGGGTATAATGAAAGAAGCCATGAGTCTTAGCCAATGTCTCCCCAGGCCACACCATCTGAGGAGCATAAATAAGATCATGCTCTTACCCAAATTGCATTTCTCTGGCTCAGCTCCATCTAAAACTGCAGGAACTATATCCTCTTTTTTTTTTTTTTTTTCTTTTCTCACCTGGCCAACTGTTTCTAGGAGGCCTCAGGGGATGCTTCCTGTATTTTTGACCAGTCCTCTTGGCCACCATATCTGGGGTTCTCCTCCTCCCCTTCTTCCCACTGTTGTGATATCTATTGAAGGAAGCTATCGGCTCCTCAGCCAGTCCCTGAGGTCAGATATGAAGGGCATCCTTGCTAATGTGATGCCGCTGGCACTGGCCCTGTTGCCTATATTGCCACAGAGAGTCTCGAGTTACTGCTCAAGTGCCTGGCACCAATATTCCTAATCTAATTGGTTCCATCTTAAACTCAAAGCAAATTCAGTGCCACAGTGACACTGATGGAACTGATCTTTTCGTTTCTACTCCTTCATTACATCTGCTCCTCACTTCCAAGCTGTTCTTATGAATCTACAGTTATTGAGTCAGAGGAGAGTCTGAGTAACTACCTGCTTTGGTTCACATTCTCTAGAAAGAGACTCGGAGAGAGATTTGTGTGCAGGATATGTATGGGAGTGCACATAAGACTGACACTCATGTGAGGGGAGATAAGGAAGCCGGATACGGTAGAGGGAGAAGTATTCCCATATCATTCAGTTATTGGATGTGGGTCATGCCCAGGAGGGGACATAACTTTGAGTAAGGTGGTCATATCCAGCTGAGGGCACGTCTCAAAGAAAGATTCAGCTGAGGGTAGTCTGCAGCCAACATTTTGTGCAACTGGGGGAATGAGTACCTCGGTCTTAAAGGAGTATCTGGCTGGTGAACATTTGATCTCTCTGCCTCTCCCTTTTCCTAGAAACTTTGTTGATGTTGGCCCAATATCTTCCCTTAGGCCGAATTGTTTTTTAAGACCCTCAATCTACTGCCAAGGGTTCTCCTCAGTCTCATTTGAGTCTTCATATAAGGGATTGCTAAGGCTTGTCCTGGGAACACTGGTATAAGTGAAATGAGAATATGTTTCATTTAAGTCCTGGAAATTAAGACAGGAAGTTTGTATGACACAAAGAATGTGAGTCCTGAGTCTGAAGACTTGGGCTCCCCTCTGCCTGTCTTAACTCTTAGGTGACACTGAGGATCACTTCACTCCCTGGGACCCATCTGTCAGGTTTGGAGTTAGACTAGCTGGTCTTGAAGTTCATTTTCAGTTTAAAATTTTTCCAATGATATGTTCACATGGACATCAAAGAAGCAAAAGGCATGATTAATGCCTTAGAGGACATTAACAAATTTTTAAAGATATAAAATAAAGCAATTAAGAAAAAACTATGAAAAAATAGAATAACAAGCCATAGTTAATGACTCAAGTTCCAAGATAATTGCCAGAAACAACTCCATTGATATAGAGCAAGGGTCAGCAAATCTCTGTGAAAGGACAAATAGCAAACACACACACACACACACACACGTGTGTGTGTGTGTGTGTGTGTGTAGCGGACATGTGTGGCCTCTATTGCAGCTACTCTGCTCTTGTAGCATGAATACAGTCATAGACATATGTAAATGAATAAATATGGCTGTTTTAATAAAATTTTGTTTACAAAAACAGATGGCTAGTTGTGGTTTGCCATCTCTTGCTACTGAGTAAAAGAGAGGAAAGCAATCTTGATTAATTATCTAATGCCTTGTTACTCAAAGCGTGATTTGTTCAGCATTGACATTACTTGAGAGAGTATTAGAAATGTAGAATCTCAGACAGCTTATCAGGTCAGCTGAATTACAATAGTCTTGTCAAAAATATCCCCAGGTGATTAATATGCACAATAAAAACTGAGCAGTTCTTATTCAATACAATCATCTTCTCATTTTTATAAGTGAACATACTTAGGCCCAGAGTGGTCAAAAGACTTGTCTAAGAGCACACAGCTAGTGGGTTTGTGTCAAATTGAGATTTGAGGTCTTCTGATTCTTCTTTATTCTACAAATATTTATTCAGAATTTACTATGTGTCAGGTAAAAATATCTGCCTTCGCAGAATGCACATTCCTTTTTGAAGGAAAACAGACAATAAAGAATTTAAAAATAAATTATATGGCAAGTTAGAAATCAATAACTTTTTGGAGAAAAATAAATCAAAGAGAGAGCACAGGGAGGTGGGCACTACATTTTTCCATAAGCTGATTAAAGAACCCTCTGTGCAATGACTTGAAGTAGTCAAAGCAGCTAGTATGTAGATATCTAGGAGAGAGCCTTCCAGAGAAAGGAAGTAGCAGGTGCAAAGGCCCTATGTTGGGTCATGACTAGTATGACTAAGAAGGCAGCCCTGTGGCTTAGAACAGAATAAAAGCAGGGAGAGTTAGTTGGAAATAATGTCTTGAGAGCAGAGAGAGGTCATTTGGAGGGTAGAGGATACCATTGTGTAGGGCTTCACAGATTGTTGTAAAACTTTGCCTTTTATGCAAAGTAAATGGTTTTGAGCAGGGGATAACATGATTGCTCTGGACGCTGTGTTGAGAATAGAGAGCAGAGGGAACAGGGAGACAAGTTAGGAAGACATTGCAATAGTCCAAGGGAGACATGAAGGTGGCTTATACCAGAAATGGTGAGAAGTGATTGGGTTTAGGATATATTTTGAAGACAAAACAAACTTGTTTTCTTTATAGATAGATGTGGGGTGTAAGAGAAAGAGAGGAGTGAAGGATGAAGATGACATCAGCTGACATGGGGGCCAACACAGGAGTGGGAATAGGAATGATGGTCATGAGTTTAATTTTGCCAGGATAAATTCGAGATGTCAGATAGGCACCCAGGAGTTCATAAAGTACTTTTTGAGTTTTATACCAATGAAAACATGTCCATATAATCTTATGATAAACTTAGCTTGCTCCATTAAATATTTTTCCATATATTAGTTTTCTACATATTGAATTAGGGCTCTTTCTTTTGTAGTTTTGGTTTTCCTCAGATATTTGATTCTTTGTTTATCTGATCATATTTTCCAGGAAAAACATTTCCTGTTTGCTTGTTTGTGGATGCATGTTTTGGCTACGGAAGCTAGTTTTTGGAGAGACAAACAATTTAGAACATGATATACTGGCAGCCTGTTTTGCAGTTTTGCAGGCATCCCCTCCATGCTCCTCTGTGCCTTCACCTACCTGGAATTCTATGGCTTAGTGCTCTAGTTACTGATACCGTTTGGGAGCCAACTGAGTTACTTTCTTCTCTCAAGATGTTTGTATGAAATGAAAGCTTGAGTTGACAATTACCTAAAATTTCCTTATCATTACTTGTATCCTTTGACACTGAGCATTTTGCAAAACCACTGATCTCAAAATCATTTATTTATTCTGGATTTATGTATTTTCATTTCGATTTTATGTATTTTTGTTTCTTTTTTATCCTATGGGTTTTCCATTCTTCAGAAATTCATTAAAATTTTGTGTATGCATCAAAAAAGATGTGAATCTTTTTTGTTTCCTAATAACATTATAAAATATTTTAAAGTTTTGTTTCATTTTAAAGGATTTGGGCTTTGAAATAAAAGTTGCTCGTCCTCAGTTTACTCTGCTTTAATAGCTTTGCAATGCAAATCATAATGTTGCAGGAGCATAAATTGTAGAGAAAAACCTGAGCAGTTTACACAGAAACACAGGGTGATGGTTCATGTCTACTTTTGGGGCTGCTATTATGCTGAGAAAATGGGTATAAGAAGGTAAGCATGAGATTTCTAAAGATTGATTTGTATTTCAAGTTGAGTAATGAATCTTTATTCCTTGGTTAGCAACAGAGTCAACAGAATAATAAAGAATGAGCTAGAATCCAAATCAGAGGAATGCTTCAGAATGAGTCAAGCAAGTCTTAACACAAGACCTCTTCTAAAAGCAAAGGACACAGATGCATATTTGATGGTAGTAGGAAAGAGATTTGAAAACAATCATGTTGAGAAGCAGGATTTTGGTTAATTTCAAGATACCGTTTATTGATAATGATTGATATTTTATTGCAGCTTTTAAGGAAAGAGATGGTGATTATATCGGAACTAAAGCAATTTTCTAGGGTATCTAAGTAATAATCATTTATATCTTGAACTCACTCAATATGTCCATCTCCAGCTTAGATTCTTAGAGAACTTCAGAAGCTACTTTAAATATATTCATCATTAAAAACCCCCACAAAATTTCAACACATGTAAAATCAGGCATTATATGCTATTTTTAAAAGCCCATTACCAAAACTGCACACTAGCATTGTACAATGTGAAAGGAATTCATTGAGGTCAATTCAATTTTAAGAATTTTAGAAGTCTGAATCCATCTTATGCATTTAAATTTGAAACTGAGTTTCAAGTGTAATAGAATGTTGTAAGTGGGAAGGCCTGGAAACTCATTAGATTAACAACATCAGCATTTTAATTATTTGGACTTTTTAAATATACATGGTTTGGGGCGATTGCCAAAGATGGCTGCATGTGAGGATCACACAGGGGGCATTTTAAAAAATACAAAATCTTGGGTTTTAGAGATTTCATTTTAGTTGGTTTTCAGGAGCCCTTGGGAATCTACAATGTTAAAAATTTCCCTAGATGACATATGACTTATAGAAAGGTATCAGAACCACAGATTTAGAAAACTTCACGGATTCTTCACAGTCCCTTCAGTTATAGAATATGTTCCATATATATTTTTATTTTAATTTAAAATCTAAAATTTCCCTCAAAATTCTTCCAGATCTCAGTTTTAAGGACAGAGGGCACACAAATTAACTGTAGCAGGAAAGAAACCTATCTCCATGGAACCGAAATAGCATTAAAGGGTCCATCTCTCTTTTTTTTCTTTCAACAAATGTTAGAAACACCACCCAGCAAAGAAAAATAAAACTCTCAAAAAAGACCAGTTTTAGAAACTGTCATTGCAAGTTTTACAAAAACAGGAAACATCTGAGCTCTAGCAAATCCTTTGATGAAAACTTGCAAAACTAACTCCTCAAAAAGAGAACATAAACTAAATCTGTCATCTTCAACATGATCATCGAGTGAGCTCATTATCATTCTCTAAGTTCTAGGAATCACCCAGACTTTCACAGTGCTGCTTGTGGTCATTACTGGAGTATCCAAATTTGCTTAAGTTGCCTTCGCCTTTTGGATTGATATTCATAACAAAACTGAAACATTGTACACTTATATTTTTTCTGTCTTTTCTTCCTTTCTCTCCCATTATCCCTACCCCCAAGAGAACAGAGAAGAAAAGGTGTATTTACATGCTGTGGTCTTTTTTCACAAAACCTGTAACAGAAAAGACCTAAACTGTCCAATATCACCACTTTACTCCCTAGATTAAAATTTTTCAAAGGTTTTCCATTTTTTTAAGGATGAAATAAAAAATCCAATATGCTTGCTATTCTGTTTGCTGTCTTTTTTCCTTCTCCAGTTTCTCCGGACTTCTCCGTTCTAAGTCCTAACAAAGACACTGAACAGGAGACACTGGAAGGTATGAGGAGAGGGTTTGGGGTACAGCTGGCATTGGAACAACAGGATTTTAACCCAATGGGTCCACTTACACATAAATGTTTTTTCAATAAACACAGCCGGGCCTGCCTATCCACGGGTTTCACATTCACCGATTCAACCAACTCAGATAGAGTATTTTCACATTCCCAACGGCAGATTCCCAGCCTCAAATTCTTTACCGTGATTGAAAATATTGCTTTCCGTGGAGTTGGTTGAATCAGCAGATGCGAAATGCCAACTGGTGTCAAAGGTTATTAGGCGAGTTTTTGACAGCCCGGTAGTCGGGGCAGTTAATTCCAACGTTGTTCAACGGTCAGCTGTATGTCTTTCCTGCTCTCTCCCAGGTTCTGCCTTACTTTGCTGTCAGCAGGTGTGGAGGCTCACCTCCACAGCCCCAGCTCTCACTGGTCTCCAATATTCCCTACACCTGACTCCTCTCGTGGTGATAGCTTCTGCCCGTCTCCTATTTGTTCTCTAAATATTGCCTGCATATCTGTAAGTATCCTTTTTATTAAAATCTCTTTACTAAACTGTCTGAGAGAATTTTGTTTTCTGTTAGGACCCTGACGGATAGGATGAGTTTATCAGGTCCTGTATGACCTCTGCCTTCCTCGCCCACATTTCACTCTGTAGTCCAGCCATGATTTCCTCCCACTCACCAGCATATGTTGCTTCCTTTGCCTGAGCTGTTCTTCCTCACGCTCTTTTCCTGGCTAAGTCCTTCCTTCCTATCCTTCAGGTCTCCATATATTTGAAATGATTTGTAGACCAGTACCAAGAAGTTCCCAACAAATATTTGACATGAAGTAAATGTTTTCTGGTTGAAGAGTAGCACTCATGCAAATTTCTTCACCAACAATTTAGCCCAAGGAAATAGCTATTGAAAATACAGATGACATTGCTACCTTGTATATTTTTTCTGTTATTTGGTTTAGTACATGGAACATAAAGAAATTATTTTAACTTAGTGGAAAATCAAGGAAGTTTGACCACAAGCTTTTATTAGCATTTACTAGATATACTGTAACCTTTTGAAATTTTATAGGCCGTATATTGAGGGCTTAAGGAAGAGACTGCTTATATATACTGTATAAAAAGGTCCCTAAGCCCCCAAAATATTTCCTACAAAATTTGGAAAGGATTCAAAGTTTGTTGGTCTATGATATTTTACAGTATATGTAAGAAAAGTGAGAAGTAAAATGAAAGAAATGGAATGGTTTATAATATTGTCATTGCAATTACTGGTTATAGTCTGCTTGGTTTTGAAGAACTCTATGAAATCATGAACAGAGAAAAATGAAATTATTGATGATTATTGTTTGCCATAGGATGTGTACAGCCAGACCTTCAATTTGTTCTCAATGAACATTACCTGTGTTTGTGAGGATCTGGAATATTTTACTTCTACCGACCTGATTAGAGTAAAAGTTATTCTACTTTTCACTTGTACAGCACCTCACCTCTCTCTAAGCATCTTTACATGCATTATTTAGTCTTAGCCCAGTGAAGTACAATCATAGAGGCTCAGAATGTTAAGTGCCTTAGAGATGGACAGAGACAGAATGGGGAAGAGTTCTAAAATAACCTTGGGTTTTCTGTCATAAAGTTTGTTTTTTCTCCTACTATTTTGTGTTGCTGCTACACATTTCTCTGATTATCAAAAATTTGGGCCATCATCTTTTCCTCTGGTTCTGAAAATAGATTTTTTTCCAAAAGGATAGGGAAGAGTGAACATCAAAGTCAGGCCATGACGTAGAAAGAAATACCTCTTCATTTAGAGTACCAAACATTAACATCTGGCAAATAGTAGGTGTTCTACAAATATTAGTTCTCTTAGAAGAGAACTCTAGAAAAAGGTTCTGGAAACAAAAAACTGAGAACATTGTGTCATGTTAAAAATTTCCCATTGGTATTTGAGCAAAAAGGAAAAGATGTTGCTGGCTCACATAGTGGGGTTCAGTTATACTACTCTTGGTTCTGATGCCTTTCCTGAATTAGATCTTAAAGAAGTTTGACCACTGATTTTAAGGTATTTACTTAGGGAGAATCTGGACCATCTTATTTCTTGTCACAGGTTATCTGCTTAATGAAGACCATCGAGGACATTACGAACTCAGTTAAACACAGCAAATGCATTTGTATGTCATTGTGATAATTGCCTCTTCCTGTGGTCTATAGAAGCCAGGCTCAGAACATGATACTAGGTAAGCGAGTCCTTTATCTATGGCTCATTTCGTGGCCAGTTCCATAAGTTGGTTGGATCTTCTTTGTTTCAAAATACTACCTCCTATTTCAAGAGCAATCATGTGCAATAACATGATAAAATTTGCAGATCTTGCTGGGCCTTTTGTCTACTTGGTGGTACCATCGCTGTGGCGAATGGATGAGAGAAGAGTACCCTTTTTCCTTGGTGGTGGCTCAGAGGTGGATCTCCAATTTAATCCCTCACTTCGATAGTATTTAAAACCCAGAACACTCATAACTAGTGATCCAGTGAGAAAAGACTTATTATAAGTTTTGGGTGGTGATTTTTCTCTCCCTCTAGAGCCAATTGAGATATTTAGCTCTTTTGATTTCTTGAAGAAGGAAAAGAATCAGAGAAGGGGGAAAAGGGACAATCCTCTTGAATAAAAAAGCCAATCATCAGGTGACATCTGCATTAACATTTAGTAACTGATAATTGCTATAACTAGGGCCATTGAGCTTTGCAAATATTATCCAGTAAATTTTAATTAGCACCCGGGGGATTGATGAGTTTCAGAATAAGCTCTTGGGAGAAGCTTTCCCAGCCAGTGGCGATGTGTGCTGAGTAATTTTAGATCAGCTGGCCTGTCAGAGCAGATCAATGTCATTGCACCACTTATCCTGAGGAAAATGCACCTGCTTCTACATGGAAATAAGGTGCATTATCCGCCAATTTGTGCTGCTTATTTCTACTGCTCCCAGGTTTGACGAGTGGGGAGTGTAAGGACTAAATCAGAAGGCTCTGGAAGGAGATTTTCACTGCCCTTCAGGGGCACATGCTGTCGCAGGCTCTGAGCGGCTTCCTCCTCTTCTTTTGGCTGCATTGGGATGTCTCTTGGAGCTGTTTCAAAATGGGATGCATTTTGTTATGAGACCTGAGGATGCTGTTTTGCAATAAAGAAAACCATTTCTTATTATCTTTTTGTGTGGGGAATTTTTAGGTTGTATTCTGAAGGGTAGGATGAGAAATTAGGTATTGACAGACTGATGATAAGAATTCTATTAAAGGCTAAACTAAAATATTGGCTAGAATTGTTTAGAAACAAATATGTGCCAATATAAAATGTACAACTCATTGTTTTTTTAATTGCACGGTATGTGAAACATCTTCTTGTAAGAGTCAAGGAATACAGACATACTGAGCTAATATTTGTAAATAAACTATCTAGAAGGCACTAAGCTAAGCAAGCTATGTATGCTATTTTAATTTTCCCTACTTATAGACAGGGAAAATAACTTAGAGTAATTAATTGACTTGCTCAGGTCATTTAGGTATTTTGTGGCAGTGCCTGGATATAACCTCAAGCAATTTAACTCGAGTCCATGCTTTCAATAGTTTTGAGACATACATAATGTAGACAGGTGCATGGATGCAAGACATGCAAACATGCATACACATACACACAATCATATTAGCTTAGTGTGTACACATTCATTCCTTTTTCTCACTGATTTAAACTACTTTAAGAACAAGGGTTTTAAGACTGAATTGAATAACTGACAAATATTTTTAAGATATGCTTCAAGAAAAGCCTAAGATTAGCCATTAAAAAGATACAAATAGAAACCAAAATACGATGCTACTTCACACCTACGGGATGGATATAACCAAAAAGTCAGCTAATAACAAGTGTAGGTGAGGTGTAGAGAAATTAGAACCCTCCTACACTGCTGGTGGGAATGTAAAATAATACAGCCCCTTTGGAAAACAGTCTGGCAGTTTTCAAAAGATTAAACATAGAGTTATCTATGTCTCAGGAATTTCACTCCTGGGTGTAGACACAAGATAAATGAAAACATATGTCCACACTAAAACTTGTACATGAATATTTATAGCAGCATTCTTTGTGGTAGTCAAAAGGTAGGAATAACCCAAAAGCTCCTCAAGTGATGAATGGGTAAACAAAATGGGGTATATCTGCACAATGAAATATCATTCATTCATTAAAAGAAATGAGGTGCTGATACATGCTTCAACATGGATGAACCTTGAAAACATTATACTTATTGAAAGAAATAGCTACAAAGACCACATATTGTCTGATTCCATTATATGAAATGTCCAGAATAGGCAAATATATGGAGACAGCAGATTAGTGATTGCCTAGAAATGGAGGAATGGGGGAATTAGAAGGAGGCAGCTAAGGGGTGCAGGGTCTCTGTTTTGGTGGAAAAATGTTCTAAAATTGGTTATGGGGATGGTTGTACAACTCTGTGAGTATACTAAAAATCATGAAATTGTATACTTTGAGCAAATTGTGAAATGCATCTCAAAAAAACTTAAAAAGAAGACAAAACTAGGTGCACATTACTATGAACATTTTGTTTGGATGACTTTGGTGGGATGAGTTACTTCATTTTTCCAACTCCCCATTTCCTCATTTACAAAATGTAAATAATCATGTCTCTAAATCAGAGTTGTGAGAATTAAAAATAATACTCATAACATGTTTGGTGTTTAGTAGATTCTTAATAAATGTTGGTGATATGAACAGAAGTTGTAATTAATATCGAATTCCATTTTGTAGCCAGTAGATGACCAGGTGTGGAGAAAGCAGAAAGTGAAATTAGGACTGAGGAGGTTGCAGATAGAGACAAAGAAAAGGACAGCTATACAGAGTGAGTGGGAGCGAGTGAAAAGTCACATGGACATTCAGAGAGGACAGAGATGAAGCGTAAGGTGGAAAAACTAGAAAACAAGACCCGGGGGGGAACATTTTCTAAGGGGGAGTACTGAGGAAAGCTTGTTGTCTGTGTGTATCCAAGTCTTATCACTGACTAGAAAGTGTGAATTAATTGATTTGCCACCTTCTACCTCTTCTGTTTGATTCTTTAAAATTCTAGGTTTTCATCCTTTTTTCCTTGTTGCCCCCATCTCACTAAACCTGAGATACCCTGCACTCTCTCTGTGATGTGATTCTCTACCTGGGACATGGGCCAGATTTTTAACCAGGTGTTTTGATAGACTCTGTGGATGGCATAAATACATGGTTAGTGAAAAATTAAAGCAAGTAACCTAAACAATATGTATGAGAGCAGATTAAATGAAACCAAGGTGGGTAGATTAGATCTAGTTGGGAATTCACCATTTCTTACCTTTATTCACAATTCCATTTTTGTCTTTCCTCTCACTCAGAAGCAGAATATTAACGGCCAACACTCATCTGCCCTGGTTAAGTGAGTTTGAGTATGCAAATGGAATAGTGGTTAAAAAAAATAGACTCAGCAATCAGATCTGTGTGGTCTAGGGCAAATTATTTATCTTCTCTGAACCTATTTCTTCAAGATCTATTGTGGTTATTTTGTAGGATTGTTGCGATTTTCAACTAATAGCACACTCCTTGATTCACAGTAATTTCTTATTATTTTTTTAGGTTTAACTTCTTTTTTTTTACTAGTTTATCACTCTGCACATTTAGGAATTCACACTTTACCAAATGGAAATAATACAATAATAGAATCTGTGATTCAAAGTGGCAAGAATGAAGTGATTAATATAAATCAAGATTAAACTTTTAAGTTTTTCTGATTTTGAAAAAATAATTCTTAATATATGTAGTAACATAGCTACCTGCATTTGGTAGATGTAAGTGTGTATATAAATAATATACTTTATTTCCTCTGAAGTGCTGATACAAAAACAGAAGTACAAAAATATCACACAGTATTTCCACTCCTAATGGAAGTGCCAAGAATCTTATGGGCTCCCATGTCAGCTCAGTTGGCTGTGCTCATTTATATTAGATATTTACCTAATCTGTATGTTTTTTTGAGCAGCTTAACATCTCATGTAGAATTCAACAAATTGTTACAGAAATCAATTTACCTCGAGGTTTCTCAGCCATGGTTTCTGTCATGTTTAGATTTGAATGAAGGCAAACGAACATACATTTATTGTTACCATGGACTTAACTTCTATTAGGCATTGCAAAGGCCACAGAAGAAATATAAAGTCCAGACTTCATCTCAAAATTTTAAGTTGTAATTGGAGAGACCAAAAAAAAAAAAAAGAATGAAATGTTGGAAAACTAACAGTTTAGCATTTTGGGAAATAAATATTTTAGATTTGCTAGGGCAGAAGGGGAGCTAGATGACAAGATTCGAGTAGATGTTAGAGAAATGAAGACTGGTCTGAATGTCATAAGCCAAGAGGTTTTTGTGTAGCTATAATGAGGATTTTATAGTATTTTTTTCTTTAATAATTCATTTTCTCCTTTCTTTCTCCCTCTTCCTCCTTTCTTGCTTCTTCTTGAGAATGTGTTGTGTATTTAAAAACATTTTTGGATTCATCTAAGAGTTTAGGTTGAAGGGTAGGGTATATAGTGTTGTTTATGTGCCTCAGGCTGTATTTAGGTATGTATCTTTAGCTACATTACCTACTGATAGACATTTTGTAATCCTGAATTACTTTAATAACTACATTTAATTTCTACTTTACTCTGGTTATATTTAACATTCTAACTAATCTTTGAATAGGCTAAAAAGTTTACCTAGAATTCCCACAGATTATCTCATTCGATCTCATAATTATCACGTCATATAATTTCTTATTAGTTCATTTTGCATATAATATGCTGAGATTTAGAATAAATATTTTCCTGAATTTGCTCAATGATAAAAATAGCAATTCTAACATTTTAAGTATCCTTTAAGCATTAAAAAAAATTACATGTGTGATAAAAGATTATGTAATAGAATGGGAATAACACTTCTATTATCTTGGAATTTCATCAAAAATTCTAAAGCGATGAAGGGTATAAAGGATGAAAAAGTTTTCCAACATGCTAAAGAAAAGGGCTAAATGTAACACCACATCATTTTCTGGAGGAGGAAACCCAGTTCACCCACCATCACGCGAATAGCCTTTTAAAAGTAGATTTGGCGAAGGAAATTTCCTTTGAAGGAAACGGACAGCTCTCGCTCCTCTTCTTTTGAAGAGGAGCAGGTATTTTCTTCTTCTTTTCCAAATAAGTAGGGCTCTACCACTAAATATTTATGGTGTCTGCAAGAGGGAGACTGGCATCTCCTTCTGGCTTAAAGAGTTCTTAGATGCTTAAGCACCGGAGCTGCTTCTGGAGAGGAAGACACAATAATTCTTGAGTTTAAAATGTGTCCTCTGAAGTCTGAGGAGAGGCATAGAGCCTAGTGTCTGCCTCTTACTTGGAAAGTCTGAGGCTGCAAGAGGTGACTACAAAAGAGAAGAGGTCAGGTCAGTGGTGGGTGAAGCAGCACTTCCTCAAGTTGGAAGAACCAGTATATGTGTTTCCCCGCAAGAACACCGGAGAGGTAGCCAGGATTCAAACATCTTGATAGGATCTTGACTAAGAATGGTACCTGAATGGTCATTTCCAAAAACCAATTTATAAACTTCACAGGACAGCCATCATTTGGATATTTCTTGTGACAGACAGAAAACATTTACTATCCAAGAAAGTCATAAGAGCTCTGGCCAGAAGCAGCAAAGGATATAGGAGACAAAACAGCGAAAAAGCCAGGGGTGATATTCAAAATAGTTCACACTTGGTGGTGCACATATGCTGACCAATCAGAAAGTGTGCCTGTCGGGCCTGGTGTGTACTGGCAGAATATCAGCCAACAAAAAGCAGGTTTTGTTTCTACTTTCTCATTACTGCTCTCCAAACCCCAAGTCAGACTTGAACTTGGGGAACAGGGAAGAAGCTCTACATTAATTTGATATTAATGTTTAGGTTTAGAATGAAATAGACTTTTTAATACAGAAAACGAGCCTTTCCAAATCTCTTGGACCTGCTGGAGATGTCCGGAGGAGGGAAAATGCTATGCTGCAGAGTGTTTCAAAGCACTGGCTGGTGGAAAAAAAGATTAAAGCTGTTGCTTATTGTACCCTAGCAAGTTCAGCAAGCTTACTAAATGATTTACATTTGAAAAATTTATTTTTATAAAACAATCATGAACTATAGAGGAAAAAAGTTTGACATGACCTTTGTTAGCATTTTATAAGGAGATTTAGAACTGAAATCCACACAGGTGAAGCTGTTTGTCTGAAAAGGTACTCACAGTTCAGAAGGTGAAACACTCAAGAAAACACTGAAACAAATACAGTTTTTGGAGCAAGGTCCGACTCTCCCTTTACTAATGGAATGACATGTTGAACTGCTTAAAGTTACACAACACACATATGTGATTTCTCCTATAAACAACAGGGAAAGAATAATTTGTTGTAGCCCCCAGGAGTAAACAAGATTTTTGGTAAGACTCTAAAGAAAGTAAAGATAAAAGGAGGAAAAGCTTTATCTTATATTGTTACAAGTTCACTTAGTTTTGGAGGAAATGCCGAAGGCCTGCAAATACACGGCGGAATCCAGTTATTAAAGAAAGGAGCCAGAGCCATACCAGAGAATTAGGAACGGGTTAGAGTAATAGTGATCTCCAAGGAGTGGCCAGAGAAAATGTTTTGGAGGATCTAGCAGAATTGGAAACAAGCATTTTAATCAAACTAAGCCAACATATGGGGAAGAATGCTTCATGTGTGGAACATGCTATAATTGAAGAAAGCACTTTTTTCTTTTTTAAATTATTGATTCAAAACACTTTCCTCTAGTTTGTGTTTTTCCTGTTGTGCTGTACTTTGATACATGACATCATTATTTTTTTATTATTTAAAAAAAAAAGATCTTGCCTTAAGGGTAGTACCTGTTTTGGAGAAAGTTAAGAGGAAAATGGTGTAAGACCTAACTGAGACATTAGAGCATCTCATGGAGCTCATATTCTAAGACAAATATACAGTCAAGTAAAAAAAAAAAATAGTAAACTAGGTGCAAAAAATAGAGAGCAAGTAAAGGGGACACTGGGAGTTCCAAGTGAGGCCGGGAGAGAGGACAGGTAGTAATTTTAAAGAGTAGTCATCATTGAAATGAAAAGAAATATACTGGGGCAGGCTTGACTCTGACCTGGAACAACAGATATCTGTGGCATGCTCATTTGTTACATGTCTTTTCTGCTTGTAACATCAAAACAACAGCAGATCTTCTGCTTTTAAAATACAAGTTCTTTCCCTCCTACTCCTCTTCCTACTCTTCTCTTAAAATGTCACTTCTACCTGCCACTCAGCTAGAGGCTGATAAAGGGGCTGGTGGCATCCAAGCAGTTTAGTGTAGGCAGTACTTTCTTGAATCAAAATGTATGAAGAGCACATATGCCACCACAAGTGAATTACTGCTTGGTTTGTTTGCTTGTGGATCCTCACAACTTCATTGGTGTTTTATCAATAAAAGTGTCGGTGTTTTTAACAGCTGGAAGATATGATAGGCACTGGTCCAGAGTTCATACGGGGTTCTCGACTCTAGCTGCATATGAGAATCATCCGGGGAGCTTTGAAAAATGCAGATACCAGGGCCCATGGCCAGAGATGTGGATTTAATTGGCCTCTGTGGGGCCAGGTATTTGTCCATTGATGCTGAATATAGCCAGGGCTCGGGCCCAAAGTCGTGCCAGGCAGCCTGCAGGTGCTTTCGAAGGAATGTGTCACGGGATTTAATCTCACGACACTACAAACAAAGGCATTGGGGAGTCTCATTTTGCAGAGAAGAAGATTGTATTTCTGAGATGCCATGATTTTCCCAGAGCCACACCACTACGATGTAGAGGGGTATATTTCATTTCTGACATTGTATTTGGAAATTGTGGGTTGGAAAAGCTAATTCAGTTCCACTCAAATAAAATGGTTTACTTGTGAAACGTTTTTCTACCATCTGCGCCTCTGAAAATAGAGTGGCAAGTTCCATTATGGAACTGTAGAGAGTTTGACCCCAAATGAACAACTGATAAAAAGTGAAATTAAATAACATACCTGATTTTGGAGAGGGATCCCAAAATAGGTATCTTAAAATTATTTCTATTGTTTGCTTTTTTATTTATACATTTCAAAGCAGAGATCAGCAAACCTTTCTTTTTTAATGCTTGAAATAGCATTTTTTTTTCATTATTTCTGAGCAAGATAAACCTAGGCAGCACTAGAAATTTCATTCAATAGGTTTTTCTTCCTGATAACACTCGAGTAGTATAAAATAAAACAAAAACTCACTTTAAGATATTTCAAATTATTGCTTCAGTTATAAATAAATTCCAAATATAGAGGACATTATTATAGTTACTTAGGCAAACACAATTGCTTCCCATATTATGGCCATGTCACACCCCTGTACATGTGGGGATTTTTGCTTGCAAGTGATGTTTTTTTTTTTTTTCCTAATTAAAAGGTAGTTTTTGCATATGATAAAAATACAGAAAGTGAAACAAGGGACAAGTGTGAAAAGAAAGTACACCTGATTGCCTAGTACCATTGTTCCACTGCTCCCTAGAGTTAACCATTTTTACCAGGTTTTTCTTTTGTTTATGTAGCTGTTCTTCTACCAATACTTCATATCTCTCCAGACATACAATACGTGTATTTATCTTTTTATGTGAATAGAGCGTACTAAAAACTCACAGTGTTTTTTGCCTTGTTATTTTCATTGGACAATATTTCTTGGAGGTCATTCTCTATCAGCACATATTTTTAGTGACTATATCATGTTAGATTGTTTGTAATCAGTACCCACTGATGGACATTTATGAGTTGCAAGCTCTGTGGGCTAATAGAAAATACTACCATATGTCCTATGAAGTGTTTGGACCAACTTGCACTTTTGCCAAAAATTTGTGTCTGCTCCCTTAAACTTTGTTTAACTCTATATTAACACATTTTAAAGTTTTTATTTATACAAAGGTGAAAAATGCTTGCTTATTGTTTTCATTTATATTTTGTACATTGAATAATACTGGTTATGTATTGATATTTAAAAAGTAATGTCGATTTCTCTTTCTGTGAACTGTCTGAATCAGCTTTTACATTTGGGAAGGGTATAAAGTAAATAATGCAAATGCCTGTGTATCCATAACCTAGCTTTATAATAATTAACAACAACAACAACAACAACAACAACAAACAATAACAATAATAATAGAATATTACCTATGTTCCAAAAAACCTTATGGATGGCTTCCATCTCCTTTTCATGACTCAAAGGCAATAAACACCCTGAACTGAGTCTCTTGTTTTTCTCAATAGTTTTATAATCTTTGACAGAATTCCTAAACATAGGATCACTTTTGTATGCTTTTAAAGTTTATATGTATGAAATCAAGCTATATGTATTTATTTGTGACTTGATTTTTTTCTTTCACTTAAAAATATTTTTGTATTTCATCCATTTTGATACCCTAGTATCAGTGTCCTTTAAGCATTCCAAAAAAATTCTCAGGTATTATCTCTTCAAAAGTTACATTACCCACTCTACAATTACTCACACTGTCTCTATGTCTTCTAATTTCTTTTAAATATTTTCCACAACTTCATTTATTTATGTTACATTAAAAAAAGGACATCCATTTTCTAATACACTAAATCTCTCTCTAGCTATTTAATCTGCTCTTTAATTTATTCTTTTAAAGTTTTATGTCCATTTTTAAATTTCTAGAATATATACAGTAGTCCCCACTTATCTGTGGAGGATACATTCCAAGACTCCGAATGGAAGTCTGAAACTGCAGGTAGTACTGAACCCTATATATACTATGTTTTTGCCTATACATATGAAAACTATGTATAGGGAAAAACTATGAAACTATTAAAATACTATGAAAACTATTAAAATGTGATAAAGTTTAATTTATAAATTAAGCACAGTACTAATAAAATAGAATAATTATAACACTATAATAAAGGTTATGTGAATGTGGTCTCTCACTCTATCTCTCATATCTTATTGTATTATAAAGCATAGATAAGCTGGACAAAGGGATTATTCATGTCCTAGATGGGATGGAGCAGGACAGCACAAGATTTCACATGCTACTCAAAATGGTGTGCAATTTAAAATTTATGAGTTGTTTATTTCTGGAATTTGCCATTTAATATTTTTGGACTGTAGTTGATGGCAGGTAACTGAAATCATGGAAAGTAAAACGGCAGATAAGGGAAGACTACTGTATTTGTTTCTTTTTTGTATCTCCTTAGTCTTTTTTTTTTTTTGCAGTCTTTTTTCTTGCTTATATTTCTTTTTTATTTTTAAAATATGTAAATACAGTTATTTTATAATCTTCATTTGATAATTCTAATATCTGAAGTCAGGCAAAATCTGATTTTACTCTCTGCTTTTTATTCTCGCTGTCACACCTGGTGCTTGAACTCTTTGCCGTTATAAATTGTATCGTGTTTAAAATTGTTTTATAATTGTTAGTTACTAGTGTATAGAAATATAATTGGTGCTTGTTATGAAACTGATGTTTATCCAGTATTCTTGCTAAATTCATGAATTAATTCTGATTCTTTAATTATATACCTTTGGGTTTTCTACATACATTATCATTTGTAAATAATGGCAACTTTCTTGTCTTCCTTTATTTATACCTTTACTTATATATTTTATTTTTTTCTTGCTTAATAGCATCAGCTACAATCTCTAGAGCAATATTAATAGCAATGATAATACTGAGCATCCTCATCTCATTCCTAATCTCAGATGTTTGGCTTTCAATATTTTAATATTAAGTACCACGTTTGCTATAAGGTACTTATAGATACTCTTTCATGAATTAAGGAAACTTTCTTCTATTACTAGTTTGCTAAAAGATCTTTCTTTATCATGAATAAATATTGAATTTTATTAATTTATTTTGTACCTTAGAAGCATGGAATCATTTGCAATTATTATTCAACCTAAACCCATCTACATTGTGATATATTCTTATTTTTATAAAATGTTGAAATCAATTTGCTGACTTTTGGTTTAGGAATTTTATATCTATGTTTATTAAAAAATAGCCAGTAATTTTATTTTCTTATTATGCTATTTTCGGGTTTGCTATAAAAGTATACTGGCCTACAAAAAATTATTTAACAAGTATTTCCTATGTTTCTATTCTTTCTAAGAGTTTTTGTAATATTGGTGATATTTCTTTCTCAAAATTTTGGTAGTATTCACAGGGAAGCCATCTGCGCCTGCAGTTTTCTTTGTGGAAACATTTTTTTAAAACAGCTTTATTGAAGATAATTTACATACCATAACATTCACTCATTTTAAGTTTAAACCTCAATAAATTTTAGTAAATTTACAGAGTTTTATAGCCATCATCAAAATCCAATTTTAGAATATTTTCATCACCTCAAAAATATTTCTCATGTCAATTTGTAGTCATTTTTATTCCTAGCCCTTAGTTTTAGGCAACCTCTAACCTACTTTTTACAGATTTGCCTTTCCTGACCATTTGGTATAAAAGGAATCACACAATGTATGGCTTTTTATTCCTAGCTGCTTTCTTTTACATAACATAATGTTTTTGAAATTCATCTGTGTTGTAGCTATTTCATCAGTACTTTGCTGAATAGTATTCCATAATGTAAATGTACCTTACATTGTTTATCTCTTCACTAGTTGATGGACATTGGGTATTTCTATATTTTGACTAGTTCTAATAATGCTGTTATAAGCATTTATATGCAAGTCTGTGTGCTTACACATTTTCATTCATGTCCAGGAGTGAAATTGCTGGGTTGTATGGTATAATCATGTTTAATATTTTAAGAGACTGCTAAACTGTTTTCCAAAGTGGTTACACCATTTGACATGGCTACAAAAGATATTCCATTTTTTTTCTCATTTTCAGCAATAATTGTTATTATCTATCTTTTTGACTGCAGCCATGCAGTGGGTATGATGTGGTATCTTGTGGTTTTGACTTGTATTTCCCTTATGACCAATGGCATTACGCATCTCTTTCATGCGCTTGTGTGCCATTTGTATATCTTTGGAGCAATATCTATTCAAGTCTATTGCCCATTTTTAAATTGGGCCACTTGCCTTATTATTGACTTGTCATCATTCTTTATATACTCTGGATACAAGTCCTTTATCAGACATATAATTTGAAAATATTTTCTCTAAATCTGTGGCTTATCCATTCATTGACTTAATGATCCCTGTTAAATCATAAAAGTTTTTGACTTTGATGTGGTACAATTTATTATTATTATTTTTTATATAAAACATCCTTTTGGTTGTTGTATGTAAGAAATCTTTGCCTAACTCTAAGTCACAAACTTTTTCTCTCGTATTTTCTTCTGTAAGTTTTATCGTTTTAGTACTTAGTTTTAGGTTTGTAATCCATTTTGAGTTAATTTTGTGAAATAAGGGTCTAAATTAACCTTTTTATGCATGCCGATGTCTAATTTTAAATTAAAGGTTTGGCAATGCCAAATGTAGATGAGGACATGAAACAAATAGAACTTGTATAAATTATTGGTAGAAATATAGAGTGGAAAAATCAATTTGGAAAAATATCCAGCAGTTCCCTATAAAATTTAACACTTTACCCAAGACGATTGAAAATATATGTCTACAAAAGGAGTTATACGTGAATGTTCATAGCATATGATATACATGCTATGATAAACATGAACATAATAGCCCCATACTGGGTATGGCTGAGATGTTTGTTTGTCAACGGTTAAATAAATTGTTGTGTATCTGTATAATGGACTGTATTATGTAATGATAAAAAAGGAAAAAAACATTGTTACCTGCAACAATATGATGAATTTCAAAAACATTTTAATAAGTATAAGAGATTATACAGAGGCAAGTGTCTATTTTATGATTCCATTAATAAAAATTTTTAGAAAAGGCATAACTATGAATTCCTAGAAAAGGCACTAATCTATGATGAGAGAAAATTAGAATAGTGTTTGTCTCAGATTTAGAGCAGAGTAAGTTACTTATTTAGAAAAAGGGTGAGAAAACTTTCTGGTGTGCCGTAATGTTGTGTATCTTGATGAAGTTTAAAATACTCTCATATATGCATCTGTCAAAATTTAGTGGATATACACTTAAGATCCTTGCATTTTACTGTGCATAAATTTTATCTCAAAGAAAGAAAACTCAAAGAATTAAACTTTCATTAAAGATATGCATGCTGGACTTTGAATTACATAAACTATAAGGCAGATTGATGGCTTGATAGAGACATGGTTGGATAGATATATAGTAAAGTAAGTATAGTAGAAAGTTAATAAAATTAGGTGGTAGGTATATAGATAGTCACTATAAAAATTTTTAACAACTGTGTTTGAAAATTTATGTAATAATATACTTAAAAATAAAAATTTTGAATTCCGCTGTTTCCTCAAACCTGGAACTGCTTATTTTACAGCCATAGAACAAAGGGAGAAATCTTGGATTCACTTCAATACATGGGCTAGAGAGGGCCCTTTCTCTTCCTCAGACATTTGTCTGTATTGCATGATGAGGGGATATGAACCTTTAGACCATATTTTATCTAAATTAATTCATCTCTCTAGGTCAGTTTCTTTGTTTAAGCACAACAATATCCGTGGGGCTTCAACAGTATGTCAACTAATTCATCCCTTTCACTTACTGAATGAAGCCATTCAAATAGATTTTTTAAAGAAACTTAATGTTTTTATTTAAAATTTTAGTTGGTTACTGAATTACCATGTAGAACACATAAAAAATTCTATAATGCAAAGGAGCTGAAGTTATTGTCTCTCTTCACTTTGTTTCCTATGGTTCCACTCTCTCTTTATTTCATCATTCACAAGATGCTTTTTGAGAGCCTGCCATAACCCAAGTTTAAGGACCACAAAATCAATCAATCATATCCATGATGAATTTAAAATCTACAGAAAAGAAGACTTCTTATACTTTCCCCTTTCATTTATTGTTAAAATATTAAATCTTTAAATGAAAGATAGTCTCCACAAAATGTCAGTGCTAATATTAAAACTTTTAATTGTTCCACATTGCAATTTATTTGTTATTATTTGTATAAATTTTTACATAATTTCTGATTTATGCACTTGACTTTCTATCAGTAACATTTACTTATATATATTACTCTGGAATGATATCTCTCTTTTTTTTTATGGTGTAAGAGAGCTAGGAAACAGGAAATAAAACAAGTTTCCTTTTAAAGAAAAGTCTAGCAACGTAGTATAGATTTCACTTTCCAGGAACTGACAGTTTCCTGTCCTTCTCTGTGGGAGATCTAGGAACTTTTCTTTCTTCCTTCTAGTTCTCTGCATTTCCCAAAAAGGCTATAGAAATAAGAGTTTATAATTGTCAGCTTGTGACTGTGTAGCAGATGTAAGTCTTGTTTTAAATGTATTGATATACTTAAATAACATTACTTTTCAGCCATTAGACGTAAAGGGAAAGAATAAATTAACCTCCCACTTTAACATAGAAAATCTATATATCTTCTTTAGTAAAATGTTGTTATGACTTGTCTTTTGTTGGTTTTGTAAGAGAAGGAAAGTTGAAGATGCTGATTAGAATTTGTGAGTCAAGAGGATACCAAAAAGGCTTGGGAATTGAGAGTTTGTCTTGGAGAGATCTAAACCCTTATAATAAATTCTTAATTGCTTAGCTTCTTGTCTATATTTGCTTTTTCTCAAAAACAAATGTTATTTATTCCAGAGATGGACAGCTGGGTTTGTGGAATATGTGTGAAATGTTGCTTGGGTTGGAAATATTTCAGACTAAATAATATTGTCACAATATCTGTTGAATTGGTAGTTCTCTGAAATGGAGCAAGAGTTATGAATGGCTGTGTCTTCATAATTTCTGAAAGACATTGATAGAGCCATATCTGAAAGTACATTTTTATTATTAATTTATTGATATGCTACTAGATTATATTAGTTCAAGAAAAAACTCAGTCTCAAAGCATTTTAACATAGTTGGTATTAGCCTAGATGAATAGCAAAATGCAACAAAGAATTTTGCCTGCCTGCAGAAAGGATTCCAAACATCAACTACTAAAAAAAAAGTAGAGGAAACGTGTTACAAAAGTAGACCCAGCAGGATTTAGAAGTACTGATGAGGTTAGGAGTAGTATTTCTGAATGTGTCTTAGAAACCCACATGTCAAAGCAACTGAGTTCTTTTGAGTTTGGACCCACTGGGGCTTTGAGGCAGATGAAGGCAGAAGGTCAGAGAAAGAAGGAAAAACTGATGTCATTTCATTTATTCCTATGATGCATTTTTACTGGGAGCTTGTTATAGTTGGACAAATTCAATGGGGAGAAATATACACGTGGTCTTTGTAGCAGTCAGAGATTTAGCAAAATTCGAGAGCTTACTAAATTATTTACATAAGTTTGGACAGGGTTTAAGGAAACTAACAAGGGATAGTGCTGAATTCCAAGGCTAGTAAGAGTGAGCAACCATTAGTACCTCAAGGGAAGGGAATGGCTGCATTGAGAAGGCTATTTGATAGGAACAGTAGCATTGGATATGAGTGTGCAGTCAAACCATGATGACCTAGTTTAAACAGGATAAAATCTTCAGCTCATTCTTTCCTGTCCTTTAGTCTCCTGAGAATGCCTTCCATTGGCCATACCCAACTACAGTGGGAAGATAAAGGAATCTGCTAATATAGTCCTTATGGGTCAGCCCCTTGGAGCAGAGAGTTGTGTAGAAGGGTGGACAGGGGATACGCGTAGGTGGCGAGTGGAAAATAATTAGCAGAATTCTTTTCTTCATGAGGCTTTTATTTTAGGACAGTGACTTTCAACTGGAGAAGATTTTGCTCCTTCAGAAGACATTTGGCAATGTTTGGTGACATTTTTTAAATTGTCATGACTGGGGGACGGGGGGCGATGTGTTACTAGAATCTTGTGGGTAGAAGCCAGGAATGAACGTGCGTGTGTGTGTGTGTGTGTGTGCGTGCGTGCGCAGGGCTTGCACACACACATGTGCATGCGCGCACACACACACACACACACACACATGCCCAACCTGAAATGCCCATAGTGCTGAAGTTAAGAAACTGTTTCAGTATAGGAAAAAAAAAGTCAAATGATTAAATAATTGAATATAAAATTATAAACGATGCAGTGTCCTATAAAAGAAAGTCAGATGCTGCTACAAGAACAGAGTCAGAGACGCCTTCTGTGAAGATGGGGTGATTAAACTAAGATTTGATCAGAGATAAGTCAACCAAGGAAGAGGAGGGGAAGAATAACCTGAGCAGAGGAAACATGTGCAAGCGCCTAAGGCTATAAGCAGAATGGAATCTTCCATGGAAAGGAAGGTGGGTGAGCTAGAATGGAGAGAAAAAGGGAGAGTGTGGTGCAAAATTTACTTGCTAGGTCAGGGTCAGATTCAGCAAGGAATTGAGTACTGTTTAAGGAGTTAAGTGTCGCTGAACACACACATCGCAGCCAAAGCAAATAGGAGCCAAGTGGACACTTACAAACGGTTAATTGTGTCAGGATCCAGCAAAATTTTGCCACTATTAGAATGGTGGCCCTTTAAGACAAAATGGGAGTGAAAGGGTAATTAGAAGGGCTTCTCCCTCCCATACCACCCTACTCTTACCCAACAGGCAATATGGTGCAGTGATTAAGAGTATTCAATCTCTGGAGACAAATTCCTGAGCATAAATTCTGGTTGACGCTGATTATCTGTGTGACTATGAGCTAGGTAAACTCTCTAAACCTATTTCTCATCTGAAAAATAGGAGTAATAATGGTATGTTCCTCATAGTGTTATGAGAAAATAAGTTACAAATAGGACAAGTTTATCACAATGCTTGGCATATCGTAAGGATTTAATCAGTAGTAGTAGTAATAATAATAATAATTATTACTATTGTTGAAGACATTGGTGTTCTAGAGGAGGACTCAACAAATTATTGCCAGTCAAATTTGGTGGCTGCTTGTTTTTGTAAATGCATTTTTATTGGAACATAGCCATGCCTATCTGTTTGTGTATCATGTACAGCTGCTTTTACATTATGGCAGCAGTTAAGTAATTGGAATACAGAGTGTATGGCCCACGAAGCTGAAAATATTTCCTATCTGGTTCTTTTCAGAATCCATTTGCAGACCTCTGTTCTAGAGGGCTTAAGTGCTCCTTGCACCATGGATATAACCTATCATGGGTTCCTTTAATAATTTTCTGATGACATTGTAGCAACTCTCTTTAGATATTCTGGGTCCTTATTACATGTTCTAAAAATGCACTTACGCTTTATTCCCAACTAGCTGCCAGCATTTCTACTCTCTTTTCTGGTCTACCTTAATGAGAGTTTCTTACTGAAGCCTCTTAACCTACTAACTCCTCCAATTCTTGGTTAAAATAAAAGACTCACTTTATGACTCTGCTGTGGTTATTTATAACTGTGATGCTGCACTCTTAGGCTTTGTCAACTAGAGATTGGTCCCATGTGCCATCCACCTACCACCTAGTTGATGGACTGGTCCCCTGGTGGGATTCACCAGAACCATGCCATGTCACTTTTGTCCTGATGCAAATCTGCACCCTGAAGGAGGGAAATAAAGAACAACATCTAGTTACCGGGGATTTACTATGTGTCAGGCATTATTCAAAGCACAGTAAATAGATTATTTCATTTAATCTTCACTCAGATTACCCCTATTTTGTAGATTAGGAATCTGATGCTCAGAAATAAAGCACCTTTTCTAGGGACTCCCTGCTTATTAGAGACCCGAGCCAAGACAGTGATTAGGGGGCCCTTGCTGTTAATCTCCCTCTGAGAGCTGATGGCTATGTTCTAGGCACAAGCCCCTAGACCAGGATCTAAGGAACAGAATGGAATAAGGGCTTAATAACACAAACTAGGTGTCTGGTTTCTAGAGGGTTAAATCCCCCTGTACACAGCAGTCCAGGTATCCAAAACATCCATCCAGACTGCAGATTAAGGCAGCAATGCCAAGAAGGCCTTTAAAATGAAGGAAAAATTTAAAATTTAGCCTTGGCCAGAGAGAATTTTACATGCTTTCAGGGAAAATCTCCAAGATAAAACTAGTTTATAACCCAGAGCTTGGAGAACATAAATGGATTGTCTGGACTGGGCCACACACATGCACATACACACGCACAAGCATACACACAGCAAGCAGTACAGGTTTCTCATATCTTCTTTGAACTGTGAAGAAAACAGTGGCGTTCATTTTTTTTTTTCCATTTCTGCTGGAGAACCACATATATTGCTCTTTGCAGAGAAACTCATTTGAACTAGTCAAATAGAGGAAAATGAATCTTCCCGCTTCTGCTTCCCTGTTGTGCCTGTTGATGGTAATTTGTACAGAGGTTTATCCCACATGCTGCTTAGATGTGCCACTAGCACTTGCTTGCAGTTTACCTTTCCAGGACCAGGAAATCCTGGTAACAGATTTCTTCAGACCTGAAGCTGAGGGTGATTAATTTTTTGAACTTATGCTATATTTCATCCTGTCACTCTGATAAACCTTTAAAAGCTTTTGCTGAGATGATGGCTCTCTAGAGCCTAGTCATGTGAACATTTGTTGGTTCAAGTGCAACTAATCAATGATGCTGAAATCTGTTTATCCAGCAGTTCACTAGGCACAATGGGAAGATAAAGTATATAATGTGGTCCTTTCTTTAAAGCTCTCATGACATCATTGGAGATGAAGTAGCCCCTATCATATGAACAGAGAACTGTCGGGCGCAAATCAGAATGATACTGAATATAAAAGCAGGATGAGTTTAGAGAAAGAAATCAGACAATAGAAATTTACTTTTTTAATATTTGCAGAGGTTTTCATTTTAAACAGCAAACATTTATGGATAAAAGGCAGCTTGGAAAAGGAATGTACATTGATTTAGTAAGTGGTAGTGGGATATCTGTTATTACTGTCATGAATCCACATAAATTTTTCTCAAATGACAATGAAAGGTTTCTGTGTCTTCCACTATTGATTTTGTCAGCTTTAACTGACTTTGGCATTCTGTTTGCTCAAGTTATGTTTTCTTTTTGAAATCTCATATTGTTATTTTACAATTTTAAAGAATTAAATTCCAGCACAGGTTGGGGTTTTACCTATATCGGCAGCTAAGTCATGAACCTCCCTGGGTGTCCCATTCAATCAAGTTGTCAGAGGTGAGCAAGAAGCTGTCAGACAACTTGTTAAGATGCAAATGGCAAGTTCAGCCTTAAAATGAGCTATGAGAGAGGCTGGCTCCTGACCTAGTACAGGCCTAGTTTTGGCCTCATTGAATCTAATCCCCATAGCTGCACAGACTGAAATCCGAAGAGCTCTTAGATAAAAGACCCTGTGATACTTCATCTCCCCCCTGTATCAGGGACCCCAGAGATTCTTGAGGTAACTGCTACTTTGCAATCTAGAAGGAAACAAGTAGAAACAAATTTTCCATTTCAGAGTCTTATATTACTCCTCTCAAAAATAAGAACAAAGGTTTACTTACATATTATTAATGAAAATAATTATGATCCAGTATTTTAAAATGAAAACCCCAGTAAAATGCATTTATTCTTAAAAGAAAGGCAACTAAAACTTTGTTCTGTGTTTTTAACTACTTAAAATAGCATAGTATTTGTTTCTCTGCAAAAATTACTGTCTTTTGATAAAAAGCAATTATACACTGATCCAAGAGAACAATTGTTAAACTTCACTACCAAAAAATTTCTTAGAGTCAAAATGCTCTGATTTCAAAAAAGATTAAAAAAAAAAATTTGGAACACATTTAATTGTGTATAGGTTTGAAATTTTTATCATTTAAAGAGCTGTTATAAATCGATAAGGAAAGAACAAATAAAACCATTGAAAAAAGGAAAGGACATGATTAAATAGTGTGATAAAAATACAAATAGCATAGGAACATATTTCATTCATAATTTAATATTAAATTTAAAAGAAATACTACTTTTCTTTCATATTTGCAAAAAAATGATAATATACATTGTTGGTGAAAACATGGAGAATTGAACAGTTTCAAGCAACATTAATAAGAATATATGGTGGTACAATTTCTTTGAAGCACAATTTAAAAATATCATTCATATTTTAAATTCAGATACTCTTTGATCTGTCAATTCCATTTCTAGGGAATCTATCCTATAGATATGACCAACTCCTGCATAAAAGGTATGTGTCCATTGTTATTAATAATGTCTAGAAATATTCTAAAATATCCATTAATACAAAGTTAATTGAATAAATTATAGTATATTCATATAATAGATTACCTCACAGCCATTTTTTAAAATGAGATACCTCCCTATGTACTAATATACTGACATAGAACTCTTTCTAAGATATCTTATTAAGAGAGAAAAAAAGAAAGCTCAAAAGAGAGTAACACAGTGTGCAATAATCTGCACAGAAAATTCCAGAAAATATATGTAAGAATCTTTAAACAGTTCTGTGTTGGACAGTGTGGGATGGGAGAGAGAATTATTTTCACTGTTTACCTGTTCTGTGTTTTGCATATACATTTCCTACTTTAATTATACTAAAATCTAGTTAAGTATGAATAAAGTGTACCATGCCAGTACGGATAGTCTGAGTTTTATATAAAGGCCTTTTAAGTTACTATCCCTTTAAAAAAATTAGGAAAGAAACACTTACCTTAAATATGTAAAAAGGAAATGACACAAAAAATGGATAGATGAGCATCTAGGATGCACGTCACTTTCAAATCCAGACATATAGTGTTTCACAGATTTTTAGGCAGGCATACGTTTACCAATATCACTAGGTAGCTCACTTTTCATGTGATTCATGCCAGCTCCTTACGTTGGGTTCAAAGAACACAATTATCATGAAAGGGTTCATAGAAATACTCCTTAAAATTAGGGGACTGTAAAAAGATGTATAAAATTTGCTTTTGTACTGACATTGTTTTTTAGGTCTGGTTTACATAGGTATTTAATAATTTGCTCAGCTGCTATCAATTACAATGTGTTTGCTTTTTTTCACTGTAATAATAAATAGCTATTTGTTAACATTTTCATAACTCAGGCTTAGCATATGGTGGGTACTTGATTTACTTGACATTTTGCTTAAGCTGTTTAAAGGCTCATGGTTGTTTTCTGAAGTAGCATTAATTCGTGGGAGTTGTAACATCCCGGTGGCTTCGTTGTTTCTGCTTTCCTCCCCACTGAGGTTTCCATTGAGTTCATAAGAACCAGTGGTTTATCGAAAGCACATGACTGTATGCAAGAAATATTCATTGCTAGTGGACTTCTAAAGAGACCTCTTTTAAATGAGATGCATTTTAAATGAACCCAGATAGATGTATGTATGTCGTATACCTCCCATTTGTTTTCCTTTCGGTGTTGACTTATAAATTAACTTCAGTTGGTTTCTGGTCTATAACCTAAAAATGTTGAGTGCAAATTCTGCTTTCTTTTCTGTTTTCAATAAGGACAGGGAAAACCAGTACATTTGGATTTTATACTCAAGGGCCCCCTGGTCTTATTGAATAAAAATTGAGCTGAATATTTGCAGGCCACAGAACTCCCTCTCATCCTCTCCCTCATTCTAACTGAAAGTTACACACCAAAGGATGAACTCCATGAACAGAAAATCATGTACATGATGAATATTTAAAAAACTCTTTCTTGCTAATACAGGGCCTTTTGATGTTATAGTTGTGTTCATATTCTCTCCCATTTGGAATTCAATATCAGAATCAATATGGGATCATATCTACTTAACATTCTTTGTCCAGAAATCCAACATACAATATGGTACCAATTGCCACAAAAATAAAACCACTGTCCCTGGACAAGTCAACTAAAAATTAATAAGTGGATTTTAACCCGAGTTCTGGTTCTAACCCAAACAGTGAAAAGAAAAGCAACACATTGAAAGCAAGAAAGCCTTCTTTGTTAGAACACACCTTGGAAGATATGAGACTACTTTTCCCCCTCTTTTTTAAAGTCATTATTTTTAAAAGTGGTTAAGATTAATGCATAGTTTTGTGACTGCAGTGGGAATGAATGAAGAAAAGGTACTGGGTTGTGCAACAAATGTGGTTCAGACAAACATCATTTCTTTTTATAATGGGGTCCTTTACTGGTAGTCTCAGCAAACAGGCCAAATACTGAATGTTCTTTGGATAAATATCTCTCATCACAAGAAGTAGACAGGTAAACAGCCACTAGACAGTGTCCCGACAGCATTAGGAGGGCTGTGTGGTCAGTGTCCACAGTGGATTTGTTGTGTGAGAGTCTCTCGTGTTCTCAGCCTGCTGTTTTTTCATGAGTAGTTTAGTTTTAAAAACTAAAATAAAATTAAAAGTAATGTAAATTAAAAAAACATAGAAGTAATGTGAAATACAACCCAAAACAAAATCTGGTAGGAGAGAGTCTGAATGTTTGGGCCATACTATAAGATTTGCTTATTTAAACAAGGAGATTTTCAAAATCACTTTCTATAGCCTTAGAAAATGACCATATTTTACTTTTTCAGCTTCATAATCCCTTATCCGAAACTAATTTGTTATTTGAATTCTGTAATTCAGATTTTTTTTTCAGATTCTACAAAGGTAATACAGTGCACACACACACATAATGATCTTCACTGGGCCCTAGAGCAGCAATTATTAATAAAAACATTAAAATTTTTACAATATGAGGCATAGATATTCACATTAAGTGAGATAAATAGATTCCAAATGGGGTCATAGAAGTTCATGTTAGGTTTGCCACTAAATAAATCTTCTGCTAATTAAAAAAAAAAATCTTTCGATTTTCAATTTCTGTATTTTATAATAATGGTAGTTAAGAGATAATGGAACTGTATTAAACTGGTACTACACAGCATGCAAGAGTATGTAAAAGCCTTTTTCAGTGTCACTAACAATATCAATTACCTAGTCTTCTTTTCTCATAACTCGGAAAAACACAATTAGTAACGAGTTACAGTTGAGAAAAAAACACAATGAATCAGAGGCATTGAAACCAAAAATTTGAGCATACCACTCAAGCAGGATTCTCTTTTCTAGAAGCTGGGAAAACACATGTGGTTAAGCTGCATTGGCTGATTTGAACTGGGTACCATTTCTGTGAAATAGTTAAGCCCATGGTTCTCATTGAATTTGTAAGCTTTAATTGATGCAATTGAACTTAGACGTTGAAGGTTAAAGAGTGGCCGAGACACAGGGGGTTATGTTACCATTAGTGCTCGTTATTTTAGGTGCTACCATCTGACATTTTTAGATACTATCGGTGGTTTAGAATGGTGACAATTTTAATGAACAATGTTAGAGTCATTGTTTCTGGTGACCTCATTGATTAAATGGAATTAGCTACATGACAGAAACTCATTATTAACTGGCCAAAATTTTTAAAGAGATGCCACAAGCTTAAAATCTTAGAACATAATGAAAGTTATATGTAGAAACGGGCTGCTTAAGGATAAGAGAAAGGAGAAAACCTTACTCATCCAGACAGTTATAAATCAAATCCACTTATTTCCTCTTTAATGGTTTGAATGTATTGATTGTTGGCTTCTATTAATGAACAGAAATGTTGGACTGCGATGGAAAACCCTGTTCAGTACGCAGGGTGCTTTTAAGACCCAGAGGAAGTGGGCAGCTTCCCAGGTAAATGTGCTTGGGAAATCCCCATATACCCACATGACAGAGATCAGTGAACCTTGTTAACGAAACCCACCTTCTACCCGCACAACCTACAGTCCTATGTAGACGCATCTGAAATGCAAAGCTATTGTTTCTAGACCTTCTTTTAGACTTTCCTGACAACCATAACTTCCTGATATTCACCCCTTTGCTTTGTTTCTGTATGAGTGTCCAACTCCTGTCTTCCCCTCCCTCCGCACTCATATCAGTTTGATCTGGTTATGGGGCATTTAATATCTTAAACTTATTTCTGCTTAGGCCAAAGTTTTATTCTTGGCTTACTATCAAAATCTATACCATCATTCCCAAATATTTGCATCAATTCCCATATTAAAGCAAAATAAATTAGACCCCAGGTAGATTTTATTATCTGGTTCCACCTCAAAAAAGAAGCAGTTGGGAGAACGGTAGAAAGAACTCTTAATGGAGAGTAGAATCTCTTGGTACAAAGCCAGGCTTTCCCACTAGCCGGTTGTCTAATATTAAGCAAGCCACATCGTTTCTCAAGACTTGAAACTCCTCTCTGCCTAAATGAGTTAAACAACCACCAAGCCTTCTTTCAATTTAAAAAGCTTACTTGACTTTGATTCTTCTGTTTTTGGCAAACTTGCCATCCTGGCTTTATTGGCCTCTCTTCACTATGAAATAACAAAGCAGGCCTTCCTGAATTAATTCCTCTTTTCTCCTATCAAGTTGTTATCTACTTGCTCTTCTGTGCTAACTGTTGCTCTTCCTTTCTTGGCCTCTCCCCCAGATTAATTAAGTGAACATCATTTGTACATGTACTCAATGTAGAATGATAGCAGACAAGAGATTGTATGTTTTTTCTAAGCCAGAAGCTTGAATATAATGTTTGCTTCTTTTAGGCTTATGCATGAGAATTGGTCAAGAGTCATTTACCTGGCAAAATCATAACTCAGTAGGAAACCATATTCACGTAAATGTTTTCTAAAAAGCATTTTTTGCTTCTTGGCTTTTAATAGCACAATTTTGTCTCTCTGATTCTTTCTACAATAGAAATTACTGGCACTTGGTAAGAACACCTTTACAAAAAGGATAAGAGAGAAGAAAAACATTTGTAAAATTATATTTTGTTCTCTAGTGTTATCATTATAAAACTCTGCAGCAGCTGCCAGTTTAATATTCGATGTTTGCGATTTGTTTTCTTTCTTTTTTTTTTTTTGCCGCCTCCCTGCCTGATCCTACCCGCTACATTGGACTTGTAAGGAAAATAGATAAGTCAATTAAAAACAAAAACATTGTTATTTTAATAATATTTACTAATATAAATTGCATGTCAAACAGGAAATTTAAGCAAAAGGAATAGATGTTATTTGTGTAAATGAGTCCCCAATGGCACTAGCATCTGTGATTTTGTTTTAAAATGTGTCATCCATGTTATAAACTGTTTTTTTTTTAACAACACAACTGTTTTTTATTATATTATTTAAGAAGGGAAATGATGGTTGTGGTATTTCAGAAGCTATATCTTTTTAAAAGAAATATATGGTCATAGATTCTAAACGGGATTTTAAAATATGTAATCTCTCCAAAATAAAATATCCAAAGATAAGATAGATAAATTTTAATATAAGTAAAATGTTCTAGATCTTAAAATTAAAATCGTCATTGAATTTTTCATAGTACAATATATAGAAATTTGTAAACTTCCAGTATAATCTGCACTCCTAAGTGAGGCATTCAGTACATGTTGCTAATTTTCCACATAAATATCTAAAGTATTTAAGTACTTTAATATCCCTGAGGTATCTGTTGACAAAAGAGAATGTTCTCATTCAGGAAATTTAGGAAAAGAGAAATTCCATCTGACATATGTCATCAAGAAAGAACTAACTGAACATGAGGTGCAGAGAATCCTTAAGGCAAAGAAAGGAAAATAATCACAGTCAACTACATTTTAACTAAAAGAAAGCCAGGTGTCCTTTTAAATATCTGAATAATTAATCTGAAATCAGCCGGCATAGCCCTTACCAGTATAGAAGCCAGGACAAAAGCAAAAATTATAATTTGGCAATTGCTTGAGCATGTTGAGATAGGGGATTTGTGCTTAGGGAAAAATTACCCATAAGATTTAGTGTTCAGAATTTTAACCTTTAGAAAGTTAGTAATTTCTCCAGTACTTCATTTTTCAGTCAATGAAGTGGAATATTTGCTAACTATCCTACATGAGATTTATAGTAGGAACATAAGTAATTATTTTAGAAATATGAAGAAAAAAGATTAGTGCAAATTCCATGGTCACGTCCTTTTAATATCTGTTGTTGTTGATTTAAAAAAAAAATAATAAAGGTTGTTCATACTTATTAAAAAGAATTTAGAAAATAAATGTGGTAGATCCTAGGTTTTATATTTATAAGACTATTTCAAGTCTAAATGGGCCTCAGTCTTGTGATTTGTTTTGATGAGAGGAAATTCGTTTTCTTTAAGACTCGTTTCTTAAATTATTCCCTCTAGGAGTTTCTGATGTGGATACTGGGTAGAAAGAAAACTTTTTATAGTTCCATATTCCCTCTGCCTTGGGGAACGGTGATCTACTCTTTTGCTCTCTTTCTGCTCCTAGGATTGCCAGTACTGGGCTGATTACAGCCCCTCGTCTCCCTCTGTGCTCGCCTTTCTCCCTCCATCCATTAGTATCTTCAAGAGGGTTATCCTCTGGAGTGTTTAAATTAACATTACAATTTCCCTTCCTAGTGTATTTCCTAGAGAATCCAGGTGTTGCAGGACTGGGGATGGTAGCTCTAAATCTAGTCCAGCCTCATCCCGTGGCATAACTCACAATGATTTTTGCTCAGAAACTCCATCGTCTTTTCTTCCAGTGCAGCCTCTTGAGTGACAGCCTGTGCAACCCAACAGGAACTTGGATCATTTGATGCTGCCCTGTAGCAGGACTGAAAGGCTGTGCAGCCCATCGTTTGGTGGTTTCCCTATAGCCTTCTGAGACTGGAGCCATCCTGGTGAGAGCCTGATTCTTTCTTTTCCTTTTGGTATATTAAAAACAAATAAACAAACAAACAAAAACAAAACAAAACAAACAAAAGCCTGGCCCTACTGAATCTGGGGTAATAGGTGGGGCTGAACTGCTTTCTGTGGATGAGGCTTAAATCTTCTCTCACAGTGATCCTAGGCCCAAGAATTTATTTGTATGACAAGAAATATTTGGGATAGCCCATGGGAAATTTATGCAGCTGCTCCCCCTTACACCCCTAGAACATACCCAGCTTTGCCTCCAATACTAGTCTAACATGGTCTCACCTCTAACAAAACAGGGACAATGAGTGTCCTTCTAGCTCATCTTTGTCTCTGCTGTCTCTTCTTTGTTCTTCTCCATTGATATCTGAGCTCTAAATGTTAAAGTTCCTCGCAACTTTTTCTTGGGTTTTATTCTTTTCTCTCTCTTACTCCCTCTCTAGGTGTTCTCATCCATTTCCAAGGCTTTCAGATATGTAAATTTGTTTGTGGATACCTAATATGTAACTGCAGTCAGACCTTTTTTCTGCTCTCCAAGGTGATGGTGGCTTTAAGGAATGCGATTGCTAGAAGTGTGATCAGGTGTGTCTGGATTCTTGTTTTAAAGGTAGAGACCGTGAAATGTCTTCATTGCCGTGAGAAAAAGGGTTGTCAACAATAATGCTAAGATTTTTGGCTTGAAGCAAATAGTTGAATTGAGTTCCCATTTGAGGTGGGAAGGATTGTGGGAGGAGTAGATTTGACAAGGAGCATCAAGAATTTGGTTTTGAAATATATGTTCAAGAGATGTAGAGAAGGCAGGTCTCTATTGCAATGAGAAGATAGAGAGGTCGGGGGCTGTCAGCACAGAATTTGTAGAATAGGACAAAGTCACCAGTAAAATAATATAAAA
The DNA here is from genome assembly GCF_014176215.1 of Rousettus aegyptiacus. Taxonomy (NCBI): domain Eukaryota; kingdom Metazoa; phylum Chordata; class Mammalia; order Chiroptera; family Pteropodidae; genus Rousettus; species Rousettus aegyptiacus. The sequence goes on along the minus strand of NW_023416306.1, from coordinate 37,355,879 downwards.
GCATCAGACATATTTGCAATATGTCTATGTATTTAAATATTTTTATATTATAATATGTATATAAATGTATAAATTCATGCAATATGTTATTAATATTTCCAATTCTTTTGATTACATTGCACCATTTCTAAAATGATGTACAATTTACATCTCTTTCATCTGTCTACAAATGTATCCCATTCTCTCTAGAATGTAGGTCTTTAGCACTACTTGCTCCTCCAAGTCCATGAGTAGTTCAGAGACATTTATTCTCATATATATATTAGATGAGTAAAGGGATTTTGGCTTTCAATTTAAAGGATTAACTCCAAGGGAACTATCCTGCTTCAATAGTTAGCTGTTGTGAAACTGATGGAGATAGAGGCGACTGATACATCTTGAGGAGTAAAGAAGTGAATCGGTTTCCCCGATGTTGTCACGTGCCAAATTGGGTTGGGTCCTCATGGCAGTAAGAAAAGCAGAGAATGAAGCAATTTTTTTAAAGATGATATTTCATTATGAACATGTAATAGAGCTTTATAAGCCCATATTTTTATCATTACACCAGCTTTTGATTGATAACTCCATATTTATAACTGATATAGGTTTGAAAAATAGATGATTGTTATTTTTATTAGTTATTTTCCCTGCCCTTTGCTTCAGCGACCCCATTTTTCACTTTACCATGCCTGGAGTTAGGTTTCCTACTAGCTTAGGAAATAGACCAGTGACTGCTAAGTGGTCATTCTCACCAGGACAGCATTTTCAGGCTGGGAGGAAGTGGTTGGAGTTTATAGTAATACTATATCTTTAGAGAGCATCTTTCTCTTAAGAGCTTGTCATATTTCACAGGCATTCAGCTTGATTCTCCCCAGTACCCAGGAGAAACCAGTAATAGTAATGACATATACAAGTATATAAACCTTAATGATAGATGCCCATCTTGTCCTAGGAAGGAAATATCTACCTTGAGTGTGGCCTTTCTGCTTAATGCAAAACTCTGCTGACAGAGGCTCCCCTACTGCTGCCTGAATGCCTCCTCCAACTCCTAATGCTGAGCTTCATTGTAAAGCTGAGTGAGTTTCTCCTTCCAAAATAGTAGAGGGAAATTTGTGCTTATCATTATTCTAATAGGGGGAAAGTCACTATAGAGAATGATGGTTGAACAATTTAGTTCGACAACAATTTGTTGAGTAGCTACTATGTGCCAGGCCTTTTGTAAAGACAGGGTCTCTGGCCAAGTGCTTAGAGTCTGTCTAAGACATGGTTCATGACCATGTGCCAACAAAACAGTGCCATACAGGCTGTATGAGCATTGCCTGGGGAGGTATTTTAACAGAGATTAGAGTCCTACCACTGGGCACCCTGACTCGGTAGGTCTCTGGTAGGTTCCAGAGTTCTGCTTTTTTAGTAAAATCTATTTTGACAAAAAAAAACAAAGGGTGATTTTCCTGAGCTATCAAATCCGTTAGTCATTATTCTCCTTGATTAGTTACAGGATAATAGCATTATCTAACTAATAATAGCATACTCTAACTAATTTGGGAAAAATAAACTGTAGAAGTAGAATATTGTTGAATGAGGGGGAGGCAGTATTGTACAGTGGTAAAAGCTGGATCTTGGAATCAGACTATTCAAATATCTCCCTTTCCTCTTACTGGGTGGCATTGGCAAGCTGCTCAAGAGCTTAACATTTAGCTTTAGAATACAGTTTTCTTCTGTCAAATAGACAATATAATTTCTATTTTACAGGTTGTTTTGCTGATTAAATAAGATATTGTACAGAAAATGTGACACAACGTGTAGTGGTAGTTATCATTATTGCTATCATCACTAGTAAAACTCAAAAGAAAAATCAAATGATCCATAGTCATTCCCTTCATTAGACTATGGAGCCTCTCTGGCATTAGTTTTGTAGTGACAGATACCAAACATACACATACGTGTGCATACATGTGCATATACACACACATTCAAACACATAGTTGCATGCAAAGTGGCCCTAAGTGGAAGGTATGATCAGTAATAGCTCATCTCAAATAGCATTTACCTTTAGTCTTAACCTAATATTTTATTTTAAAGAATAAGTTAAAACAGTGGGTTTTTAACTTATTTTCAGGTGGGTTCCTTGGTTATTTTTCTTCCAAGAAAATGTTTGCATCATTAGTTTTGAATTTTTCTGGTAAGGGCATAGGCTCTCTTATATACAGACCGTATCTGTAAATACATTCAATGTTGGCATGGAAGGGCCAACATTCTGTGCTAACACTCTAGATTTTCTGCCAAAGGGGGCAGAAAAAGTACTGGAGCACTTCCTGAAAAATCAATAGGCATCCCATGGAAACTGCAGGAGAAAGATCCTTAAGGCCTTTATGATATATGGCTTGCTGCATAGCAGTTTTAGCCAGTACTAGTTAAGACAAGACATGCCCCTTAGGGAAGAACAGGAATGTGAGTTCTAAGACAAGATGCAAAACACAGCTACCACCATTAAGCCAGGAAGGAGCAGATTAACAGAGCCAAGGTTAGTTACCAGTTAATATTTGTGAGGATGTTTAATAGACCCAGCAAGTAAAACCAGCCAGATTCTAGATGTCACAGCTGAGGTTACCAGCCTCTGGACGTATCTCCAAATAATCCCTCTTAATTCTACTTTCTTCAAAAGGCAGAAGGAAGAGGGAAAGACTTGGAGAAAGCCATCAGAGAGGTGGGGTGGGGAGAAAAGATGTGCATGTAAATAGTAAGAACAGTGCAGTTATGATTCATCAACATGTTTTAAAAACTGGTTCTACAGATGCTTGGTTAAAGGAACGCAGCAGGCATGTTCTGGTGTTCCTATCAACACGTCATTGAGACATAATAATTTTATAGTGTATTTTAATGTCTCATACTGTGCCTCAAATATTTAGTACTTCATTTGTTTATTTATTTAGCAAAAATTCCTTGAGGCATTTCCCATAAGCCAAACAGAGACGTTAAGGTATGTTCATACCTCTTAGAGTCATGATCTAATCAGGAGATGGAGACATGACCACATGATTATCCTGTGATGAGTAAGTAGGAGAGTGAACATATGTACGCATGATCTTTGGGAGCAGGAAGTCGAGGCCAAAGACTAAGGGAGGTTTGAGAAGAATTCAGAGGAAGTGTACTATATATCACTATATCTTAAAGGAGTATTGCAATTTTTGCTGCTGCAGAATGGACAACCCAGGTAGGGAGCAGGACCTTCTGGGCCTGGAAACTGAAATAACATGAAATTATTTGGAGAAAGTGAAGACTGTTTTCTTGTAAATAGTCCACTGGGCATGTTGGGTGGGTGTGGAGGGGTCAACCATGAGGATAATGCTGAGGAGAGTGGACTTGATATCATGAAAATAGGGAAAAATTGAACATTGTTAGGCAGGACTATGGTAGGTTTATTCAGTATTTTGTGTATGTTTAACAGAGTAGAAAAAAGAAAGGAGATGATGGAAGCAGAGGTGAAGAGGAATTAATTAAAAGGACATAAACATTATCTAGAAACCTGTCATCCTGTAGGCATAGGGCAAAGGCATAAAATATTTCCTTGTCGAATCTACACATACACACAGTCTATGTTGTAGCTGTACTCACTTCCATATGTCTGATGTGGGAATTCAGGCTCATCAAGGTCATACAACTTGCCCAAACTAATGGCTTTGTAAATGGCTGATGTAGAACTCAAACCTAAGTGTTTCTGAGGTGAAAAGCCATGATCTCTCCTCTACCATACTGCCCTAATAGAACATTGCTCTAGGCCAGAATTTCACACAATTTGTGGAAATGATGATGAGAATGTGTCAGTAACTTAAGAGAAGGCTTAAAACAACCAAGTGAAATTCAGTCTAGCTGCAACAACTGAATAAGACTCCGAATCTTAATCTTCTTGTCACAAAAGACAAAGAAAGATGGTCAGGATTAACACAGTTGGCAATCTCAGCAGCCTGCCATCAGCAGTACACTCTGAACACACACTGAACAGCACTTAGTTCTACCCAAGCCATTGTGACTGACAAGAGAAGTGCTCTGTCTTCTGAACATGCACAACACGGACGATTTTTCCAAATGAATTATTCATTCAGAGCTTCCAACAAAAAATGCATTGCTTTTCATTTAGTGAGGGGGGCTGTGAGGAGGGGGATTAGAAGTGCTGAGGTGATGGGAAGGATGTTGACGTTATTTAACAGACTGAGGTGCTTTAATAATAAGCTTTAAGGTAACAGTTGTGAAATAAAGGCAAACCTAGTGAAATATGCAATTAAAAAAGAAAAGAAATTGATTTGTAAAAACAAGTCAGAGGTGATAAATGCAAGTGGGTTTGGTACCTAAGGTGTGAGAAGAATGTAAAGAAGAAATAAATTTTCTGAAAATAGTGATTTCTTAAAAAGTCAAGTAATTATTAGAGAATAAAAAAAAATTAACTCTGTGATGAATACTGAAATGTACATGCTAATATTTTTAGGAATTTACTAGCCACAGGAAGTCTCACGCAGATGGTATTTTAAAATTGATTTTCCCCCCCACAAGACAAAGGAAATTTGGGAATTGTCTTTCAAGACTAGACTAGCCTTAAGACACACACATACAATAGAAAGAAAAAGTCGAATCAGAAAAATTAACATAAAAGACAAAGGTCTTAATAATTAGAATTCTTATAAATTTATGAGAAAACTATAAACATTCCCATTAAAAAGGGGTAAGGAGGGCTAGTAGATGGGAGGGGGTTTGGGGGGGATGGCGCAAAAGAGAAAAGGGATTAAGAAGTACAAATGGATAGTTACAAAATAGACATGGAGATATAAAGTGTAGCATAAGAAAAATGGTTTATGTAATAAATATGTAAGGGGGAAGAGGGGTACTCGATTTAGTGGGGTGATCAGTCTGGGAATTATTTAGGTCTCTAATCACTATGCTGTACAACTGAAATTAATATATTATTGTATGCCAACTATAACAGAAAAAAACCTCATTGTATTGTACAATGTAAATACGAGCAACTAATTGTCTATTATATTTCAACAAAGCCGGAAAAAAAAGAGGGTAAAATATTAACAAGCAATTCTTACAAGAAGGAAAATAAATGGTTAATATAATTTTACATGAAAGGATTCTCAAAAGAAATCATAAAAAAAATTCAAAAATTAATAACAATTTCAGATACTTTTCTTAAATTTAAGTAACTCGATTGACAATGTTAAAATCATAAGATGTCTTGGGTGTCATTATATATTGTAGTTAGGAGTGAAATTGTGTGTGTGTGTAGACACACACACACACACACACAGAGGCTATTTTGTATAGTTATATATAAAAATTGAGAAATTTGTAAACAATTCCCATCTAGGAATTTATTCAAAGAAGTAATAGAAACAGTCTGCAAATATTTGTGATTGACAGAATAGGTACCCAATGATGAAGACCTTTACCTGCAAGACATACTTTAGTACTTACCACTATGCTTTGAAATAGGCAATATCTTTTATCTATTTATTTATCTATCTATCTATTTATTTATTTATTTTAGTTTCAAGTACATACAGTACATTAGTTAGACATTTATATAGTTTATGAAATGATCCCCCTAACTGCTCCTTCTCTCCTCTGGTTTTCCACCTAGCCATTATATTAATGCTAACTGTATTCCCTATGCTGTACTGCCCATCCCCATGACCATCTATCAACTACTAATTTGTACTTCTTTAACCCTTCACCTCATTCTCCCAGCCCCCTACTCTCATCCCCTCTGTCTGTCCAGATTTTCCTCTATATTTGTCACTCAGTTTTTGATTAGTTTGTTCTTTTTGTTCCTTAGATTCCACATATAAGTAAAATCATATAGTATTTATCTTTCTCTGTCTGACTTACTTCACTCAGTATAATAACCTCTAGTTCCATCCACATCATTGAAAATGGTAGGATTTCATTTTTTAATAGCTGGATAACATTCTATTGTATATATGAACCATAACTTCTTTATCCGATTATCTGTTGAAGGACATTTAAGTTGCTTCCATATCTTGGCTATTGTAAATTGTACTGCTATGAATATTGAGGTGCTTAGATCTTTATGAATTATTGTTTTGATTTTCTTTGGGCAATACCCAGAAGTGCAATTGCTGGGTCAAAAGGTATATCCATTTTTAATTTTTTGAGAAACCTCCAGACTGTTTTCCATAGCAGCTCTTTCAATTTGCAGTCCCACCAACAATAAATGAGGGTTCCCTTTTCTCTGCATCCTCGCCAACACTTGTTCCTTGATTTATTGATGATAGCCATTCTGACAGGTATCAGGTGACATCTCATTGTGGTTTCAATTTGCATTTCTATAATGAGTAGTGATCTTGAGCATCCTTTCATATGTCTATTGGCCATCTGTATTTCCTCTTTGGAGAAGTATCTGTTCAGGTCTTCTGCCCATTTTTCAATTGGATTGTTTGTGTTTTTGTTATTGAGTTGTATGAATTCTTTATATATTTTGGATATTAGCCTCTTATCAGATGTATCATTAGCGAATATCTTCTCCCAATCAGTTGGTTGTCTTTTTGTTTTATAAACTATAAGCTGATATCTCTTATGAGCATTGATGCAAAAATCCTCAACAAAATATCAGCAAACTGAATTCAGCAATACATTAAAAATATCATATACCATGACCAAGTCGGATTTATTCCTGGGATGTAAGATTGATACACTATCTGCAAATCAGTAATGTGATACACCACATTAACAAATTGAAAGATTAAAAACATGCAATCATATCAATAGATGCAAAAAAAGCATTCTACAAAATCTAGCATCATTTATGATAAAAACTCTCAGCAAAGTGGGAATAGAGGAAACATACCTCAACATAATAATTGTCATATATGACCTACAGCTAACATCATATTCAATGGGGAAAGGCTAAAACCATTTTCCTTAAGATCAGGAACAAGACAAGGATGCCCACTTTCACCACTCCTCTTCAACCTCATATTGGAAGTTGTAGCCACAGCAATTAAGATGAGGACGAGAAATAGAAGGTATCTGAATTAGAAAGGAAGTAAAACTCTATTTGTCAATGACATGATACTATATATTGAGAACCCTAAAGAGTCCACCAAAAAACTGTTAGATCTGATCTATGAATTCAGTAAAGTAGCAGGCTACAAAATAAATATTCAGAAGTCATTTTTATACACCAGTGACAAACTTTCAGAAAAGAGAAATTAAGAAAACAATCCCATTTACGATTGTATCGAAAATTATAAAATACCTGGGAATCAAATTAACCAAGGAGGTAAGCGACCTGTTTTCAGAAAATTATAAGTCATTGAAAAAAGAAATTGAAGAAGATACAAATAAATGCAAGCATAAATCATGCTAACGAGTAGGAAGAATCAACATCATTAAAATGGCCATACTACCCAAAGCAATCTATAAATTCAATGCAATCCTTATCAAAATACCAATGGCATTTTTCAGAGAGCTAGAACAGATAACCCTAAAATTTATATGGAACCACAAAAAACTCTGAATAGCCATGGCAATCTTGAGAAAGAAGAACAAAGTTGGAGATATCACACTACCTGATATCAAACTATACTACAAGGCTTCATTCATCAAAACAGCATAATACTGGCATAAAAATAGATACAATGATCAATGAAACAGAATAGAGAGCTCAGAAATAAATCCACACCTATACTTTCACTTAATATATTACAAAGGAGGCAAGGATATACAATGGGGTAAAGACAGTATCTTTAATAAATGGTTCTGGGAAAATTGGACAGATACATGCAAAAAAAAAAAAAAACTGAACCATCTTCTTATACCATATGCAAGAATAGACTCAAAATGGATTAAAGAATTAAATGTAAGACCTGAAACCATACAACTTCTAGAAGAAACATAGGCAGTAAACTCTCCGATATTACTAACAGTAATTTCTTTTTGGTTATATCTCCCTGGATAAGGGAAACAAAAGAAAAAATAAACAAATGAGACTACATCAAACTAAAAGGTTTTTTTACAGCAAAGGAAACCATCAACAAAACAAAAAGAAGTAGGTCGTATCTTAACCCTCATTTGACAGTGTAGAGAACAGAACTTCTTAAACACTAATTAATTTGTTCAAGGTCACCCAATTTGTAAGGCATGAGTGAAAAGGGATTAAAACTCATCTGTCTGCAGAGCCTGCGTTCTGTTGTTTATAGGAGAATGGAAACTTTCTTTAAAATCTTACACTCAAGTATTTTACTGATTATTGGGCAATCTCCATTCCCTATGCAACACACAGGAATGGTTGGGTGCCTGCATGCTGTGCACCTGTCATCAGTAGGCATCCCTCTGTTGAGCCCGGCCACTTACTGCTTCTCCAACTGACTTATGTTTACTAACATCAGTTGTGTTTCTTCCTATGCCTTTATCCTAGGTATAATTATCCTTGTCATTATGGAATTTAATGTAATATTGTAAAAATTTCAGGCCCCATATAAATGTGAAAAAACAGGGGTTTTTGTTTCTATGAAAGCTAAGTTAAATGCTTTGAACAGACTTCATACATTTGGACTAAAAATAAAAACAACAAAAACAAACACTGTTGCTGTGGAATTAAGAGGGAGCAAAGCAGTTGTAAAATATTAGGTTGATTTTATGAACTCAATATTAATAATTTCTTAATGACTTTATGTTTCTTTAAGTCTTCACTCTACTAGTAATCAAATAATACTTATAGAGCACTGTGGTAGGCAGAATAATGCCCCAAAGTTGAATAATACATGTTAACCTCCAGAACCTGTGTCTGTGTTAGGTTACATGACAAAAGGGAATTAAGATTGCTAATATTTTATTTTAAAATAGAGGGTCCCATGTAACTAGAAGGATCCTTAAAAGTGGAAATGGGAAACTGAAGAGTCAAAGATGTGATAAAAGATGTGATGCCATGTGAAAAAGACTTAACCTGCCATTGCTGGCTTTAAAGGGGAAAAGGGGGGCCACAAACCAAGGAATGAGGACAACCTCTAGTAGACAAAAAAGGCAAGGAAATGAATTCTCCCTTGGAGCCTCCAGAAAGGAACACAGCCCTGCTGACACCTCAGTTTTCGCCCAGAGACCAGTGTTTGACTTCAGATGTACAGTACAGTAAGATAATAAACATGAGTTGTTTTATGCTACCAAGTTTCTGATAGTCAGTTACACTAGCAACAATACATTTCTGTAAATATATTTTTAAATTGTGTGGCCCTTTCAAATTTGCCTCTTTCAATAATTGACTTTGTGATAAGATCTCAGTAAAGAGAGAAAAAAAGGTGGAATTCAACATACCCATAACAGTTATATTACTTTTTAAAAAGTGAATGAGTTATTGTGAAACTCTAGATGCAGAGTTCAGTGGGTATGAGGCGGAGATCTACAATCAAACTTCCTGAAAGCCAGGCTTTGCAGCTCTATACATTAAAGCACTTAGAAAAGGTGCCTGAAATCTAGTAAGTACTCCTTCAGTGCTAGTTATTTATTATGACGCGACAGTACATAAGAAGTGCAAGGCACCCCAGAAAACTAAAAGAAAAGTGTTGTTATAGATTTAGGTTAAGCTTGCAGACCTGTTCACACCCGTCTGCTATGTGCATCTGCTACTTGGTCTAGTTTGGTAGGTTTGCTTATACAGCCCTTGAGTCTTTTGGCTCTTGGTAACTTTTTATTTCTCTGACACATTTTTCTCCTCTTCTTGCCAAGTCTTATTCATCTCTTAAGGATCAGCTCGAATTTCTTTTCTATGCAATCTTCCCAGATAAATGCATCCTGTAGTAGTAATCTCCCTTTTAACCATCCTGGAACTGGGGATACATGGTTATGGGATTGGAGCTCACATTTCCAAAGACTGTGTTGGATAAATAAAAGGATGAGCTCAGGGATGAAGGGGCGAAATCTCAGAAAGATAGGAGATTTATTATATGAGAACTCCATGGGAATGATGAAGTGAGGCAGGGTATCTTTAGGGTGATGAAAGCTTTAAAGGAAGAGCAATGAGCATTGACTTTGGGTAGATGGAGACAGAAACAAGGACAATGGGAATGGCTTTTTAAATTGAGGACCTGTCTTCCCGACTTTCATGACTATGGGGTTTGAGGACCCATCTTCCTTACTTTCATGACTATGGGGTTTGTGGATCTGTCTTCCTGACTTTCATGACTATAAATTTCTTGACAACAGAAATGAAATAGTACATGTGTATTCCTTCAGCACCTACCATGATTTGCTGCCTTGCACACAGTCAGCTCTCAAAGAAAATTGTTGTTTCCATCCTTATTTACTGGATTCTGAATGCTCTACACATCAATTGCTCCACGGGGGCTAAGTACACGGTGGGAATTCAGGAACTTACTTTAATAACTATAAAAACATAACATAAAGAAAATAGGAGACAAGTTATAGACTGGGAGAAAATATTTGTGAAAGACATGTCTGATAAAAGACTTATACAAAGAATGCTAAAAGTTGATGAACAATCCTATTAAAAATGATCTAAGGACTTAGACACCTCAGCAAAGATGTACAGATAGCTAATAATCAGATGAAAAGATGTTCCACATCATAGTCATCAGAGAATTTGTAATGAAAACAGCAAGGAGATACTACTGTACACCTGTTAGTATGGTCAAAATCCAAAACACTGATGAAACCAAATACTGACAAGGATGTGGGGCGACCGGATTGCTCATTCTTTGCTAGTGAGCAAGTAAAATGCTATAACCACTTTGGAAGACAGTTTGGTAGTTTATTACAAAGCTAGCACACTCTTACCATATGATCCTGTAATTGTGCTTCTTAATGTTTACCCAAGCGAGTTGAAAATTTATGTTTACACAAAAACCTGCACTTGCATATTTGTAGTAGCTTTATTTAGAACTGCCAAAATTTGTAAGCAACCAACAGTCTGTAAGTAGGTGAATGGGTAAATAAACTCTGGTACATCCAGACAATGGAATAGTATTCAGTGCTTAAAAAGATGAGCTATCAAGCTATAGAAAGACATGGAAGAGCATTAAATACATATTATTTGGTGAAATTAGCCAAACTGAAAAGGCTGCATACTGTATTATTCCAGCTCTATGAAGTTCTGGAAAAGGCTAAACTAAGGAGAAAGTGAAAGGACCAATGGTATTCAGGTGTTGGGAAGACAGGAAGGGATGAATAAGTGAAGTACCGGGGAACTTTAAGGCAGTGAAACTATACGATACTGTAATGTAAACTAGGGATTTGGGGCAATTAATGACATGTCAATGTGATGAACCAATTGTAACAAATGTACCACTCTGGTGCCTGATGCCGCAGCTAGGGGAAGCTGTGTATGGGCGGGAGCAGGGAGAAAAGGCAACTCTGTCCTTTTTGTGCAATTTTGGTTTGAACTAAAACTGCTCTAAAAAATGAAATCTAATTAAATATACACACACATGTGTGTGTGTATTATATAGTTTAAATACATAACATACGGTTATATATGACAGGTTACAAAAATGTTATATATATTTTATATATAACAAGTCCTAATTTCTAAATATCTTATTTATTCAGAGTGCCTAGGAGTACTTGGATTTTTAATGCATAAGCCAAAAAATCACAGCTTGTCATTTTTCTTCTGCCCTTCCTTAGTAGTATCCCCAATGCACTGGACAAACATTTTGGATCTTTGGCCTCCGAGATTGGCTTTGCCCATCAGTGACTAAGTAGACAGGCTTTAGGTTTTATATTCCATTGCTTTATGCGTTCTTGTTTTGTCTTTAGAATAAATTTCCAAATCTTTAATAGGACCTATGAAACCCACTCAAATCTATACTTGTCTACCTTTCAAGTCTCCCTTCTTGCCCTTCCTCGCTATCATTCTTTGTGCTCTAACCTTAAAGGAATCATTCTGTTACTTGAAAGTGTCACTTTTATTTTATTGTCTTCTTCACCAGGACTTTCCTACTTACTGTTCTCTGTTTGGACTATTCTCTCTCATACTCATTTATCTCGTTTTCTCAACTGTATCTGCCCTATGTATTTCCCAGGCTATTGAGAAGGTTGAAAATCAAGTACATAATTGCAGGATCTCTAAAACATGTAGTATTTTGTATTTGAAGAACTCTAGTCCTGGAAACCCAAGTTACTGGTAGTTACAGGAAAGGCTTCCCTGAAGGAGTAATTGTATAGGTGAAACAGGACAGGGCTGCTAGGATCAAATATGTAAATGAAAGAGGAAACCCAGGCTTGGCAGGATGCGGATAGCAATGAAAAACCTAGACTCTGGTCAAACACACTTGTGTCCAAATCATATTTTCTTGTAACCATATGACCTTGACAGTTAACCTCTTCAAGTTCTACTTTCTTCAGCTGTAAAACTGGAAATATGATAGTCTCCTAACTGATGGGGTTTTTGTAAAGATTATAAGTGTAAACATTAAATCCATATTAACTATTACTGACATTTATTATAATGTTTTGGATGTGGTAAATTTAAGTCCCAGTGCGATAACCAGTATATGAGAAAGCAGTTGCATATATACTTCTGAATTCCAGGAATGAGATTGGATGGATGATTTTGATTTGAGAGTTATTGACATATGCATAGAACTTGAGGTTCTGGGATACAATGAGATGATGTAGGAAGAGTATGAAGAATGAGACGTTAGCAGCTTTGGACCTCAACATTTACAGATGGGAATAAAAAGGGAACCAAAAAAAAAGGGACCAAGAAAATATCAGGGAAGTTAAGGTGTATTATATTTGAAGAAGATGGATGATCAGTTTGGTGAAATTGTAACTTCATGACTCACCTCTGCATTCCAGATCCACCATGCATGTGAATGAAATTATGCTTTAGGAAAATGACAAATGATTACACATCACAGACCTCCAATGGTTTCTGACAGAGTCAAAGCTCTGAATATTATATCTATTAAAGTCAAGAGTCTCATGAACCTTTGGGACCCCTGATCTGATTAGCATGTCTCTTGAAACACAAATTTAGTCATCTCTGTAGGACAGTGCTGTTCATGACATCATTGGCAATAAAACTATTCAAGCTTTAAAAATAAATTTTAAATATAGAATTTTTCTTGACTAGTGGTTCCCACAGCAGTAAAATATATACTGCAAGTTGCATAGAGTTGTGGATGGTTTAATTAAAAGCTAGCACTCCATGAATATTATAGAGATAAGAGACCTGCAGCCAAGGGTGAGGTGCCTTATGTGAAAATGCAAACATAACAAGTGATAATGTTATCTTCTGGATTGGATTTTTAAATAGAGTAGCTGTAATGCCCCATAAAGCAACACTCAATTTGTAAAGTCATGTTGTACCCCTTCTCTGTGTCCCTTTGCTGAATTTTAGGTCTGGCTACGAAAATCAGACATGAAACTTGGTAAGATCTTTGCAAAACACACATATATGATTCATACCTGATGAGCAGGAAATGGCAATCTGTAATAAGCACCCACGAGCGGCCTTGCCATTTGTTGAAGTCTCATGGGTGGATCTAGATTTAATTATACAGAGACAAGCAAAGTGTTTCTGTTCTCAGAGAGAATAGCCTGTCTCTGTGGACTGCTGTGGATGATGCTGGCAATAATGCAGTTACAGATAATTGCCATTTTACAGGGTTTCGGGTGGGTGGGATCATTTACTTAATATTGCCATGCTGCCTCGATTTCACTGGATTGGAATCAAAAGGTGCTTTAGCTTGAAGTGAAATGAATGAAATAAGAAACAGAAAGCCAGAATCTCACCCCTCCTGGGCTACTAACCCTGCTTTCCTAAGCTGGCAGTGTTTTGAAAACCACTCTGTCTGGCCTTTGAAATTGCATTCAAATCCTTCTCGGAAAGTCCTCTGACAGTAACCAATCTCATATGGTGAGGGCAGCTTGAGACTGAAAAAGGGACATATAACTGTGATGGGTCTATTGAATATACTAGAAGGCATCTCAATGTGGAATAATACAATTGGTTTCAAAAGCTACACTTCCCTCCAAAAGTCACCAGCAAGGGTAAATTGGATGGGAAAGCGTAAAAATTGAGTTCCTTGGACTTTTTACTCCGTGACTTGGTACTAGTAAATTTTCCTCCATCTCCTTTTATTTTCTGACTTGCTCTTCTCTCATTCATGCACTAGAGTAGAATATAAACAGCTGGTTCATTTGCAATCCATTATGACATTTATAATACTACCATCCTTATAAAGACAAGGTTTATTGTTAGGGATATGCTATTTCCAGAGTCTAACAACTTGTTATCTGACAGATTGTATATCCGGATTTTTAATTTATAATTCATCACAATTTGGTCTACTTGAAACTGACCCAAAAAGCACAAACTCGGGGATTTTTTTCTATGCTTTTAGAAATAGCAATTGAAACCTGACCAGTTACCCAAAGTGAACCTGCTCCCTTTGTCTTTTTGGGGTGAAAGTATTTTTAGCCAGTTCCTAGGTTTATGTGAATTGTCCATTTTGACTCTGACATGTCCTTCCTGGTATTTATACTTTTATTCATAAACTTGGAAATTGACAGGGTGTTGTAAATAGTCTTTCAAGAAGTCCTATTTTAGGAACTATGAACCAAAGAGGGAAAACTTCATTGCCTTCACCTTAATAGGTTTAAACCTCAGTAAGGAAGGCAGATGGGAAGGTATGTCATTTTAACTAATACCATGCCATCTTCTTAATCATGCTGATTCTGAATAATTTAGCCTGTATGGAAGTTGCAGAGCCAGAATCTATAGCTTGCCCTCTCCCTGGAGTGGTGGGGGCAGGAGTTTATTATTACTGAGCTTGACAGAAGAGAGCTCTGGCAGGTTAATTGCTACAGCAGGACTAGCTGGGAGTTTGCTGGTGATATATAGTGACTAAAGGGAGTGAAGGGGATTGACTATGCCTGTTACCGCTCAAATATCTTCATGCGCCTCAGGTTTCTCAGAAAGATATGAGAAATAAATGTTCGCTGTTCATTTTCTGTCTGCACAATACAAATAGCCTCCGGCTGAACATGGCGACTGCAGCACAGAGAATTAAAAAAAGAAGAGGAAATTTGCAAATGAACATTATTAGAAACATTCCTGCCTGAAAGTGCTGAAAATCAATTTCAATATATTTTGCATTTTAATGAATTACCAAAGAGATAAATCAGCTGTGTTTGAGGAACGCTTGCCTTGCAATGATGTTTTCTTATCACATCTCGTCTTAACTGATAGCATTTAAAATGAAACCAGTGTTAATTGAAGGCGTGGGAAATGTAACTGCTAGTTAATGAAGTACATGTATGCTAGTTATCCAGAATTAGAAATTTGCTTTAATATACTATAACTTTGTCTTCCTGCTCTTATAGCCCCTAATTTCAATGTAATAAAGGCCAGCATTATATATAAATGGTTGAAAAGCAAAACATCTTGTTGCCTAAAGGCCACTGTTTAAATACCCCTGTGGTAACAAGATGCAAATACCATTGTTTTTATATTATACCATAAACAACAAATTTCAACCTCTGAGTCTTTAGGGAACCTTACAGGAAGTCAGAAATATCACTTTTCTATTATGAAAATAAACACCATAACTCTTCAATCCATCAGCTGTTTGCATTGTTTAAAATTACCTAGCTCAAAGAGGAAGTGGGTATGTTAATGTTCTTGAGGTAGTCGCTTCTCCATGTCCTGTCAACACATAGCAAGTGCTCCTTCAAATATTATTGAATGAAAAGATGGATGATCGACTTCCTTTGATCTTTGTGTCTCTGAATAACAAAGAATCATGACAGTTCTCACTATGTATGTATATGGGTTTAACAAATATAGTATGTGTTATATACCCATAGCCTGTATTAGTAAATATAGAATGTACCTGCATTTTTCCCTTATGCATTTTGCAAAGATATACTCCGTCTCCAACTTGGTATTGTTCTTACTAATTGCATTTCACTCTCCTATAGGTCATGAGTTTTCTTTCTTTCGGTCTTTCTTTTATTTTTTAATTATGTAAAACAAAATAAATAAGGCAATCTTTTGGGAAATAATTTCTTGAAAAGTAAGAAATATCATTTGGCCAACTAAAATTAGGCAACAACAAAGGAGGCAATTTATGTTATCTTATGTACCACAGAGTGTTTCAAGTTTGGAGGTAACTGAGGTATTCTTTACTTTCTATCAATGAGATGGAAAACCTTACCTTATCAAAGCATTTGGCCATTGCAGAACTTGTTCTCCATAATGCAATTCATAGGAAGTTTTCTTCCTGTGTAAGTTTTTAATCTCATCACTGGTATGTCAAATAACTAAACATTAAAATGTTAATTGTGAAGAATGCATAATTAATGTAACAATGAGAAATTCTAATGAATAGAAAATATGCCTATTAGATATTAATCATGGAAAAATTGGAGGATCTGATACAGTGTGTCATCTGCTGAATTAACTGGACCTTACAGGTGAATTATCAGAGATAACATGGCTCTTAGTCTTTGTAACTGAGAATATAGTGAGAAACAATTTTGATGCCTAATTGTTTATATGCAGTTTATGAGTGCTTTCATTTGTTGGATTTTTTAAAGTCGATTATCCTCAAAAAGCCAATTTCAAGCCAGAAAATATCTTTGTTTTTACAAGTCTTTGTGATGTCACCTCTCTAGCACAGAGATCTCTGTGGAGCAGGGAGAGAGAAAAGAGATCTCCCACTACATTGTCTCTGACCTTTGCTCGATGACAGGGAAAGTAGCTAATTACTGAGGCCGTAGAATTTGATCCATTGAGAAGGCGAATGGCAAAAACAATGAGACTGTGTATTTTGGAGAATGCTCTTGTGTGTCTTGCTGGGTTTTTCTTGCTTTGCCCACTGTTAAACCTCTGGCACTGAAAAAGTGAGCATAGCTCTGTCATGCTGGCCACCTGTGCTCCTGTTCAGTTCAGTAACATCTTCCGATACCTGCTCAGGGCAAGTGACTGCACTTGGAGTTGTGCTCCACAGCATGGCCTATGAGAATACTACCCGCAGTGTAGCTAAAAAACCCCTGGACTTCAGTAACAAGGCTTCAATTCAAATGCCATCTCTTCTGTTCGCTCATTGTATGTCCCCCAGCAAAGTGTTATGTCCTGAGCCTCAGTTTTCCTTTTCCATAAAATGGGTACAGTATTACTCACTTTATGACTCTTGTAGGGTTGCTTAGAATTTATGTGAGATAAAAATGTACATGACTATGATATAAAATAGACACCAAGAGCAGCAGTAATAGAAATATTAATAGTCATGGCTTTACAAAGAATAGGACTGTTAAATTAAACTCGAAAAGTTAAGAAAGACTTTTTTATAAGATGTGATATTGAGTTCTAATGTCTACTATCCGGAAATTTATCTCACGCTTATGTAAAATCTCCTTGTGATTATAGCTTCTAGAATTAAATGCCCTGCTTTTATATTTTTAAAAATATATTTAAAAAATATTTAGACAAAATTATATATAGCATAGAACTAAATCTCTTACTGTTAAGATCAGGGCTCTATTTATTAATTTGTTAACATCTGATTGTCTCATGCAGCCATGGAGTGAGTCAAATATAAACTCCCAGCACAACCAAATTTTATAAACATCATATATAAAACATAGACGTATTTAATAAACAGGAGATGTTAAGGTGATGAATTCTTACAGTAAACCCAAGGGTAAAGAGCCTTTAAAAATTAATCTAATTCCTTCTGGTACACTTTTCTACAGAGATCATGACATGGTGTATAGCCAAGCTGGCTTTGAAAAACCATCACTAGCAGCTATTTTTTCTGATCATTTAAAATGCCAGTTGCAGGTGTTATAGGGATAACTGGCCTGGACTTGAACTGAAAACCTTATTGCATAAAAGGCTTGGGATATTTTTACTTTTATTGATTTCATTCGATTTAATATAAACAATACTTTAAGTAAGTACCAAAAAATAAATAATCACCATCTTACATTTGCCTAATTAAAGCAATACACATATTATTTTTAGACAATTTTGTTGAGGTGTAATTGATGTACAAAAAAACTGGACATTTTTAATGACTACAACTTGATAAATGTGAAGAGATGCATATACTCATGAATCTATCACCAACCTCAAGGTAATAAGCATATCCTTCACCTCCAAAAGTTTCCTCCTGCCCCTTTGTCTATTTGTTTTTACAGTAAGAATACTTCGCATGAAATCTATCCTCTTAACAATTTTTATGTGTATAATACTGAACTGTAGGCACTATGTCATGCAGTAGATCTCTATACCTTACACATTTTGCATAACTGAAACTGCCTGTTGATCAACTCCCATTTCCCTCTCCTTCATCCCCTGGTAACCACCATTTACTCTTTATTTCTAGGATTTTTAACATTTTAGATAACTCATAAAAGTGGAATCATGCAGTATTTAACCTTCTGTGAGTGGCTTATTCCATTAAGTATGTCTTCTGGGATATTCACATAGCATATGGCAAGATTTCCTTTTTTAAGACTGAATAATATTCCATTATATACATATATATCACATTTCACATTATTACAATAATATTCCTTTATATATATATTATACACACACATACATATGTGTGTGTATATATATATGTATATATATACACACATATATACATACATATACATATATATATGTATGTATGTATGTATGTATGTATCGTATTTTCTTTATCCGTTCATCTGTCAGTTGGACATTTAGGTTGTTTCCATATCTTGGCTATTGTGAATAATACTGAGATGAGCATGGGAAATCAAATGTCTCTTCTCTTTGAGATCCTCATTTCAGTTCTTTTAGATATATGCCCAGAAGTAGAATTACTGGATCATATGGGTGTTTTATTGTTATTCTTTTAGGAACCTCCATACTGTTTTCCACAGCTGCTGTACCATTTTATATTCTACCAACAATATATAAGTCTTCCAATTTTCTCACATCCTCACCAATATTTGTTATATATTGGTTTTTGATATCTCATTGTGGTTTTGATTTGCCTTTTCCTTGTGGTTAGTGGTATTGAGCACATTTTCAAATACTTTTTGGCCATTTATATTTCTTCTTTGAAGAATGTCTATCCAAGTCGTAGTTCTCTGCCCATTTTGAAATTGAATTCTTTCTTTCTTTCTTTTTTTTTACTAAATTGTAGAAATTTCTTATATATTCATTCCTTATCAGATATAGGGTTGTAGATATTTTCTACCATTCCATGGCTTGCCTTTTAATTCTTGATTGTTTCCTGTGCTGTGCTGAAACTTTTAATTTAATGTAGTCCCACTTGTCTATTTTTGCTCTTGTTACCTGGGCTTTTGATGTCATATTCAAGAAATTATTACCAAGACAGATATCAGGAAGCTTTCCTTCTGTGTTTTCTTCTAGGTGTTTTACAGTTTCAGTTCTTACATTTAAGTCTTTCATCAATTTTGAGTTGATTTTTGTGTATGATATGAGTCCAATTTATTTGTGTGTGTGTGTGTGTATCCAGTTTACATTACTAGTTGTTGAAGAGACTATCCTTTCCTCATTGTGTTTTCTTGGTACACTTGTCAAAGATCAGTTGACTCTATGAATGGGTTTACTTCTGGGCTCTCCATTTTATTCCATTGGTCTGTATATCTATCTTTATGCCAGTACTATACTGTTTTAATTTCTTTTGCTTCGTAATATATTTTGAGATCAGGAAGTGTGGTATTCTAGCTTTGTTCTTCTTTTTTTTTAATCAAGATTACTTTGGCTATTCAGGATTTTTCGAACTTTAGGATTTTTTTTTTCTGTTTCTGTGAAGAATGCCATTGTGATTTTGATAGAGATAATATTGAATCCACATGTTCATAGACTGGAAGACTTAATATTGTTAAAATTTCCATACACATAGTATTTCAAACATAAAAATAAAAATATGAAGTAATACATGCTCATTTAAAAAAGTAAACAACGAAAGTTCATGTCTGTGCTGCAGTTATAGCTTTGCTTAAGGTTTCCAAGGTAGCTATTCCCCTTTTCTCACCTCGCCCCTCAACCCTATCCTCTGATCCTTCCTCAGAATCACATCCTATACTTTTATTTTGTAGCATACTTTTAAAGCTTGGTTAGGGAAGGGCTACATAATGTATACTATTGAATTTAAAGAGTGGGAAAAACAAAAGGGAAGAAATGGCCTTTTTAAAGATGATAGATATTAATATAATTATTATTTCTTTGGAGTCAAACTCACCTCTTGTTCTCATCTCTCTTTTATAATGCCGTTAGTAGTTTTGTTTGTTTTTTTGGTTTTTAACTTAAAAGTTAAAACTGTCAGGATTTCCACAAGAAAGACTTGAAATTTTAGATCTCCAATGCAGCCATGATTTTAACATTGGTTTCCAAAATAAATGATGACAAAAACTTATTTAAAAAGAATGGCCATAATATTAGATTGTAAAGGGACATCTGTTTAAGATCTTCTGGGCGGTACTCATTTTGCAGGAAACTCAACAGCAAATCAACTGTAGTCGAAGACTTTTATCTTTTATAAGATGACAAAATCATTCAACTACCCAAGAAGAAGAGAAATATTCTCATACAGAGAGAAATTGACAGGTAGCACAGATTTTTAAAAGGTTAATATGAACCAAACTAATATATTTTGTTAGAATTAATACTTTCAGACATCACTTCCAAATTCTTTCCCCTTGTTTTTCATATTGGCATCTGGTCAGTGGTAGTGAAAGAGTGTCTTCAATTCTTCAATCCTGTCTGTATCCACACTCTTACTAACATCTCATTGCGGGTAGATTTCCCTACCCCAGTCTTTACATTTAAGCTTGGTCATAGTACATTTTTTTGGCCCATGACATGTGAGTAGAAGTGATGTTGTGCCAGTTCTGAGTTTAGGTTTTAAGAGCTCCTATGTGTCTTCCTGCATTCTGACCTTTGACATTACCATCGGAAGTACTGATCCTGACTCACCTATGTAAAGCATGTGTTGCAGGCCTGCACCTGCAGAACTGCAGCATGAGATGGAGCAGTGCCACTTGTCCAGTCCATGAGACTCAATAATTGGTGTATAAGCCCCTGAGGTTTTTTGATTGCTTGTTGCACAGCATTATTGTAGCAATTGTCGACCGATACAGGGACTTTGTTTGACCAACACCTATCTTAAAATAGCTATTTACAAAATGTTAGTCTTAAGTTTAACATGTCATTGTTTTCAGTTTTAATATTAAATATATGTTCTGAGCTACATAATATTTATAGTTCCTAAGTTATATAGCTGGAATAGTAACAGGTTTCATTTGTTTTTTTTTTGTTTTTTTGGGTTTTTTTTTGCCAGTTTCCATTCTTTATTAATGGGAAAAAGTATGAAGCTCCAAGAGAAAGAAGGCTTTGATTAACAATGACTGCCATAGACATATGTATGTACTACACATTTTCATACACCTATCAGAGTACTTATACTGGGTCTGATTTTTCTCTTATATCCTCAAACCCATAGCTGCATTTCATCAGTGTTATGGGCTGGCTTCACTACCTATATATCAAAAGATCAAGACATTACAGGCTAATTTTGTTTTGAATGTAGTATATGTAGAGCATTAGACTGAGAGTTGAAAGGTCTGAAACTTCTTCATTTGTTATGCTTCCAATTACCTGTTCTACTTAGGAAAAAATCTTTTAATAACTACTTGAGCCACAGGTCCCATAAGACTATAAAGTTCTACAGTTTTCTAATTCTATATCTATCACTTGGCTGTGTCAATTCATAATAACATCAGAAAATAAAATTCTGATGATCCTGTCATTAATACTGTAAGTGTGGGAGAAACTGAGGAGGTGTCTACAGAGACTTTAGTGGCTGCTCAAGTATCTCTGCAATAAGATTGATTTAAGACAGGGCATGTATGAAAGAGGAAAAGAGAGCCATGTGGTGACAGGGAAATGATACTAATAAAGCTAAAACTCAGAATCAGGTGGAATTTGTGAGAAATGATAAAATAAGATGAGTTATGATGAGAATGAAAAAAAACAAAGATGGCATTGGATGATTGGTTGGAGTACCTGATACTCACACAAGAGTAGTCCCTGCCATGGACCCTGTTCCTTTAGGGGACCTCACTCTGCTCCGCTTCTTGGAGTGAAGAGATCGTGGGATTTAAGCAGATATGCCCATATGGACCAGACCCCTTGATGCTAGAGATGATGCAGGTAGCTTGAGACTCTGAAATTTCCTGCCCAAAAGGCTCAAGCCTGATTTCAGTGCCTGCACAGGTCTCTTCCTTGGCTCTGTCTTCACATAGAGACCAACACATAGCCTTTTGCAGGGATTGGGCATAGCTTGGATGTGTGGACTGAACTATGCATGGAAGATGGAGCCAGGTCTAGGAAGAGAAGTGAGGTGAGCCAAGGGCAGGCTTCCTGGGTATATCATCTGTGTAGTCACAAGAACCTGTACAGTAAAGAAACCTGCACTTAGTTTAATGCTCTGCTATTGATGTCTTGATAATCTTAATAATTTCATCATTGAATGTGTTTCATAAGTGAAGGCCTATAGGACAATGGAGCACATATGTAAGTGGAGAATATGCATGCAATATGCATGCTCAGGACTGTTTCTTGACGCCCTGTTGCATACCAGCATTCATAGTACCCCATGAGCACGGGATTCCAGTGGATCGACAATGCATGGGAATTCAGTGAGAGTCACAACAAATACAAGTATGCATGTTAGGTCTGTGACTAAGCAGGGGCACTGACATCCATGAGAGGCCATGATTTCCATTTGAACCATAACTTGCTTTAAACACAGAGAGAAAGCACTGATGTCCTAAGAAACAAGGAACCCTATCATAAACTTTCTTATTCATGTTACTTCTCTTTATTAGTCAATAACTTACATTGAAAATAATGACATAGAAGGAAAGATACAGACAGGGTGATCAATAGTTTCTTTCCCTTTTAGCCCTTACTCATCAGTAAGGTGAAAGTAGAAATTTTTAGTAGATGTACATATATGAAAAAGTAAACTAAAAAAAAGTTAAATCAATTTTGTGCAATGTTTCCACTGTTGTGCTAATAAGAAAATGTATGTGCATGATGAGCAAAACATGAATTGTAATTTAGGTACTTGATTCTGCATTTGAGTTAAATGCTCTTTTATTTGTATTTAAAACTCACATTGCACAATATAAAAAGATGTGATATAAAGATTTTACAATATAAAGATATTTGCATTTAATTATTGGTATTGTATAACAAGGATATAAAATTTAGGCTATAAATTTAAAATTAAAAATTTTATTTACTCAAATAGCAAATACGAAACACCTATGACAAGCCAAGAATGAGAGAATGAGAGACTGAAGAAGAAAGGGAAAAACTCCATGTTTTAATATCTTTAATGATACTTTCCTCCCTACTTTATTAATAAGGGAGCTTGTATTTTTATTCTTTACTTGGCCCTACAAATTATGGATCCTATCTTGGGTGGGTCATGGGTGGGAGGCCCTTGATGGGGGCTACTTCCACTGTATCAAAATTTTGACCAGCCTTACCAAGTTTTTATTAAAATATATTTGTCAAAGTAAAAAGATAGAACATACTTAACATATTTGGGTAGGCTTTTAATTCTAAATATTTTGATATATGATGTTTGAACATCCATATTTTTTGTTGCTCTGGCCCCTGCAATGTATGGGCTTGCTGTTTAGAGTCAACAGTACTGTAAAAAATAAAAGATAGTGAGGAGTTCTGTTTTTTTTTTTTTTTTTTTTTTTTGAGAAGAAGGAGTGCTATCATGGATTACTGGTTGCTACTGCCAAATCCAACTTTGTCAATGTCAGAAAAAAGTAGAGGAAAGTATGCAGATTTGAAAAATGAATGTAGGCCCCTATAGAAGCCCCTGGAAAAATGGAGGTGGTTATAACCCGGCATGAAGTGGAACAAGGAGTCTAAGTAGGTCTAAGTCTGGGAGGCCCCATCAAGAGAGCTCTGGAGTGGTGCTGCTTAAAAAAAAAAAAAAGAAAAACAATAGCACCTGCTTCAGCATGGCCTAGTTTGCAGGTGACACCAGAGCAGCACTAAAGTCTTGCTGAAGTGTTACTAAGCTCACTGAGTCTTCAGAGAAACCTTCTACTATTCTTCTACGTTCTGAATGTTACGTGTTCAAAGGGGAAAGCATTGAAGAAGAGCAAGGTCCAGGAAAGTCGAGGAATTCTGCTGAAAGATAGAGTTGCAAACCCAGTTTGGGTTGGGCAGCAAATAGTGAATTCAAGATAAAATCATTGTTTTGGGGCCAACCTACATGGAGGCAAATCCCTTTCCTTAAAGTTACTGAGTTAATAAATTGATCCTGGGGTTTGGCCGCCTCTCCAAGTACACATTAACAGTCTAGGTAAGTTTAACTCAATTTGAAAATGTATAAGGAAAATTAGAAACATCACACAGAGAAAAATTTTAAAAGTCCCAGAAAGAATGAATAGATTAAATCATTAAATGTCAAATAGAACATCAGATTTCTTGATCACAAATGCAGGTCAAAAGATAATGGAGTAATAATTTCAAACTTATGAAGGAAAATAAGTATGAACCTAGAATTTTATATCTTGCTAAATTATCTTTTAAACATGAACTCACAATGAAGATATACTGGGGCACACAAAGCATCTGAAGGGTTGCTGTATGAAAACCTCCTGTGAAAATACTTGTAATGAAAGTATGTCATTCATAACTAACTAACTAACTAAGTAACTAACTAACTACATAAATTCAGTAATGTGCTATAAAATAAATAAGAGATATGGTAATTATAATTTAATTTTTTAAAAGACTCGCAGATCAGATCAGTGAGCATATTCATACCAATTCAGAATTAAAATTATTGTTGAAAAGAATGGGAGCATGAGTAGGTAAGAGGAGCCCAGAGGAAAAAATGATGTTAGATTACTTTCCTTGTATGAGGAACATTAGAGATTAATGTTTGAAATAGTCATAGGAAAAAATGAATATAAGTATGGATTTTTATAATTTGCATTTACTATAAGAAGAAAAATACTAGAAGGTATAATTTTCAAATAAAAAAAATCTATTCAATAGGCTGCCAGATTGGTGGGAAAAAGAAGAATGAAATGAAAGTAGAGAAATAGAAAATATAAAATTAAATGGCCAAAATAATTCTTAAAAGAAAGTTAATTACAGTAAATATATATGTTGGTTTCAATTACCAGAAGACTGGATTAAAAATATAATATCTGACAATAAGTTGTCTATACCATTCATCCTTAAAAAATAAAACCAGAAAGTTGATCACTTAAAAAAAAAAAACAACGAAAAGATATACCAACCAATATGGAACACAATTCATATAAAATGCATCATAAACGTAGACAGATTATACATACTTGTCAAGATCAAGAATATATAACAATCATGAACATATATGTACCTAAAATAGAGTATAAAATATGTTATAAAACAACTGCTAGAAACATAAGATAAAACTGAAAACTAAAACAAATAAAAAATTTAAAAAATTGGTATTTTAATGCAAGTTTCTTAGAACTAGATAGATCAAGCAGACAAAAAGTAGGCAAAAAATTAAAAGTTCGAATAATGCTATTAATAAGTTCAAAATAAGTGATTCAGGAATAACTTTACATTCAACCAAAAAAATAAGATAAAACATTTTTCCAAGTTACATGAAAATTTTACAAAAAGTTATCAGAAATAGAGAATAAATACATTGTTTTAAAGAAATGACACATTGTATAAACTATAACCTCCTACAATAACATCATATGCATAACACAAATAGCAAAAGGATACATAGGAAGTAATTTTTTATATCTGATTATGAAAAACAAATTTAAAAATTTTATACAATGGCTTTTGAATTAAGGAAGAAATCAAGAAAAATTCTTAAATACATAAAACTAAATGATAATGAAAACAGTATAAGTAAAAATTTCTATGCTCAGTTAAAGCAGTACTCAGAAGTGCTTAAGTTTAATTACTTTTTTTTTTTTAACATATATGTAAAATAAATGATGTAAGACTGCTGCCCTGGAAATTGGTTGAAATATATAACTTTTTTTTTTTTAAAGAAATGAATAAGTTACAAGTGTAAAAACAGAATTCTCTAAAAGAGAGACCCCCTATAAAACAAAACTAAACTAAACAAAACTAAACAAAACAGAGTGCTGTATCTTTGAATAAGTCATAATCTTTGGCAGGATTGTTGAAGAAATCCAGAAGAGCGAAAATGCAAATCATTAAAATACCAAAAGAAAAAGGTGAAAAATACTGTAGACATGATTACTAGAACTGAAAAATTTAAAAACATATAAATAACTATATGTTAATAAATTTTTTTAGAAACATGTAATGGATGAGTGACTTTTTAGGGAAAAAAGGGTAAAGTGGCATATTTGACAGAAATAGTAGAAAAAGACTATGTAAATAATCACTTAGAAAATTGAGATAGAAATGAAAATTCCCTGGGAGAAGAGAACAAAACAAATTGCAAGCCCAAGTAGTTTTACAGATAGGTTCCGTAAAATTTTTAATAGATCATTTCTACTAGCTTTTATGATTTTTACAAGAAATTTAGAAATATATTACAAAATATGTAAAGAGACAAGAAAAGTAGAAAACTAGAATTAAAAAGAGGGAAGATAGATTGATTTATCTTATAGGCTTAATTTAAAACTGCTTGAAATAGTATGAGACTATAAAATTATAAGACAATACATTTATGAACACAGGTTAAAAAATCTTAAATAGAATATGAACCAGCCAAATCTAGCCATATATTTAAAAATCATGTATTATTCATTCCAGGAATTCAAGGATGGTTTAACATGAGAAAGCCGATTAACACATTGGAGGAAAAAATATTTCATATGTTAATAAATGTTTCCTAAAAAGCTTTAGAAAACACTTAAGATAAAATATCTCCAAATTAAATAATAGAACTTTCTCTACATGATAAACATATATTATAGAACAAAAAAACTAAAGCTAAAAATGCTACGTTATAATTTATGGAGAATTTTTGTTGAATTTTTGTTTAAATTGTAAACAAGATAGAATATTCAGTATTACAATATAATTTAATTTGGTATTAGAGGTCTGGGCTAAGAGTGAATGATGAGATATGATAAGTGTAAACATTGGAAGAAAAGAGATAAAATTATCATTATTTACAGAAAATGTATTCAGATAATATTAAGAATATATAAACTTTGAACTAATTAGAGTTTAGCTAGGTTACAGACTAGAACATCATAAAAAATGTCAATATACCTTCATTGTCAATAAGAAGTAAAAGCTAATGGGATATTATATATATATTATACATGTATATATAAGTTTTATATGTATGTATGTGTATATTGTGTATGTATATGTATGTGTGTATGTATGTATGTATGCATGTGTATGTATGTGTGTGTGTGTGTGTGTATATATATATATATATATATATATATATGTCTCAAATGATATATATCTCAAAGAAGAATACAATACCTAAATGGATAGAAATTTGAAAACTTTAAAAAATTTTTTGAAGGACAGATAGACCTTGTTCATGGACAGCATATCCTCTGACCCCATGCTGTCATTTATACCCAACTACCCTGTAAATTCAATCCACATGCAATGAGTTTCTCAAATATTGAGAAATTTGAGAAATTAGAACTCATAAGTATCTGTCAAAAAGGAGTTTTTTAATGTCTTTAAAAAAATTAAAGGTGAAATTGCCCAGTATGTTAATAAGACAATATTTTAACAATAAAACCAGTATGGCATACTGGTACAGAAACTAATATGCCAAAATAGTCTATGGCAGTGCAGTCCCGTAGAAATATAGTACACTGGTTTTAATTTTTGCATACTTAAAAAAAATGAAATGATATAAATTTTAATAACATTTTATTTAACTCAAAGTAATCAAATATTATTTCAACATATGATCAGTATTAAAAAATTATCACAATATTTTACAGTTTTCTCAACTAAGTCTTTGAAATCTGGTATGTAGTTTCCATTTATAGCACATCTCAAGTACTTAAAAGCCATAAAAGTTTTGTGACTACCAATATATTTGACAGTATGAACTCAAAATTGATCCACATTATTTATGAACACTACAGAAAAAAATGGAAAATATGAATTATTTAGTAGATGATGTTGGAGAAAATAATGCATTTTATGGAGAAAAATTAACCTGGATGCTTACAATACATACAAAGTGAACTTACATGGAATAGAGACCTCAGTGTGAAAGGCAAAGCCATGAATTTGAGAAGAAAATAGAGGAGGGGTTTTTGTGCCCTCAGAATGGAGAAAATTTCCTTCAATAGAACCTAAAAAAGTCATGAAATAAATGTATAAATTAAAATCTCAATTGAAATGTTTAAAAATCAAGACTTTCTATTAAACAAAGAGCTTCATAATTAAAATTAATATGCAGTTGATAAACTGGATGAAAGAAGGAATGTGTAATGTTAAAAATAGGACAAAACTTCAGAAAATCTAAAAGAAAAAACAGGAAACCCCAAAGGAAAAAAGCTATGAACAGGAAGAGAAGAGAAACTCAGAATAACACTGATTCTACTTCATATATCTTTTCTGGACTTTTAAGAACAAATGGTCATGTGACTTTATACTTTCCTTTCCAATTGCTCTCTACACAGCTGTAATATTAAACATACCCTCAGAACAGTAAATGGAGGTTCCAGAAGGTGCCGTGCTGTTGTGCTTCTTTCTCTAGTTGGCTGTCAATGCAGTGTGCAATACTTGGTTTTTCTCCTGTAATGTAGGATTTTCATTTCACATAAACTGAGACTATTTTTTTTTCCATCGACTGTGGTCAATGTAATTTTAATTGTCTGACCCTTTCAAAGTCGCATTTTTCAATAACTGACCTTGTAATAAATTCTCAAAGAGAAAAAAAATGGGAAAGTAGAAGAACGATTACAATTGAATCAAGAAAATCTATTTTACCCAAAAATATTATATAGTCTATAAAGAGGAATAAATCAATACTGTGAATGTGTTTACATTGAATGTAAATGCATTGTTTCACATGCATGTGTCTTACCTGGGAGTCCTCATTATGTCACAATTGAAATGATAATTCCCTTAATACATACTTATAAGTATCTTCCAATGTTAACATTAAATCAGTGTGGCCCAGTCGAGATTTTAGGAGACTAGTTTTTTTAACCCTCTAATATGTCAGACCAGAGTCAGTGTAGATCTTCACAATATCCTGATGAATATATATATATCTTGCACATATCTGAATTGAAAATGAACACAAATTATATTCTATACTTAATTTTGTTTGAATACTCATTTTATACTATTGCTTTAAGTTAGAACGAGTATTTTTGCAGTGCTCCCTTTAGCAAGTTATTGAACCAAAACGTATTCTGTGGAAAATTGAAGGTGTAGGTATATGAATTTTTTCACTTCCCTATTGAAAAAGAAAAATGTGGGTTTCAATGGTGGCAAACTAGGCACATATTTCATGGAAGTATCTGCCCCTTGAGATACTCAGAGGATGACCTAAAAAGAAGAAAGCTAAAGTTAGAGGGAAAAGAGTTAAAAGTTGTTTAGAATGAATTACATTTGATTTGCTTAAGTAAGGCCAATATTTATAAAGCCATATATTATATATATATATGTGTAAGTGTATATATATATGTATATGAATGTGTATCAGACTAAAAGTTAGTTACAAAATGTCAACAGTTAGTGTAAGGAGCTTTTATGCTTTCTTTCTGTTTGTTTATCCTAAAACTAGCTGTATATCAGAATCACTCACGGAAGCAAAAAAGTAAATAAAATCCAGATGCGCAAGTCCCATCTCTGAAGATTTTCATTCAGTGAGGTCGGGATTTCCTGTATGTTTGAAAACCTTGACAGGTGTTTCTGATGTTATACATAGCCACAAGCCTCTGTTTTTAAGTAAATACTACCCGATTATATTATCATTTTATAGTTATATTAAACGTTGTACTCTTTTTTTTTTTTTAATTAATAGATCTTTATCAGGTCCTCTTTTGGAACTAAGAAATAAAAATATCAGCCTACTATATTTTTAGAATTAAAATTTAGCCTGCCATCACTTGGCTTGGGTAGTGACATTACTTAAGTGTAGCGACTAAAGATATCATGAAACGCTGTACTTTTGGTGGGTAAATCTAATGTCAAATGAACTCCCCACTTGAAAAAAAAAAAAATAAAGGAACTAGCACTCTTTACTGCCACTTGGTGGCAGCATACATATATTGCAAGGGCAATTATAGGAAGCCAATTTAACAGAACATTTTAGAATTGAAAGCCCATATAGATAGCATCTAGTCAAGCTTTCAATTTTTATAGATGTAGAAAAGAAGCCCATATAGATGAAATGATTAATCTCCAGTCAAATAGAGTTAAAGAGTCTGAAAGAAAAAATATCTCTAAACTTTTAATTTAGTGCTATTTCTATTAATCTTGAATAATAGCTCAAACTTCAGTGTAACAGATTTGGCATTGAATTCTTCCTTGAATTTATTGGTTTGTGAATTACTAAAAACTCTTTGAATCTCACTTTTCATACGTGTAAAATAGTGAGACTTGACTGATATGGAGTATGAGATAGCCTAGCACTGTTCCTAACACATATAAGTACTGGAAAGTTTTTCACTCTCATCCTTCTTAGACAACCTCTATCCACTTAACAATAAAAATGCCTTTCAGTTAGCAAACCACCCAAGGCCTGACAATGTTTTGGCAAGAGATATGGGAATTTTTTCCTTACTGGGGTTCCTTAGACCTGATATTTGAATCGCATTTAAACATCAACATCTCTTGTTTGTATTGTATTAGTGAATTTGATATATGAATTTTTGAAAGAAATATGCAGGAATTAAGCTGCTTGACTCTCAAATATACTTTGATCATGGTGTCTAGAATCATAAACAGTATCTTGACAGGGAATCTACATTAGAGATGAGTAATCTATGCTTTCATTTTCCTACTTAGAATAATTAAAATATTTTCAAATTTGTTTTAAAGGACAGTTATTTTCTTCTGACTCATTTAAGCTACCTACCAAGAAAAAGAAAATCCTAAATCTTTGTTTAAAAGGATTTTAAAATAAAATAACTTTTTGCAACTTTGGCCTATAAGATTCTCACAAAGTTTAGCTAAACTTGAGCTCATGATCTAAATTTATACAATAATGAAGAAATCAGCTACAATTGTGAGCAAATCAGCAAAAACAACCAATACCAAAATTAAATTCCTGAGGCCATTGGATCTTGAAAGTATCAGGTACAGGATAGAAAGTAAATATATGTAGTTAGAATTTCAACAAGGAATATGAATATTTTAAAAGGCTGGGCAGAATCTTTTTCAAAATGTAAAAAATACATTTTATCAATAAAACTAAACACTTAATGGTTGTGTAAAACAGCATATTAAACATGGAAGTAAAGAGTAAAAATAATGCTGCTGTTAGTAATATGGCAGATCAGATTTTCCGCCTAATTATATAAGTAGATAGAAAAAAATTACACATTACTTTTATTGACACCTTACACATTACTTTTATTGGAGCTATAGTTAGTAGTGGATATTTCAAAGAGTATCTCTCCAAAGAAAAGTGAGAAGTAGAAGAGACAGGGTAGTCTAGGAGAAAAATGTCAATATATTCATTGCTTTGGGGTGCATTAAGCCTTGGGCCAGCAACAGTGTGGAGGAACTGATCCTTAAATGCTTACATTAACCTGGAACCTTCAAAAGGATTTAAACATTTATAACTGAAAAGATTTATTAAAATTAATGACAAAGTATTTGAACTGATGCCAGAAAAGCAAAACAATAAACCCAGAGACCATATTCAAGGAAATAGATAATAAAGAAACATGCAGAACTTAATAAAACAGAAAAAAAGTATAAAATTAAGGTAATCTAGTAGATCAAAATAATATTGTTTGAAAAGATTTAAAAACTGAGAAGCCTTTTGAGTAAGAAAAAGGAAAATAGAAATAATACACAGAAAGAATGAGAACATTAGAGCAGAGAGTACAAACATATGGAGTGCCAATAAATTTGAATACTCATATAGAACGGATATTTTCCTAGCACGTAAGGTTTGTAAAAAAAATGATGCAGAAGGAAATATGTAGGTAGAAGGGTTCTTTAACTAGTAGAGGAATTAAATCAATAGTTTACAATCTTCCACTAAGAAAATACTAGACCCAGATCATTTGTGAGTTTAATTGTATCAAAATTTTATAAATAGATAATGCCAATCTTATTAAAAATTCTGGAGAGTAGAAAAAGGAAAAAAAGTCCTTTGTTCTTCTTAAGAACACTATATAATCTTGATACTGAAAATAGATAAGTACTATAAGAAAAAAAGAAATTTATAGGTGAAATTTGTGAATATAAAAGTAAAAATTTTTTAATATCTTTTAGCTACCTAAGTTCACTAGAATGAGAAAAAGCATGGCTATGTTGGGTCATCCAACAAATGTGAAAGTGGTTTAATATAAGGAATATATAGATTTAATTCACCACATTTTCTTTCTTTCATTTGTTTGTTTTTTTAAAATTTGATAAACACTTATATTGAGTTCTCTTGGACTAAGCATTATCTTAAGTGGTTTACATGTTTACTCCTTTAAAATTCTGTTATCCTTGAGAAAAGGTTCTATTTTGCTTTAATTTTTCAGGTGAGGACTCTAACACCAAGAAAAGTGAAATAATATTCATAGGATTGTGTGGATGGTCAGTGGTTGAACCAGCACAGGAACTTCAGAGTCTGTGCTCAGAACCAATGCCCTATATTGATACTCATATTATAGATGAAAGAGAAAGAACCAGGCACTTACAATATAGATCAGCACTCACATTATAGGTTAAAGGAAAAGAACCATGTGTTTCTCTCAAAAGATGTAGATAAAAGAAAGCATATATATTTCTAAATATATTTTCCAGTTTCTTTTGCTTTTTTCCTGACTTTTTTTCGCATGTTTTGCCATGGAGAAAATTTTAATTCTTATATGATTAAATGTATCACTTTTTCTTATATAATTAAATGTATCATTTTGTAGCTTAGAAAGTTATTTCTCATGAATAATTTTTTCAAGTCGCCCAGGTTTCTACTGATATTCTTATAGTTTCATTGATTTTTTTTTACTTTTAACTAGTTGATATATCTAGAATTTATTAATGATTAGCCATATAGTCCCACTCTTGTTGACTAATTTTTGCTACTGATTCAAAATGTCAATTTTATTATTATCTCAATTTCCTTAAGCTCTTGAATCTAATTTTAACTTAAGATGCTTCCTGTTCCACTGATTGGTTTGTCTATTTCTGAACCAAAGTGCTACTTTAATTATAAGTGTAATACAGTTAACATAACATATGATAAATAACATAATGTAATGTAATAAAATATAACTTACCACATAACAAGGTTAAAAGAGAGAAAAGCTATACAATTATTTGAAACATTCTCAAAAGATATTTTGTAATTTTAAAAAATAGTGAAATAAGAATAGATAAATGCAAGATGAAGATAGTATGTATTTGAAAGAGAAAGCAGTAAATGGTAAAAGTTTAGTAACACTAGGGCAAAATGAAGGTGCCTGACATAATGTTAAATAAAAACTATTATTTAAAACTGTTTTTGAAGCACTAATGAATTCAGTTAGAAGAGTACATTATTCTTTTTAATGTCTTTACTGTTTTCCATTGAGTGAATATAAGTTTATTAAGCCAGTCCATTACTGATATGCATCTGGGTTTCTAAGTTTTTATGAGATTTTCTTTTGCAAAATTGTTTCAAATGCTAGGACTTTCTCCTATGTTAATACCTTTTGAAAGAAAAAAAGAATATCTCCACAGATTATTTTATCTGTGCTTTCTGCTTTGACCATTAGCAGACTGTGGCTAACATCTCAATTCTTCGCTTTTTGTTACTGGCAGAGATTACAAAATGAAAATTAAAAGGCAAGTAGGTCTTCTGCTTGGAATTGTAGAGATAAATCTTAGTAATAAAGATTTGGTAAAGGCTGAAAATATCAACTCAGAGCAAATAATTTTCCAGTTATAACTATGTATGGGTCCCTTGGCTTGATTCTGTAGAGGATATAAGGCAAGACTCTGTAGGATCTGTACTCAAACTGCTTCAAATAGGATGAACTAAGTATGGTTGGGTATCTAATCCGGGACAGATTATAATGCTAATTTTCTCTCATGGCAAAATTTGGTGGAATAAATGTGGAAGTCAATGTAGGTTTTTAAATAAGTAACACAGTAAATCTTGCATCAGAAGATGATTTTTCTGGTCTATCTATGAAGATGAATTGAAAGTATCTAGAAGAACGGTTTGCTAAACCAAAGTTAAACTCATACATAATTTAGCATTAATTAAATAATTGCGATCTATGTTTCTCTCTAATTATAATTTCTCCCAATATATATACCTCTTAGATATCTGAATAACCATTTTTAAACATGTGGTTACCAATGATTATTACTCGTATGTATTGGATTTTGCCTGAGCCTTGAAGAAATTATTCCAAATTACCAGATATCACTTTCACTTTTTTTTTTTTTCCACAGAGAACAATTGGAACTTCTGATATTAAATGGATTAGGATTTGAAACTAAGTCAGTTAGATGTTGTTAGAGAATTCTGCAGATAGAGCCCATTGGTGAAAGTTTGAAAAATACTGGGGTTCTTAAGATTGATTCTTGTAGTGCTTTAGGAAAGATCACTGAACCAAATGAATGCCAGTATTTTTTGTCCTGTTATTTGTCTTCTACATAGAAATTTGCTGAAGTTTCTGGACTCAATTTTCTTCCCCATGTATGAATTTCATTAACAATATCTAACTCCATTCTATACCCATATAACTTCTGAAAATAAACAAAATGAAGAATCACGATTTATTTAAAAAAATGAAATGAATATGTAACATAGAATAGTTGACAAATAGATCCCTTGAAAAGTGGGTACTGTTTCTTGTGGTAAGATATAGAATGAGTTTGGAACTAGAGAAATACCTGGTTGAAATATGGATTTGGAAAGAATTAACTACACGATTCTGGAAAAGTTGCTTAATCTTACTCAGTCTCATTTAATACCTATCTCACAGCATGTTACCGTGATTAATTTAATATCTTTCATATAATATATAGTGTTATATAAATCCTTGCTATTATTTTCATTCTTGAATAAATTCATATCCTTAAGCAACACACTAGAAAAGGTAGTTACTTATTTGTTTAAACTCTTATTTTCTACCCGCCTCTCAGAAAAATTTATTTGTAGAAGTCCTAACCTCCAGTACCTCATAATATGGCTATTTTGAAAATAGGGCCTTTAAAGAGGTAACTAAGGTAAAATGTAGTTTTTGTGGGTGGGCCCTAATCCAGTATGACCAGTGTCCTTATAAAAAGAGAAAATTAGGACACAAATGGGCAAAAAGGGAAGAACATGTGAAGACACAGGCAAGATGGCCATCTGTAAGCCAAAGAAAGAGGCCTTAGAAGTAATCTACCCTGCTGACAATTTACCTCAGACTTCTAACCTCTAGAACTGTGAGTAAACAAATATCTGTTATTTAACCCATTCAATTTGTGGTACTTTGTCATGGCAGCCCTAGAAAAGTAATACAGTTTTTATGGCCATCTTAAGTTGAAAATTTAATATTTGGCATCATAGCTAGAATACAAAACTAACATCTGAATTCCTTATTATAGCCTTTTTTCCCCATTCTCATTGCTAGTGATTTTCATATTTGGGTATATTTTCTGTACCCTGTAAAGAGTATAATGCTCATTCCTAGGCTTACTTCTAATATACAATAAATGTGCAGACACTTATTAGATTTTGGAAAAAATGATGCATATACTATGTATATGTACATGTGTGCATTCATAGAATTTATACTTTTTTTCTATTTCTTTCTTCGTTATGATCTTTGATTCTCTACTTTTGTGACTAATACAATTAAATACTAATAACTAAGTTTAATTCACTAAGAATTGTTAAAGATAATAATATGGGAAAAGAAAAGAGAGTGATAGAGGGAGGAAGAAGAAACGATAAAAGAAGGGTTATAATGTAAAATGTTAGGATCTTAGTAATAAAATTAATTTAGTCTGAAGGAATGTAAAAATATTACCAATGAGCCTAACTGGCCTTTCCTGACTGCTAGCAGCATCCTTGAGTTCTGTTCTCCGTCTCCATCCAGATGATTACCAATGCCTGGCAATATTATTTGAAAACTACAGTCACTGAATGAAAAAGGAATATGTCTTTAAAGAATTAGCAGTAATTTTTCTATCTGATTAAAAAGCAGTGTTGACTGGCTCTTTGTAAATCTTAGTCATTTTCATAAGCAGGAAACCTTTGGTTATTAAAAGTGAATGATGAGAGAAGAGCAAAAGCTACATAAATAGATATATCTGGGTTTTATTCTCACTCTTACCACTAATTAGCTTGATAACCTTGGGCAAGTTTCATACCTCCCAGAAATTCATTTACTTGAGTCTGTAAAATGGGCAAGATAACATATTACAACATTCTTTTAGGAATTTTAAATCAGCTATTGAAATAAATAAAACATATAGAAAGTTATATATATAAACACTACAATAGGTGTTTGAGCTTTTATTTTTCTCTGCTACTCCCAGCCCCCATCAAAGAAAATAAATTCTTTTCTCCTTTTTGTTCATAACAAATACTTTATTGTCTGAAGTTAAAGCATTAAACAGAAGATAATCAAATGGCCTATTATCATAAGATTAGAAGGAAAAAAAAAAACAGGTATTCATAAGAATTCCAAATTAGAATACAAATTTTCATTAGGCAACTATTTATGTATGCTACTACTCTACTATTTATAATCAAAAATTAAAATTTAAAGACCTAGTTACTCACTTCTAAGACTTAATAGACTCAGTGGTATTAGTCTATATACCTGACCCATACTAAATTTTCAGAATTAGGGATTTTGCCTTTTGATATTTTTGTTCAATTTCTTAACAGGTAAAAGAAGCAATGACTTCAAAAGGGAAAAAAGAAATAAAACACTGCACTTAAGAAAAACTACCTATGCATTTTACTTATATGCAGTTATAACCTACCATACTTCATAAAGCATTGTGGTAGCTTTACTGGAATACATAAAATCCTATATAACTGCAAAAATATTTAATGGAAACAGCTACAAGAAACAGAATATGAATAAAAGACTAGGGAAATGTGATCAGGAGGCAGTGTAATTACTTAAGTTGTATCAGTTTTTTGGCTTTAAGAGTCTCTGTGGATAAAACAACATGGTAAACACAATTGGTTACAAAAACCACATTATCTGCAGGTGCCAGACTACACATTCATAGTCTAACACCAATGGACAGCACAGAAGAACTATTATTCAAGGATAAGGATTTTTAAATCTTTGAAATTTGAAACCTTTTAGAGGATTAATGAGCCCAAAATACATTTCAACAATGAACAATATTGTTAATCACATATTCAAATTATGTCTCAAAGTCATTGGAAAGAGTTCGGTAGCCCCTCCTTCTGAAATGGATCTGTGATATGTAAAACTCAGGATGAATTGATATCCACTTTTCAACATCCGAACGGGAAAACAAAGTTGTTTCTCAGTGATAATGAAGGATATTGTCTAGTACCCTAATAGTATGTTTATTTAGAAACTTTTTAAAACTAATTTTGCAAGAGTTGTATTAAATATCATATGAGATCATTGAAGTCTGTTTCTCTAGCTCATGTTTAGCTAATGTTTTGACAGAAATTTCCTTGAATTAGAATCTAAAACAAGCAAAAACAAAATATAAACATAACAGACACATATACACATACACATGCACACACAAAACCATAAACCTCTTCCAGGATTTGCCAATGGACTCTGTTGGGATACTCCTTCAGCACGTAGCTGACTTGCATTTAAGTTCAGGAATTGGCTCAAAGTGAAAGCTTAGTGTCTTCTCCAGTATTTTCAAAGCAGGCATCTTGGCTTGAGTCTGTGTGTAGCTTTCTTAATTTTCCTGCATATATGGTTACTTTTGAATGGCTTAACTTCCCAAAGAATCTTCCCTAGCTTTTGCTTCTGGACCTTAGGCAGCTTATGGTATTTCAATCCATATTTTTTTGCCTCAGTCATCTGTTTTTTGTTAGTTCATCTTGCAGTATTTTTGAGCAATGACTGCTGCTTTACCAGACTGTTCCAAGTTAGGCAAACAGCTGTGTGTCCTGTGTTGGTCCCAGACAGATTGGAACAGGTACACACAATAATTTGAAAGTAGGCTCTCTTTTCCTTCCTCCAGAACTAGGATCAAGGGTCCCATATTGGGAACATGGGCTATTGCTTTGAGACTGTCATTGTATTAAGACTCTACCACTTTGAGACCATCACTACAGTGGAGAGTGGATGGGGAACCAGGGAAGTAAAAATGCCACAAATCTTTCCTGCCATTTCA
The DNA here is from genome assembly GCF_014176215.1 of Rousettus aegyptiacus. NCBI lineage: Eukaryota > Metazoa > Chordata > Mammalia > Chiroptera > Pteropodidae > Rousettus > Rousettus aegyptiacus. Next base: position 37,317,376 of record NW_023416306.1, on the reverse strand, counting down.
TTAGTTTATTATTTGCTTGGTTGATGCAAGCTTTTGACTATTTTCCAGATTTCTGACAACATTGATTTTGACTATTTTGGCATTGACATTTTGTTGTCCATAGGGAGTCCTGGAACCTATCCCGCATGGATACTAAAGGACAGCTAAGTTTGGAGGGAGTCAAAAGTTTTATGTGGATTTTCATCTGTGTGTTGGGGGGGGGGGGCGGGGTCAGCGCCCTTAAACCCATGTTTGTCAAGGGACAACTGTATTTACTAATACATTATTTTTGCATGAATTTCTGAGAATAAGAAAGAAAAAAGGTAAGAAACATTCTTCAAGGTAATGTGTATTATAGTAAATTGAAATAAGAAAGGAGTGCGAAAGAAGGTTACTGGAAAAACAAACAGATATATGAAAAGTTAAGATTGCAGGCCAACTGAGGAAAAAACAGATATGGAGTAACATCAATAACAACAATAACAACAGAAAAGTGAAAGCATTTGAGTGGAACGAAAGCAGGAAATAGTTGGTTCCAACTCATATCAGAGTGTTTCCATGCCTCTGATGTTTAAGCCTCTTTCTGGAGTCTCTATATTTTTCAGTCTCAGAAAAAATGGTAGCTTGCATTATATTTAGATAAGTGACTTGGGACAGCTACAGAGGCTAACTGACTTTTCCTTCCCTGAATATATAGGTATCCTCGTTTTGCCTTCCAGTTGAGTTGGTATTAGGGCAAAGAAATGCTATCATTTAATTTAGAGTACACTGCTTTGGCGATAGAGAAATGAATTTGGCTAAATAATTTGGCTCTTCCAAATGTAGTGAATGTATGAATGTAGTGAATGAATCTTTCAACTTAATGAAATGTTCTTCAAAATATATTAATGAAAGCACATCAGTGATAATTAAAACAAAAAATTTAGGTAAAGGGTTGAAATAAAAGTACACTCAGTTGTGTTCAATTTCTTCATGTAAAACTCTCTTTTTAATTTGACTGGATGGTAACAATAAATAAATAAGTTGAGAATACCTTACTTGGGGCTAGGGAAATCTAAGCCTTCTCTGCCACACAGTATTCTCATGGGTCATTTAATAAAGACATAATTTGGGTTACTGAAAAAATATTGGGAAAAATCAGTTCTTCAGATACAAAGCACTGCTCTTGAAAACATATGGGTTGTTGTAGTTACTTTGCTCTTTTGGCCCTTAGAGTCACCATGTTAACCTTGGCCCTTCATGGAGAGGCACTTTTTAAGCCACTTTCTCCATTACCCATTATTCACCCATTGAAAAAGAGAACTCAGCTCTTTTTCTGTCTTTCAACTAGCCATCTTATCCAAAAATCTGTTTGGGTTCTTAACCTTGCCTGGGAAGGGACCTATGGGAAGTTTCTTATTATTTGAAAGATTATTGCCAGTGTATGTGTCTCCAAAGGAAGAAGAAAGTAAGGAAGAAAAGATGTGGTTATCAAACACGCAGTAGTGAAAGCATCTTTTGGAAAAGTTAATCTGTCTCAGTTTTTAGCTGGTTTCATTTTATTTGGAATTAAGAAATCATTATTGATAAGTGATTTCTATATTTTTTTAATTTCCCAAAGTCTCCTATATTCATGCTCTATTATCTTACAGGAAAAAATGGTATTTTAAGTAACTGCTCTCCACTCCATATTATTTGCAATCACTACTCATGCTTTGGAGGAAAGTAGATCCTGAGAAATGTCTTTTGTTTGTCTGTGTAGAATAAGTGGTGGGGATGCACCCCGGAGACCTCATGAAATATTTAAATTATGGCATAATAAGACTCCTTAGCTCAGCTGTAGAGAAAGAATGAATGGCTATAAATCTAACATTATCTTTAGGCCAGATAAATGGCTATAAATCTAACATTATCTTTAGGCCAGAGGTCCAGACTCAGGACAGTAGAACACTGAGGCCCTCGTAGATATCCAGCATGAAGTTTGTGAGGAGATGCTCAGTCCATTAAAAAGGTCCAGGGAAAGTGGCAAGGAAGGCTGGCATCTGTCTGAAGCATTCAGGCAGAGGAAATATCAACACCTCTGAAAAATGGACCTGTCATTCTCCAGGGTGTGATGCCCAGGCTGTCACCTGTATGCCCTGTATGAGTCAGAAACTGCAAGGTAATTCAAATAAAACCTAGGGCAAGGTGGGTATTGCAATAAATCCTAGGTCCCCAACAGCAACAAATTAAAACCACTCTAAAGGGAAATTTAATGAACCAAAGCAGACAGTATCCAACCAGAAAGAAAGAATAATTCTGAGGTGATTTTAGTTATTTAAATATTATTGAATGCATTCCCATAGCCATACCATTTTGAAGAATTCTTAAAACATATACAAACAGTTTATTTATATCTTTCGTATCCCACTGCAGAAGGGAGAAGAGTAAAATTCAAGAGTAAAATTTACTTGAGAACTAACTGTACTATAGATAGCATCATGTTGGCTATGAATGGCAGTGCGTTGAACCAGACTTAACAATGCAAAATTTTCTTCATCTCAGTGACTGAGATGTGAAGTAGTTGGAATCCTGCAGCCATTCTAACATAATGGAATAGAATGGGAAGAAACGTAAGAGGAGTACAGTAGAGGGAAAATTGTATTTTTTTCCCAGGAATAAACCTTTACATAAACTACTAAGTGTGTTTGCACCTTCCATTTGCTTGCAACGTTATTGTATTCCTGATAATTGAATTGAATTGAATTACTTTGCAAAGTTCTTGGGAGAACCCAGGATATAAGAGGCAGTATGTAAAATCAAATACTTCTATATTGCATGTATTCCAAAGCACTTTACAGATTAATGACTTAAATACTGTTGGTCAGTGACCACATGGGCAGAGAGCAAAGCTACTGCCTGACCTAATTTGGCTCACTCAAAGCAATGAAAAGGTTTTATAAAGAAGTAAAATATTACACAGGGCACCAAGGTTTCCCTGTTCCCTCAGAGATGTCACAAAATCCTATGTTTCCACCCCAATCTCTGACCAATGTCTTGGTTTAGAATATTGATGAGATAATAGCTTTCCAGCTGGAAAGCCTCTCTAATACTAATTATCAGTAATGTATTTTTAATTGTCCAAAGCTCGGTATGGAAAAATAATTGGGACTCACAGTTAGAGGATATGAAGTAAAAATTACTGGTGCACTTACAATGTCACAATCAGTGAAAGATATGATCTTTCGTAAATCAATGCTGATAGATTTCGAGATTCCAGCCACGGTCACTAGTTAGACAGTTTTGTGATTGTTTTATACCTACGTATGTTTCATTAGATTATGAATTATCGAAGTAAGTAACCATGTCTTTTTCATCTTGCACTCCATAAACTAACAAATGTCTGGCACAGACAAAAAACTTAGTAATGGCAGCTGCTGCTACTATTCATTCATTGTATCTTTGTTCTAGTTCTTTGAGCCTGAGGCACAATTTACATGGAAGATGCAAACTCAAGACAACAAAGAGTGAGGAAAGTTAATTGATACAAGAATAAAGAGAAAGTAACAAAAGTTGATATATTACTAAGCTTCACAAGGAAATACTACCAATTACTCTGTCACAAGGGATGTCTCCAAGGGAGAACCTAATGGAACTAGAATGTGCCAAAACAGTCCACTAGGAAAAAGGAAGTCCAGTAAATTTATCTGTAGACCTCTTTCTGCTTCCTGTCCCTTACTGGTCAGCATACAATTTATGTTGGTGAGCAGTTCATTTGCAGTTAAAAAGAATGTGTGCTTTGTAGTTATTAGATGTCATGTTCTATAAATGTCAAGTAAGTTATGTGGTCGATAGTAACATTTAGTGCTTTTGTTTACTGAGTATTTTAGTTGTGCAATTACTGAAAATATTGTGTTAATAGTTTAACACTGTGATTGTGTATTTATCTAGTTCTTAGTGGTTCTTTATTTTAAATTTTTATTATTAAACATGTTCATTTGTAATTATTTTATCTTTTTTGATTTGTTGACCTTTATATCATTATGAAATGTTACTCTCTGCCTCTAGTAATACTCCTTGTCCTGAAGTCTATTTTCTTTGATATTAATATAGCCACTCTAGCTTAATTATGTTTACTTTTGCATGGTATATATTTTCCTCATTTTACATTCAAACTTTTTGTGCCTTTGTACTGAAAGTGAAATTTGTATTGACAGCATGTAGTTGATCATAGCATTTTAATCTAGTCTGACAATCTTTGTCTTTTAGGTTGATCATTTAGTATATTTACATTTAATGTAATTCTTGGTACAGTTGTATTTAGGTCTGTTTTTGTCATTTTGGTTTAATTTTTCTTATTTGGTTTTGTTAATTTGTATCTTCTTTCCTGATTTCTTTGTGTAAATAAAATATTTTAAGTGTTCCATATTTATTTTTCCTTGACATTCGAATCCTGTCTCTTACAATAATATAGAACATTCCCATTTCCCCACCCACATTAGTATTTTTTTCCTCTATGCTTTATTTGGGATAATTTTTATTGCTATATCTTCAATCTCACTGATCCTTCTTTCTCTGGTATAGTCTGCTGACAATCCCTTCCAATGTTTGTTTTATTCATTCTTTGTATTACATGTTTAATCTCTGACAGTTTCATTGTATTCTTTAAATTTTCCATTTCTATCCTCATTATGCTCACTTTTTTCTATCTTCCTGAGTATATTTATAATAGCTATATCTATCATCTGTGTTATTTCTGAACCTATTTTTATTGACTGGCTCTTCTCTCCATTATTTTTCCTGTCTGTTCTTTTGAAAGCCAAGAAGTTATTTATTGCAGGTTGGACAATGTGAATTTTATGTTGTTGACTTTTATTGTATTCCTTTAGAAGATCCTGGATATCATACTCACATGCAGTTGAGTTACTTGGAAATAGATCGATTGTCTCAAGACACACTTTTAAACATTTTAGAGTAGATCACAGAGAAGCCTTTAGCATATGGGCTAAATTATTTCCTATGCTCTTTTGTGGATGCTACCTAAAGCCCATTATATATTACAAGGTTTTTCTACTCTGGCTGGGATATATGTAAACTATTTCTACCCGTATGTGATATTTGGGAATTATTCTACTTTCTCTTTACAAATGGTTCTTTCCTTGATCTTCAGTAGTTTCTTCTCATGCACAAATACTTAAGAGGTCCTTATTACCAGTCTTTAGAGCTCATTGCTACGGCAGCCCTTCCTTTCCTGTAGTTAAACTGCTCCAGCTTTCTTAAGATAAGATCTCTGTTCAACTCAGTAGTTCCTCCAGGCTTTATTTAGATTTCCTCTATCTGCACTACTGTCTGGAAACTGACCCCAGGCAGTGAGGTATGCAATCAAAGGGTTCTTTTGATAGTGAATAATGATAAAGTAATATCAAAAAATTTAAAATTGGTCTTCCCAAGCTACTATTAACCAATATTGTGTATAATGCTAACATCTTAGAAACTCTTTTTGATACTTAAAAAAAGCTCTGAAAACATTAGCTTATTTCTCCTCATCACATTTCTTGTGCTTTATAACTAGGTGTCATTATAAGTCCTCAATACTTGACAATGAACAAATTTTTAAAATTTTTACTGCTAAAGAAAAATCACAGTATTGATAAAAGAAATTTTAGTTTGGATTTAGCAAAACAAGGATGGGAGTAGAAGATTTTTGTATGCTAACTTATAGTGATAAGGAAAATCAATTGAAATTTTGTGTATTGGCGGTCATTCTAAAATATTTAATATCCTCAATGTCTCTGGCTATTAGTGTCTCACATGTTTTCATTCTAACATGGTGATCAAAAGAACAGACAATGAATTCAAGTGGCTACTACTTACTATGCGACCTTGGATGAGTTACTTAACCTATCTGGACCTTTATTTACTTCCATTATAAAATAACACACATAATAATCACTAACTTCACATATGTTATAAGTGTTAAATGAAAGCATAATTTAAATAGCTTAGTACAGGACAAGTCATATAGTAAGTAACCAAAAAATGTTACCGTGACACAAATATATCTTTCCCAGTAGAATTTCCTTTGAAGTTTTAAAATTTTCTTTAATATCTTTCTTTTATTAGTGTTATCTAAGTCCCTCCATTAAGCTAGTTCCTCTTACTTTTCAGTTAAAAAAAAATAAAAACTATCTTCTGGCTATTTCTATTATTGTTCCTTTGATAACCCTTCTCTCTTATCTCCTCTCAACCACCAGACACATGAGGCAGATGCAGATTTACTTAGAATCTGATGAAGCTTCATGGTTCCACACCACTATGGGTAGCTTTTTTAGGCCCTAGGAGGAGCCCAGAAATTAGTTCATGTGATCATATATTTTTGCAAAACTTTCAAAAGTGCTATATGTAACTTCAACCATTCTTTTTTCCAATTTTCCCTCCATTGTGTTCCCCTTGTGTTTGTTCCCATTCTATTCCATTGTGTTAGAATGGCTGCAGGATTTGGGAGGATCTAGCTAAGTGGAAGTCTGAGTTGAGGCTCTCGTTATACCCTACCATGTATAATTGTCTATATACTATTTCATTATGGGACTGGCTTCCAAAAATACTCTTGCTGCCTAAACTACTAATTTAATTATCAGTGATACACAAAGGCACAAGGACAAAGGCAATTTTACAAAATAGCCATGTCCTACAGTTCACAGGTCTGAAAGCATGTTTGTAGAAGGGAAAAAAATGAAAATTATGAAGCCAGAATATGTTCTATGCAAGATTATTTCAATGTTTAAACTTGTAAAATGTAAGTAAAAGTTTCACTTCTTATCAATGGTTAGTCAAAAACAGACATTTTCTCCTGTCAAAAATATATTCATTATCTATCATCTCTCTCTCTTTCTGTCTCTCTCTCTCTGTCTCTATCTGTCTGTCTCTCATGTCTCTCATCTATCTATCTATCTATCTATCTATCTATCTATCTATCTATCTATCTATCTATCTAATCTACTTACCTACGTACCTACCTACCTCTCTACCTACCTATCTATCATCTATCTATCTTAGGAGAAAAATGGTGAAAGAGGACAATATTAAGAATTAAGCCACTAGACTGCCATGTAGACAGTGCCCTCAAGAGATAAACAGCCCTTAGACTGCTAGTCCCCACATCAGACAAATTATCCTTATACTTCCTGTAAGCATTGTTAACAGAGACTGTTATTTTACTAATCCTTATGATCCAGTGACTTTTTTCACATTTCAGAGCACAGCATGTGAGTGATGGATTTGTTAAGCTGGGTGGGTTTATCCTTCTTTTACGTGTTCGTCCAATTTTATGTTCATTTACTTATTGTACACATGCGGCAATAGAAGATGCTAAAGCAATCACTATTATTCTGCAAAACAACAAGGCACAGGAGCAGATGTCTTATTTCTGAGATTTTTTTCTCCCCAGGATTATTATGATTAAAGATCCTTTCCCTCTTCCCCCTGAAGAAGACCAGGGGCTGCTTGCTAGAGGCTTTTTTAATGACTTGGGGAAAGACTCAAATATTCTCCCCACTATGGCAATCCACCCCAGGGGCAAACAGCACATGGATATTATGGATTTATTTTATTTTTCTATCCTTGCAAAGGTAGAATTTTAAATATACTGCCAAATTTCAAAATTACATGGGTAAAGAAAATCACCAAAGTGATTTACAAATTATACAAAGTGATTGCATAATTTGTTATAGTTGTATTAACTATATTGAAAAGGCAAAACACTGAAACTTATTTCAAACAGAAAATAATCATGCTGGCAAGCCCAACATTGCACGTTGAAGGCAGGTCTTAGGAAAAGAAGATTTAATTTATGCTGGGCAAGACATCAGCTTCTGTTTTCAGCCATGTGCTACACTATTGCCTATACTACCAAGTTTGCTAGCAGTAAGAATTAAACATCATGAAGAATTAAACATCATGAATAATATAGGAAATAAAAGCAATAGTTTAAATAAGGAAAACATACTTTGCATTAGGAAAGAGAATTTAAGATTTAAGATTTTTTCTTTTTTTTAAAGAAAGTTGCCTTACTTATTTCAGTGGGATAGGGAAGCTGCTCTCCCTCCCTCCATTGCTTCTTTCCTTCCTACCTTTTTTCCTTTACCTTTTTATTTTGTATATTGGATCTCTAAGCTGAGATGACTGAAAGTGTCTCCTTTGAGCATCAACCTTTTTGAAAGACATCTTTCCCCTCCCTAAGGGCTGTTTATCTCTTGAGGGCACTGTCTACATGACTTACCACCAACAAAAATTTGTCTTCATACTAAATGCTAACATCTCTTTATAAGAGGAAAGCTACAGAGGAGAAGAAGAGATGGTTAATGTGCTTATTTTGATCTCAAGTGCATTGATGTACATGTGTGTTGGGAAAGGGAGTGGAGATTGAGAGTCGGCCAGGCAAAAAGTCAGTAAGTACTTTGTGATGCTGTCTGCTTAAAAGCTTAAAAGTTTAGAGCTGCATTAGAATAAGCATGGCTATTAGGGTGAAGAAAGGAGCAGACGTCAATTGCAAAAGCTTCTAGATAAACGCATAGAGCAGTAAGTAAATGATACACATTATTGCATTCACCCCATCTCTCTCCCTTGTCCAAGCTAATTAGAAATTTCAATCCCGTTTCAGAGAATTAATACAACTGTCATTTTTCATAGTACAAATCTTCCAGGAGGAAGACAATGGAATATACTTAGCAACAGAGCTTGAGCAATAGCCCATGTGTCATCTATATCTGATCACAAGCTGGATTGAAGCCAAAAGGCAGTTCACAAGTTTTCTGTAAATTAGAATTACCTGGGGAACTCTGAAAAATCCTCATGACCAGGCTCCACCCTAGACCAATTAAGTCAAAATCTCTAGAGATCGGACTCAGACACCAGTGTTTTTTAAAGCTCTGTAGGTAATTCAAATTAGCAGCAAGGTTTGAGAACTAGTCGATCCCACAGAGGAACAAAATTATTTCGTAGGCATGAACTAGGAGCATTTTATGTGGTCAGAGGATGTGTGTGAGTGTGTGTGTGTGTGTGTGTGTGTGTGTGTGTGTGTGTGTAGTTTCTCTTCATTCTGTTTGTGTTTCAAATAGGCTCTGATATAAATGAACAAGTGCAACGAAGGACAAAACATACCTCTCCCTACCAAAATCCAATGGGTGATACTGAAATCTGGGTCTGGGTCTGTATCGACATTTCAAACTCCTAGAACAGTGGTTCTCAAAGTATGGTCACCTGGCCAGTTTTATCAGCATCAGCTGATATGTGTTAGATCTTCAAAGTATTGGACCCTGCCCCAGATCTAGGGAATCAGCAATTCTGGTGGGACCCAGAAATCTATGTTCGAAGGCCCTTCAGGTGATTTTCATATACTTTAAAGTTGGAGAACATCTGCCCAGGTAAAGGCCCAAGTTGTCTTCAGGGTTGTTAGTTCCCTACTTGACAAAGAAGAGTGTCACTCAGAAAAGATTTGGGTTAACCCAAGTCTTGGTCAGCAGCATTTGCAGTGGTAGTAATGGAGTATGCTTTTTCTTCACTGGTAGGCAGAGACTGGTATTTGAAATCAGTGGCAGGGTTATTTAGAATGCTTCACATTTCAACAGACTGGCCAGTTGTCCTAGTTTGCTGAGGACTTACCCTGTGTGAGCATGTAAAAATCTCACATCCTGGGAAATCCCTAAGTACTGGGTTTGAAAAGCTTAGAGAAAAACATGAAACTCAGGGGGAACATGATCCAGGTTTGGAGCACATCGGAAGTGCTAATTAAAATTAAGCAAGTATGGACAAAATCTAGACTTCTTTACGCATTTTGGGAAAGATAAATATGATTGGGTGAAAGACCTTATTATTAAAAGATCTTTGTAGAAAATCCTCTTCTGCTTAGTCCGTTTGTTCACAGTTTTGACTGGACATTGGTATCATCTGAGGAGCTTTAAAATAACTGATATTTGAACTTGTTCTCAGAGGATCAGAGATTCTGATTTTATTGGTCTGGGTTGTATCCTGAGCATGAGGATTTTTGAAAGTCTCTTCAGATGATTCTAATACATAGCCAAATTAAAGGAACCACTGCTTAATCTTTTGACTGATGCTACTTTTTCAAACTTCATCTCCCTAGGAGGAGATCCAGCTATAGTTGAGGTTTACAGTGTTGTTTTGTTTTGTTCTGTTCTGTTCTGTTCTGTTTTGTTTTGTTTCACTGTCTTATAAGATTGCATGCACAGCAAACCCTGATGGCACTTATATAGCTCGATATCCAGAAAAATTTGGTTAAGATATATTCTATTTAAGTATTGTTATGGGTCTTTTAAAAACTAATGCATACATTGACTTAGTATGGTCCCTTTTGGAGTTGTCATTTTGGAAAGCCATACCTCTAATCTGCTGCCGTTGCTAAATATCTGGACACTTTTAACACTTCTTTTTAGGAATTTTTTTTTAAATTTTGGGGTGTTAAAACCAAGATTACTACATTATTTTTGCTGGGGGTCACTAAAACCTCCTGCTGGCAAACCTTGGCTTTTATTCAGAAGTTGAATTAGTCTCTCTAACATGAGCCTAACTTTTTTATACCCACTGCTACTATCTTAGGCTGTACCCAATTTTTAAAAAGTTATTTTGAAATATAAATTTACAAAAAGTTTTGGAGAAATGTGTGAATAATTCTGTGTACCTTTCATCCAGCCTCTCCCAAAGTTGGCATCTTGCATAAATATAGTACAATATTAATACCAGGAAATTAACATTGTTACAGTCCATAGAGCTTATACAGATTTCACCAGTTATACATGAATTCATATTTTGTGTTCACACAACATAGTTTTACCTAATTTTATTGTATGTATAAATTCATGTAATCACACCACAATCAAGATAAAGAATTACACCATCACTACAAAGTTCCCCCTGTAAATGACTTATTTATAGCCACACCACATACTCTCCCCATTTCTAACCCCTGGCAAGTTCTAATCTGTTCTCCATCTCTACAATTTTGTTATTTTATTCATGATTATAACATAATCTTTTGAGGTTGGCTTTTTTTGTTTTGATTTTTACTCATCCTATTCCCTTGAAGTTCATCTCAATGTTGCATGAGCTTCATTCCTTTTTATTCTATAATAAGAGTATCACAATTAGTTTAAACATTCACCTGTTGAAGGACATGTGGGTAGTTTCCAGTTTTTGGCTCTTGCAAATAAAGCTACTGTGAACAGTTATGTATAACTTTCTGTGTGACCTTGTTTTCATTTCTTTGAGATAACATTCAATTTTTCATAATTAAGTACAATGCTGGGTACAGGTTGTTTGTACATCAGTTTGAGTAAATTTCCTGTCTACTTCTAGTTCCCTTAGAGTTTTCTTTTTTAAATCATGAATTGTATTTTGTCAAATGCTTTTTCCGCGCAAATGAATATGATCACATGATGTTTCCCTTATGGTCTATTAATATGGTGGATTATACTTTTTGATTTTCAAATATTTAACCAACTTTGTTTAACTGAAATAAATCTCACTTGGACATGGTATATTATTCTTTTTATACATTTCGAGATTTAATTTACTAATGTTTATTCAAGGATTTTTACAGCTAAATTCATGAGAAATATTGGTCTACAATTTTCTTCTTTTTAATTTTATCTTTGTCTGGTTTTGTTATCAAGGTAATTCTGGCCTCATACAATAAATTAGGAAATGTTCCCTCTACTGCTATTTTTTATAAAAATAATGTAAAACTGATGTTAATTGTTTATATATTTGCTAAAAATGAAAATATCTAAGCTTGGATATTTCTTTTGGTAATTTATAAATGAAAAATTCAGTGTTTTATTGGTTATAGGAAAAATCAGATTATCTTTCATCTTGACTGAGTTTTGGTGGTTTGTAGTTTAGAAGTATTGGTCCATTTATTTATTTATTTTTTAAATTTATAATGTAGATTTATTCATAAAACTTGTCCTGTATTGTTTTGTAGGATACGTCACAATATTTTTGTGGTTTCTGTCCTCTTTCTTTTTATTTTTGTCAGTCTTGCCAGATCTTTATTGACTAGACCATTTACTTCAAGGAACCACCCTTTTGTTTCATTGATTTTTTTTCACTACTGTTTCTATGTTTTCAATTTAATGAATCTATGTTTTATCTTTACTTTTCCTCCTTTCTGCTTGCTCGAAGTTTATTTTGATTTTCTTTTCCTAGTATCTTAATATTGAAAATTAGATTATTGCTTTGAGCTATTTCTTCTTTTCTAACTTAGTGCTATAAACTTCCCTTACAGCATTGCTTTAGCTGCATTTCACAAATTTTGATCTTTAAATTCATTTTCTTTTACTGTATACATTTAAAAATTTTTTCCTTGAGACTGCTTCTTTGACCCATGGATTATTTTGAAGAATATTGTTTAGTTTCCATATATTTGATGATTTTTCTGTCATCTTTCTGTTATTGATTTTTATTCTGATTCCATTTTGGTCAGAGAACATGCTGTGTATGTTTTTAATTCTTTTAAATCTGATAATGTAAGTTTGTGACCCAGTATATGGTTTGTGAATGAATGTTTCATGGACATTTGAATGTATATTCTACTCTTGCCAAGTAGAGTCTGTTCTATTAATGCCAATTTGATTCTGTTGATTGATGATATTGTTCACCACTTTATCCTTGCTGATTTTCTGCCTAGTAGTTCTATCAATTGCTATGTTCAAATCTCAAATAAGAAATTATTAAAATTTCTCCTTTTAGAACTTTCAGTGTTTGCTTCATGTATTTTGAAATTCTGTTGTTTGGTGCATACACACTTAGAATCACTATATCATCTAGGTGGATTAATCCTGGTATCCTTATATAATGTTTCTCTTTGACCCTAATAACTACCTTTGCTATTAATTCCACTTTATCTGATATTAATATAGCCATTCCCGCTTTTTTGGATTAATGTTCACACGATACATCTCTTTCATCCTTATACTTTCAACTACCTATATCATAATATTTGAAGTTTTCTTGTTTATATACAATATAATTGAATATATTTGTTGTTTTTTAAAATCTACTCTTCTAATTTCTGTCATTTAGAGCATTTACATTTAATGTAATTATTGCTATATTAAAGATTAAGTCTGCCATTTTTTTTGGTTTCTGTTTGTCACCTTTGTTTCTTATACCCTGTTTCACTTTTCTGGCCTTCCTAGGGTTGCTTGAACATGTTTTAATAATTTTATTTTAATTTGTTTATAATCCTTTGAGTATATTTTGAATAATTTTCTTGGTGATTACTCTTGGTATTACAGTATACATATGTAACAGCCTACTGGAATTAGTATCTTATTACTTCAAGTGAAGTTTTAAAATATTACTTCCACTTAGGTTTCTTGTACTTCTCTACTTTTAAGTATTTTCTTTAATATTTCCTCTATATACAGTGAGAACCACATCAGAAGTGTCATAATTTTTGCTTTAACCATCAAATAGGATTTAAGAAACTCATGCGATAATTGATAATATGTGTACCCCTATTTTTATCAATTCCATTGTTTCCCCTTTCTTTATGAAGTCCCCAGCCTTCTTCTGTTATTATTTTCTTTCTGTTTGCAGAACTTTAATCCCAGGTTCTGTCTGGGCTTCCCAGTGCCATGGATATGAGTTTCAGGAAACCCTGAGACTGGATTACTTAGTGCTACCTTTAGTGGGTGGAGGGCCGGGATACGTTGGGCCTGTTGGCACAGCACGTGCTAGCAGATTAGGCCTCCTGGTGATGGGTGTGAGGCAAGAGGATGGTTCCCCATTCAGGCTATGCTGCTGCTACAGTAGATCAGGTACCCGTCTGTCCCAGGTCTGCATCAGAGACCCACTTTTAGCACTGTTTTGTATTAGGCTGCTTTGCCTCAGATTTGGAGTGGAACCCCATTGAAGCTGCTGCTGCTATCATTCATATGGCTAAACTCCATTTTAGATCTAGATATATAGATTTAGATCTAGATATATAGTCTGACTCTTGTATGACCTCTGTGTTTGCTTCTATTGCTGTCCTAGAAATTACCTCAAATTTAGTGACTTAAAGCAACATAAATTTATTATCTTATAAGTCTGCCATGGATATCAATTGGCTAAAGTAAAGATGTTGGCAAGGCTGCATTTCTTTCTGGAGATTCTAGTAGTAAATCTATTTCCTGTACTTCACCAGCTTCTAAAGGCCACCTGTGGTCCTTGACTCAAGGTCCCCTGTCTCCATCTTCAAAGCATTTCTCTGACCTTGCTTCTATTATAATATCTCTCTATATCTCTCTTACTACAACTGAGAATGGTTCTCTGCTTTTTAGGATTCATGTGATTAGATTTGTTCCATGAGATAATCCAGAACAATCTATCTCAAGCTCTGTAACTTTAGACATATCTTCAAAATCTTATTTGCCATGTAACTTATTCATAGGTTCTGGAGATTAGGGTGAGGAGATCTTTAGGGGCCATTATTCTGCCTATCACACCTGTAAAAAGTGTCCTTGAAAAAATTCCTGAGCTTTTCTAGTCTGTTTTCCTCACCTATAAGATGGAAAGAAAGATACCTAGTTTATACTTTGAACATAAAATTATATACATGGAAGTTCAAAAAATAAGATCTTTACTTTTTCTTTATGATTTACATTATTCTCAGAGTTTATTTACTTGAACGGTTACTTTTTTTTTTAATTTTACTTTTTTAGCAGAACTAAGGAATTTCAGGGCAGGTACTAAGATTTTTTTTTTAAATTATCTGAGTGCAATTAGCTAAGCATGTAATATGTTCGATTTCTTTTCTGGTATTCTTTATCCTCTCATTCCATTAAATCTATAAGCTCTATTCAGTAGAGTGAGAGCTCGTTCTACTATTTAACCTAAATTGAATTTAAATTCTCTTTAAATCTCTGTTATGTGTCTAGAATTGGATATGTTGGTAGTTCTCAGACCTGACTACACATCATAATCAACTGGGAAGATTTCAAAAACTACTGATGACAAATTCCTCTTTATTCTGGATATTTTGGGAGGGACCTGAGAATGAGAAGTTCTGACTTGTATCTAGAGCCAAATCCTGGTCCACACTGAGTCATATCATTTGAGAGATCATTTCTAAAATGCTATTTGTCTATCATGACTAATGATCTTTCTTTGCCAATATGCTCAATTTGTGCCTATCTGAGGGGAGAAAGAAGCAACAATTTGGCTCTCTGAATTACATTCTTAAGCTTTGGAATTAATGTTGGCTCGGAGAAGGTATCTTTAGATGCTCATAGCTTTCTCCTGCTTTCAGCCACTTCGATGTGTAACTTTGGGTAACTTTTTATCCATTACATGCTTCTAATCTCAGCAAGTCGAATCTCCCATTAATGAAACTAGGTATTCTATGGGGCTCATTGGGAACATAGGCAATTTCAGGCCTGTCATATGTTAGCCAAAACAGATATTAATGATATTGGATTTTTGGCATCCTTCCTAGTGAGTTAGAGAGAGAAGATAGAATTTTAGGTGTCATCTGAGTGGAGATGTGGACTCTTCAGCTCTGCTCTCCACCATGTGCAAAATTAATAGTAGAATGCTATCGCTGGAAGAAATAAAATAGTCAAATGAATCAAATTCCTCATGAAAAGATAAGGAAACTATGACTGAGATGGTTAATTTTATGTGTCAGTTTGGCTGGGCTACCATTACCAGGTATTTGATCCAAAATTCTGGATGTTTCTGTAAGGGTGTTTTTGTATAAGATTACCATTTAAATTGGTGAACTTCGAGTAAAGCAGATTACCCTCTATAATATGTGTGGACCTTATCCAATCAGTTGAAGTTATTAATAGAACAAAGATTGACCTCTACCCAGCAAGAAGGAATTATGCCAGCAGATTGCCTTCGGGCATGAACTACTGCTCTTCCCAGGTCTCCAGGCTGTTTATCCTGCAGATTTTGGATTTACTAAGCCTCCACAATTGTGTGAACCAATTTCTTAAAATAAATTCTATCTTATCTCCCTCTCTTTGTTTCTCACTCTTCCTACACACACACACACACACACACACACACACACACACACACACACCCTGTTGGTTCTGTTTCTCTGTAGAACCCAGACTGATATCGTGGCCCATATAAATGAAAAGATAAGCTCAAGTTTACCTATGTGGAAAGTGATACTGTGAGAACTGAAATTTAGTTCTCATGACTCCTTTAACCATAGACTTTTCCAGAACTAGGGTCAGAAAACTATGATCCACTGATCAAATCCTGCCTGACTCCTGGTATAAATAAAGCTTAACTTGAATAAAGCCATACCCATTTGTTAATGTATATATTGTTGTTTCTGTGTTACAGCAGCAGAGTTGGGTAGTTATAACAGAGATGGATGGCTTACAAAATTCAAAATATTTACTATCTGATACTTTATAGGAAAATTTGCTGACCCTTACTATAGGGTACTATCTGATTTCTGATCACACTGAGGAGAATAATTCATGCATGTAAGGTGAGATTATTAACCACATGTCTTCCTTATGTCAAAGATCTATTAAATGCTGACTCTGACAGGTGGCTAACTAGGGGATGCTTGCTTGAGAATACAGAAACATTTCTTGCTGGGTCTGTCCAACCTACACTGCCACCTGACTGTGGTTCCTAGAACCTGCCTATTTAACCATCTATCACTCATTACTCACCAGCTCTGGCTTCACATATTTGGTCATAAATCTCTTTCTGATTCTATCCTATATGACCTGTTGCATGAACTAAGATATCTTGTTCCACATAATTTGTCTTTAATATTGTTTATCTGAGATCTTCATCTGTGTCCTATTTTGAGCAATCACACCCTATTTTCTGGTACTACTTCTAATACCACATTTTATGGGATGAATTTGGCTCAAGACCCTGAGTATCCTTTTAGAAGCTGTCACAGGGTTTTAGCACAGAAGAAGAACTCAGATTAGTGTCCATATTTGAACTAATATACTTAGCCAGAAACCTTTTGTTTCAACATTTATTTTATTACACAAGTAACTTTGATCTTTGCATCTATGACAAAATCATTTCTTTTTATTGTCTAAATTATCTGGAAGATTATTTAGAGCCTCCATTTCAGTGAGAATTGGAATATGGACACTTACTATATTGTGACTGTTATTTCCAAAATGTTGAATTAGGCTTTGAGCTTTGGCTAAGAGGAAACAGAAGAGAAAATGAAAAGATGGAATGCAGACTTAATATAGATTTGATTTTTAATCAATAATTTTGGTCATTGGAAAATAATTCCTTGGTAAAAGGAGTTGTTTGTTAATCATTTAACAAATTAATCTTTGTTAATCATTTTTTTAAATACAAAAGTTAATAATCAAAATTGAAATATGCAATTCTTCATTTTTTTAAACCAAAGCTATACCTAGATGAGAAGAGAATTCATTTTATAATTAGAGTTTTAGACTTATGAATGTCAGTCCTGTCTTCTTCAACCATGCCTGCTAAGTTTCTGCCTAACTTTTTGAACATTAGATAATAACTTTGGCTTTCATCTCCTTCCTCAGTATATAGCTTGGTGACTAAAAGTAAGGGATTCAAAGCTTGACCACCTGGGTTCAAATCCTGACTCTAAAATTTATTCGATGAGTATTCTTGGGCAAGTTATCTCTTTTTGCTTCAGTTTTCTCATCTATACCATAGAGATAATAATTTACTTCTCTCAAGGAGTTGCCATGAAAGTTAAAAGAGAAAATGCCTGCAATGCTAGAATTTATTGGTTCTTGGAACATTTTAAATAGTGGAAAATGTTAGCTATTATCATGGGCCCTTCGTTTTATGGATAACATAGGTTAGTTTATATAGGTATAAAATTTATGTATATAGATACATTTTATATCTGTTTATGTATATCTGTTCTTCTTGTATATTAAACTCTGGTTAACATTCATGTCTAAATATCTTCTCTACAAAAAGTTGATCTCCTATGTACAGATGTGATAATGTAGTACTTTATTGCTGTGTAAGAAACAACTCTAGATTTTCATGCATAATTTTAATATGTGCGCAGATTACGTGGGTCAGTAATTCAAACTATGCATGGCAGAGATGGCTTATCTCTCCTCCATGAATAATATTTGTAGCCTCAATTTAATGGGGATTCAAAGAGTTAAGACTAGAATCATCGAGATAATTTTTATTCATTATGTGTGACACTTGAAATGGAATAACTTGAAGACTGAGCCAAACTAGGGCTGTTGATTGGAGTACCTACACATGACTGCCATGTGGCTTAGACTTCTCATAGCATAATGGTTAGGTTTCAAACTGGAGTGTCCAGGGCTCAGACATTCCGAGAGAACTAAGGGAAGCCTGAACCTAGTCTTAGATGTTACATGCTATCACCTCCATTATATCCTACTGCAGGGGTTGGAAAACTTGTTCTATAAATGGTCAGATGGAAATATTTTAGGCTTCGTGAGCTGTAAAGTCTTTGTTGAAACTACTCAATTCTGCTATCTTGTTATGAAAACAGTCATAAAGAAGACATATACTAATGCACATGGCTGTGTTCCAATAAAGCTTTATTTACAAAAGGAGGTAGTAACCTAGGTTTGGCCCACCAGCCATAGTTTGCTGACCCATGTTCTATTGTTCAAAGCTGTGGAAAATCTGCCTAAATTCAAGGGGGAGAAGCCTACCTCTGAATGGAAAGAATGGTAACAAATGTGGGACTTTGTATTAACACCACCAAATGTGGGATATTTATATGAGGGTCTATCTACATATTTTGTTTCTCACATGTGTGGTGGATATATAGTATTGGGCCATTTCACTAGGTTTCCTGTAAGCCCGTGTCAAGGTCAGAATTAGAATATGAACTCAATTACTTTGATTCTCGATATAATTAGTAAGTATTTATAATTTCTTTAAATTCCTCATTCCAATAAATATACCACAAAAGATAGATTTCAGTAAACCAATTGCTTTATGTAATTTGGTACAAGGCAGATTTTTATTGTCTCCATTGGCTGTTTGAATTATTCATTTTGGTTAGAAACCATGATTTTTGTTTTATTTCTTTCCTAAACAGATCTACAATTTTTCAGATCTGGTATTTCATTCTACTGAGAAAATAATGTAGGTTTTTATCATTGGAAAAACTGAGGCAGGCTGAGTTCACTCAGATCATACTAATGTTTCCAGTTATAACTGAAATTAGAACACAGGCTTTCAGATTTTCCTGTCTTGTGCTCTTTTTGGTACGTGCTGCTGTCTCCTGGGCCTGGCAGTAATCATTTTTGACCTTTACCTTTTCAGGTTTTTGTGAAGTGGTTTTGGGCTTTGTTAGCTTTCTTATGAGTTTTTGCTAAATTGTGTCCATAAAGTAGGCTGAATTCCTCAGAGAAGAGCGATGGCTCTATTACTGCATTATTACTTAAAAGTGTTATGTCAGTTACTTTTTTTGTCTTCTTTTTGTACAGTCGTATTCTGAAGTTAAAGAACATGTTATCCAAAATGAAAGATGTACATCTGGTGGCAAACATTAATTTAAAGGGTGAAAATTCCTGATGATTGTTTCTGTCAACTCTTAATACACACTGAGCTTCATTAGTAATACATAACTCTTAGATCTTTTCCTTGGAACGGATCACATAATCGGCCTTTGTGTCCATTCTTTAGACACAGACCAAATTAGAATAATTGGCTGGCACAGGAAAAGCACAAAGAACTTTCTTCTATTTCTACGATCCATCCTTTAATAAGGGTTGGAAATGAGATTGGAGGTACAGACACGAAACTCAGAAGGTCAATGGGGAAAGAATATTGTTTCTTTAAAAATATCCTTTTGGTATTGGCCCAGAAAAAGAAAAATGGAAGAAATATGAAACTGAGAGAAATATAAAGGAAATAATATGATTTTAGTGTTAACAATGGGAGTGTGAAATTAGTAAGAATTGGGAAGAATCCTTTTCCACCAAGGACTCAGGAACAAATGACACCATAAATACTCCCTGTCTTGGAAAACCTTTGGAGCAGTAATCATAGAAAGATAAAGGCAATGAGTCAGGGCAGAGGTGTCAGAGCAAGGGGATGGAAGGAGAACAAAAGGAGAGTGGATATTTTTAGAGCTGTCATTTTGAAATTTACCTGTTTCTGCTTCAATGCTGCTTTGCCACCGTATGGTCCAGTTGAAATCTTCAAAGCGGGAGCAGCCGTATTTTAAAATAATAGGATTAGAGCAAGTGACTTTTATCAAGGTCTCTTTATTTCAAGAGCATAGAGGAGAGTATGGCAAAAGAAAAAAGTATGGCTCAGGAAATTGTTTACTAGGTAAAATTTTCCCATACTTCACTAAGTGGGAGAAATTGACCATTGGATTATGTCCCTTGAAGGAAAGCAAAGAGTGTGAAGCCTGTTTAGAAAGCAGCCTGTATCATAGTGATCTCCTGTTGATGATAATAGCATTGACTGGAATTTATGAGTCCTGATCATTCACAACAAAAGCATTTCCCCAGGTAATAAGTTCCGAGAGGGGCAGAACTGAGTATTTCTGTTTCAGCGGTATACTCTTAGAGTCCAGAACATGATTAGCATAAAGTAGATTTAAAAATGAATATTTGTTGATTGTCTAAATGAGTGGATGTCTGTGATTCATATCCTATTTGCTGGCCTATGCCCTACAGTGGATTTTCAGTATCAAATTGTGAAAGTATTTATGAAGTGAGTTGACATTGTTCCCCCATCTTACAGATGAAAAGTCTACATCACAGGACTTTATATTGACATTTCAAAGCCCTCATAGGACTTTCTTAGCAAAAAAAAATAAAATTAGATTTTGTGTAATTTATAAGCTGGTGATTCCAATGATGTCCCATGATCATCCAGGCATAATCAGAATGGCTTGGGATCTTGGAGCCAAAATATTCCTCAGTATTTATTGCTTTGATTTAAAATGGGTTATTGAAAAAGATAGCTTCAGACACTATATGATATTTCATGATTTAGTATAAACTAAAATCTGAGGAATATAGAGGTTATCTGAAGCTTGCAATGGTAAAGTTCCCTCTGCTATTGAAGTCATTGTCTTTAAACAAAGATTATATATCGGTAAGGCTATTTTTTGCATGGCATTCAGGTTAATTTTCTGTTCTCTCTAAGGAAGAAATGGGGTGGTTGGTATGAGAGATAGTGTGGCTCCCAAAGGTGAAAAGTATTATTTTGTTATAATTTCCAGCTACCTAAGGACAGGAGAGGCTCAAGATATTATCAGTATGTTATCTGTAGTAGTTTATATTATAGTTTATTTATGGACTTTTATAGGTTTATTTTCTATGCAAGCTTGTACTTTTTTAAAGTTTTGATAGGTAAAGCGTTATAACTTTGAATTACTTTGTAGTTATATACTGTGGTTTTATAGTCCATTGTCTTAGAATAGAGATAGCCAGCATAGTTTTTGTCACTTATAAAGTGCTGGTATGTTGAAAGTCTTTGTTTGTGTACTAATATATGATGCAACATCTGCTGAAGACAACGAGAAGAACGGTTAAAAAACTGCAATGAATAACAGAAGATTGTATGATTTACTTTTAACATGTTTATTATGTAATTATAGAACTAACAAATCATCATTTTAGAAAATTTGAAAAATTCCTACATAAAAGAGAGACCAACAAAATTTGGTGCAAATTTCAGAATGTCAAGTTGTCAATAAATATTCGTGCTGTCACATTTTCTAGGACATCAAAAAGACTTTTGCTTTCTAAAAGCCTGTTCATAATATTTTATTTTAATGATGTTTTCATATGGAACATGAAACATGTGGAAACACACACACACACAACTCTGTAAAAAAATAGAAAGACATTCCTATTTTTGCCGTTTCAGATAGCCAAATGGAATAAACAAAGATGGAAAAGTTAACAAGCAGAAATAACAATAAGTAGCATCTTCTTAATTGCTTACATCAATTCTGATGATAATTACCTCTTTGTGGATAAAGTAAGTAAGGGGGAATCTAATTCAAGGATAATGCATGAAGTTCAAGACTTCTTGAAGCCAACTTTTTTTTTTTTTTTCCAACAAAAGGCAACCATCCATTGCTATGGGTCCTTATTACCTGGCAAGGAAAGAGTATTGTATAGCATTGGATCTGACAGAAAGAGGGTGCTTCCCACATCGATTATCACAAATGACCTTACAATCTCTGCTGCTGTATTATCATCTTAACCCAGTATATTTTTTAACAGATACTGTATCTTAGTTGAATACAGCTACAAACTCTCAGCTGTCTCTGATATAACAATTGTTTGGCCATTCTTCAGGCCAATCACAATATGATACTAACCTAGAGGTATCTATCATTAAAGAGTGGGAATGTGTTGATTCCTCCTTTGGTTCCAGGGTGAAGCGGGAATTGGAAAAGAGACCCATAGGCAAGTGAGTGGGAAGGGAATCTAGGGTCATTAGTGAAAAAACAGGCTAAGTTAAGGTGAGGCATGAGGAAACAATCAACTATTATAATATTAAAAAGATCATCAAGAAGCATATCCATGATGTACTTTGTATTGTAATATGATGAAAGTAATGACTTTTCTGTTGGAAATTAGCACGAAGTTAGGGAAAACAATTCTTTTGGAGTTGTAAGACCAGTTCAGAGAAAGGGTATATTAATTATGATAATCCTTGACTACAATCTACAAGTACCTTGAAAATTGCCTTCCAAGCTCTGTTGTAGAAAGCACAGGTCAGTGATAGTTTGAAATGCATACTGACCACCAGAACTTATTATTAATTTAGTCATTCAACAAACATTATTGATCACTTTCTCTTGCTAGGTACTGGAGATTAATTGATGAAAAACGAAATTAACAAAACAAAAAGAGACAAATATCAAGGCCTTCACGAAGAATATATTCTATTGATTCCAATAACAGATTATTGTTGAAAGGGGCCTCATATAAGTTATGATCATGCAAATGCAGCAAGATTGTATTTTTATGTTTTGTATGTTTCTCTCATTCCTACTCACTTTCACATCTATCAATTTCTCCCTTAGGGGAAGAGAGAACCACAGAAAACAAATGTCAAATCTCAGCTATTAATTTTTTAAATATTTTTTTCAAAATTCCAATGTGCACAATAGTTTAACTGTTAATATTTATGAGTCTCAAAAAGCTATATCTTTTGCAAACTATAGCCAAAATTTATTTCATAAATGATAGCTCCTGAAAGAATGTGTAATGATGGAAAAGCTGATTTTTCTTCCCTAAACTTTACTTCACTGTTTTGGGATATGAGGCAGAGAAGAATTCAAGGTATTGAAACATGAGTGAGTTTTCCCTGATAGGAAACTCTAACACTTTAAAATAGTCTGGATAATCCTAGGGTTATCTATGAGAAGGGAACAATACCTCATTTCCAATCTGATATCCGGGGAGGAAATGACATATTTTCTTTGAGGTCTTGAGAGTTTTTTATTTTGCTTTGTTTTGCTTTGTTTTGTTTTGTTTAATATAATAAAATACATATATTTTTAGTAAAGAGTTAAATGAATTTTAACAAATGTATACATTTGTATAGCCACCCCCATAAAAATAGAGTACTATTCTAAAAAATCTAAAAAGTCTCCTCCTAGGCTTTTGCAAAATTCTCCCTATCTCCCATCCCAGGCAACTACTGATCTGTTTTTTATCATTATAGATTAATTTTGCCTATTCTAGAATTTCATGTAAATTGAATAAAATAGGTGCCCTTTTGTATCTGTGTTCATTTTTTCAGCACATAGTTTTTGAGATTCATTCATATAGGGATGTTTTTAACCAGGACTTCAGCTCGGAGGGAAGATTTTTGTCTGAAGGCTTCTGTAGGTATATCTAAGCTGCTGGTGTTGCCAGTGTCTGTCATTGACTCAAAATTTTAAATTTTTCTATGAAGCACAAGGATGAAGCAAGGAAGGTTATTGTTGTGAAGTAGTTTTGTTTGAAGTATAATGAAGGTGAAATGGTTTTTGTTGTATAATTTTCTCAGCATAAATTGACTTGCTTGGATAATTCTTTTTATAAAAAACCTTGATAGTATTAAACTTCTAAAGGCAGCTGTGCTACTATTCTTCTAGTTTTCATTTTTTGGAAACATTTGTGGAAAATTCAGAATTAGCCTTCAGGTGAATAACTGCTTCTTAAGAAGGCTAATTCTTCTGCTAAAGTTGTCATCTGACCTTCACATACCCTCTGATTGAACAGAGACTTGCCAAAACAATGTTCTTCTATTGAATAAAATATATAGATTATTTAAGATGAATATATAGATGCAGTAAAGATAAAAAAAAAAACAAAGAATCCTTTTATGTTCAGCTTACTGTTTTCGTTTGTTTCTGTGGCGTATACTAATAGTTTAGAGTAATCTTAGGTTAGTTTTGGGTCCACTTTTTATGTAAATGTTGAAGTACTCCATACATACCTTTTTCTTTCCTCTCTCTCTCCCTTTCTCCCCTCTTTTTCTTTCCTTTTTCCTAACTTTTTAAAATCCACCATCCTTCTCTCTATATTTGTTGAGGGCAATTAGTTGTAGGAATATTGAAAGTAGTATGAAAAGTCTGTGGAAATTTTGCTAACCAGAATGCATGTTGAACACCAACTTCTTACTGAGGAAATGTCTGAATTTACCCACAGTAACCCTTTCTCAGAGTACTTGAATAAAGGCCATAGAAACTGGACCATAACTGAGAGGCATGTAGAATTTTTAGCAATTACTTTCAAAGAGTGTACTTGCCAAAGATACATATAAATGTATTTAATTGTTCCTATATTGGCAAAGACACTAATATACACAATTTTTTTTTTAATATGTCACGATCATCGCCTGATGTTTACCACTGTAAAACTTGCTAATTGGTTTCTATAGCTTGTTATTTCATGGCCAAATACTATTGTAATTTATCACACACTTTAGTGTGGAGGACTGAGACTCTGTAAATTCTTTTATGTTTTTCCCCCTCAGAATGTATTAAACTGAGATCAGGCAAAGTAATAAATTTATTTCAAATGTACTTGATAGCTAAACATCAATTAGGTCTGACAGGGAATATTTCTTCGTCTAGCAACGGTAACTGTTTCTAAAGACTAGAGTATTGAATGTGAAGTTACCGAACATGGGACTTAGTTTACTGGGATCACTTCTTAAAAAATCAAAGAAAAACTTGGAATGGAAATGTATGGCTTATTTAAATATTGACTAATGAGTTATACCTTGGTTAATTGAATTTTTCAAAATCATTAGTATTTTATTAACTCTCTTTGCCGTCTCATTACTCTCACAAGAATGGATTATTAGTATCTTAAAACATAAGTCATCTTTCATATGTATAAATCTAACAATAAAAGTAAATTTTAATTATCTAATATAATTTACCTTTTAATGTAACTGTGGTTTCAATTCTCTCATATATATATATATATATATATATATATATATATATATATATACACACACACACACACTTTCCAGGAACCACTGCATCTTAGAATTTTAGAAAGAAGACAATTAAAAACAAATATATCATTTTATAGCTAAAACAACCAAGGCCTAAAGTAAAAAGGTGACTGTCCAGGTCAAGGAAAGAGGTTGAAGATCAGGTTTTAAGCTGAGAGAGAGTCTGTAGGGACTTAGTCTGAGCAGTTGAGAAACTGAAACATAGGCTGGGAAGGCCGGCACTGGCCTTGCATGTGAGATTCAGACAGACAATGTGGGCCCAGTGGAGATCTGAGCTTCTACAGTGGGCAGAGAAGGCCACCCTGTCTTTGGAAAGTGCCACTAACTTTACGGGCATGAGCAATAAATTCCTGTCAGCCTGAGAAAGTGGGCAAATCTGATTAACTCTGAATGTAGGTTTACCTCAGATACTTCTTAGGAAAGAATTTGGACAAGGGGATGTCCAGTGCAGTCCTTCAAATCCATGCCCTGTATTTAATGGTGGAGCCATATAACCCTCTGCTGAGTGATTCCAATATTTTTATTTTACTCTATAATTCCAAGTCTTATGGCTGATTATTTAAAAATGAATAACTAGAATCACAAAGAGTATGATTGTATGTTAGAGGAGTGAAACAGTCTAGAAATGGGGTAAGTAAGAATACCTACTAGAAATGGAGAAAAATTCAGTGGGAAATTAGGGCCTGACATTGTGCTCAACTCTTTGTATGTTTAGAAGTGGGTTTCTTATTTAACAATAGACCTCAGTGCAATGAATTATTTTTTACCTCAATCCTATTTATCTCATGGACACATTGTGAAGTTTGTGTGAGAATAAGCAAGCAATAGAGTTTGTCTTGCAAGCACCTAGAAACTTTTTCTGAAACAATCTAAGACAGAAAAGAGGAAGAAGGAAGGAAACAAAGGAGAAAGACAGTCAATAATACTAGAATCTCTCATTTTTATGGAGTCTCTTTTTAAAACTAAATACAGAAGTTCAGAATTTTACATTTACTGATTGCTTTTTTGTCATGATTTGTTTTCATTTTTGTGTTTTTCTTTGTTATTCCAATAATAATCCCTGTCAGCATTATATCATCTTTAGTTTTAATAAGTGTGCCTGTCTTGTTTTCATTTACATTATTAATACAAACATTGATGGAACTATGACCCTGAGTTATCAAGGAAATTTCTTAAATTTAGAAAAAAATACTAACAGTAATGGTTAAAATATACTTTCTTAAACTGTAGTTTTTAAAAAAATCTCCTAATATAAAAATACTTTATTGGCTAATAATGCTAGATAAATAAAAAATTCCTGTATGTTGGTGAATACATTGTGGTCTACATATTTTTCTGCAGATCTGATTGTACCGAAGGTAATGTTCCAGTTTGCTGACCATGTCCTGTCTCCAATAAAGCTACAGTTTCTATTGTGTTTCTGTGTAAATCTTGAACAGCCAAAGCAGCTTCAAAGTAGATGTGCAGTTTTTAAAGATTATCTTTTAAGAGATAACTACCAATGTTTTTCCACCCACATGTAGAAAATAGCATAAAGTAAAAGAGATATGTATTTTACTTTATGCAATTTAGCATTTTGATATTCTGAGCATTCTCATAATGAAATTAAATCCAGAAGAAGGTTTCTCATGATGATTTCTTGAAATGGTCCTCGTTCATCCACGATATTTCCCATAATCACAAAGGTGGTGCCATGAACAGGAAACTCTAACATTATTAAAGTTTCATAAAGCAAAGAAAATTTTAGGAATATAATGTTCCCAAACTGATAAAGGTCTTGAGAAATAATTTCAAGCAAAGCATAAATTACTTTCTGCTTGCCAAAGGGCAAAATTATTTAGTTTGAGTTAATGAACAGTTGAGTTTTAGAAAGTGTCCTTTAAAAATTGCCAGATCTACTGTCAAATGAGGTATATAGTAGGCACATAAGGCTATTTATATTTAAATCAATTTAAAAATAAAATTAAAATTTCATTTTTTTAGTTTAGCCATATTTCAAATGTGTTATTAGTCACGTGTGGCTAATGGATACTGCATTGGACAGTACAGATATGGAACATGTCCATTACCACAGGAAAGTCTACTGTGCAGTAGTAAAGATATACCTAGATAGTTATAGAAAAAATAACTGATGCCCAAGAACATAATGTAATTTTCCCAAAGTCACACAATTATACTTTTAAAGAAACACAGGAAGACACAAATGAAGTATTAACAGAAGCCTTAAAAAAATCCAGCAGCTTCTGAAACTCCCTAGGATTTAACAATACGTACTCAGCTTTTAACAGGGCTGAAGCACCTGACAGTTAGAAAGACCTACCTGTCTGAATTTGGACATTTAAAACTTTATGCAATGAATTTGATAGCATTTCAGCAAACAGCTGCCAGCTCCATATTTTTGGCCACTGCTGCACTTCCAATTATGTTTATCACTTTTGTATACAGGACACCACTCTAAAAAGTGATGGTTTATCTGACTCCAGAGAAATCAAGAAATCTTGTGGAGGTGGTGGCTATATTTGAAAAGGTTGATTTTTAAATGCATCATGCGGACTGGCCTGTTTTTAAACGAGATTCCTGCCATCACACAATCAAAATATGAAATCTTTTCTCACCTTGCAAAAGTCAAAGACAGTGTCTGCATTTTCATTATTTTGTTGAAATCTAAGTATTATTTTTCCATTCTCTAACTTGTTTTCATTACAGTGTGATCAACTATTGCCCAGGAAGGAAAGGTTAGATTTATCAATCAAAGTTTGCTATAGGCCTTCTAAATAATTGAACCCTCAGGAGAAACAATCCTCATGTATTCTTTTTCTGTTGTTTCAATATCTTCATAAAAAGTCATTTCAATATGTTTGATCCTGTATCAGAGGTTCTGTGAAGTGCTTATCTTCCTCATAGGTCCAGAAAGCCTGTGAGTGGGTGCATAAAGATGGATGAGGAGAGAGAGTGAAGGATAATGGAGAGAGAATTAATGCTGAAATAAGGGCAGTGTTCTAAAACCTCTTTGAGTTGGGAGTAGGGTACACAAATACCATGATTAAGCTAGAAAAAAAAAATGAACAATCAAAGAGATGGATAACCTAAAGTCATGTCATTAACTTTCCTTCTAGAAATAAAAATTGCCCTTATTAATTCTCCTTCTCCTGTCCCAGAAAAGGCTTAGGAAGACCTGGAGGGGCATTTATTGGGAGAAATGAAAAAGACAGCTTGAAGAAAATAGCCTGGAGCAGAGAGACCAAGAAATGAAGCCAGTAGATGGAAGGTAGATTTTTTTACTCAGATCCCCAAGTATAAGTCAAGTTTCTGGAATTCCAAGTCTAGGTCAAAGAGGGCTCATTTAACCCCTTCACGGTCCCAATGGTAGTGGGAAAAGACTGAGCAGAGAAGGAAAAGGGGCCACTAAAGGTACAACATTCATGATGGGATTTAACTTCCTGTCCTGATGATTCCCAATGAGAGACTCAAGGCTTCAAGGTCTCCTCCATCAGATGGAGAACTGTTTGTAAATACTCTGCCTCTATCCTCCACTGTAGTAATGCAGACAGGGAACTTGATCCCATCTTCAGGTTCAAAGAGAAATTCCAAGTACCTAAAACACTTAGGAACATGATGGCATTTGTGTAAGATTTGGAGGTGGGGGATAAACATGGACTTTGATCTGTAGCAGCACTAACCTGCACGAACATTTCCCATTATTTTTTCTCCCTTTTTTCTCTCCCCTCTCTGTTTCCCATCCACTCTTTCCTGGACTCCAAGTTCTTACCCACAGGACTCCAAGTTCTTCTTCATTATGGAGTCCTGGTATCATGGCCCTCCTGGGAATTATGAAGATGTTCACTTTTTATATTAAGTACTTCTTATTTTTATCCAGCAATATAAGTCTTCCTTAAGAACAATTATAGTGCCGGCTCTTAAATATATTTTGTTGTCTCCATCTCTTTATACATTAAATGTTCTTCCTTGGAAACCACCTCTGGCCTGATGTTTGCTGTGCTCTCAACTGGCATCATTTAGAAGCCAGTCCTCTATCCTTGCCTGCTGCTGGCCTCTGCAGTTCTTAGGTCTGCCTGACCTCCGCAACTAAGTGCAGTACAGTAGTTACGTAGCTCTAGGTCATAGGTTATTTTCTAGAGCTTTATTACTTCAGCTTTCACATTCAGACCTATAATTTTGTAGACAAAAACAAAAACAAAACAAAACAAAAGAACAAAACAAAACAAAAAAACGGAGTTCTCTGGAATGTAACCTCACAGGGTACCCTGATCATAAATTCCTAACTGAGTAGTTCATAGTGGGTTGTCATGCCGCGGGCCTATAACTTAGTGAAAGGTTTTAAGCCAGCCCTGATCAAGGTTCTTATGCATCTAGGTTAACACACCTTTGAAATGCCAGAAGTAATACTCCCCGCCCCACCTCCCGAAGCGGGTATTAACCCTCAAAAGAGCATATAATCGTGTTAACTATCCTGTAAACTAATCTCCTCCTTGCTTTCTCCTAGCTCTATATACATTCCCTCTTTAATTTCAAATGCATGAAAGAAGCGGCAAAACTGTTTTTCTCTGGAGAATTTGAGATTTTGCTCCTTGGCATATGTCATCAGTTTGGGTCAAACTCATACAAATTCTCTACATCTTTGGATACTTCTTTTGTTGACAGTTTATCTAGACTGATTTTTATGTATTGGAGTAGAGGGTACAGATTCATTGTTTTTCCATGTGGACATACAATTACCCCAGTTACCTTCATTACAAAGATAACATTTTCCGCATTGCACTGAGTGTCACCTGTCATAAATTGAATAACCACAAGTATTTAGTGTTTTACTGAACCCTATGTTTTGTTCCATTGATTTATCTAGATCACTGTCTTAATTATACTAGCTTCATAGTAAGTCTTGTTACTTAGTAATGCAAGTCCTATAACTTTTTAAATCTTCTTCAAGATTGCTTTGTCTATTTTTGTAAAGGTACATTGCCATACACATTTTAGAATTTCTATCACTAACGACCAACTACCACTACCCACAGTAAAACTTGGCTAGAATTCTGATTTGGACTGCATTGAATCTATGAACAATTTGTAGAGAATTTACATTTTCAAAATATTTACCATTTCAATACATAAACATGATGTAGACTCCACTTACTTAGATTTTCTTTAATTACCCTTATTAAGAATTTGTACTTCTCTGTAGTGAGTATTGTCCATGATTTATATAAGCAGTACATAATTTGGAATTCAATTTGAACTGCTAGCTTTAAAATTTTTCTTTTCTTAATTAAGTTTTTACAATTATATAGTTTTTAGGTATACATTATAATTTCACATCTGTTATACTCTATTGTGTGTTTACCACCCAAAGTCCAGTTTCCTTCAGCTACCATACATATATTTAATATATTTTCTAATTATTTCTAGTATAACATTCTATAGCTAATTTTTTATTGGTCTTTTATCCAGTATACTTGTGAAATTATCTTATAAAATCTATTAGTTTTTTTGTGTGTTTTTTTTTTGAGATTTTCTATGTGTAAATTTTGTTATCAGTGAATAATACCAATTTTTTTTTTCAATCATTATGCCTTTTCTTTCCCTTTCTTTTCCTTATTGCCTCACCTGGTCATCTAACATGTATGATAGTGGTTACCATATTATTATTTCCTATCTTGGAACAAAGCTTTTATTTACCATGAAATTTTGCTGTAAGATTTTTATGTAGATACTCTTTACTAGATTAATTAAGTTTTCTTATTTTGGTAGTTTTCTCTGATTTATAATATTTTAATGTCGAATTTTGTCAAATACATTTTCGTCATCTGTGGAGATAATTTTATTTTATTTATTTCCTAATGTGATGAATTTTATTAATAGAATTTTGAATGTTAAACTACTCTCACACTTCAGTAATAAACCTTATTTTGCCTAGATATTTTATTAATTTTATATGTTGCTGGATTTTAAATGTTTGTTCTGCACAAGAATTTTGTCTGTATACATACAAGAGTGATCTGTAATTTTTCTTTGATTTAATTTATTGTCAATTTTTGGTATCAAGCTTATGCTAGATAAACTTGGAAAAATGTTCCCTCTTCCATTTCTCTGGAAGAATTTTTTTAAGGTTGGTGTTTATTTAAATATTTGGAAGAATTTATTGGTGAGTTCATATGGTTCTAGAAAGGTTATTTTGTTAACACACAATGCAATATACAGATGGTATATTACCGAATCGTACACTTGAAACCTATATAATTTTATTAACCAATCTCACCCCAATAAATTTAATTTTAAAAAGTTTTAAATTACAGATCCAAATTCATTAATAGACTTAAAATTATCCTTTATATATCTCATGTATTTTATGTATACTATTTTATTCAAGTGATTTGACAATTTAAATATCAAATTTATTAATTTAAAACTCAGTATAATACACTTTTGATATTTTTAATTTCCATAAGACCTATTATAATGTCCCCATTTTCTCAAAAATTGTCTCTCTTTCTTACTTATGTCACCAGTTCCCAAATGTGCAATCAGACAGAGTCAAGGGATGAAGCATGGAGAAATGATCTCTCGTAGTAATTATAAATATTAGAAGAATAAAATTATAAATAAAGAGCTCCTTCTTTATTTATAAAATATTTGTCTCTAAAGAACTTCTGGAATAATACTCTAAAATTAAACATAGCAACACCTTCCAATAAGTAAGAAACTCACTAAAATTTATCTCATACTATTATTTTCCTGATTCTGTTATATGATTCTCATATTCACAGAAAATCATTTTTACCTGGACTTCACTGATCTTCTCATTTTTACTATGGGATCAGTGATCTCAAATTTTTAAACTAAAACCAAGACATGTGGCAAAATAGTCAAAATTAGAACAGTCCCTCCAAACCCAGGGCATATAACTTATATAACTGTGGACAGAGATATTAAATTTCTCTCAAGTTCTGGAGTAAACTTTTTCATACCTGCCAATCTAATTTGACTAATGTATTGTTTTTACAATACATTAGAGGAAATTAAATGGTAAATTCAGTCAAATAGTCATTCCGTACATCAAAAAGAAAAAGCAGTCAACACACTGTCTGACTGAAGCAAATGAAGAAAACAATTCAAGGCAAACAATTGTCCTAGTAGTCTTATATAAATACAGTAGTGGTGTCATGTGCAGAATTAATCTTTCCCCACCTTTAACTGAGGAACACTCTGCTAGCCAATTCAGTCATTCAAATAATCCTGAATTTTAATATTCCAGTTTCATTTACTCTCGGTTAATGGTGACTGCCCTTCCTTCTCCTTCATCTGTCAATCAGTGGAGAATGTCAGAGCAGGAGAATAGTAATATTGGCATGTTGTAATGTATTGCCCTGAATTCTACAGCTTCAAAATTCTTAGACTAACTCAATGATGATCTTAGAGAGTCTGGTGCCGAAAGAATATGTGAACTGAATCACAGATCATTGGTAGTCCCTTCGAACACTAACATTCCTTATTTTTCGCTCTACTATATCATAAAATACTCAAGGAAATTTTTCAGGGGTCAAGTGAAATATAGCTGGGAAGCAGGCACACTGAGAACAAAAACTGTCATCTGCAATTGACTTTGAAGTTGACTTGTCTTTTACTTGTAAACCAGGATTCAATGTGAAGTCTGTTCTGCTAAACATTTAGAGAATCTGTTGGGGTGGGGGTTATGCCCAATTCTTTTGATTTTTTTTTTATACTCTAAATTTTAATGCAAGATTGTTTTAAAAATAGTTTAAGGATTATTTGAATACCGTAAGTGTTTGTATTTTTGAGTTGCCAATTTTTTAGAATAAATTTGTGTTTTTGAAGTGCTTAGCTGTAGTATATAGACAGTATACGGAAGGCAAGCAAAATAGATGGCTTTTTTTGCTTTGAAAGAACTCTGCT
This sequence comes from Rousettus aegyptiacus, assembly GCF_014176215.1. Taxonomy (NCBI): domain Eukaryota; kingdom Metazoa; phylum Chordata; class Mammalia; order Chiroptera; family Pteropodidae; genus Rousettus; species Rousettus aegyptiacus. Next base: position 37,284,019 of record NW_023416306.1, on the reverse strand, counting down.
TGTCTATGTAAGCAACAAGACATATTTCTTATGAAATAATGTGTCTGGAAGGAAAGAAAGGAGATTTCCTTAGGTTAAGTTTATGATACTAAAGAGGACTCTAAGAATAGTTTTATAAAGAGGATCGGTATTAAACAGAAGTAACTTTAGGAAGGATAAAACCAAGTCTTGGCTAATATTATGTATTTTCTGATAGGCTCTTATTTTTGTGGTAGTAGAAAGGGTATGGTAGAGAAGTAGCAATAATAATATTGACATGTTACATCAAGCTATGTCGTGGGATACTAAAAGCACTTTACAGAGAGCCATCTCTCAATCATTCAGTGCAGTTCAATCAGTCTGTGGAGTATTCTTGTTCTTCTGCTTCCTTCTTTTTCTTGCTTTTTTGGTCATTTCATGTTTCTCAGCATACCTGAAAGGAGGCAAGGTGAAAAGAGTGGGTTAACTGTCAAATCAATCCAATATTTCATTTTGTAGTACCTCTCACAGTATGAGTATAGGTATAGAGCTTTAGAATAATGGGAAATAAGAGGCTCTTGGATCAGTAATAGGCTCTCAATATTTGAGCAATCCCATGCTCATTTAGGATGCTAAATAACAACTGAACAGTGTAAAGAATTAAAAGTGTGTAAACTTCTAAGTCAGTAATTAATTAAATACTCATTCAGATAATAGACCTGGGCAAGAATTTTTTTTTTTTTATTTCTTTGCATACCATTAATGGACATTGGGGGAAATCTATTTATAGATAGGTATATGTATATGTATATGTATAGATATAGGTATAGGTGTAGGTATAGGTATAGGTATAGACATAGACATAGACGTAGACGTAGATGTAGACGTAAACATAGACATAGACAAACAGATACAGATATTTTGGACTTTATGGATTTGTTAATTCTGCACCTATTTTCCCTCAAATCTATTTCTTTTGTTTCCTTGCTCTGCTACCCCCTGGAAGCGACATATCCAGGCATTCACTGTTAACTGGTTGACGGTTAGGTGAAATGAGAATCCCTTGCATGAGATTGGGGAGTAAGAAGAAGGGAGAAGCCAGAGTATTTTTCTGTTTCTCTTTCTGTCTTGATGGTATCTCTGGCAGTAGTGTCATCAACTCTGGGGTTCAAGACCCTGCAAAACCTGTCAGACAGGTGACCTGGACTCAGGGCTTTTGGGATATCACCTGCTTCCTTTGGCTTTCCAGCCTAATAGGGTAGTAGTTTCCTGTTGTTGATAATCTCTGGATTGTCTTAGTGTCCCTTGTTTTGTCTTATAGCTCTTCCATGACCTATATAACCAATTCTCTGCACTAAATTCCCTTTATCTTAGCATGTAAAATGTTTTGTTTTTTCTGATTAGACCCTTGGACACAATGGATAGGACAGTTTTCTTCATGACTCATTCACTAATCAATAGGTACCAAAAAATTTCCAATAATTTTAATATCTTGCTTTTACTAGCATTGATTAATATCTCAGCCACCCTTAGATTATCTCTAAGGTAGCATGACATTTGAGATTTTGAGAGGTGTCATATACTTCCTTCCACCAACGTCACAAATTTTCCTGTTTGTAGTAGAAATCTGGAGATTCTACTGTACCAGAAAAGTGGAGAGAGACTTGGTCCTGAATTACAAGAATCACCCCTGCTAATATTCTTTGATCAGACCAAAATTATCCTGTCAAAGATGGTGGTGATTCTGAAATATTATGATTTAGAACCCACTGCCTATAAGCACAGCACATTTAGAAATCTTGCTGCACCATTGGTTCTGTGTTCAAATTGCCACCACTTTCCTTTCCTTACCCCTCAGTGACCATACACTGACTTAGAATCAGATCATCCTCACTGGACTTCGACACTCACAGCATCAATCCATTGATATGCCATTAAATATTTCACAACCTGCTCACTCTAAAAATGAAACTACACTTACAGTATTTGACGATTTCTGTGCTGTGAATGCTCCCACCATGGCCAATTTCGAGTTACCAGTGTGATGTCACTGAAGGCAGTGTTGAGAAGAGATGTGCAATAGCACATTTTTATGTGGTATTTCCATCATACAAATCAAATACAGGTGAATAACCTCAAGAGCATAGATAATAATAAAATTTAGTAAAATAGAAAGTGATATTTTGAGTATTCACTAACTTTGTTCTCATATAATTTATTTCAAAGTAAGTATATGATTTAAATTTTAATAAGGGCTGTGTTCAATAACACAAAATTCATGAAAAATTAACTGGCTCTTGCAGGAGAGTGTGAACTAGCTACAGTATACTTTGTTTATCCTCTTCTTCTTAGATCCTCTAAGTGGTCTTGACTTCCGAACACAAGGGTCATTTAGGGATTGTCATCCTCATGGCCCATGATCCAGGACATGTTTTCTTTCAAAGAAATGCAAAAATAAGACTGTTTACTATGTTTCTTGTTATATGGAGAGTTAAAAGCTAGAAAATATGGGGCTGACTATACTCCTGTATAGAAGGGAATTGGAGCTAAAACATTTGTAGGGAGGCTTGTTTGAATATAATGCAGTAAAACACAAAATGAACGTTAATTTATTAATAGACTATTTAACTACATAAAAATTTTCAATAAATCATTCTACCATGAGGAATTGTTTCCACTGCCTCCAACTGTTTTAGGATGTCTCAAGGGACTCACTTATTTTACTCCCTAGCTAATGTGTATGGCAGTTCCCATTGACACAGCTGCCCTTGATCTTCTTTCCAATATATAGCAATCTTTTTCCCACCATCTTCTGCTATCTTCCAATTCTACTGGCCGTTCAATGCTTTCTTAGTTTCATGGGGCTTGGGAATCATCTTCAAAGTTAATTCTTTTCTCTCCATTGTGCTTTATTAAAGATGTCCTAGAGCCAAGTTCCCTAGCTCTGGAATAGCATAGATTTAATGGGACAACTGCTTTGGTTTTTCACTTTGTGGAACATATTAGACCCTAGGAAGTCTTGATCATGACCATTTTGTAAAACAGTCTTTAAGCTGTATCTAGTAAGACATTTCTCTCTAGCGATAAAGATTTTGTTGCTTGACTTAATATACATTTGGGATGTCTTTCTTAGCAGCACTGTTGATCACCTTGAAAATCTGCTTCTATCATCTATTTCAGAATGTTCAGTTGTCATATATGTTTAAATATATTTTAATCACAGTTGTAGAATTGTTTCAACTTCTTTTTCAAAGAAATTTTGTGCTTCCATTAAAAAAGAAAAAACGTGCTATGACAAGATGTTTGAGAAGAGCAAGGCATTATAAATAATGAACCTGCCAATCTGTGATGTTTAATTTTATTATGTCAACTTAACTGGGCCAAAGGATGCCTAGATATTTGGTATGACATTATTATAGTCTGAATGTTTGTGTCCCCACACATTCATATGTTGAAATCCTAGCCCCTCAAAGTAATAATATTAGGAGGTGTGTCTTGGGAGATGCTTAGGTAATGAGGGTGGAGCTCTCATTAAAAAAGAGATCCCACAGAGATCCCTTGTTCTTTCTGCCATGAGAAGATACAGTGAGAAGCCTACAGCCTAGAAAGGGCCCTTATCTGATCATGTTGCCCCCTGATCTTGAACGTCTAGTCTCCAGAATTATGAAAAATATATTTCTATTGTTTATAAGCCATGGTCTGTAGTATTTTGCTATAGCAGCCCAGATGGACTAAAACACTGGGTATTTCTTTAATCATGTTTATGGTTGAGATTCAATTTTTTAAAAAAATGTTTAAATTGAATTTATTGGGATTAACATTAATAACATATAAATTTCAGGTGCACAACTTTATAATACAATATTCATATATTCCATTGTGTGCTCACCACCTGAAGTCTAGTCTCCTTCTATCACCATGTATTTGACCACCCTTTACCCTCATCGTCCTCTGCCCTGCCATCTCCCTCTGGTAACCACCATTCTGTTGTCTGTGTCTATGTTTGTCTGTTTGTTGCTTTGGTTTTATATCCCACAAATGAGTGAAATCATATGGTTCTTGCACTTTTCCATCTGACTTATTTCACTTAGCATGGTACTCTAAAGATCTATTTATATTGTTGCAAATGGCAAATTTCATCTCTTTGCATGGCTGAGTAGTATTCCCTTTTATATATGTACCACATCTTCTTTAGTCATCCATCAAAGGACATTTAGGTTGTTTCTATGGCTTGGCCACTGTGAATAATGCTGCAGTGAACCTAACAGTACACATAATTTTACAAATAAGTGTTTTCAAAATTTTGGGGTAGATATTCATAAGAGGAATTGCTGGGTCATGTGGTAGATCTATTCTTAATTTTTTGTGGAAACTCTGTGCTGTTTTACATAATGGTTTAAAACTTAAATGTGTAGACTGAGTAAAGCAGATTGCCATCCATAATGCGGTAGGCCTCATCTAATCAGTTGAAGGCCTAGCTGGAACAGAAAAGATGAATAAGAGGGAATTCTCCTGCTTGATAGCCTTTGACTATTTTCCTGCCTTTGGACTTGAGCTGAAACGTTGTCTCCTCCTGGGTCTTAAACCTGCTAACTTTGAATAGAACATCGTTGCTCTCCTAGTTCTCAGGCCTTTGGACTCAATCTAAGGTCTCCATCTTGCTGACACACCCAACTTGCCAAGCTTCAAAATCCTGTGAGCCAATTTCTTATAATCTTTCTCTCTCTCTCTGTATATAGATATAGATATAGATATGATTTGTATAGATATGATTTGTGTGTGTATACACACACACACACACACACATACATCTTATTGGTTCTGTTTCTCTAATACACTGTCTAATATATTTAATCTTGACTCTATTAAACTCAGACCCTGCTACTTCACATACATCGTTTTTTATACAGTTTTTTATATAAGCCTAATTTCTTTGTTGAGTAAATCTTTGAAATAGAGGGAAGGATATTTTCTTTATATTTACAGCAGTACACATTTTTTCATCATAGTCATAGGTAATGATAATTATTTCAATGGACTTCATTCGAATTCTATATCCAACCCTGAAAATTATGGAGAGTATTTTAAACCAGCTCTTAACTGCATAATCATTAGCCTTCACATTAATCAATCATAGTTTACATGTTTGGCAAATTAAATTACTCTAAGGGAGCCTAAGTAGCTGTTTATATATATATTATACAAAATTACAGAGATAGGAAATTTGTTGAGATTTCTTTAGATACTTTTGAGTTTCCAAGATATTTTGTAAGATTTAGTTTACTTTGAAGTAGTATTATCCTCTGTAAATACAAATCAAAGTTCTTAAGGGAAGGGCACCAAACCAACCAACCTTGGCTCTACCAATGATTAGCTGTTTAACTAGTTCACATCTATGGATCTCGTTTTTCTTATGTATAAGCCCTGGTGATAACCTAATTGTGTGCTTTTAGTGTATGTCTCCCATAGGCAACAATGTGAGATAAACAGAGGTATTCTTGGTATTTCTCTCTCATCTAAACTGATCTTACTGACTTATATTTTTCTCAACCTATCTCACATGTCCAGAGACCACACAATGTTCCTCCTTCTAATCATCTCCACTGGGTGTGTGGGCATGGGAAAGCCAATACTCATTTGTCATAAGTATAGATAATTTAAAATGGCTTCAGATGTTACTTTCTGGGTTTATATTTGTTTGTTTTGCATTTTAACAAGAATGACATTTTTATTTAGCTAAACAAATGAAATTTAAAGGTGGAATTTCAAATGAAATGTGTAGTTTGGGGCATTAGATGTTTTCTTGGCCATTGAAAGAACCTTCAGGGTAATTGCCTGCTTGGCTTAACTGTAATATTGAGAGAAGGGTCTACAATGTTACAGATATGGACTGGCCAGGAGATAGAGGAGTTGCTATCACACATACTTAATTACTTTTTAATCACCTATTATGGACTAAGGATTGTGCTACTTTATAGATGTGTAGTGGTTAATGAAGATGATGCATGGGACTTTGTACTTAATTGTGGTCATCGAGAATACAAATTTATGAGAGAAGTACTGAAGATTATGTTGCATAACAGTCATCTAGTCTCACTTGATGAGTAGACTTAGAAACATTATTTAAAGCTAGATGGAAAATAGGAACAATTCTTACTTTTTACTTCTTACATCTTACTTCTATCCTAAAATATCTCCTTTTATTATTATGTGTTCATTCTACTTTTTATGTTTCTTTGAGACATAGAGAAAAATAAAAAATAACATCAATATGTTTTGATAACCAATACCTGAAATTGTATAAATGGCTCTGAGACCAAATTTAATTGAAAAAGTATGACAAAAATTTATCATTTAACTATCAGCTACCAATATTTATTTGATTGACCCAAGTACCCAGAGCCAAGTATTAGGTATTAATAGTAATATTGAAATTTATAATAAAATGTAAATACATAAACTAGAGAAAATTCTTACATGGGACTTCTTTAGCTTCCTAAATTAATTCACCAAAACTTAGATACTGTCCTTTATAACGCTGGAAATGGAAGCTGTACTTTTTAATAGGAAATCTGCATCTCATTATAGAAATAAAACATTCCTGGCCTATACACACTTTCAGAGCAGTGGTTTTTGGAGTGCTGAATACTTAGCATAAAGACATTGAGTCTTGAAAATTCATTTCAGGCATGAGAGACCTACATATATTTAGAAACAGGACTATTAAAATGAAATAACCACTTCCTGGGAGCAAAAGGCTATATGATGAAAACTCTCCAGAGTGATACCTTTTGCTTTATGTTCTGCACTCTTAAGTCTGCAAGTACAAAAAAAAAAAAAAAGATTGAAAAATAGGGAATAAATATAATTTATGCTGATTATTGATAAAAGTACAGTTTCTGGTACTGGTTGGGTCAACTACCAAAGAACAGAGTAACTAATTAAAGCAGTAAAATAGTCTACCAGATTTATTAAATCATTTCTTAAACTTGATGATTAGAGTATCTACATACAAACTTTATAGTTTTGTTTTATGACATTTTTCCTACTTTAATGGGAAGGAAGTGTGTGTCAGAATGTGTGTCAGTTAGTAATTTGTGATGTCATATATCTGATGTAAACCTTCTATCATATAGGTAAAGCTTTCATTTTCAAACTTCTTTTAAAAAAATTAACAATGAGTTTTGGTAAGTTAAATTTATAAAAGTTAAAAAAGCCCTACATAAGAATTTTCTCTAAAGAATTTACATTTGATTATCAATTTAGAAGGTAGATCATGACCTCAGTTATTAATACTGGGTGCTTTCTGTTATACAAGATGTCCCTCGCTTTAAAAGATCAAAAGAGTAGAATGTGTTCAATTAAGATTGATGTGCACTTACACCTAGGTGTTGAGATTTAGGCTTAACTCACATTTGTTCATGAATGTAAGCTTTCTCACAGAAGCGATGAGCAAATCTCTGGAATTTGGGTTGAGTTTAAAGTCAACTGCTAGGAAGATATATTCCAAAGAGTTACATGTGTTTGTGGATCAATCGATCTCTGTGTTTCTCTGAATTTTGGTGTGAAATGCTCAACTGACAGAGCCTCAAAAATTGATTTATGGTTTATGGAGGAGAACAAAAAGGCAATGTAGCAGACACAGCTAATGAACCAATAAAGATTCATACTTTCCTCAGATTATTTGCAACTAGATGGTGGCTACATGGCTACTGCCCCTGAATGAGTACGAGTGAGAATGATATGTACCTCTTTAGGAACTAAATGGTTAAGAAATAGATGTACTTTCTCTATTTTTCCCAAATACAGAATAAATGGAGAGGAGCCCAAAGACCTAAACAAGGACAGCATCCTTGAAGGCCATTAAACCAGGAAATGCCAACTAGACTTTACATGAGTCAGACATAATATTTATTGTGTGAAGCCACTGAACAATGGAACTTTGGTGGCCATGTTCAAATATTACTTAATCTTCCTAATACAGAATTTGCCTTTTTGCTGATATAGCACTAATTCAGGAGATTTAAGGGCTTTTGAACATTACGCTTCAAATTTGCTTGTGGTCTCTCAGTTTATAGTGTTCGCATTTGTGCTTTCCAAAACCCTATGAAGTAATCGAGGGGGAAAAATCCATAAGAATTTTACTGGGAAAACTGAGGCTTAGGAAATTTCCCTTAGGACAGACTGGTGTCACAGTGGAAGGAATGCTTCCAACTCATGCATCTGAATATAATGCCAATGGTTTTCCAGTGCTCTTCTGCCTGCCCAAGCCTACAGTTAGTAGCTCTAATGTATCCATGATGACTACAGATGCATTCTTAAGGTTCAGCTGCATTTTTCCTTTAAAGGGTGAAGCATATTATATGTACAGGAAAGTATGTATGTTATAAATGTTAGGCTTTGAAGATTTTCACAAATTAAATTGACAGTGTAACCAGCACCCAGATAAAGATACTCTCTCCCAAATTTCCAGCTACTAATCACCCTCCAGAATGACCAGTTCTAGTCTCTTTTAACCTATAGATTAGTTTAACTGCATTAATTTTACATCAGTTTAATAATACAGTATATACTTTGTGACTAGCAAAATGTTATATTTAAGAAGTTCATATTATTGTGTGTAGTTGAAGATTGTTCATTTTCATTGCTGTATATTATCTTCTTGTTTATATACATCATGATCTATTAATCCATTCTACCACTCATAGGCATTTGGATGGTTTTCAGTTTGAGTCTATTAGGAATAATCAGCAGCAGTTTGAATTCCACATCTTTCCAAAAGAGTACACAAATGACAAAACCTAATGCACAGAAATAAGACCTAAGAGAAAATGTCTTATGCTGGCAACCTCATCTCTATCCCAATTCTTTACATTTCAGTAGACCGATTTGTATAGGAAAGAAGGCTATTGGAAGGCATTTGGCATCAGTGTTCTGTCTGCTTTTACATATGGAGGGATCTACTTTAGTATCTTTATTACTTAGATATTCTTTATAGGTCTACATTTCTACTTTGCTAACCAGAAGAAGTCTTGTTTTAAATTTCATTTCATTTCAAAGATGAAAATATCAATTTAATATAGACAAAAGAGCATTTGAATTCTGAAAAGTTCATTTTAATTTCTATCATATGGACTTTGTTTAAATAATTTCTTCGGGCTCAGCTTTGTAATCTGTGTAATGGAATTTATATTCCTGCCTGAAAGATGTTTCAATATGCAAAAATTATATATGTGAAAGATTGTGGAAATCCTAAAAGCATGACACAAATATTGGTCATTATGAGGTATAAAGTTGCAAAGCAAGTGGATATTAGGGCCACAAATTCCTAACAGTTAAAACAAATCTAAGGTCAAATCTGTCAAATTTTTCCTCATTTAATTTTCTCGTATCTCTTTTCTTCCTTCCTTCTTTCTCTCTTTCTTGCTTTCTCTTTTGTTCTCTGCCTTTGAGTGTACTTTTAAGTCTATGTTTATTTATTCAGACAACAAGAGAGTGAAAGCAACAGAGAGAAGAGAAAGGAAGAGAAAGCTATCCAGGAAACATTAAGCTTGAAATTCTTGCCAAAAACTAGACAGGCTCCCTACAGAGTGAGGTGTTATGGTTATCAACATCCATTTCTCCACTCTCTTGAGATTCATAAACTGGCTAGATTTCCTCCAGTTTCCACCCTGGACAGTAAAGTGCCTGGGTGCATTGTCAGCATGTGATTACACCCTCCCCAAGGAATCTGCAATTTCAAGCACCCACTCCTCCCTGCTACAGCAGAAGTGTGCTGCAATCAAAGGCAAATTTATAGGTCAATGAGTTGAAAATTGGTTGTCTTTAAGTTTCTGATTTTTAAATACATTTTGTACAAATTGGTTCAAATGAAAAATAGGTTGGGATGGAAAAAAATGAGAGCTGCCACCTTGCATTTATATTCACAATATTATCTACTTATTTTTAGTTTCTGGATTAATGTAGCACTGACTTGGCTCCTGTCTCTGTCAATAAGAAAAGGATAATAAATTGGATAAATGCAAACCAAAGAATTTGTGGGCTGCATGATAAGTGTGATTTTTCAAGTAACAAAAAAAAAAAATGATGTTCATCTGGGAACAAACTAACTTAAAGATTTTAAAAGCCAATTTCAGCTCAGCTGCTGGGGTTTGTTTGAAATCTACCAATGACTGAGGTGTGAAACTTACATTTGATACAGTAAATCTTGTCGACTGTTATTTTAAAGGACTGAAATATGCTTTTATAACAAAATTGTCTCAAATAAAAAATACACTTTTACAATCTCACTCTGTCATAAACTTTCATGTCAGGTTTTGGCTCGACAATACATGCAGAGGACACATTATACAGGAATAGTAAGGAGGCATGCATAACAACTTGTTTTATTTTACATTGTGAGATGGAGACAGATATGGTTCTATACCATTCATGTGATCAAAATATTAAATATTGCATAGTTGATCACAAATAACTAATAAGCATATTGTGAGTCTTAAAACTTTTACTATTACTGCAGAGTAGATTTTTTATTTGATATACTATAATGCCATATCTACAAGGAATTTTATGAAATGTGGTTATAATTTCTTCCCTGTACCATTTTTTTCCTGAAAGAATTATTAAAAACTTCAGGCCAACATTCCACAAGATAGGGATATTTCATTCTTTCATTCTCATACTAATATTTCACAATTTGGCTTGTCTCAAAAAAGTTTTAAATAAATTGTATTGTAATTAATTAAATTTTAGCTTTTTCATTATCATAGATACTATCATTTTAAGTTTTAAAGCAGTTAAAGAGATTATATTTTGTGAGTATAATGTCTGCTTATGGGGGGTGTATGAGAGTGTTAGGCTGTAGGATTGAAATCACATCAAATCGCTAACATTAACCATTGGCTTATTATGTGTCAACAAATCATTGACATAATGCATATCAATAGATAGCAATGATATAAAACAAATTGTCAAGCAGTTGTCGTCTTAATGAGCATTTCTTCTCAGAGCATTGTAGTTTGTCTATTTACTGACCTTAGTCATTTGGACACAGTAAAACGGCATTTAAAACTAAAATAATTAGGCTCTGGAAGAAATAAAAAGACATTAGTGACCTCTTTTAAAAGACACCGATATGACATGCTAATAATTTCCAAAGATGAGTCTTCTGCCTTAGACTTAGGCTTTTAGGGTTTCAGTATATTCACATATATGTAGATTCATATATAGCATAGGATGCTTATAATACCCCTTCTCTTATATTGCCACTATAAAATGCTCTTAGGAAAATTCATACATAATAAGAAATGTAAAAGTGCTTTAGAAGTTAAAAATCAAAAACCCTGACTCTTGTGCCAAGCACTGAGTTTAGTATACTTTTTTACATTTATGAATCTGTTGACTCTTAAGACAACTTTGTGTGATTATTTTCACTTGACCCGAGGGTCTAAAAGTAGGTTATGATGATTTTCACTTGACATGTGGGTGTTTAAGGGAAAATTCACAGTGTTTTTTCCTTCACTCACACTCAAACCACTGTAACACCAGAAAAATCCCACACCGACCAATTCTCCAACACCTGCAATCAAATTTTGATACTAACCAGAATTAGTGCAGACTCCATAGGTTATAGATACAGTTCCTCAAGACTGCTCCCCTACCTCAGATGCCAATCAAAAGTAGAGACTTTAGGTAACTCACATCTTTTGTCCAACTGATGACAAATTAGAGGTTCCCATGATTCCCTTTTCAGATTTGATCATTTGCTAGAGTGGCTCATAGAACTCAGAAAAATAGTTTACTTATTATTACTGATTTATTATAAAAGATATTTTATAAAGGATACAAATGAAAACTCAGATAAAGTGATACATTGGGCGAAGTCTGGAAGGATCTCGTGTGCAAGAACCTGTCTTTGTGGAGTTGAGGTGCACCACCCTCCAGACACATAGATGTGTTCACCAACCTGGAAGGTATCCAAAATCTGTACTCTTTGGGTTTTACGGAGGCTTCATCATGTAAACACGATCGATTATTAATGTTACTTCCAGCTCTTCTCTTGTCTCTGGAGAGTGGGAGGTGGGACTAAAAGTTTCAAGCTTCTAATCATGGCTTGGTCTTTTTTGTGACCAGCTCACAGTCAGGAACCATCTAGGAGCCAACCAAGAGTCATCTCATTAGAACAAAAAATGTTCCTATCATCCAGGAAATTGCAAAGGTTTTGGGGTCTCTGTTTCAGATGCTTCTAACATTCAGTTAATTACAAAGGTCTTAGGATCTCTGGTTAGGAACAAAGGTCAAAGACTTAATATTAGAACAAAAGATTCTCTTAGCACTCCTGTTTGCAAGGATTTTAGAAGCTCTGTGTCAGTCACTGGTAGCAAAAGTCAATATATTCCTTATTATTTTACAGTGGGTCTACACTCCTAAAACATGGTAGAACTTGGCTCTTAATCTAGGCTGAAATGATAAACTCAGGGTGTTTTTCCATTACAAAAATTCTATCATCATTAAGATATTGTTTAATGAATCATTTTATTGAGATATATTAATGTAGTCACAGACTTACATTGGATTGTTATGAATTAGTTCTTTACAACAAAGAATTTATGATAATAAGAGAGACAAAATAGAAAAGCTGTTGTGATTTAGCTACATTATTAGAAAAGTAGTAAAGTTAGTTATTTTTGATGCAAGGAAACTAGTTAGAGTTTAATTTGAATGTTGCTGAATTCAACTTGACAAAAATATTGAAACATTTCTTATCTGTATGAACAGAAAGAATTTCAAAGCATAATTTCAGCAATTACACTCATGGAGAGTCAGCCCATATGCCGCTAGGATTCTCAATACATTTAACTAAGATGGAAACTAGAAATATAAGACCAGAAAGATTTTGTTCATATTCCATCCAAGTAAACAAATATTTATTGAACTCTTACTTAGAGTAAGATTCTATTTCAGAGACCATGAATAGACAGATGAATAAAAAAACAGTTCTGGCTCTTACTGACCTTATATCAAGAACATTTACAGTGGTATAGGATATACACCATAAAGCCTGTTTCTCTGGTCCATCTTATACAAACCAAGACAGACTGGCTATCTACATCTTCCAGCCAGAGATCAAGACTTCTGTAGGAAAGACCCAAGATAATTTTCAGACATTCACAGTATATTTCTGATTACTACTGTCTAAATTCCTAGACCTATAGCACTAGCCTGTACGTACCTATTGCTGTGGTGTCTACACATGTTTTACTCAAAATATGGCTTGTGGGCTAGGAGTATTGGCTTTACCTGGGAACTTATTAAAAATGTGAAGTCTCAGTCCCATCTCAGACTTACTGAGTCAGAATCTGCATTTTAACAAGATCCTAGATTTGAGAAAGACTTGTCTATACTACTTTGAGCAAACAAAAAATGAATTGCTAGAAGACTAAGAGAAATGTAAAGAATGTTGGAAGATAGTGATCTCTCCTATAATTAAGTTGTAACCGACAATCCAATGAAAAACCATAAGTGGGGAGAGGATGGTAGCTGTTATTATTTAGTGCATGGGGAAAGTTTCCCTGATGATATGACACGTGAGCAGAATCCTAAATGAAAGAACAACCAATGTGGGCAGAGAACATTCCAGGAACAAGGAACAGCAAATGCAAAGTCCTTTACTTATTTTATAAAGTAACACAATGAGTTACCATGGCACTAATATGGAAAATGTATGAAAAGAAAATACTCATTTCTGTTAGAAAACTTCATAGAAAATCCTCCTCCATGAAATTATGACAGTCCATTTTATAAATAGTTGGATAATTGGGATGAAAATGGGCAATTGTTATTTTTTATACAGCAGTCTATCTACGCCTATTAAAGTATTTTATATAATATGTATAGCAATGATAACTGGTCATGATTCTTAGAATTTCATGAATTACTCTGAATCAAGAGTGAAATATAGTTATTTTGTATTAAGCACTAATATATTAAGCAAATCAATTAAGCATCATGCAAATATTTTAATGAGGGAATTATAACTTTTTTAAGGGATGAATAAAGTTTAAACTATAAAAATTTTGTTTTTGAAAGGAAAATAGCTTGTATTCAATGAGGAGAACATTTAATGCCCTCATAGATAACCCACAAAAACACACACGCATTTCAAATTCTTGTATGGATGTTATGGTAGCTAGGTGTAAAAGTTAAAGGGGGCTCAATCAAGAATAAAGGGACAGAGAAGACAGGAGAAATATAAACAGAAAACAGGAGGAAACACAAGAAGAAAAGTAGAAGATGGAGAGAGGAAGAAGAGATGGAGCTATAAAATAATAGAACAACAGAAGAAACATATGAAGTATACATACAAAAATGAGAGGAGAAGAGAATGAAAATGGCTTTGTTGGTTCTGAAATGGCTCATTTTTCTTTTGCTTCACCTCAGTTTCAATCTGGTTATGTACTTTAGAGTAGTTTAGATCGTACCTCTGCCTTTTGAAAAGTAATTGCCAACCACAGTTCTTTAACTGCTCTTTACTAGAAACACTTTCGAGGCCCTGCTCTGAGTGGGATCCCTGTGGCAGCCAGTCAGAGGTGACAAAGCTTTTGGATCTGTACTGTTGGTGCTAGGGCACTTTCACAGCAGGGTCTGACTGCTTTCCAAACAAAGGTCTAACTCCCTGGTAGATAAAGGTGTGGCATAAAGGAGTCCTTACATTCATCACTAGGTGGCTCTTCAAATACCAGATAGAGTCAACACCCTGGACTTCACCTCAGTGGCAACCTTTCTCCCATTAACTTTGAAACCAACACACACAGAAAGATACGACCAGGCTCTATCACTTCAATTCTCAGTTTCAGTTTGATATACCTTCTTGTCTTCATTTGTGTGTGTGTGTGTGTGTGTGTGTGTGTGTGTGTGTGTGTGTGTCTGTCTGTGTGTTTGTGTGTGTGTTGGTGTTTTGAAAGAAATATTGACTCAGAATTGGATCAATATGGGGGGTAATGTTATTTTTTTTAAGTTCCCTCTAAAATAGTGAACATAGCCACCCCTCTTCCATTATGAATTTCTTTTTGTTTTGATTTGTTTCGGCATTATTTAATCATAGAATTAGTGGGACAACTAGATTCCTTTTATTTTTCTCATTTCAATAACTGAATTTCTATATATGTTTTGGCTTTTAAACTGTAGGTGATTTTTATGTTAATGTATGTGAAAAACTAATAACTAAATAAATAAGGAAAACTTGAATTCTCATATAAACATATAATTCAACAACACTAATTTTGTTCAAATCTGCTCCTTCCTAGCACTTTGCATTTCTTTTTATTTTTTCTTCCTTCTAACAGTCACGGCAGTTATGTCATTTAAAGATGAAGGTGAGAAAAGTACCTAATTTATATCTGTGTTTAAAACAGGCCTATGATGAAGGTTTTCTGAGAGGAAAAACAGTTTCAGTGAGAGAAAAAAAAACAACAAATAAAAAATTTATTTTAAAAATAAAAGCCTATGATGAACAGACACAATGCAGGCAATAGAAAGAAATTGCTAAAACATGTATATTTTATTTATTCAGAGGCAATGTAGAAGTTGCACCTATAAAACAAGAATAGACTACCACGAAAAAAAGGACATTCAGAGAAAAAGAGATTTGGAAAATTAAAATATATAAGTAAAATTTAAGTAAATATATAAGTAAAATATAAGTAAAATTTTACTGGAGGATATGCATTAGCCAAACAAAGGAGTAAACTAAACGTGAGAAAGACGTAAGATCTGGCAAAGGGAGAATCCAGACCAAAAGAGCAGTAGAGTTCCAGTATTTCTATTGTACAGAGACCGAGAGAGTAGCAAGTACAGGATAAAGAGCTGCAAAATGTCTTGCACAGGCAAAATGTAAGAGAAAAGAAATGCAGCTATGGTATATACTACAAGGTCATCTTAAATAATATAAACTCTGACTTTCCATTAAGAAAATTATAATTACACTGGAAGAATGAGGGTAAAGGAAGTGTATCTGTATATGCGGGCGTGTAGGTATGTATTTATATACATGTTGTGTTTGACTGGGGGTAGGGTGGCATTAATTGCCATAACAAAAATAAACTGATAATATTCAAAATTGACGATTAAAGAAATAGTAATGCAAACCAATTATTTAAAAATTTTACATAAGTGTGTGAAATAGCCAAAAGAATTAAAGTCTTTTGGGGAGGACGTTGGGTAATAGAAAAAGTAGAGGGACACTATTTAGGTTATAAACCTTTAAAAAAGTCATGTCTTGAAATCATGTGTATTCATTACTTTAATTAAAATAAAAAAATTTTTTAAATAAGTAACCAGGAGAAATGTTTTTGTCTACTACTACAAATGTAGATCATTTTTATGTTATCAATATTAATGATTGTGAGACAAAAAATGTAGTATGTGCCTATGAAAACGATCCTGTTTCATATCTTTATTTTTTGTAAATTACATTTTTTTTTTAAAAAAAGGAAGAATTTTGTTCTATCACAAGGAATTGGGTAAAAAGTTTACAGGATTTGAATGTATGGCATCTGCCCAGAGGCTTATAAATTGTTCAGATTTTGAACAATTTGCTAAAGATATTAGTTCAGTAGGTGGATAATATTAACTGAGGTGATTACAATCCAAACATTGCTGTATTTTAATTCATAATATCAAACTAGCCCTGAGGGAAACTGCAGTGTGTGTGTGTGTGTGTGTGTGTGTGCGCGCGCGCACGCGTTAAGTGTGTGTTTATTGTATATAGCAGAGGACTGAGAAGGGAACAGAATGACAAGAATCACATAATTTCTCTATACCCCAAGGATTACTATTGATGCTTCTGATCCCTAGGGTTTACGGATGAATTATGTTCCACTCCACAGCATTGTTTACTTTTAGGCAAAGACTATCAGAGGAAACTCTTTCTTTGTGTCATTAAATCAGTCCAGTGGCTCCTGTCTTTTGAGGTTTTACCAGTTACCCTGACAGCATTTCTGCAGCATTTCTAGTCTCTTTCTCTTTGTTCTCCCCCTAAGTGGTGCATGGTTTGCTCAGGCCCCTTCCAGCCTACTTCTGTCATATTGCTCAGAGCAGCCGCCACAGGGGTGAGCTTCCCCCCACATTGGTAGACAATGGGCCTAATTTAAATCCTCTCTCCTGAATCAGGGGTCCAGCTTTCAACCCACCTCTTAATCACGACACAGACCACTTCATCTGCCTTACAAGATTTCTTCCTAATTCTTTTGTTAAGTGCCTTTATTTAGTTATTTTGATTGTGTTAGCATCCCTGTTTGTTTGATTATGCTTTAACCTTGCAATTATGATTTAAAAAAAAAATATGCCACATGCTATGGCACCAAGAAATGGATTGCTGAGTGTCAAGTGCTCTGAAAATATTTAGAGGTCAATGACTGTCTAAAATATAGCACCCGTAACATTGATTTGCAAGATAGAGGTGCTTTTAAAAAAAAATACATTCATAAATGGTCTCTGTAGGAATAGCTTATTTTATGCCATGAGAAAGGGAGGGTACCGGAATGTTGAAGATGACTGCATAATAGGTACCTAGTTCCCTTTGGGGTCACATGGAAATGTGCAATTGGTTAACTATTTACCACTATGTGTAGAAAAATCCAATATCAGTTTTAATCAAGACCATAGAACCAAACTTTTTTTTTTTGCAGAATACTGAGTCACAGGGCCAGCTAGTATGTTTGTTTTGTCTGCTATAAGCCCCCAATCCTTGCTGACTGATTGGGTAGTGACATAGAACTAGTATTAACTTAATTCAATTCAATCCAATTCAATAAATAATTTTGTACCAATTACATTGTGCCAAGTACACCACTTGCAGTATAACTTGACTATAACTCAGATTCTGTCCTGGAGGATTCATAGTCTAGTAGGAGGAACAAACTATATGATTAGTTAATCATAACAGGTTGTGGCAGATATAGGAAAGGAGGCACTATGACTACCATAGGGACAACTTTCTATACCTGAAGTTAACGTGCTTGCGAATGTATATTCAAAAATTTAAAGTTCTTATTTTGAAACATTTTTAATGTTTTTTTTTTTTCTACTCATGTGTCTCTCCTCACCATTTTCTAGTGATTTTGGATTCTGTAGCTCACTAAGTAGTGGAAATGGAATGTATTTTCTGGAGTAAAACTTAATGAAACAAGGTGCTGGATCTCCACACAGAAGCTTCCTAGAACCAAAATGCACAGAGCTTTAATATCTACTTCACAGTATTCTCCCATTGTTCCTGAGTTGGCATGGTCCAGAAAAGCATCATCACTTTTCTATTTTCTTATTGAACATTAGCATTGGCAAGAGTAACCTGTAATGTAATTTTGTTGGTCCCTGAGGGCCAAAGGGTAAACCTCTCTAAAGCTATTTAATCAAGAAGGCAAAATGTTAATAAGTCAATATTGTGGATAAGCAGGGGGAAATTTGTACCCTGAGCATCATCCTGTCTACAAAACTGGGTCTAGTATGTGGAATAGCAATATGAAATGTGACTTGGTTTGAGAGTAATGCTGGGTGACATGCTTGGCCTGATCAAGTCAGCAATTGAATATAACCAGAAGAAGACGTTGTTTAAAAGTGTTCCTCTACTTCACTTTGGTGGAATACCATTCTACAGAACACCTTTTAAATTAAGAGGCTTGTGTATGTTTAGTCTAATTAAATATTTAACCAAATATCATTTACTTATTATTTTCACTCTATAATTTTCCATAACACCGGGAAGAATTGCCTAATTTTTAATATGTCTGTTGACTTTCTTGAAATTTAACACTATTGTACTATTTTTTCTATGCTTCTATCCATCTTTCGGTTGTCATAAAATCTCTCACGCCCTCCTCACCTTCAGCTTCTCTGGGAAAACCAAATGGAATTAGTAATCACTAACAGCATTTAGGAACTCAGCTGACCTGAATGAAAAGCTCAGGACACATCCAGGTTGAAATATGAAAATGTTATGCCTCACCGTGATTTTCACATATTTCCATTTCGCTCCCTGCAACCGTTTCTTATTCTTAATCAGAAAGAAAATGCAAATGGATACATTATGTAAGATGGTGGAATAGGCATTGGGCACCAGGTAGAGGCCATTTAATTAAAAGGTGTAAGATAAATAGACTGTAAAATTCATCTAGTCCTACATAAAAATTGTCTGCTTAGCAGAATTGAATGATGAGCTAACACATGTGAATTTCCAGAGGAAAGAAAAACAGCTTTGAAACCCTATTAGCTTTGTTTTGACTTTTATTGTGCTTTAGGTTCAAGATTACCGGCTAAGTAAAATGTTTTAAAAATGAAGAAAAGAAAGAAAAAAGAAATGGAAGAAAAAAATCAATCATATGAGTTTGGATGCAGATTGCAATCAAAAAATATTATTCTGATTTCTGGTCTAATTTTTTAAATGGATGACAGTATGTATGTATGTATATATATATAATATATATATATATTATATATATATTCAAATTATTTGTCAAATTGTTTCAGTAGTGCTTAGGAACAAGAAATGTCTGGACTATGGCTTCAAAATAGCTTGAACCAGATTTATAATAACAAAGAAGCAATGTTATAGAGAGGAATTTCATGATGTTTGCTAGGGGGCACTGCAAGGCCATCTTTGCCTTGTTTGTTCCTTTGAGTTAGTGGTTGGTCCATTTTAATTATCTGTGTTTCTGTGAGAAATGATATATTACATTGTTAATTACAAAATTTTCAGCTGCATAATGGTTTTTATCTAACTACTTTTGACTTTGCATATTTCCTATGCCCTTCAAAGTCTTCCTATGTTTTCTGATGGGATTTGGGTAAATTGAAAACACTAGATTATAGTGGTGGGTTAATCTAGGGAATAACTGAATTGTACCTCCACTATGATAAGCGAGATTTGTTTTCCCCTAAAATAGCCAGGCCTGAGGATATCACAGAATTTGGTGCTGAACATCTGAATCTTGGCACTCATATGCTAAGAAACAGTCTTTCTGTTTTGAAATAAACATGAGAGAATTTTGAAAACAAGGTGCTAACCTTCCTATCATCAGCAGGCCTCATTTACCGATGACCACACTATGGTTAAATAATAATATTAAAAAGCACCTTGTGACAGGACAGTCCCATCAGTCTTAGTTCAGAGATTTTAATTTTCTGAGGGGAAAAAAAAATGTTGTGCCCAAGGCACTACTGCTTGTACATCAAAGCACCATTTTTGAACCAGTTTGGGCTTCTTCGGATGCCATTTATCCACAGTAGAGTTCTCTTAACTAAATTGTATTTGATATTTCACAGTCCAGTTTCAGGTGAATCTTTTGTCCAAATTCCAAGAAATTAAGATAGCAACTTTCTCCAATAAAAGGTAGACAGAGAGTACTCATATGGTTAGCAGAACATAGAGAATTCCAACGTTGAATTTCCATAGTGATTTTAGACATACATAGCCTTGACTCAAGTTATGAAAGACTAAATCAATGATCTGTTTGTAGGTTCAAGTAGTAGTCAGTAGATTCTTGCAAGGGGATGGACCACCCAGATGGCATATACTGTTAAGAGTTAAAAGCAGTCCTGCTTAGGGTAGCCACTCTGTGATGACCAATGGACATGTCTCCAAGACATACTCTAGCCATCATGTGCATTTAGATTATATTTGGGTGGTTAACTGTTACCTACCCAGTCACAATTTCTCTTTTACTTCCCTACTAACACAATCTCAGTTTTACTGGGTGTAGCAATTACCCAGCTAAAAAACTAATTTTTCTAACCTCGCTTCCTGCCAAAGTTTCCTTAGTAAAACAATTCTGACCAATTAATTTAAATAAAGCTTTTGGTTGGTTCTTCTACGAAACCATTTCTAAGAGAAAACTTGGCTGACTTTTCTCTTAGCTTTTTGCCTTTCCTACTCCTTTATTTCTGAACATTGATTCAGTGATGAAGCAGAATAGGTTCCATCTTGTGACCATGAGTTTATAAGCACATGATGTGATGGCTTAGCACAATAATAAGAGTCAGATTTCTGGTGATAATTATGACATCACTGCACTACCTATCTCACTCTAGACTTCTCATTACCCGATAAATAAAACCCCTACCCTCTATAAACCACTGACATTTCAGTTTTCTCTTTAATCCAGCTAAGTTAAATTCTTACCTGATACGCACACTTTACAGCAGAAATCTGCACAATTGACGTAGCAAATAATAAACTTTAAATTTCTTTAAAGTTACTTATTTTCTCTTGGAAAATTCAAAAATTTAATGTTTTATATCATAATTTTTTTTATAAAACACACTTTAAAAAAAACAATGATTCAGGCAATTGTGTGGCATTTAGCTTCTGGCTTTTGATAGCACATTACTACAATATTGGAATAAAGTTCTAAAAACAATTGTTATGAGAAATAAAGAAGATGATGCTAAATCACCTAACACTGTGCCTGGCATATAGTAAATACTCAATTTGTATACCATTATATTTTACATAAAATATTAATTTATATTAATAAATTAATAATAAATAAATTTAATTATATTATGGAATTTTAACATCATTTTCTAAATGTAAGTATTATATATAATATATATTAAAGTACTCATTAGTATTCATCCAACAATATATTTTGTGTCAGACACTGTTCCATGTGTAAGTGGATGCAATGTGAATATGTTGTCTTGAGAAAGTTACAGTCTATTACCTTTGAATCTATAATATATTGAGTGCTCATCAAAGGATTTGAATGGAGAAGCAAATTGATGCTTGTAAATGTAGGTAATTGAAAAAGACAACTTTTATATTTCTTTTAGAAAGGATTACTTGCCCAAAATGCCAAGACCTAGCCAGATTCTTTACCATATCTGTAATAACACAGATAATAGCATAGGTGATAATATGAATGTAAATGGTCTCCAGCATACCTTGGAAACATCATCACAAAATAGTTGCACTAAGCAATGGGCCGGCCTTCTGGACATAAAATTAGTTATAGTTCAGGAGTTCTGTGCCCAAGGCGCTCATGTCATCTAAACAGTGTAGCCACAGTTTTCAGCAAATTTCTTGTTTCTCTCAAAAATAAAAATAGGATCTTACAAAGAAGATACATGGCATTAACATTAGTATATTAATCAAGTATTTTCTAGTGCTCTGCTTTCCAAACATGTGTAGGGTTGCATTCCCTGGTACTCTTGTGTTTGGGTAGAGTCACATGGTTATTTTTGGCCAATAAATTGAGTGAGAAGTGATGTAGGTCACCTACAGACTAGGACATTTAGTAACTAATGTGAATGAGACACTGAAGAGCTATTTTTTCTTTAACACCATGACTTCTGATATTTTTAAGGATGGCTGCTTCATCATCCTAAATTACTGTGTGACTATGATGAGCAGTCCCCCAGTCCACTCATGAATAGACATGTAGCATAAACAGGAAATATTATTATTATTATTATCATCATTAATATTATTATTATTAGCCATGTGATTATTTGTTAATGCAGCATCACCTAGCTTTATCTTATTTGATACTGTCATGGACATTATTTCAAGGTCTTTGAGTTATTGTTCAAATCTTCCTCAAATTATGTGAATCTTATTTCCAAATTACATCTGTATTTTGTCCTCTTCTTAGACCAGACCATGATTATCTTTCGCCTGACTCTTTGCTAATCTCCTAACTCTTTTATCTTCCTGTGACTCACAAAGTAGTCTTCATTTAGTAATGAGAATGATAGTCTTAGAATATTAATCAATCTGTTGCTCCCACTGTAGTTGGTGTAAAATCAAAAATTTCTACAAAGGTCTAGCAGGTCATTAAGCTGACTCACCCTGTGTAATTTGCATAATTTTTCTACAGGTCAGTTATGCTATTGATCATTTTGTTCATTAAAAACGTCCATTTTTTTTAAACTTAGGGCTATTCCTTAAATTATTCCACCTTCTTGAATTTTTTTTCCGTGCTATTTTTTCTCCACTAGAACATGAGCTCATGATGGCAAAGACTGTGCCTCTTTTGCTCAACATCATAATCCAGGTGACTGCTACTGCCACATTGTGGGCACTAATGTATTTCTGTTGAATGAAAGACTGAAGAATAAATTAAACGAAGGAAGAAAATTTATAAATCCTTCTGAAGATTTGAAAAGCGACTTCTACACTAACAAGAAAATTTAAAGCAGAAATGGGGCACTTCAAATCAAAGTGCCTCAGAGCAAGTGCATATACTAGATGAAGTAGACCACACCAACTGGAATTGTAGTCAGGAGCAATATAAATTAAAAAAAAAAAAAAAAAAAAACAGTCAAAGAGTAAAGTCATGTTCAGATATCCCCTTAAGTTTAAAAAGTTAAAATAGATCATATAAAACTGTAATTATCAATCCAGATTAAATATCTATTTTGACAATCATAGCTTGAAATCCTTAGCTATCAAACAGATGGTAAGTTCCATTTGTAGGGCTTCATAAATCACCTGCTTCCAAAATACAGAGCTTGGCTTTTTTTTGGACTGAGAAAAGACATAGCATATAACTAATATACAAAGAAAAATAATCTAGGATGTTCCATAAATGAAGAAAGTCATGTTATGACTTTGATCTAGATTCGATATGATTAAAAAAAAAGAAAAACAAAGAAAAGGGCCAATGTAACAAAATAAAAAGCCATTTGACTGAATCTGTACAGTATCTGACGAGTCTCAAAATTGTCATATGAAAAAAAATTAATTCTTTCATTGTCACTGAAGCTGATGAAATGGAAATAGACTTTTGGTTGAATATCCTTTTCTGATGAAAATGAAGGTGTTTACAGGCTATGTAATTTATAATGGCACTGGATGGAAAGTCAAGAGAACAGGTTGTAATCATAGCTCAGTGTTAAATACATGACTTTAAAAATAGTACTTTCTCTAGGTCTTGGTTTATTCAACAGAAAGTGAAAAAAAATAACATCTATTACCCTACAGGTCTGCAATGAAGATCGAATCAGATAAAATAGGTAGAAGTTGTCGGCAGAAGATTTGGCTTACAGAACATATTTTTAATACACAATTAATTTTTTAGGTATCTTTTAGGGCAAGCTGAGTTGAAAGTATGTTATGACATCCCAATAGTAACAGTACTGGAGAAAGGAAACAGAGATGGAGGGTGGGTGATAAACCTAGCCAGTGAGAAGCAGTAACCGACTTCTACCACACATTGTGACAAGGTCATGATGAATTCAGCTTCATTCAGGGAAGTGTTTATGTGTAAGGGAGTCTCATCAAGTAAATGGAACAGAGTGGCCAGGAATTCCAGGAAATAATCAAGGTCAAGACTCAGGAATATGGTTCCAAGTAATCAGTGCACTCAGAAGAGAACTGAGCTAGTGACTGAGAAGATGGTGAAAATAGTTCCTCATTCTTTTTGCTTTCTGCTCTCAAATTCTATGATCTCTGCCAATCTATCTTCATGGTTACTGATTTGTTCTTCTCTCAAATCCCATCGATTACTGAGCACTTCTAATAATTTTGTTATTGGGTTACTGGACTTTTGAACTCCAGAATTTTCTTTCGATTCATTTAATAATTTCTATTTTCCATTGATATTCTCTATGAGGTGAAACGTTATCATCATACTTTCCTCTAATTCTTTAAGCATCACTTCTTTTAGTTCTTTGGATATATTTATACTTCCTACTTTAGTCTCTGTCTGCTAAATATATTTGGGCTTTCTTAAAGGCAGTTTATTTTTCCTGTTTTATTTTCCTTTTAATTCTGAATATGTGCTACACCTTCTTATTTATTTGCTTGTCTTATAATTTGTAATCTTTGTTGAAAACTGAACATTTTTATAATATATTATAGCAACTCTGATACTGTCACCTACCCCTGAATTTGTCATTGTTTGCTAGATGACTTTTTAAAAAAATTTTTATTTTATTTATTTGTTCTTTTAGTTACTTACCTGAACTAGTTAAATGAAGACTATTTTTCCTGAAATGTACAACTTTTGATATGGCTCCTCAAAATGCACAGCCTTGGGGATATATACTGTTACCCTGACTCCTCCTATCCCACTGAGTAGGTTCCCAGGTTCTCCTTGACTGTCTCTTTTCATGAACAACTTGTCAAGCTACTAGCTTGGTCTACCCAGAAGTTAGCTTTTGCTAATTTATAGCTCATTCTTCTATTGTTTTTGACAACATCGTCATAATTAAATGACTTTGAAGTCTGATCCAATTGTGTCTGAACAGAAACATTATTATAACTTCTGTTTGCAGGAGTAGTATTTGTGGCCAGATCTTAAGGTTTCCTCCACCTTCCAAGAAGGTTTTTATTAGCTGTTTCTTTCCTTTATTATTTTTGATAACCTTCTAGCTGTTCTGCCTTTTCTCTGATTGCTATTACAGAGCTACAAGCTCACCTCTTAATTACTCGCCACCAAAACTTCCATTGTGTTCTGCTGTGCCCTTAGGCTTGAACTTCTCCACACTCTGTTCCATATAAAGTGAGTCCTCTTAGAGAGAACTGTGGACCTCTTTGCTCTTAGAGCCTTCCTCTTCCCCTTGGACAGAACACAGATGCTACTGTTCCAGAGTTGAGGGTAAGGACAGTAGTTAGTTTCTCTTATAGAGACACCTATGTTCTATGAGCAGAGTTCTAGACAATGGTAGCCTCTGGTCTATTCAGCTTACTTTTGCTGTTGTAGCACCTTTGCTATACACATGAGCTGGGACAAGGATGATTAGCGCCGAGCATTCTCAGCTGTCTATGCCTAGAATAGAACTTCTTTCCTATGACAAAGTGCTGGGTAGAGAAAGAGAGTCCCCAATTTCTCTGCTATTTTTGAATAAAATAGAGTTCCTACATCATGGAACTGGAGGAAGCAGGGATGAGAATACTGGTGGCCTGCCTCTTCTGGAGAGAAACCATAACTCTAGACTTAGAGCTATGGTGAAACAGAACCCCATATTCTTAGCTTGACATGCCTATAGCAGAACTTCCCTTACTGTGTCCTGGGAAGGGGAAGGAAACACGTCATGGCTCAGACGTTACTGACACTTTCTGTTCTTACCAAGTTTAGTAGATTTTCTGAAGTAAATGTTTCTGCATTTGATGTATGACTTAAGGACACCTAGAGATTTAAAAATTTTTAATACTTTTCACCAATTATTGTTGTTTATTGGGGGAGAGTATCTGCAAAGCAACTCACATTGCTAATCTAAAAATTCTTCTGTCCTAGTATTATTTTTATGTATGTTTCACTATTTATAGTATCCTTATATTTAAATACTTTTTCTATCTCTAATTATATTTCCAAAAAAATATTTTTATACCAGAGCATACCTCATCATTTGTAATATATTGTAATCACTTTGTGTTGAGTGACCACCTCCTCCTCCAAGAGTTCCAGTTGGAAATTGAGACATAAGCCTTTTTTGCTTTCTTATTTCCATCCTTAATTGAGGTTTCAGCCACAGTATTGGCAGGTAGTAAATGTGGGCATAAACAGAGACTAGAGAACAAGCCAGACTTTTAATTTCTAGCCCTATTTTCCAATTTCTTCAAACTCATTTCTACAGTCCAGGAAATATTTCTGTGTTTCTCCTCTGGTGGGAAAACAACTTCGCATGGCATCAACCTGTATCCTCCATCCTATGTTTTGTTTTGGTTTCTTTTTTGTTGTTTTTGTTTTTAAATGAAAGCTGTGTGTTAAATCCACAGGCTCTGGATCTTAAGCCCACAATGCCTTTCTCTATCAAATCACAAACATTGCAAATCACAAGTGTTTTTACTTACAATAAATTTTCTTTTCATCAAGTTTTCAATAATGGAAATAAAAAAAAATTGGCTGTTTATTCCTGAAGGGTGAAGGCATACAGAAAGCTATCACTATTGCCCAACCATTGGGAGTAGGGAAGAAAATGAGCAGAAGGAAACTTGGAGCAAGAAATGTCAATTAACGTTTCAGCATATTCTATCACTATTACTTTAGAATTATTCAGCAAATCACATGGCATTTTTATTTTGAGGAAGGAGATCATGCGATGGTAGGGAGGAGAGAGGGTGGCTGCTAGTCGAATCTCAGTTGGTTCCTTTTTTCTATAAAAACAATATAATTTGGAAGATAAGGAAGAATAAAGGAGTGAGCTACTTACATATGTTTTCTTTTAATGTGATTTATAAACCTGTTTTTCCTTAGGTCTTTTCAGTGTTTCCAATCCTGTATGAATAATCCAAAGCTTCCTAAATGTCTCTGACATGCTCTGTTCATCTTTTGTGAATTCATAGAATATTGTGGTTTTATCCAGTTTGCATAGGCTTCAGTTGTACATTGTCATTCTCTGCTTTTTTTATATGACCTGTACTTGATTGCTGCATGCCACATTTTTAGTATGTCTGAAATTTAGCACCACCGGGGCAGAAAGGGCAATATTCCCCTGTAAAAGAAGCTGAGAATTTATTACAAATAATTTTTTCTATTAAGAAACAAAAGGGAATAGTTTCTTAAAAAATAAAATAAAATTAGCTTCTAAAGTTGTTAATCATCTTTTTTCTTCAGATCAGAACACCCAGCAGCTTGAAAACCAGGCGGAAAGCTTGAGGATCATTAAATCTTGTGGTAGGATAATATTTTTATATCATCGCTGATTAGTTTCTCCTGTAATGTCCAACTTTATTTTTTAAACTGGTTTAGGTAGTCTTTTCTCTTGGCAGTGAATCAAGAATGGGATTTAACAATAAAAACTGGGGGTAACTTTTGATTTTCAAAAATCTGGATCCTTAATGAAATAGGAAGTACTCAAGGCATAGAAAGAATATTTTGGACCATACTTTAGTAAGAACAAAACTTTCTTGCTTCCCACTCCAAGAATAAGGAGAGATGAGTAATTCAACATTAGTGAGTCCCACAGAGTAGATCTCTGTCCCATCTGCATAGGCTGATTACTGGAGAGGTGGAATGGAGAGGCAGAAAATTCCCAGACAGGCTTATGCTCCAATATTTGGGTAGATCCTACAGAGTCAGCAGGTTTCAATATTAAAAATACTTCTTTTTTTTTTGTCTACACTTTCTACCTATCCAACAGATTTCCCGTATCCTAACATATAGTTGTAGGAGCAACGGAATAATCTCCATGGCCCCGAGGGTATGAATCAAGGGTGTGCAGAGGGAAGAGAGCTACCAGATGTAACTAGGTCATGTGTATAAAATTAATTGATATGATCTTGGTCATCTTGCTTGACCAATAACTGAAATTCTAACTGGACTATGGATATCTCTGCAGGCCATTAATGTGGGCAAAAGACACAAAAGTTCAGATGCCTTGGCTTTCTATAATTCTTTCATTGTCCTGTAAGACTGCTCAGACTTGGAATTGAGGCCAAGAGCCGGGTCACCACTGGCCCAAATCAAGCCTTGAGTAGATAGGGAAGTACTGGGAAGGTGGCAGACTAGCTAAAAGCCGAGTTTGCCTCCTCCCAGGTCTGCATTGAAATTACAACCATATTACAAAATAATCAATGTGGAGAATCACCTGAAGTCCAGCTGATCATAACACCTATGTCTGATAATATCAAGAAGCCACATTGAAGCCAGTAGGAGGGGCAATGTCAAGAATTGGGGTGGACCCACACCCACGGGTGGTGGAGGATCACCAGGAGGGAGTTCCAGGCTGCAGAGGCCCCTCTGAAGGAGAGAAGGGTCCTGGCCTCATTTAGGGTTTCCCCAACCTAAGGTCACAGGCCAGGGAAGAGGAGATTCCAATAACTGTGACTGTAAAAAACCAGAGGGATGCCAGCTGTCTGGGCTAGGACAGAAGGAGATTGAAACCCTAGAAGCCCCTTTGAAGGACCCGCACACAGGATTTCTGACCTGCAGACACTCACCTGGGACACTGGAAGTGGGTCAGAGGATTAATACTGTGGATTAATACTGAGAAAGTCTGCATTATCTGGCACCAGAAGGAGGGCTAGAAGGGGAGCTACCATTGTGCGTTAGTCCCACCTCCCTAATGGGCAATCTATAGACTGTGCCAGCTCGACTGTGCAGACCCCTCCCTCAAGGCCATTAGGAAGTGCTGGCTTGAGGAGATCAGCTCACCCCATCCAACCTGCAGATTGCCCAGGGCTTTCTTTACTGGATGTTTGCCGCTCTCTGTGCTGATTCAAGGCCAAGCATTCACAGCTGGCAGCCAGCACTGTGAGCTGCATTTCCAAGATAGGGTCAGGCAGATCATTGCTGGCAACATGAACCTGGGCGGATCTTGGGGATCTGTGAGCCGGTCCCACACAGCAGCTGGTCTTGCTGTGATCTGAGACTTCTGCGGGAACACGCAAATGGTTACCAAAATTGCAGCAAGACTGAGGCTGTATTGATCTGACTGCCATTGTCTCTCTGAGACCCTGCCCCACCCTACCCACAAATTGCAGTAGGTGGCCCATTGACAGTGACCTGCCAACAACCCTGGCCCTCCCCCTGGGTCTCCCAATCCACACAGGCAACAAACTTTGACTAGCACAGGGTGAGCACTGCATGGAAATCAGCTGCCTGCAAGAGTTGCAATATTGCATTCAGGGAATGTAAGGGTCTGTGGGACCACCCCAGATGGCACTGGTCTCACTGTGATCTGTGACTACAACGGAAACACCCAGGCACAGAAGTACACCAGATCTGAGGCTGTATTGGCCTGACGGTCCTTGACTCCCTGAGCTCCTGCTTTCCAATACACAAAGTGCGTGCTGCGTGTTGCTAGGCAGTAGCCAATGCCTCAGGGTGGCACATTCAGGCCCAAGGTGGGCAGCATCTGACCTTGCTATCATTAGAAACTTGTACAGGGAACCAGAGAGACAGTGTTGGCATATAAACTGATACTGCAGTGACAGGGGAAATTTACTCAATAGATCCAGGAGACTCCCGGGGTCTTTGCACCACCCAACATAAATATTACCCCAAGGCTTTTCCAGTTTCAAAGACTTATGGGCAACTGAAAAGCAAGGCAATCAGATCTGGAGGAGCACTGGTCCCTCTGCTAAACTACCCTAGGTCAGGAAGGGGAATAATTGGACTTCTGCCTACAATGTTTTCTCTTCCACTTATCTATAGATGCAGCATAGGCAACAACCATCTGTGGATCATTTTGTAGCTCCCACCTGGTATCCCTGAGCAATCAAAAGTAGCAGTCTATGGGGGACACCCTCCCAAGGGGTCACAAAACCAGTGCATCTGGAGGCTGACACCAGACCACAACAAAGCAATTCCTGACTAGCCCCATTAGTGGTACACACAAAGGGTTGTTGCGGCAAGAACACAAGCCTGCTAGGGCAAATCCCACTCAGTGGGGTCAGCCCTCATACAGCCAGTTCCCATGAGTCAGCCTGAGCACTAATTCCAATTACTGATGTGCTAACAACAATAAAGACTTATTGACAATATAAGATCGATCACACACGACCCACACAAAGATCACATCCAGAGACCACAGCATAGGGGATCAGGGAGAGTGTGCCAGTGGGCCACACAGGACACCTTCCACATTATGCCATCTGGCCAAGGTTAAGGGATAAAACAAATATTCCTGACACATAGAAATGAACACAGAGAAGCTAATAAAATGAGAAAACAAACATGCCACAAATGAAATAACAGGAGAAAACTCCAGAAAATAAGCTAAATGAAATGGAGGCAAGCAGCCTACCAGAGACAGAATTCAAAATAATGGTTATAAGGAGGCTCAATAAACTTAGAGGGGGGAATGGATGAACACAATGAGAATCTCAACAGAGAGATAGTAAGCATTAAAAAGGGTTTTGAAACCATAAGAAAGAACCAGACAGAAATGAAGAATACACTAGAAGGATTCAACAGTAGGTTAGATGAAGCAGAAGATCGAATCAGTGAACTGGGAAACAAGGGAGCAGAATATACCCAAAAAGAACAAAAAGAAAAAATAACTTTAAAAAAGGGGAATAGTTTAAGAGACCTCTGGGGCAATATGAAGCGTAACCATATTCAGATCTTAGGAGTACCTGAAGGGGAAAAGAGAGAGCAAGGGATTGAGAATCTATTTGAATAAATAATGATGGAAAACTTCTGTAACCTGGCAAAGGAATTAGACATACAAGTTCAGGAATCACAGAGTCCCAAACAAGAGGAATTCAAACAGACTCACACCAAGACACATCATAAGTAAAATGCCAAAGGTCATAAACAAAGAGAGAATCTTAAAAGCAGCAAGAGAAAGGCAGCTAGTTACTTACAAGGGTACCCCCATAAGAATGTCTTCTGATTTCTCAGTGGAAACTTTGCAGACCAGAAGGGACTGACAAGAAATATTCAAGTTATGAAAAACAAGAATCTATACCCACAAATACTCTACCCAGCAAGGCTTTCGATTAAAATGGAAGATGAGATAAAGAGCTCCCCAGACACAAAAAAGTTTAAAGAATTCATCATCAACAAGCCCGTATTACAAGAAATGTTAAAGGGACTTCTATAAAAAGATAAGGGGGAATAGAAATAACAAATATGAATAATAAAAATGACAGTAACTATGTACTTATCTGTAATCACTTTAAATGTAAATGCATTAAATGCTCCAATCAAAAGATGTAGGGTAGCTGAATGGATAAGAAAACACGACCCATACATATACTTTCTATATGAGACCCACTTCAGATCAAATGACACTCACAGATTGAAAGTAAAAGGATGGAAAAAGATATTTCACACAAATGGAATTAAAGAAAAAAAAAAAGCTGGGGTAGTGATACTTATATCAGATAAAATAAACTTTAAAACAAAGAAGGGCATTACATAATGATAAAGGGATCGATAAATCAAGAGGACATAACCCTAATAAACATATATGTACCCCACACAGGTGCACCTGCATCTATAAAGCAATTATTAATCTACATAAAGGGTGATATCAACAGTAATACACTCATCGTAAGAGATTTTAACACCCCATTGGCTCTAATAGACAGATCTTGCAGACAAAATCAACAAGGAAACAGCAGCCTTAAATGATACACTAAGTCAGATGGATTTAATTGATATTTTCAATGTTTCACCTTGGAGCAGCAGAATATACATTCTTCTCAAGTGCACATAGAACATTTTCCAGGATAGAGCACATGTTAGGACACAAAACAAGTCTCAATAGATTTAAGAAGATTGAAATCATATCAATCATCTTCTCTGATCACAATGGTATGAAACTAAAAATCAACTACAAGAAAAAACTGGAAAATATACAAACACATGGAGACTAAATAACGTACTACTAAATAATGAATGAATTATTAATGAAATCAAGGAAGAAATCAGAAGATATCTAGAGACTAATGAAAATGAAAACACAAAAACTCAAAATCAATGGGACACAATGAAAGCAGTCCTAAGAGGGAAATTCATAGCAATACAGGCCTACCTCAAGAAACAAGAAAAAGCTTAAATAAATAATCTGACTTCACACTTAAAAAAACTGCAAACAAAGCCCAAAGTGAATAGGAAAAAGGAAATAATAAAGATCAGAGCAAAAATAAATGAAATATAGTTTAAAAAAATAATGCAAAAGATTAATGAAACCAAGAACTGGTTCTCTGAAAGAATAAACAAAATTGACAGGCCTATGCACCCCAATATTCATAGCAGCACAATTTACAATAGCCAAGATATGGAAGCAACTTAAATTCCCATCAACAGACAATTGAATAAAGTTAGGGTTCATATATACAATGGAATTACATTTGCAACAACATGGATGGACCTAGGGGTTATTATGCTAAGTGAAATAAATCAGACAGAAGGATAAATACCATATAATTTCACTTATATGTGGAATCTAAGGAACGAAAAGAACAAACTAATCAAAAAACAAATATAGAGGACAATTTGGTGACAGACAGAGAGGATGGGCATGGAGGGGGTGTGGGAGAATGGGGTGAAGGGTTAAAGAAGTACAAATTATTAGTTGATAGATGGTCATGGGGATGGGGAGTACAGCATAAGGAATACAGTTAGCGTTAATATAATGGCTAGGTGGAAAACCAGAGGAGAGAAGGAGCAATTAAGAGGATCATTCTATAAACTATATAAATGCCTAACCAATGTACTATATATTTGAAACTAATTTTTTAAAAAAGAAATAAAAGACTACTCAAACGTGAACTACTGCACTCCCCTTCTAGCCAAAAGGGAAAAAGTTTCCTCATATAGCATTTTTTTTTTTTTTAATCTCATTGGCCAAAACAGCAACATAGCCATACCTAGCTGAGGAAGAGGCTAGGAAACGTGTGCTTAGCTGGTAACAAAGAGTCTGGCCATTCAAAATTAGGATTATTATTAACAGTTCTTATTAACGAGTTCTCTTTCTGTGGGACTATCTCCTCTCATACTCTTATGTGGGAACTCTAGCCATCTCCAACCCAGACTCTCAACTCCATCTTCTCAACTCAAATAGTATCTTGAGCTATGCCTGGGTTTTCTCTTCCTGCATTACAACCTAGACTTTTTAGTAAGCTGGTGCATTTGTAGGGCTCACCTTAGTTTGTTTGTGTTTCCCCCCCACCCCCATCTTGAAGGATTATTTTCCTTCATTGCTCGATATCCAGTGTCTCAAAAACTTCTGTTTTATATATTTTTCTTTTCTTTTTTGTTCGTATATTTCAGACAGGAGTCTTATTGGGTCCCTGTTATTTTGTCTTGGCTGAGATTGGAAGTTCTATACCCTGTTTACTTTCCCCCCTACCCATTATTATAATCACAGCTCTCATCTACCTGGTGGATGCTTCTCAAAGTATTTCGGTATTCTTTGCAATTTACTGGGATGTGAGTGAAGTTGGCATATGCACATTACTTCCTGCCAGAAATAAAAGTGCTTTTTAATACTCTCATCTCTAATTATGCCTCTCTGTCTACAAAATATGAATTTGGGGAAGATAGGGATTAGTTTAATAATTGGATGTGTCTGGATTGAAAGAACAGACCCAGGAAAGCGTTAAGCAATATTCTGAGCAAAACCATATTGCAGAAATGACTAAAGGCTAAGATTCATAATGAGCATATTAGACTGGAGTACTCATTGGATAGCACTCCTATAGACATTTACCTGATCCATATTAGCAAAAAAATTTTATATGATGTTTAGCAATTTATTCATTATGATAGAAAAGGAACTAGATTTAAGGTATTGACAGTCACATAAATCAGATCTCGTCTTAGTTCTGAATGGCTTCATTTTCTGTCATAAAATATTTTCAAGGGAGGTAATCTATCTCTAAACATCAGTTTCCTTTGTTTTACATATTGGAGGGAATAAACTAGCTGATCTTTCCATACTATATTTCTATGTTTTAATGAAAGGTTTAAATGAACCAGATTAAAGTTTCTATAGGTGTCAGAGAGCCACTTTATGCCTGAGCTTTTTCCATTCCCAATCCTCACAATTCCTGTTTACATTAAAATTTTCATATAAAACTTCCATTAACCTCTATAATTTGATTTAATTTGGAGAATTAAAAAATTACATTTTTGTATTTGGTTTGTTTCCATTGCCTTCCTCCTGCAACTCATTTTTTTTTTTTATTTTTTGCTAACAGCAAAAGAAAAAAAAAAGAGGAAGAAGAAGAAAGAAAGTGTCACATAATAGAATTTGTGCCCATAATTAATATGCAAAATATTTTAGGATATAAATTGAGTTGAATATAATGATCGAATATTTTCTCTTAACCAATTATTCTTCATAAATTCAGAGGGGAGCAAGATATGCTTGAGTTTTCAATCTTAAGGGTCCACAACAGTTTTGTAGATATGAATTCTATTACTGCTGTATTTTTTCTACTACATGTTATAACAGCACAATGTCTTCATACCACTAAACATCTATTCGCAAGTGAAAAAGGAACAAAAGCTCATAAAACTGCAATAAAATATTTATTTGTCTTCGGCAATAAGATTAATTTTATCATTGTAGATTTATGATTTCAGAAATTTATTGCTGGATATTTAATATATCAAAATAGTAGAACAAGGGGCTTGTATGAAGAAATGTGTTGTGAAATTTGTGATTTACCAGAAAGAACGTATTTCCTTTTTTTACCCCATAGAACTTAAAATAGCAGCAAATTGAATTAACTTGGCAAAAGTTTTAATTGCCTGACAAAGATAAAATATCTTGATACTGCTATTGCATTACTGCTTATGTACAACATATATTGGACTTTTGGATCATTACCCCTCCAAGACCCCCAGGTGGACTAGGGAAGCTAATGATAGCAATAGGAACATGATGCTAGTATCTGGGAGTCTTCCTGTTGATCGCCTCTTCCTATCATAAAGGAGGAAAAGTTTATTGCAATAACCAGTCCAAAAGGGAAAAGAGGACATTTTAACTTGCTACCTCCCTCAGTGCAGTTCCTTTGTTGAATGCCTATCTCTTTAGGAATTCCAAAGCTCTTCAGTGCTATAGTGCCTTAGATAGTGAGCCTTAGTGACATTCAGTTTAGGTGTCTGGGAGATTTTTTTCTTCTTCTTCTTCTTCTTCTTCTTTTTTTTTTATGATGAGAAACAGCCTGATAGCAAAAAGTCATAAAATAATATAAGAAATCTACAACCTTCAAATTCTCTCTATTTTGAATTGTGACTATAGCAATGAATTACTCTCTTTCTGCTCACATTTTTTTTTTTTTATCTTTTGAGCTGCTATAAAAATAAGTACACACTTAGGAAAACACACAGTCTCTTGAGATTATAATCTAGAAGCTAGACATCTTCACGTTCAGGAAGGTTAGAGTAATATGGTCTGGCAGAGGCATAACAACTTCAGTCCCTATAATTCAGCTAGCACAGAATTTGAGGATAGAGGCACTAAATTGGTGATGTGGCTATAAAGTTTACAACCAGAGACCATCTCAGTTTTTATCCCTAAAACTTATAACAGCTAACCTTTTGGGGGATTGTTTTATGAATTTCCAATCAGAAGGACAATTCCGAGAGGAGACTTGAGTCTCAATCATTGGTACAGAAAGTAATTGAGTAAGTGAAACTACATACCATGGAGAGGAAAACGCCCACATTTCATTTCCTTTTGTTTGGATTTGAATGACAAAACAAAACTGGATTCATTTTCAATCTTCTATCCTAGTGTCTGCTGGGGTCTTGATAATTCGTATTTTTAAAGCATATCATCAAGAAAACCATTTGTTTTTCTTTGTACATCTGGTTTGCTCTCTTGTCTCATTGTGTGGTCATGGTAGTAGTAGCATATGTAAAATTGAGGGAGTGTATAGGAGAACAGCATTTTCGAGCTTTTAGGCCAAGTCATATCCAGTGCTCTTATCTCCACCCCTTCCCTATTTATTAATTATGTAGCCAGAGAAGATGCTAAAAAAAAAAACAAAATATGAACCTGACTCATCAATAACTAGCCATCAGGCTTCTGTCTGTAAATCTTGCTGGGAATAATTCATCAAAAACCAATAACGAAATTTCTGTCTGGGAAATTACACTCAGAAGTTAAAAAAAAGTTAGTCCATGAAACCGCCATGAGTTTATGGCAGAAAAATAGGTTATCTATTAACTTTAAAGTAACATGATTACATAAGTGCAAGTGTCTATCTCATTCCCTCCCAGAGAAAAATTTCATACTGTATTATCGATGATGGCTACAATATTCAAAGAAAATATAAAATTCTGGTATGTAGTTAGTAGAAATCCAAGAGAAGTTGGAAAGAATATAGTATTAATGGAAGATGAATATATTTTTTATGGTTCTGGAACTATCAAGAACATACAAATGAATTAATTAGTAAATAATGTCCTTCAGAGATTTAGCATTTTTCTCTCAACAATCATCAAACACTTGTCAAATTTGCTTATATATTGAGTCACAATGAAAGCTCCAAAGCCTTGCAAAATGCGGCTATTGTGGAGGATACATCCTTTGACCATAATACAAGAAGAAAATTATAAGAGAATAAAATGAACAATACTCAATAACTTATCCCTCTCCTGAGTTTTGCAGAATTGTGTGATGATTGTCCTTTCTATTTCTAGGAAACTATTTTCTTCCCTATTCTTTCAAAGGATTTTTTAATCTAAAGCCATTCTCTGTAGCCATTCCACTGACATCATTCACTGCTTTTCTATGTAGTTAATATCCTCTATACTGTGTTTTTTTTTTTTCTGGCCACACTATGCATCCAAAGAGCTGTAGTTCTGGCAGCATAAGACAGCAAGTTAAATTCCTGAGCCTGTCACACTTTCATTGAATGACATGTGCACTTGCTACTACTAAAGTGCCACTGAGTTGTGTTCCCTCATTTATTTTTACCTATGACCTATTTCTAAAGCCTTCTTTTTTTTATTTCCTTATATTAGAAAAAAGAAACTAACTGCTTTAGTAAATAATTTTTAAATGTAAATTAAATTACATAATATACAGAAAAATGTCAGTGTTAAGAACATTACATATAAAAATTTATGAGAGCTTTCCAAAGTTGTACCCAGAGGAAAGTAAATGTTTCTATATGCTTTAAATATTAAAGGGAAAAAGCAGAAACTTAATATTTAACATTTAATTTAAGAAATTACAAAAAATATCTAAAATACAGCAGGAGTTAGCAAGCTATAGCTCAGGCTTAATTTCAACTGCCCATCTGTCTTGATAAATAAGGTTTTATTGGAAATAGCCATGCTCTTTCATTTATTCCACTATGGCTGCTTTCATGCTATAAAGGCAGAGTTCAGTAATTGTGACAGAGACAGACCATTTGGCCTGCAAAGCCAGATAGCTCCTTACTATATGGCCCTTTAAGGAAAAAGTTTGCTGACCTTTAATCTAAGGTATGCAGAGAAAAGGATTGTTGAAACTAAACCTGTACGCTAATAATTTTGAAATACATCAAGAATATAATTGAGAGACATATCTATTGTTTCAACAGAGAAAACTGCAATGTCGTAAATCTTGTTTTGTTAGCATTGTCTCACACTAAAACATTAAGTAAAAAGCATGATGAAAAAAATACAGATAAGTTTCTCACATACAGGTGAAAAATTATAAAATTATAAGTAAATATTAGTAAACCTATTTTAACCATATATTTAACTATTTATTACCTCCAACCAAATTAAGATCTATTTCAGGGATGTATAAATTATTGAGCAAAAGTAAATATGCTCATATCAAATAGGTCGAAGCAGAAAAACCACACATTAATCTCAATAGATTCAGAAAAACAGATTGTCTTTTTTATAATAGAAGTATATCAATCTAGGAATAGGAAGGTACATTCTTAGTATAAAACCAACAATGTTCTCACAGGTACAAACATGAGAAATAATCTTATTAAAATCATAAATTATATAATAATGCCTTCTATTTTCATGAATAAGGAAAAAAGCTCCTAAAAAGTTCTTGCCAGTAGAATAGGACATGAAAAATTTGAAAAAGAGAAAAATATAAAATTATTATTTTCAGATTATGATTGTATTTTCTGAAAGCAAAAAAAAAAATCAGGAAATTAACTACGATCTGAACTTTTGACCCCAGTCAAGTTTCTTCACTTGGCGAAAGGATCCCATTCAATTTTGCATGTTTCATTTACTTGTCGCATTTCTTTGTTTTCTTTCAGTCTGGATCTGTTCCTCATTTTTCCCTTGTATTTCATACCTTGACAGTTTTGAAAATTATATATCAATTGTTTTGTAAAATATCTGTTACTTTGGGTGTGCCTTACATTTCCTCATATTAGAGTCAAGTTATGCTTCTTCTGCTGGAATATTTCAGTAATAATTGTTCTCATTACATCCACATTCTAGCAGATGTACATTTTCCTTCATCCCGTTACTAGTAATATTTACCTTTGTTCAGTTGATTAAAGTGGTGTTGGCCAAGTTACTCCATACCAACGTTACTTTTCCATTTTCAATTGATAAATATCATATAAGAAGATACTTTGGAATGATACAAAATACCCTGTCCCTCATTAAACTTTCTATTTCTTCATTTGTATTGGTGTGGATTCATGCGTCTCTACTTTATTCAGTGGTTATAATTTTTTAATATTTGTTTTTGTCAGCACCAAGCTGATCAAAAAGGGAAGGTTTCATTAGTGAGATGCCAGTTGAAAGAACGCACGAGGAACCGACATTAGAATGAAGTGGCAGGCACAAACTTTATAGTGGAGAGCGCGCCTCTGTACTAGGGGACTGCATGGGCTTTATATATCTCAGAGACAATAGTGGCATTCCGCTACACATGCGTGGTACAATAAGCTGAATCATACTTACCTAAGTTAGGCGCAGGCACCCTACTACATTAATGTAACATTCTAAATCCGGAGTCCTTTCCTTAGCTGTGAGCCTGAATCACAGCCAGACCTGGGACCCACAGTTTTCATGCTCAAATTATCTCAGATTTTCTAATGGGAGCCCTTTTCAAAGGGATTCTGTGTCCCTTTCATATGTCTCTATCATCCTTTGAGCACTTCTTTACTTTCTGACACAATGATATATTCTGGGCTCATCTTGTACTTTCTCTGCTTTGACTGTGGAATAGACTTTTATCTAAGGTAACTGTGTTCCTTTTAGTGGAAACAAGACCTGAGTGCTAGGTGCCCTCATTACTATTCATTGCTAATCCCAGTTGCTTTTTACCAATGGAAGGAGCTACAGAGATTTTTCTGTGTATTCACACACATCATTTACTCTATATTTATTTCTAGGTCTACCTATATCTGCAACCCTTGAGCACGTACTGACGCCTCAAAGCCAATTGACCAGTGTAGCTCCCTTTTCTAATATTGACGTAACTGACTCCCTTTTTCGGAGTTTACTGATGTGATTAACTTGTAACAAATCTACCATTGCTGCTGCCCTCTTCATGCCCCCAGGTTTCTGACAGTCTGTGTCTATCCGCCACCCTCCTCACTTCATCTGTACTCTGACATCCCCAATAGGGGTGTACTGACATGTAAAAGCCCTCTTTAACCAGCCTGGGCTCTGATAGTCTGTGGTGAGCAGCACACCTACACAGTGGCTCTCCTCACCTCACTGCCACCCTGCCTAACCACACCAGACCGCCCTGGGACCCCGCTCAGGCTCCACCACCCTCCTCTGGGAAAGCCCTTTTGCACATTCATCCTCCTCACTCTTCTTGAGCTCGGATACTCTACTTGGGTCACTGGAGCTTCCACTTTCTACCCTCACTGCATAGTAGATGTCTACCTTTCTTTGGGTGTGCCTTACATTTCCTCATATTAGAGTCAAGTTATGCTTCTTCTGCTGGAATATTTCAGTAATAATTGTTCTCATTACATCCACATTCTAGCAGATGTACATTTTCATCTGTACTCTGACATCCCCAATAGGGGTGTCTTTAAAACTAAATTGTTCAGAAAGAGAAGGGAAAAGGAAGAGGAAGAATAAAATGATACCATATTTCTTGAGAAAAGAGTCAAACAAATGAAAATGGAACAATCAATTCTTCATGTATATAAAGAAACACATTTCAATGGTTTTAAGAGCTTAATGTGAAAGAAGGTACAATATAAAGCATAAAAAAAGTGAGTAGTCTTCTTACATTAGGTGTTAAAAGTATAAAATCAGAAATATACATTCAAAATCATGATAAGGAAAATCAAAGGGAAGAGCATGTGGTATATAATATGTTCCAACAATATTGCATACAATTGTCATTATTATAATTAGATGAAGCACTTTTACAAATCAATAAAAAATACCTCAGTGGTAAAACAGGCATAGATGATCAATGGAATTTCACACACACTAAAAAGTACAAACTACCAATAACAATGAAAGAAGTGTTTAACCTGTATAGTAATAAAATTTTTAAAATAATAGTAATCATAAACCATAGTCTTTTCTAAATGACTTATTGAAATGAGAAACAATTGGAATTATTGGTAATAAGCATAGTCTAATGTACTGTTTGGCAACATGTAAATTAGAAAACATTTTTGAAGGAAAATTTTTATTAACTACATTAAAAATATATATATAGCTTTTAAACTAGCAGCTCTACTTCTAGGAATGAACCTTAGCATACAATTATATGTGGACAATGATTTATGATGGTTTTTATTTCAATATTATGTACTATCAGGATAAAAATAATATATGATGCTATATAAATATACACATATATTCAACACAGGAAATTGCTTTTAAAAAATAGCATTGGTCGACAATAAGAATTTGGTTAAATGAATTATGCTATATAAACAGGTAGAATATCATGTAGTAAAATTAATAATTTTGGCAATTATAAAATTATTACATGAAGAGAGCATAATACAAGATAATCAATAGAGTAAATTCTATGTGCGTATGTACATTTTATGCTTATGTGTATACAATGGATCTCCATGTGGTTAGGGATATATCTAGGGGAAGATACAGCAACATGTTAACTGTAATTTGCTCATGGTTTCTTTACATCTTAACAAGATTTCTATCATAAACATAAATTCTTTTGTGTTGGTTTTTTACTGTTGCTGTAACAAATTACCACGAACTGAGTAGTTTAAAATCACAAAAATGTATTCTCTTATAGTGCTGGAGGTCAAATGTCCAGAATCTGTTTCATTGGCTAAAACCAAGGTGTGGTCAGCAGGGCTGGTTCTTTTTGGAGGTAAAGGGAAAATCTGTGTCCTTGACTTTTTAAACTTCTAGTGGCCAACTGTATTCCTTGGCTTGTGGCCACCTGTATTTCTCCATCTTCAAAGAGCATCACTCAATTTCAGGTTTGTCATCATATCACCTTCTCCTCTGACTTTGGCCCTCCCCCATTCCTCATATAAGGACTGTTGTGATCACATCGTCAGGGGTCATTTGGCCCATGGGATAATCCACAATAACCCACTCTCAAGACCCTTAATTCATTCACATCTGTGAAGTCTCTTTTGTCTCAGGTTTCTGGAATTAGAATAGGATGCATATGTATTTTGAAATGGGGGTATTATTCAAGCTATGCCAACTAGTGCTTAGTATTATTAAATTATTAATTATTTTAGAGATGCAAGTTTCACTGTGGCAATTCTTGAAGAGGATTAGCTTTTCTGAAAAGGTTATGGGTCATAATACATATTGCTACAAGATACAGTAGAGGAAGAGGGACCTACTTCATTGATACTTACTAAATATAGGATACTTTTTATTCAGCAATATATATCTGCTTCCAAGAAAATAATCCCTGGGACAACTACTGGAACCTTTCCTTATGCCATATCTGCACTGTATATATAAGGATATTCCTTGTTTAAAAAAATCCGAATGCATTGTTTTCTGGAGTAGATTTACATGTAGTGATTTCCAGAGCTATGAAAACTAGAAAAAATCTCACAGTACAACATTAGAGGAATTAACAAAAATTTATACATTCTCACATACAGTAGACTGTCATAGCCCTAAAATCATAAATCCTATTATGCAATTCATATGTTATTTGTTACATTAGACAATACTTGTAATTATGTTAAAGGAAGCCAATTACTTAGGTGTCAAATTGCACATATTATTATCTCCACCATGTCAAAAGATAAAAAGAAGCTCAAGGGAGTAGAAATGATATTAAAATACGTACAGTGAATCCTTTGGATGGTGAAGTTATGAGTAATTGTTAACATTTTGGAGTTTCCAAATTTTCCATTGGATATACTATGATTTTATATTGAGAAATGGAAAAAGTATTAATCAGCTTCCTATAAATATTGATTCAGTTATTGGGCTAAGAAAAGTTTTACTACCTGGAAAGCTTTAATTTCCCACTGAGCATGACTCCATAGGTAAAAAATTGTGCCAGCCTTTTAGTTTATGGGCACTTAGGCAAGAAGGTGCACCATTGAATCCACCAAGTGGAGATAATGATCATTATCTGCTAGGTGACCTGGAAAGTCTGGGGAGCAAGCAATTCTGAGCAACTTCTACTACGCAAATGTTAAAAGAAATTCATCCTCATATCCTCAGTGGGAAATATGGCCTTGAAAATAGAGTTGGATCTAAACAGAGAGAAATAGGCAACCCATATAAACAAACAACAAAAAATAAATGAATTATATGTTAAAAGTTCATTACAAAGATATAATATTTTCCATTCATCTCTCCTATGATATGTGTGGGGTCTGTAATGCTTTCTATAAAGAAATAGTACAGAAAAATATCTGACTCTTTTTCTTACAGGGTTAGCACAATATGATTCTTTATGGAGCTTCCATGGAAAATTGGCATAGTAATTCATTATTCACTTGCCTAATTTTTATCATCTTGGGATTTGATCGGGACAATAATCATTAGTCCTTGAGAATTCATAATGAAAATTATAAAAACTTAAGATATATATGCTTATTCACAGTTAAATACATAAGCTTTTTCATTCTTTAATCTACTCTAGAAACTGA
The DNA here is from genome assembly GCF_014176215.1 of Rousettus aegyptiacus. Taxonomy (NCBI): domain Eukaryota; kingdom Metazoa; phylum Chordata; class Mammalia; order Chiroptera; family Pteropodidae; genus Rousettus; species Rousettus aegyptiacus. Next base: position 37,240,650 of record NW_023416306.1, on the reverse strand, counting down.
ATAATCGAGCTAGAACAGGGATCATTCCATGTGATTCAAAACATTTGGAGGTCAGAGTCTCAGAAGAGATTTTTCACATGTTTATTTACACTAATTCGCATAATTGGTACATTAAAATGAACAAATTAGAAACAAGCAACCAGAGGGTGCTGGATTAGTATGAGTCTTAAAAGCTTTGCAGCTTCTTCATATAATTATTGAGGAGGCATGTTTAATTAGTATAATACACATTAGTAACAATTAAACATAGTCAAGGTCAGAATATTAACCCTTTTACAATTTAAAGTTGGCATTTTAATTTTCTAATGCTCTCAGTCCAGCAGAAATGTAAATTTATTTCCATGTAATATTCTGATTCTGTTATAACCTTAAAAATGATTCTTTTGGTATCACTGTAATACCCTCATTTGCAGATAGGAAATAGAGATTTTCGTTTTTAGAGATATCTATACAAGACTCTCATAAATGTGAAAGTTCAGTACTCAAAGGAATGAAGATGCACATACAATTTCAAGTGACTATGCTTTGCTAGCTAAATTCTTTCTGAGCCAAGTGAAAAATAGAATGAAGAGACTTAAATAGTTGCTCCATTTCCTAATCCCACATCTTGTACTTCAATTGAAAGGGGTTAAGAGCCCATTAAATTCTCTCCTTGGTCCATAAGCTTCTTTTCAGTACCTTTCCCAGTTTGCAAAGAAAAGTTCCTGAAGGTTAGCCATTAAAGATTACTCTACTCCTGAAAATCCTTGACTTACATCTTGAAACATGGGGTCATTTTAATTTTCTATGGATGAAAGACTGTGGTTTGAGTTCAACTGACTTAGGTGTCTCTTATGATGTATAATGCCTTAAAGTTCTGACTTATTACAACCAGAGAAATTGCTGTATTTTCTTAGATTTTAGTTTTTATTTCTATTCCTTGTAGTTGATTACTACTGATGCATCAAGTCTACCTTTGTGGATAATGGCATGAGAAAAATAAAACAACAAATCTGCAAAGCAGAGTGCATGGATATTATCTTTATATATAGTTTCCATAATGCAGGCAACTTCTCTTTCGTTAAAGCTGTCAAAATTACTAATAATGATTATAAGAGTCAGAGGATAAAGAAGGTGATGGAGATATGAAAATACTTTGTGGTCACTTATTTATATAAAAATTTTCATAGTGAATGGTGAGATTTGATTTATAACTCAAACTTTTTTAATGATAGTTTTAAGATGAAAGAGAGATTGCAGCCCTATTAATTATACCTTTCTACTAATTATATATGTTAACATAGATAACATGTATGAAATATATATATTTACTACAGAGTTGTAATGCAAGAAAAGTTGTATACAGGCGTATGGACAAAAGAAGGTGGATAGCATTTCTTGCATCCGAGGCTGATACCTGTCACTTATATGAATATACCAAAGACCAGGATCTTTCTCTCAGTTTGGGACATGGAAATGTGACATTTTTAGGATGCTGCATGTAGTTTCTCTTGCCAGGATAAGACCCACATTGAAGCAGTAAATTAAAATATTGTATGAAAACAGAATTTCAGAATATTATTACATTATGGATGCAATGATAACTAAAAAATAAAGAAATCACTGTACTCCACATCTCTTTTAATTATATTTTTTCTCCCTTTAGGCTAGGCTAATCTAGATGTCTAAAGTAATCAGGTTTGTAAACTTTTCTAATATGCATGTTATATCTCAATAAAATTTCCAAAAACAGAGAGAAGATAGCATGAAATCAGAAAAGAACAAATCCTGTATTTAATATAAACTGTGTGCTAGTCCCTTGATTATCCTGTAGTGAGCCACACACACGTCATCTTCTAGGAAAACAATATAAAAAGCAAAATCAATGACAAAAATATGTATTTTTATAGTATTAAGGTGAAACAAACTGGATGATAAGATGGAAAATAATCTCAATATAGGCACCTGTTTGTGCATTCAGGGAAATTTTGATATGGAGATAACATCCTGGTAAGGTAGAAAAGATGCAAACCAGCTAGTCATGTGAAGAATCTATGCCAGGAAACAGACCTAGAAGTTCTGTGTGGCAGGAATATGTATTGTGTGATCAGAAGAGTTGTCTGTGAGTCAAAGCAACTTCCACTTCCTTTTTCTAAAACTGTGCCCCTCCCTCCCCTTACTATCCTATCAAAGAAATGAGCCCACTTATTTTGAAGACTTTCTCAAGGTGTCTCCTTATTTGTGCCCAGGAAAATTTCTGCTGACTTTCTTTCAGCCAGCTATTTGCCAGTGCCACCAAACACAGCCATTGGCTCCTGAAAGGCTTGTGAGATCACTCCACTGGAGTGACCTATCTCTTGCCAGTGACAACCATTGTAACCTCAGATCCAAGCCATGAGGAAGGAGATATTGTTCTACTGGGCCCTATTTGGCTCCACACGTGGGTATATGCTTTTTAATAGTCCTCCCTAGTGTCACTGAGTTCAAATCAATGGAATGTGACTTTACTGAAGCTTGAATAATTGGAGATATTTCAGACTGTCACACACCCTCAGATTACCCAAGAACCTCTCACCTGGTCAATTATTGCCCTGGCTCCCAAGTTGTCACTATTTTTCAAGAATAGACAGTTTAATCCTCAATACCAGATCTGCAGTAGACCCTTTAGTCTTGGACTTCAAGTGAAATTTCCTCCCTTCTCCAGACACAAATGGTGTGTTCAGTCATACTCTAAGGCCTGATTTTTCCAAGTCTTAATTCTCTATTCTAAGATTAAATTCTTAGAGGATGATTAATAGTAGAAACATCCATTTCACAGTGATGTGAACTAGCTCAATAGTCATTATTAAGCTTGATAATCATAAAATAAACTTCTACTTTTAATATATTTCCCAGTGTTTAAATTTTCATTGATCTCAGTACTCACCTTTTATGCCATGATAGCCAAAATGGCATGGCCAATGAAAGGAGAAAATTTGAAGCCGCTGGATAATTTAACTTTACCTGACCATCGCTTACTTGCACACTGCCTTTAGTTCTCCACTCTGTCTACATTTATATAAATGACTACATCCCTATTGTTGAGTGACATCTTCTTTATTTAGAGTAATAAATAACTTCATTGATTAATCATATTACAATCAAAATGTACACCCGAGACAATCTTCTTACTCATTCACATGACTTTTTTTTGTCTACTCAGCTAAAAAATGTGCTGATCTCACAAGTTACTCTTAATTGTCTCTCTTTTTCAAGTCCTTTGGAGATACCTCCTTATCACTGTAATGTACTAATACCATATTTCCTTCACGGATTAAATCCAATATCCTAAAGATAGTTTTTTGAATGAGCAGTACTATAAATCCCCTGACATATAAGTGACAGAGATCCAAAAATCAAGAGAATGGGGCAACTAACTAGCACTACCACCTTTCACATTAAGTTTTTCAATTTTTTAAACAAAACCTTGAACCAAATTGTTTTCATTAATCACACACCCTTCTCTATAAATCTAAAAACACATAGTACAATATTTTAGCATTGAGTATTCATTTGTGATTATCTAGGAAAAGTTTGAATGATAGGACAATTATGGTATTCATCAAGTTTCAATAGTAATAGCCTCATTTTTTGTGGTTCAGTGTTGCAAAAAGGATCAAATGATGCAAGTTTTTCTCATTACATATAATATCATATTTAGAAAACCCAGGAAATCTCTGAAGTCCAGGGCCAGAAATCTACATAGCAAACAATACGCACAATGCATTTTTTCTCAAACTTTTGGTGGTGGTTCCTAAGAGCAAAGGGCAATAGCCAGAGTTATCGTCTGTCATGGTTTGGAACTTTAATTTCAGAATCATAGATGTAAGCTTTTGTAAGGGACCTTAGGAATTTGGATGTATGTTTAGCCTGAGAAGACCCCTTGATTTTGAGTTATGAGGATGACCCTAATGATTGATTGTTTTTTCTGGTGGTTGCCTGAGATAACTTTTCCTACTTGATTTGGCAAAACATTTACTGGTGTTTCTTCTAAACAGAGGTCAAGATCTAACTCCTATACAGCTTCTCCAGTTATTTTAATTAATCCCCAAACTCCTTGACACTACCAACCTCTCTTACTTGGGACATCTCAAATAATTGTAATTTAAACTTGCAGTTGGAGCTTTCGGGAAACTTGACTCATGTTGCTGGACTTTCGGCTCTTGGACCCCAAAGGATTGAGCAACAGGATACTCTATGGTTCTGGGTATTTAGAGCTACTGTATCTCTTATCAGCTGTATGATCATGGGCAAGTTGAGAAACTTCTGGAAGCTTTAGTATCCTTATCTGTAAAGTCAGGAAGTTAGCACCAATGTGTTTAGTATTATTACAAGAATTAGGTGAGGTGTGCATGCAGTGACTGCAGCGAGCCTTTAAGAACAGAAACAACAACTTGATCTACTTTCCTCGGCCCTTTTATTGCCATCCACAAACTCTTAAAAATATTCTTGGTTGACTCCCTCACTTCCTAGCATACCCACTTATTTCATGATTATTTTATACAATATTAAAGGTAGTGGGAATTTTAAACATAGGTAATTTCAATCAATTATCTTTCACCTCAAGCATTAACACTCTTTTTCCTCAATCTGACAATGTTTATATCGAGAAGGACTCTAACTCCTTGGTCTTCCTTACCATATCCAGGCAAAATAACTTATGAAGCTTTATTTTGACAATGCTTGAATTTGCCAGAAAGTAAGAGAATTAATTCTGCCTAATGTTACCAAAGAAGAATAAAGATTTTTCAGACAGATATTTAGTCTGCTGTTATCATGGACTCCAAGTGCTGAGCTTGGTGCTGAGTACTCATTAGCTCTCTTAAACATAAGAGAGAGCCCATAGAACAACATGACATGATAATTCTATATAAAATTAACTTCATCATTCCACGGTGTAGCTAAAAACTACATGTAGTTAACTTAAATATAACAAATTTCCCTTTGTATATCAATTGAGAATTCATAAGTTTTCTTTCCCCTTTAAACAACTCCTGATTACCATGTTTCTTGGTCAATGTAATAGGAAAGGATGAATAAGAAACACATTGTCTCAGTGTCAGCAGAGACAATGTTATAATATTCTACAAAATCTTAGATTTCTTAATCTAAAAGATAGAGCTGCCAATATCTTATTGCCTTATGCTTTGTTAATATAAAAAGTATTGAGTGTGTAATGGTCTCAGTTTCTTCGGGTGGGAATCAAGTCAGATAGGTTCGCTAATATCTAGGGGCTGCTCCTACTTTAATATTCCTTGGGTATGACAGCTGAGCCAAACACAATGGCTTCTTTCATAAATAAACTGGTTCATCAAAGGCATCAACAAGATCTGCCAGAGATCAAAAATGCATATTCATACATACTACAGCACATTGACTTTTACAGTACTCAAAGTAACATAATGTATTCACACTCACAGAATTAAGGTCACTGTGCTATGGTTTTTAGGATTGTTTTTTTTCCTAAGCAGTGAATGGCAATCAATGGGTTTCTTTCTCTCTCTTTTTACTGATATCAGCCATCCTTTGTTTCTTGCATCTTAAAAGGTGGGTAGGGTTTTGGCAGGTGGAGGTTAGGTGAGGCATCTCAGGGGGCTGGAATAATATGAGCAAAAAAGAAGAGTAAAGAGGAGATTTGAAAATGGCGTGTGATTTTTTTATCGTGAGAGCAGCATTTCACATCTCAGTCCTGCAGAACACTGGTCTTAGGTGTTAATGGAGAGCTGAGGCAAAAGTTGATTGGAGACGCTATACACCCTATCCTCTTATGGGATTCAGCTTATACATTGTTACTGTATACACTCTGAGAGGATTGGGAGGACAGAATTGATTTTACTTTGTCTAATTTAGTCTTATTCAAATTTGCTTGACAACTAAACCCTTTCCTCAGAGCAAACTTTTAATCAGCTAATGGAACTATATTTTGTGGAAGGTCAATTTGAGAAATGCTGAAATGGGGCTTAGATATTTTTTGTTGGGACAGGCATCCACTTATTTTTTCTTAGAAGTCTTCACAATGTCATGTCCTAACATTTGTCACTTTTCAGAACCCCCTTTTTATGCTTTTATTTGATAGATTGTGGCCCTAAAGAGCCCCACACTTCTGGTGGCTTCATCTCTCATGTGGCTGCTGATAGCTCCCATGTATGGTTCATGGCTTGGGCACTTACCACTCATTGCCTCTGGATTCCTTTTCTCTGATTTCAGACTTCTTAGGGATACAAGCTAATCGCGTTCTCAATATCTAGTGTGAAAAACAGCGACCTCTCTCATCTTCACTTTCTCAGCTACAAGATACAATATTAAATAAGTTCATATGGATAAAAACATAGCTCAATAACATATACTCAATAAAGTTGTATGCCCTTTCTTTCTTTATTCAAAGGTATGCAAACACTGCCAAAGTTCTTAAATGGAAAATACTTCTAGTCCACCTCAAGCACACTGTAACTTATTACTGCATTAATACCTTGATTACTCTTACCTAAAATTCCCGTTATTTGACTGATGGCTTAATTATCCCAATAGATTTTTAAAATACATACATATAATCAATAAACACAGTGTGCATGAATTTCAGCCTGTTTATACACCCACATATGCCACACCAGATCAAGATACAAAACATTGTAGCACCCTAAAATATTTGTGTTACTTCTTCCACTCTATACTCCCTAGAGGTAACCCCTACACTGACCTCTGTCACCATAGATCTCATATATGGAAACCACAGTGCATATTCCCATCTGTCTGGAATTTTGGCACATATTACCTATATTCATAGTTTAATCTTTTTGTGTGTCTCCCTGATATTTTAAAACTAGACGTTCATGTACTGTCAGAGTACCACTGATTTCTTAACATTACTACACCTATCTATATTTTCAGGGGCCTTCTAGTTTTCTGGCTGTGTTTCCACCCACTTCCTCTTTAACCTAATTCTATTTTATTTAACTAACACAGCCAGCCTCACTGCCACTATTCCACAATACGTGCCACTTCTCTGTTCGGCCCGTTTTGCTCCCTATTCCAGAACCTCTCTGTGTTCATTCCTGACAATGTGCCTATGTCCCGCCTTCAAGGACCTGTGTTCTCCTTCCTACACATCCATTCAAGACTCAACTCAAATCCTACTTCTTCTAAGAAGCCAGTGCCTGTCAGAATTCTCTTTAATGAAATCCCATAGCAAGTCTGATCTGTGCTCCTGATCTGCTAATAATCCACTGTTCCCATCATTTCATGTGTGTTTTCCTTATATTTTATTATTGTTTACACTATATAGAAAGTTATAATGACTCGGATCAGAATCAATGTCATTTTCTTTTGCATTTCAACGTAAGGATCTGCAATAGTAAATTAAAGTGCTTTTCTCTCACACCCTTCCTGCTTATTCCCCCTCAGCACTTGGTAAACATACAGCATAAATTAAACTCACTGGTTATCTGGCTTTTTAGTCCTTGGTTCTAGTCTATAGGTCTAAGCCGTACTTCTGGAGTACTAATTTGACTGCCTTCTTATTGTCACATGATCAGAAATTAGCTAAATCATACAAATTTAGAAACACAGAAGATATCATAAGAAAGCCAAGTGGATAGCATAAGTTTAGGCCCAGGTGAGAGGTGTTGTATGAGTTATAGGACAATGGGGCTCATACTTAATGATTTGACCTTGCAATATTCCATTATAATTAAGAAAGGAATAAGCAAATCTATTATTAATATTTAATAATGTAGCTAGAAAGAGAGAGAGGGAGAAGGTACTTTGAGTCCTTTGGAATTTATGTAAAAATATGATTGGAGGAGGAAAAAGAAAAACCTAGGGTCACCATTCCACCAATGAGCTCAGGAAAGACAGACGAGCTCGTCTTGTTTGCAAGTAGAGAGGCTTTGCCTAAAGAATCTTAGAGAACCTTAATGCCCTGAGCAATGTTGGCAGGAGGCAAATTAAAGGTCTTTGAGAAATGCTGCAAAATCTTCACACACACAAAAAACTGAGCACAGTGTTCATCATCTAGCTGTTCCTGACCTGCAGATGTTCGTTAGAGTAAAGTCGAGTCTTTGATGTAGTGAGTTTCTTATTTGAGCCATTGAATCGAATAAAAAAAAGGCAGACTTAGGCTACCAGAGCAAACAAGGAAAGGAAAAATAAAAAGAACAAGACACATCTCTCATCCGTGATTTTCCCCTGATACTTAGCTTCCCCGATAACACCTTACCTCTTTCCTGCTGGTAACTCAGGAACTAGATTGAACAATCAAGTAAAAATATCTCTATAGAAACTAAGATAACGTAGAAAATAAACAGTAACTTTTGAAACAAAATACAAATTTTGTTCCCAGGGAAAATTGAGATGATCGTCCAATAATGATATCAGTACAGGTGAGGGCTGAGTGATATTACAATAACTGGACTAAGTAAGGAAACATCTGTTTGAAGGCACCAGAATGTTTGAAAGAAGTAAAGACACGTGGGCCAAGTTCTTGAGAGAAGGGAAACACAGACGCAAGCTTGATATTCGACACAGCTTTTCTCCTTGGGGCATTTGCTGATTCAAACTTACAGTCTAGAAGCTGAGAAGCCAAGGAGTTGAAAAGACTGGAAGCACAGAATCCAAGTGGCAAGAGCTCAAGCAAAAAGCAACAACTAAGAAGCTGACAAGTTAAGAGTATCCCGAGGTAGTCTCTCAGCCTGGGGTAAAAATTAAGTTCAAAGCTCAACAGGTAAAAGGGAACTTGGAAACAGGGTGAAGCCAGACTTACAAATGGCAGTCCAAAAGGATGGTATCCTTAGAGGAAGGAAAAACCAGAAATAGATCAGCTTTTGCAAAGATGGCAGGCCAGCTTTAAATTAGCTCTAACTGAAAATGCACTACTGTTACGACCCCTATAATAGCTGTCTGCCATAAACAAAAGTGAGTCTTCTGAAGAGAAAGATAACATCTAGAATGTAAAAGTATTTCTATAAATTTCTAAAATAAAGTTTTGTATTCAAAAATTAAAAAAATAATAACTTGACATACCGGGATAAAGACTAAATGATCAAAGCTGTGGGGAGAAAAGATAATATAAACAGATATAGGAGGAAATTTCAGAGTTATCAGGCATTGGTTAAAAACCAAAAAACTATGATTAACAATGAAAATATACATATGTCAAATAAGCGTATGTAAAGATGCTATACATCATATGTCATGAGGGCATTATAAACTAAAGCATAAATAAATTAATGAGATGCCACTACAAACCTATTCGAATGGCTGAAATCCAAACACTGAAGTCCAGTACTTTCCGTTAACCCACAGTTTTGCTCTCTGTGGTTTCAGTTGCCTACAGTCGGCCATGGTCAATTATGACCCACTCCAAAATATTAAATGGAAAATTTCAGAAATAAACAATTCACAAGTTTTCACTTGCACATTATGACATGATGTAATCTTATGACATCTCTCTGTCATGTCAGAACGTGACTCATCTGTTTATCCAGCCTAACCACACTACTTACATACCCACCCATTAGTCAAAGAGTATCCATCTCACTTATCAGAGTGATACAGATTGGGAAACAGACAGACAGACCACATTCACATAACAATGATAGTATACTGTTATAATTATTCTACGTTATTAGTAATTATTTTTGTTACTCTTTAATGTGTCTAATTTATAAATTACACTTTATTATAGTACGTGTGGACAGGAAATAACAGATTATGTATTAGCTCTGGTACTCTCTGTGGTTTCAGGCATCCACTGGGGGTTTTGGAATATATCCCCTATGGAAATGGGTGACTACTTTACCAAAGCTGGTGAGGATGTAGAACAACAGAAATTCTCTTACATTGCTACTGGAAATGCAAAATGGTATAGCCACTTGGAAAGATATTTGGCAGTTTCTTACAAAAGTAAACATACAATTTCTTAACACCCCCCTTACTCAAAGGACTTGAGGAGTTATGTCCACATAAACACATACACGTGAATGTTTATTGCAGCTTATTGTATAATTGCTGAAATGTAGAAACAACAAGATATTTTTTCAGTAGGTGAATGGATAAGCAAACTATGAAAGGAATAGCATTCATTAATAAAAAGAAAAAGGTATCAGGCCATGAGAAGACGTGGAGGAAGCTTAGATGCATATTGCTAAGTGAAAAAACCAGTCTACGAAAGCTACATATTTCTAATTTCATATATATGACATACAGAAAAAGGTAAAACTATGGAAACAGTAAAAAGATCAGTTGTTGCCAAAGGTTGCAGAGAGGAAGGGATTAATAGGTGGAGCACAGGGGACTTTTAAGGCAGTGAAGCTATTGAGTAGTATACTGTAATAGTGAACATGTCATTACAATGTTGTAAAAAACTATGTAATGTACAAAGCAAAGAGTGAACTTTAAAGTAAACTATGGACTTTAGTTACTAATAATGTATCGATATTGGTTCATTAACTATTACAAAGGTATTGTGCTCATGTAAGATGTCGATAATAGGGGAAACTGGGCAGAGAGGTGAGGAAGTACATGAGAACTCTGCACATTCTGCTTAATTTTTCCGCAAACCCAAAACTGTTCAAAAAGTCTATTAATTAAAAAAAAGATAGCTAGACCTACTCATGAAAACTTGTACACAATATAATCATAAAAGCATTACTCAGCCAAAAAGTGGAAACGAAACAAACATCCATTAACTGCTACATCGATAAGTATTCCATACCATGGAATATTAGTAAGAAATGAAGTGGTGATACATGCTACAACCTGGATGAAACTTGAAAACATGCTAAGAAAATAAGCCAGTCAAAAAACCCCACATATCGTATGATTCCATTGGTATGAAATGTCCAGAACAGCCAAATCTATAGAGACAGAAAGTGTATAACTGGGTGCCTAGGGTTGAGGGAAATGGAGTAGTGAGTGACTTCTAAGAGGTTTCTTTTCTTTGGGGGCATAAATGAAAATGTTCTAACATAGATTGTGGTGATAGATGTACAACATATTAAATAGTGCACTCTAAGTTGTATGGAAAGTAAATTCTATCTCAGTGAAGCTGTTACTTAAAAACTATGATTAATTTTTTCAAGAAAATAAGGGACAACATATAAAATTTAAGCAAAGGTATATATAAAAGCAATCACAGGAAAATTCTAGAATTAAGGAAGCAATAGCTGAAATTAGGCACACAATATATCGGTTTAACATTACATTAGTCAAATATGAGAAAGTGTTAGTAAAGTCAGTAAAAAAAAAAAGCAGACTGAAATTTGGAGGGAAAAAAAAGATGTAAAATAGAGAAGTTATTACTCAAGACCTATGTAATATACATAAAATTCTGTGATTAGCCAAGACTGAATCATAGGAACTTCTCTGAAGGAAAAATAAAGGTCTGGTGCCAGAAGCGGAAGCAATGAATACAAAAAGAAAAAAAAAAAAACAATAGTAAACTACAATCTAGATAAATCACCATGAGTATGTGCTCTGTTCCAAACAATAAAAAATTATATGACTCCTGGTAGAGGCTGCTAAATATTCCTGAAAATGTCTTGGTGAGGAAGAGTTTATTTATTTAATTTTTTTAGAGTCTGCATATAAATGATTCCATGCACTAGTTATCTTTCTCTGTCAGGCTTATTTCACTTAGCATAATGCCCTCTAGTTTCTTCCATGTTATCATAAATGATAGAATTTCCTGCTTTTATAAGGTTAAATAATTTTTCATCATACATATATACATTAGATAGATGGATTGATCCATTGATCGATCATATTTTCTTTATCCGTTTATCTGTCGACACTTAGGTTTTTTGCAGTGAACATGGAAGTGTAGTTATCTATTCAAATAACGATTATGTTTCCTATCAGTACATACCTAGAAGTGGGAAGGAGGAAGAGTTTTTGACACAAATGGGTCAAAAACAAAAGCATGTATAAAAGATGTTGTTGAAATGAGAAACGATGGACACCTAGAAAGAAAGGGGGACCATTCAGTGTTTGAAAGGAGCACTGTTTAAGGTTATGCATAGCTTAAAATTATGACATTTCAATGAGCCCATGTGAAAGAAAACTTGCTTATATTTTCTGCATATAAATAGAGTACAAAGGAGTCTTGTTAAGTTTTTGATCAATACCAAAAGAGAGTGGAATTTTTGTGTGTGTATGAAACTAGAGGATAAGCAAGCCTTATAAGCAGCATGAAGTTCCACTGGAATTTTTTCTGATAGTACTAATGAAGAAGGAGGAGGAGGAGGAGGAGGAGGAGGAGGAGGAAGAGGAAGAGGAGGAGGAGGAGGAGAAGCAGGAGGAGGAGGAAGAGGAGGAGGAGGAGGAGGAGGAGGAGGAGGAAGAGGAAGAGGAGGAGGAGGAGGAGAAGGAGGAGAGAAGGAGAAGGAGAAGGAGAAGGAAAGAAGGAGAAGGAAAAGGAGAAGGAGAAGAAGAGGAGGGAGGGGGAGGAAAAGAAGAAAGGAAGAAAAGAAGAAAAGAAGAAAAGAAGAAGAGAGGGGAAGGAGGAGGAGGGGGAGGAGGAGGAGGAGGAGGAGGAGGAGGAGGAGGAGGAGGAGGAGGAGGAGGAGAGTCTAAGAGCACAGAACAATTTTGAAAGCAAAATAAGGCTGCTGAGTTTTCACCCAGGGTGCAAGACTAAGTTCTAATGGCATATGATAAAGTGACCATGACACAGCTGGCAGAGCTGGCCAAGTTGTTGAAAATGGCTCTAAAAGCTACAGAAATTGCACAGTGGGCATAGAAAAAAAAAAACAAGATAAGTCCAAAAGAGGAGAAGAACCAAATTAGTAAAGAATCAAGCCTAAATAAAGAAGAAATACAGTAAATTTGACAAATAAAAACCAAAAGCTTGTTCTTTAAAAAGACCATTAAAATAAGCGATATTTGGCAAATATGATTCAGTTGTGATTAGCTATAAAGTATTGAGATTTTTCAAAAAATACCAAGGAATATATGCTGACATTTTATCAATAAATTTGGATGTCTAGTTAAAATGGCTGATTATTGAATAAATGATAGGAGACACAATTGGCTCATATTTTGAGTAGAAAATATAAATAGCCTTATGAAATTAGGAAATATAATCAAAGATGTATACCTTGGAAAAACATCGGGTGCTTTCCAATTTATTAAAAAAGCTAGAAAAGCCCTTATAAAAAACATCAGATTTGAAATATATACCAAAAAAGTAAACAAAGGCATATTTCTTTTAAGGTATTAGTTCTAATTAATATCAGCATATAGATTCCATCAACTTATTAAAAAATAAGTCATTATCATCAAGTGTGATTTATCACCATAAACATTTCTAAAAGTAGAATAACCATTGGAATGAACAGATAAATGTCCATATCCAATATCAAAATATACTTAAAAGTTTCAGTAGTTTTTAAAAATCAAATAGGGTGTAGCAGTACGTTAGTATATTATTGACCCAGAAGCGGAACCCTTGTATACATGGGAAATAAATGCAGAGTTAGAAAAGTACAGGTTATCCTCACTGTGGAACTGCAAAAATTACCAGGCAGACTTAATTGCACAAAAATCTTAATGCTTGGTGGGGAAAATATAACTATATGTAACCATAAAAAATTTCAGACAAAACATTAGAGGCTATCTTTCTGTTGGTATTTAATTAATACATTGCAGTCTAAAACAGTAGTGGCATTGAGAATTAATATGTTCTATTTCATTGCAAAAATCTTGTTAGACTTCCAGTTTCAAGTCCAGCTCGGAAATCGCCCCTCGTCCTAACAAGGAAAAGCCAAACTAACTGCAAAATCATCAGCGCTCCTTAGATTAATCAGGGGAGTGAAGTCACGGGGCAAATCACCATCTCCAAGTTGGAAAGGCAGACAGGAAGATACAGAGAATAACAATTCACTGGAGTAGAAGTCCAAGAGCAGAAATCTCTGCAGAAACCAGTACCCAGGTAGGAAAAACTGGACTGTCATTGATCAATCTCTGGAGAGACTTTGTGTAAAAGTCTGTGAGATAAAAATTCCAGGGGGCACCCATACTTCTGTGAATTTTATTTCTTGGCACTGCACCAGGTTGTCAATGTGAGGATCAGAGAAAAATCCCCTTGGGGTTCTGCTGTGGGTAGGAAACAGGGTGGCGGGGTAAGGTCTACCCTCAAGAGTAAGTGTTTCACCACAGGCCAACCTATTGGGGTTTTGTCAGAGCTAAACTGACCTGGGGAAGGGGAACACCCAACTGTAGCATCTACCAGCCATTCTGTCCCACCCAAGGTGAGGGAAAACTCTCACAGGCACTTCTGAGTTGGGACCTAACCAAGGACCATAGAATGCTTCCACTTCCCCTAAACCGTAACACTACATCATTAAGGAACTTTTTGCTGAAGTTAATCTCACCTAGTACATCATGTTTGAATTTTCAAGTGAGGAAAAGGTAGAATCATAGATAATGCTTCATTAAAATCACAAATGGCATAAAAAGAGTGGAATACAAAATAGAAACAAAGAACAATGGCGACATATACAAAACAGTAAGAAATATGGGAGATATTCATCCAACTTTATCAACGCACTTTAAATTTCCATGGTCTGAATACAATTAAGTCGGAGATTGTCAGAGAGGATCAAAAATCAAGAACCAATTTAAGAAACATACTTTCGATATAAAGACACATATTGATTATAGTAAAGGAATGAAGCAAGATATTCTATGCTGTCATTACTCAACAGAAAGTTTGAGTCGCTATATTAATTTCAGACAGAGCCGACTTCAGAGCAAGGGAAATTCTTGGCACAAAGTGGAACGTTACAGAATGATAAAAGGGTCAGTTCTCCAGGAAGATATAACGGTTCTTAACGTGTATATGCCTAAAAGCAAAGCACCGAGATACATGAAACAAAAAACTGATAGAACATCAAGGGAGAAAAGAGGAATCCACTATAGTAGTTGGAGATTTTGACGACCCTGTGTTAAAAATATATAGATCCAACAGGCAGAAAATCAGTAAGGACATAGCCGAATTCAGCATCATCATCCATTAAACCGACATAAACGTCTACAGGCTCCTTCATTCAACAGCAGAAGAATAGACATTGTCTCAAGCTCACCGTGGCACATACACCAAGATGGACTACATTCTGGACCGTAAAACACACCTTCACAAATGTAAAACAACAGAAATCGTATAATGTCCATTCTCAGACCACAATGGAACTAAACTACAAATCAAAAACAAAAAAGAGCCAGAAATTCCCCAAATAGTCGGAGGCTAAATAGCATATTCTAAATAATACATGAGTCGAAGGGAAAATAATCTCAAGAGAAATACTTTGAACTAGGTTTGAATGAGAACATGCCAAAATTGTGGGGTGCAGCAAAAGCAGCACTAGAAGGACATTTATAGCATTGAATACATGCAGTGGAACAGAAGAAAGATCTAAAGTCGATTGTGCAAGCTTCTATCTTAGGAAACTGGAAAAAGAAGGTCAAAATCGATACAAAGTAAGCAAAAAACGAAATAGTACAAGATAGAGCAAAAATCAAGAATTTCAAAATAGGAAATTAATAGAAAAAAATCAAAACCAAAAGCTGACTCTTCAAAAATATCAATACAGTATAAAACACCTAGTCAGACTAACTAATGAGAGAGAGAGAGACAGACAGAGAGACAGAGAGAGAGAGACAGAGAGAGGAGAATTTACTAATATGAGAAATGAAAAAGAGGCTATAACTCCATATTCCATGGACATTAAAAGGATAATAAAGAAAAACGATGAATCACTGTATGCCAACAAAATTGAAAACCTAGATAAAAAGGACCTATTTCTTGAAAATACAGTTTGTGGAAACACACAAAAAGATATAGACCCTCTGAATAAACCTATAGCTATTTAAAAAATTGAATCAATAATAACTTTTCAAAACGCAAAGCGCTAGGCCCAGATGTGTTCACTGATGAAATCTATCATTTAAGCAAGTACAGCAATTCTCTACAATCTCTTTCAGAAGATAGAAGCAGAGGAAATACTTTCTAATTCATTCTGTGTGGCCAACATTACCCTAACATTGTGCTTAATGCTGAGAAGTTAGAGCCTTTCCTGCTAAGATAAACAACAAGGCAAGGACGTCCTCTCCCAACACTGCCTTTCAATATTGTCCTGGAAATTCTAGTTAATACAATCAGACATGAAAAGGAAATGAAAGGTGTACATATTGGAAAGGAGAAAATAAAAGTATCTTTCTAAGCTTATGAAATGATTGTCTATGTAGAAAACCTGAAAGAATCAACAACAACAACTGAAACAATAACAACAACAACAAAAACCTCCTGAAACTAATACATTATAGCTACACACCATTAAAATGGCAGAATCCAGAACACTGACAACACCTGATGTTGATGAGAATGTGGAGCAGCTCAAACTCTCATTCATCTGTGACATGAATGCAAAATGGTACAGCCACTTTGTAAGAGTCTGGTGGCTTCTTATAAAACTAAGCATACTCTTGCCACAAGATCTGACCATGTGCTCCTTGGTATTTACTCGAAAGAGTTGAAAAGTTTTGTCCACATAAAAATCTCCACAAGGTTGATAGCAGCTTTAATAGCCAACTTGTTAGCAACTGAGATATCTTTCAGTAGGTGAATCGATAAATAAAGTGTGCTACATCTGGACACTGGAATACTATTTAGTGTTAAGAATAAATGCGCATCAAGTCTTGAAAAGTCATGGAAGAACCCAAATGCATATTGCAAAGTGAAAGAAAATCTGAAAAGACTACACAACATTCTGGAATAGGCAAAAGTATGGAGAGAGCAAAAAGATCAATGGTTGCCAGGGATTAGGGATAAGAAGGGGTGAATAGGCAGAACAAAGAGGAAATTTAGAGCAGTGAATCTGTATAATACTGTAGTGACAGATGCATGTCATCATACAATTTGTCGAAACCCATTGAATGTGCACCCGAGGTAAACCTTAAGACGAACTGTTGGCTCTGAGTGATGATAACGAATGTCGGTTCATCATTAGTAACAAATATGCCAGTCTGGTATTGGAATTTGATAGGGAGTCTGGTCTTGTGTGTGTGGAGGGACAGGAAGTATAGGGGAGTGCTATGTACTTTCTGCTCAAATTTGCCGTGAACCTAAAATTGCTCTAAAAACTAAAGTCTTTCTTAAAGGGGAAAAGAAAAACTAATCGAGAATACTTTGCATAGTGCTCGCCCTCCCCTTATGATATAGCTTACAATAAGGAACAAAAATCTTTTCTGTACATTCGCAAGTTCCCATGTTCCACACTATTCCTATCAAGGATCAACGTTGTATCCTTCAAGCTTTCAGTGTTGCAAAATATGTCTGACGTTTTTTCATATAAAGTTTTTGTTGTTGTCACTTATCTAGGACATCTTCATCCTTTTGTTCCAACCACTTTCCTCAGTTATATTGATTTTGCCTTTGCTAGTTCCTATAGCTGCATTTTGATCCCTATGTCTACAAATACAACATTCCCACAGTCAGCTGTTTCTTCTACAAGTAAATTTACATTCTGTTAGAATTCCACTTCCAGCAGAATCACTTTTTTTTCCTTTGCTGCACTTTCATCTTTGTTGCCTCTCTTTTCTTCTTTTCAATTTTGATTATCCAGTTTTGTGAAATGTCATGTGAATACTCACTAGGAGGCAAGGAGGCAGCACAATGACATGTATTGCTGTCTGTGTGTGACCCGAAGAACATGCACAGTGACCAAGGACTGACAGACTTCAAAAGGAGTGACCTGGTTGTTTGCTGATCATGATGCACATCTGTTATTTATTTACGTGTTGATTTGTAGACTGAAGAACTATCTGCAAAGTTTGTACTTTATGCAATTTCCTGCAGTTAAAATATGGCCACTGAAATTGGAATCATATTGTATTGTTGGCTTCTGGGATTATTTAACTAAATCATGATACTTAAATTCATGCATGGGTAAACTCAGAGGGACGATTGCCTGTATAGCATATATTTGGTGATATTCCATTGTCAGAAAAAAATAAGTAGAAGAATGTAAAATAGGGTAAGAATTCATTCTTGGTATGAGGAAGTCTTTCCCTAACTAAGCAGAACATGAAACTGAGATATTGTAATGAAAAAAAACAAAAAACAAAAAACAAAAAAAACAAACAAAAAAATACCCTGTGAATTCGACATGTCTTTTTCTATGCCTTACATGGCAAAAGGAAATCTAAACAGAATTAAAAGATAAATGACAATGTAAACATCTGACCAATGATATGGCCAACAGTTCCCTCTCCTTCACAACAGTAGAAGGAGGACAATCCCAGTGAATCGACCTCATGACTTGATAGATGAAAAAGTAAACTGAATTCTTCATATGGCATAGACTTCTTTTTGTGGAATGTGAAGCACCTTAGAACAGAGAAGGTGGAGTACTACCAGTGTAATCCAGCTCTTTAGCAACAGACATACAGAAACCTGGAGTAACTGTGCGATAGATGAATCTCTCTTCTGTTCTATAAGAAGAGGAGAGAAATTAACAGAATGTCTGTTTCTCTGGGGCAGAATTTCAATATTGTCTCTGCACCTGTGAGCCTTGCAAAACATTGAAACACAAAGTCCCTAGCAAATCACTCTTAAACAATCTAAAGAGAAAGAAATGGAAAGGGTAATCAACATGCCAATCACGTCTAGAGCCCTGACTCCTGAAAATACTGATGATGGGAGACACTTGATGCCATGTATCTGACTCTTAAAGGACGTAGAGATTGAAAAGAAACATACTAAGGTAACTATGCCTCTGATAACCCACTAAGTTGAATTATTTAGAGTCTCAACTAGGACATGTTTATTAGGAAATGAGATGATCCAGGCAAGAACAGCTCCTGAAATTGTGCCTAAATATCTCGGATATTCCTAAGGAATCCTGTGGACAACTGTCACAGAGGTGCTGACAAATGGAGTATAATAAGTGCAGAGATCATGCCCTTGTCAGCCAGCATACGGAGAGTATTACTGATCCTCAGCAAATCATTACTGATCCTCAGGAAACTGTACTGTGACTGAGTCTAAAACCTGACTGGAATTTTCCATAGGTGTGTGATATTGGAGATGGGTTTGCAGCTGCTCTGGCCAAGTCACCTTTGCAAAGCACAGTAGGTCACAGCCAGAGGAGCAAAGGCTGCTCTGCTCTTTCTCAAGTAGAAAAGCATTGTAAAAGTGCCAGGTTCTCTCCCACAAAGGATGGGGATAGCAGCTTATGGATTAGTGATGAGTACAAGTGCCTGAAATCCCTCGGCTAATTTTCATCTCGAAGCTGGGGCATGAGGTCTCAGGTGCTGGAAATGAGTCACGATCCCTCTGAACAGGTGCTTAATCAGGACTAGATACGAGTGTATTCGGACCCGGGCATCTGACATCTGGCATCAGCCCTTTCTCTGCCCTCCGCAATGGCTTTAGACAAGTTCCTGGCACCTTTGCAATGATAGCTTCTTGTTGTTGTTGTTTTGTTGTTTAAAGATAAGAAGTGATGATAATACTACTTGGTGGCATATTTTATTAAAAAACTCCCCATTGCCACATGTAAAGCAAACGGTAAATGCTTTTTTTTTCTTAGTAAGCCTGCATAATTGTGTTCAGAACTTTTTTACTCTGGGCAAGGTTCATAAAGACATCAGGTGAACAACGTGAAAGAGGAGATAGTTATATGGCCTTTTGGTCAATGGGGTCTTGATACTTAAGTATCACTCCAAACCAAGGATATGCAAGGGTTAAGAACGCAGGTGTATTGTGATTCAGAATGTGTCCTAAAATCATACCATCAGAATTTAAATCTCTACTCTGAAACATTTAAAGACTTGGGACAAATGACTTCCCTAAAGTTCATTTCCTGCATCTGAGAACAATAATAGTATCTGTCTTGTCATAGGCTGAATAATACCCTTGCCCCCCAAATGTCCACATCCTAATCGTCAGAACTTGTGAATGTTCTTAGTTAAGGGTTTTGAGATGGGAGAATATCCCGGAGTATGTGAATGGGTCCTAAATGTAATCACATATGTTCTTATGAGACAGAGGCAGAGAGAGATTTTGCTACCAAGAGACTGTGATGATGAAGCAGAGATTGGATTGATGCGACCAAAGACCAAGGAAAGCTAGCAACCTCCGGAAGCTGGAAAAGGCAAGGAAACAGATTCTCCCTTAGGGCCTGAAAAGGGATTTCCGCCCTGCTAACTCCTGATTGCAGCTCATTGAAACTGGTTTTGGATGTCTGACCTTCGGAATTGTAAGAGAATAAGTACATTTTGTTTTAGGCACCAGTCTGTGGTGATTTGTTACAGCAGCTATAGGGAACTAATACATACCTCATAGGAACCGTTACTCTAATTAAAATGTGTGACTGGAAACACACTTAGTAGCGTGTCTAACACACAGTAGGTTCACTGTACATATATGCCATTTTTGGAAATGGAAACTTTGATTTTGAGGCATCATCATAACCAGTACAATGTTTGCCATTTTTTCCCCATGTTGATCCTGGTAACGAATGCCGAGGCGTCTGGAAAAAACAGTTCACTCCTTCCCACAGGCCCTGTTTCCTCATTTCTTAGAGGGACACTGTTATTTCTCTTCACTTAAGCCATATTATTCTTTCCCTTTTGACTTTTGTTTTCATCACTCTTTTTCAACCAACTTGTCTTTCTGAACTTTAAAGAAAAGAAAGTCATTTCTTAATGGTTTCGGATGCTACTCCAACCTAATTGTTCAACAAGGTTCTTGTTGTTACTTCTAGGACAAATCACCAGATTTCATGACCTTAAATTCTCTGCAGTTCATTCATTTTCTCACTTCTGCCTTATGCCTGTAGTTCAGATTCTTGTCAATTTAGTCCTTTCCCTAATCATGGATTAAGATAAGGTGACACAGCAAAGTGACAAATGTCTAGACGTTTTGCTTCTAAATCTGAGTAGTTACCACTTTGTCACATTGTGAAAGGTATTTAACCTCTCTGGTCCTCAGTTTCAAAAATAAAAATAAAAATGGCAAGTGCCTATTACAAATATTATCCAGTTATGGAGTTACTATGAGGATTAAGTGAGCTAATATATACTAAGCATTTAGAATAGTACTTGTTATAATGTAAGCATGACATGTATTAATAATTGTAAATATAAATTTCAAACATAACTTACTCAGCTTTCTGTAATAACCCTGAGATCTATGTTTGGTGAAATGAATGAAATTCTGTTTCAGTGGAAACAGAAAAATATTTGTATTCAGAAAAATATTTCTGAGTGATTGTATGGCTAACTTAAGTATTTCACAACATCAGTGTTTTCAAATCTATAAACAGTCTATGCCAGTCCACTGGCAAATTAGAAACTGACCCAGTTTGTCTTATCAATAAAGCTAGCAAATTACATAAAGATACCATTTTTAAAGTTGCCTTTTTTTAAAAAAAGTCAAAATGTATGAATTTTAAAAACTTGTCTCTGTTAATATTGCCAGGCATGGCAGAGAGATGGTACTAGACTATTGGAAGCAAACTGGATATCAACCCTGCTTCCAAGATGCAGTTCCGATGACAAAGGGCAGGCCAGGTTAGTCTCCGAAGCCAGGAAGCAAGAGCTTTGATCCTCTGGAACTGTAATAACTTTGAGTGAATGAATCAACAAGGTGCCTAGAGGAGTCCACAGTCTCTCTGTGATGGCATTCTTTGTTTTTACAGGGCTAATCTCATAAATGTTGCACAAGGCTCAATGCTGTGCACGTTAAGGCTCAGTTATCATGTGTTTGCATGTGTCTAATCCATAAAAACAAGCACTTTTATGCTCTCTTTAAAATGGGGATCTCCTATGTGACTTGCCTAGTGAGGGAATCAAAACACTGTCGCTTAAGGAATTTATTCAGCAGTTCTGTCTCCACCCATCATCTATATATCTATGTACTTGACTGTCTGTCTGTCTTTCAGTCTGTGTCTGTTTATCTATCTATCTATCTATCTATCTATCTATCTATCTATCTATCTATCTATCTATCTATCATCATCTATCTATCTTCCTCTGTAGCTATATACCTATCTACCTACCAACCTACTTGTTTAGTCTGCTCAGGTTGCTATAATAAATTGTCATGGGCTGTGGAACTTAGACAATAGACATTTATTTTTCACAGTTCTGGAGGCTGAGAAGTCCCAGATGAAGACACATTTATTTTCTGGTGAGGTTCCTTCTTCTGGCTTGCAGATGGCCACATCCTTGCTGTGCATGCTTGTGGCAGAGAGGGAACGCTCTGTCATGTCTCTTCCTCTTCTTATAATGGCACTAATCCCATCGCAGCAGCCCTACCCTCATGACCTCTTCTAAACAAAATTACCATCTAAATGCTCCTCCTCTAAATACCATCGATTGGGGGTTATGATTTTAATGTCTGAATTTGAAGAGGGGGGAAAGGGGGTCACAACAATTCAGTCTATAACTCTATTTCTCTCACTATCCATTCATCTATCACCCATCTGTTTATCTATCCTTATGTGTAGAACAATAATGAGATGGCCTATTAGTCATGGTCCTATATTATTGTATTTTTTCAGAAGTCTTGCAAAGTAAATAGGCCATAGGAAAAACACTGAGTTCACAGAGACACTTGGAAGTTGAGTCACCTGTTTTTAACAGCCAATAAATGGGAGTGCAGGAAAATCTTCTCAGTCCTCCTCTCCCTCCCATTTGTTGACTCTGTTAACTACCACATTAGTTTACTAACTGCTCCCTGAGGACACCAGGCACCTTTCGTCTGGACCTTGCAGTGATTATTCCCACTATCTGGAATACTTTTTCCTCAGATATCTGACTCAATTGCCTTCCTCTACTCTGTTCACATCCCACCTTCCCAGTGAAGTTTATCTTGCCCCCTATTTAAACTGAAAACCCTGCTTCTCTCTCCCTGCAATCCCTATACTTTAATATACAGCTTTATTCTCCATAGTATTGGTTACTGGCTAACCAGCAGATAATTTCCATGTGTTTGTGCCCCCCCCACCCTGCCCAACTTGAATGTAGGCTGCACAGAGTCAGACATGTTGCCTTTATTAAGTCTAGAGGAGACCCCGGAGAAGTCTAGGTTCAGTCAGACTTGGTGCACTTGTTAACTTGTGTGATTTGATATTTTAGTGGTTCAGATTAGAGCCAGGCAAGTTATTAAAGAGGGTCTTTTCTGATATTTTTCAGCAGCAGGATAAATTCTAAATAAACTTACAATTTCAATAACTACTGAGCAGGCATGAGCTTTTTCTTACTTTGTTCCTCCAGACCCAAGAACCTAGATGCCAAATTTATCCTCTCTGGGCGAAGTGGGAACGTGTGAGGACGACCGGCTTCAGTCTAAATTAAATAAGAAGACAGAAAAGATTTACATATTTTTAAAAATTAAAACTCCAAAGTGTGTTTTCCTATGACACACCAGAGATTGTCTGGCCTCCACTGAGGCCAGAGTAGCGGGAGAGAAGGGGAGGAATAGAGGGAAGAGGCAAGGGTGAGTCACCTCATCTCTCCCTCCTCTAGACCTTATTTCCTCCTGCACTGTCATCTCTTACACTAAAAACAAGATTTCAGGAGTCAGCATGTACACTCAAAAAGTTTGGCTACTTCACATCTCAGTCACTGAGATGAAGAAAATTTAGCATCCTTAAGTGCGGTTCGACGCACTGCCATTCATGTGCCAGTTCTTCCTCTACGGCTGAGCTAAGGAGTAAAAGGACACAGGAGCAGAGACAGATTAACAAGGTTGTATTAATATTTACAACAATATATACACATAATCTGAGAAAGATAAGTGCCCATTGAGGCAAACAGGTAGGAGAGAAGGGATCACCTAGAAAGAGCAGTGAGTATCCTGTCAGTTCCAAGACTTGAACTTGGAACGCAGGTGCGCCAAGTTATCATTCCAGCCAGGGATGACACAGTTCATACATACAGTTTTATTCTCTTTTTGATACTAAATTGGGGTGGGGGGAGGGAGGTATTTTGAACCCAGGTTTCTAAAACTCCATGGGGCTACCCCCCGTAGCATTGCTGCTGTGGTCTGGGGTGCCCGAGGTGCCCTGTGTGACTGGGTTACCATGAGAATTTCCAGTCATAGGAGGTACAGTGCTGTCCCTTGTTGTCCTACATGTAATGGACAGTTTGGCTCTGAGTATTCTGATGGTGGTGGTCACACAGTGGCCTCCCATCACACGTAAGGTGGTATTCCCTCTGAGTGCAGCATTCATGTTTTGGCCAGGTAGGCCCGAGCCGTGCTGAAGGAAAGTGGGAATAACAGGTCCTCGAGTGATGGGAACGTTGTTGTCCCTTCCCATAGCATCACTTGGATGCTGCATAGGTGAGCTCAAGGTGCTCTGAAGTAAGGCAGTACTAGATGTATGTCTAAATAGAGGGATGGTACTGATACTTGTACCTACAGTGCACGTGGTGTAGCCAGGCAAACCCCACATGGTCCTTCAAGAGGTGGAAACAGACATATCCCCTGACACATGAATCTTCACCATGGTGGCGGTTCTTTTAAGTGTGGGAGGTTTTCCACATCTAGGTGGGCAGCAGGTACACTGATTTACAGTGTGAACACTAGGGTCTCTAGTCGTTGGAATGGAGTTATCCTCTCTCATCACCAAATCACATGTGACATGGATAGGTGGGTTCCTGTCATAGGAACCAAGATGTAAAATGGAACTAGGGTATCCAGGCACTGGTGTGGTGCCTAACTTTCCTGCTGCAGCAGCCATGCTATAGTCAGATAGATTCCAGGTTGTATGACTAAGCTGAGGTATATATGTGGTGTTGTGTGCTTTACTCAGTCCTACCCAATGGTGAGTGCTCTGTTTGCCTGTGAATGGGGCCTGGGGTGGTGGACATACTGTCTCCAAGGCTTCCACCATCCCTGGGAGCTGCACATCCCATAATCACAATTGGGCCTTGAGATGTTCTGGCAAATGGTGAGCTGCTGTTTCCAGTGTTGGGCATCGTGGTGGAAACTCCAATATGAGTGGTGGTGGATGTGTGGATGTGTTAGTGGAGAGAATTCTCAGTCTGCCACCAATGGCCATCTGGGTGTTGACAGTGCTGTTAAAGGGGCAATCTGGCGATTGCAAACTTCACCCATCCAATTGCGTCATGCTGTTTGTGGCTTGCTGGGCTGTAGAAGTTATGCCTCCAGCATGTGCTGGGAATCTCAGCCTTCTGACTGGTAAAGATGTTTTAGGGTACTGTATATCGGTGGCACCAGATATACGCCAAGAGGTGGATTCTAGGTCAATTGGAGGGTTTCAGACTTGGGTCCCTCTGCTGACTAATTTTGAGGTAAATGGGTGGAGACACCAGCCGAGGGAGTACTGCCACTGGGAAGTGTCCTGTGTGATGTGACGTGGTTCTGCGAGGAGATGGGGGCAGAATGCTAAATGATGGCATAGGACGGAGGTGTGGTGTCCATAGCTTCGATATCATCATTGGCAAGGTTGACGTTTGCAGAGGTTTTGCCTGCTACAGTAGGGGTGACTGCAGAATTCCCGGGGGATACTCCCAGGTTAACATGATATCTGGAGATAAGCTGTCTCTTCAGCCAAACATAACGGGCCCTTGGTGTGGGCCGAGGTGTGGTTTGGAGTCCACCGGGGTGGTTCGGCATAAGGTGGAGGTCCTTTGATTGAAATAGGCTGATGGAGGAGACGGCTAATGCTGCTGAGTTCGTCTTCCTACACCTAAGGTGGACTTAGTTGGCTGGCTGAGATATCAAACTAAAGTCTGGGGGAGATCCAAAAATGACCGACTGGGTAGGAGGGGTGGTGTCCATATCAACGACAGACTCTAGAGCAGTTTGTGAGGAAAAACTTGCAGATGGCTGAGTTGTGACAGAAAGGACACCCATAGATGTAGTGGCCTGGGCAGTGGAAATAAAGGGACTGGTAGAAGGAAGGAAGTGGAAGAGGGGTGAGTGAGGAAATAGGAGGGGGTGAATCCACGCACACAGGTGTTGGGGATTCCATTTCGCAAGAGGTCGGCTGAAAGGAGGAGTTCGAGGGCCTCCGCGGTGTGGGGTCAGAAATAGCAGCTGTTGTCATGACTGCATCAGAAAGGCCTCCGTAAGCCTGGAAAATCTGATGACCACTAACGGCAGGAAGAAAACCTGCATGAACAGAAACAGGAACGTGAGGAACTGTGTGTCCTGTTTCCTGAAAAATATTTGGTGTCAGAGAAGATGGACAGACAGACACAGTCAGGGGCCAAGCACATGGGTCAGCCAAGCTGGCAGTAGTAGCTCAGACCTGCCGAGTGGTCAGGGGCAGGGAGACTGCAGTCACCGATCCAGGTTGGGAGAATGAAAGAGCAGATTGACTGGCACTGAAGTGTCTCCTGGTCTTTTTGTTCATTTTCTTCCCCTGACACTTGGTGTTCTTCAAGGTGACTGGGTTTTTGTCAGTTGCTAGATGTGGAAGCTTGCAGGATGGAGGCAGCTCACTTTGACCCCACTGCACTGGTGGCAGCGGTAGGACAAGTGGCATGGAAATCTTACGTTTGCAGGGCCTACTGCCTGCAGATACTGGTGTGGGAGAGCCTCTTGAGATGTGTAGAGGCTTTTTGCCAGGCATCTCCTTCCCCGACATCACTGAGCATGAGGAGCTGGGAGGATGGTCTTTGGGGAGCACTTCCTTTGTGGATGTCTCTGGCAGCGGGGAGCAGCGCGGGGTTGGGGCAGAGAGCACTGCTGCTTCTGAGTCGGCCTTGGGAGGAGGCAGGACATCTCCAGCAGGGCCGGGTGAGCTCGTGAGCTGTTCCACCTGGTCTTCAGAGGAGGAGCTGGTGGAGGCCTCGTGGGCATTCTCACTCTGGCTTTTTTGTGGTTGCTTGGGGTGAAGGTCCAGAGGCCCCGGACTGCACTTGAGGGAAGTGAGGACTCCCTCTGTCTTCAGGGGCCTAGATGTCATTGGGAGATGCTCATTATCATAGGGGCTGTTCCCATCGTCCTGTCCGTCGGTTTCTACATGATCTTCTTCGTTCTTTGTCATCCCTTTTCTGGGCTCTTCTTGGATGTTCACCTCCATCTCCTTCCGGCAAGGATGTGGGATGGTACTGGATGGAACCGGCTTGGTAGACTTGTCTACCCGCTCAGATAATGAACGCAGAAGATTAAACTTCTGCCTCAAACGAGGGATATGTATGGTTCTCCGGCGTTGAAACGTTACGGAGTTACTAGCAGACAACACGGGCTTCTTTGGAGGGTCTTTCCAGTTCCTCAAGGGGAGGACACCCAGAGGGGAGCACGTACCTTGGGAGATAGGATAACTCTTGCTCTGCCTCACATAAAGGCTAGCTGGTGAAGGCCCAGGATCCTTGCAGTTGAAACCATTGCATTTGGCAGGTGTAGGAGCGGCAGGTGTGGGTCCTGCAGGAGTGGGACCTGCAGGTATGCGAGCTGCTGGATGGTTCCAATGAGGCGGTGCATTGTCTCTACGGATGGGAAAAATCACTGGGCGACGGCGCACGGGCCCTGCGCAGTGGCCACGGCAGCGGCAGCAGCGGTGGAATGAGGGGAAGAACTTAGAAATCGGATTGCCCATATAGAGCCAGTGGTGCTTTAAACCAACCTCAGAATAGAGTACGGAACTAGGAGAGCATCTCCTTAGCTTCCGACTCCTCACAAGGTCTAGCACTCAACTGAGTGGTTCAGGCAGGCATTTGTGATGCCCCCTTGGCAAACATCACACAGAAAGTTGAGTGTGCAAAGCCAGCACGTGAACACATGGCTTCAAAGGGAAAAGGTCCGGGCCACAATGGCCGACCAACCCTTCTAGATTCCTAGGACCTGGGACTACCCGCAATGGTTTTCAGGTGTTTGGCACCAGGTAGGCCACCATGTGAGGACTTTTAAGGACTGTGGCCTGGGCAATGGCTCTGCCCGCCCTTCACTTCCTTCCCCGAGGTTCTCAAGACCAGAGATTTCTCAAAGCCACGGCCTCGAGTCCCCCAGATCCTGCCCAGGTGTGGTCCACCTCGTCCCGGCACCTCCCTAGCTTCTCTGCGAGGTCCGGAGCCAGGTGTACTTTCTCCGCGGCTGCCCTGGCTGCTAGTGTCAGCAGCCAGGTGGGAAGGTTTCAGAGGCATGGACGCAGAACCCTGACCTGACTGAATGCTGCTCCCCTGCCACATCCCTTCTTTCTTTACCTCTTTTTAGAAACTTGGTAAAACAGTATTTAAACCTTAGGCATTCCTCAGGTCATACAGTTGGTAGTGACTTGCACAGAATTCAAACCAGGCTTGTGTGATTACAGAGCTCCTACTCTGGACAGCGGTATTTACTTAAATATACAGATGGAGTTATCATTTTTTTTAATAACTATATCTTATATTATTATTATATTATCTATAGATATATATATTTATATATTTATATTATTTATTATGTATTTATTTGAGTTTTTAATTTTAATTATGTTTATGTATATTAATAAGGAATTATAAGTTAAAATAGATTTTATTATTGACTTTGAGGATTTAATTATTTATATTTATTTCTTTAAATTATTTATTTAGAGGAGTGAATTTTTATGTAGGAAGGAAGGAAGGAAGGGAGGGCGGGGGGATGGATGATGAAGGAGGGGAGAAGGGAGGAAGGACGGAAGGAAGGAAGAGGAAAGAGGGAAGGAAGGAAGGAAGGAAGGCAGGAAGGAAGGAAGGAAGGCAGGGCAGGAAGGGAAGGAAGGAAGGGATGAAGGAGGGAAGGAAGGGGAAGGACGGAGGGAAGGGAGGGAGAGGATGGAGGGAGGGGGGGAGGGCGGGGAAGGTAAGGCGGGTATGCGTGAGGCAGGCCGGCAGGACGGCCTGAAGGACAGCTGTCGGACGGTAGGGCGTGCGATTGCGTTCGGGCGGGGGGAGGAGGGAGTGGAGGGTGGGCTGGTCGGGCGGGTTGGAGTCATGCATGTGTGGAGGTGGGCGAGTGGGCGGCAGGCAGGCCTGTCGGCCGTCAGGAGGTCGTCCTTAATAATGTACTTAATGAAGGGTTAGGAGGTCTGTTCTGCGGTGGAGGGAAGGGGGGGAGGAGGGGGATGGAAGGAGATAATTTTTGATTATGATTAGTTGATTTTTTTAGCTCTTTCTTTAATTATTTCTTCTTTCTTCTCTTCTTTCTTTTCGTCTTATTTCTCTTCTTTTATCCTTCTATAGTTCTTTCCTTCTTCCTTCTTCCTTCATTCCTTTCTTCTTCTTTTTCTTTCTTTTTCTTTCTTTCTTTTTCTTTCTTTCTTTTTTGTCTTTCATTCATTCATTCTTCCTTCCTTCCTTCCTTCCTTCCTTCCTTCCTTCCTTCCTTCCTTTCTTTTTTCTTTCTTTTTTTGGCATTTCTTTCTTTCTCACTTTTCTTTTCTTTCTTTCATTTTTTTGTAGTCTTTAGGGTACTTAGCACAGTGCTATACCTAAAATAAGCACACACACTGCCCAATAAAAAATCTTTAGTTCAACTCTTAAATTGATCATCGACCATACTGGATTCTAGTCAGAAGAGGTAGGTCAAGGACCACCACTTATGAGTATTGCACCATCCCATATTTCTTTTTGAGCCTCGCATCCCAGGTTTTCTCTTTGGTCTATTTTGAGGTATCTGGTCAAGTAAAGATTATCTTCTAGATCGATAGTGATTCATCCTGAAGGAAATTCACCAGTGGGTTATTTCATATGGACTGGAGGCAAGTTTCTCTGGCCTTCCTGGAATATGTCTAGAGCATTTCGTTTATGTCTGGAAAGCAATTGCATCATTTATTGCAAATTAATAGTGGGGCAGTGTATTGGATTAAAGTAAATCAACACAATTTGATCATTATGAGCATGCCAGCTGGATCTACTCTTCACTACACATTATTGACACCTAAATGTAACTCTAGATTATTCTTCTGCCCAGGAGAGGAGGCATACCCTTGGGTGTCCAGGACGAGGGAAACGTGTCTTACATTCCAGGAGCTGGAAGCTTCAGCATGTCAAAAAACAAGTAATAAATCCTGGCTTGCAATGGCTTCTTCTAGTGTGAATCTTTTCTCTTGGCTTACTTCACTGGACTGTTTTCTCTCTTATGGGGCTGATGTTGTGTATCAAGCATATGGCATGCAAGAGTTTCAGAACCAAGAATCGTATCGATCAGTAAAAATATACAAATATCTATATTTTGGTAAAAAATCTTTTAAATAGCATTAGACATAATTCATATGTTACAACATTAGTTTTAGCCCTCTGCACCTCAGATTCTTTTATTATGTGTCAGAGCAAATTTGGACTTTCATCTTCAACAAACTTTGAGGTTGGTAGGACACAAAAGGTTTTGCTCACATCCAAATTCTTTTTGAAAAAAGGAGAAATGTTATAAGCCCTTTCTAACCTCTCCAGAGCAGAAATGATTTACAGTTATGACATTTAACTATAATTCTTTGATATCATTTGAAGAGAGTTCAGTAAGGAACTCTCTCTTGATTATCTTTCTTTGAACAAAAATAGAGCAAGTTGGTCCAACTTTGGGACGAAGGTTTCTTTCAGGAACTCTACAAAAGATGATCACATGTCAGGCTTATTTCCATCTTTTTTTTCATGACAGAGGAAAATTTTCCATCTTTTTTTCCCCAAAGAGAAAAAATTCATGAAACATAAAATTCATCTTAGGGCTTCAGGACAATAAAAAGGAATTTGGACAAGAGTATTCAAGGAAAATCCACTTCTTGATGTTTCCTATAGAATAGAAATAGATGGATTGGATCTTTTTTGAGATATAGAATATTACCTTATTGTCTTTATAAAGCAAAATAACATTGGATGGCAAATGGTTATTTGAAATAAGGTGGCTTGGCAGAAGCAAACATGTTGGGACAGAATTGTCAAGGCAAGTATTTTTTAAATTGATTATCAGTTAACACAAAATGGGCTAATAACAGCGATTAATAGTTGCCAGGTGAGACACTTCTTATTTTAAAATTTATAAAATGCCTGTCTTAGTCACATCAAATGAACCTAGGGGTGAACAGCATTGGATGGTATTTGTAGTAGTGACAATAAACCTGGGGTTGAACACTCTCACTCCATGTTTTCTTATTTGACACACCAACAGTCTATTGCATCACACGAAGTTAATGTGGGGGTATACAGAGTGATCTGTGCAGCTTTTTAAAGGAATTTTTTTTACCTAAAATAACTTTTTTTACATTCTTTTATGCTCCTTTTCTCACTCTCTCTCTGTCTCTCACTTTTTTTTGTTGTTGTTGTTGCCTTCCAACAGTATCATCAAAACTTTTCTATAGTTGGTGATATCCACATTTTCTTGGCTTTCATTGGTTTATTAATTTTGGTATTTCTGTACTTTTTTTGAAAATAATTTCAAAAGAAACACATATGTTTCTAGTCTGTCATCGCAAACTGAAAATACCTATTGCTTTTAGCACCCAACGTTTCCATAGAAGAAAGTTACTCTAGGCATTAATAGGTGTAACAATCTAGATTGTAACCTTTCTTGAACTACCACTAAGGAATTAGGATGTTGGACTTTCTACTTTTTTTTTTTAATTAAGTTTAATAGGGTAACATTGGTTAATACAATTACAAGGTTTTCATGTGTACATTATAATATGACATCTGTATATTCTATTGTGTGTTTACCACCCAAAGTCCAGTTTCCTTCAGCTACCATATATTTGCCCCCCTTTACCCATCTACCTACCTCCTCCTCCCTCCCAATACCTACACTCTTGTAATCACTACTCTAGAGTTCATGTCCATGAGTCTCTGTTTGTTTGTCCTGTTCATTTGTTACTTTTAGGTTTATATCCCACATATAAGTGATATTGTGTGATTTTCAACTTTTTCTGTCTGGCTTATTTTGCTTAGTATGATTATTTCAAGGTCCATCTGTGTTTTTGCAAATGGCAGTAGTGCATCTCTTCTTAGCTGAGTAATATTCCATTGTATAATGTACCACAGCTTCTTTAGCCAATCATCTATCGTAGGGCACTTTGGTTGCTTCCATGTCCTGGCCATTGTGAATAATGCTGCTATGAACATCGATGTGCAAATATCTTTTTGGATATGAGTTTTCAAGTTTGGGTTAAATACCCAGGAGAAGAATTGCTGGATCATATGGTAGATCAATTCTTAGATTTTTGAGGAACCTCCATACTATTTCCCGTAGTGGCTGTATCAGTTTTCAGTCCCACTAGTAGCGTATGAGGGATTCTTTTTCTCTACATCCTCTCCAACATTTTTATTTCTTGTCCTGTTGATTTTAGCTATTCTAACAGGTGTGAGATGATATCTCGTTGTAGTTTTGATTTGCATTGCCCTAATAGCTAGCGATATTGAGCATCTTTTCATATATTTCTTGGCCACTCATATGTTCTCTAGGGAGAGGTGTCTGTTCAGGTTCTCTTCATTTTTTCATTGGATGATTCGTTTTTGTCATTGTTGTTATTGAGTCACATGAGTTCTATGTATATTTTTAATATTAGACCCTTATCAGAGGTATTGCTTGCAAATATTTTCACATTCAGATGGTTGTCTCTTTACCTTGTTGACCATTTGTTTTGCTGAGCAGAAGCTTTTAAGTCGAATGTAGTTCCATTCATTTATTTTAGCTTTTACTTCCCTTGCTTTTGAGGACAAATTCATAAAATCCTCTTTAAGTCCAAGGTCCTTGTGTTCAGTTCCTATATTTTCTCCTGTGTGTTTTATTGTTTCAGGTCTTATGTTCAGATCCTTAATCCATTTTGAGTTAATTTTGGTATATGGTGATAGACGACAGTCTAGTTTCATTCTTTTGCAGGTGATTTTCCAATTTTCCCAGCACCATTTATTGAAGAGGCTTTCCTTTCTCCACTGTATGTTTTTGGCTTTTAGGTAGAAAATTATTTGCCCATATAAATATGGGTTTACTTCTGGACTCTCAATTCTGTTTCACTGGTCAGTGTGTCTGTTTTGCTGCCAGTACCATGCCGTTTTGATTACTGTCACTTTGTAGTATAATTTGAAGTCAGGCGGAGTGATGCGTCCAGCCTCATTCTTTTTTCTCAGGATAGCTTTGGCAATTCAGGGTCTTTTGTGCTTCCATATAAATCTGATAATTTTTTGTTCTATTTCTTTAAAAAATGCCAATTGTATTTTGATGAGGATTGCATTAAATCTGTATAATACTTTAGGTAATATGATCATTTTAACTATATTGATTCTTCCAATCCAAGAACACGGAATATCTTTCCATTTCTTTGTGTCTTCTTTGATTTCTTTTAATAGGGGCTTGTACTTTTCATTATACATCCTTCACATGTTGTGTTAAATTCATTCCTAGGTATTTTATTCTTTTCTGTACAATTGCTAAAGGAATTATTTTTTTCCACTTCTTTTTCTGATGCTTCATTATTAGAGTATAGGAATACTACGGTATTTTGAACGTTGATTTTGTAACCAGAAACTCTACTGTATTTGCTTATTGTTTCTAGCAGTGTTCCTGTGAAGTCTTTAGGGTTTTCTAAATTATGCCATCCCCAAATAGTGACATTTTGTCTTCTTCCTATGCTATTTGGATGCTTTTCATATCTTTCTCTTGTCTGAGGGCAGTTGCCAGGAACTCCAATGTTATATTGAATAACAGCGGCAAAAGTGGACGGGCTTGCCTCGTTCCTGCTCTTAAGAGGGAATGCTTTAAGCTTTTCACCATTAGGTATAATGTTGGCCGAGGGGTTGTCATAGATGGCCTTTGTTATGTTAAGGTACTTTCCTTCTATATTGATATGGTGAAGTGTTTTAATCATAAATGGATGCTGCATCCTGTCGAAGGCTTTTTCTGCATTTATTGATATGATCATATGATTCTTATTTTTTACTTTGTTTATGTGGTGTATCACATTAATCAATTTGCTTCTATTGAATCATCCCTGTGCACCGTAGATGATGTCCACTTGATCATGGTGTATAAT
Organism: Rousettus aegyptiacus; assembly: GCF_014176215.1. Lineage (NCBI taxonomy): Eukaryota > Metazoa > Chordata > Mammalia > Chiroptera > Pteropodidae > Rousettus > Rousettus aegyptiacus. The sequence goes on along the minus strand of NW_023416306.1, from coordinate 37,206,679 downwards.
CTTTTTAATATGTTACTGTATGTGGTTCGCTAGTGTCTTATTTAGGATTTTCGCATCTGTGTTCATGTAGGATATTGGTCTGTAGTTTTCTTTTTTTGTGTTATCGTTACCATTTTTTGGTATCAGAGTAATATTGGCCTCATAAAATGAGTTGAGAAGTATTGCCTCCTCTTTGATTTTTTGGACGAGTTTGAGGAGAATAGGTATGAAATCATCTTTGAATGTTTGGTCGAATTCACTGGTGGAGCCATTTTTTTCTGGACTTTTACTTTGGGTAGATTTTGGTGATTGTTACAATTTCCATACTGCTGATCAGTCTATTTAGATTTTCTAGATCTTCTTGATTCAGTCAAGGAAAGTTATATTTTTCTAAGTACTGATTCATTTCTTATAGGTAATTAAATTTGGTGCCATATACTTTTTCATAATATTCTTGTATGATCCTTTGTATTTCTGCAGTGTCTGTTGTAATTTCTCCTTTTTTTATCACTTATTTTGTTTATTTGTGTCCCTTCTCTTTTTTCTTTAGTGAGTCTAGCCAGGCGTCTGTCAATTTCATTAACCTTCTCAAAGAACCAGCTCTTCGTTGCATTATTTTTATTATTATTATTATTTTAGTTTTCAATTTCATTTATTTCTATTCTAATTTTGATTATTTCTTTCCATCTCCTTAATTTTGGCTTCATTTGTTCTACATTTTCTAGTTTTTTAAGATGAAGCGGTAGGTTGTTTATTTGGGCTCGTTCTCTAACAGATACACCTGTAATGATATGAACTTTCTTCTATAACCGCTTTTGCTGTGTCCCAAAAGTGTTAATATGTTGTACTACCATTATCATTCGTTTCTATGTATCTCTTGATCTCTCTTTTTATTTCTTGTCTGACCCAGTTATTCTTTAGTAGCGTGTTCTTTAATCTCCATGTATTTGTGATTCTTTCTGGTTTCTTTTTGCAGTTGATTTAGTTTCAAAGCATTATGATCAGAGAACATGGTTGGTATGATTTCACCCTCTTATATTTGTTGAGGCTGGAGGACATTGTACTTTCTAAAGGGAAAATAGTACCGATCTCATAGAGTTGACTTGAGGATTAAATTAGGTAAGATCATGAAAATGCGTTGTAAGGGTTAAAGGTTTACAAAATGTTTTATGTTATTATTTTATTTCTTGCTCTTTCCACTTTTTTGATAGTTATTTATGACATCGCTTATGAGATAAAATGACACTTGGTTTACTGGTTTAAAACGAGACTGTTTTTAAATAGCCTAATGGAAATGGCATTGTTTGTGAAGGTTACAGTGAAGCTGTAAATGTTTTTTGACATCTATATCACTTCACTTTACAATATTTTCAGGAACTAATTTACTCTTGTAGTCCTCTAGTTTTGTTGAGTACCTACTACTAGCCAGGTGCTTATATTAGGCACTGGAAAACGCGTTCCAGATTTTAAATATTTTAGGCTTTGTGGGCCACCTACAATTTTCATAGCTGCTTCTCCTCCTCCTTCTCTTCTTCCAACAACCTTTCAAAATGTAAGAACCATTATTAACTCTCAGGTCATAGAAAAACAAGCTGAAAGCCTGCCTCTGGGCCATTATTTGCCAACCCCTACTCGAACTTTTTAGTGAGTAGAAGACACATCTTTGAGCAAGTCACAGATTTCAATCACTTCTTGGCTTTCTATCTTGTCTTTACTTTCCTACAGCTCCAATAAACGTGTCATCCAGAGAGAGCCTATCAAACCATAAGTGAGGTTGTATCACTTAACTCTCTTCAATGTCCTACTCCAAGCAAAAATCAATTCAACAGAATGCCTAGACAGCCCTAGCAATCTAGGTCTCCATTTCCTTTCTGACTTCATTTCTTTCTCATCTGCCCTTTACTTGCTCTGTCCTCCATGCAGTGACATCCTTTCTGTTCCTCGAGTACTCCACACACGCTCTTGCCTCATTGCCTTTCCATCTGACTATTCCTTCTGCTTGTAACAGTCATTCCTCAGGCATGTACATTGCTCTCTCCCGCATCCACCTTATGTTCCTTCTTAAATTTCATCTCCCGTGTGAAGCCTTCGTTGATCACTTAATATCAGATTTCAAACTCCTCCCAACAGCTAACAATCTCTATCTCCCTTCCCTGCTTTTATGTTATTTTTTTTGAGGCTAATTATTTTATCCACTTACTTAGATTTACTTATATGTTTATACTTGTTGTATGTTTTTGCTTATTTATGTGTGCCTCCCCCATCCCCAACTAGAGAGAGGGCGGATATTTATCTGTTTGTTCATGGCTTTGTACCTGGAGCATACCTGTAAATCATATTGAAGAACAGTGCCTGAAATTTGTAAGAAATCAATAAATTTTTTTGACTGAATGAGTATATGTGTCCACAAATTAATTAACAAATCTCCAGGGTTTCTGAATTGAGGACTGATGAGATGAGAAAGGCAAGATTTTGTGACATGTTACTGTAAGAAGCACTATTTGGAATTCTCTGATATCTAAGTTAATATATGGGTTTTTGTTAATTTAAGTAGTTTTAATGGGAGAACTAAGAACTAGTTAATTGACACACTTGATAAAGATTCTTATAGTGCATTCTGTAGAGTAATTTTTAAGCATGTATAAGTATCATTGAAAATATATGCATGCACATGTACCTCTATTACTTTTTTAATGCTTTGCAAGAAACCCTTCACGTAGTGATAGCAAGTATCAGCATCCTTTCTTTATGATGAGCTTAATTAACTCAAGGTTACATTATATTTTTTTCTGTAAATATGAAACTAGACTCAGAGCTTTTCAGTAGACCCTCCCTAGAAACCCATGACATTAATAAATTCCACAAAAATTTATTCAACTTCTAATGATTCACACTAGAGACTCACTTACTTATGGGCCACTCATTTTAATGGAGGAAAGAAGTGACTTACCTAGGAGAAAACAAAGAATAGTAACATATGTCTTCCATTAATGTTAGTAATGAAAAAGGTGGGCTCCCAACACCTTCAAGATGGCTTGAGACCTTCATATTTACATTATGAGTATGCACATGTTCAGCCAGAATGTCTTCTCTGTCACTCAAAATAATTCACATAACATATAATGATACTCATTGAAACATGTAATGGATATTTGGGTAATTAGGAGTCCTTGAGCATGATTTTTCCAGAACTCGCACCTACAAAATGAAGATAATTGGTTTGGTCACTTTCAGCTATGAGGAATTTGTTTAAATCTGAATTATCATGTGAATGAAACTGAGCTTATTTCATCTCTGCATGCTCCCATGTTCCTTCGTCCAATGTCCTTTGTGTGTGTGTTTGGACTTTGGGCAATTAAAAATTAAGATAAAAAATGACAACTTAAATGATATGTAGAATACTTTACTGACTCACTTGAGCATGCAGTATTAAGTGTGATGTAGTTCAAATGTTTATTTTATGTTAATGTCGTATGTTTGGGTGGACTTTCCAAGATGCCAGTAAACAAGAATTCTCCAATCCTGTTTGGAGCTGAAGCCCAATTACCATTTCTCTCTCTCCCCAGAATCGTCTTTAGGTACTACTGTTTTCTATGGACCTGCTTTGTGTCTCCCTTAGTTTTCAGCATTTCCAGATTCCTCTTATTATGCGGTGCTGCAACTCCAATCTTGCTAAGTCCTGAACCACTTACATGTAACAGAGGTCTTTTATTTCTATTTTTCTGCATCGTTCAGAACCCAGAAAGAACAAGATCAGGGATACCTGCGTTCTAAAGTTTCGGTTGCCAAGTGGGAAGGGGGGAGGGTGTAGCAAATAGGTGAAAAAGGTGAAGAGATTAAGAAATACAAATTGGTAGTACAAAATATTTACAGGGATATAAAATACAACATAGGGAATATAGTCAGTAGTATTGTAATAATTATGTATGGTACCAGGCAGGTACTAGTCTTATTGGGGGAAATCTCTTTGTGAATTATTTAAATGTCTAACCACTAGGTTGTACATCTGAAACCGATATAAAATAATATCTAATGTCAACTGTAACTGAAAAATTACAATTAAAAGAAACTTAAAGATACGATGTAATACAATTCATGCCTAAATGGCAGTAACGTACCAAGTGCTATGATCCTAAAGAGTTGACTCAGAGATCTAGGAAGAACAAGGTTTAATTTTCCAACTGGTTGTTATTTCATTTCCTGGGCCAGATAGGGAAGAAGAAAGTAAAAATAAAAGAAAGACAGGATATCTGAGTTCTTGTTCCAGATTTACCCTAAAATCATGTGTCCCTTTGAGAAAATTCAAGTAATTCTGGGCCCCTTTGCTTGTCTTTGTTTTGACACTGCTGTGCTAGATGACCCAAAATAAAGTTCGTACTCTCGCAGTAATAGTGGAGATGTTATTGGTAATCTAGAACAAATGACAACGATGACCCATGAAGCTGTGAAGCACCTCTGTAACAGTGTTTTTAGAGCTGCCTCCATGTTACACATGGGGAGATGGCAGAACATGGCTGAAGTAGATGATTTTACCAGAGGCTCAAAGTAAATGCAGCTAAAACACAAGTTTCTTTTTCTTCTGAAGCTCACTTGGCCAAAACATAAGCTGCTGAGTATTAAGCTTTGAAGCATACCATCAGTGTTTTCAAGGGACCTATTCTTATAAGATTGCCAACTGTCATCAGGTGGGTTTGAAATTCTTAAAAGATCATCTAATCTGTGAGATTTACAGCTCTATTGTCATGTCAAGCAAGTTGTATTAGTGACAATCATCTGTACTTCTAGATGCTTCTGTAAACTAAAATTCTGAACTTCTTGTGATTTTTCCCCCTTGCTATCTGAAATTTATCCGAGATACGCCTTTTTCTAGAAAGTGCATTCAGCCTTTTATATTCTCATATAAGAAAGAGACTCAGTGAGTCAGGGTGGACATATTGTGCTCTTGGTGAAATATGATCATCATGAGAGAAATTTCCTCCAAACTGAAAAGTGGTTACTCAGCTTTTTGATACCAAATAAGTATACATTTACCTATATTACATGTATTTATTAGACCTACTAGGGTATCCTCTTTGGGGAAAACAAAGCTATTTGAGATTAGGTCCTCCCCGCCCCATCCTTGGCGACAAAACCAATTTCTGAATAGGAGCCGCATTTCACAAATATCGAGAACCAGCAACTAACACAGCATTGATAACGCATGAATTAATAAATATGAAATGCATGAATTAACACATTTTTAGAGATGGGCCAAGAACTGAGCAAATAGAAAAATTTCGTTTCCAATCATAAAGTGGCAATTGACATATAAATGATGCAGAGAACAAGTGCTATAGCAGTTCAAAGAAGATATAGAAGTTCTTGTGAGATTTCCAGAAGAGAAACCATTTGCGGAAGAGAGAGCTGGCTTGTGAATTGTTCAGCGGAGGAGTCACAGAGAAACGTGTTTTTGGCCTAAGCTTGAGTTTAAATCATGAATGCACTGCAGTGGTATTGCAGATTAAGATTATGGCATGCACTCACTATACTGAGACGTGCACAGTTTACGAGGGTTGTTTCAATATCCAAAACAAGTACAAGGAAGGTGTGTAATGATGACAAAGACAATGATGATGAACCATTACTTAGTGACTGAATGACTGTTAACACTAAGATATCAAAATCAGCAAATTGTGAACAATAGATCATAGCCAGGTCTCAAAATAATTTAATCCTTGAGAGGACACCATAGAAACAGAAGGATAGGAAAATTCATCCCCAAATAAACTCCAGTGGGCCTGATCACTGAAATAGCATTCCTGTCTTTGTCACATTTAAAGATTATTTGTATATTTTTATATGGATAAGAGCATTTTAGGGTACTTCATCATTTGATCCTTAAAACAGGCAAAAGTCTTGAGATCACAATCGTTTGTTCCTTCTTATTGACTTCTCGCCACCAAAGTTGAATTCATAATCAAGCTCTTTAGGTTCTGATCCTGGAAATATCTTTAATTTGTAGTCTGGTTTTCAAGGCTGGCCCTTAATATTTCTTGTGGTAATTACTTATTGTGTGTTCCTCCTCCTTGAACCGGTCCTCAAAGAATGGTCTTGCTAAAATGCAAATGTGATCCTATCAATTGAGATCACAGTTCAATGGCTTTGTGCTTCCAGATACCCATGATGCTGTATCTTCCTCCAATCATTTCTCCTGTCATTGCTTGCTTCACTTTCCAGGATTAATCCTCATCTTAAATTATGCTTTTCCCTCCACCAAGAATTCCTCTTTCTGTTGTGCACCTGTAAAACACACTTACATTTTCAAAACTCAGTTTTCATCTTATTTCTTTTGCAAAGTTTTCTTTCTTGTGTAGTAATCACACTCTTTCTTTTGGCCACTGCTGTACTTTTGCATGCCTGACTGTTGTAATTGCTACACTTTCCTGTTATTTTATTTTTTACGTATCTCCGTTTTCTCCTAGGCCATATTCCTTGAGGCCTGGGAGTACATTTTTTCGATTGATGTTGCCTTAATGTTTTACTTGGTGTGCAGTTGTTAGCTACAAAAGTGAGTTTGAATAAATTAAAAACAGTTGTGTACACATTACCATGATCACTCTACAGATAACAGGAAAACATTCATTTTGTTGCTGAAAGTTCACCTCTAATAAATGATGGTGTTAGTTGACTCCACATTCAGTGTTTTTTTCTCCAACGTTTATACATTCCTATATTATATCTGTACTTTATTTTTACACGTCTTTATGACTCATCCAAGAAAAGCAGATATGAAAGTAGAGCTAGACCATGGGCTGTACTTGCTTTGAATAGTAAAGAAATTGTGTGTACTTTTGGTGAGGATATCCTGAGGCATGCAGGTCTGTGTCCTCCCTTTGAGGCCTCTGGACAGATCTGCTTCCAAAGAGTTTTGTTAGCAGCTAATCAAGATAGTTTTGTACAAGTCTACTGATTAGCTATTAGTGCTCTGAGAGCTAATCCAGGTTGAAGTAGTTTCTGATTTGTTTTACATTGTAAATATGTAAGGTTTTCTTGTTTTTGTTTTCAGTACTAGGGATGGGTTTTGCGGGTTGTGTTCTTTCCTACTTCTGATGTTTCAGTCAAGAGAGCTCTGTAGGGTAATTTCAATTCTTCTTTATCTAGTCTGCCCCTAGGGTGATCAAGTGACTTATATAAAAAGTCTTACATGAGACTTTCTATATAAGTCATATTTATGTGACTTAAATGAGAATATATGTGTGTGTGTGTGTGTGTGTGTGTGTGTGTGTGTGTGTGTGTCTGCATTAGAAGTAAGTTCTGGTTCAAGTTGAAAGTGTGGCCTCTTGGAGTTGTTCACATGTTCATTCAGTGTTAGATAGAACCATGAGCACAGAATTCTGATGTACCCACGGCAATTGGGAACTCAGGAAGAATCCAAATGAGCTTTTTTAGAAAAATGGTGCCAAAAGTGAAGAAGGAAGCCCCTGCCCCTCCCACAGCCAAAGCCAGAAGAAAGCCTTTGAAGGCAAGAAAGTAGTGCTGAAAGGCATTTGCAGCCACACATAAAGAAGATATGTACATCACCACCTTATGGCACAAGACACTGCATCTCTGAAGGCAAACCAAATATCCTCGGAAGAACGCCTCCGGAGGAAACAAACTTGACCAATCTTCCATTATTAAATTCCCCCTGACTACCGAGCCAGCCATAAAGAAGATGGGAGACAAGAGTACACTTGTGTTCATTGTGGATGTCAAGGCCAATGAGCATCAGAGGAAAAGGGCTGTGAAGAAGCTCTTGACGTTGGCTGGCCAGAGTCAATCCCCTGATCATGCCTGATAGAGAGAAGAAGTCATGTATTTGACTGGCTTCTGACTGTGATGCTTTTGATGTTGCCAGCAAAATTTGGATCATCTAAACTGAGTCGAGCTGGCTAATTCTAAATATAAAAATGTTTCTCTGTAAAGAGAAATACCCCAAATGAGTAAAAAATAAACATGTTATGGAAGCCACATAACAAACAGGGTGAAAACTACATGTAAATAGAGTAGCAGGAATGGCGGCAGACACACACATTACACGTTATCTCCTCTGCTCACATGCACGGTCTGTTTTCCCATCGGTTTCACTTACAGATCACAATTTCAAGTATAAAACTATTTGGAATTTCAAGACAGTAACAGAAGAAATTTAAACCAAGCATGTGACCATTCTGAGCAAGGGCCTGGCCATCTACACATGTTGCCTCCTACCCCTGAAGCCAGCCCTGGGTGATGTTCTATTAGTTCTGGTAAAAAAAAGAAAAAGAAAGAAAAAAAAGATTAATATAATGTTAACAAAATGAAACAAATAAAATAAAAACGAAACAAAACATGAAGTTTACACTCAACAAAATTAAATTATGCAGTACAATATTGTTTATTATATTCACATAGTTGTAGAGCAGATCTCTGGAACTTTTTATCTTGCATGACTGAAACTCCATACACAATGAACAGCAACTCGCCATGGCCCCCTCCCTCCATCCTGTGGCAACCACCATTCTACTTTCTGCTTCTGTGGCTTTGTCCTTCTGTGAATAGCTTATTTCACTCAGTAAATGCCTTACAGTTTCATCCACACTGTAGTATAGGATGAGATTTCTTTTTTAAGGCTGAATAATATTCCATTGTGTGTATAGTCTTCATTTTGCTTATCAATTGACATTTATGTTGTTTCCACGTCTTGGCTATTGTTAATACTGCTGCAGTATACATGGGAATGCAAATGTCCCTTTGACATTTTCAATGCATTTGGATAAATACTCAGAAGTATGATTGCTGGATCATAAGATAAACCTGCCTTTAAATTTTTGAGGAACCTCCATACTGTTTTCCATATTGGCTGTACTTATTTACATTCCCACCAACATTGTATAACTGCAACATCACATTGTGATTTGGATTGCATTTTCCCGATGATTAGTAATGTTGAGCATCTTGTCTTGAGCTTATTGGCTGTTTGTGTATCTTCTGTGGGGAAATTTTTACTCAAGTGTTTTGACCATTTTTTAACTCGAGTTATTTGTGTTTGTGCGTGTTTCTTGTTCTTTTGAGTTGCAGGAGTTCCTTATATATTTACTAGATATTAACCCCTTACGGGATATATGGTTTCCAAATATTTTCTCTTATTCTGTCAGTTGCCTTTTTATTCTGTCTATTGTTTCCTTTGCTGCACAGAGACACTTTTAGTTTAATGTACTCCCTCTTATCTTTTTACTTTTGTTGCCTGTGCTTTTGGTGTCATAGCCAAGAAATCATTTCCAAGACCAATATTATGAAGTTTTTCCCTCAAGCTTTCTTTAAGGAGTTTTATAACTTCAGGTTTTACATTTAAGCCTTTCATCCATTTTGAGCTGATTTTACTATGGAGTGGAAAATAAGGGTCTCATTATTTTCTATGTGGATATCCAGTTTTCCCAAAACAATTTGTGGAAGAGATGCTGCTTTCCCCACTGTGCATTCAAGGCACCTTGTCAAGGATTATTTAACTATATATGAATTGGGTTACCTCTGGACTCTCCATTGGTGTATGTGTCTGACTTTATGGCAGTACCATTCAGTTTTGATGACTGTAGCTTTATAATATGTGTTTAAGTCAGCTAAGTACAAGGCCTCCAGTTTCGTTTTTCTTTTTCAAGATTGTATTGGCTATTTGGGTCCTTTGTGGTTTCATATGAATTTTAGGATAATTTTGTATCTGCAAAAATGCCTTGGGATTTTTATAGGGATTACATGGAATCTGTAGATCACTGTGTAATATGAATGAATGTTTTAACAATGCTAAGTCTTCTAAACCATGATGATGGCAAGTCTTTTTAAATTTCTTTCAGCAATGTTTTATAGTGTTCAATATACAGGTCTCTCACCTCCAAGGTTAACTTTATTCCTAAGCATTTTAGTTCTTTTGATGCTATTATAAATAGAATTGTTTGCTAATTTCTTTACAGCTTGTTATTTGTTAGTGTATAGAAATGCAAGTGATTTTTGTATGTTGATTTTGTAACCTGCAAATTTGCTGAGTTCATTTATTGTTCTAATAGTGTGTGTGTGACATCTTTAGGTTTTATGTTTTGTTTTTGTTTTTTGTTTTTTTTTTACTTATGCGATGATGTCATTTGTGAACCAAGATAATTTTACTTCTTTCTTTCTGATTTAGATGCCTCACTTTTTTTTTTCTTCTCTGTTGCTCTTCCTACTGCTTCAGCACTATGTTGAGTAGGAGTGGTGAGAATGGGCATTCTTGACTTGTTTCTAATCTTAGAGGGAAACTTTTCAGTTTTTCACTCTTAAGTATGATATTAGCTGTGGCCTTATATGGACTGTATTATGTGAGGATGATTTTCTCCTTTTCCCAATTTATTGACTCTTTCAATCATGAATGTGTATTGAATTTTTTCAAAAGCTTTTACTGCGTGTATTGAAATAGTCATGTGACATAATTCCGTTGATGTCGTATATCACATGTATTGAATTTTCTATGTCGAACCATTCTTGCATCCCTGGGATAAATTCGACTTGGTCATGGTGTAAAACACTTTTAATGTGCTCTTGAATTTGGTTTGTGAGTATTTTGTTTACAATTTTTCTATCAATATTCATAAGGGATATTGGCCTGTAGTTTGTTTGTTTGTTTGTTTGTTTGTTTCACATAGTATCTTTGTTTGGCTTTGGTATCAGGATACCGCTGGCCTCATAAATGATTTCGAAGTATTTACTCTTCTTTAACATTTTTTTGGAAGAGATTAAGAATAATCGGTATTAGTTCTCCTTTAACTATTCTGTAGAATTCACCAGTGAAGTCTTCTAGTCCTTGGTTTTTCTTTGTTGGCGGTTTTTGATTAAAGGTTCAATCTCTATGCTAGCTATTTGTCTGTTCGAACTTTCTGTTCCTTCATGATTCACTCTTGGTAGGTTGTATGTTGCTAGAAAGTTATCCATTTCTTCTGGGTTATCCGATTTGTTAGTGTATAATGGTTCACAGTACCCTCCAGTAATCTTTTTTACTTTCGTGGCATCAGTTGCAATGCCTTCTCTTTCAGTTCTGAGTTTATTCCTTTGAATCTTTTCTCTTTACCTATTCTGACTAAAGTTTTGTCAATTTTGATTATCTTTTCAAAGAACCCAACTCAGTTTTTTTGATTTTCTTCTATTGTTTTTCTATTCTCTGTTCATTCTTATTGCATTTCTAACCTCTGTATCATTTATTTCTGCTCTTATCTTTAATAATTTCTTCTTTCTGGTAACTTTGAGTTTACTTTTCTTTTTTTCTTCCAGTTTCTTTCAGTGTAAAATTGGTTTACTTGAGGTCCTTCTTTTATAATGTAGGCATTGGTTACTATATACTTTCCTCTTAATACTGCTTATGCTGCATCCCATAATTTTGGTATGTTGTGTTTTTGTTTTCCATTGTCTCAACATATATCCTAATTTCTCTTTTAATTTCTTCTTTGACCTATTGGCTGTTCAAGAGTGTTTTCTTCATTTTTCTATGGACTTTGAATTTTCCCATTTTCCTGCTACTATTGGTTTTTAGTTTCATTCAATTATGGTCGGAATAGGTACTCGATATGATTTCAGTCTTCCTAAATTTATTAAGGGTTTTTTTTTTTTTTTTTTTTTTTTGAGATCTGTTCTGGAGAATGTTCCTTGTGCAGTTAAGGAGAATATGTGTTCTGCTGCTTTTGGTTGGAATTTTCAGTGTGTCTTTTAGGTCTATTTAGTCTATAGTATCATTCAAGAGTTCTGTTTTCTTATTGATCCACTGTTGTCTGGATACACTATTGAAAGTGGAGTATTGACATCTCCTACTATTATTGTATTGCTGTCTATTTCTCCATCAATTCCACCAATGTATGCCGTACATATTTGGATGAGCTGGTGCTGAGTGTGTGTGTATATATATATAATAGTTATCCTCTTTGTGAATTAACCTCTTTACCAATTTATTCTTTGTGATGGTTTTTGACTAAAGTCTATTTTGTAGACTAAACATATGCCACCACCATTACCCTTTGGGAAAATTCCTAAAGTAGACATTGAACCTAATTCAAGTTAATTAGACACTGAAATGTGGATTTTAATAGAAGATTAGGCTGGTCTGTGCTAGAGCAAAGTTTATCAAAGTGTGACCTTGGGACAACCTGTATCAGGCCCATCTCATTGAGTTATTGAATGCCCTCTCCCCAATTAAATTGCTAACTTCTTATAGACAAGAACTGTGTTCTATAGCTCTTGTTTTCCCCACACCCTAACCATGCCTAGAATGCCTTCTAAACCTATATCGATTAATTTAAACAACACAAGTACATGTATGTTTCCATTTCTCTCTGGGAAATGAGGCAGCATTACACAAACATCAAGCTTTTACATTTTTGTGAGCCCCCCGATATGTTAATAGTTTGCATAATTGTCTTCCTTCTGTACCACTTTAAGATGAGCCTATTAATGTATGGCCATTAATTATTTTTAAGTGCAAAGAAATAATAAGCAAAGGTATATTTAAAAGAGGTTAAAAGCCATTCGATGATGAATTTATAAAGAATCTGAGGAGTCACAAAATCGTCATATGAGATAAATTATTTCTTTTATTGCCACTGAAGCTGATGAAATGGATATAGACTTTTGATTGAATATCCTTTTCAGATTTAAATGGAAGTGGTTTAGAGGCCAGGAATTTAATTAATAATGGCACTGGATGGAAAGTCAAGAGAACTGGCTGTAATCATGGTTCAGTGTTAAACACAGGACTTTAAAAATGATACTTTCTCTAGGTCTTGATTTATGCAACAGAAAACTAAGATGATAATGTCTAAACCATAGGTCTGCAATGAAGATTGGATCAGATGAAATAGGTAGAAGTTGCCCGCAGGAGATTCAGCTCATAAAATATATTTTTAATACATAATTAATTTTTTAGGTATTATATATTGGACTAGCTGAGTTGTAAAGTAAGTTGTGAGTTCTCAACAGCAACAGAACTGGACAAAAGAAACAGAGATGGAGGACGGGTGATAAACCTGGCTACTGAGAAGCAGTAACCGACTTCTACCACACATTGTGATAGATCGTGATGAATTCAGCTGCATTCAGAGAAGTGTTTATGTGTAAGGGAGTCTCATCAAGTAAATGGGGCAGAGTGGCCAGGAATTCCAGGCAATTATCAAGGTCAAGCTCAAGACTCAGGAATATGGTTCCAAATAATCAGTGCACTCAGAAGAGAACTGAGCCAGTGACTGAGAAGATGGTGAAAATACTTCCTCCTCCTTTTTCCTTTCTGCTCTCAAATCGAATGATCTCTACAAATCTATCTTCATGATTACTCATTTGTTCTTCTCTCAACTCCCATCGATGGCTGAGCACCTCTAGCAAATTTTGTTATTAGGTTACTGGACTTTTGAACTCAAGAATTTTCTTTTGGATCATTTAGTAATTTCTCTTTCCCTTTGATATTCTCTAGAAGATGAAGCGTTATCATCATACTTTTTTCTAATTTTTAAGCATCACTTCCTTTAGTTATTTGAACATATTTATAATCACTGCTTTAAAGTCTCCATCTGCTAAAAATATTTGGGCTTTCTTAAAGGCAGTTTTTGTTGCTTTTTTAAAAAGTCCCAAATGTGTATTAAACCTTATTTATTTACTTGTCTTATTATTTGTAATCTTTGTTGAAAACTGGATATTTTTGTAATATATTATAGCAACTTTGATACTGTTACCTACTCCTGAGTCTGTCATTGTTGTTTGGTAGCCTAATTTTTTAAAAATTTTTATTGTTTCATGTATTCGTTCTTTTAGTTACTTACCTTAACTAGTTCAATGAAGATAATTATTCCTGAAATGGACAAACTTTGCTATGACTCCTCAAAGAGCACAGCCTTGGGAATATACACTGTTACCCTGACTCCTCCTACCCCACTGAGTAAGTTCCCAGGTTCTCTTTGACTGTCTCATTTCATGAACAACCTGTCAAGCTACTGGCTTGGTCTGCCTGTATTGGTATCATACCCAGCAGTTAGCCTCTGCTAATTTATAGCTCATTCTTCTATTATTTTTGACAACATCGTCATAATTAAATGACTTTGAAGTCTGATCCAATTGTGTCTGAACAGAAACATTATTATAACTTCTGTTTGCAGGAGTAGTATTTGTGGCCAGATCTTAAGGTTTCCTCCACCTTCCAAGAAGGTTTTTATTAGCTGTTTCTTTCCTTTATTATTTTTGATAACCTTCTAGCTGTTCTGCCTTTTCTCTGATTGCTATTACAGAGCTACAAGCTCACCTCTTAATTACTCGCCACCAAAACTTCCATTGTGTTCTGCTGTGCCCTTGGGCTTGAACTTCTCCACACTCTGTTCCATATAAAGTGAGTCCTCTTAGAGAGAACTGTGGACCTCTTTGCTCTTAGAGCCTTCCTCTTCCCCTTGGACAGAACACAGATGCTACTGTTCCAGAGTTGAGGGTAAGGACAGCAGTTAGTTCCTCTTATAGAGACACCTATGTTCTATGAGCAGAGTTCTAGACAAGGGTAGCCTCTGGTCTATTCAGCTTACTTTTGCTGTTGTAGCACCTTTGCTATACACATGAGCTGGGACAAGGACAATTAACGCCCAGAATTCTCAGTTGACTATGCCTAGTGTAGAACTTCTTTCCTATGACAAAGTGCTGGGTAGAGAAAGAGAGTCCCCAATTTCTCTGCTATTTTTGAATAAAATAGAGTTCCTACATCATGGAACTGGAGGAAGCAGGGATGAGAATACTGGTAGCCTGCCTCTTCTGGAGAGAAACCATAACTCTAGACTTAGAGCTATGGTGAAACAGAAACCTATATTCTTAGCTTGACATGCCTATAGCAGAACTTCCCTTACTGTGTCCTGGGAAGGGGAAGGAAACACGTCATGGCTCAGACCTTACTGACACTTTCTGTTCTTACCAAGTTTAGTAGATTTTCTGAAGTAAATGTTTCTGCATTTGATGTATGACTTAAGGACACCTAGAGATTTAAAAATTTTTAATACTTTTCACCAATTATTGTTGTTTATTGGGGGAGAGTATCTGCAAAGCAACTCACATTGCTAATTTAAAAATTCTTCTGTCCTAGTATTATTTTTATGTATGTTTCACTATTTATAGTATCCTTATATTTAAGTACTTTTTCTATCTCTAATTATATTTCCAAAAAAATATTTTTATACCAGAGCATACATCATCATTTGTAATACATTGTAATCACTTTGTGTTGAGTGACCACCTCCTCCTCCACAAGTTCCAGTTGGAAATTGAGACATAAGCCTTTTTTGCTTTCTTATTTCCATCCTTAATTGAGGTTTCAGCCACAGTATTGGCAGGTAGTAAATGTGGGCATAAACAGAGACTAGAGAACAAGCCAGACTTTTAATTTCTAGCCCTATTTTCCAATTTCTTCAAGCTCATTTCTACAGTCCAGGAAATGTTTCTGTGTTTCTCCTCTGGTGGGAAAACAACTCACATGTCATCAACCTGTATCCTCCATCCTATGTTTTGTTTTGGTTTTTTGTTGTTGTTGTTTTTGTTTTTAAATGAAAGCTGTGTGTTAAATCCACAGGCTCTGGATCTTAAGCCCACAATGCCTTTCTCTATCAAATCACAAACATTGCAAATCACAAGTGTTTTTACTTACAATAAATTGCCTTTCATGACGTTTTCAATAATGGGAGAAAAAGAATGTGGCTGTTTATTCCTGCCTACCTTAAGAGCAAAGGCATATGGAAAGCTATCACTACAGCCCAATTGTTGGGAGTAGGGAAGACAATGAGCACAAGGAAACTTGGAGCAAGAAATGTCAATTAATGTTTCAGCATATTCTCCTGCTATTACTTTAGAGTTATTCAGCAAATCACATGGCCTTTTCATTTGGAGGAAGTGGATTGTGAGATGGTAGAGAGAGAGCATGGCTGCTAGTAAAATCTCTGTTGGTTCCTTTTTTTCTATAAAAACAATATAATTTAGAAGAGGAAGAAGAATAAAGGAAAAAGCTACTTTACTTACATGTGTTTCCTTTTAAAATAGTGATTTATAAGACCTGTTTTTCTTTAGCTCTTTTCAGAGTTTCCAATACTGTATAAAGAATCCAAAGCTTCCTAAATGTCTTTATCATGCTCTGTTCATCTTTTGTGGATTCATAGAATGTTGTGGTTTTACCAAGTTTGCATAGGCTTCAGTTGTTCATTGTCATTCTCTGCTTTTTTTAATATGACCTGTACTTGATTGCTGCATGCCACATTTTTAGTATGTCTTAAATTCAGCACCACTAGGGCAGAAAGGGTAACATTCCCATGTAAGAGAAGCTGAGAATTTATTACAAATCATTTTTTTCTATTAGGAAACAAAAGGGAATACTTTCTTAAAAAATAAAATAAAATTAGAAAGCAGCCAAAGTTGTTAATCATTTTTTCCTCAGATTAGAACACCTAGCAGCTCAAAAACCAGGAGGAAAACTTGAGGGTCATTAAATGTTGCAGTCAGGTAATATTTTTATATCTTCAATGATTAGTTTCTCCTGAAACATCCAATTTTATTTTTTAAACTGATTCAGGTAGTCTTTTCTCTGGTCAGTGAATCAAGGAAGGGATATAACAATAAAAACTAAGGTTAAGAAGTTATCTCTTCCTGACTTTTTATTTTCAAAAATCTGGATCCTTAATGAAATAGGAAGTACTCAAGGCTTAGAGAAAATATTTTGGAGCATACTTTAGTAAGAACAAAACTTTCTTGCTGCCCAAGCCAACAAAAAGGAGAGACAAAATAATTCAACATTAGTGAGTCCCTCAATGCAGATCTGTGCCATCTACATAGGCTGATTGATTACTGAAGAGGTAAAATGGAGAGGCAGAAAATCCCCAGATAGGCTTATGCCCCAATGTCTGGTTAGATCCTACAGAGACAGCAGGTTTCGATAATAAAAATGCTTTATTTATTTATTTTTTTTGTCTACATTTTCTACCTATCCAACGAATTTCCCATACCCTAACATATAGTTGTAGGAGCAACAGAATAATCTCGATGGGCCCATAGTTGTGATTCAAGGGTGTGTAGAAGGGAAGACAGCTACCAGATGTGACTAGACCATAGTATAAAATTAAGTGATATGATCTTGATCATCTGTCTTGACCAATAACTGAAATTCTAACAGGACTATAGATATCTCTGCAGATCATTACTGTGGGCAAAAGACAAAAGCTCAGGTGCCTATGGCTTTCATATTTTCTTCATTGTCCTATAAGACTGCTCAAACTTGAACTACTGCACTCCCCTTCTAGCCAAAAGGTAAAAAGTTTCCTCATATAGCATCTTTAGTTAAACCTTATTGGCCAAAACAGCCATATAGCCACACCTAGCTGAGGAAGAGGCTAGGAAATGCAGTGCTTAGCTCATATAATGAGTCTAACCATTAAAAATTAGAATTCTTATTAACAGTTCTTATTAAGGAGTTCTCTTTCTGTGGGACTCTCTCCTCTCTTATATTCTTGTCTGGGAAATCTAGACATCTTCTCCCCAGACTCTGAACTCCACCTTGTCAACTTAACAGGTATACTGGGCTATGTCTGGGTTCTCCCTTCCTGAATTACAAAATAGATTTTTTATAAAGTCAATAAGCTGGGGCAATTCTAGGGTTCATCTTATTTGTTTCCTAACTTGAAGGATTATTCTCATTCATTGCTTGATATTCAGTGTCTCGAAAGCTTTTGTTTCATATATTTTTCCTTTCTTCTTTGCCCATACGTGTCAGACAGGAAGGCTTATCAGGTCCATGTTGTTTTGTCTTGGCTGAGAGTAGAAGTTCTATACCCTGTTTACTTTCCCCTACCCGTTATCATAATCACAGCTCTCATCTACTTGGTGGGTGCTTTTCAAAGTATTTCGGTATTCTTTGCAATTTACTGGAATGTAAGTGAAGTTGGCATATACACATTACTTCCTGCCAGAAATAAAAGTGCTTTTTAATACTCCCATCTCTAATTATGCCTCCCTGTCCATGGAATATGAGTTTGGGGAAGATAGGGATTAGTTTAAGAATTGGATATATCTACATTGAAAGAATGGACTCAGGAAAGCACTAAACAATATTCTGAGCAAGACCATATTGCAGAAATGACCAAAGGCTAAGATTCATATTGAGCATATTAGACTAGAGTACTCATTGGATAGCACACCTATGGACTTTTGCCTGATTCAAATTAGCAAAATTTTTTATATAATGTTTATAAATTGATTCATTATGATAGAAAAGGAACTGAATTTAAGTAATTGACAGTCACAAAATTAGATCTGGTCTTAGATTTGAGTGGCTTCATTTTCTGGCATAAAATATTTTTAAGGGAGGCAATCTTCTATTTCTAAACATCAGTTTCTCCCTCTTTTTTTTTTTTTTTTACATATGGGAAAGAATAGACTAGCCAATCTTTCCATACTCAATTTCTATGTTTTAACAAAAGGTTTTATGGTTGAGTTGAATCAGATTAAAGTTTCTACAGACATCAGAGAACCACTTTATGCTTGAGCTTTCCCCATTCCCAATCCTCACAATTCCTGTTTACATTAAAATTTCCACATAAAGCTGCCATTACCCTGTAGTGAGAGGTTAGAATGAAAAGAATTACATTTTGGTGAGTATTTGGTTTGTTTCCCTTTCCTCTCTCCTACAACTCAATTTTTTTTTCACTAATAGCCAAAAGGAAAAAAAATGTGTCACATAGTAGAAATTGTGCTCACAATTGATATGCAAAAGATTTTAAGATATAAATTGGATCTGAATACGATGACTGAATATTTTTTCTTGACAAATTATTTATTAATTTTGGGAACAAGATGTGCTTGAATTTTCAATCTTAAGGGTGCACAACAGTTTTGTAGATATGAATTCTATTACTGCTGTATTGTTTCTAATACATTTTATGGAAGCTCAACATCTTCATACCACTAAACAACATCTACTTGCAAGTGAAGAGGGAACAAAATCTAATAAAACTGCAATAAAATATTTATTTGTCTTCAGCAATAGGATTAATTTTATCACCATAGTTTTATGACCCCAGAAATTCATTGCTGGATATTTAATATATCAAAATAGCAGAACAAGGAGCTTGTATGAAGAAATGTGTTGTGAAATTTGTGATTTACCAGAGAGAACATATTTCCTTTTTTTTCCCCATAGGACGTAAAATAGCAGCAAATTGAATTAACTTGGCAAAAGGTTTAATTGCCTGACAAAGAAAAAATCTTGATACTGTTATTGCATTACTGCTTATGTACCACATATATTGGACTTTTGGATCATCACCCCTCCAAGACTCCCAGATGGACTAGGGAAGCTAATGATAGTAATAGGAATGTAATGCTAGTAACTGGGAGTCTTCCTGTTGATTGCCTCTTCCTATCATAAAGGAGGAAAAGTTCATTGCAATAACCTTTTCAAAAAGGAAAAGAGGACATTATAACTTGCTGGCTCCCCCAGTGCATTTTCTATGTTGAATGCCTGTCTCTTCATGAATTCCATAGCTCTTCAGTGCTATAGTGCCTTAGATAGTGAGCCTTAGTGACATTCAGTTTAGGTGTCTGGGAACTTTTTTTTATGATGAGAAATAGCCTGATAGCAAAAAGTCATAAAATAACATAGTAAATCTATAACCTTCAAATTCTCTTTACTTTGAATTGTGACTCTAGCAATGAATTATTCTCTTTCTGCTCACATTTTGTTTTTGTTTTTGTTTTGTTTTTTTGGTATCTTTTGAACTGCTATAAAAATAAGTACACACTTAGGAAAACACACAGTCTCTCGAGATTATAATCTGGAAGCTAGACATCTTCACATTCAGGAAGGTTAGAGGAATATGGTCTGGCAGAGGCATAACAACTTCAGTCCCCATAATTCAGCTAGCACAGAATTTGAGGATAGAGGCACTAAATTGGTGATGTGGCTATAGAGTTTACAACAAGAGACCATCTCAGTTCTTATCCCTAAAGCGTATAACAGCTAACTTTTGGGGGGATTGCATTGTAAATTCCCAATCAGAAGGAAAATTCTGAGAGGAGACTTGAGTCTGAATCATTGGTATAGAAAGTAATTGAGTAAGTGAAACTACATACCACGGAGAGGAAAATGCCAACAGTTTGTTTCCTTTAGGGTTTGTTTGAATGACAAAAAAAACTGGATTCATTTTCAATCTTCTATCCTAGTGTCTGCTGGGGTCTTGATAATTCGTATTTTTAAAGCATATCATCAAGAAAACCATTTGTTTTTCTTTGTACATCTGGTTTGCTCTCTTGTCTCATTGTGTGGTCATGGTAGTAGTAGCATATGTAAAATTGAGGGAGTGTATAGGAGAACAGCATTTTCAAGCTTTTAGGCCAAGTCATATCCAGTGCTCTTATCTCCACCCCTTCCCTATTTATTGATTATGTAGTCAGAGAAGATGCTAAAGAAACACAAAATATGAACCTGACTCATCAATAACTAGCCATCAGGCTTCTGTCTATAAATCTTACTGGGAATATTTCTTCGAAAAACAATAATGAAATTTCTGCCTGGGAATTCTACTCAGAAGTTAAAAAAAAAGTTACAGTCCATAAAACAACCATTAGTTTATGGCATAAAGATAGGTTATCTATTAACTTTAAGGTAAAATAATTACATGAGTGCTAGTGGCTCCCTCCCTCTCAGACAAAAATTTCATACTGTATTATTGATGGTGAGTATAATATTCAAAGAAAAAAATAAAATTCTGGTTCTCTTGCTAATGAATAACCAAAGTGAAAATACATAAAATAATCAAAATATGTAGTTAGTAAAAATCCAAGATAAGTTGGAAAGTACATAGTACTTATGGAGAATGAATGTATCTTTTATAGTCCCAGAACTATCAGGGATATACAAATAAATTAATTAATAAACCAGTGTCCTTCAGAGATTTAGCATTTCTCTTTCAAAATTCATAAAACACTTGTCAAAAGTTGGTTACATATTCAGTTACAATGGATGCTCCAAGTCTTTGCAAAATGCAGCCGTTGCGGAGGGTATGTTCTCTGACCATAATATGAAAAGAAAATAAAAAGAAAAGAAAATGAACAATACTCAATAACTTGACCCTCTCATGAGTTTTGCAGGATTGTGTTATGATTGTCCTTTCCGTTTCTAGACAACTATTTTCTATTCTTTCAGAGAATTTTTTAATCTAAAGCCATTCTCTGTAGCCATTCCACTGACATCATTCACTGCTTTTCTATGTAGTTAATATCATCTATTCTGTGATTCATTCTGGCCACTATGCATCCAAATAGCTGTAGTTCTGTCAGCATAAGACAACAAGTTAAATTCCTGAGCCTGTCACACTTGCATTGAAGGACATGTGCACTTGCTACTACTAAAGTGCCACTGAGTTGTGTTCCCTTATTTATTTTTACCTATGACCCTATTTCCAAAGCCTTTTTTCATTTTCTAACATTAAGAAAAAAGAACTGACAGCTTTAGTAAATAATTTTTAAATGTAAATTAAATTATATAATATACAGAAAAATGTCAGTGGTAAGAACATTACATATCAAAATTTATGAGAGCTTTCCAAAGTTGTACCCAGAGGAAAGTAAATGTTTCTATATGTTTAAATATTAAAGAAAAAAAGCAAAAACTTAACCTTTCACATTTTATTTAAGAAGTTACAAAAAGAATATCTAAAATAAAGCAGGAGTTAGCAAACTGTAGCTTAGGGCCCAATTTCAGCTGACCATCTGTCTTGATAAATAAGGTTTTATTGGAAATAGCCATGTTCCTTCATTTATTCCACTATGGCTGCTTTCATGCTATAAAGGCAGAGTTGAGTAATTGTGACAGAGACAGACCATTTGGCCTGCAAAGCCAGATAGCTCCTTACTATATGGCCCTTTAAGAAAAAAGTTTGCTGACCTTTAATCTAAGGTATGCAGAGAAAAGGATTGTTGAAACTAAACCTGTACACTAATAATTTTGAAATACATCAAGAATATAATTGAGAGACATAGCTATTGTTTCAACAGAGAAAACTGCAATGTCGTAAATCTTGTTTTGTTAGCATTGTCTCACACTAAAACACTGAGTAAAAAACATGATGAAAAAATACAGATAAGTTTCTTACATACAGATGAAAAATTGTAATATTAGTAAACCTATTTTAACCATATATTTAACTATTAATTACCTGCAGCCAAGTTAAGATCTATTTCAAGGATGTATAAATTATTTACCAAAAGTAAATATGTTCATATCAAATAGATCAAAGCAGAAAACCCTTGTATTAATCTCAATACATACAGAATAACAGCCTGTCTTTTATAATAGAAGTATATCAATCTAGGAATAGGAAGGTGCATTCTTAGTATGAAACTAACAATGTTGTTCTCACAGGTACAAACATGAGAGATAATATCATTATAAATAGTATAAAATGCCTTCTATTTCTATGAATATTTAAGGGAAAAAAGCTTCTAAAAAGTTCTTGCCAGTGGAATAGGACATGAATATTTTTAAAAAGAGGAAAATATAAAATTATTATTTTCAGATTACAATTGTATTTCCTGATAACAAACAAAATCAGGAAATTAACTATGATCTGATCTTTTGATCTCAGTCAAGTTTCTTCACTTGGTGAAAGGATCTAATTCAATTTTGCATGTTTCATTTACTTGTCGTGTTTCTTTATCTTCCTTCAGTCTGGAGCTGTTCCTCATTTTCCCCTTGTATTTTTATATCTTGACACTTTTGAAAATTATATATCAATTGTTTTATAGGATATCTGTTATTTGGGTGTGTCTGTCATTGCCTCTTATTAGAGCTTAGTTATGATTCTTCTGCTGGAATATTTCAGTAATAATTCTTGTGTTCTCATTACATCTACTTTCTATCAGATGTACATTTTCCTTCATCCTGTTACTAGTAATATTTACCTTTGTTCAATTGATTAGAGTGGTGTTGTCAAGGCTGCTCCATATTAACATTACTTTTCTACTTGCAATTGATAAATATATAGGAAGATACTTTGGAATGATACAAAATACCCTGTCCCTCATTAAATTTTCTATTTCTTCATTTGTATTGGTGTGGATTCATGCGTCTCTACTTTATTCAGTGGTTATAATTTTTTCATGTTTGTTTTTGTCAGAGCCCAGCTGATCAAGAAAAGAAAGTTTCAGTGGTGACAGGCCAAGTTGAAAGAACGTGCAAGGAGTCTACCTTAGAATGAAATGGCAGGCACCAACATTTTTGTGGGAGCGCATCTCTGTGCTAAGGGACTCACTTCTGTGCTAGGAGACTGCATGGGCTTTATATATAGATAGATAGATATAGATAGATATAGATATAGATATAGATATAGATATAGATATAGATATAGATATAGATATAGATATAGATATAGATATAGATATAGATATAAATGTCAGAGACAATAGTAGCATTCCACTACACATGCGTGGTACAATAAACTGAATCATACTTACCTAAATTAGGCGCAGGCACCCTACTTCATTAATGTAACATTCTAAATCCAGAGTCCTTTCCTTAGCTGTGAGCCTGAATCACAGCCAGACCTGGGACCCACAGTTTTCATGCCCAAATTATCTCAGATTTTCTAATGGGAGCCCTTTTCAAAGGGATTCCGTGTCCCTTTCATATGTCTCTATCATCCTTTGAGCACTTCTTTACTTTCTGACACAATGATATATTCTGGGCTCATCTTGTACTTTCTCTGCTTTGACTGTGGAATAGACTTTTATCTAAGGTAACTGTGCTCCTTTTAGTGGAAAAAAGATCTGGGTGCTAGGTGCCCTCATTATTATTTATTACTAATCCCAGTTGTTTTCTATCAATGGAAGGAGCTACAGAGATTTTTCTGTGTATTCACACACATCATTTACTCTATATTTATTTCTAGGTCTACCTATATCTGAAACCCATGAGCACGTACTGACGCCTCAAAGCCAATTGACCAGTGTAGCTCCCTTCTCTAATATTGACATAACTGACTCCCTTTTTCAGAGTTTACCGATGTGATTAACTTGTAACAAATCTACCAATGCTGCTGCCAACTCCTCTTCAGTACCCTCTTCATGCCCCCAGGTTTCTGACAGTCTGTGTCTATCTGCCACCCTCCTGACTTCATCTGTCCTCTGACATCCCCAACAGGGGTGTCCCGACATGTAAAAGCCCTCTTTACCCAGCCTGGGCTCTGATAATCTGTGGTGAGCAGCACACCTACACAGTGGCTCTCCTCACCTCACTGCCACCCTGCCTAACCACACCAGACTGCCCTGGGACCCTGCTCAGGCTCCACCACCCTCCTCTGGGAAAGCCCTTTTGCACATTCATCCTCCTCACTCTTCTTGAGCTCGGATACTCTACTTGGGTCACTGGAACTTCCACTTTCTACCCTCACTGCATAGCAGATGTCTACCTTTCTTGACCCTATTAATGTCTTTAAAACTAAATTGTTCAGAAAGGGAAGGGAAAAGGAAGAGGAAGAATAAAATGATACCACGTTTCTTGAGAAAGGAGTCAAACAAATGAAAATGGAACAATCAAATCTTCGTGTATATAAAGAAACATAGTTCAATGGTTTTAAGAGCTTAATGTGAAAGAAGGTACAATATAAAGCACAAAAAAAGTGAGTAGTCTTCTTACATTAGGTGTTAAAAGTATAAAATCAGAAATATACATTCAAAATCATGATAAGGAAAATCGAAGGGAAGAGCATGTGATATATAATATGTTCCAACAATATTGCATACAATTGTCATTATTATAATTAGATGAAGCACTTTTACAAATCAATAAAAAATACCTCAGTGGTAAAACAGGCATAGATGATCAATGGAATTTCGCACACACTAAAAAGTGCAAACTACCAAAAATAAAGAAGTGTTCAATCTGTATAGTAATAAAATTTCAAAAACAATAGCAATCATAAAGTCTTTTTTAAATGACTAACTAAAATGAGAAACAATTAGAATGGTTGATAATAAGCATAGTCTAATGTACTGCATGGCAACTTATAAATTAGAAAACGTTTTTAAAGACAATTTTTTATCAAATCATTAAAAATGTACATAGCCTTTAAACTAGCAACTCTAGTTCTAGGAAGGAAATTTAGTAAACAATTAGATGTAGACAATGATTTATGATGGTTTTTATTTCAATATTATGTAATATCAGGATAAAAATAATATCTGGTGCTATATAAATATACACATATATCAATACAGGAAACTTCTTTTAAAAAATAGCATTGGTCTACAATAAGAAGTTGGTTAAATGAATTGTGCTATATAAATAGGTAGAATATCATGTAGTAAAATTAATAATTTTGGAAATTATAAAATTATTACATGAAGGAGCACTATACAAAATAATAGAGTGCAATTCTGTGTGCATATATGTGTTTTATGCTTGTGTATGTGCAGATGGATCTCCATGTTGATAGGGATGTATCTAGGGTAAAATACACCAACATGTTAACTGTAATTTGCTTATAGTTATTTCCATTTGCTGCTTTACATCTTTACAAGATTTTCTATCATAAACACGAATTCTTTTGTGTTGGCTTCCTACTGCTGCTGTAACAAATTACCACAAACTGAGTAGCTTAAAATTATAAAAATTTATTTTTTTATAGTGCTGAAGGTCTAATGTCCAGAATCAGTTTCATTGGCTAAAACCAAGGTGTGGTCAGCAGGGCTGGTTCTTTTTGGAGGTCAAGGGAAAATCTGTGTCCTTGACTTTTTAAACCTCTAGTGGCCATCTGTATTCCTTGGCTTATGGCCACCTATATTTCTCCGTCTTCAAAGAGCATCACTCAATCTCAGCTTTTGTTATCATATTACCTTCTCCTCTGCTTTTGGCCCTCCCACATTTCTCATATAAGGACTGTTGTGATCACATCATCAGGGGTTATTTGGCCCATGGAATAATCCACAATAATCTTCCACTCTCAAGACCTTTAGTTCATTCATATTTGTGAAATCCATTCTATCATATAAGGTAGCATTCACAGGTTACTGGATTTAGAATAGGATGTGGATATATTTTGGGATGGGGATATTATTCAGCCTATGCCAACTAGTACTTAGAATTATGAAATTATTATTATAGAGATGCAAGCTTCACTGTGGAAATCCTTGAAGAAAATTTGCTTTTCTGAAAAGGTATGGGTCACAATACAGATTTCTAGAAGAAAAAGTTGAGGAAGAGGGGAAAATACATTCTGAGGAGCTCAATATGTACTCCATAGTTTAGTAGTGGGATATATAGAAACAAGGATTATATGTAGGAATTCATGATTGAGTAAAGAGATTTAGGAATTTCTACCAGTAACCTCTGAAATAACTGCTACATACAAGAAGAAAACCATGGGCATGGTGGCTAGCATCTCAGGCATTGAGACCTACTACATTGATACTTACTAAATTTTGGATACTTTTCATTCAGTAATATATATCTGCTTCCAGGAAAATGATCCCTGGGACAGCTACTGAAAACTTACCCTATGGCCATATCTGTACTGCATATATAAGGATATTCCCTGTTCAAAAATATCAGAATGCATTGTTTTCTGGCAGTAATTTATATACAGCAGTTTCCAGAGCAATGAAATTAGAAAACATCTCACTGCACAACATTAGAAGAATGAACAAAAATTTATACATCATTATATATAGTAGACTATTGTACAGCCCTAAAATCATAAATCCTATTATGCACTTCATATGTTATTCATTACATTAGATAATGCTTATAATTATATTAAAGGAAGCAAATTACTTAGGTGTCAAATTGACATATTATGATCTCTAACATATCAAAAGATAAAGAGAAGCTTGAAGGAATAGAAATGATCTTAAAATATGTATAGTGGATCCTTTGGATGGTAGAGCTATGAGTGACTGTTAGCATTTTGGAGTTTCCAAATTTTACGTTGGCTATGCTACGATTTTATTTTGAGAAATGGAAAAAGTATTGAATCAGCTTCCCATAAATATTGATTCAGTTATTGGGCTAAGGAGAGTTTTCCTACCTGGAAAGCTTTAATTTTCCCACTGAGCATGACTCCAACGGTGAAAAAATTGTGCCAGCCTTTTGGTTTATGGGCACTTAGGCAAGAAGGTGCACCATCGAATCCACTAAGTGGAGATAATGATCATTATCTGCTAGGTGACCTGGGAAGTCTGGGGAGCAAGCAACTCTGAGTATCTTCTACTACGCAAATGTTAAAAGAAATTCATCCTCATATCCTCAGTGGGAAATATGGCCTCGAAAATAGAGTTGGATCTAAACAGAGACAAATATGCAACATATGTAAACAAACAAAAAATAAAAGGACTATATGTTAAAGGTTCGTTACTCTACAAAGATATGATACAATATTTTCCTTTTCTTCTCTCCTATGATATTTGTGGGTTCCTTAATACTTGCCATAAAAAAGTAGTACATGCAAAACAATCTGACTTTTTTTTGGTAGGGTTAGCACTATGATTCTTTATGGAGCTTCTATGAAAAATTGGCATCATAATTCATTATTCACTTACCCAATTTTAATCGTCTTGGGACTAATCAGGACAACAATCACTAGTGCTTGAGAATTCACAATGAAAATTATAAAAACTTAAGATATATCTTTTTATTCACAATTAAATCAGCCTTTTTGTTCTTTATTCTACTCTAGAAACTGCATAATAGAGCTAGACCAGGGTTTGTTCCATCTGATTCAAAACATTTGGAGGTCAGAGTCTCAGAAGAGAGATTTTTCACGTTTATTGACTCTAATTTACGTAATTGGTACATTAAAATGAACAAACTAGAAACAAGCAACCAGAGGGTGCTGGATTAGTATGAGTCTTAAAAGCTTTGCAGCTTCTTCATATAATTATTGAGGAGGCATGCTTAATTAGTATAACACACATAAGTAACAATTAAACATAGTCAAGTTCAGGAAATTAACCCTTTTACAATTTAAAGCTGGCATTTTAATTTTCTAATGCTCTCAGCCCAGAAGAAATGTAAATTTATTTTAATGCAGTATTTCAATACTGCTATAACCTTAAAAATGATTCTTTTGGTATCACTGTAATACCCTCATTTACAGATAGGAAATAGAGATTTTCATTTTTAGAGATATCTATACAAGACTCTCATAAATGTGAAAGTTCAGTACTCAGAGGAATGAAGATGCACATACAATAACAAGTGACTATGCTTTGCTAGCTAAACTCTTTCTGAGCCAAGTGAAAAATAGAATGAAAAGACTTAAATAGTTGCTCCATTTCCTAATCCCACATCTTGTACTTCAATTGAAAGGGGTTAAGAGCCCATTAAATTCTCTCCTTGGTCCATAAGCTTCTTTTCAGTACCTTTCCCAGTTTGCAAAGAAAAGTTCCTGAAAGTTAGCCATTAAAGATTACTATACTCCTGAAAATCCTTGACTTACAT
Organism: Rousettus aegyptiacus; assembly: GCF_014176215.1. NCBI lineage: Eukaryota > Metazoa > Chordata > Mammalia > Chiroptera > Pteropodidae > Rousettus > Rousettus aegyptiacus. Next base: position 37,178,199 of record NW_023416306.1, on the reverse strand, counting down.
CTTGAAATGTGAGGTCATTTTAATTTTCTATGGATGAAAGACTGTGGTTCGAGTTCAACTGATTTTAGGTGTCTCTTATGATGTATAACGTCTTAAGGTTCTGAAATACTGACTTATTACAACCAGAGAAATTGCTGTATTTTCTTAGATTTTGGTTTTTATTTCTATTCTGTATAGTTGATTACTATTAATGTATCAAGTCTACCTTTTGTGGATAATGGCATGAGAAAAATAAAATAACTACAAATCTGCAAAGCAGAGGGCACGGAAATTATCCTTATAGTTACCATAAAGAAGGTACCTTCTTTTTTGGTTAAAGCTGTTAAAATTACTATCAATAATGATTATAAGAATCAGAGGATAAAGAAGGTGATGGAGATAGAAAATACTTTGTGGTCACTTATGTGTATAAAATTTTTCATAGTAAATGGTGATACCTGATTTATGTTCTCAAACTTTTTTAAAGATAGTTTTCAGATGGAAGGGAGATTGCTGCCCTATTGATTATACTTTTCTACTAATTGTAAATGTAATATAGTTCATATGTATGAAATCTGTATAATTACTAGAGAATTGTCCTGTGTTAATTGTGATTAATACTTGATCTTTTCTATAGTTCAAAGTAAGAAATCAATGCAAGATAAGTTGTGTATGGGCATATGGACAAAAGAAAGTAGATGCCCTTCTTGCATCTGAGACTGATACCTGTCATGTAGATTAATTTACCAAAGCCCAGGGTCTTTTCCTCAGTTTGGGACTTGGAAATGTGAAATTTTTAAGATGCTGTATATAGTGTCTCTTATCAGGAGAAGATCCACATTAAACCAGCAAACAAAAATAATGTATAAAAATAGAATTTCAGGATATCATTACATTATGGATGCAATGATAAATAAAGAATAAAGAAATCACTGTACTCCACATCTGTATATTGTACTTTTTCTCCCATTCAGCTGGGTTAATCTACATGTTAAATGTAATCAGGGTTTGTGAGTTTTTCCATATCTATATTATACCTCAATAAAATTTCCAAGCATGAACTGAGAAGATTAACAATAATCAGAAAAAAACAAATTCTGTATTTAATATAAACTATACTAGTCCCTTGAGTATCCTGTACTGAGACACATAGACATCATCTTCTGGGAACAGAAAATAAAAGTAAAATCAACAACAAAAATATATATTTTTATAGTATTAAGGTATAACAAACTGGATGATAATATGGAAAATAATCTCAATTTAGATACCTGTTTATGCATTCAGGGAAATTTTTGATGTGGAGATAACATCCAGGGGAGGTAAGAAAGATGCAAACCAGCCAGTCATGTGAAGAAGCTATGCCAGGAAACAGACCTAGAAGTTCTGTGTGGCTAGAATATAGATTGTATGATCAGGAGAGTGGTCTGTGAGTCAAAGCAACTTCCACTTCCTTTTTCTAAAACTGTGACCCTTCCTCCTCTGACTGTCCTATCACAGAAATGAGCCTGTCTCAAAGGTCCCCCACTCCCACTTATTTCAAAGACTTTCTCAAGGTGTCTCCTTATGTGCACCCAGGAACAATTCTGCTGACTTTCTTTCAGCCAGCTATTTGCCAGTGCCACCAATCACAGCCATTGGCTCCTGAAAGGCTTGTGAGATCACTCCACTGGGATGAGCTATCTCTTGCCAGAGACAGCTATTTTAATCTCAGATCTTCACCATGAAGAAGGAGACATTGTTCTCCTATGCTCTGCATGGCTCCATGCATGGGTATAGGTTTTTTAATAGTTCCCCTCAGTGTTACTGAGATCAACCCTTTGGAATGTGGCTTTACTGAAGCTTGAATAATTGGAGATATTTCAGACTGTCACATGCCTTCAGATCACCTTAGGACCTCTCACAAGGCCAATTATTGCCCTGGCTCCCAAGTTGTCACTATTTTTCAGTGACAAACAGTTTAAACCTCAACACGAGATCTGCAGTAGACTCTTTAGTCTTGGACTTCAAGCGAAATTTCCTCCCTTCTCCAGACACAAATGGTGTGTTCAGTCATACTCTAAGGCCTGATTTTCCCAAGTCTTAATTCTCTATTCTAAGATTAATTTCTTAGAGGATGGTTAATAGTAGAAACATCCATTTCACAGTGATGTGAACTAGCTCAATAGTCATTATTAAGCTTGATAATCATAAAATAAACTTCTACTTTTAATATATTTCCCAATGTTTAAATTTTCATTATTCTCAATACTCACCTTTTATGCCATGATAGCCAAAATGGCATGGCCAATGAAAGGAGAAAATTTGAAGCCGCTGGATAATTTAACTTTACCTGACCATCGCTTACTTGCACACTGCCTTTAGTTCTCCACTCTGTCTACATTTATATAAATGACTACATCCCTATTGTTGAGTGACATCTTCTTATTGAGAGTAATAAATAACTTCATTGATTAATCATATTACAATCAAAATGTACAGCCCTGACAATCTTCTTACTCATTCACATGACTTTTTTTTGTCTACTCAGCTAGAAAAAATGTGTTGATCTCACAAGTTACTCTTAATTGTCTCTCTTTTTCAAGTCCTTTGGAGATACCTCCTTATCACTGTAATGTACTAATACCATATTTCCTTCACGGATTAAATCCAATATCCTAAAGATAGTTTTTTGAATGAGCAGTACTATAAATCCCCTGACATATAAGTGACAGAGATCCAAAAATCAAGAGAATGGGGCAACTAACTAGCACTACCACCTTTCACATTAAGTTTTTCAATTTTTAAACAAAACCTTGAACCAAATTGTTTTCATTAGTCATACACCTTCTCTTCAAATCTAAAAACACATAGTACAATATTTTAGCATTGAGTATTCATTTGCAATTATCTAGGAAAAGTTTGAATGATAGGACAGTTATGGTGTTCATTAGGTTTCAATAGTAATAGCCTCATTTTTTGTGGTTCAGTGTTGCAAAAAGGATCAAATGATGCAAGTTTTTCTCATTACATATAATATCATATTTAGAAAACCCAGGAAATCTCTGAAGTCCAGGGCCAGAAATCTACATAGCAAACAATACGCACAATGCATTTTTTCTCAAACTTTTGGTGGTGGTTCCTAAGAGCAAAGGGCAATAGCCAGAGTTATCGTCTGTCATGGTTTGGAACTTTAATTTCAGAATCATAGATGTAAGCTTTTGTAAGGGACCTTAGGAATTTGGATGTATGTTTAGCCTGAGAAGACCCCTTGATTTTGAGTTGTGAGGATGACCCTAATGATTGATTGTTTTTTCTGGTGGTTGCCTGAGATAACTTTTCTTACTTGATTTGGCAAAACATTTACTGGTGTTTCTTCTAAACAGAGGTCAAGATCTAATTCCTATACAGCTTCTCCAGTTATTTTAATTAATCCCCAAACTCCTTGACACTACCAAACTCTCTTACTTGGGACACCTCAAAGAATTGTAATTTAAACTTGCAGTTGGAGCTTTCGGAAAACTTGACTCATGTTGCTGGACTTTCGGCTCTTGGACCCCAAAGGATTGAGCAACAGGATACTCTATGGTTCTGGGTATTTAGAGCTACTGTATCTCTTATCAGCTGTATGATCATGGGCAAGTTGAGAAACTTCTGGAAGCTTTAGTATCCTTATCTGTAAAGTCAGGAAGTTAGCACCAATGTGTTTAGTATTATTACAAGAATTAGGTGAGGTGTGCATGCAGTGACTGTAGCGAGCCTTTAAGAACAGAAACAACAACTTGATCTTCATCCTTTAGTTTAGTCTTGTAAGTATATAATCAATTGACCTGATACCTGTTTGGGATGGTGAGGTCCACAGATCAGTAAAAATCAGTTCTCACCTGATCAACTCTTATTCCCTCCCTAATTTTGCTTTGGAATAAGAGTAAGTAGATTCAGGATAAAGCAAGGATAAGCCATAAGAACACTGTCCCCTAAACCTGTCCACTTCTGGTCAGGTTTGCTGTGTATCTCAGGAATTTGGATTGAGAGTTCTGCAACTCTTATGTTGCTGTGATGTCGGTACTTTATTTCCAGCTAGCATTAATTGGAAGCCCTATTTTAAATGTATGTCTCTGTATTCCTTTCTTTTTTCTTCTCTTCCGTATTTTTAATGAGTTGTCAACTTCTTTTTTTTTCCTCTAGAACTTGATGAAATACAGATTTAATATCAGAATGGATTCACTCGATTCTCTACTCTGCCACTGGTCAGCAGTTATTGAGCCTTTAGACCAATGCACTCATTTGAATAACAGAATATTAAAAATATCTACTTCACTGGGCTTATGTGAGGATTGAAAACATTGTTGATAAATGTGAAGTACTAGCATATTACAAGAAAAAAATATTTATTTTCTTCATCCACAAATTTTGCATTGCTCAAAATGTGAATGTTCTATAATCATTTGGAGATTTCAGGCCAATCTTGTTTTATTTTCTTTGTGATCCCCACTTTACTTCTTTCAACTTTCTTCTCTGGTATCTTTACTTCTCTCTTTCTATCTTTTATTGTTCTTTCTTCTTTCTTGTTCCCCTAGGACTCATCTGTTTTGAAGATATCTTTGTAGCTTTCCCACAGGCCCATAGGCAAGAATTAATCAAAGTGCTCCCTTTTTTTCCTCTCATACAATTCTGCGCATATTTTTTATCTTAGAAATTATCTCATTTTAATAAAAATTTCTGTTCACGTCTTTGCAAACCGCTTGAGGGTAATGATCATGGCCCTTCGTTGGCACATCGTAAATGTGCGTCATGTCACTTTTTGAGTGTCATCTGGCCTGCCCTCCCTCCCTTCTCTGTTTCTTCCTTTAATCCAGTTTTCTACCTTCTTTTCTTCTCTAGCTTGTTTCATTTTACTACTTTTCCTTCTGCATCTTTATCCTTGCTTTTTCTTTCCCATCACTTCTGCCATTCTTTATTTTATTCTCTTTCTGCCTCCATTATTATGACCAAACAATATCACGTTCAGTACTCCTGTGGTGTCTACTTTCCTCGGCCCTTTTATTGCCATCCACAAACTCTTAAAAATATTCTTGGTTGACTCCCTCACTTCCTAGCATACCCACTTATTTCATGATTATTTTATACAATATTAAAGGTAGTGGGAATTTTAAACATAGGTAATTTCAATCAATTTTCTTTCACCTCAAGCATTAAGGCTCTTTTTCCTCAATCTGACAATGTTTATATCGAGAAGGACTCTAACTCCTTGGTCTTCCTTACCATATCCAGGCAAAATAACTCATGAAGCCTTATTTGGACAATGCTTAGATTTGTCAAAAAGTAAGATAATTAATTCTGCCCAATGTTACCAAAGAAGAATAAGATTTTTCAGACGGAGATTTAGTCTACTGTTATGGACTCCAAGTGCTCAGCTTGGTGCTGAGTACTCATTAGCTCTCTTGAACGTAAGAGAGAGCCCATGGAACAACATGACATAGTAATCCTATATAAAATGAATTTCATCATTCCACAGTGCAGCTAATAAACTACATGTACTTAGCTTAAATATAACAAATTTCCCTTTGTATATGAATTGGGAATTCATAAGTTTTCTTTCCCCTTTGAACAACTCCTGATTACCATGTTTCTTAGTCAATGTAATAAGAAAGGATGAATAAGAAACACATTGTCTCAGTGTCAGCAGAGACAATACTATAATAATCTACAAGATCTTAGATTTCTTAATCTAAATGATAATTAAGAGCTGCCAATATCTTATTGCCTTATCTTTTGTTAATATAAAAAGTATTCAGTGTGTAATGGTCTCAGTTTCTTCAGGTGGGAATCAAGTTGGATAGGTGCGCTAATATCTAGGGGCTGCTCCTACTTTAATGTTCCTTGGGTATGACAGCTGAGCCAAACACAATGGCTTCTCTCGTAAATAATCTGGTTCATCAAAGGCATCAACAAAATCTGCCAAAGATCCAAAATGCATATTCATACATACTATAGCACATTGACTTTTACAGTACTCAAAGTAACATAATGTATTCAAACTCACAGAATTAAGGTTATTGTGATATGGTTTTTAGGATTGTCTTTTTTCCTAGGCAGGGAATGGAAATCAATGGGTTTCTTTCTTTCCCTTTGTACTGATATTAGCTATCCTTTGTTTCTTGCATCTTTAAATGTGGGTAGGTTTTTGGCAGGTGGAGGTTAGGCGAGGCATTTCAGGAGGCTGGAACAACATGAGCAAAAGAGAAGAGTAAAGAAGAGATTTGAAAATGGCGTGTGATTTTTTATTGTGAGAGCAGCATTTCACATCTCAGTCCTGTAGAACACTGGTCTTAAGAGTTGTTAATGGAGAGCTGAGGTAAAAGTCAGTGGGAAACGCTGTACACCCTATTCCCTTATTAATTGTTGCTCTATACACTCTGAGAAGTTTGGGAGGATAGAATTAATTTTACTTTGTTTAATTCAGTCTTATTCAAATTTGTTTGACAACTAAACCCTTTCCTCAGAGTGAACTTTTGATCAGCTAATGGAACTATATTTTGTGGAAGGTCAATTTGAGAAATGCTGAGATGGGGCTTAGATATTTTTTGTTGGGACAGGCATCCACTTATTTTTTCTTAGAAATCTTCACAATGTCATGTCCTAACATTTGTCACTTTTCAGAACCCCCTTTTTATGCTTTTATTTGATTGATTGTGGCCCTAAGGAGCCCCACACTTCTGGTGGCTTCATCTCTCATGTGGCTGCTGAGCGCTCCCATGTATGTTTCATGGCTAGGGCACTTACCACTCATTGCCTGTGGATTCCTTTTCTCTGATTTCAGACTTCTTAGGGATATAAGCTAATTGCATTCTCAATATCTAGTGTGAAAAACAGTGACCTCTCTCATCTTCACTTTCTCAGCTACAAGATACAATATTAAATAAGTTTATATGGATAAAAACATAGCTCAGTAACATATACTCAATAAAGTTGTATATGCCCTTTCTTTCTTTGTTCAAAATTATTCAAACACTGCCAAAGTTCTTAAATGGAAAATACTTCTAGTCCACCTCAAGCACACTGTAACTTATTACTGCATTAATACCTTGATTACTCTGGCCTAAAATTCCCATCATTTGACCAATGAGTTAATTATCCCAATAGATTTTTTAAAATATACACACATAATCAATAAACAGTGTGCATGAATTTCTACCTCTTTATACACCCACATATGCCACACCAGTTCAAGATACAAAACATTGTAGCACCCTAAAATATTTGTGTTACTTCTTCCACTCTATACTCCCTAGAGGTAACCCCTACATTGACCTCTGTCATCATATATCTCATATATGGAAACCACAGTGCGTATTCCCATCTGTCTGGAATTTTGGCACATATTAACCTATATCCATAGTTTAATCTTTTTGTGTGTCTCCCTGATATTTTAAAACTAGACATTCATATACTGTCAGAGTACCACTGATTTCTTAACAATACTACACCTATCTATATTTTCAGGGGCCTTCTAGTTTTCTGGCTGTGTTTCCACCCACTTCCTCTTTAACCTAATTCTATTTTATTTAACTAACACAGCCAGCCTCACTGCCACTATTCCATGACACATTAAATAGTACACTCTAAGTTGTATGGAAAGTAAATTCTATCTCAGCGAAGCTGTTACTTAAAAACTATGATTAATGTATTCAAGAAAATTAGGGAGAACATATACAATTTAAGCAAAGGTATATAAAAAAGCAATCACAGGAAAATTCTAGAATTAAGGAAGCAATAGCTGAAATTAGGCACACAATATATCGGTTTAATATTACATTAGTCAAATATGAGAAAGTGTTAGTAAAGTCAGTAAAAAAATAAGCAGATTGAAATTTGGAGGAAAAAATTGATGTAAAATAGAGAAGTAAGTACTCAAGACATATGTAATATATATAAAATTCTGTGATTAGCTAAGCCTAAATCATGGGGCTAAGGAGGGGACAGGCAACCTACTTGAATCACGGGGACTTCTCTGAAGGAAAAAGGAAGGTCTGGTGCCAGAAGTGGAAGAAACGAATGCAAAAAGATCAAAAAGCAAGAGTAAACTGTAATCTAGATAAATCACCATGGGGAAATCTTGTGCCATCTATCTTGTGCTCTCTTCCAAACAATAAAAAATGATTTAACTCCTGTTAGAGGCTGCTAGATATTGCTGAAAATATCTTGGTGAGGAAGAGTTTATTTATTTAATTTTTTTAGAGTCCACATATAAATGATTCCATGCACTAGTTATCTTTCTCTGTCAGGCTTATTTCACTTAGCATAATGCCCTCTAGTTTCATCCATGTTATCATAAATGAGAGAATTTCCTGCTTTTATAAGATTAAATAATTTTTCATCATACATATATACATTAGATAGATGGATTGACCCATTGATCGATCATATTTTCTTTATCCGTTCATCTGTCGACACTTAGGTTTTCTGCAGTGAACATGGAAGTGTAGTTATTTATTCAAATAATGATTATGTTTCCTTTCAGTACATACCTAGAAGTGGGAGGGAGGAAGAGTTTTTGACACAAATGGGTCAAAAACAAAAGCATGTATAAAAGATGTTGTTGAAATGAAAAACTATGGACACCTAGAAAGAAAGGGGGACCATTCAGTGTTTGAAAGGAGCACTGTTTTAGGTTATACATAGCTTAAAATTATGACTTTTCAGTGAGCCCATGTGAAAGAAGACTTGCTTATTTTTCTGCATATAAATAGAGTGCAAAGGAGTCTTGTTAAGTTTTTGATCAACACCAAAATAGAGTGGAAATATTTTTTGTGTGTATGTGAAACTAGAGGATAAGCAAGCCTTATAAGCAACATGAAGTTCCACTGGAATTTTTTCTGATACTACTAATTAAGAAGAAGAAGAAGAAGAGTCTAAGACCACACAAAGCAAACTAAGGCTGTTGAGTTTTCTCTCAGCGTGCAAGACTAAGTTCTAATGGCATATGATGAAGTGACCATGACACAGCTGGCAGAGCTGGCTGAGTTGTTGAAAATGGCTCTAAAAGCTACAGAAATTGCACAGTGGACATAGAAAAAGAACAAGGTAAGTCCAAAAGAGTAGAACAAAATTAGTAAAGAACAAAGCCAAAATAAAGAAGAAACACAGTAAACTTGACAAATAAAACTAAAAGCTTGTTCTTTAAAAAGACCATTAAAATAAGCAATATTTGGCAAATACGATTCAGTTGTGATTAGCTATAAAGTATTTAGATTTTTCAAAAAATACCAAGGAATATATGCTGTCTTTTTATCAATAAATTGGGAAGTTTAGTTAAAATAGATGATTATTGAATAAATGATAGGAAACACAATTGGCTCATATTTTGAGTAGAAAATATAAATAGCCTTATGATTAGAAAATATAATCAAAGATGTATACCTTGGAAAAACATCAGGTGCTTTCCAATTTATTAAAAAACCTAGAAGAGCCCTTACAAAAAAATCTGATATGAAATATATACCAAAAAAGTAACTAAGGCATATTACTTTTAAGGTATTATTCTAATTAATATAAGCATATAGATTCCATCAACTTATTAAAAAATAAGTCATTATCATCAAGTATGACTATAACATAAATATTTCTAAAAGTAGAATAACCATTGAAATGAACAGATAAATGTCCATATCCAATATCAAAATATACTTAAAAGTTTCAGTAGCTTTTAAAAATCAATTAGGGTATAGCAGTACATTAGTATATTATCGACCCAGAAATGGAACCCTTGTATACATGGGAAATAAAATACAGAGTTAGAAAAGTACAGGCTATCATCACTGTGGAACTGCAAAAATTACCAGGCAGACTGAATTGCACAAAAATCTTAATGTTCGGTGGGGAAAATATAACTGTACATGACCATAAAAAATTTCAGACGACACTTTAGAGGCTCTCTTTCTGTTGGTATTTAATTAATACATCGCAGTCTAAAACAGTAGCGGCATTGAGAATTATTAATATGTTCTATTTCATTGCAAAAATCTTGTTAGACTTCCAGTTTCCAGTCCAGCTTGGAAATCACCCCTTGTCCTAACAAGGAAAAACCAAACTAACTGCAAAATCAACAACGTTTCTCAGATTTACCAGAGGAGTGAGGTCACGGGGCAAATCACTGTCCCCAAATTTGGAAAGGCGGACAGGAAGATACAGAGAATAGCAATTCACTGGAGTAGAAGTCCAAGAGCAGACATCTCCAGAGAAAGCAGTACCCAGGTAGGAAAACCTGGACTGTCATTGACCAGTCTCTGGAGGCTTCTTGTGTAAAACTCTATGAGATAAAAATTCCAGGGGGCACCCATACATCTGTGAATTTTATTTCTTGGCACTGCACCAGGTTGCCAATGTGGGGATCAGAGAAAAATCCCCTTGGGGTTCTGCTGTGGGTAGGGAACAGGGTGGCAGAGTTAGGCCTACACTCAAGAGAAAGTGTTTTACCACAGCCAACATATTGGGGTTTTGTCAGTGCTTAACTGACCGGGGAAGGGAAACACCTGACTGCAGCATCTACCAGCCATTCTGTCCCACCCAGGTAAGGGAAAACTCTCAGAGGCACTTCTGAAGCTCACTACAAAGTTGAGACTAATCAAGGACCATAGACTATTTCCACTTCCCTTACATCATAACACTACATCACTAAGGACCTGTTTGCTGCAGTTAATCTCACCTAGTACATCTTGTTTGAATTTTCAAGTGAGAAAAAGGTAGAATCGTAGAAATGCTTCATTAAAACCACAATTGGCATAAAAAGAGTGGAATACAAAATAGAAACAAAGAACAATGGCGACATATACAAAACAGTAAGAAATATGGGAGATATTCATCCAACTTTATCAACGCACTTTAAATTTCCATGGTCTGAATACAATTAAGTCGGAGATTGTCAGAGAGGATCAAAAATCAAGAACCAATTTAAGAAACATACTTTCGATATAAAGACACATATTGATTATAGTAAAGGAATGAAGCAAGATATTCTATGCTGTCATTACTCAACGGAAAGTTTGAGTCGCTATATTAATTTCAGACAAAGCTGACTTCAGAGCAAGGGAAATTGTTGGCACAAAGTGGAACATTACAGAATGATAAAAGGGTCAGTTCTCTAGGAAGAGATAACGGTTCTTAATGTGTATATGCCTAAAAGCGAAGCACCGAGATACATGAAACAAAAAGCTGATAGAACATCAAGGGGGAAAAGAAGAATCCACTATAGTAGTTGGAGATTTTGACGACCCTGTGTTAAAAATACATAGATCCAACAGACAGAAAATCAGTAAGGACATAGCCGAATTCAACATCATCATCCATTAAACTGACATAAATGTCTACAGGCTCCTTCATTCAACAGCGGCAGAATAGATATTGTCTCAAGCTCACGTGGAACATACACCGAGATGGACTACATTCTGGACTGTAAAACACACCTTCACAAATGTAAAACAACAGAAATCATATAATGTTGGTTCTCAGACCACAATGGAACTAAACTACAAATCAAAAACACAAAAGAGCCAGAAATTCCCCAAATGGTCGGAGCTAAACAGCATATTTAAAATAATACATGGGTCGAAGGGAAAATAATCTCAAGTGAAATTTAAAAATACTTTGAATTAGGTTTGAATGAGAACATGTCAAAATTGTGGGATGCAGCAAAAGCAGCACTAGGAGGATATTTATAGCATTGAATACATGCAGTGGAACGGAAGAAAGATCTAAAGTCGATTGTCCAAGCTTCTATCTTAGGAAACTGGAAAAATAGGGTCAAAATCAGTACAAAGTAAGCAAAAAAAAGAAAAAGTGTTATTAGAGTAACAGTCAAAGAAATTCAAAATAGGAAATTAATAGAAAAAATCAACAGAACCAAAGCTGACTCTTCAAAAATATCGATACAATATAAAATGCCCAGTCAGAAAAACTAATGGGGGGTGGGGGAGGGGGGAGAAAGGAGAGAGAGAGAGAGAGAGAGAGAGAGAGAGAGAGAGAGAGAGAGAGACATAGAAACAGAGAGAGGAGAATTTGCTTATATTAGAAATAGAAAAGAGGATATAACTCCATATTTCATGGACATTAAAAAGATAGTAAAGAAAAACTATGAATCACTCTATGCCCACAAAATTGAAAACCTAGATAAAAAGCACCCATTTCTTGAAAACACAGTCTGTGAAAACACATAAAAAGACAGAGACACTCTGAATAAGCCTATAGCTATTTAAAAAATGAAATCAATAATAACTTTTCAAAAAACAAGCACTAGACCCACGTGTGTTCACTGGTGGAATCTACCATTTAAGCAAGTACAGCAATTCTCTACAATCACTTTCAGAGGATAGAAGCAGAGGGAATACTTCCTAATTCATTCTGTGTGGCCAACATTACCCTAACATTGTGCTTAATGCTGAGAAGTTAGAGCCTTTCCTGCTAAGATAAACAACAAGGCAAGGACGTCCTCTCCCAACATTCCCTTTCAATATTGTCCTGGAAATATTGCAATCAGACATGAAAAGAAAATGAAAGGTGTATATATTGGAAAGGAGGGAATAAAAGTATCTTTCTAAGCTTATGAAATTATTGTCTATGTAGAAAATCTGAAAAAATCAACAACTGCAACAACAACAACAACAAAAACCTCCTGAAACTAATACATTATAGCTACACACCATTAGAATGGCCAGAATCCAGAACACTGACAACACCTGATGTTGATGAGAATGTGGAGCAGCTCAAACTCTCATTCATCTGTGATATGAATGCAAAATGGTACAGTCATTTTGTAAGAGTCTGGTGGCTTCTTATAAAACTAAACATACTCTTGCCACAAGATCTGACCATGTGCTCCTTGGTATTTACTCGAAAGAGCTGAAAACTTTTGTCCACATAAAAATCTCCACAAGGTTGATAGCAGCTTTAATTGCCAACTTGTTAGCAACTGAGATAGCTTTCGGTAGGTGAATCGATAAATAAAGTGTGGTAAATCCAGACACTGGAATATTAATTCAGTGTTAAGAAAAAATGAGCTATCAAGTCTTGAAAAAATGTGGAAGAACATTAAACGCATATTGCAAAGTGAAAGAAAACAATCTGAAAAGACTACACAACATTCTGGAACAGGCAAAAGTATGGAGAGAGTAAAAAGATCGATAGTTGCCCGGGATTAGGGATAAGAAGGGGTGAACAGGCAGAATAAAGAGGAAATGTAGGGCAGTGAAGCTACTGTGTATAATACTGTACTGACAGATGTGTGTTATTATACAATTTATCAAAACCCATGGGATGTGCACCCGAGGTAAACCTTAGGATGAACTATTGGCTCAGAGTGATGATAACGAATATTGGTTCATCATTAGTAACAAATATGCCAGTCTGGTATTGGAATTTGATAGAGAGTCTGGTCTTGTGTGTGTGGAGGGACAGGAAGTATAGCAGAGTGCTCTGCACTTTCTGCTCAAATTTGCCGTGAACCTAAAATTGCTCTAAAATCTAAAGTCTTTCTTGAAGGGGAAAAGAAAAACTAATCGAGAATACTTTGCATAGTGCTTGCCCTCCCCTTATGATATAGCTTACAATAAGGAGCAAAAATCTTTTCTGTACATTGGCAAGTTCCCATGCTCCACACTCTTTCTATCAAGGATCAACGTTGTATCCTTCAAGCTTTCAGTGTTGCAAAATATGTCTGACGTTTTTTTATATAAAGTTTTTGTTGTTGTCACTTACTCTGGGACATCTTCATCCTTTTGTTCCAACCACTTTCCTCGGTTATATTGATTTTGCCTTTGCTAGTTCCTATGGCTGCATTTTGGTCTCTATGTCTGAAAATTCAACATTCCCACAGTCAGCTGTTTCTTCTACAAGTAAATTTACATTCTGTTAGAATTCCACTTCCAGCAGAATCACTTTTTTTCCTTTGCTGCACTTTCATCTTTGTTGCCTCTCTTTTCTTCTTTTCAATTTTGATTATCCAGTTTTGTGAAATGTCATGTGAATATTCACTATGAGGCAAGGAGGCAGCACAATGACATGTTTTGCTGTCTGTGTGTGACCCGAAGAACATGCACAGTGACCAAGGACCGACAGACTTCAAAAGGAATGACCTGGTTGTTTGCTGATCATGATGCACATCTGTTATTTATTTATGTGTTGATTTGTAGACTGAAGAACTATCTGAAAAGTTTGTACTTTATGCAATTTCCTGCAGTTAAAATATGGCCACTGAAATTGGAATCATATTGTATTGTTGGGTTCTGGGATTATTTAACTAAATCATGATACTTAAATTCATGCATGGGTAAACTCAGAGGGATGATTGTATAGCATAAATTTGGTGATATTCCATTGTCAGAAAAAAAATAACTAGAAGAATGTAAAATAGAGTAAGAATTCATTCTTGGTATGAGGAAGTCTTTCCCTAACTAAGCAGAACATGAAACTGAGATATCGTAATGTAAAAAAAAAAAAAAAAACCTGTGAATTCAACATGTCTTTTGCTATGCCTATGGCAAAAGGAAATCTAAACAGAATTAAAAGATAAATGACAATGTAAACATCTGACCAATGATATGGCCAACAGTTCCCTCTCCTTCACAACAGTAGAAGGAGGACAATCCCAGTGAATCAACCTCATGACTTGATAGATGAAAGATTAAACTGAATTCTTCATATGGCATAGACTTCTTTTTGTGGAATGTGAAGCACCTTAGAACAGAGAAGGTGGAGTACTACCAGTGTAATCCAGCTCTTTAGCAACAGACATACAGAAACCTGGAGTAACTGTGCGATAGATGAATCTCTCTTCTGTTCTATAAGAAGAGGAGAGAAATTAACAGAATGTCTGTTTCTCTGGGGCAGAATTTCAATATTGTCTCTGCACCTGTGAGCCTTGCAAAACATTGAAACACAAAGTCCCTAGCAAATCACTCTTAAACAATCTAAAGAGAAAGAAATGGAAAGGGTAATCAACATGCCAATCACGTCTAGAGCCCTGACTCCTGAAAATACTGATGATGGGAGACACTTGATGCCATGTATCTGACTCTTAAAGGACGTAGAGATTGAAAAGAAACATACTAAGGAATTATCCCTCTGATAGCCCACTAAGTTGAATTATTTAGAGTCTCAACTAGGACATGTTGATTAGGAAATGAGAGGATCCAGGCAAGAGCAGCTCCTGAAATTGTGCCTAAATATCTCAGATATTCCTAAGGAATCCTGTGGACAACTGTCACAGAGGTGCTGACAAATGGAGTATAATAAGTGCAGAGATCATGCCCTTGTCAGCCAGCATACGGAGAGTATTACTGATCCTCAGCAAATCATTACTGATCCTCAGGAAAATATACTGTGACTGAGTCTAAAACCTGACTGGAATTTTCCATAGGTGTGTGATATTGGAGATGGGTTTGCAGCTGCTCTGGCCAAGTCACCTTTGCAAAGCACAGTAGGTCACAGCCAGAGGAGCAAAGGCTGCTCTGCTCTTTCTCAAGTAGAAAAGCATTGTAAAAGTGCCAGGTTCTCTCCCACAAAGGATGGGGATAGCAGCTTATGGATTAGTGATGAGTACAAGTGCCTGAAATCCCTCGGCTAATTTTCATCTCGAAGCTGGGGCATGAGGTCTCAGGTGCTGGAAATGAGTCACGATCCCTCTGAACAGGTGCTTAATCAGGACTAGATACGAGTGTATTCGGACCCGGGCATCTGACATCTGGCATCAGCCCTTTCTCTGCCCTCCGCAATGGCTTTAGACAAGTTCCTAGCACCTTTGCAATGATAGCTTGTTGTTGTTGTTGTTTTGTTGTTTAAAGATAAGAAGTGATGATAATACTACTTGGTGGCATGTTTTATTAAAAAAACTCCCATTGCCACATGTAAAGCAAATAGTAAATGCTTTCTTTTCCTTAGTAAACCTGCATAATTGTGTTCAGAACTTTTTTACTCTGGGCAAGGTTCATAAAGACACCAGGTAAACAAAGTGAAAGAGGAGATAGTATATGGCCTTTTGGCCAATGGGGTCTTGATACTTAAGTATGACTCAGGATATGCAAGGGTTAAGAACACAAGTGTATTGTGATTCAGAATGTGTCCTAAAATCACACCATCAGAATTTAAATCTCTCCTCTGAAACCTTGTAAGACTTGGGACAAATGACTTCCCCAAAGTTCATTTCCTGCATCTGAGAACAATAATAGTATCTATCTTGTCATCGGCTGAATAATACCCTTGCCCCCAAAATGTCCACATCCTAATCCTCAGAACCTGTGAACATTCTAAGTTAAGGGTTTTGAGATGGGGAGATTATCCTGGAGTATGTGAATGGGTCCTAAATGTAATTACATATGTTCTTATGAGACAGAGGCAGAGAGAGATTTTGCTACCAAGAGACTGTGATGATGAAGCAGAGATTGGATTGATGCGACCAAAGACCAAGGAAAGCTATCATCCTCTGGAAGCTGGAAAAGGCAAGGAAACAGATTCTCCCTTAGGGACTAAAAAGGGATTACTGCCCAGGCAACTCCTGATTTCAGCCCAGTGAAACTGGTTTTGGACTTCTGACCTTCAGAATTTTAAGAGAATAGGTATGTTTTGTTTTAAGCCACCAAGTCCATGGTGATTTTTTACAGCAGCTATAGGGAACTAATACATACCTCAAAGGAACCATTACTCTATTTAAAATGTGTGACTGGAAACACACTTAGTAGCGTGTATAACACACAGTATGTTCACTGTACACATATGCCTTTTTTGGAAATGGAAACTTTGATTTTGAGGCATCGTCATAACCAGTACAATGTTTGCCATTTTTTCCCCATGTTGATCCTGGTAACGAATGCCGAGGCTTCTGGAAAAAACAGTTCACTCCTTCCCACAGGCCCTGTTTCCTCATTTCTTAGAGGGACACTGTTATTTCTCTTCACTTAAGCCATATTATTCTTTCCCTTTTGACTTTTGTTTTCATCACTCTTTTTCAACCAACTTGTCTTTCTGAACTTTAAAGAAAAGAAAGTCATTTCTTAATGGATTCAGATGCTACCCCAGCCTAATAGTTCCACAAGGTTCTTGTTGTTACTTCTAGCACAAATCACCAGATTTCCTGAATTTAATTCTCCACAGTTCACTCATTTTCTCACTTCTGCCTTATGCCTGTAGTTCAGATTCCTGTCAATTTAGTCCTTTCCTCAAACATGGATTAAGATAAGATGACACAGCAAAGTGACAAAAGTTTATATGGTTTCATCTAAATCTGAGTAGTTACCACTTTGTCACATTGGGAAAGGTATTTAACCTCTCTGGTCCTCAGTTTCAAAAAAATAAAAATAAAAATAGCAAGTGCCTATTACAGATATTATCCAGCTATGGAGTTACTATGAGTATTAAGAGAGCTAATATATACTAAGCGTTTAGAGTAGAACTTGTTATAATGTATTAATACATGACATGTATTAATCTTAAATATAAATTTCAAACATAACTTACTCAGCTTTCTGTAATAACTCTGAGATCTAGTATGGTGAAATGAATGGCATTCTGCTTCAGTGGAAACAGAAAAATATTTGTATTCAAAAAAATATTTCTGAGTGATTCTATGGCTAACTTACATGTTTTACATCAGTGTTTTCAAACCTATAAATGGTCTATGCCAATCCACTGGCAAATTAGAAACTAACCCTGTTTGTCTTATCAATAAAGCTAGCAAATTACATGAAGATACCATTTTTAAAGTTGCCTTTAAAAAAAGTCAAATAGCATGAATTTTAAAAATTTTTCTCCATTAATATTGCCAGGCATGGCAGAGAGATGGTACTAGACTATTGGAAGCAAACTGGATCTCAGCCCTGCTTACAAGACACAGTTCTGAAGACAAAGGGCAGGCCAGGTTAGTCTCGGAAGCCAAGGAGCAGGAGCTTTGATCCTCTGGAACTGTAATAACTTTGAGTGAATGAATCAGCAACAGGGTGCCTGGAGGAGTCCACAGTTTCTCTGTGATGGCATTCTTTGTTTTTACAGGGCTAATCTCATAAATGTTGCACAAGGCTCAATGCTGTGCACGTTTAGGCTCAGTTATCATGTGTTTGCATGTGTCTAGTTCATAAAAACAAGCAATTTTATGCTCCCTTTAAATTGGGGATCTCCTATGTGAATTGCCTAGTGAGGGAATCAAAACACTGTCGTTTAAGGAATTTATTCAGCAGTTCTGTCTCCACCCATCATCTATATATCTATGTATTTGACTGCCTATCTGTCTGCCAGTCTGTGTATGTTTATCTATCTATCTAATCTATCTATCTATCTATTATCTATCTATCTATCTATCTATCTATCTATCTATCTATCTATCTATCATCTTTCTATCTTCCTCTGTAGCTATATACCTACCTACCTACCAACCTATTTGTTTAGTCTGCCCAGGTTGCTATAATAAAATGTCATGGGCTGTGGAACTCGGACAATAGACATTTATTTTTCACAGTTCTGGAGGCTGAGAAGTCCCAGATGAAGACACATTTATTTTCTGGTGAGGTTCCTTCTTCTGGCTTGCAGATGGCCACCTCCTTGCTGTGCATGCTTGTGGCAGAGAGGGAACACTCTGTCATGTCTCTTCCTCTTCTTATAACAACACAAATCTCATCGCAGCAGCCCTACCCTCATGAGCTCTTCTAAACATAATTATCATCTAAATGCTCCTCCTCTAAACATCATTGATGGGGGGTTATTATTTCAACATCTGAATTTGGAGGGGGTGGGGAAGAGGGTCACAAAAATTCAGTCTATAACTCTATTTTTCTCTCTATTCATTCAGCCATCTTTCTATCACCTGTCTGTTCATCTATCCTTATGTGTAGAACAATAATGAGATGGCTTATTAGTCATGGTCCTACATTATTGTCTTTTTTCAAAAATCTTGCAAATAGGCCATAGGAAAAACACCAAGTTTACAGAGACACTTGGAAGTTGAGTCACCTGTTTTTAACAGCCAATAAATGGGGGTGCAGGAAAATCTTCTCAGTCCTCCTCTCCCTCCCATTTGTTGACTCTGTTAACTACCACATTAGTTTACTACCTGCTCCCTGAGGACACCAGGCACCTTTCCTCTGGACCTTGCAGTGATTATTCCCATTGTCTGGAATACTTTTTCCTCAGATATCTGACTCAATTGCCTTCCTCTACTCTGTTCACATCCCACCTTCCCAGTGAAGTTTATCTTGCCCCCTATTTAAACTGAAAACCCTGCTTCTCTCTCCCTGCAATCCCTATAATTTATATATACAGCTTTATTCCCATGGTATTGGTTACTGGCTAACCTATGAGATAATTTTCATGTGTTTTTCTTTCTTCTTTCCCACCCCCACCCCCAACTTGAATGTAGGCTGCACAGAGTCAGACATGTTGCCTTTATTAAGTCTAGAGGAGACCCCGGAGAAGTCTAGGTTCAGTCAGTCTTGGTGCACTTGTTAACTCGAGTGATTTGATATTTTAGTGGTTCAGATTAGAGCCAGGCAAGTTATTAAAGAGGGTCTTTTCTGATATTTTTCAGCAGCAGGATAAATTCTAAATAAACTTACAATTTCAATAACTACTGAAAACTTACAATTTCAATAACTACTGAGGAGGAGCATTTAGAAAGCATGAGCTTTTTCTTACTTTGTTCCTCCAGACCCAAGAACCTAGATGCCAAATTTATCCTCTCTGGGCGAAGTGGGAATGTGTGAGGATGACTGGCTTCAGTCTAAATTAAATAAGAAGAAAGAAAAGATTTACATATTTTTAAAAATTAACACCCTGAAGTGTGTTTTCCTATGACACATCAGAGATTGTCTGGCCTCCACTGAGGCCAGAGTAGCGGGAGAGAAGGGAGAGGAATAGAGGGAAGAGGCAAGGGTGAGTCACCTCATCTCTCCCTCCTCTAGACCTTATTTCCTCCTGCATTGTCATCTCTTACACTAAAAACAAGATTTCAGGAGTCAGCATGTACACTCAAAAAGTGTGGCTACTTCACATCTCAGTCACTGAGATGAAGAAAATTTAGCATCCTTAAGTCCGGTTCGACGCACTGCCATTCATGTGCCAGTTCTTCCTCTACGGCTGAGCTAAGGAGTAAAAGGACACAGGAGCAGAGACAGATTAACAAGGTTAATATTTACAACAATATATACACAAAATTTGGGAAAGATAAATGCCCATTGAGGCAATCAGGTAGGAGAGAAGGAATCACCTAAAAATCGCAGTGAGCATCCTGTCAGTTCCAAGACTTGAACTTGGAACACAGGTGGGCCAAGTTATCAGTCTAGCCAGGGATGGCACAGTTGATACATATAGCGTACTTCTCTTCTTGATATTAGAATGCCTCAAGTCCAGTGAAGATTTGAACTTGGTTCATGTGTCCCTTAACCTCCAATGCACACATCCCCCCACCACACAAACACATCCCTCTGAGGCGTGGTCCTCTGGCTTGCTATAGGAAGAGAGCAGGGTAGTTTTTACTGGGAGGAGCAAAGGCCATTCCTGGTCACACATAGTTTGCAAGGAAGATCTTCTAATTTGTTGAGACTTGTGAAAGAATTGATTGATGGCTTTTGTCGGTCTCTGGCATGTGCCCCAAATGCAAGATTTTACTGCTTGCAGATAGATCCCAGAGAACAGGCAGGGTTGCTCTGACCATGTGCCTTCATACACAGTCTTGGTTCCTTCAAAGTGAGAGGGAGAAGGGGTCCTAACTTGTGGAGTGGGAGGTGTTCTGAATCCAGGTTTCTAAAACTCCATGGGGCTACCCTCCTAGCACTGCTGCTTAAGTCGGGGGTGCACGATGTGCCCTGTGTGACTCGGTTACCGTGAGAATTTCCAGTCGTAGGAGGTGCAGTGCTGTCCCTTGTTGCCATACATGTGGTATGGACAGTTCAGCTCTGAGTATTCTGATGGCTGGTGGTCACACAGTGGCCTCCCATCGCACGTAAGGTGGTATTCCCTCTCGGTGCACCATTCATGTTTTGGCTGGGTAGGCCCAAACTGTGCTGAAGGAAAATGGGAATAACAGGTCCTCGAGCGATGGGAACATTGTTGTCCCTTCCCATAGCATCACTTGGATGCTGCATAGGTGAGCTCAAGGTGCTCTGAAGTGAGGCATAACGAAACACAGGGATGGCACTGATACTTATACCTACAGTGCATGTGGTGTAGCCAGGCGAACCCCACATGGTCCTTTGAGAGGTGGAAACAGACATATCCTCTGACACATGAATCTTCACCATGGTGGCAGTTCCTTTAAGTGTGGGAGGTTTTCCACGTCTAGGTAGGCAGCAGGTACACTGATGGACGGTATGAACACTAGAGTCTCCAGTCATAGGACTGGAGTCAGCCTCTCTCATCACCAATTCATGTGTAAAACGGACAGGCGATTACAAACTTGACCCATCCGATTGCATCATGCTGTTTGTGGCTTGCTGGGCCGTAGAAGTTATGCCTGCAGCTTGTGCTGCCTATCTCAGTCTCCTGACTGCTATAGATGTTTTAGGCTGTAGCATATCGGTGGCCCCAGATGTATGCCTAGAGGTGGGTTCTCCGTCAATTGGAGGGTTGGAAACTTGGGTCCCTCTGCTCACTAACTTTGAAGGTAAATGGGTGGAGACACCAGCCGAGGGAGTACTGCCACTGGGAAGTGCCTCGTGTGATGTGACGTGGTTCTGCGAGGAGATGGGGGCAGAATGCTAAATGACATCCTGGGAGGAAGGTGTGGTGTCCATAGCTTCGATAGCATCATTGGCAAGGTCGATGTTTGCAGAGATTTTGCCTGCTACAGTAGGGGTGACTTCAGAATTCCCATGATCTCTGGAGAGAGGGGTTCTATTAAGCCGAAAACGGGCCTTTGTTGTGGGCTGAGGTGTGTTTTGGGGTCCACCGGGGTGGTTCAGCATAAGGTGGAGGTCCTTTGATTCGGATAGGCTGATGGAGGAGACGGCTAATGGGGCAGAGTTCCTCTTCCTCCACCAATGGTGGACTTGTTTGCCTGGCCGAGATATCATGCTAGAGTCTAGGGGAGATCCAGAAATGAGCACCTGGGTAGAAGGTGTGGTGTCCATATCAACCACAGAGCAGTTTGTGAGGACAAACTTGCAGATGGCTGAGTTGTGACAGAAAGGACAGCCATAGATGTGGTGGCCTGGGCAGCGGAAATAAAGGGACTGGTAGAAGGGAGTGGAAGACGGGTGAGTGAGGAAATAGGAGGGGGGGAATCCACGCACATAGGTGTTGGGGATTCCATTTCGCAGGAGGGCGGCTGAAAGGAGGAGTTTGAGGGCCTCGGTGGTGTGGGGTCAGAAATAGCAGCTGTTGCCATGACTGCATCAAAAAGGCCTCCTGTAAGCCTGGAAAGTCTGATGACCACTAACGGCAGGAAGAAAACCTGCATGAACAGAAACAGGAACGTGAGGAACTGTGTGTCCTGTTTCCTGAAAAATATTTGGTGTCAGAGAAGATGGACAGACAGACACAGTCAGGGGCCAAGCACACGGGTCAGCCAAGCTGGCAGTAGTAGCTCAGACCTGCCAAGTGGTCAGGGGCAGGGAGACTGCAGTCACCGATCCAGGCTGGGAGAATGAAAGAGCAGATGGCCTGGCACTGAAGTGTCTCCTGGTCTTTTTGTTTATTTTCTTCCCCTGACACTTGGTGTTCTTCAAGGTGACTGGGTTTTTGTCAGTTGCTAGACGTGGAAGCTTACAGGGTGGAGGCAGCTCACTTCGACCCCACTGCACTGGTGGCAGCGGTAGCAAGTGGCATGGAAATCTTACGTTTGCAGGGCCTACTGCCTGCAGATACTGGTGCGGGAGAGCCTCTTGAGATGTGTAGAGGCTTTTTGCCAGGCATCTCCTTCCCCGACATCACTGAGCATGAGGAGCTGGGAGGATGGTCTTTGGGGAGCACTTCCTTTGTGGATGTCTCTGGCAGCGGGGAGCAGCGCGGGGTTGGGCAGAGAGCACTGCTGCTTCTGAGTCGGCCTTGGGAGGAGGCAGGACATCTCCAGCAGGGCCGGATGAGCTCGTGAGCTGTTCCACCTGGTCTTCAGAGGAGGAGCTGGTGGAGGCCTCGTGGGCATTCTCACTCTGGCTTTTTTGTGGTTGCTTGGGGTGAAGGTCCAGAGGCCCCGGACTGCACTTGAGGGAAGTGAGGACTCCCTCTGTCTTCAGGGGCCTAGATGTCATTGGGAGATGCTCATTGTCATAGGGGCTGTTCCCATCGTCCTGTCCGTCGGTTTCTACATGATCTTCTTCGTTCTTTGTCATCCCTTTTCTGGGCTCTTCTTGGATGTTCACCTCCATCTCTTTCCGGCAAGGATGTGGGATGGAACTGGATGGAACCGGCTTGGTAGCATTGTCTACCCGCTCAGATAATGAATGCAGATTAAACTTCTGCCTCAAACGAGAGATATGTATGGTTCTCCGGCGTTGAGACGTTACGGAGTTACTAGCAGACAACACGGGCTTCTTCGGAGGATCCTTCCAGTTCCTCAAGGGGAGGACACCCAGAGGGGAGCACGTACCTTGGGAGATAGGATAACTCCTCCTCTGCCTCACATAAAGGCTAGCTGGTGAAGGCCCAGGATCCTTGCAGTTGAAACCATTGCATTTGGCAGGTGTGGGTGCGGCAGGTGTGGATCCTGCAGGTGTGGGACCTGCAGGAGTGGGACCTGCAGGTGTTCGAGCCGCTGGATCGTTCCAGCGAGGCGGGGCATCGTCTCTATGGACGGGAAAAATCACTGGGCGACGGCGCACGCGCCCAGCGCGGTGGCCACGGCAGCAGCGGTGGAATGAGGGGAAGAATTTAGAAATCAGATTGCCCATATAGAGCCAGTGGTGATTTAAAGCAACCTCAGAATAGAGTACGGAACTAGGAAAGCGTCTCCTTAGCTTCCGACTCCTCACAAGGTCTAGCACTCAACTGAGCGGTTCAGGCAGGCGTTTGCGACGACCCCTTGGCAAACATCACACAGAAAGTTGAGTGCGCAAAGCCAACACGTGAACACATGGCTTCAAAGGGAAAAGATCCGGGCCGCAATGGCCGACCAACCCTTCTGGACTTCCCAAGGCCTGGGACTACCCATAACAGATTGCAGGTGTTTGGCACCAGGTAGGCCACCATGTGGGGACTTTTAAGGACTGTGGCCTGGGCAATGGCTCTGCTGGCCCTTCACCTCCTTCCCCGAGGTTCTCAAGGCCAGAGATTTCTCACAGCCAAGGGCTAGTGTCACCCAGTTCCTGCCCAGGTGTGGCCCACCACGTCCAGGAACCTCCCTAGCTTCTCTGCGAGGTCTGGAGCCAGGTGTACTTTCTCCGCGGCTGCCCTGGCTGCTAGCGTCAGCAGCCAGGTGGGAAGGTTTCAGAGGCATGGACGCAGAACCCTGACCTGACTGAACGCTGCTCCCCTGCCACATCCCTTCTTTCTTTACCTCTTCTTAGAAACTTGGTAAAACAATGTTTAAACCTTAGGCATTCCTCAGGTCATACAGTTGGTAGTGACTTGCCCAGAATTCAAACCAGGCTTGTGTGATTGCAGAGCTCCTACTCTGGACAGTGGTATTTCCTTACCATATACCGATTGTGCGTTATCATTTTCTTTTTTCATCTTTCTCTCTTTCCCTATCTCTCCTTTTGTCTCTCTCTCTGTCTCTCTCTTTCTTTGTCTTTCTTTTTTCTTTTTTTCTTCTTCCCTTCATTCTTTCCTTCCTCCTTCCTTCCTTCCTTCCTTCATTTATTTTTTGTAGTCTTTAGGTTACTTAGCACAGTGCCATATCTAAAATAAGCACACACACTGCCCAATAAAAATTCTTTAGTTCAACTCGTGAATTGATCATCGACTATACTGGGTTCTAGTCAGAAGAGGTAGGTCAAGGACCACCACTTATGAGTATTGCACCATCCCATATTTCTTTTTGAGCCTCGCATCCCAGGTTTTCTCTTTGGTCTAGTTTGAGGTATCTGGTCAAGTAAAGATTATCTTCTAGGTCGATAGTGATTCATCCTGAAGGAAATTCACCAGTGGGTTATTTCACATGGACTGGAGGCAAGTTTCTCTGGCCTTCCTGGAACATGTCTAGAGCATTTCATTCATGTCTAGAAAGCAAATGCATTATTTATTGCAAATTGATAGTGGGGCAGTGTATTGGATTAAAGCAAATCAACACAATTTGATCATTATGAGCATGCCAGCTGGATCTACTCTTCACTACACATTATTGACACCTAAACGTAACTCTAGATTATTCTTCTGCCCAGGAGAGGAGGCATACCCTTGGGTGTCCAGGACGAGGGAAACGTGTCTTACATTCCAGGAGCTGGAAGCTTCAGCATGTCAAAAAACAAGTAATAAATCCTGGCTTGCAATGGCTTCTTCTAGTGTGAATCTTGTCTCTTGGCTTACTTCACTGGACTGTTTTCTCTCTTATGGGGCTGATGTTGTGTATCAAGCATATGGCATGCAAGAGTTTCAGAACCAAGAATCGTATCGATCAGTAAAAATGTACGAATATCTATATTTTAGTTAAAAATCTTTTAAACAGCATTAGACATAATTCATATGTTACAAAATTAGTTTTAGCCCTCTGCACCTCAGATTCTTTTATTATGTGTCAGAGCAAATTTGGACTTTCATCTCCAACAAACCTTGAGGTTGATAGGACACAAAAGGTTTTGCTCACATCCAAATTTTTTTGAAAAAAAGAGAAATGTTATAAGCCCTTTCTAACCTCTCCAGAGCAGAAATGATTTACAGTTATGATGTTTAACTATAATTCTTTGATATCATTTGAAGAGAGTTCAGTAAGGAACTCTCTCTTGATTATCTTTCTTTGAACAAAAATAGAGCAAGTTGGTCCAAGTTTGGGACAAAGGTTTCTTATAGGAACTCCACAAAAGACGATCACATGTCAGGCTCATTTGAAAACATTACATGTTATTTCCATCTTTTTTTCCCCAAAGAGGATAAATTTCATGAAACATGTAATTCATCATGGGGCTTCAGGACAATAAAATGGAATTTGGACAAGAGTATTCAAGGAAAATCCACTTCTTGATGTTTCCTTTCAAATAGAAATAAATAGATTGGAAGCTTTTTTTGCAATATAGATTATTACCTTATTGTCTTTATAAAGCAAAACAACATTGGAATCCAAATGGTTATTTGAGATAAGCCAGCTTGGCAGAAGCAAACATGTTGAGACAGAATTTTCAAGGCAAAGTATTTTTTAACTTGATTAACAGTTAACACAAAATGGGCTAATAACAGCGATTAATAGTTGCCAGGTGAGATACTCCTTATTTTAGAATTTATAAAATGCCTGCCTTAGTCACATCAAATGAACCTAGGGGTGAACAGCATTGGATGGAATTTGTAGTAGTGACAATATACCTGGGGTTGAACACTCTCACTTCATGTTTTCTTATCTTTCACACCAACAGTTCATTGTATCACACAAAGTTAATGTGCGGGTATACAGAGTGATCTGTGCAGCTCATTAAAAGTTTTTTTTTTTTTTTTTTTAGCTAAAATAACTTTTGTCTCCTTCTCTTATGCTCCTTTTCTCACTCTCTCTCTGACTTGGCTTTCATTGGTTTATTAATTTGGTTTTTCTGTACTTCTATTTGAATATAATTTCAAAAGAAACAAATATGTTTCTAGTCTATCATCGCGAACTGAAAATAACTATTGATTTTAGGACCCAATGTTTCCATAGAATAAACCTACCCTTGGCATTAATAGATGTAACACTCAAGATTTTAACTTTTTATGAGCAATCACTAAGGAATTAGGATGTGGCACTTTCTTCTTCTTCTTTTTTTTTAAATTAAGTTTATTAGGGTAACATAGGTTAATACGATTATATAGTTTTCATGTGTACATTAGAATATGATATCTGTATATTCTATTGTGTGTTTACCACCCAAAGCTCAGTTTCCTTCAGCTACCGTATATTTGACCATGTTTACCCCCATCTACCTGCCTCCTCCTCCCTCCCAACACCTACACTCTTGTAATCACTAGAGTTCATGTCCATGAGTCTATGTTTGTTTGTCCTGTTCATTTGTTACTTTTAGGTTTATATCCCACATATAAGTGATATTGTGTGATTTTCAACTTTTTATGTCGCTTATTTTGCTTAGTATGATTATTTCAAAGTCCATCTGTGTTTTTGCAAATGGCAGTATTGCATCTCTTCTTATGGCTGAGTAATATTCCATTGTATATATGTACCACAGCTTCTTTAGCCAATCATCTATCATAGGGCACTTTGGCTGCTTCCATGTCCTGGCCACTGTGGATAATGCTGCTATGAACATCGATGTGCAAATATCTTTTTGGATATGAGTTTTCAAGTTTGGATTAAATACCCAGGAGAAGAATTGCTGGATCATATGGTAGATCAATTCTTAGATTTTTGAGGAATCTCCATACTATTTCACATAGTGGCTGTATCAGTTTTCAGTCCCACTACTAGCATATGAGTGTTTGTTTTACTCTATATCCTCTCCAACATATGTTATTACTTGTCCTGTTGAGTAGCTATTATAACAGGTATGAGATGGTATCTCATTGTGGTTTTGATTTGCATTACCCTAATAGCTAGTGATATTGAACATCTTTTCATACATTTTTGGCCACTCGTATGTCCTCTAGGGAGAGGTGTCTGTTCAGGTTCTCTTCATTTTTTGATTGGATGTTTGTTGTTGTTGTTGTTGTTGTTGTTGAGTTACAATTGTTCTATGTATATTTCGAATATTAGGCCCTTATCAGAGGTATTGCTTGCAAATATTTTCACATTCAGATGGTTGTCTCTTTACCTTGTTGACCATTTGTTTTGCTGAGCAGAAGCTTTTAAGTCGAATGTAGTTCCATTCATTTATTCTAGCTTTTACTTCCCTTGCTTTTGAGGACAAATTCATAAAATCCTCTTTAAGTCCAAGGTCCATGTGTTCAGTTCCTATGTTTTCTTCTCTCTGTTTTATTGTTTCAGGTCTTATATTCAGATCCTTAATCCATTTTGAGTGAATTTTGGTATACGATGATAGACAACAGTCTAGTTTTATTCTTTTGCAGGTGATTTTCCAATTTTCCCAGCACCATTTATTGAAGAGGCTTTCCTTTCTCCACTGTATGTTTTGGCTTTTAGGTAGAAAATTATTTGCCCATATAAATATGGGTTTACTTCTGGACTCTCAATTCTGTTTCACTGGTCAGTGTGTCTGTTTTGCTGCCAGTACCATGCCGTTTTGATTACTGTCACTTTGTAGTATAATTTGAAGTCGGGCAGAGTGATGCGTCCGGCCTCATTCTTTTTTCTCAGGACAGCTTTGACAATTCAGGGTCTTTTGTGCTTCCATACAAATCTGATGATTTTTTGATCTATTTCTTTAAAAAAATGTTGATGGGATTTTGATGAGGATTGCATTAAATCTGTATAATACTTTAGGTAATATGGTCGTTTTAACTATATTGATTTTCCGATCCAAGAACACAGAATATCTTTCCATTTCTTCGTGTCTTCTTTGATTTCTTTTAATAGGGGCTTATAGTTTTCATTATACGTCCTTCACATGTTGTGTTAAATTCATTCCTAGGTATTTTATTCTTTTCTGTACAATCGCTAAAGGAATTATTTTTTCCACTTCTTTTTCTGATGCTTCATTATTAGAGTATAGGAATACTATGGTATTTTGAACGTTGATTTTGTAACCAGAAACTCTACTGTATTTGCTTATTGTTTCTAGCAGTGTTCTTGTGGAGTCTTTAGGATTTTCTAAATTATGTCATCCCCAAATAGTGACATTTTGTCTTCTTCCTATGCTATTTCGATGCTTTTCAATTTCTTTTAATAGGGTTTTGTAGTTTTCATTACATAGGTCCTTCACATGTTGTGCGAAATTCATTCCTAGTTATTTTACTTGTGGAGTCTTTAGGGTTTTCTATATAGAGAATCATACCATCTGCAAATATTGACAGTTTGACTTCTTTGTATGCTATTTGGATGGTTTTTATATCTTTCTCTTGTCTGGTGGCAGTTGCTAGGATCTCCAATGTTATATTGAATAACAGCGGCGATAGTGGACAGGCTTGCCTTATTCCTGCTCTTAAGAGGGAATGCTTTAAGCTTTTCGCCATTAGGTATAATGTTGGCTGAGGGGTTGTCATAGATGGCCTTTATTATGTTAAAGTACTTTCCTTCTATATTGATATGGTGAAGTGTTTTAATCATAAATGGATGCTGCATCCTGTCGAAGGCTTTTTCTGCATTTATCGATGTGATCATATGATTCTTATTTTTTAATTTGTTTATATGGTGTATCACATTAATCAATTTGCTTCTATTGAGTCATCCCTGTGCACTGTAGATGAAGCCCACATGATCATGGTGTATAATCTTTTTAATATGTTACTGTATTCAGTTCACTAGTGTCTTATTTAGGATTTTCGCATCTGTGTTCATGTAGGATATCGGTCTGTAGTTTTCTTTTTTTGTGTTATCTTTACCATGTTTCGGTATCAGAGTAATATTGGCCTCATAAAATGAGTTGAGAAGTATTGCCGCCTCTGTGATTTTTGGACGTGTTTGAGGGGACTAGGTATGAAATCGTCTTTGAATGTTTAGTAGAACTCACTGGTGGAGCCATTTAAAGCAGGATTTTACTTCAGGGAGATTTTGGTGATTGTTACAATTTCCATACTTCTGTTCAGTCTGTTTAGATTTTCTAGATCTTGATTCGGTCTAGGAAAGTTGTATTTTACTAAGTCCTGGTTCATTTCTTATAGGTCGTTAAATTTGGTGTTATATACTTTTACATAATATTCTTGCATGATCCTTTGTATTTCCGCAGTGTTTGTTGTAATTTCTCCTATCTTATCGCTTATTTTGTTTATTTGTGTCTCTTCTCTTTTTTCTTTAGTGAGTCTAGCCAGGAATTTGTCAATTTCATTAACCTTCTCAAAGAACCAGCTCTTCATCGCATTTATTATCATTATCATTGTTATTATTATCATTATTTTTGTTTTCAGTTTCATTTATCTCTGTTCCAATTTTGATTATTTCTTTCCATTTTCTGACTTTAGGCTTCATTTGTTCTTCATTTTCTAGTTTTTTAAAGATGAAGCGGTAGGTTTTTTATTTGGGGTCGTTCTTCTTTTTACAGAAAGGCGTGTAACTATATAAACTTTCCTCTATGACCACTTTTGCTGTGTCCCAAAAGTTTCGATGTGTTGTACTACCATTTTCATTCGTTTCTATGTATCTCTTGATTTCTCTATTTCTTCTCTGACCCAGTTATTCTTTAGTAGCATGTTATTTAATCGCCATGTATGTGTGTTTTTTTCTGGTTTCTTTTTGCAGTTGATTTAGTTTCAAAGCATTATGATCAGAGAACATGGTTGGTATGATTTCACCCTCTTATATTTGTTGAGGCTGGAGGACATTGTACTTTCTAAAGGGAAAGTAGTACCTATCTCATAGAGTTGACTTGAGGATTAAATTAGGTAAGATCATGAAAATGCGTTGTAAGGGTAAAAGGTCTATAAAATGTTTTATGTTATTATTTTATTTATTGCTCTTTCCACTTCATATGATAGTTATTTATGACATCGCTTATGACATAAAATGACACTTGGTTTACTGGTTTGAAAACAAGACTATGTTTTTAAATAGCTTAATGGAAATGGCGTCGTTTGTGAAGGTTACAGTGAAGCTGTAAATGTTTTTTGACATCTATTATCACTTTACTTTACAATATTTTTAGCAACTAATTTACTCATGTATTTTTCTTCTAGTTTTGTTGAGTACCTACTACCAGCCAGGTGCTTATATTAGGCACTGGAAAATGCGTTCCAGATTTTAAATATTTTAGGCTTTGTGGGTCAAGTACAATTTTCATGGCTGCTTCTCCTCCTCCTTCTCCTCTTCCAACAACCTTTCAAAATGTAAGAACCATTATTAACTCTCAGGTCATAGAAAAACAAGCTGAGAGCCTGCCTCTGGGCCATTATTTGCCAACCGCTATTCGACGTTTTTAGTGAGTAGAAGGCACATCTTTGAGCAAGTCACAGATTTCAATCACCTCTTGGCTTCCTATCTTGTCTTTACTTTCCTACAGACTCTAATATACGTGGCATCCAGAGAGAGTCTATTAAACCATAAGTGAGGTCGTATCACTTAACTCTCTTCAATGTCCTACTCCAAGCAAAAATCAATTCAACAGAATGCCTAGACAGCCCTAGCAATCTAGGTCTCCATTTCCTTTCTGACTTCATTTCTTTCTCATCTGCCCTTTACTTGCTCTGTCCTCCATGCAGTGACATCCTTTCTGTTCCTCGAGTACTCCACACACGCTCTTGCCTCATTGCCTTTCCATCTGACTATTCCTTCTGCTTGTAACAGTCATTCCCCAGGCATGTACATTGCTCTCTCCCGCATCCACCTTATGTTCCTTCTTAAATTTCATCTCCCGTGTGAAGCCTTCGTTGATCACTTAATATCAGATTTCAAACTCCTCCCAAAAGCTAACAATCTCTATCTCCCTTCCCTGCTTTCAATTTTTCTCTGAAGCTAATTATTTTATCCACTTACTTAGATTTACTTATATGTTTATACTTGTTGTATGTTTTTGCTTATTTATGTGTTCTTCCCCCATCCCCAACTAGAGAGAGGGGGGATATTTATCTGTTTGTTCATGGCTTTATACCTGGAGCATATCTGTAAAACATATTGAAGAACAGTGCCTGAAATTTACAAGAGATCAATAAATTTTTTTGACTGAATGAGTATATGTGTCCACAAATTAATTAACTAATCTCCAAGGTTTCTGAATTGAGGACCGATTAGACAAAAAAGGCAAGTGCTTGTGACAAGTTACTGCCAGAAGCACTATTTGGAATTCTCTGATATCTACTCTAAAATACGGGTTTTTGTTAATTCAAGTAGTTTTAATGGGAGAACTAAGAACAAGTTTATTGACATACATGATAAAGATTTTTATAGTGCATTAAGTAGAGTCATTTTTAAGCGTGTACAAATATCATTGAATATATATGCATGCACATGCACCTCTATTACTTTTTTAATGCTTTGCAAGAAACCATTCATGTAATGATATCAAGTATCAGCATGCTTTCTTTATGATGAGCTTAATTAACTCAAGGTTATATCATATTTTTTCTGTAAATATGAAACTAGACTCAGAGCTTTTCAGTAGACCCTCCCTAGAAACCCATGACATTAATAAATTCCACAAAAACTTATTCAATTTCTAATGATTCACACTAGAGGCTCACTTATGGGCCACCCATTTTAATGAAGGAAAGAAGTGATTTACCTAAGAGAAAACAAAGAATACAAATATTTGCCTTCCATTAATGTTAGTAATGGAAAAAGTGGGCTCCCAACACCTTCAAGATGGCTCAAGATCTTCATATTTACATTATGAGTATGGACATGTTCAGCCAGAATGTCTTCTCTGTCACTCAAAATAATTCACATAACATATAATGATACCCATTGAAACATGTAAAGGACCTTTGGATAATTAAAAGTTCTTGAGCATGATTTTTCCAGAACTTGCACCTACAAAATGAAGATAATGGTTTACACACTTTCTGCTATGAGGAATTTGTTTGAATCTGAATTATCATGTGAATGAAACTGAGCTTATTTCATCTCTGCATGCTCCCATGTTCCTTCGTCCAATCTCTTTTGTGTGTGTGTGTTTGGACTTTAAGAAATTAAAAATTAAGATAAAAAATGACAACTTAAATGATATGTGAAATATTTTACTGACTCACTTGAGCATGCAGTATTAAGTGTGATGTAGTTCAAATGTTTATTTTATGTTAATGTCGTATGTTTGGGTGGACTTTCCAAGATGCCAGTAAACAAGAATTCTCCAATCCTGTTTGGAGCTGAAGCCCAATTACCATTTCTCTCTCTCCCCAGAATCGTCTTTAGGTACTACTGTTTTCTATGGACCTGCTTTGTGTCTCCCTTAGTTTTCAGCATTTCCAGATTTCTCTTATTATGCGGTGCTGCAACTCCAATCTTGCTAAGTCCTGAACCACTTACATGTAACAGAGGTCTTTTATTTCTATTTTTCTGCATCGTTCAGAACCCAAAAAAAGTACAATATCAAGGATATCTGGGTTCTAAACTGATGGTTGCCAAGTGGGAAGCGGGGGGGTGGTGCGGCGAATAGGTGAAAACGGTGAAGAGATTAAGAAATACAAATTGGTAGTACAAAATATTTATGGGAATATAAAATACAACATAGGGAATATAGTCAGTAGTATTGTAATAACTATGTATGGTACCAGGCGGGTACTTGTCTTATTGGGGGAAATCTCTTTGTGAATTATTTAAATGTCTAACCACTAGGTTGTACATCTGAAACTGATATAAAATAATATCTAATGTCAACTGTAACTGAAAAATTACAATTAAAAAAATTAAAGATACGATGAAATACAACTCATGCCTGAATGGCAGTAATGTACCAAGTACTGTGGTCCTAAAGAGATGACTCAGTGATCTAGGAAGAACAAGGTTTAATTTTCCAACTGGTTGTTATTTCATTTCCTGGACCAGATAGGGAAGAAGAAAGTAAAAATAAAAGAAAGACAGGATATCTGGGTTCTCGTTCCAGATTTACCCTAAAATCATGTGTCCCCTTGAGAAAATCCAAGTAATTCTGGGCCCCTTTGCTTGTCTTTGTTTTGACACAGCTGTACTAGATGACCCAAAATAAAGTTCATACTCTTGCAGTAATAGTGGAGATGTTATTGATAATCTAGAACAAATGATGATGATGAACCATGAAGCTGTGAAGCATCTCTGTAACAGTGTTTTTAGAGCTGCCTCCATTTTACAGATGGGGAGATGACAGAACACGGCTGAAGTAGATGATTTTACCAGAGGCTCCAAAGTATTGAAAGTGGGGTATTGAGATCTCCTACTATTATTGTATTACTGTCTATTTCTCCATCAATTCCATCAATGTATGCCGGATATATTTGGATGAGCCGATGCTGAACGTGTGTATATGTATAATTGTTATTATCTTCTTTATGAATTGACTCTTTTACCATTACATTCTTTATGACAGTTTTTTGAGTCATGTCTATTTTGGATGTTATACATATGCCACCACTCCCACTACCCTTCTTGCCTATTCTCTTTTAGAGTTTTTAAAAAATATTTTCACTGTCGGCCTACATGGGTCCTTATATCTAGATGACATTTTGACCTCCATCTTCAGGCTTCCATCTTATTTATCAACTTATTTAGTATCTGTGGAGGGTAGTGTGTTTTTTACTGTTTACCACTTTGAAGAATTCCACAAAATGTTCAACTTAAGCTGAGCCTCTTTTCTTTCTCTCACCTCTGAAATTGAATGTCACTTATTACCTACCTCATTTTCTTGGAACTTAGCATGCATGGTTTAGATGGTGAGCTTTTTAAAAAGAGGTCAATATTATTGTTAAACTCAAATACTCTGTTTTTCTGTGTCATATATTTAGGACCCTGGGAAAATTTCTAAAGAAGACATTGAGCCTGATTCAAGTTAATTATACAATGAAACAAGGATTTTGATAGAAGAGTTGGCTGGTCCGTCCTAGAGCAAATTTTATCAAAGTGTGACCTTTGGGACCACTTACTTGTATCAGGCCCATCTCATTGAGTTATTAAGTGCCCTCTCCCCAATTAAATTGTTAACTTCTTATAGACAAGAACTATGTTTTATAGCTCTTGTTTTCCCCACACCCTAACCATGCCTAGAATGCCTTCTAAACTTATGTTGATTTATTTAAACAGTTTAAGCACATGTATGTTTCCATTTCTCTGTGTGGAATGAGGCAGCATTCCACAAGATTTAAACATCAAACTTTTACATTTTTGTGAGCCCACAGATATATTAATAGTTTGCATATCTGTCTTCCTTCTGTGCCTTTCTAAGAAGAGCCTATCAAAGTATAGCCATTAATTATTTTTAAGTGCAAAGAAATAATAACGAAGAGAAAGAAATTGCTTCTCAAAAGAACTTCCACCAAAGTAAAGACTAAAGGTCAAAAAGTCAAATTAATATTGGATTTTTGACTGTTAAATGTGATAAAGAACACTGACAAGTAATATCACAGTGCTGATTGCTATTATCATCTTTTCATTTTCTATTATAATTATTTATATTATTTTCATGAGATTCCAGTGAAGTTATCAAGGGTTTATAATAGTCAAATGAAAAAAAAACAAAATTCCTTGAACTGCCAATATAAAAAATGAGTCAGAACATGAAAAATTTTAGACAAGTTGACAACATATATTATTTGCTCATTTCTCTTTTTGAGAGAAATTCCAACTTATTCACACCCACGTGTACAATACACTGAATAATACAACCAATCACCCAATGTAGATTAAAAAAAAAAAAAGCTCATTCTAGAAAACTCTTTTTATTATTTCTATATTATCTCAGTGCATTTGATAAATAAAAGCATTTAAATATATTCTCTGAATTTTTATATTTTATTTTATAAAAATTTGTTCATCTCAATATAAATTTTATTTATTTATTTAATTTTTATTTTATTTTTTATGTTAAGTTTATTGGGGTAACATTGGTTAATACAGTTATATAATTTTCAGGTGTACATTATCATTTGACATTTATATAGTCTATTGTGTGGTTACCACCCAAAGCCCAGTTTTCTTCAGCTACCATATATTTGATCTCCTTTATCCACTTCACCCTACTCCTACCCCACTACATTTGACTCCCTTTACCCAGTCTACCTCTCCCCTCCTCCTCTATGCATTTTATTGATTCCAGTCTTATATTAAGGTCTCTAATCCATTTTGAATTAATTTTGGTGTGTGGTGATAGACAACAGTCTAGTTCCATTCTTTTGCAGGTTATTTTCCAATTTTCCCAGCACCATTTATTGAAGAGGCTTTCCTTTCTTCACTGTATGTTTTTGGCTTTTAGGTAGAAAATTATTTGCCCATATAAATATGGGTTTACTTCTGGACTCTTGATTCTGTTCCACTGGTACGTGTGTCTGCTTTGCTGACATTACCATGCCGTTTTGATTACTGTCACTTTGTAGTATAATTTGAAGTCAGGCAGAGTGATGCGTCCAGCCTCATTCTTTTTTCTCAGGACAGCTTTGGCAATTCAGGGTCTTTTGTGCTTCCATACAAATCTGATGATTTTTTGATCTATTTCTTTAAAAAATGTCGATGGGATTTTGATGAGGATTGCATTAAATCTGTATAATACTCTAGGTAATATGGTCATTTTAACTATGTTGATTCTTCCAAAACAAGAACATGGAATATCTTTCCATTTTTTTGTGTCTTCTTCAATTTCTTTTAATAGGGTCTTGTAGTTTTCATTATATAGGTCCTTCACACATTGTGTTAAGTTCATTCCTAGGTATTTTATTCTTTTCAGTGCAATTGCTAAAGGAATTATTTTTTTCCACTTCTCTTTCTGATGTTTCATCATTAGAGTATAAGAATGCTATGAATTTTTTAATGTTGATTTTGTAACCAGAAACTTTACTTATTTGCTTATTGTTTCTAGTAGTGTTCTCTTGGAGTCTTTAGGGTTTTCTATATAGAGAATCATGCCATCTGCAAATAGTGACAGTTTGATTTCTTTGTATGCTATTTGGATGCTTTTTATATCTTTCTCTTGTTTGATGGCAGTTGCTAAGATCTCCAATGTTATACTGAATAACAGTGGCGATAGTGGACAGCCTTGCCTTGTTCCCGAACTTAGAGGGAAGGTTTTTAGTTTTTCATCATTAAATATAATGTTGGTTGAGAGTTTGTCATAGATGGCCTTTATTATATTAAGGTACTTTCCTTCTATACCGATTTTGTTCAGTGTTTTGGCCATAAATGGATACTGTATCTTGTTGAAGGCCTTTTCTGCATCTATCGGTATGATCTTATAATTCTTATGTTTTAATTTGTTTTTGTGGTGTGTTACATTAATCAATTTGCATGTGTTGAACCATCCCTGTGCCTCTGGGATGATCCCACTTGATCATGTGTACAATCTTTTTAATATGTTGCTGTATTCGGTTATAAATAACATTAGTATGTTATTTAGGATTTTTACATTTGTGTTCATGAGAGATATTTGTCTGTAGTTTGTGTGTGTGTGTGTGTGTGTGTGTGTGTGTGTGTGTGTGTTATCTCTATAACATTTTGGTAGCAGAGTAATATTGGCCTTATAAAATGAGTTGAGAAGTATTGCCTCCACTTTGATTTTTTGGACTTGTTTGAGGAGAATAGGTATTAAATCTTCTTTGAATGTTTAGTAGAATTCACTGGTGAAGACATCTGGTCTGGACTTTTACTTTCTGGTAGGTTTTTGATGATTGTTTCAGTTTCCATACTCTGCTCGGTCTATTTAGATTTTCCAAATCTTCTTGATTCAGTCTAGAAAGATTGTATACTTCTAAGTACTGGTCCATTTTTCTAGGTTATTAAATTTGTTATTATATACTTTTTCATAGTATTCTTATATAATCTTTTGTATTTCTGCAATGTCAGTCATAATTTCCCCTCTTTCATCTCTGATTTTGTTTATTTGTGTCCTTTCTCTTTTTTTCTTTAGTGAGTCTAGCCAGGGCTTTGTCGATTTTATTAACCTTCTCAAAGAACCAGCTCTTTGTTGTATTTATTTTTTCTATTGTTTTTTGTTTCTTTGTTTTCAATTTCATTTATTTCTGCTCTAATTTTGGTTATTTCTTTCTGTCTACTAATTTGAGGCCTTATTTTTTTTCCTTTTCTAGTTTTTTAAGATGAAACATTAGGTTGTTTATTTGGGCTCTTTCTTGTTTTTGGAGATAGGCCTATAATGATATGAACTTTCATCTTAATGACCGTTTTTTCCATGTCCCAAAAGTTTTGCCATGTTGTACTATCATTATCATTTGTTTCTATGTATCTCTTGATCTCTCTTTTCATTTCTTCACTGACCCGGTTATTCTTCAGAAGCATATTGTTTAATCTCCGTGTATTTGTGGTTCTTCCTGATATTTTTTTTTGCAGTTGATCTCTAGTTTCAAAGCATTATGATCACAGTCAATATAAATTTTAAAAACAATTATAAAAATATTTTATTTTATCATTTGGTATTTGAGTATTTCTATTTTCTCTCATTTTCCATTTGCCTCCTATAATGATCTTTTCAGATAAACACACATATTCATTACATACTCACCACACTCTGCAGCATCAGACGCATGCTAAATGGCTTTTGGAAACAGATTAACAGGAATTTAATTGAATTTAAAAGTCTGTAGAATACATAATTTTTAATCTCAACAGTTTTAAAGTGACTTTTGGGAGTAACCCTATTTCGAGTCCAGGTTCCATGAATTTATAAAATATATTTCAGATATATCTAAGTATGTCCAGTAAAATGGTGAAGATTTTTTACTATTTACATGAGAAACTGAAAAGAAATTGGAGAAATAATATATTGTAGCCAAAAGTCAGATATAATAGGTCGATCAAACAAATGTAGATCCTAGAAACAGATTCACACATAACAGCAATAACTGAATTTCAACAAATGTGCAAAGCCAATTCAAAGGAGAAATGGTAGTGGTTTTTTGTTTGTTTGTTTGTTTGTTTGTTTGTTTGTTTGAATAATTGCTCTGGAACCTTGTAATACATGTGTATTGTGCAAAGATAACCACACATGTAAAAGGATAAACTTTGATCCTTACCTTACACTATATAAAGAATTCACTCAAAATAGATGAAAACATAAATTTATAAAACTTCTATATGAAAACATGGAAAAATTATATACTATTACTAACCAATGTTATCCCAATAAATTTAATAATTTTTTAAAAATGAGACAAAATCTTTATGGCCATAAGTTAGGCAAATATTTCCTAGACATGATACCAAAAATAAGATCCATAAAAAGTAAATGATAAACTAGATAAGTTTCATCAAAATTTGAAACTTTTCCTCTTTGAAAGACATTATTAAGATAATGAAATTAGAACCACATATTGAAAGAAAATATTTGCAAATCATATATCTGAAAAGATTTGTATGTATACTTAGTGACTTATAAATTAAAAAAAATTAAAAACATGGACAAAAATATTTGTAAAGAGATTTTACCAAGGAAACACATGAAATTGCTGAACATGCTCAGTTATTAGCTAAATAAAAATTAAAACTACAGGAGATACTGCAACTCACCTATTGAATGACTAAAATTATAAAGTCTGACTACACCAAATGTTCATGAGAAAGTATAAGAAATAGAACTCTTATACACTGCTCAATGGAAGGAAAATAGTCCAGTCAACTTTAGAAAAGTTTGGTACTTTTTTAAAAAGTTAAACATGTACCTACTCTATGACCTGGCCCTTCTACTCCTAGATATTAATTTGGGAAAAAATAAAAATGCATGTTTATACAAAATCTTGTATATAAATGTTCATCTTTATTTTTAATACTTAGAAATTGTAACAGCCCAAGCAAACATCCACCAATAAGTGAGTGAATAAACATACTGTGGTACATTCATACAATGGAACACTACTCAGCAAAACAAAGGAATAGACTATTTATACATATGAAAATATAGATTACTCTCAAAATAATTACACTGAGTGAAAGAAGCCAGACAAAAAAAAAAACTTTACACTGTATGAATCCACTTATATAAATTTCTAGAAAAATGCAAACATCTATAGTGACATAAAGCAAAATCAATGGTTATGTAGAGGTGTGTAGGAACAGAATGGAGAAAAGTGGAAGGGGGTTATGAATGGGCACGAAGAAACTTTTGTGGGTGGTGGCTATGTTTATTTTCTTGATTGTGTTAATGGTTTCATGGTATGTTTGTATTTTAGAACTTAGTCAAATTGTGTACTTTAAGTGTGAAGTTTCTTATACCTCAATTTATTTTAATAAAGCCATTTTTAAAGGTCAAGAATAGAAGTTAATTTCAAGAAAAATGTACCAAAGAAAAATTAAGTACAGTGTGATGTCTGTCAGTTGAATTTTCCTGTAGTTTATTTCCTCAAAACATACGTCCTGGTTTCTGTGAGAGATGAGACTCTTATTTTTAAAAGGTATAAAGCAATATTCATTGATATTTCAGGAATAGTTTTTTATATCCTTCTAGTAAGATGTTACAGAAGAGGAGAAAATAAAATTTACCCCATATCTACCCGAACATCTGTGGCTTCATTGCATGGGAGGATCGTAGCCCAAGTCTATCCTATCAGAGACTCTACATGTCTCCTATTGCAGTGATACCCAATAGCAACAGTTGTATCTGGTGATAAATATAGTTTACCTGTGGCCACTGCTGACAGCCATGAAATGCCTTCTCATAGCTTCTTGCACATAGAGACTGTGCAGCCATATCTAGAGCAGGAGCAGAAGACAATTAGAAGTTCCTTAAGAAAGTTGAGAGATTTTGTTGGTATCATTTTGGTAAGCATGACTTACACAAATCATTATTCAAAGACGAGGGCTGTTCTAATGATTGTAGGATACAAATGCTCAAATGAACTCTTAATTATAATCATCAAATTCCTTGGATTTAGGAAATTTCTCTGAATTGATTAAGGACAAGTTGTTAACCACTTGTAGAAGGCCATCATGTATAATATGCTCTCATGTCTCAAGGGAGATTCCCTTAATTTGTTGTATTTAATTGATATTTCCAGTGATTCTGAAAAGAGAGATACATAAAAGTGCCCTCACTCTCATATAATTAGGAGATTAGGAAACCATACTGGTAATCCTAAACCTCATATTTGAAATGTTTCCAGATTTAAGCCTTTTGAAGTGCTGTGTTTTCTCAACTGCTTTAAAAAAATTATTAATGTTCTTTGAATCACAACACTCCTACGGGGGATGAATATGCCAAAATAGATAAGAACATCTATTTTCAAAGGGCTTTTTACTTCAAGTTTAATAGTCTCCCAAAGTTTATATAACAGAGTCCCAAGCTGTTGCAAAGATTTGACAAGCATGTTTCTCAGCAGTTCTGGGATTTATGCTAGGTAGCTTTTAGTGCAGAAAAGCAAAGAAAATTTACTGAATTCCTAAATACCCAGTGATGCAGGTCCTTATTCATATTCTTATTGATGGTAAATGCTCTTTCTTTCTGTTCTGACTTAGCATTCTTTTTTTTTTTTTCATCTTTAGAGACTAATTGGCCATTCTAAAACACATCAAATTTGTTTTTAATCATTAAAATTTGGATTATCTCTTTTTCCTTTTTTGATTCCTCTATAGCTCTTGATTCACTTAGGGAAAGGCATGTATTTAAACTAAAGACAATTGTGTGTGCAATAAGCTTGCATCCAATCATTTTATATATTTTTATTGGTGACTCTTCAAAGATTTATTAATGTGGTTGAACTTTTACTGAGTAGGATCCTCTAGCTAAAACATTCACCTGATCATTCTGATTCTCTCAGGTGGACAGAAGGTTCTTGTGGGTCTAGCACCAGGTTGCCTCCTAAGGGCCTCAGAGCAGGTGAGGGCCTCCAAGCTCTCCTGCAGGAAGCCAGTGTTGAGTAGACATGTGGGAAATCATGTAGATTCCTAGTGAATGATGGGATGGCGGGGAGAGTTATAGCTGGAAAGTACCCACTTCCTGGATAAAGTATACCTTATTATCCAGCAACAGACATCAATTATCCTGACCCTCCACACTACATTATTTTTCATCATGTGCTTACTATTAAGTGACTTGCCTGAGGATGGGCCCCAACTATTCCAGAACTCTGCTTCCACAAAATAGTCATATATTACAATGATTCCATCTCACAGGAAATAATATTTTAGATGGGAACAGCTGTAAAAATAGTTCACATAAACCCTGTAGCTTAGGTTGCAAAATAAGGGTAGGAAACTGCAGGATACTTCTTTAGGGAGTATTTGTTTTTAAACAGTTGTAAGACATATTAGCCCTTTACTTCACTAAATTTAAATTATTTTCAGGCAGATATCAAATTATGTGATATCTTACAGATTCCATATTTGAAATGACTTACACTTACCTCCCTTCAGATGGACACATTTTACTGAGCCCCAGAATTCTTGTTTGGTCTATAATAAACCTCATCCAATGAATGATAGCTATCTCCAAATTCCCCTTACCAGGAGAGTTCTGGGGATATGTTGTTTGGGGGTTTTTCCTTGATTACTAGTATTGTTTTAATATGTTTCATCAATTCTTAAGGAGCGACTTCGACTAGTAGTTAGAGAACATAATTCTCTGGCTTCTTAGCTGGGTTAATCGCTTGAAATCTCTGCAATTTAGTTTGCTCATCTATAACATGGGAATTAGGACTACCAGGTCAAACATGTGGTGATAGAAAGAAATCGAAATGTGGCAGGTGAACACAAAGTGTAGATATATATATGCCTTACTGTTCAAGTCTACAGATGAAGAAACTTACTGGATTTTGTTAACCAATGTTATCATAAAAAATTAATTAATTAACTGTTTTTTAAAATACCAGTTATTAAATGGGAATCCCAAAACCAGGCCCGCCTACTGTACAGGATTGTTTCGAAGGTCAAGTGAAACAATGCAATTGCAAATATTTTAAAGATACTTATGTGCTGTATAAATACACAGTATAATTAACTACTATTTTATTACTATTATTCTTACTCCTATTTCTACCATACTGCTAATAATAACATTGGATGAAATTCCATCCAGGAAATATGCTAATCATTTCCTGCGAATCTGACCTGCCTTGCACAAGATATTTCATTTTGTATGTCTTCCTTTTTGTCTAGGCCAGTTCTCATTTGAATTTTTATTTATTAATACCTACAAATAACTATGGAATAAAGCATGATTAGAGAACAAAAGGGAAAAATAGTATTTAAATTAAAGGAGAAAAAGGAAACAAAATTTTAAAAATGTGCAAATCATGTAATCCTTCTGGAGGAATTACACATTTTTGTTGTCTATTTATATCAGGCGATGGTCTTGTATGAGGTTAAGTCATTTGATATATTTATTGTGATTTCAGCACTCAAAGGGATTGACTCAGCCTCTCTTCATCAGAGGAAGATAAAGTACACACTGGGCAGAACCCTTTTGTGAGCTCTATCTGTGAAAATCATAACATTGCTCAAACCCCATGTACACTCAAAATCTCCTTAGCATGTTTTGTTAGAAGTAAATAGTTTCCTGGCAATTCTGTGCCTGAAATTTCTGAGCAGCTTGACACCCCAGTTTTTCCCTGGAGGGCATTATTAGTCACTCTATTATATAAAAAAAAATGCAGAGATAATAAGTGTGTCTGTATAGTATGCATGCTGAGTAATAACCAAGAGAACCAAATATTTTTACAGACTGGTAATGGGGATGC
Source organism: Rousettus aegyptiacus (assembly GCF_014176215.1). Lineage (NCBI taxonomy): Eukaryota > Metazoa > Chordata > Mammalia > Chiroptera > Pteropodidae > Rousettus > Rousettus aegyptiacus. The sequence goes on along the minus strand of NW_023416306.1, from coordinate 37,134,798 downwards.
TTTGCTTCCATGTGGTTCCATGTCAGCTGCACCTGTGGGCTCTTTGCTGTCCTGCCGTTACAGCATCATACATGTGGCCTAAAGAGAAATTCTGCTTCCACATTTAGCATTTGTTTTCCCAGCCACAGATGATAAAAGACAGAGCTAAAACTCAGCGGGTGTGTTTTAATCTGGACAGACACAAAGCTTCTGATCAAATAAGTCTGCAATACCTGAACTTAAGCAGGAAAGGTTAGCTGAGGAGCAGGCAGGGGGAAGAGATAACTAGCTCAGGGTTAAATTTCTGTCAAGGGGGCTTGCTCATGTCAACTGAGACAACAGCTAGGCCTGTTGGAGGCCATTTCTCAGTCATGACAAGGCATGAAGACTTTAATAATCAATTAGTGGTTTGTCCCTATGAGAACCTATAAATGATTCAAAGCTCTGGGTACAAGTTTCTCCTGGTATGTGTGACTAATGCAGTATACGTAGTTCAAGAACCATTTCCTTTTACATCATTGGACAAGAACATAATCTGGAGATCTGTTGTTTTTCCTGTAGAATTAAAAAAAATTTTTCATAAAAAGTATTTGGTTTTATAGAAAATGAAGGAAATATTTGTTTACTCTGTATTATGACTTGAGAATCAAGGAATAAGAATGGTTGCTCTATGAGAGGCTGACCCTCAAACAGCTTTCCCCACCTCCACCCCCATCCCAAAACATACCACCTCCTCGTCAGTCCAAAGCTCCACTGGCACTTTCATACAGGAACTTTTTCATTACTGAATCCCAGACACCCCACTCAATTATTAAAGAACGCCCTGTTATATTTATTACAGAGGTGGCTGATATTGCTGCCAATTGTCGAATTTCGGTTTCCTGTGGTTGATTTTCATGCATGAGGAACACACAGCTGCTGGGCGGGCGCCAGTACTCCATCAATCTCTCCAGGCTGCCTCAACCTCAGGATATGTAAGAGTAGTGGATAAATTGGAAGATCAATGACTTGTCCCTCCTGCCGCACCAGCTGCTATTGAGAAATTAATATGAGGATCACTATAAATAAAAGATAAAAGATGATATGGCTTACAGTGTAAAATATTAAGGCTGGACACAATGTGCTGGAGGAATCTAAACCAAAAGCTAAGCAAATTAACCCTGTAAGGGCATTCCACCACCTTTCTGGAAATCCAGTTTGAAAAAGAGATCATGATGTAATGTGATAAGCATCTCTCAATAGAAAAAGAGAGTCAGGAACATTAGTAAAAGAGTGTTCCTTCTCTTTCATGTGTCATAGAGTTTTAGGACTAGAAAAGATTACAGAGATTATTTATGTCAGACACCTAATTTTACATGAGGAAACTGAGGACGAGGGAACTAAGTGGTTTGCTCAAATATTTGCAACTAGCTGTTGACAGAGCTGCTAATGGACCCCTGTTCCAATGTTCAATCCTTTTTAATCAAGCTACCTTCTATCACAAAGATTCTTAATAAAACTCTCATTTTGTGCTCTCTCGAGCTTTCCTTAGAAGAGCACTAATTTATAATCATGCCAGAAGCAGTAAAAGAAGATGGTATTTCTTAATACACACTCAAGACCAACGATCTACATGCAGCATAATAATGTTTGACAGGTATCATTTACAGAGCACTTTTGATTCTGAGGCATCACAGAGGGCATTATCTACTTTCTCTTGGTGATGAGGAAATGGAACAGATGATCAGACTCAAAAAGATATGCGGAGCCCAAGAAGGATTTTGGAAAAGAAAAGAAAAAAATGCTAGTTATATTAGGAGAGCACTGGTTGTAGAGAAAATAGGCCTTAATGAGAGCAACTGGACCTAATGTCGAAGAGCCATGAATGAGTTCATTTTGTTTGAATCCAAAAGTCTGAAATCAGCTTCTGGTTCTGGTGCATCTTGGGAGTGTATTAATCTTGATGGCTCAACCCAAAATGGCTCTGAACCCTTAGGATTCCCAATTTTAAGTTCCGCTATACCTATTGCTAGTAGCTAGTGATACAAGAAATGGAGCTATTGTGGTTGCCAGACAACTGAATTCTGTATGTACCTTGATTTGCGATTCCTTTTGGCTGCTCCTAAGAACTATATGGGATTTCAATTCCTAAAATGCAATTATGAATCTATTGACCTTGATTCTAGGTTCTACCCATGAATTCATTTGTACTTGGCAAAGAGCACTTGATTTCTCATCTCCTACATTTAAGCCTCTCTTTAGATCCTCTCTTCACTCTCACCTGTTAATAATCAAAAGTCAGCTACATGAAACATTCAATACAATCTCCATCTCTTCTGAAGACAAATGCACTTTAAAAATAAATAATGGAATGCTGAGTTTATTTAAAGCCAAGTTACATACTGGGTACCAAAGGGTGATTCTCTCTTTAGCGGGTAAAAAAAAAAAAAGAAGAAGAAGAAGAAGAAGAAGAAGAAGAAAAAAGAAGAAGAAGAAGAAGAAGAAAAACTTTGATGTCAAATTCTTGCTTTTTATTTTTGAGAAAACTTCCATCAGTGCTGTTTCTTAAGGGTCAAAAAGTATGCATTACAAAAAGAGAAAGAGAAAAGATTAGAGATCAATGCCAGCTCTCCCTGAAGTACCTGCCTCAGTTGAGAAACGAATATGAAGATCACTATAAATAAAGGATAAAAGACAATATGGCTTTTGGAGTAAAATATGAAGCCAGTCACAATGTGATGTATGAGGTTTAACCAAATTAACCCCCTGGGGTAAACTTTTTTTTTTTTTTTTAAGCTTACATATGAAAAGGGTTGTCCAAGGGCTCAAAAAAGGAGAATTCAGTTTCTTTCCTTTTAGGTAGTCTCTCTCAGACACCTGCAGGAAATTTGGAAAATGCTTTCCCCTGGGCAGTAGAAAGCAGAGCAGTCACTCAGCATTCTGTGAAGGTGCACCAACTTATCTTATTGCTTGCTGTGGTAGCTGGAAGCTATGTTTAGGGGATGGAGTTATTTTTTGCATTTCAATTCACAAGCTTCGCTCAGAAAATATGCTTTCCATTAGTATGTACACAAATCATTTTTCTAATATATCATTCATTAGATTAATGTTAGTATTAGACCTTCGGAGCTTGAGCGTTTTTCTGGAAATACATTGTGTAACACATGGATTCCCAACTCATAATTGCAAAAGTTTCAAAACTTGAGCTTCAGAGAAGGCTTTAGAAACAGGTTAGCTGCAAGGAATTTTTCACTCCCTTGCCTAACAAGTCTCTCCAAATTGTGTCTCTTTCTGGAAATTAGATGAAAATAAAAGTGAAATCTTGGTCCAGTTGAAGCAATTATTTTGATCTGTTGAGATAAAAGGCCAGAGTTTTTCTACGTCTGTTGGGTATAGACTCCTTTTCCTGCGTGTTTTGACCTCTCTATATCTGAAAGGATATAGATGGGTTGGGTGACACACATTCACTTTTGGAGGAGTGAGCTGAATTATTTAGCATATGCAATGGAGAAAAGTGGAGGAGTAAGTGGGAGAAATAATTTTAAATTATATCTTTAGCTGGAGGAAAATTGGCCTACCTACACAAGAGTAAATACAGCATATGCAGTGATTCAAACACTCAAAGATGTCTGTTTTAGCAATAAAGACCAGATCTGGACCCTGTCCCTGGCATAGTCAGACATACACCTGCATGTTCACTATATCAATAGAACCACAGAAGTGTGTTGAAAACTGCTTAAGTGAGAGACATAAACACAACTACAGATGAATGGACAGGAATTCAAGGCTCTAAATGCTGGACTGCTGGCAAAGCAGTTGGCTGGGTAAGTTCCAGCCAATTTTCAATTGTGAGACACTAGGTTCACATTGCAGACATGCTAGAATGTTCTCTTCCCTGCCCAATATTTTAGGGTGGTTATTAAAAACTCCTGTTAAATGTCTGCAAGTGATTGGCAACGTGAAGCTTTTGAAAACGATGGCCGTAATCTTTAATAAGGTTGTGCCTTTGTCAAGAGTCTCAGTCAGAATTTCCAATGTAATTTCAAATTAACTGTTGTTTTTGGATGATATACATGTCCAAATCATTGCAAGAAATTATCCATGTGTAGTTGAAGTTAGGGACCAGCTGGTGTAAATATGACCTAAACTTTCGGCTTATTTTTGTTCCTTAATTGTGGTTAAGGATGACCTTGCCTCAGGGCCTTTGCATTTGCTGTTCTCATTTTTTTTGGAATATTATTTCCAGAATATTTTTTTAATAAATGATTCTTTTCTATTCTTTGACACTCACCTCTTAAAGATATTTTTTTCTTGATCATCTTACTAGCCTAAATTAGTCACAATTTATCATATCACATTATTTTATTTCTTTCACAGTACTAACCAATTTTTCAAGAATAGTAACAGAATAATAATAAAAATAACAGTAATCCTTTGAGTCTATTTATAGTTAGATGAACTTTTTCCCAAAGAATGCAAGGTCTACGATGGCAGAAATTGCATTACCTTTCATAATTCCTATTTTATTCCAGCCTTGGAACAGTATCTGGCATATAGTAGTCACTCAAGGTCTGTTGATTGCATGAGTAAAGAATATATGAGTTGGTTTGGAATTATCTGAGGTCACTTTTAAAAATGGCTGGAGTTAGTGATTAAATTAAAATTGTAGGTTTTAGAGCTGGAAGTGCTCTTATTCACTCTCATGGCTAGGGCAAAATTTTCCCTTTGTAGTATCCCTGACAGATGATCAATTAGTCAGTCTGTGCTTGAATAACTATGTATACAAGACTCTAACCATGACACTTTTCTAGTTCTTTTCAAACAGATCCCAGCCTTCTATGGGAGTTTATTCTCTATTACACAGCTATAATTAGGAGAAAACTCTTCGATTTATCCAGAAATTCTCTCAGTCCTCTTATCTTTTTTTTTCTTGTTCTAATTCCTAGAAAATAGACAAGACAGAGTTTCCTCTAAATTACATCCTTTAGGTTTGCATGCCTGCTTGTAACAAAATTAACACAATGCTACGGAAAAAAATCACCTCGATTGTCTCCTACTTATTACTACATTTCTTGCTACTATTTAGAAGTAATTTGTCTTAATGTTCCACATTATATTTGAAGAAGTATAGAAAGAAAAGACATCTAGGGGTTATGCCACAAGAAATCAGATATTTTTTAACTTATTCTCTTTAATGTATTCAGTGCTGGTGCTGTGGGGAATTCAGCAGCATTATCACAGCATTATTTCCATTGCTTAAAAATGTTTTTATTTTTAAAGATGTGGTAACTCAGAAAGCTCTACCTGATGGGGAAAAAATTTCAACAATATCTTACAGCTCCAAGCATTTCTCAAAAAGTTGTTGAACAAAACATCTCTCCTTTTTCTTTTCTTTCTCTTTCTTTCTTTCTTTCTTTCTTTCTTTCTTTCTTTCTTTCTTTCTTTCTTTCTTTCTTTCTTTCTTTCATTGGACTAGTTCACAGAAAGCATACTTCATGTTCCTAAAATAATAATGGCTTATTTAATATTCTTTTGGGTCCTAAAGGATCAATATCTATATGTGATAGTGTAGAGTTACACAGAGCTTTGATATTTGGGTGCTACTGAAAACCCCACGGAGTCATTGTCAACATGTCTGTTTACCAATGTGTATGAATGGCCTATCTTCTGGGTCCAGGTAAACCAAAATTCCTTTCACTTATGACAAACAGGTACAGAGGTATAAAATATCTAAAAATAGGCTTACAGAATTGGGTAGAAATCTTCAGTGGGATGTAGAGAATATACAACCAAAAGAAAAGCAAGTCAGTGCTGCTCAGAAACTTTTTCAAGAACATCTGAGAGAATAATAATAGTAATAATAATAATAATAATAATAAATAGTAACAACAAGAAGATCAATCTTAAAAGGCGTAGAATGGCACATAGTTCTAAGCACTCTACTTATTTTAACTCTTTCCACACCATAGCCTTATAACATGGGTACAGTTATTATTTTTATTTTTCAAATGAGGAAATGAGACACAAAGACATTAAGTGACAGTACTGAGGTCCCATAAGTGGTGGCAGTGTGAAAAAGACCCATGCAAATTATTTAAGAGTTAGCACTCTTAAATCATAGGTTATATAACATAGGCGATATTTGTATATCGTGAAATCACTTTATAAATACTCCCCCCACTCTCCACTGAAGTGCACAGGAAATACCCAAGGATATCAGCATTACGATTATTTTGATTTTATTTTTTTACTAACAATCTGTTAACTTTCTGCAGTTCAATATTCTTCCTTGATTTCTTAAAATTTTAACCTATAATCCAAAAAATAAAGGCAAAAGAAAGTAAATGTCTGGAGATCCAGTTCTAGAGAGCAACTGAAAGAATATAGCCCATAAATATATATATTAAAAAAAAAGAAAAGAAAAAGGAAGGGACAAGAACCCCAATCTGTATTATTAAGCTTTACATTCTTAGGTCAAGGGGCACTTAATACTTCATTAATACCTTGTCCATAGAGACATTGCTCTACAGAAGCTGAGTCTCCCCTTACTCACTGTTTTACTGTCTGATCCTGGGAGGGTCACTTCCCTTTCTAAGCCTATGCAGGTTTTCCTGAAATGAAGGAGTTGGAACACAGTTAGCTCTCACAACCCAACTTTTATGTTCTATATACCTGTGAGTCGATGTAACTGCTAAATGTCTTTAACATGACAGGTTATTTTTTTCTTAACCACTCCTTTTCTTCTGATTTTTATGTAATTTTTAATACATAATAGAAAATAAGAAGTTATCAAACTGAAAATGACTGACATGATAACTCTAAATTTTCATTCTCTTTTTGCCACCAATTTAGCAGAAAGCCATTGTAGAATTCTGATGCAGACCATGAAAACATATTGTAAAAGTTCCAGAACTTTTCTCATATTTGGTTGTCTTGTGTTGTCTACTGGCAACACTGTCTTGGATTGAAAATCCATCAAAAAGAAATTAAGTAATAGGAACTGGTATTTATGCTAATGAAGAAAGAAATCCTTGAACTTTCTCACCTTGCTATATAAAACTTCGGTCGTGCACAAAATCAACATTAAAAGTTATACCTTAAAGTCAACATATTCCTGTGATGAGAAGGAAGAACATAACACACATAATATACAATTCTAACATTATGTACACACACATATACACTTGTGGTCATGAAATGTATTCAGAGATATTAAATAGATTAAATTTGGAGCAATAAGAACATTTTATTTTCTTGTAGAGACCATTAAGAGACATACTCAGACACATATCTGTCCTGCTGGCCCGTCACATGTTCAGTTGATTCCAATCATTTCCCCAACTCATTGCCTCATATATTTATTCTAGGATTAGCGATTTTTGGACAGGAGTTATCTCTATCAAAATACCTGTGTCATGATCCCAAAGTACTCAGACTTGTTCTGGAATCTGGTGTCATCTAGTGGGGAAGGGGACCAGTTATGTAACATGAGAGTTAAAGGTGAACCTTAAAATAAGGCTTTATGTATACTTGTCAATTTCAAAACTAAAATGGAAAGGTGATGGTGAGAGCTGTTGGAATAAAGGACTTCTCAGATGAATCCAAATTGGGATATTCTTTGGTTACTAACTTCCCTGAGTTTATCAGTCACTTTAGGTTAAATAGTTTGCCTGAGTAACTTCATTACTCTGTGACAGTAGCTTTATCATCCTGGAATTAGCTTATATGGTAATATTATGCATAGATTAAAAAAAAAAAAACGAATCCATGTCACCCCTAAATTGAAGACACTCATTAAGGTACAAGTTTAACCAAAACCGTAAATGCTTTTTTTTTTTTATCCATACTATACTAATCGAGACTGTATCTTACCATTCTTGTTTGTTAAAGGAGATAGTGCTGACTTTGAGTAAAGTAATAGCAGTATATTTACAAACTACTTTCAGATTAAGTTTTGCGAAGTTCAGTGTTTATCCACCAAAAGTAAATCAACTCATTTAGTATTGCAGGACACACCTCACTTTTCATTGTCACTAAAGAAATTTTAACACTTGTTTGATATACTCCCTCTTAGGACGTCATTCTTACCCTCACTCATAATAAGATGTGTTATTTTAAATGCAAACTCATACTGCAAGTCTCAGAATAAATATGCAATGTTTTTAGTGGTCACATAGTTTAAGGTTCTTAGATTTGGACTCAGGATTGCATCCCAAGCATTACAGCCTGAGTTTGTTCAATGAGTTCCTTGCAATCAAGAAAAAAATTATTCATCTGAATTTAAAATCCAGTTAAATAAACGTGATAGTGGCTGATGAAGCAGACTAGCAAAGCAGCTAGGGCAATCATGACCAAGTTGCTTAAACTCCTTGTGCCTCAATTTCTTCATCTGAAACTGAGTTTTTTCACCATTGATGATAAAATAATGGTACCAGTCTCACAGGATTATTGTAAGGAATGAATGAGTTTATAACCTTTTTAAAGGCTTACAATGATGCATGACTTATAATTTTAAATGCTGGTAATTATTAGTAAAACAATATCCCTATATTATTCATTAAATTATCTCAAAATAATAATGATAAGGGCCTGTTATTTCAGTATTTCTATTTTTTGGTTATATAAATTAGACTAACTCATCATGTTTAAACATGAAATAAAGAGGAAAAACTCCATTTATAAGTTTGTTTAACCTAGTCAAGTTACCCAAGTCACATAATTCAGAAATATTTCCAGCTAGTGCCACCTGCTTTGACTCTGTCACAGCGAGAAAAAGTTTATGATTTCCAGGAAGTGACAGCCTTATATTTGTGGGGCATAAAAAAAGCGAATAAGTGCTAGATAAGATATATGCCCCCTAGACATAGCCATGCCATGTATAGCAGAAAATTATCCCTGCTGGGTTCAACTGTTGTGATCCAGAGGCTGCCATTGCCTATTATCAGAAGCAGGAAGGTAAAAGTAAGAGCCATGTGTGTTTGCCATTATGTTGATCCACAGCATTGATACTGTCAATCAATCTCTTAGAACATCCTCCCCATGGAAAATCCCATTCTCCTTTGAGTATGCTCAGATGGACTCTCCATCAGTGTGGTGGGAATTGACTCCATTTATAAGTTCGCATACAAATTAAGAGGTGAAATGAACAAGTGTGTGGCTGTACAAACTAAAAAAATAGTTAAATAATAAAGGTAAGAAGAATCAGGCAAATATTCATTTGGCATGAACCCAATAAAAATGCTTCATGATAAGAAAAATTAGTCTAACCGCAGCATCAAAACAAATACACTGAATGCACGCATGCGCACGCACGCGCGCGCGCGCGCGCACACACACACACACACACACACACACATGCACACACACAAACCCTCTTCACACCATTACCACAAAGTACTTCAATAGGTCTTCAAATTGAGCCAATAAAGCAAGTTAATAGATGTCCTGTATGAGCTAGGTCTACAGAAGAGTAGTTGCTAACAAAATAACAAAGGGATAGCTCTGATAAGGAGTAGTTGAATGCCCAAATGAGCCCTTGGATGATAAGCAAATTAGTGGATTAAAAAAAATAAGCTAAATCTTGTACATTTTTGTTCCTGATTTACTATAGCAGAAAGCAAATATAAAAATACAAAGCTTCGGAATTCTCAAACACTGGGAATCTCATTCTCATATCCTCCTTTCATTTAGGACTTAATTGTCTGAAATCATTGAGCTATCTATTTTTCACTGACTGTTCTACAGGAGGAGGTGTTTCTGCTAATTAGTGAAAATATTTCTGCAAATATTTCTGTACTGAAGTTTCAAGGCATAGCTTAAAAACATGAACTTTAGTTGTTTTTGAAATAAAGTAAATTTCCTTTCTCTTTAAAACCAAGTTATTTGTAATACCAAAGAAAACAATACAAAAAAAATGTAATAACATCTATTAAAAGAGATATTTTTTTCTAGTAAAAGAATATGAAAATGTCCTTAAAAGTTTCATTATCACAAGAATCATATCTGTACAAGAAATGGAAATTTTTTACATGGACCTTGAAAAGGGTAATCAAAAGACTGAAGTCATACACAAATATACACACATACACAGAAATTGAGAAGACAACTGCAAGGCCACCCAGAATCCCCTTTCACAAATAAGTAAGCAGATATTTCAATCATAAGAGAGGACTATTGAGGCAAAAAACACTTTCACAAGGGCAGAGAAAACACATAACACACATCAGTTCCAAAAATCTAGTTCTTTATTTAAACAAAGAAGGAAGGAAGGGAGGGAAGAAAAAAATGAAAAAACCCAGGAAAATTGTATGAAAGCAACAAAGTATACCTACTGAAAAACAGACCCCAGAGTAAACAGGAATAATTCAGGGAACCAAATATAATTAAGTCAAAAACAAATATGTAAAGCAAAATTTTTAATTTAAGATTTGATAGGGACAAGTCTTAAAGAGTAAGTAAAAAGATGCCAACTTAAAAAATAATATATTTAATATATGTATACATCTGTAAATTTATACATATAAAAATATTTTATATATTATATACTACATACTTATGGATACGTATATAATATGTTTTATGTATAATATATATTTATGTATATATACTAAAATATTAAGAGGATGGATAATAGAGGAAATGTAACATTGTTATGATAGACATTCTAGGAACAAAGAAGAGATAATGAGAGAGAGTTATATTAGCTTCTTGACTACTGCATTAATAAATTACCTTAAACTTAGAGACTTAAAAGCAATACATATTTATTGTCTTATATGTCTGTCTGTCAGAAATCCAATGCATGTCAAAATCAAGGTGTTAGCAGAGCTCCATTCCCTTTTAGAGTCTAGGGGAAAATCCATGTCCTTGATTTTTCCAGCTTCTAGAGACTATTCTCATTCCTCTACTCATGGTTCCTTTATATTCAAATTCAGCAAAAGCAAGCTGAGTCTTTTTCTCTTCCCATCACTCTGACCTTGCTTCCATTGTCATATCTTTTCTAATTCTTCTGACTCTGTGTTTTAAGAACCTTGATGGTTACACTGAGCCTACATGTATAATCCAAGACAATCTTATTTTAAAGTCAGCTGATTAGCAACCTTCATTTCATTTGAAAGTTTAATTCCCTTTTTCCATGTAACCTAACATACTCACAGGTTCTAGGAATCAGGCTGTGGGTAGCTTTGAGGGCTACTTAACGCAGATAGGAATAATCTTTTGATTAAAGAAAGATTTTAAAAGGTTATTCAGAGCTAAAATTAAATACGGCTCTTTAGTTTACAAAGTTGTATCAAGTGTAGAGAAGTTTTAAATGCTGAAAATAACTAAGCTTCAACCTGCTGGACATAGAGAAGATCACAGAAAAATAGAAAAACTTAAAACTTCTAGATGGAAAAAAAGAGATTACATACAAAGCAACGAAAATCATATTAAGATCAGATTTCTTCATAGTATCAGATATAACAAGAAAATAAAACAATACTACCAAATTTTGATGAAAATTGTTTTGAATATAAAATATACAAGATGCAAAATTATAACTTACATGTGAGAACAAAATAAACAAATTTTGCACATACAAGATATAAAATATGCGTGTGTGTGTATGTATGTGTGTGTGTGTGTATATATATACGTATATATATAATACTTTTAACCTAGATGAAAAAATTTTCTCAAATATTTGAGCAAAATAAAAAAGGGTCTCAAAAGAGAATATCATGATACATGAAGTCAGATATATTGTGTGCAGAAAACTAAAATAAAACCGTAAAATGAAGTTGTCTTACTCTTTATAGACATTTCCCTTGAGCAGCACTATTTCAGTGATGTAAGCTTACTCTTTTTTCAGTTGGATCTAACAATACTGCTTGTGAAGGGAGTGACATATAACATATGTAATATACCATAAAATATAATTTAATATATGGTATAAAATGTATACTATATTATATGGAAATATATAGTGTGTATATATTATATATAATATAGATTTTACATATATGTATATATAACAAAATATGTAAATACAATATGAAATAGAGACACCTAGAGTTCTCAGACACAATAACAGAGAGGAGAGAGTGACATAGAGAGAAAGACCTCTAGAGGTCTGCTGAGGATTCACCTTAAATTCTCCAGCTGAGTACTGATAAGCACATTAGAGGAAACTACAAAAGGCAGGAAATTAACAACCTGAAAAAATCAGAAGGAACAACATTCACCAATCAGAGTGAGAAACCTCATGTTTTAACATCCTGATTAAAAGGCATAGATTTTCATATGGGATATAAAAGAAAGGACCAGTTATGTGTGATGTAAATGAAACCACTTTAAATATAAGGCACAAATAATTTTAAAGTAAAAGAATATGGGAGAAATGTTATATCATGCTAATTTTAATTAGAATAAAGCTGTAGTCGCTATATTAATATTATATGAAGTAAATTTCAATGCAAAGAATATTACCAGGAATAAAAAGGATTACTTCTTAAAGTGCTCAATTCATCAGAAGAACAAAATAATCCTAAATTTTTATGCATCTAACATCATAGTTTCAAAATACATGAGGCAAACACTGATAGAATTATAAAGTAGACAAATCCATGAAAACTATAAAACATTATTTTCACGAGGTACACAAATAACAGAATGTATTTAATTAAAAATATTGGGCACAAAGAAGAACTAAATAAAGAAAAGATATTCCATATTAGTGGGAAAACCCAATATTGTCAAGATGTCATTTTCTTTCCTATATGATCTATAGTTTCAATGCAATCCAGTTAGAATCCCAGCAAGTTATTTTGTAGATATCAACAAATTGATTTCAAAGTTTATATGGAGAAGCAATAGATCCAGAATAGGTAACATGATATCACAGAAGAAGAACAATGTCATAGTGACACTATCTGATTTCAAGACTTAATATAAAGTTTGGTAATCAGACAGTGTGGTATTAGAGAAAGAACGAACAGATAAATGGAACAGAATGGAGAGTCTAGAAATAGACCTACATGATTAAGCAGTTAACTGATCTTTGACAAAAGAACAAAGACAAAGAAGCAAACATAGTCTTTTCAATAAATGCTAATGGAACAACTGGACACATACATGCAAAAAATGAATCTAGACAGACCTTACTCCCTTCACAAAAATTAACCCCAAATGGATCGCAGACTTAAATGTACAATGCAAAACTATAAAATTCCTAGAAGATAACATAGGAGAAAACCTAGATGACCCTGGGTATAGGAATAATTTTAGATACAACACCAAAGGCACAATCCATGAAAGAAAGAATTGATAAACTGGATTTCATTAAAATTGCAAATTTCTGCTCTGTGAAAATCACTGTCAAGGGAATCAAAGGACAAGCCACAGAGAGGAAGAAAATATGTGCGAAAGACACATCTTTTTAGGATGGAGTGACAACTTTCAAGCTCTTTACATGTGGAACTGGTGTTATTTATTTTGATAGATAGTATGAGGTATAGAACTAATTTATTTTCTTCAACTTTTCTCAGTATAAATTTTAATGATTATTTTAAAATCTTTAGATTATAATTTTACTAATTATAATCAAACCTTCCAGACATACTTAAAACTATTTGTGGATATTCTTTTCTGTTTAATTTATCTGTATGTTCATTCATATGCCATAATGTTCAAACTATAGTAGCTTTATAGTAAATTATGTAACTGCCTATGAGGAAACTGATACTCATTTTCTAATAAGGTTTATTACTTGTACCTGAATGCCTCCAAATTATATTCTTTATTCAGATTCTTTACTGTTCACTCAGTATAAATTTAGAGCTTATAAGTATGAAAAAACTGAACTAAATGTCTAACAGATTTTAGTTTTTGTTTATATTCTAGATTTAAAACATGAGATAGTAATAGAATGCAACATTTTTTAAAAACTTGTAATAACTCACGTTTTCTATCTCTAATTAAAACAACATACCCTGTGGAATGCTTTTGCATCATCTACCTGGTTTCATTAATTCTGGCTACTGAAGTTAATTTAAATTTGCTCTTGTAAAATGAGAGCTCAGTATCAGCTTTTTTTCTCTGTTAGCATACTCAGTGAGACTTACAAATAGTCATCTGCTAGGGGGTAAACAGTAAACAGACTTGTCTAGTGCAAATAATCCTAGCCAATAAGTGTTATTTATGCTCCATTTAGGAATAAAGAAATTAATCTGAGATCACAAAAAGATCTGGTTAAAGCTAAAAGTGACTCTGCTTTGATTATTTGCATATGCAAATATTACCCAATTTCTTTCATCTTCTTTGACAGTTGTACAAAAAGAAAACTAAACACAAAAAATGCAAGTCAAATCCACTACAAATGCAACTGCACTATAACCCTTACATCTTTAATGATTTCTAGATATCTATGATGAAACCTTTATTTTACCCTCTCTTCCTAAACAGTTAAGAAGTTAGTCAAGACGTGATGAGAACAACTGATTTAGACTTGGAGTTTACTTCAAATCACAAATGTGCAGCTTTGATAATTTAGAAATATTCCTTGACTGCTATACTGAGCCTGTTTCTACATTTGTAAAAGGGTTGCAATCATATTCAACATGGCTTTTGTGAGGATTAAAACATTGATACATATGTAAATACCAATCATTCTGGTCAAATATTTTTGAAAAGATGACTAAAATTTAAAGAGATAAATACAAAAAGAAGCTGAAAAACAGTCCAGCAACATGTCATTACCAGACAAAACTTGGCAGTCCTCTGATATGAGAAGAGGCATCTCTCCTTGTCTTTTCTTTGTCCTGGTTTCTGAACACTCCCTTAATCTGCTTTTGGTGGTAGGGATTGACATTTCAGAAAGTTTTATTCCGTGTCTATGCCTTGATTTTAGGAAAGAAGAATAGTAACAGGGCTGAACTTTGCCAAATCACCTATAATTTCAGCATTCTTTGTTTTCTGGATAGCCACTGTCAATTGGTAGGGTATAAGCCTTTCTTTGAATTAACTATAGTAAGTGTGCTCGCTGGATTTCTAAAACATATTTTTAGTGTTCATTTGTTTAGGTTGAGAAGATTGGGGGCCATATTTTTAAAAGGTTATCCCTTTATTTTGGAGACCTTGTAAATTGTGATACTGTGTTCGAGAGAGTTAACTGACTGGTCTCCATATTTTCATTTTTAGCTTTTTGTCCTCAGACTTGACCAACAATGGCTAAGAATAAAAGAATTAAGACCCAAATGTCTTTCCCTTGTAAAGTACAGAGAACAGGGAAAAATAAAATTAGGAATCTTTTTTCCCTCCTCCTTTTTTTTTTTTTAAATCAGTTACCTTAATTATTCATCTCAGTTTGTATTTCTAGCATGACCTCAGAAAGACCCTAATGTGATTGACTTCACAGTGTTGGAATAGTAGATTGCTAAGAGGGACCAAGATATAGATAACCTTAGAGGCTACTTGGAATTATATTCAAGAGAGGTGGTCGAGCCAGTCAAACTTCCCACTTTACTAACGAGTTTCCTAGTTCTAAAAAAATGGAAGTATGTTCAATTGAAATACAAGATGGAGATTTATCCCAGAGCATCATAGATTCGAATATCTTGGATGACCTCCTACTTTCATGTTCTTTCTTTAATTTTGCTTATAAAATAATGAACATTTCTTTAACACTGAGGAGGAAAACCTTAACATTAATTAAAAAGACATCCTCGGTAGCCTAAGGTTCAGGGTGACTTGGCAGAGAAAATTACTGAATGATAAAATAGTGCTGGTATTATAACAGTTTTGTTTTAAGTTTCTCTTACTTGAAATTACAAGATACTGTGTGACAGTAGAATAACTAATAATAATATTCTGCTTGCTACTTATATAGCCCGTTGAAGACCATTTTAATTAATTATTTGAAAGGTATAGGAAGGAACCTCTGTGATCTAACTTTTGAACAAGTAGAGTTACAATTTGAAGCTATGGCTCAAAATTTAAAAGAAAGTTTGAACTGGCTTGTATCTTCTGCCATCCCAAACCAGGTGTCTGTCAGTAAAATGAGTTGCTTTTAGGTCACTCGTATGGTCAGAAATATATATATATATATATATTTTTTTAAGAAAGGAAGCTGAAAGGCACTATTGCCAAACAAAGCATTTGCAGTGTTCATATCTATATTTGAGCATCTTTGATTTTCCCAAGAGGTGCAAGTGATAAGAAGTAAGGCAGAAAAATCCACTTGAATAAAGCTTTTCAAAATGGATGGAACAGAAAGAATTCCCAGAGGCAGGTCAAGTTCAACCCAAGAACAGCTTTCTCAGTGCTTTCACAACTAGTTAAAATACAAGACCAATAATACTTCAGTTCTCAAATCAGTGCTGAAATCCAGCAGAAGGTTGTTAATATTGATATGGTTAATATACATCAAATAAGATTCCTTTAATTTTCTGAATCGAAAAATTCTCCACAGTGTTGACATTTCCTTACTGAACTCCCAAGATTGTTTGGTTTCAAAGTCTGTTGGGCTCAAGACGCATTTTGTTTTAAATAATCCTTCATAAAAAATTCAGCTTTCAGTCTAATATGATTGAAACTCAGCTTGAGTATGTTTTATAATGCATTGAAATGGAAAGAGTATGGGCATTGAATTATTCAAAACGTGGTAGGTGGAGTGATATGTGTTCTCATGTGGGAGGGGGTGATCAAAGAAATCAGTGAGACTTGCTATGTCTTGTTATCTTATTTTATTTACCTTTTAGAACTCCTCTAAATATTAGAGGAAATAAATCAATATCAATTTTCACCTCTGTCACGTTCCACACTTCAATTATTAATGAATGTCAAATTTGACCACAGTTCTCTGTACCACCTGCTCTGCAATAATATTTCTGAGCCTTTATTAAAAATGCAAAATTGTCATTGAATTTCCAAATATGATTCTCCAGTGGCTAATTCGGCTTGTTTTATTAATAAGCAGGTTCTGATGAGTAATACTAATTTAATATGCCTGCATGTAAGATTAAACTATAAATTATTCCTGCTGAAGGTGATGAGATATGACTGCTATGTGGTTGTTAGGCAATAACCTTCCCAAATTAACCCTGAAAGCACATAATTCTTGGAAGAAATCATTACTTCATATTGTAGCAAACCTAGTATTATTTTGTATGCCTCTTTCGGCAGAAGAACATGCACAAACACAAACACATGGTGACAGGTGAAAACACACATGCGCATTGTACATGCTTACATGAATTTTCAAATACAAGTCTCCAGAAAGAAAAGGTTTTGCTACTGATTTGTACCTTTATAGTTTATTAATTTTATCCATACTGAAATACTTCATGAAATTACTGCCCTTTTGTTTTTCATGTAATCCTTTCAAGTTTGAACTGCTAAATATAAATTGAAACAATGATTATTACAGTCCTGGGCCATAAAAGACTCTTTAAGTTACAAAAAGCCTGGTGATTGGAGGTCAAATTTGCCACAGAACACTTCTCTACTCTAAGAGTCCATTGGCATATCGGTGTGGACCTACTTAAGGATAGAATTTTTCTATTGAGAAACTAGCTATCTTTTATTTATACTAAAAGGAGAGAACAGTGGGGGGCTGTGGCTTGGTGAGTATATGAGACTCTGCTTTGTGCAATAAGCCACAAACAATACACGAAATAGCCTGGGGCCTTTTGTCTTTTGTACCAAGTTCTTTCTTATATTGCTCCTGATCAATTACACTTAAATCAACAAGAGTTGCTTGAACATCTGACAGTTGTGTTTCCCATACCCTAAAGCATTTTTAAAGGTAACTCAGATGGAACTAATTCAAAAACTACTCCCTCCAAATTTTCTCAGGTTGGCATCATGAAGGTAGCTTAGGGGGGAAGAAAAAAACACCTCGATTTCCTGGCCTGCCAATCTAAGGTCAGGCAAGCATAAACCTTCATAGCAAAACCTAAATTTGCTCCCAGTTGAAAACTGGTTTCCATGGTCTTATATAAAAAGTAAATGGAGACTTTACTTCCCTGTAATTCTTTACCAAAGAATAAATATAGTTCATCATGCATAAGGGATGAGGAAAATTAGGATCTTCAAATATCTATTTTATAGATTACTTAGAAAATTTTTGTTGAATATATATATATTCATATATAGTGAATATATATTTTGTTGAAAACATATATTGAATATATACATTGAATATATACACATTCACAGTCCTAAAACTTCTCCATTTTTTTTACCTATCCAGACTGAGCAGTGGCTTGATCTCTAAACATAAAGCATCAAGTCACAGTAGTATCATAACAAATATTTGATATTAAAGTGGATTCATTGTTCAGGTATAAAGAAGGAATACCGTCATTTCTCCTGTTATTTCTTGCATCTGATTATTGTATCCTGCACAAAATAGTTTTCCTTGATTTTAATCTAAAGGCGAGATTTTCACCTTTGTTAACGTGGAAACTGACCTCAGTAGGCAGAGCCAAGGACTGTTTTCACCTGAATTAATGTTTTCAATATGATTCAAGGTTTACTAGATTTCCTCTGCCACTCCCAAAGCTAAAAATGATAAGCTTCTACCAGAGTTTCATAGTTGCCCATTACCTATTCCACAGAAAGGAAATTAAAAAAATAAAAAGAAAACATGCTTCTATAATGATTTTTTTGACTTATTAACCAATGGACAACTACTGAGTTAAGGCAGTGTCTATCGTTGCTTAGAAATATTGTTAAAGGTGAAACAACCCATTTCCCATTCAGAAAAAAAGTGCAGCTCTCTGCCAGCATTGATTTAATCTTACATAAACACACTCTTTGTGGCTGAAGCAAATCTGACTGGTTTTCAATGTGAAAATAAATATAAAAACTGTTCTTGGAGTTATTTCTAAACAGAACTTGTCTCTAATCCTAATGTAACAAAAATGCATTTGATGATGAGTATTTAATCTTTTTTTTTTCTGTAGTAAATTTCAAAGCACAAAACAAAACAAAGCAGAACATCACATTTCACACAAAAATACCATGTTTCTCTCCAGACCTTCTTGCCATCCTTGTCATTGTGCAAGCAGCAAAGATTGCAGCAACCAATTGGACTCTGTTTCCCTGATACTGGTGGTATGCTCTCGGGGAAATGTTTTCCAGAGGGGCAAAGAGTTGTGACATCATCAGAGCACAGACAACCTTGAAGACATTGCTGTCCTGGCTTGTGAAGCTCTTCCAACATTCTTTCAGTCAATGTCAGTTTGAAGTTTACATGGCTGATCATGAGCTCAGGATTGTCCTCCCTGAACAGGGTGTAGGAGTACAGCACTGTACTGTTTAGAAGGTGGTGAAAGAATTTATACCAAAACTCGTGCTCAGATGGATAAGAAGTGAGCATCTGATCAGCTGAGTCCATATTCTCTGATCAGCTCCCATATTCTCATTATAATCCACAATGACACATGGCTTCTTGGTTTTCTTTCCATTTCCATCATCTCCTTCAATCACAGTATCATTGTGGAATGTTGACAACATTGTCACCTCCTTCTTGTCACACCGTTTCAGAGCTATAAGTTCACCACAGAATCTGACTACAGTTGTCCCCTTTGCAATCCTTTTTTCAGACCTTTTGGCATCTGTTTTCTGTTCAAATGAGCTATCTCAACTGCATCGGTCCTGTTTTGATATAATTCTCTGAAAAGCATGGGAGATATATAAAAGTTTTCGAGGAAGACACAGTATCCTTGGCTAAGAAAGTCATTGATCAAGGTTAGAGCAGTGTGCAATGATTTCAGACCATCAGTTGAATCTTTCAAATTCATACTGGGCCTTGTGTGAACAAGCATATTCCACACATAACCAGATTGACTTTCACAGAGTACATAAAGCTTGAGACTAAATCATATTTGTTTCATCAGGATGCACTGCTTCGTAGCTACCCACCCCTTGAACAACATCAGTGATACATCGACTGCACTGTTTCTGTTTGGAGTATATACGGTTGAAAACTAATTTACAAGAAAGTTGAATACAGGTTTGGTCTTCTGCAATGAAATCTGGACCTTCGACTGACCAGTGGATATGAAAGAATTGGTGACAAAATGCAGGCACTGAAGCAAAAGTAGAAATTTTTTACCAGTCATAGTTTTCCTGAGATAAGATATTTCCAAAAGAGGCCTTGTCGACCAAAATATCTTCAGCTCTTGTTTCTGCATGATATATTGCAGTAACATTACTGAAAAAAAAGACTTTCAGTTCATCATTACCAGCATCTTTCTATTTATCCATTCATGAAACCCTTCCAGACCAGGTGACATTGAAGCCAACAGGGCAGCTTGGGCATTTGTTTTACTGGTAATTTTTGAAACTAATTCCTCAGTAGAGAACAGTTCAAAATACTATAGTGGGTCAGTAGTATCACTAACATCAGCTTTTCTACCAGATGTCCCAGTAAAGTCATACCTTTAACGTGGACTCATAACACGAATTAACCATTTCAGAGTGCTACTCATGTCAATTGATGTAGGGCTATTTCCATCAGATTCCAAATCGGACAGAGGCCTTACTATATAGTCTTCTGAAGTATTGCCCAAAAAATAATCAGAATCATCTATTTTGGAAAAAATTGAATTCATCAAAAGAATTTTTGACTAACAAACATTTGACAACAATGTTAACACCATGATAGAAATGCTACGTTTTCTAGAATTTGACGTTTTCAGCAATCAAGAATTACTATATTTCGTAAATGAAAATACCACTACTAAAAACAGAATGCTACAAGTAGAATGATGTCATTTGTTTCCAAAGACTCTCGATATACTAGAGTGATGCGAAAATAATAAAAGCGAGACATTTCATGGCAAACTTTGGG
Source organism: Rousettus aegyptiacus (assembly GCF_014176215.1). Lineage (NCBI taxonomy): Eukaryota > Metazoa > Chordata > Mammalia > Chiroptera > Pteropodidae > Rousettus > Rousettus aegyptiacus. The sequence continues at coordinate 37,114,004 of NW_023416306.1, read as the reverse complement.
GATAAGGTCAGGACTGTCATCCGTGAGTTACCTCAGGGTAAATGCTGGAGCTGCAAGCGCTTCCAATGAGCGTTCTCAGAGCAAATGGGAAATGGGTTAATGTAGTTCTGTTATGTGACTTGACTTGGAAGTTTAACTTCAGAGGATTCTGTGAATATACCAGGGAGAGAGGACCCAGGGGTATTTTATTCCCACAGGCCAACCATAAATATTTGCCCAGTGGGGAAAAAAATTAAGATATAGTACAGGAGAGACACCTGACAGATGATTACATTACTGGGTGATAGAAATGACCAAACTCATCTATGATCAGACACTATGAAGTATCCTCCCAAGGATGTAGTTACTATAAATTAAGAAGTGAAAATTCGGTCATGAAGAGATTTCCAGTTTCAGCTCTAATGGGCGAAAAGCTCAGAAGTTGTAATTTTGTCCTTATACGAAAAAGTTGGACGAACTGAAGATCAATGACTTTTCATGGACACATCAGAGAGTTGAGGTTGCAGGGTAAACTGCCAACCCAGAATCTGGAGAAATGGTGAATTCACAGACACAACTTATGTAGCGCAGAATCGGCTAGAGTCGTAACTGGGAGAAATACTTAAACGGTAATTTCAAAAATTACTAGAGGCTGAGTGTGAACTAGCATGAGAGTGAGAAACTCAGGGCGGCTGTGGTGTTAAGGGTTCTCCCACGCGTCCAGAAATTGCATCAGGTTCTCACAGTGAATGAAGATCAGAGGATCATTCCCCTAATGGCTCTGGCAGCATAAGGGAAGATTAACCTCTATGAAATATACCCGAGTTCTTCATAACAAAATCCCACTCTTCAGAAAAAAAACCTTGTCAGAGCCTCAGCATAGTTGGGATAAGTGCCTTCCTCCCACTCCAGCCCCCTTCTAGCCTTCAGTCTCACCTAAGGAGAAAGACTCATGGTCAACAAGGGCCAGAGCTTTAAGGAAGTAAAAACACTGCTGCCAGAGAAGAGAGTATGGGGTAGGACATCAAAATTGGAAAAAAAAAAAAAAAAATTCCTTCCGTTAAGGAAAGAAATTTAACTTTGAGTGGTGAACACACAATGCAATATACATGTGATATATTATTGAATCATATACTAGAAGCCTATCTAATTTTATTGACCAATGTCACCGTAATAAATTTAATTAAATTTTTTTTTTTAAATGCTTTTGGAAATTCTAAGATCTGAAATACACTGGAAATACACATATGAAGGTCACAGGCTTTAGACACAAGCCCAGTGAAAGGACTTGACATTTAATCATATGGTTTTAGAGCACCCGCTCTCCCTCACGCGAGAACGCCACACTAACAGGGCTCCAATATATTAACAGTGCATTATAGCTGAAAGAGCTGCAAGACATAGACTCTGAGGGAGAGTACTTAGGGAAACCCAATGGGGATACAAAACCAAGGTATTGAATCCTCTGGCGCCTACAGCTACAGCAAACATCATAGCCCAGCTTCTAGCAATACTAGTATAAATTCTCAAACTAAAGGCCTATTTACTTTAGCTCTTATTATCTGATACAGCATATCTGGCTTTCAATAAATAATTAGAAGTCATGCCAAAAGTCAAGAAAAAAAACCAGTATGAATAGACAAAGCAAGCATTAGAAACACACTCAGATATGACACCAATCATCAATATTGAATTATCAGACAGGACATTTAAAATAACAATGATCAATGAGATAAGAGTTCTAATGAAAAAAGTAGATGATATTAAAGAACAAATGTAAGCAGAGTATAATACAGTGATGTAAGCCGAAAGATAGAAACTCTAAGAATCAAAGGAGCTAGAAATCTAAAAGCACAATAACAGACATAAAGAATACCTTCAATTGGCTTATCATTAGACTCTACATAGCTAAGGAAAGAATCAGTGAGTTTAAAAATTTATCAATAGAAATTTCCCAAACTGTAATACAATAAGTTCTCACTTAACGTTGTTGACACATTCTGTGGTTAGGTGAAACTGTATAACAAAATCAATTTTACCATAGGCTAATTGATACAAACAAGAGTTAAGTTCTAGACATATCATCAATGTTATAATGAAAGGACATGGAACAAAACAATGTTATTTCAGAACCTGCTGCAGTTAGAATACCAGAAGAGAGAAAAAGGCAGAAGAAATATTTGAAGTAATAATGGTTGAAAATTTTCATAATTAATGAAAGACACAGGAATCTCAAACAATACCAAACAGGATAAATACAAAAATAAAAAATTCTACATACCTAGTCATATATTCAAGCTGCTAAAGTTAAAAACAAAGAAATCTAGAAAGAAGATGAAGGGATAAAGGACCCACTTTAGCTACATAGGGCAAGGGAGGAAAAACTGTTTTTCCTCTATCGTAGCTTTGTTGTTTGGGGCCTGTAAATGAGACTGACAAAAGACAGATTAATAAGAGAAAAACAAAGTTATTAACATTCGTGTTACACATATACATGGGAGTACTCAGTGATAAGTAACTCAAAGGGGTGGTTAGAACTTGGGCCTACAGAGGATCTTAAGAACAATACATTTTTAGAGAGGTGATAAGACAAAGGAAAAGGACTTTGAGTTTCTAGGACAGCATGTTGTGGGAAGGCAAATCTACTGGGAAATTAATGAAAGATAAGGGTTAGTAAAGTTTGCTATGTAGATTCCAGTGATGCAGTCTCTGGGCCTAGAGTTCTTTGGTGATTAACTTCTATCCTTCCTGGTAAAGAGGAGATGGAAGGGGACAACTCTATACATTTCAGTCCTACTTTTAGGCACATAAGGAAAGGGAAGAGAGTTTTTCTTATAGATGTTCTCAATTACATTCAGCTCAATAATATTATGACGAAGTAGCGTATTTTGGGGTGGCATATTCTGCTACCCTTCACTAGCAAAAAAGGAGAAAAGTATAGAGGACTTATCATCAGAAACCTTATAAGTAAGAACAGAATGGAGTGAAATATTTAAAGTGTTGTAAGACAATAAACCCTACCAGCCTTGAATTCTACATCCAGAGTAATTTTTCTTCAAAAATAAAAGAGGAATAAGGACTTTCTCAAGCAAAAATCTTGAGGGACTCTATCACCAGCAGACTTACCCTGCAAGAAATGTTAAAAGAAGTTCTTCAAAGAGAGGGAAATGATATAGATCAGAAACTCTGATCTACATGAAGAAAGAGGAGCCCTGAAGAAAAAAATAAATGGAGATAAAATCATCTTTTTTATTTTTAATTTATCTAAAAGATAAATAGCAACAATAGCAAAAAGAGTTTAAGGATACTCTGTTATAAAGCACCTACCTGCACTTCCCTTGAAGCTTTATAGTATTATTTGAAGGTGCGCTTAAGTTAGTTAAAAATGTGTATTCTAAACTCTAGGATAACTACTAAAATTTTTTAAAGAAATATAACTGATGAACTAAGAGAGGAGACAAAATGGAATTATTTTTTTAAACGGTCAGAGAAGGCAGAAAGAAAGGGGGAACATTTAACTGTGGAAAAAAAAGATAGGAAAACAAAATTGTTTTCATAGTACAAAATCATGTTGAATGAAGAATACACAGATTTAGAGTTAAAAGAATGTATTTTTTAAAATATTTTCTTTTGAGATTTTTCTAGACTGTGTGGTATATTCATCTTTCATTCTTTCCTTGCCTCACCGGCTGGGGTTTAAGCCTCAATCATTTACAAAATAATTTGAGATCTTTTGATTAAACTTTATGAAAACAAACTACCTGGTCTTGGGGAGGGGAGCCCAGGATATGTGTGCAACAGAGGCAGAAAAATTTTAAAAGTTGGAAGAAGAAAGCAGAAGCTATGAAACTCTAGTGCCAGAGAGAACAAAAGCTACGTCCACTTAACATACACATATAATTAGTTAGAAAGTGAAAATCCACTTAGTCAAGCTAGTTATTTAATCTTGGCAATGGCCAGCTTCTAACGTGGCTTTTCCATTCATTTGCCTGCCCAGCAGAATGAATAGAATCATAGACTATCTCATTCAGTTGAAACAGCTGAACTGGTGGTGGTTCACGTGGGCACAAGCACGATTTAAGTTGCTTGAGTGCTTATGCGCGTCCCAGAGGGTGGGAGTCAAGGAAGAGGAAAGTAGAGGGCAATGCTGAGGAAGGAGAATCCCACGGTGTTGCTGGAGCTGTGGGCCAGAATAAACAACGTGCTGTGACCTATTTAGCAAATGAAAAAGCAAACCAGAGAAAGAGGCCAAGGTCAGGGACTCACATCTCCTCCTGCTGAGATGATTTGGGATGTTCAGAGCAAGAAAATGAATAGCTCACATGAGGGAGTTTCCTTGAACTCCCCTGGGTAATAAATCACTGACTGTAGTGAGGTTTCTGCTTTTCTAAGACTTCGTTAAATAAATGGCAGCGGCAAGCTGAGGTTTGGTTTGTATGTGGTTTCTTTTTTTAGACTAAAGGCAAATCTGGTGAAGAATTCTTCCCAGGTGGGCCTGTTTATGTTCAAGCCTGGATTCCCTTCCTCTTTGCCTGTCTCCCAAGGTCACCAGAAGGCTCTGAAACCAGACTCATCTCACACACATCCTGGTGAAATTCTTGGACTTGATGCTTATTTCACAGTGCACATGTTCTAGGTAATTTTGTGTCCTGAAGTCTCTTAATTTTATTCAAGGCTTTATGCTCACCAAGAGGAGAAAATAAGTCAAATTGTATTGCCTAACACCATGGACAGCCCTGAGAGTAAAGTAAATTTAAGATGGTTTTGTTTCCTTCTTTCTTTTTCTTTCTTTTCTCTTCCTCCCTCCTCCGTCCTTCTTTCCCTCCCTCCCTCTCCTCTTTTCTTTATATCTATCATCTATCTATCATCTATCTATCTATCTATCTATCTATCTATCTATCTATCATCTATCTATCTATCTGTGTGTATTTATTATGGTCCTAATTCTGATACGATAAGCATAGAACAAAATCATGAGAAAATTTATTGAAAGGTTCAAAGCGAGTGTCTTTAAATGATGGAATTATAGATTATAATTTTCTTCTTTCTATTTTTTTGGAATTTTCTAACTTTCTAACATTTTATAGCAGCAATGTCCAATAGGATTAAAAATATAATGAGTTACAAATATAAACCACATGTTATTTTAAATTTTCTAATAAAAAGAAACAAGTAAATTTAATTTAATAATGTATGTAACTTGGTAAATTCCAAATATTATCATTTCAACAAGTAATCTACACAAAATTATTGAGATATTTTCAATTACTTTTCTATTAAGTCTTTAAAATCTGGGATGTTTTTAAATTTAAAACACATTTTAATTTGGAATGGCCACATTTCCAGGGACTACTGGCTAGTGTCTTGGACACCATGGTTCTACAGGAAAAATAATGAATTTTATATGTATATGAATCATAGAAATATGTTTATATCACATAAACACATTAATGCAAAGAGAGGAGGTTAAAAGTAATGCTAATAGAAATAATTAGACATGTATTTACTTAACTGTTCTATGGGACCTTAATAATTTGATGTCTCATGAGATGTTACAAGATAGCACATTAAAAATATATATATTGTAAATCGAAATAAATTTGGAAACTGGGATAATCGAAATTAAATCATTTTTCTATTAAAGGACTTCTCACAGCCTTTAATATGCTGGTGTGCTTTATAAAGCTCTGAGAGAGGAATAGGGTATACTACCATTTCATAAACTTTTAGACAAGAGCCCTTTTATTTTTTGTGAACATCTTGCAGGACATATGGAACAGTTTAGATACTGTGGTGGAGAAAAATTAGTAAATAAAGGAACTATAAAAATATACACAGTGTATTAGTGTTGAAATGCTACAATTCATCGGAAATATTGTGATTGTGATTGTGTGTGCATGTATTTCCTAGAATATACAGTACATTTGTTCAATAATTCCTCCTCTCTCATATTTTTGCACGTACTGTTTTAGTTTCACAATGGTCCTGAAATGCAATGTAAAATAAAATAAGGATTATCGTTTCTGTTTTACATAGAATAGAAAAGGGTTCTCTACATACCGAGTGTCTAATGTCATATTGAGAGTTATTTGCAGATTAAGGAAATTTTGAATTTAGAATTTATATATCCAATCTTTAGAAGTTTTCTTTTGAACTGTTACTTATTATAACATTTATGTTAATGTAAATTTAATAATTAATAGTAAAACAGGGTATTGCTGTTATTATCTTACCCAGATGATGCTTTAATTAGGCAACAAAATCCTTTTAGCTTCCAAGAAAACCACAAGCTGCTTGTCATTAATTTTACCTAGGACTTTTTGTATCATTAATAATTCTCGCTCTCCTGCTTTTTTTTCCCCTACAAATACTCTTGATCAATGAATCTTTTGTTCTTCTCAAAGAGGGTAAACAGGCATAAAATGCAGAGCCTTAAAGAAGCTCAAAACTTGGACTGAACATATATACTAGCACTAAGAAAGCTAGCATAAATTAAAAAATGTGAATACTTATATTTTCAAACAGAATGATTTTATGAAGCCATGTGTTGGAGAGTTTAATTCTTGTAAGCCCAATAGACAACCAAGACAGTAAATGGAATCTTGTTTACCCAACAGAATAATGTGAGCCAAGTTGGGAAGTTGTCTTACTACAAATATGTAGAAATGAAATCTGAAACAATCATTTAAAACACAACCGTGCATAAATTTGCAGTTACCAACAGGTGCCCCCAGATGAGAGAATTATAGCTGGAAAGAATATTAAGGGTCAACTGGACAGTTTCTTTGGGGGAAAAAAATTCATCACATTTGCTGAGCCCCTTCCAACATTTAATTTGCTTCTCTTTATTTTTTTTTCACATTTATATAAACTTAAATGAGACTAGAATTACTTATTTAGTTGTAAGACTCAGATGCCAATTTTATTTTTAAGACATACATATTCTTGATTCTCCACCCTTACAACTTTCAGACCTCTGAGTTTACTGGTTCTTTCACCAGACATTGGATCTAATTTGACTATTTGTCCTTCAGATGGTATAGTTCATGCATTACTTCTTCAGACACCTTGAACTCAGCCAAATCCCTACTTTATTTTCTCATAGTAGCGGTATGTCTCCTGTAGGATTTATCATAGTTATAATTATCATATTTATTAGATTGATTGTTTCTACCTCAAACAAACATATCTTATTTGATATATTTCTCTTATTTTGTTAAACTCAACAATTATTACAGTGCTTAGAACATGGTTGATATATGCAGTTTGAAAAATTCATAAATAAAAAAAAATCTTAAAAGTGCGGTTTCTGAATGAAAAGACATGAATGTGTTAGGATTGGTGATACGTGTATCAGCTTGTTTTCCAGAAAGTTTGTAGGAATTTTGCTAATTCAGTTTGTTAAAGATATTAGAAGGATGTTTTATGCAATAAAACAAACTGCATAAAGTACTAAAAGAGCAAACAGCCATCCTAACAGGAAATCTATATGTGATACACATTGCTACTTACTCTCACAAGCCCCTGGACATTTAAAGCAAGCAAACAATACATAAATAACAGATTTAAATAGGAAGAAACCTCACAGTTTTTTCAGGTTAGTGGAAATCCAAGCCATGTACTCTGTGGAATATTCCAACTCCAGTTTTTAAAACAGTATGTTTAGAAGTTAGTGTTTTAACCTGTAATTCCCCATGGTACAGCGAATTGGTTTAAATTGGGTATTACGAATATTTTTCTTCTCGCACAAAGAAATACTAATAATTTCTACTGATGCCTAAAGATCTGCACTTTGGGAAATTTGAATATTCTCTGGGAAATATCTTCTATGGAGAGGAGAGACAAGAGTCACTGTGCAAGTGCCAGGATTTGCCATTCTTTATTTGAGTCCTTCAAGGTGTAAAATCTTTGTCTTTCTTTTTTATATATATTTTTTGAGTCTCAGAGATTTTGGGGGATTAGTTTGGCCATGTTTAGTATTTCTAATCTCACAAAAATTATCTAGATAAGAATATACATAGTAATTTTGTTAGAAATTCGATTAGCATCTATAAATGTGTTGTTAAAGCTTCTAAGATGTGTAATGATTTTTTTAAAAAAAATCAATGATTTGATTTTAATCTCTCCCCTTTTATTGCACAAATATGAATAATCACTTAAAAAATAATATATACAGTTAAGGAAAGGTAACTGCCTTTCTACAATGCAGTTATCTACTTTTTATATTTTGGTGTATAATTCAAGACTTGTAATGGTAGAAGGTCAAACACTGTTATTTGCTTCATTTTTATAATAAAAGATGTCTAGGAAATCAGATTATTATAAAAACAGATTTGAATAAATTATAGGCAAGTCAGAAGTTTTGTGTGCTATTGTTTTGGATATAGATCAAACAATTTATACACACATGAAAGAAGAACAATAAGCAAATGTATTATTCAAATTTTTGTGTCCAATAAAAACATTTCTATTTCTATTACTCTTTGAACTAATCATTCTCTGTTAGCCTGTTTTCCTATAACTATATTTTTGGCTTCTTCAGATACATATAGCGTATTTCCCATAGGATTTCACATGATGCACTTAACGAGGAGGTTTGTAACTATTGCTGGGTTCTTTGATTTTCCTAAATCGTATGACCCTGCTTAAAATCTCTCTTAAAAAATAAGTTTAAGAAATGTGGATACGGCTTTCAAAAATATATGATTATTCATAGTGCATTTTCCCAAAACAAACTTTTTGATAGACCTGAAAATACTGTAAGATTGAAACATGCTCATTGAAGCTGTGAGGCCTAGTGGAACGCCAGCAAGGTTGAGGTACTTGCTCATTGTACCACTCTTACCAGTATTGAAAATCATGATTTAACCAGTTCTATAGTCATCCGCCTTGGGCATTAGGACAGCTAATGTGATCAGAGTGTATTCCAGTTATTTTTGTGTGTGCAGGTGTATGTGTGGGTGAGTGTGTATTGGAGAGATGTTAATGGCCCACTAAGCAGAGAATGTTAGTGAAAGAAAAAAGATTTCATTAAGTTTCATGTAACATCAGGTAAATCTGAGTAGTATGAAAAAGAAAGTTTTGAGGGTTAGGTTATGTAGATGAGCCTTGGAAGTCAGGAATACCTCTATCTGTCAATCTCAGTTCTATTCATTCACTTGGCATGTAGAAGTGAGACCCACGTTTTTTCCATGAATTCTTTTCTTTGTAAACATAGCAGTGGTATGAGTTTGTTGTTAGATTCACACAATAGTGTTAGTAATGGGATTTTGAAAAACATCAGCTCTCTAGATCTACACAATTATCACTGCCTTGTCTATGACTGAATTTAATTATCTTTCATTATAAATTATCATTGGTAATCAAAGAGATCAATTTACATCTCAAAATAAACCACTCACTGTATATAAGAGTTTACATTATGCTCCATAGATCTTAGATATGTTAAGCTGAGTAATTTCAGCAATATATGGATATCCATTATAATCTTCTCTTCCCTCATCAACAGTTATTCATCCTTTACTTCATTTAAAAAGAGCACCTTTGGGCTAATCTGTAGAAGGGAAAGAAAGATTTGAGTAACTTTCAATTTTTTGGTTAATTTTCACACTGTGGAACTCAGTAGTGCTTGAAATACAGCTGGGAGAGTGTAGGAAAGAGTGCGGTTGTCTTTTATAACAAATATAAGTTTAGTTACTCTAGGAATCAGATTTTTGTACTTCAAGGACTTAAAACCGTTGGGCTGGGACCTCACTTAGTGTGTTGTTAGCAGACAAGTTTCATGCCAGTGTCTCCTACATAAATACTAATTGAGCTTTGTTGAAATTGGCCACAAATATTTTTTCATTTCATTATACATATTAAAGAACAATGAAAAAAATCTTTCTCTCTCCAAAGCTTTTCTACTGCTGATCTAAGATACCTGGGAAAAGCCTATCTAAATCTAACCATCTAATCTAAAAGATTGGTCTCTTTTACTAGTTTAATAAGGGCAGTTTCAGTGCTCACTGATGCTGAGCCACTATAATGATGTTAAAGGAGAGTTGTGGTATCAACAGGAAAATTGCACATATAGATACACTTGCGCGCACACACACACACACACACACACACACACATATGAATGTCTATAAATCTTAACCACTATCTTCTGACATTCCCCATAATTTTTAAAGGATTTTCCTGTATAATCAGATAAACAGATAAATAAATAGATATAAATATATATCATGGCTTGTGTAGCTTCCTATCAATACCATGTGTCAGTGATATGTGTGTATATGTGTGGTGTGTATTTATATGTGTGTGTATGTATTTATTAAGTCCTTATTTTTGTGAATGAAACAGTGATTTTTCCCTCAGCTAAAATATATTTAAGCACCAGCAAGTTTCACAGTGAGAGAAGTCCATAAGATTGAGAATGAGTTGTTTATTGCAACGCTGGATTTTCAAGCATGTATGTTTTTTATATACCTTCTTAGTATATATTTTCTTTATGAAAATGTATGCAAAGAGCTTCACCTTTTAGCACATGCCCATGCTCATAACTTGAACAAAATTATTTGTCTTTTATCAAGAATGTGATTTGCATATTCCCCTCGGAGAGGCTGCCTCCAAGTGCAGAAGTGACTTCATAATATCACCTTGTGTTGATGCCAGTGCAGCACAAAAATGATGATTCTTTATAGAGTCCAGAGGGAATGATTTCTTTTGATACCTTAGAGATTATTTGATAAGGAATTATTAAAACCAAACAGTTAGTTAAATTCCCCAGAGTGAACTTCAGCTCCCTTTGACTCGTGAACTCTCCTCGAGCTCAGAAAATTCCTCTAATATGGATAATTACACTGATGGCTGGCCTGAGAAAATAGGCCACTGAAATGGGCTTTGTGTGATTCTGTTAATTGCTGCTGTAGACAAGCAGCCTGGCCCTTTTATTCATGCCTTGCAAACCTTTCATCAAATGAGTAGATTATTTCTAATGCATATTAGATAGGATGAACTCATTTTCCAAGAAGGGCATTAATATATCTGATGTCTTTTTTTTCCCCCTCACTGAGAGAACTTACTTTAAATGCAACTTCAAGCTTCGGGTTGGTTTTGCTCGAGACGTGCCTTAGCATTCTTAGCATTCTGCCAACAGCCAAGTAGCAAAACAATTTATAGGTTTATGGGTTCTGTTTTGATGTTGGTTGCAGTATTATCACGTTAAACAAAAGTAATTGCTAATATGGCAGTATATCTATCTTAACAAGATCATTTTCTGTAAGTATTGGATGTATGGCTTTTGCTTTAAGATCTAGAGAAACACTAATGATTAAAACAGTGGACTTTCGAGTCAGAGGTCAAGGTTGAAATCATAAAAATAAAAAAGAAAAATAGTATGTTAAAGTTTGGACACACATATTATACCACTTCCTGCTCTAGGGAGAACTGAACAAGTATGACAGTGAAATGATCTTTCTAACTCAGAGGAAACACAACTCTCTTTGGGAGATAGCATATGACTAACAAAATGAAACTGATAGTGATAGGATTAGTAGAGGTTAGAGGTCTGCAAGTCCTAATGCTGTCATAATTTTATAGGTTGTAGATGTGGGTTACTTTTGGGATTGGGCTTCTCATGATAAGACAGAGCTATAAAGTCCTTTGTTTAACACCTGTATAGCTTTGACCGAGTGGTACACAAAGCAGCCATCATGAGCAGCTGGAATTAGATTTCTCTATTCACTCTACATAACAGCAGGTAGCTGCTAAATGTATACCAAGCAAGGAGAAAAAAAGAATGACTGAGTTCCATAATAATTCATTAGAAAAGTTAAATCTCAGAAACATCTGCATCTTCTTTGCAGCTTTAAATTTTTATGCCACAGGTTTTTTAAACACATGGGATCTTCCATGTTTTTCTTCAGAGTTGGGATTTTAAGGAGAAGGTATAGGAGAATGCGGCCCAAGAAGAGAAAAACAAGAAGATGAGAGGAGAAAAGTAACAAAGAAGAAATGATAGCAAATTTTACAGTTCTAATGCCAACAGAGGTAGGTGTCAAAGTAATTTAAGTCCTTAATTCTTGCTCAGTAAGAAGAGATGGAAAAAAATAAGCTGAATTAAATATGTGCTCACATTTATATTGACATCAAATATGTATTGAAGCATCCGTAAACTTACATGCTTTACATAGATGAATGAAAAAAAATTTCTCTTTTAGAAGTATCACCACCCAACAGAGTTTATATATTTTAAACAAAAATATTTCAATACAAAAATAGTCCATACATATAATTTGCTATGCAAATACCATATGTTATTATCAAAATATTATAAAAGAACCTCTGTGTATTTGTTGAAAAAGTGGGAAAATCGAATTTTTGTGTTTGCTTTATTTTAGCAATTTGTCCAAAGAAAAAACACCTAGTTGATTTCTTGAAGAGAAATGACTAATCTCATACAGCACAGCTAACACACAATGAAGATTTCAGGGAGAGGCTGAAAGGGTCTCTCTTGTAACTGCAAATGCTTTGGTACTCGGGAACTTAAAATTCAGTGTCGCAAGATACATAGGAAAAGATTAAATTGGACGAAGCTGTTCAATGGCATGCCTTAAAGTTCTCAGGGACCTAAAATTCTCAGGTTTGATGACATTATTTCCCGTGTATGAGATGAGCCACACTGAGATTTGTGAACGGCTATTACGCTCAGATTTCCAAGTGACCATGGTTCTGCCTTCCATCTCAGTCAACTGCAGCCTAGAACATTTTGTCTTCAGCTTTGTAAAACGGTGAGAATTAACTTGGATAAACTGAAGCAACACGATAACACTTTTCTAAATGATGGACTCTAAAAAGCAATGCAAATTATTTTAAAGCTAATTGTAAAACTCGGTGGAAGAAAATAGGTACCCCAGAAATAGACTCAAATACAAATGGTGTGAAAATCAGGAAAAAGGCAGTCTTTCAGATAAGAAGTAAAAGATGAATTATTCATAAAGCATTGTTGGAACTAGCCAGACACTTCTCAGAAGAAAGGAAAGGTGGATCGACGCCTCACTCTTTACAACATGAAACATTCCAGTTAGGTGAAAAATGTGAGGGTAAAAAATAAAAGTAGAATATACTAGAAAAAGACATGGCAGATTATTAAAAAGTCTTACGTAGCAGGCCTTTGTGATGCTATACAATACATAAAATCTAAAAACCGTTAAAGGATTGCAGCTTAAATAAGAGAAATGCACACAACGTGCCCGACATCTATTAGGACTCCATTACGGTAGATAACCAAGTGTAGATTCTAGATTGAATCGGCCTGAAAGCGAAGAGGCCACAGGCCTAAAATGTATTCTGTTTAAATACCACTTAAAAATGAAAGCCGAGTTGCTGCAGGCCACAGTGTCCTTTTGTGTGTTTGTACATTCATTGTGGATAATGTATAGAGTTGGTGCATGTATAACTGTACTCAATGTGTATGCTATATTTCAGTTCCCCCACTCTTCATCCAGCCCCACTCTTCATCCAACCTAAGACAGTCGTGCTTACTCATTAATTCAATACAGGGTCAGGATGAAAAAATATAAAACATCAAAGGAAGTAGAATTTAAAGGAGATAGAAACACAAAAGGATCATCAAAGGCATCTGGAAGTTGAGTTAAAAAAAAGAATGATTTATTTCTAAATATTAAGGATCGATAACAGATTTAAAATTCAATAAGCCTATATGGATGAGAAGAGAAGGATAGTGAAAAGAAGAGTCATGGGAAGAATCCAAAAACAAATAGGAAGCATGGATAGGGACAAACAAGTCCAAATATTATAAATGAAGAAGCAACATGACAAGATTTCAAAGTCTAAGGAACCAATTGTCTGGACAACTACCATCTAGATCCAAAATGTTTCTGTATGATTCTTCCTTCTGACTTGTGCTCTTATATCTTGACAATGTCACAATCCAAGGAGTTTCAAAAATACAAGAATTTCTTCTTGACACCTCTTTTCATATGTCTTCTGTTAGCAGAAGCTAGACTGATAACAAATGTATGCAAGTGTGGGGGTTTAGAAAGAGTTATCCTTAGACATGCCTCTGAATCTTAGATGCAGGTTGTTTTGAGCAAAGGAAACTTTAGCCTAGGCTCAAAAAACCTTTACCCCTCCCTTAACTACCTAGAAGAATTTTAATTAGGGGCTTTGCACATATATAAGCGATCATCAGCAATAACTTCTTTAGACCTGTCTATATGGCAGAGTAATGACACTTGAAAGCCCCTAAATTTCATTACCTCATCCCTAGATCAGATTGTCTTATATACTCCAATCCCTCTTTCTATCTCTGAATTTCTCCTGCATGTAGGTTCTCTGAGTCATGTATGTGGGGTTCTCATACATATGTATGTATTAACTTTGGTTTCCTCCTGCTAATCTGTTTCATGTGTATTTGATTATTAGATCAGACAGAAGGACCTTCAGGGTAGACGAAAGTTTCTTTGCCATCCAGCTCCGCACATCCTGCCACAGACAAGGTTTGGCTTCAGTGCTAATTCATAGAGTCCTAGCTACACTTAAGAGACCAAGGACACTGTGACTATAGCCTATAGCTGAGTACAGCAGGACTCAAAGAACACAAGTTATATGAAAGTTTAAATAAATTTAGCCACCAATTTATATTTTTTAAATGGTTGAACATATACCAGACACTGAACTGGATTCTATATAGTGCAAAACAAGTTAAGCATGAACCATGCTCTCAAGGAGTATACAATGTATTGCAGGAAACTGACAATAAGCAGGTATACATAAAAATGTATGACTAAATGCTAGCTAACAAGTACAATGAAAGAAATAAAGGTGCTAAATATGAGAGAATTGGGTAGAGTATGTAATTGGTTGATTAGAGAAGGCTCTTTGATGGGTGATATTTGAGCTGAGATAAAATAGGAAAAGTTGTTTGATACACAGGGAAACATTCTAGGGAAAACTTCATGAGCAAAAGTGAGAAACTGGTTTATTCAAGGAATCTGTACAAAGCGACTCACCTGCATGATGGTGAACCAGAGAGAGTGGTTGCAAATGAGATTAGACAGATAAGGATCATCTAGTCTTTGATTCCATTACATGACCTATACACTCTGACCGTGTTATGTATACTCTAACTGTATAGTATCACGATTAATGAATAGAAATATTTTATTTTTGGTTTAGGTAGTGGCTTACACTCTCTAAAACAAAACCTAATGTTCTCTGATTACCTTCAAAGTTTTCAGATTGCTCTAATTTAGAAGCTCTCTTCAGTAACTCTTTTACTACAAATTTCTCTCCCTGGGAATGTCAGTCAGTTGGCATTTTTGCTTCTGGAACACATTCCAAATTCAGGGTCAGAGAGATGTCATTTTAAACAACACACTCTACCTCAGATGAAAATTTTGAGTGTCTGTTGGGTTAATTGCTTCCAAAAGAGACAGACAAATGAGAGGTTCCAATAATATTGAGTGGCTTTATATTCCTTTTTTGTGAAGTATGTTCAGCTTATCCTTTGGGGGTTGCTTTTCTCATAGAAGAAAAAAAAAATTCTCTTTTCGAGACCACAGGAATGCCAGTGAGGCACAGAAAACAAATGCACAGACCGGAACCCCACTGACCTGCAAACTCTTCAGTCCTTGTCTCCCAGGAGACTTCATGATAATCATTAACACAAAGTCTTTCTTTTCCCTCTTTTACTCCTCAAATCTGCCTTGAAGGAAGCCTTTAGCATACTAGATCTTGGATACTCTTTGATGGCTTGCTGAGCAACTGGTAAGACTAGTCTTCGGGACAACAGTTCTCTTTTTCTGAGAGATTGCTTTTCACTCTGAATTGAGAGCTAGATTCAAACACATAAGTGTTCAGGAAAAGTCATACTAAAAATTCCAGAAAGCTATTCATGCTGAATCCTTCAGAAAGAGCAGAAATTCAAAAATTTTACTAAAGTTCATAAATTAAATGAAGGCTTTAAGTAAAATAATTACACAGCAGCCAACTACCAAGGTTCTCATTTTTAAACTTTACTCAGTGTCAAAAATTCTCCCAAGAAAGAAGTCATTTACAGTGCATTAACTTTGGTGTAATGGCATCCGTTCTGTATTACAGTCTGGCGTTTTTTCTCAGTTTTCAGTGGTAAGATAGAATAGAGTTTTATTCACATTATATATTATGTTTTGCATTCCGCATGAGGTGTACACGCACATACATACACATACACAAAATCACATATAAATTGTGATCTTAAACTTATATACAGACATATTGACTGTATATATTTGTCAAACACAATAATGGAACCACAAAAAAGTATAATTAAGTAAGGTTTGCATTTTGGGTGGGGGGAGGGGGCTGAAAAATATTTGGTTTACTCATTAGTGGGATGGAAAGAAACTGTGATGAGGAAAAACACATGGTACCAGTCCCTATGTCTAGACCAGGGAACTCCTTTCTGGATCCTAAGGAAAGATAGCTTTGTTTGCATCTGGTATACAAGGAGAAAGCTGCACTGCTCTGGTACCCAAGAGATAACATAAGACACTCGGAATTGGAAAGAGAATGTCATAGCACTCCAGCATGGTCACAAGGCCATGAGGCTACCTGCTGCTTTGCTCTGTGGGTGGCTCATCAATTTCCCTCAGCCCACCTCAAATGTCTTCTGTATGGCTCCCTGCAGGAAGATGCAGATGGCTTCCTGCATCTCCTTCATTGAGGTCATAATCTTTTTCTTGGAGCACACTTCCTTTCCCGGGTGGAGTAATTCTGAGGTGCATTTCACCCATATTTTCAGAAGGCCCTCAGGGGGACCTGTTCATGCACATTCACTACATTATATGGCCATAGCCCATTAATGAACCCTTTAGTGGCTTGTCTTCCTGGCCTATCTCATTTCTCTACTTCATTATTATGCTTTTGGAGGTCAGCTCCCAAATAAGCTTTCTGTATTGTGAATAAGCTTTCTGTATCCACATTCTTGTCATAGAACTTTTAAAGGAATCTATAATAAAATAATTACTTTTTCTCTAAAAACATCAGAAAGTAGCTCTGGCACAAATATTTCCTTTCTCATGAACATAGCATAATGGCAATAACAATGGTGGGCAGTGGGCGTCAATGGAAGATGTATTGCAGTAGAACAACAACAACAAAAATTTATTCAAGAATATATATAAAACTCTCTTTAGTTACCTTCACGGATACTATACAGGAAAACTAAAAGAAAGCAAGGCCCACTTCCTATGTTATGAAGTCAGAACCCTTCTCAGTGAAAGTAATTTATTATTGATAAAATAAAAAGTCCATGAGAGTTGGGGTGTTTGTTTAGTGTTGTGTATTCTAGCACCTAAAACTTTGTCTAGCACATAGAAAGTTTCCAATGAATATATATTGAATTAATGAGTAAACATGACTGTCTTAGGTTGGATGAAGAGTGGGGAAACTGAAATATAGCATACACATTGAGTACAGTTATACATGCACCAACTCTATACATTATCCACAATGAATGTACAAACACACAAAAGGACACTGTGGCCTGCAGCAACTCGGCTTTCATTTTTAAGTGGTATTTAAATAGAATACATTTTAGGCCTGTGGCCTCTTCGCTTTCAGGCCGATTCAATCTAGAATCTACACTTGGTTATCTACCGTAATGGAGTCCTAATAGATGTCGGGCACGTTGTGTGCATTTCTCTTATTTAAGCTGCAATCCTTTAACGGTTTTTAGATTTTATGTATTGTATAGCATCACAAAGGCCTGCTACGTAAGACTTTTTAATAATCTGCCATGTCTTTTTCTAGTATATTCTACTTTTATTTTTTCCCTCACATTTTTCACCTAACTGGAATGTTTCATGTTGTAAAGAGTGAGGCGTCGATCCACCTTTCCTTTCTTCTGAGAAGTGTCTGGCTAATTCCAACAATGCTTTATGAATAATTCATCTTTTACTTCTTATCTGAAAGACTGCCTTTTTCCTGATTTTCACACCATTTGTATTTGAGTCTATTTCTGGGGTACCTATTTTCTTCCACCGAGTTTTACAATTAGCTTTAAAATAATTTGCATTGCCTTTTAGAGTCCATCATTTAGAAAAGTGTTATCGTGTTGCTTCAGTTTATCCAAGTTAATTCTCACCGTTTTACAAAGCTGAAGACAAAATGTTCTAGGCTGCAGTTGACTGAGATGGAAGTCAGAACCATGGTCACTTGGAAATCTGAGCGTAATAGCCGTTCACAAATCTCAGTGTGGCTCATCTCATACACGGGAAATAATGTCATCAAACCTGAGAATTTTAGGTCCCTGAGAACTTTAAGGCATGCCATTGAACAGCTTCGTCCAATTTAATCTTTTCCTATGTATCTTGCGACACTGAATTTTAAGTTCCCGAGTACCAAAGCATTTGCAGTTACAAGAGAGACCCTTTCAGCCTCTCCCTGAAATCTTCATTGTGTGTTAGCTGTGCGGTATGAGATTAGTCATTTCTCTTCAAGAAATCAACTAGGTGTTTTTTCTTTGGACAAATTACTAAAATAAAGCAAACACAAAAAATATATTTTATTTAATTATCTACATATCAATTTACAAATTTAGTATATGAATGTACTTTTAAATGAGTAAAAATAATGATGAATGAAAAATTCTGCCAATCTTAAGGAGTGTATAATATTTTTGAATCACTATTTTAATTTAATAAAAAGATATAGATTAAATTATTGGAAGAGGGAGCAATAGCAAGAGAGATTAGAGAGAAGAGAGGAGAGGGAAGAGAAACATATACAAAAAACCCAATAGATAGACACACAGATACAGAGTTATATAGATGCACAATTCATAAAAGGAAGAAACTTCATAATACGTTAGTAGTACCAGCCATGTTAAAGGATTTTATTAAGAAGAGAGACATTTCTGACCTGGAAAATCAGGGAAGACCAAATGAAAAAATGAGTATTTGTTCTGATTCTTTCAGGATGCTATGTTAATCCAGTCTATGTGGGATTAAGGTATTTGAGTCAATGAAGTTGGGAATTCAGCCCAAATGCAAAGATTACAGAATCTAAAATGTTTAAGTTATTTCTTTATATCATGCTGTCTTGAATGAAAGGAAATGATGAGGAATTTAGCTGAAGAAGTCAGCAGACTCTATTTTACATAGTTGATGGATAACAGAAGTAAGAGGTGGAGAGGAGCACAGTGACTACTTTTAAGAGTGTGACATTAGTTGTGCTGTTGTCACAGTAATTTGAAAAAGATGTGCCCAAACTATTTTGTAAGAAAGCACAGCAATTGTGAAGAAAGAAGTGGTAGTTCTTGGCAACCAGGGCAGAAAAAAGACAAAACTTCAATTACAGATGATTGTGATGATGATAAACCCATTGTCGGAATAGGCAAGTCAGAAGTGAAGGCGATCTTCAGTATAGAGAATAAGTTTGATTCTACTTTATTGAATTTGAGGCTCAGAACTAACATCTTATCACCATCAGTAGAGCAATCACAATTGTGGTTGCAAAGATCCAAGAACATGAAGTGGAGGCCAGAGTCATAAGGAACAAAGATATTTTACAGAGTACCAAGCAAAGAAAATATTAACAACAAGGAATCAACAATAATGCTAAAAGACATAGGAAGGTCAGCGAGATGTGATCCAAGACAAGATGTTTTAACTTGTTCATTCAAAGGTCACTGATGATTCCTGAGGAAGGCATTTAAGTAGAATGATGGTGGTTGAAACCACAGAATAGGGAGATAGTCGAAAGAGGAGGAGGATGACAAATTGGAGGCAAAGGGTGTTGAACACTCTCTCGATATGTATAATAATAGGTAAGAAGGAAACAGGATGAACAGGATTCAATAAGGAAATTAGAAGTGACAAAGATCCTTCTAATTTCCTACATGTACATGTAACTATGATAATGATTTAGATCTATATTCTTTTAAAGCATCTAGTACTATTCTAGGGATCAAATAAATATAATAGGTGGATTAATTTACATTAATATTTACCCAATTATAATTGAGTAAATGTTAATTTATTGATCTAATTAGGTTAAAGGGTATTGCGATAACCTCAGAGAAATTTTCCTCTTAGGTTTTTTTGCAAAGCATATGATTCATGTAACTGCTATTTTGCAACACACTTTTTTTTTTGTGGAAAAACTTGCTGAGTCTCAGATTCTTTATCTAGAAAATAGGAAAAATAGTACCCAATTTGTAGTATTGGAACAAAATTAGATGTATTAATGCATTTTACGAGTATTTTATAAATGACAAAATACTGTAACAATTGCTAATAATAAAACATCAGTGAGAAAACAAGACTAGACATGGAATTTTCTTTTTAGAAGTAATTTTTGAACTCTAAATATTTTCCAGTAGCATTTATTCAGCATTTATAGACCACTCAAATTATACTAGGTGCAATGTAGGACACAGAGGTCAACCTCATTTCTACTCAGTGGATTTACAATATGCCATGGTGCTCGCCAAGTTTTGTAATTTTATGCTCAATTAACATCTGGTTAGAACTTGTTCAGTTAACAAAGTGTTTGGCTCTGAAGATAAATCATGGGACTCTCTCACTACAGCTTGGAATCTTTATGATTTGGGATGCTCTCTGAACATAAAGACATTCTTTTCCATCCTAGTTTGCATTATCTAACTGTGTTCCTACTGTGAAGTGTCATTACAATGGCAGCCCCTACTGAGAGGAACACCAGTCCCACTCACTGAATGGGGTGATTGAATCAAACAGACATTTCTGATCTCTGCTTTTAAAATGTGCCTTTTACAAAATCCATGAGTGTAACTTCATGTAATTAATATTTGCTTAACAACAATGGTTTTTTTCAAAATGAAATCCATCTTTAAAAATTGTTTGCTTGCAAGTGCCCCCCAAAATAGAAAAAAATTGTCATCGGCTTGTCAGAGTATGTTTGAGACTCTGCAACATTAATGCACAGGTCATTTTAGTGAAAATAGAAAAGCAATACAGGCAAACATGATTTGGCATTCTGTAATTCAAAAACAATTGACTGCTTTAAAAACCTTCTAATTAGGTTACAATGACATCCAGGAAATCATGTTTCTACTATTTTTTTTAACATTAAACAGATGGAATTGGTGTAAGAACTTCTGATGCTTTGTTTCAAAGACTGAACAAGCAGTCCCCTGAATCATGAAAAATATACACAGATTTGACAATCAGATATAAAAAGATGGAAGAATTAGTAAGGTCCAATAAATTCTTTTTGATTATAGTAATGTGCAGAATTACTTTTTTTTCCCCCAAAACTTGGATTAAGGGAGGAAATTAGTTAACAAAATGTGAAATATATCAGACAATGTAGATATGATTGGTAATTTAGTTAATCTTGCATTCTAAAAGAGGTGGTGCTATTAATTTAGGAAGATATTCCTTTTTTAAGCTATTCTTTTTTCTTTATTAGCATTGACAACATTTCTTCTTTCTGAAAAGAAATGTCATGGGATTCATTACTGAAGCATGTTCTACCTTTGGTATTAGCTGTTATGGCTTCTCTCTTTTTTGTGAGAATATTATTAAATGTAACCTGTGGTGATAGTCTCTTCTTTTTTGATGTTACTTTAGGGATTTCTTCCCAGAAATGATCTTCTTATCATAATAGATGTTTTCTTTTTGATACTCTCTAACTTTTGCATTTTTTATTTGTTATGTTTTTGGTTATGCCTCAAAAACTAGAACAATGTCATAAATGGGCAATTGTATCATAAGTTTTGAATCTAGTCTCCATTCCATTCCTAGTATAATGCTTTATAACTCAATGGAATTCTCAGTGTTAATGGATGCAACCTTTAAAAAAGCATTAATAAAAATAGCCATGAAACACCTGCATTTAAGAAAGCAAGCTTATGGTTTTCATATGTCCCTGTTTTCTGCTGTCTGGTAAATTTGTCTCAGGTTAGTCCTATAAGAGATGAGTATTGCCAAACAAATTTTATTATTTGTGTGTGTATACACACACACACACACACACACACACACATATATAAATATGTGTGTGTGTGTGTGTGTGTGTGTATATTTTTTTTTTTCCTCCATGTCTTCATTGACTGTCACAATGTGGAGTGAAATGAGATAGGATGAGAGAGGGTGGTAAAAATAAGGTCAGGTGTTGTCATGATGGGATGGGAAGAGGCAGAGACCTGGTCCAGTATGGAAGTACACTTGTCTTTGTTTTGTCACTGTGTTCAGCTCTTACATGTGGCAAAGCAAAGACAAGGTCATCTCAATTCACTGTTAATTAAATGTTTTGGCTGGAAACTATTTCTCCATATAGTAGAATACACCAGCTTGAAGTAACTGCTTCAAATCTGGCCACAAAAAACAGCTGCTCACAAACATATGTAGTGACTCACAGGCAGTCTCAAAGAAACTCAATTTAATGCAGAAGGTCTTTGGCTTTTCTGAAGCATGCAGATAACCTCAAATACACATCTGCCCAAACTATGACAGATGCAAAACTTGGAGGAAAAATAGAAAAATGAAAATGTATCCAAGTATCAGTCTTGGAATATATTTGGTTCAAACTCAGAAATATGTAAGCAATGTCAAGGCAATACATTTGGTGACCCTGGATTATAAATATATCCAACAAACTACAATTTTTTAAGTTTGAATTTCAAGTTCTGTAGTCAAAATCATGGATGGAAACAGTGATTTTTACCAGATATCACTTAAAGATGTAAAAAGTTTTTAAAAAAAGTTTCAGAAAGCTGTAGGGGCGATGATAAGATGAATCACATGTATGTGAATCACAAATCACAGTTTCTCCCCAACTGTTTTGGGGGAAAGGGTGAAGGTTGATCCCTTTTAATGAGGAATTAAAACACCAAGGATTCATAGACAATTACTTTGCAGTTGCTTAAATTTTATTTGCATACAGTATGTGCTGGGTACATAGCCTCTATCTCTACCCTTTCCCTTCACCACAGAACCCAGCTCAATAAAGTCACACAATCTTTTCTGTTTATGACTATATACCTAGAAACTAAAAGCTTTACTAACAACCGACATGCGCCTTAATAGACCTCTGGTGTTTATACACAGTTGGAGTCCACCTTTGAAACAGTGTTTCAGTTGGGTTTTCCTTTATCCTCTTACAAAGAAAAAACTACCTTAAACTACTCCTCAGTGTTTACAGAATGATGCTCTGTTGGGATTGTCTAGTACCCACATCTTGTTATTTCTCTTTGTATTTACAAATGGTGTAAAACAACCAGCTTTGGGATGATTTGGACTGTTAGCTTGCAGTCGCTTAGGTAGCACAGGCAATACATTTTCGACAGTACTCCTACTTGTAAGAGAGAAATCACAGTTACTACCATAAAGTTAGCTTTACATTATAAACGTTCTTTAAAACATTTCAAAGAATTTTATTAAAGCAGAGAACATAGGCTATCTCTATAGCTTACTTAAACCTTTCCTTATAAGCTTTTATTATGTTGCAAAAAATGCTAATACTATGTAACTAAAGCTTTATCGATTACTTAGTCCTATCATGTTATTATCTGAAATATTTCATCAAAAATATTTATTTTAAAAAAATTCTTTAATGTTACCACATATTTGACCCTTTTTACCTCACCTACCTCCTTCTCCCTCTCCCTCCTACCTACGGTAACCACTAGTCAATTGTCCATGTCCGTGATCAAAATTATTTCTATGTCAAGGATTGATTATACTAGTTTTAATCAAAAGTTAAGCTATTAAAGTGATTAGACTGATTCATCTACTAGCATGGTTATCAATAAAACCTCTTAGTTATTAATTGTATCAGAGAATTGACAAATATGGAATGCATGTAAATCAAATATATACTCAGTAAGTAATTTGCAGTTTAACTTAAATGTGATTAAATAACAACCTTGCCAAAATTAACAGGCTTGGATAGAAATAAGTTTTTAAAGCTACCCTAAAACATACGAATCTAATTTCCGATATGTTTCTAATTTATTATTTAAATTGAATTTTCCACCCTTGAGCTAATTCGTTTATAGATTATTTTGGAACATTTTCTCAGTGCAACCTTCTACAAAAGAATGTTTACCATGCTTTCCTCTTTTTCTTTGCCAGAAATGAATATTTAAAAAGTCAGAATATGAAATGTTATATAATTTGATAGGACCATTGAGCCAATTTAAAAAAAAAATGCAGTATAACAAATATACAGATTTCTCCTCTATATAGTTTTAACAAATAAACACTTGTTTCATTGTTTATTTATATCATAATGCAATTTATTTTTTACCACTATCCATATGAAGAGATTCTCAAATAATTCACAGTCATTATAGTCAAACCTATTTATTTACTTTTAAATTTTAACAAATATATTTTACTCAAATATATTTTACTCATAATTCTTCTTAACACAAATATAATGTTTTTGAAAACTGCCAGATTGATAGCTCTGTTGAATGAAAGCCTCTATTTATCTACAGATAATATATGAGGTGCAATAAGGCATATTACCAAATTTCTATACTCAGGGATGTATGTTTGCTTCTCCACACATCTAATGTGAGCAAATCCAATTATAGCCACTGGGGGTTACATAGCTGTAAAGAGAGGACTGACTCATTACAGTATTGCTCACAATAGTTGCTCTGTTAGCTCCCCAGGTCAGGAGCAAAGGGCAGGACTTTAGAAACAGCAGCCTTAGGATGGCTAGCACCTTTTACATGGTAGCTAAATTTTTCATGCCACTGTTTTGTGCTCCTTGACAATATTCTGTAGGGTGAAAAAGCAAGCACTGCAACAAGCTACATTTTACAAATGGTCAATCTACAATGAGAGAGTAAAAGTTTTTTAGAAAAATTGCTAAAATTAAGAATCCCTCTACTTAAATGCAATTACCTTATGTTTTATAAGGTTTGAACAAGAATTTTATTCATTGTAAACAAAGCATAACCCTTGCTCTTTCTCGTCTCTTTTTGGTATCTCTATAATATGAAGGTTGTTACATTTGATTTTGTCCCAGAGGTCCCTTAAACTATCCTCATTTTTTTAATTCTTTTTTTTTTCTGCTGTTCCAAGTCAGTGTTTTCCACTATCTTGTCTCACAAATCACTGATTCAGTCCTTTGCTTCATCTAGTCAACTGTTAATTCCCTCTAATACATCCTTGATTCCACTTACTGTATTCTTCATTTCCGACTGGTTCTGTTTTACATTTCCTATCTCTTTGTTGAAGTTCTCACTAAGGTCATTGAGCATCTTTCTGACCTGTGTTTTGAACTCTGCATCTGGTAGATTGGCTTGTCTCCATTTTGTTTAGTTCTTTTTCTGGAGCTTTGTTCTATTCTTTCATTTGGGACATGTTTCTTTGTCTTCTCATTTGGATACTTCCCTGTGTTTGTTTCTGTGTATTAGGTAGAGTTGCTATGTCTCCTAGTCTTGATAGAATGTTCATATGCAGAGGTGTCCTGTGTGGCCCATTGGCACTGTTTCCCAGGTCATTTGAGCCAGGTGTTCCAGGCATGTCCCTTGTGTCAGTTGTATGTACCCTCCTATTGTAGTCGAGTCTTGATTACTGTTAGCACCTTAGTGGTTGGGATTGACCCTCAGGCTGATTGGCTGTGAGGACTAGCTGTGACTACAGTCTAGGAGCTATTTTGCGGGGACTTACCTAGTGGAACAGAATTTGCTTCATGGGGGTTCTGGTGGCTGAGTCTACCCTTTGAGTTTGTTATTTGTGAAAGTGGTTAGGTGGTGCTCTGGTGGTTGCAGCTGGCCACCAGGTGTTTTAGTTCTGGAGTCTATTTGAGGTGCTCTGGTGCAGGCCAAGTTTAGCTACTGCCTGTGCCCTGCCCAGGGCCACTTGGCATGAGCTATAAACTGATCAGCAGATGGTTGCCACTTGTGCTGGGTTTGGAGGTGCTTGGGAGAGGATGAACTGAACTGAGGCCAGCTGCACTAGTACTGGGCTTGGGCTACTTAACAAGAGCAATGGGGTATACCAACTCCAGATGCTGCTAGTTTGGCATTTGTGAATATTCCAGAGGTTTTAAAAAAGTCTGCAACATAATCCAAGACAGGGAAAGCCACTGAAAGTGGCTTGGGTGAGCCCAAAAGTTGGGTGGGGTGGAGTCTCAGAGAATCAGCAGGTTGGGGAAAAATGTGTTAGTCAGGTTGATGGAGGAGATTCAGATATGGTGCCCACCTGCACATGCAGGCAGGGTTGGAGAGGACTTAGCAAAGAAACAATGGCTTCTGCTAGCACTTCTATCAGAGAGAAAGCTGTTTCTCCATACCTTACCCTGAAGCAAGACAATTCAGTTTCTCCCCGCCTGTCCCTGGAAACTTTTGAGCTGCTGCCTCAGTGCTAGAGCTTAGAACAAGTGAGTCCATCATCAAGTAAGTCTGTGCATGAGCCCTTTAAGAGGAGTGTCTGGGACTCCAGCATCCCTTTATCGTACAACCATATTCTCCCCTGGTTTTCACAGTCAGAAGTTATGGGGATCCCTTTCTCTTTCTCTTAGTGGATCCCTGGGCTGGGGAGCATGGTCTGGGGCTGGAATCCTTCATTCCCTAGGGAGGTGACCTCTGCAGCTGAAATATCCCTCGACTTTTAACCACAAATGTGGATGTAGGACCAGCCTGTTCCATGTGTCTGACCCTCTTACCAGTCTGCACATGGCATCTTCTGCATATCCTTTTTATAAGACTTCTGTTCAGCTAGCCTTCAGGCAACTCTCAATGATGGCTGTTCTGTAGTTTAGCTGTAATTTTGGTATGGTCATGGAAGGGGACAAGCACAGCAGTTACCTATTCTGCCATCTTGACTAGAAGCCTCATTACTTTTATATTAGAACTTATTTCTGCTATCTTATGTCATACATTCCATGTCATGTATTTTCTTTCTCTTTATTTTTATTTGCTTTTACTGAATACTTTATACTTATCTGACAATGCTTTATGCTTATGTTCCACTTCTATTCTACTAGTAGTTATTCCTTTCAGTTAGGCTCACCTTAGGCTTACTTTTCCCTCTCAGTTTCTAAAAGTTATTAAAAATAATGTCTTTCTTTCAAATCAAGAAAAGCCTTGATCTGCTGCCATCTCCCTGTGGTCTTTCCCTCTCATTTAGAGTGTCAGTTCTGAATTTCTATGGATATGTGATTTTATTTTAGTTTTAGTTATTATTGAATTATAAAATCACAAATTTACTAATATGTTTTCTCAATCTTACTTTCTATAAGTAAGGAACTTCCAAAATTTGTGTTACCTTTTTTTTTTCATGTAGTTTTTTCCAAAAGTGAAAAACTGTTCTTTATTTCATTAAGTTTATTATGCATAATTTTATCCTTGATGATATACTTATTTAACTTTTCTTCTAAATGATAGTGCAACTGGGTATGACTTTTTTAAACTTTTTGTCAGCAGTTTGCAAATATTATTTCATAATCTTTGCATTTACTGTGTTCTTTTTGTAGTATTTAAAATGTTTTTGTTCGCAAGGTACATTCAGAGTTTTCTACTTCTATTTGATTTTTTAAAATTTTGCTAAACTGTGTGTGTGTGTGTGTGTGTGTGTGTGTGTGTGTGTGTGTGTTTTCCATCCCATCCTGCCATTTGGCACTTTATAAACTTTCAATTGGATACCTTATCATTTTTTTAATTCTGAAAAATAATCTGAATTTTATTCCCTTTTTCCGCTCCATGTGGCAGAGCCTTTAAGTAGGTATAAAGACAAGTACTTCATTCCTATTTACCTTTTTCTTTTTCACTCATTATTTTCATCTCTTTTTCCCAGATGTGTTTGGAAGACTATTTTGGCATGATGTATTAGTCAATAGTGCATTTCCTAGCTGGAAATATTTTTTCTACTCAATACCTTCGCTGAGTTTTTTTATTTCAACAATTATATATAGTTTTCATATCCAGTAGTTGTACTTTTTTTAAAAAAATTACAACTATATTTTGTTTTGTTCTATATTTCTAATACATCCTTATATCTCTATAAAGGCAATTATTATACTTAAGTTATATTGTTATTTTGTCTGGTCCATTAACTCTGCTTTCTCTGATATAGATTATTTAGCTTGTTGTTTCTCTTTCATAATGCTTGGATCTCATAGACGTTTGATTATATAAATATATTACACAGATACACACTATACACAGTCTCATATGCTTGGGATTTTTCATTTCTTCACTCATTTTTATTTTAATTCTTAGTCATTATCAACCATTATCAGTTATGATTGGCTACTGTTGTATATCTGGGGCTAGGCAAAAGCCCAGGATACTCACACATTCCTGCAAGTGAGTTTAGGGAGCAAATTTGGGATACATTTCAGAGAGTACAGAATATGACATAATCTTGGCTGCTTGCTTTACTCTGTTCATTATAACCACGATTTCTAACCTATGATATAATCCAGATATATTTTCCTCCAGGAAATGGAGTTTATAGAATGAAGTCTAAGTTGGTATCAGGGTGTCAGTAGCCTCCTCTTTGTTATTATTTTTTTATACACTAGCTAGTTTTCAGTATTCTTTTGAGTTTAATCATATTTTCAGCTAATTCTAGATGGCTTTTATGTTTCTTTACCTTCTTTGTGAACTGGATAGGAAATTATTGCCCAAAGGTAAAGTAGAGAAGAGAAAAGAACACAGCTAGAATAATTTCTCACAGAAAGCCCCTGTCTATAGTGTCTTGTTCTCTTTGTTTCTAGGTTGGCAATACCTTCAAGCTGAAGATCCAACCATCTGTATTTCTTTGAATATTTCTACTGGACTTTGTATTTATTTCTGATGAAAAAAAAAAAAACAAATCAGTCTCCCACATTGCTCTGTTCATAGATAGAGTTGACTCCCAAATCCAGAAATCGTGTCTGGAATTCAGAGATTTTTAAAATGTTTCTTTGCTTATCTTTCCTCATTACTTTTCCTGTTTTTTGTTTGTTTGTTTATTTGTTTGTTTATACAAATATACTGAGAACCAAGATTACGTTGAATCTAGTAAAAACAAGATTAAAAAAAATAATTAATACTTTAAAGGTCATTTATAATTAAACTTTATCCTACCATCTCAGTCAGGGTACCTACAAGAAATAAAGTTTAGTTCAGGTAGATAAAATGAAAATTATTTATTGAAAGTACAACTGAGATACAGCTGGGATATGATCAAACAAAGGATGGGCAGGATCTCAGAAGTAGAAAGAGTGGGAAACCGTGGCCACTACTAAAGCTAAAGAGACAAAGGAGGAAAGACATTACTAGGACTCAGTGAGAATTAGAAATATGTAAAAGGGACCGCCTAGGAAGAAACTGCCATTATGGAGGAACATAGCTTCTGCCACAATTTCTGCACTGAATTGGGAAAGTGAGGAAGGGATGTGCCTCTGCAGCCTTCTTCCACACTCTTATCTCCTGCCAGTGCCAATCCTTGGCTGAACCCAAATAAAAATCAAGATGGTAAAGGAATCTGGAGAAGCAATGCAAAGGAGCAACTTTCTAGAGTATGGGATAGGTCAGAGATAGTTGAAAAATAGATGTGGAAAGAGGATTAATTAAGAATTACCAGCATTGCAGCTTCTCTGAACTTATATTATACCATTGTTGGTTTGCATCTTTCAAAATAAAATGTTTTGGAGAATTCTGATCACTTCATAATGGATGTTCTTCCCTCTCTTTCCTCCCTAGAAAACTTATATTTATTTTGCAATATTTCACTCTATCAGCAGTACTTGTGTGAAAATGTCCCAGATTGTATTCCTCTTAATTCAGTGGGCTGTCCACAGTTCTCAGATATTTACTATTTACTTTCATTACAACAGTTTTCACACTTTGCCTTAATTAATTATTGACATTCTATTTTTCCTCTCATTTCCTCCAGAATGGAAATGATCTTTGTCATTCTTACATTTGTGGGCCCTCTCACTATTAATGGCAGATAATAAGTGCTGGAAAAGCTTTGATAAATGAATAAAATAGAAAATGAGTGGTTCTATAAGAAAAGGAAAGGGTGAATAAAGAGATCACAAGCACACAGGGAAAATGATAGATTGAGAAATTAAAAATTGATGATAATATAGGTGAAAACAATATAGAAGATTTAAAGTCAAAAATGAAACTCAGAGCTAAAATAAAGTGAAAATAGAAAATAAAACAAAAAAATACAAAAATACAAAACACATTTTAAAAATATGCAATCCAAATAAAATAAAGTTCACAAGTATTCTCTGCCATTGACAAACATACCTAATTTAGAAATGGCTTTTTTTAACCCTTCATTTCTTTTTTTAAAATTTTATTTTATTAGTTTCAAGTATACAGTACATTTATATAGTTTATAAAACAATCCCTCAAATTTCTTTCTCTCCTCTGGCTCCCTACCTAGCCATTACATTAGTGCTAACTGCATCCCCTACGCCACGTTTTCCGTTCCCGTGACCATGTATCAATTACTAATTTGTACTTCTTGAATCCATCACCAGATTCTTCCAGCCCCTAAACCCCCTCTCCTCTGGACGTCAACAGATTGTCCTACTTTGTGAGTCTGTACCCTTTGTTTTTTCGATTTCAGCAAAATTTTTATTATAATGTCTAGATAGAGAGTAGAGTGAGGTTGGCACCATTTCAAAAAGTTGTACTCACATTTTTTCTTAGCAATTAAACAAAGTTTACATTTAAACTTGGTATTTGTCTATAGTTAATAAAAAGGAAATAACATATGCCATTGTTTAAGGGCTCTGGTGAATAATTTCCCCTTATTTCTAAAAATATAACTGATATTTAAAGACTGACCCACTCATCTGAAGTTCAGATAACTCAAGGCAGATTTTAGAAGCATTACTTTATACTCGAGATTATTAAATGTGAAAGAACATATGTCCACCCAAAATTCATGACTAATTTTGCTAAAATTTAATTTATGTGGTCCAGCCAAGAAAGTACAACACTACTAATTTGATAGTAGTTTATTGAAATAGCTCTTGGTTTCGACAGATGAGAGAGAGACAGAGAGACAGAGAGACAGAGAGACAGAGAGATAGAGAGAGACAGAAAGAGAGGAATTTTGTTCCATAATACAATCAGTACATTGTGTAAGAGCAACAATAAATTGATATTCAAGTTGAAGAAAGAATATCTGTCATTCTTTTCCCCCTTGTTTCTATAAATAGCATTGATTTGTTATATTAAGAGCTCTAACTTTGTGTTTAAAAGGAACTGGGTGAGAATTCTGGCATTTAAGACTAGCTGTGTGACCTTTCTGTGAGCCTTATATTCCTACAATGTAGAGATAAAAGTACCTTCTTTAAAGGATTGTTGTAATATTTAAATGGAATGAGAGATGTACACAGTGTATAAAATATTAGCTACTTTCCTTTTAATTATTACTGCCTAAAGACTCAGTGTTAATGCCCACTTAATACACATGATGAAATTATGTGTTAGTGAGACAGGAGGGCAACTTCCTGCTGTTGAGTTAGTCAGCAATTTCAGCTGCTGACGCCTGTTAAGTTTCATGAGTATCTGCCCTAGGGTACCATCCTATTGGCATCAAGGAGCTTTAGGAGGTAGACCAGCAACAAGCGACTTTCCTTATCACCTCACATGTGTGATAAGACTCAAGGGTATCCCTAAGGTGACCTTTTTCTAATTTAAATTATTCCCAGGGTAGAGATTTAAGATGATGCATGAAGTAGTGTGCAGTTGCAGTGCACATGTGCTAATAAGAAACCACTTTAAATGTCTTGGGGAGGGATCAGAGGAAGATGAAGGATGGCCCCTACCCCCAGGGTGCCCGTAAATGTGTTGTGCCGATAAACCTCAGGGAGCCACATCCATTCTCTTTTGGAGTATGCTCCCTTGGTGCATCAAGCTTTTGCTTTAATAAATTTTTCTCTCTAAAACTTTTGCCACTTTTTAAAATTTCTGTCCTGAGGAAGGCAAGGCCCCCTGTGCTGGTAATATTAGCTTTTTAAGTAAAGCCACATCATTACACATAAGAGAAAAGGGTGGTATATGTCTTAAATTTCACCTAAAATATTTTAATATGTCTTATTTATGAAAGGAGGGAGGAATGGAGAAAGGAAAGAAGAAAGGAAATGTTATGAATGAATAAATGAAAAAAATGAGTAAACATTTGATCTTAGATTTTTGATGAAACATGCACTTTTTTGGTCCATAAAGATTTAATGAAGGTGTTGCCAAGATAAAAATAAATAATCTAATATAGACATTTTTGGTATAGATAATCTCAAGTATTATTATATTTGTAATTTAAAGTACATGATTCTATGAGCCACGAATTCATAGAAATTGATTTGCAAACTTCAATTAATGACCTTGCTTATTTGTCAATAAGAGAGGGAGAGTTTATGCAAGTGCAAGTAAATTAACCTTACATTCCATACTCTACTGACAAGTAATCAAGATTGTTTGACAGAAACAGCAAGTTGTTTAGCTTCTCAGCTCTCTTGCCACTAAAATATGATGTCAGATAATTTGTTCCTGTTTAGTTCTAGCTTGATTACTTCTGGTTCCTTGAGATTTGAATTGATGAAGTTTTACTTTAGTTACATGGCAGTGTTAATAAATGCTGTCATGTTTATTAATGAGATGCCGAAATTGTATTGTTATATTTAGAGGACAGACTCAAGTTCATGTAACAAAGTAGTTGAATGTGATAAAAGGTTAATTAGACTTTATGACCTGTTTGAAATATGTCTTAGGTCTCAATACCAATATAACTTTCAATGTAAAATACTAAAACCCAGAATTAATTTATAAGATAACTATATAATAGCCTATCATTTTAATAGTAAATGATTCTAACAGCTCCTGAAGAAATTTTCTGGATTTAAAAATAAAAATTAAAAAATGAACAAGCAAAAGTAAAGCAAAAGAAGAGCTGGCCACGGTCAGCCATTGTGATATTTTCCTTGATCCAATTGTGAGCTTATACAAACATTTTACCCATACCATGTTTCTAGGATTTCAAATTGTTTCTATTAAAGAAAGAATCTTAGTGAGAAGTTTCTACAAATTACTTAAGATATAAAACGTGAAATTTAAAAATGCAATGGAAATCAGCAGATAGCAGAATATGGACTGCAGAAAATTTCTCATTCACCATTACTCACTCATTTTTGGCTGGAGATAAAAAGAGTATTATTCTGCAAATCCAGGCAAAAGACCATCCAATGACTAATGAAAATTTTCATAGGCAAAATAAACCTATACAGTATAAGCTTCAGCCATACTGAAATTATAAAATTTTTCTCATCCAATAAAAGACTTTATAGAACGTTAAAAAATATTTTCATTTTTTAGGGAACCAATATGCTAAATAAATCTATAACTAGACCTATGTAAATGAAATTTTTCAAACTTTTATGACAATAAAAATATTCAATGAGTTTCTAGTTTTTTAAAAAAATATCAAATTACTTTTACATAATCAGATTTAGAAATTAAATAAAAATGGAAAGTGCAAGAGGAAAATTATGTGTAGCTTATAATAAGAATTAGATCCTAAATTTTCTTACCTTAATGGGGTATGGAGAAATGACTTTAAAAAGGGGTACTAAAGTTTTATTAAATAGAAGATAATGTGAGCTTCCTATTATTATCATTCTAAATTAATAGTCATGTTAGAAGAAAAATCACTTATTTAAAAATAATAGAAAATAAATGTTAAAAAATCTATGAATATGGGATTTCACTATCATGTTACTGAACACTTTTTACTGAAATTTTATTTACAATAGTGTAGATTGTTATGTATCACATGAATTTCTCTTTGAGTGAGATCTGCTGGCTTAGTCTTTTAAAATAAAATTGTTCATTTCATCTAGATTGTTGAATTTATAATCCTAAATTGCTCATAGTATTTGTCCTTTACATATTCCTAGAATCTGTAGTGACGTCTCTTCATTAATTCCTGATATTTTTAAATTTGTTTTTTTCTCTCTGTTTTTTTTTTTTTTTGTCAGTCTAATTAGAAATGTATCAACTTTATCAAACTTCTCAACTTTGGTTTAACCGAGATATATATATATATATATTTTTTTTTTTCTGTTCTCAATTTTATTGAATCTACTCTTATTTTTATTCTTCTGTTTGCTTTTGATTTAATTTATTCTACTTTTAGTTTCTTAAGAAGAAATCTTAGATTGTTTGGGATCTCTTTTCATTTCTATTATAAGCATTTAATGCTATAAATTTTCCTCTAAGAACCATTTTATCTATATCCTTAAAATTTTGATATGTTGTCTTTTTATTTTCATGCAATTCAAAATATTTTCTAGCTTCCTTTGTGATTTTTGCAACATTTATTATTGAAAAATATGGTGTTATTTTCTAAGCAATTACAGATTTTTCAGATGTCGATCTGTAATTTATTTCTAGTTTAATTTCGTTATAACCACGTATAGAGACAATATAAATTCACTCTCAATTGTTGGGCTGGATTTTAAGACTTACGATGCCACACATACCTGAGAATTTGGAAGAACATTTATCACTCAAAAAAGAATTCTTGGAAGAGCAAGACGAGCAATCTGGTTCATAATGGAAAGAGAACAAGGAGAATGGTAATGCACTGGTTTGTTTTGACTCTGGTTAAAAGATGGGTCTGAGGTCACGGTTTCTTCTATTAGCTTGCCCATTTATGGGGCACCATGGGAAAGGGGAGGTATGGAGCTTAAAAGCTGTCAGTGACCAAAAATTAAAAATGGTTTCAGACCTCTTATTACAATTCATCTTAATGTTTGATTGATGATGGAAACATGCCATGTCCCATTCAATTAAATTTGAATTTGTTTAGGCATAATTTTAGGACCCATATGCCTATGTTACAAACTACAGTGAAAATGAGGAGACCTTAGAAAGACTTGTCTATTCAATTATCTTAGGCGATTTCTGAGAGCCAGAAAAAGTTGTCAGCAGGTGTCTACGGTATTTGCTCAAAAAATTGAGTGGTATCATTAACATACTTGTCTCACTTGTTGGGTTATTCAACCAACTTTTCTCATGACATCTATCTACATGTAGCAGGAAATACCTTTAGGGAGCAAATATCTCTCTGGTTGGCCAGTAAATAGGCTAAGGCTAAGATGTTATCAGCAACTAAGGTCACCAGGAAGAATTATCTCTCACTGAGAGCATCCAAAGCATTGACAGTTTATTGCATATGTTTAGAAAATATTTTGGATATTTCCAGGTTAGTGTTAATGATATGTATTTTCTGACTCCAGTATGCGTACTTGGGGCAGTGCCAATGACTTCTAAGACTATAAGTAGAAAAACCATAATGTGCAGTGTAATAGTTCTTTTGTACCTAATAAGATTGGAAAAGAAACATGGAGCAGGAAATCCATAGGAAATATTTGCCCCAAAGTGTGCCTATATATGCTATTAAAGGCAAGGAAGTATGTAAGAATGGAGGAACAGACAAGTAATAGTAAAGTAAAATCAGAGCCCCTGGGGAATCAAAAATATTGACTGTGGCATATGGTACTGTGAAAACCCTGCTTATGAGGTGCCAATAGACTTATTGCTGTGAGTAAAGTAGGAAGGATTCATAGAGGTTGTAAAGCAAATCAGAAGGAGAGACTAGGTGAGAAATTTAAGTAAATCTTATAAGATATAATAAGTTTTATGGAGTGGTACATAAGAAGGGAAAGCCTGGCCAATGGTAAATTTTTCCATGAGGTTAATTGGCAATGGATAATGAGAGCTGGTCACCCATCTAGGGATTAGTGTCAAGCTCAATAACTAGTGCAATACAGGACCTGGACTATATGCTTGATGAGGGCAAATATATATTATTGGATAGACCCTTCAAGACTGGGATTTGCTTACTATGATAGAATGAAGTGGGCCTTGAGGAAAAGGAAAAGACATGAACACAAATGGGGGTGGGAGTGAACTCTGTACTGAAAACTTGAATGGGGCTACTTAGGGGAATAGAGGCAAGGGAAAGATGAAGAGTGCCTATGGAGGGAGTGCAAGTGTGAGTCTTGGCAAGGAAGGTACAGAATTGTTAATGAGTGGTGTGGTGGTGGTGGCCAGGGTAGGACAATATTAAAGTTTGAGTGCTAGGTGGTAAAATCTGGAGAGGGAACTAAGGATTGTTGCAAAAGTTAAATGTGTTCATTTAACCTATACCAGTAGAGCAGAGCAGACAGAGGATATTCTCAGGCCCAAAAGAGAATGTCAAATATTGCATTAGCAGCTCTTTAAAATATGTAGCTAAATGATAAACACTATGGATTTGAGCATGGTGCTATTCATAGAATAAATAACATAATGTTATTACTGACTATCTTTTGTAGCAATATTGAGTGCAGCCATGGTGTCATTACATTTGTGTGGCATAGTGAATGTGGTGCAGCAGAGACTTACATATTAGGGTAAGAAAATGCTTTAGATAGGCAGCTAATGGTATTTTCTTCTCCAGTAACTTCAGGGACAAATCCAAGACAAACTTCTCTTCTATCTGAGTACCATAGCCTGGAGAGGTGAAAGAGTGAACTATAGGAAGTTAGGTAAGAGGGAAAAGTGAGGTTAGCAGAATCCAAAGCAAAGCAATAACAAAAGAGGAACATCATTGGTTTCTGGCAGTAAACTTCAGGTCAACAGTGGGGCCAAAGTAATCATTGGGTAATATTGGTCAGATGGACTGAGGTGGTCCTCCTTCCTGGATCTGTTTATCAAGTGGGTGAAGGTCATCTGGTGAGCCACTTGCTGTCATAGAGTTGGTTTATAGTGATGTTGTGGACCTACCTAAATTTGTAATAATCTTGGACCAAATTTATGACCCTAAGGCATAAAGGCTTGTTGGTTAAGAAGTCATAGAAATTTATGAATGTAGTTGGATAGTGAGGGGCACAATAAATAAAGAAAAGGCAGCTATCTTGGCATCATATTGAGAATAAAATAAGCACAAAGTATCCTGATGTATATCTACCCCCCTCATGCAGCTCTACGTCACCTCTTCTATAATAGTCTGACATGTACTTTAAGAGACAAAATCTGAACAAAAAGACCTCAATTCAAGTGGCCTAACAGCAGGGCATACAGCTAGGATGTATACTACTTCCTATATTATGCAACTCCCTTGTGAATTCAAAATAGCCAATAGGGACAGCTTCAGACATGGTAAGAAAGTTTGTCATCAGTGGAACTGGAATTATTGTGCCAGCTAAGATTGGATGTGATGATAGTGTTGAAAAGCCCAAAAAAGTGTGGGTGACAACATGCTCAAAATATATCTCAGAAGTCCTCGCATTGACAGTGGGTTCTGCACGAAGGACTGTGGTATCCCAGACCCAAGCTATCACTTTCAAGTGCGCATAGCCAGGCTATGAAAATCTATAAGAGCAATCATTTGTGCAGTGTGAGTGCAATAGTTAGAGGAACCAAAGGGTTGCTGACAAGTGTGGGCATAATGTGAAACAGTTGATGCTCCTATCTGGATCCAGGTATGAAGGGGGAGCCTGTGTCTCTTAATAGAGAATTACATTTAGCAGAGACAAACTTTATGCTAGCCTCACTCAGCAATCCACATGGTAGTTGGCAGGGGTCCTAAAACTGTAATCACCACTTCCAGAATAATATCATGATTGGCATTTTTAATTAAATATTTTTAATAGCCTGACAATTTTGATAAAGCTTGTAACAGACAAATTGTCATCACTGGGGTACCCAAAAAATCTAGTGAATAGCCAAAGACTTCAGTGGTGAGTGGACTATAACATAAACTTTGTATAGTTTCAGTTATTTAAGTTTACTAAGGTTTGTTTTGTGGCCTTGAGTGATATGGTCTATCTCAGTGAATGTCCAGTAGAAAAGAATGTGTATTCTACTGTTGTTGAATTAGGTTTTACATAAATGCAGTTAAACCAAATTATTGACAAATCGTTCAGATACTCTATATCTTTATTGATTTTCTATGTATTTGTTTTATTGATTACTGAGAAGAGTGTTGAAATATTCAATGACTGTTGTGGCTTTCTCTCTCTCCTTTTTCCAGTTCTAGAAATTTTTTCTTTCTTTTTTTATTTTAAAATTCTTTTGTTAAGTGTCTACATATTTAGAATTTTTATGGTTTTTTTGGTGAGTTGAATCTTTTATCATTATATAATATTCTTTTTTAACCATAGTGTTATTTCTTGTTTTTAAGTCTAACTTGTCTGATATTATATTTATGCATGTTTGCCTGTGTGTGAGTGTATGTTTTGGTAATTATTTTGCTTGGTATTTTCTGAAGTCTGAGAACTGTTGTTAATATCTTGACTGATTTTGGAAAATTCTCAACCATTATCTCTACAAATATTTCTTCTACTTCATTCTATCTCTCTTCCTTTGAAGTTCTAGCAGCAAGTGGTTAGAACATTTTATATTATTACGCAGCTCTGAGAATATCCTTTTTGTTTTTTTTCCCACTTACTTTATTCTTTGTGGTTCAGTGTAAATAATTTCTATTGACATATTTTTTAATTTACTGAATATTTTCTTGGCTTTATGAAACCTACTGATGAGTCTATTGATGGCATTCCTGATCTTTGTTACTGTGAGTTTTATTTCAGTTATTTCCATTTCATTCTGTATTATAATCTCATCTCTTTGCTGAAATTTCCCACTTTTCATGTATGTTGTCCCCTTCCAGATAGATTCTTTGACAGATTAATCATCAATATTTTAAATTCCTTGTCTCATAGTTCAAACGTTATGTTCATATCTCAGTCTGGTTGTCTGGTTGTGTGAATTGCTTTGTCGTTTAACGCTGTGTCGTTTCTTTCTCAATTCTTTGTATGACGTCTACTTTTTGGTGGAATGTTGAACATTTGTTATAAGACAGTAGAAACTGAGGTAGCAGATGTGTCTATATATTTGTCCAGACCTTTACTGTAGCAATCAATTAGTTAATCCAGTCAGGAGTTGAGTTAGTTTGGGTTTGGCTGTTGCTATAGTTACCCTAGTAGCCTAGCATACCCCAGTTTTCACATTCTTCTCATGTAACCTTGTGTGTAAGATATGGGCTGGTTTGCTAGAGGTTTTGTTTTATTTTGTTTTGTTTTCAGTGTTTCCTTTCTCAACTTTAGTTATTCCCTCTGTATCTGTCTTTCAGGGAGGGTTTTTCTCCCTTCTCTTGATACTCTTCGAATAGTAGCTTACATGGTATCCAGTATCTAACAACCACCCCAGCCAAACAAGTTCTCACTGCCCATCTTTCCATGCACGGCCCTATCATCCTTGGATTTCAAGTTAATTATTCACTTTAAAATTCCAGCTTTCTAACGGTTTCAATAGTAGTAAAAAATTTTCAGATTATTTAACTTTTTTGTTGTAAGGGTAGGAATGATTCTCTTTCATCATTTTAAGAGGAAATAAAAAAACACGTTATTAAAAAATGGAATGTGCTTCCTAAATCCCTTATAAAAACTTATGTTTTGACATACAATTAAATAGTATGAAGACCCTCTAAATAATATACCCTGAAATCTGGAATTGATATCATGCCTCTAGGTACCAATTAACTCCATGAGAAAGTTTTCGTAATGACTTTCTTTTCTGCATTTCTTTGGTACCACACTGAGAGAAGACCTCCCAGAATTTCATTTCAATTTAACAAGGGAGACTATATTATGTGAGTGGCTCTGTGTGGGTTGGCAGTTCTAATAAGGAGCTGATATTTATTTTCTAAGCATAATAGAGACTAAAGCTCTAAATGTGGTATTTATTTTCCTTTCTTTATAGGTAAAACCAGAGCAGAATAAGCGGTTTATCAAAGGATTCATTCTATCATCTAAATTCTTTGGTAAGATGAACTTCAGTATTTTCAAGAAGGAGTAGATACACGTGAGGATCTTCTCGGCTAGTAGCAACTTCTTCGAGAACCAGGACCATGTCCCTCCATTTAGACCCCTTCAATATCAAGCTCACATGACACACAGTGGAGGGCCCTCAAACCCATGCACATACTAGACACAAACGTTCGTTTAGTCTAAGCTGTCACAACTGAACCAATTATTATCTCGCTCCCTGAAGTTTGGAATTGGAATGCTGGTATTCTTCTCAGTTGATATGTGTCTCTGAGTCTGGAAGCACATGTATTATCTTTCTCTGAAAAAGTAGATAAAGTAGTTAATTAACGGGCACTACTATTTTTCTTAAGTCCATTAAATTGGAAATTTTCAGATACTTTTAAAAACCAGAGAATGTATTTTACTCTATGTGTTAATGTCCTCAGTTATAGCAGGCTAAGATTATAAATCAATGCTACAAGAATAAACTGTGAGCCAATGTGTGTGAAAGAAAAAGAAATAGATTTTAACTGATGAAATCCTAAGAGGTTATTTAAAATGAGAGAGAGAAAAGTATAAAAGGGGAAAATCCTTTAGAAGAAAATGTAATAGATAATACACAGGGCTATTATTGTCCCACTTCTATTTGTCTAGGCTTTCTAAACCTCTTGATGGGCACTTCTACTCTTAAAGCTCTCTGGGAAAAGCACTGAGATTATTTAAGTCTCTTCTTACTCCATTCACCTCTTCGCATTTTAGAGGCTATAACAATTGGCTATGATTGAAATTTTTTCAGGCTACAGGAACAATAACCAAATACAATGACAATATACATAATGGGCACAAAAGAATTTCATTGTTAAGTATTCATGTGATTTGAATTGAGATGTTAATACTAATCATCTGCTTTTAAAAAGGTTTGTTTGGATCTCTTTTTGTTTGCATTTTCTTCCCCCTGCCCCCACAGTGAATGTTGTTTTCTTTTTATTACTGTGCATGTTTTATGAGATTTATTTGTGTGTGTTGGATCTGATGTATTTCCCTAGCACTCTATCATTTTTAAAAATCTGATTTTAAAATGAGGTTTGAGATATAAAAGTTATGCTCTGCATTGTCAAGTCCCACACCAGTCATTGATGACCTTGACCAAAGGGAGGTCTAATGGCTTTCACTAATGTTTTGTTATCACATGTAATTTGGTACCACTATGTTTCATTCTTAGTGGCAGAATAATTCTCATTCTGCATTGTATGCCTCATATTTTTCAGTTTTTATTCATCAGCATCAACATTCTACTAAGTTGACTGGTTTGAGGCAATTTAAGCACAAAATACTCCAGCTTTCTGAAATTACGTATGTAGAGATAAGGTAAAGAGATAAAAGACAATATGGCAACCAATGCACAGTATTTATCTTTAATGATTTAATGTCATCTTTCTATACTCTCACCCTTTATAGTTATCCTTATAGCCAGAAGTAAAGGAGTCACTTAGAGCTAAAGGGGGATTTATAAAACATGCAGTATCAAATCTTTTTGATAAGTTCATTAAAGATTAGGAGAGAGCAACGTCAAAAAAATTTGTATGTGAACAGAAATAGTTGTGTTAGGGAGATAGCCATATGAATGTTAGTGTAAAGCATGTGTGCATGATAATGAATATTAATGTAAAGATTAGAATAGGAATAATACCACTATTTTCTCAGATCCAGTTTAGGAAAGGGGAGTCCTCCAGAAGTTCTGTCTGTAGGGAGTGTCAGGAATCATGAGCCTAAAGGGTTAGCTCTATCTTTCTAACTTCAGAAAATGAGGCTGGAAAATTAGGAAAGAGAATCTGACTGCAGCCAGTTCATACTACAAGAAAACAGAATAGGGAAAATCAGTAAGAAATCACAAACACATACATGCATGCATACATACATACATACATACATACATACATATTTTCTCTATAATTGCATGTTATTCTCTACACTTCTACCTTAAAAAGTAAGGATACCAAAAGCAAATAAAGTTGTTAAAAGAAAATCAAACTACAGACTAATAGCCCTCATAGTATAAATGCAAAAAGTCTCAATAAAAGATTAATAATACAAATACAGCAATGTATAAAAAAATTACGATTTACCTTTGAACAACATGGGGGTTAGAGATACTCACCCCTCATGCAGCGAAGATTTCCATATAACTTTTGACTCATCCAAACTTAATTGTCCCTCAGCGTCCACTAGGGATTGGTCCTAATACCACCTGAGAATGCCAAAATCCATGGATACTCAAGTCCCCAATATAAAATGGCATAGATCAATGTAGATAGTCAGCCCTTCACATGCATGGGCTCCTAACCACATAGCAAAACACAGGACAAGTATTTGTTTAAAAAAAAAAAATTCTCTTATTTGTGGACCTGCACAGTTCAAACTCATGTTGTCCAAGAATCAACTGAATCTGCCATGATCAAGTTGGATTTGTTCCAGGTATGCCAGTCTGGCTCAACATTCGAAAATCAAGTTATTTAATTTATTACATCAACAAATTAACAAAGAAACATCATATGATCATATCAGTAGATGTAGAAAAAACATTTGACAAAATTCAAAATCTATTCTAGATAAAAAATTTCAACTAGTTTGGAATAGAGAGGACCTTCCTCATCCTGATATTTAAAATCTACAACCCGCCCCCCCTCATCTAACAATATACTGAATGGAGAAAAATTAGGTGCTTTCCCCCAAAGATCTAAAATAATGCAAGGAAGTACCCTCTCAATACGCCCATTCAATACCCTATTAGAAATTCTAGCTAATGCAATTAGATAAGAAAAGGAAATAAAGGCATACAGATTAAGAGGGAACCAAAAAAATGGTCTGTTTTCACAAATGATGTTATTGTATGTAGAAATACCAAAGAATCAACAACAAAATATCCCAGGATTACTAAGCATTTATAGCAAGTTTTAACAATGCAAGGTTAGTATAGAAAAGTCAATTGCTTATACCAGAAATGAACAATTAGAATTTGAAATTTAAATAGTATCTCATTTACCAAAAGTAATGCAATAAATGGATATAAAGCTAACAAAATATTTATACAAAGAGAAGTACAAAACTCTCATGGGAGAAATCTAAGAAAATATAAATAAATGGAGAGATATTCTATGTTTATGAGTAGGAATACTCAATATTGTTAAAATGTCAGTTTTTCTCAACTTGATCTATAGATTTAATATACTCCCACTCAAAATCTCAACATTTTGTAGGTATTAACAAACTGGTTCTAAAATTTATATGGAAAATATAAGAACTCAGTATAGCCAATATAATACTAATAAAGAAAGGGAAAGTCAGAGGCCTGACACTACTCCACTACAGGGTTTATCATACAGCTACAATAATACGTATAACATGATATTAGTGAAAGAATAGACAAATAGGTTAATGAAACAGAATAGAGAGGCCAGAGGGAATTGTAGGGCAGTGAAACTATTATGCATGAAACTGTAATGATGAATACCTGACATTATGCATTTGTCAAAAACACATTGAACCATACAAGAGTGACTCTTAATGTAAACTATGCACTTTACATTAAGAACCAAAATAATGTATCGGTATTGTTTCATTAATTTTGACAAATGTACTGTACTAAAGCAATATATTAATAGCAGAGAACATTAGGATGAGAACAATTTTTCTGTGAATCTAACACTTTTTAAAAATAGAGTCCATAAGTTAATAAAAAAAAGTGAGAGAATAAACTGGAAATGTAGAGGTTGTCCTTAATACCTTCATCTCTGTTCATAACCACTTTCCATTTAATCAGTCCAAGAATTCAATGTCCTAAATTAATTTCAAATTCATTTGCTCTTCTTTTTATCTCTATTGCCATTTCCTGACAGAGTCATCATTATCTGTACCTTGATTTTGCAGTAACTTCCTAGCTGGTTT
Organism: Rousettus aegyptiacus; assembly: GCF_014176215.1. NCBI lineage: Eukaryota > Metazoa > Chordata > Mammalia > Chiroptera > Pteropodidae > Rousettus > Rousettus aegyptiacus. The sequence goes on along the minus strand of NW_023416306.1, from coordinate 37,070,279 downwards.
TGCTGCCTCTTATCTCGCAGTCTTCCAACTTACTCTTCAAAATGTTAGCAGAGTAATTTTTTTTAATACACAACATGTCATTTCACTGTACTGCTTAAAATTCTTCACTAGATTTCTATTTCTATACTTCTTCCCATGTCTTATAAGAAACTTTATCATCTAACCATTGTTTCTTTAATTTTTTTTTTCTCTGACTACATTCTTTCTAGACTTCTAGGTTTGATTTACACTTAACTTCACATAGGTCCAACAGAGCCATACTCTGTATTGTTTTTATTCTTACTATCTGATAATACCACTGCTTGAATACTTCACTTGCCATTTTTTCTTTGCATAGTTTATGTTTTATCCTTTGAAATTTAGTTTAGATATTATACCATCCAGGAATCTTTCTATTCCCTCATAAACTGAGATAATATCCCTCCTAAACTTCCTTGAATGTGCCATAAGCAAACTTCTTGCTTTCTCCTCAATATCTCCACTTGATCATTACTTCTGAGAAGAAAGAATCACGTCCGCATTTTGCACTGAGGTCTTCCCAGAATCTGTAGTGCAGGAATCTCTCCATTACATACTTATCAAATAATAGACATTTGGAGCAGCCCAAATAACGTCTCACAGTGAAAATCATATCATTAATGAAAAGACAGCCCCACATGTATCTTTTTATTGGATGAGCCTAATGGGAGGAGAAAAAAAAACAACAACAATGGACTAAAAGAACTAGATCAAGAATTATAAAATTAAATTCTTCCAATTTTGCAGTTCCTCTCAATAGCTCAAGTGACTTTTTTGGTAATGGCTTTGTTGAGATATATTTCATGCACCATACATGTCAGTCATTTAAATTATACAATTCAATGTTTTTTGTATATTGAGAGTTGTTCAGCCATCATTAGAATCAATTGTAGAGCATTTTCACTACCACACACACACAAAAACCTGCTCCCTTTAGTCATCATCCCTTAATCCTCTCATGCCTCCAAACCCTAGGTAACCATTAACCTACTTTCTATCTCTATAGATTTACCTATTCTGGACATTTCATATAAATGGAGTCATATAATATTATGTTTTTTTGTGCCTCGTTTCTCTCATTTGGTACAATGTTTGCTTCATCCATGTTGTTCAGATAACTTTTGGTAATTTTACCTATACATCTTTGAAATTTTCAATAACAAAGCTAGCCAAAACATATGCAAATCTAACCTAAGCCATTAGCTGAAATAACTTTAAATATCACAATCGACAGTCATTCTATCAGCCAATGTGCATTTTACAAAATATATTTTATATGAGGAAGTTTAAGGTATATCACCGGTTATGAGGAGCTTTAGTCTTTAGACTAGCCTGTCATTTGGAGCTTTGCAAAGGTATATTATATTCTATAAATAGAATGCACATTTTTTTCACAAGAGTTTGCTTCAGTGCATCATAGAATAGAATAATAACACCAAATAGGTTGTTTTCAATCTGCAAATATACCTATGGTTATTGAAACTGACTTTCTAACTGTATGTCTCAGGAATATTATTAGACTAAATCTTACTCCCTTATAAAAAGAGTTCAGCATGCTCCTGAAAACATTAAAGCTGCCTTTCTTTGACACAATTTGGTATTATCTTCTTCCAATAGTTGGTGATGAGAACATAAGGAAATGATTTTTAAAATACTGATGAAATACATGTTTATACTTCAGAGCACTCGTGAACAGTTGATTTACTGCTGGTAAAAAAACATATTAACAGCTCCAGTTTGCTTCATTATGTGTGCAATAAAGTAGCTAATGTTCTTTTCCTCCCTTTTGTAGAAATGGTAAATGAAGATTTGCATTTGGGGTAGAGTTTCCTCTTGGGGAAGCAATAGAAACCTAGACTGACATTCCCTAAGCCCCAAACCTTGTTAAAAATGGTTTCAGTCCTGGGGACCTAATGCACTGATTGCTTCCCTAGAAGGAGTCTCATTGCTTGCTCCATTCGGTCTTATTACTGAAGGTCTAATTACATCTATTATGCTGTTCACTTTCACAGAAGGTTGGGGAAAGAAATTAGGGACATTAGGGGATGGCATTGGGAGCTTGTAATAACATGCACAAGTGTGCGCACGCGCACTCTCCCCCCCCACACACAAATACACACACACTCATGTTGTGGGTTTTGAGAAATGAACTGGTGACCAAAATAGAGTACTTGTGAGATTATATCTAAACTATCAAATATGTTACTGTAACAAGGCAAAATAGAGATGGTTCCAATTCTGTATGATTGCCGAGGCAACAGGGAACCAATTACACTGTCAAAATGTGAGATACTGGAGCTTAAAAGCCCCATAGGACCTTTTTGCAACCATACCCCTCCTCCCTTTTTTTCGGCCATCAGTAAAAGGGCAGATAAAGCATTTTTATCTCGTTGTAAAATGTCATTTACATTTTTAGCTCCTCAAAATCTTTCTTTGCCCACTCTTTCCATGCATAGTGCAAACAGTATATGCTTATGCTATGCTTTTGTGTAACCTAGATGAAAACTGTTATCTTGGCCTAGTAGAGCTCAAAATGAAAAGAGAGGGGGTAGAAAGGAGATTCATTATTTTTTAAATGGCTTCACTTTTCCCATAGGAATCCTATAGATCCCACTTAGCGGAAGCTCATTCCAGCACTGATTAGGTGGGAAATACGCAGAATCTCAAAAGGTCAGACCTATAATCAGCTGTCCTCAGGGGCTGATAGGGAAAACCTCTTAATCCAGCTTGAATTTATTGCCATCTATAACAAAGTGAAGCAGATAATATAACATTAAGAAAAGGAACATAGATATATAAATAAAATTCAGACACACATGTGCATGTATACGTATGTGTGTATAATGGAAGACTGCCTATGTACACTCACCGTAACCTGGTTTACGTGAACTGTTTGATTTGTTAGGCAATATTCCCTATAATATTTTTATTTTATGTTATTGATTTGTTTTTATATTGCTGGAGACTTTGAAACTATAACGAATTAAGTTTATGTGGAAATGGCTTTGTATTTGTGAGAAACAGTTTAAAGTGTATGACTAAAAAAGTATATAAAAGAAATAGGATAATAGAAAAAGAAGAAAAACAAATAGAATTCTTAATATGTTTCTAAATTGTGTGCAAACCTGTGATAAACACCTCTTTGTGGGAAGAATATATTTGTGGAACTGGATGGCTTAAGCTGGACAAAGCTTGGCTTCTTTTTTAAAATGCATTTTTGCTTATTTTAATAAAGAATTATTAGTCAATATTTTATTTAAAAATGACTTTGGTCAAAAGCTGAAGGTTTTTTGCACATCACACCTTAAAATGCCATCTCTATTTACGTCCTCACATAAATTTATAGTCATTTCTATCACCATTATGCTGAGAGCAGCACCCAAATACAAAATGTTAAATCAGTCATGAACCTTTGTGCTCGCTTATCTGTGTGGAAGAAAATAGATTGTTCCTCTCTCTTCTCCTCGTTCCAAGTAGTTATTAAGTTAAGCCTGGAAGAAAATTGACCTTGGAGTTGTCTTGAGCTGTGAGATTGAGAAAAGGTATGAGGGCTTCTCATTTAAACATTATTCTACTCCTCTACTTCCTGGGAGATATCACAGTCTTATAAGAGTGATGGAAAGAAAGTGGTCTAAGTGGCAAGCTGGCATTTTTTTTATGACACTAGTGGCTTTTCTTTTCCAGGGTTTATGAAAGAGTTTACCATTCCTATCTTTTCCTACTTCTGAGAAAGAGTAAGAAAGGAAGAAGAAAGACCCAGAAGTTCAGAGCAGATGTTTCTCTGCTCATGGGAAAGCTTGGGAAAAGTCTATGACAAATGAGACGATGAAGAAATGAAAATTGTATCTGTCTCTTTGTAGTTCTGATATGTCACAATGAGTAAGAGCAATGTAACTGGGCTTGAATCTCAGCCATATGACCCTGGGAAACCTAGTTAATTTCTCTAGGCCTCATTTTTCTCATCTGTAACATAGGGATACTAATTCAAAAGCGTTAAAGCAGAATTAAATGAAATAATAAAGACTGATGAAAAGAGCTACTAGCACTTAATAAGTGCTCATTTGGTGTGAGCTATTGATTTTGTCGATGATGGGAAGCAAAAACATTCTACAAGCTGCCAAAAATTCTTCCTGTCCTAATCAGCAGTGATAGTGATGAGAAAGTATAACTGAGTATGTTTGCCAAGAGGCACAATGTTTTGCCTCATTGACTTGAATAGGTCAAATATTTCAATATATTCAGGAATGTACCCTTAAGAAAGTAATGAACTGAAGAAGAATAGAAATAAGTTGATTAAGCCTTCAACATAGGTTACATAGAGGTGTGTATTGCACTTCCATTCCTAAACAAGTGACGAATGGCTTCTGATAGAAAACTCTTGAGGTGAAAAGAATGCTTTTGAATAATTATAAATATCCAGATCACATTTATAGAATTTTACTTAAACATTTATAGAATCTTCAATTCTGAAATGAGCTTAAAAATTTTGAGTCCTGGCTGTGGTTGATATCTGTTAATCTAGTGCTACTGTAGACTGTCCTTGAAAAGTACTCATCTACAGCCATGCTACCCTGAATAAGCCCAATCCTGTCTGAACTTGGAAGCAAAGGGCCTGGTTAGTACTTGGATGGGAGACCACCTAGGAAGACCAGGGGCTATAGGCATAAAACATTTTTTAAAATAAAAAAAAAAAATAAGGGAATATAATAAACTGACAAGGTCCTTGCAATCTGTGAGGTCAACCAAGGGTTGCCTTACCAGAAAGAAAGAAAGAAAGAAAGAAAGAAAGAAAGAAAGAAAGAAAGAAAGAAAGAAAGAAAGAAAGAAAGAAAGAAAGAAAGAAAGAGAGAAAGAAAGAAAGAACTCAACAAATATCTCAGTCACAAAAAAAGGAGACAAAGATTTAGCTGAATTCTTGGTTAATCATCTATTGTGGCTAATTGATGTGAATATTAGTGACTAAAAAAAGCTATCGGAAATACTGACAGGTCAAATAGAATATTTTTTCCTGTTACTATATGCCCTGAATAAGTAATTATCAAGAACATCTGTAAGGACAGATTGGGAATCTTAAATCAGCATTAATTTTTACCAGATAGGGAATATTACAACACATATTTTCTCTAACCCATGTCAATTAGCACAATAATTTGAGGAATCAACATTTGTAAACATAATCAACAAATTAGTTGTATTTTCATATATGCTGACAACTTTTAGTTCTGAAAGTACAGAACACAATGGGCTTGTATTATATTATTAATATAGTAAAAGGGGCTTAAAGCCATTCCTCTCCATTTGAACATAATACATATCATATTAAAGAAAGTCTCAATTTTCACATATTTATTGAAGGCCTACTATATAACATGTACTGTTTAAGTACTGGAATTCAATGGAGAATATGCCTTTAAAATCTTATATGCTAATGTAGGGAGACAAACAATAAGAAAATAAAGGAATAGACAAGTGCACAAGATTGACCCAGACTGTGGCAAGCATGATAAAGAAAATGTTCAATGGACATGGAAGTATTGATTTAGGGAAGACTTCTTTAAGATATCATTTGGGCCAAGACATGAAGAATGGAAAGGTGTTAGTCATGCATGGAAACTGTGAGCTAGAAAACATTTAACATGTTTGGACAATGAAAAGATGCTAAACATGGGTGGAGCATAGTGAAGAGAGGGAGAGTAATACCTGAGATACGGAGACAAGAAGGAGGCAAAGACAAGGTCATGTAGGCACTGGAAGCCATGGCAAGGAATTATAAGCCACTGATTAATGTGTGTGCAGGGTACATATGTGTGTGTGTGTGTGTGTGTGTGTGAGAGAGTGTGTGTGAGAGAGAGAGAGAGAGAGCGAGAGAGAGAGAGATTGAGAGAGAGAGAAGGGAGAGAGAGGGAGGAATTCAGTTGGACAACCAATTATGGGTTTTCATTTTTTTAGTCACCCTTATTTTCACATCCACTCCAAGCTACACATAATTGAAGAACTTAGTAGCTAGGAAAGCTGCGCATGTTAGGTAGAGCTCTTGTCTTAAAGAAAACATGCTACTTGACATAGAAATGTTTTCAGTACATGCACACATACACACCTATGTGCTACATCTTTTTATATTTCTTTCTTTAAAGCAGAAACAAAACCTTGCCTAATTTACATTTAAAATTAACAACCTGACCATAGGGTGAACAATGGATTAAAGAAGCAAGACTGGAAGGAGGGAAACCAATTAGTATCCTAGGCAAGAGATAGTGGCTTGAAATATGGTGGGTTTTGGGGAGATAATGATGTGTGTGTGTGTGTGTGTGTGTGTGTTTGTGCGCGCGCGCACGCGTGCACATTTGTGGTAGCGTCAATAGGATTCGTGATGGATTGAATGTAGGGGTTGAGTCACAGGAAAATTAATGTCGGCTGTGGTACAAAATAGGCAGAGAGCTGGTGGGTGTTTAACATGACAGACCTTTGTTGCAGTAAAACACTCTGGCCTTCCATAAATCACTGTAGCGTGCAACATCAGGAACTCAAAAGGACCAAATAACTCCATTAGCACTGAACCATAACATCTCTATAATAGACATATTTAACAAAATGACATTAGTGCTATTCATTTTTCTTATTATGCATATTTTAGAAAGCAAGCCAGAGAGTATGAAATAGTACATATGGTGTGACCACATTGTTACTGAGAATACAGGAGGAAAACCTATGGAAGAGCAAGCTGTTTTACTGAGGTGGGAGGCAAATGCACTACATGTTTCCTCAAACCCTCAAATCTCCTGTTATGTTCTAGGCACAGCTGCAACATGATTTCTGATAGGATGCATTCACTGCTATGGCTCAGAACAGATGATGCTGCTGATGTCTCCTCTATGGCACTGTTTTTCAACCAATAGGTGTGACCCCTCTAGTGGGTAATATAATAAAATTAATGGGAACTGACCAGCATTGTGGAAAATGTAGAATAGAAAACATAGTGTGCTTTCTACAATATTTGTGAATTCTTTGTTTTTGTTTCAACCAATTGAAACAAAAACATTTTTCTATAAGAATAGATAGATGTGTCTCAAAGCAAAATGGAGGTATTACAATGGGTCTAAAAGTTAGAAAGCTACTGCTTCTCATGTACATTCTCACTGGGGAATGATGTTTCTTGCTTCAATATAACTATCTAAAGACTTGTAATAGGTTCATTCCTTAATCTCATCAATATTACATCTTTATGGCAGCCAGATACAGATGAATTAAACAGACGTTGGAGATCGATTACTTGATGGGTGGTGGGTCTTGGACAATAGGTGGGAACATAACGCCTACCAAGAGACTGAGAACATGAGAGATTGTGTGTGGAGAGTTTTTCAGAAAACCCAGGCTACTAGGCAGAAGCAGACTATCATTTGGGGAAGGGTTGGTGGAAAGAAGAGTGGAAGGCCCCATAGGCAATCTTTGCCTATGCCAGTTCTCCCTATGTCCACCTTTGGATCCTCGATATTGTGAATGGGAGACTCATGCTGACATCTAGAGATTTTCTAGAATAGAACTGTAAGTTCCACCTCTTCCTAATGGGAAATTCAAGAGCTTAGAAATATCACTACATATCCGTAGTTCTGCATCCACATTCTCCAGGCCAAACCTCATTTATTGGCTTTGTGATGAGAGGGAACAGAGTTTACCACCCTCAAAATATGCCTCTTTTAATATTAATCACTTTGAGCTGGTTGTTTTTAAGAAACAAAAGAGTCAGGAAAAACCTTTAACTTCCGCCTTAACTGCTGAAAAGGAAGAGAGCCATCTTTATAGATAACTACAGCTTAATAGGAACTAGGTGTGATAGACAGGAAAGAATGTAGCACACTCCATTCAATCAATGTCCTCCCTGTGTCCCATTGGTAAAGATGGCCTAACCAACGTTTGTTTATCGGCATTTGCGTTTTCTTTTCTATGTGAATTGCCTTCCTGCCCTTTGAAGTTCCGAACCACCCTCCTACCCCCTTCTCCTTAGCTCAGGAGGAAACGTAAGCCTTAACTGCCCATCTCTCTTAGAGTCCTATATTCTTATAGAACTCATATGTACAGCCATAATAAGTTTGATGATTTTCTCTTGTTAATTTGCCTCATGTCAATTTGATTATTAGTCCAGCCAGAAAACTTAGAAGGGTAGAAGGAAACTTATTTTTCCTCCCGCACAGTGCTATAAACAATGCCTGTTCCTGATTTCTTCATGTCACTCACAGACAAACCCTGTGAGATTGCTGAATGGTCAGAACAAAGCCAAATTGTAAGGCAAGAAAGAAAAGATAGAAGCTCTTCTAATTACAGACTGAGCAAGTGTCCAAGATCTCTCCTTTCTGTGGTAAGGAAGAGAGTTTAAAAGAGCAACTGAAAAAAGCTTTTTTATTTCCCACTCATCCTCTGCCCAGGGTTCCTCATTCAGACAGAAGTACCTGCATAAGACTGGGGTTCAAGTGCTTCTTCCTATCCTTTCTCCTCACTAGCTCTTGTTTCTTAGGATAGTTGTGACTATTAGTACAGTAGGCCAGCACCTGAGGGTGCTAAAAGTGAGGGACTTGTGTTATATAATACTGTTATAAATACTAATAAACTTATGAAATATAATAATATACAAAACTGTAATATGTGATAAAATGTTTCTTATTTTTCTTTCCAGCATGCTTTAAAAGCTATTCTGAAATTGACTTTATCAGATAATACTGACATGAGAATTGAGATCGTTACTGACTTTTAAAAAATTTTTGTTAAAGAAAGCTATGATTATAAGTATCCATATCATGCTTCATGTTGTTTCTAATTAAACCTCACCACTTTTAAAAGTTGGATTCATAGAGAATGGTATAGTATGGTTATCAGAATCAGCCTAAGGTAAGGAAAGTGTTCGGTATTTTAATTTGTAAATTTAAACATAAAAAATTCAGGCCATATGCGTAGTTTTGGGTGCTGCAATCTAAAAGGGACATCAGATACCTGTAATGTGCTCACAAAAGATGAAATGGGACAATATACATTATAGATATGAAAAACAAATTATATGAGAAACAACTAAAAAAGTAAGAAATCATTTATTCAGGAGGAAAGTATGAGCCTCTTTTATTACTGTCACTGGACTAAAGTCTGAAGATATATAGCAAATTCCTCACTGAGAAAGTTTAGAAAAAGAAAAAAGAAGTTTTTGAGGGGGATGTAAAAAAGGATAAATTAAACCTCTTTATGTCTCCATTTTCTTATTTGTTGAAGAAGAAGGAGAAGAGAGAGAAGAAGAGACAAAGTTTGGTCCAACTGATGCTTTTCAGTAGTGGTGGCCCAGATTTTGTGAAGCTTAAAGCTTAAATAATTTGGGGTCCTTCTTTAAGAAAAGAAAAGAAAATTAGATATATAAATGAAAAATCATTTAAAATATAAACAAAACCACAACAAATTACAATTAAAAAAAAATTGACAAACACAAAATACATCCTAAAGTCTGGAGGAAAAAAAAAACTGCAATGTTTTTAATTAGTTTTTAATTAGTTAACTGCCTGGCATGCCTCTATATTTTTAGCCTAAATTTTGTATTACAGTCTCTTTGTAATATAAATTTCTATATGTATATAAAGAGGAGACTAGAAAGAGAGAATAGAAAGATACATCAATCTTCCTCCTAGCAAAGTCAATAGGCATTTTTAATCATTGATAATTTTGAAAATTTTCCACAAGGCAGCTTTTGGTGTTATACATTTCAAATTTCCTTTTCTCCCATCGCTGTCACATGCATCTAGTGCAAATGAAGAACTTTTAGGGACGATTAACTCCATTCACATGGCTCTGGTGCTTCTGTGGAAATGCCGTAAGTGAACCCTGACATGCCTCCTCTACCATGTGCTGATAGGGTGCTGGAAAGCCCTCTGCTCAGGTTTTAACTAGAGAAGCTCTGCTCTCTTCAGCTTTATTAAGTGGATTTCCACAGCTTCAGGGGTATTCCAAAGGTAGGTAGCGAGGGAAAACTGCCCTGGTTCTAGGCAATAGGGTGACTCAGAAATAATAATAAAACCAAGTAAAAGTCGGTCTGCTTTTTATTATCACCATGTGCCAGCAATTCTAAACGATGTCAATGAAAAAAAAAAAAAAAAAAAAAACTCTTCCACCAGAAAGCTTTTGTTGGTCTGAGTTCAAAAGAATTGTTGCAGTTACTCTGTTTTAATAATAGATAGGTCAGCTTCAGATTGGCATGTTTTTATTAGTTATACATCAAAAACATTGTGTTCTGCATGGAAGCTAGTTTGGTAAATTTCCAGCCTCTAATGCTCACAGCCTCAGATACAAACATTGGTTTCTAAAGTAAGTTCCTAATGGTTCTGAACTGTTCCAGCTTGCTTTAGTCAAAGTCCATGTCTTCGATCACTGTGGAATTACATATTCTGTGATTAAACAGTAGATTTTAAATAAACAGTGTTAGCAGAATGATGAAGATGAAGAAATGGAATTTGAGTCATGGCAGTTCTGTCATTCTGTGTGACCCAGAGATTTGTTTGTGTTTAAAATATAAAACTGAAACAGATTGCCAATTGTAAGTTTGCCTTAGTCCATTCTGCTAACAGACAAGTAGCTAATCAAAAAACAATATTTATTTTTCACAGTTCTGGAGTCTGAAACTCCAGGATCACGGTAATGGCAGATTCGGTTTTAGCGAAGGTTTCCTGGTTCATAGCCAATGACCTCCTGGTGTGTCCTCACTCGGTGGAAGAGGTGAGGGAGTTCTCTGGAGCCTCTTTCATGAGGTGCTGTTCTCATTCATGAGGGCCTCACCTTTATGACTGAGCATCTCCAAAAGTCTTTATCTCCAAATGATATTACATTTAGGGGTCAGGGTTTCAACTTATAAATTTTAGGGAGACACAAACATTCACACCATAACAGAGCTATACTATTTTTGTTTGGTGAGTACAAATTGTATTTCACATAATACATTACTGAATGTATTATGTGAAACAATATCTCCAAAATTGAAATTTATTCTTTTAAAATTGTTTTTAAAACAAAGAACAATTAAAAAGTAATGATTACTCATTATCACATCATTATTACTGAAAATAATTTGATTGTCTAGAAGAGGAGGTAGTTTAAAATGGTGTGTTCCATATGTCAAATATTAGATGGTCCAACCACAGAACAGAGATAGGACAGTTATATATGATTTTAAGACAGAAGAGTTTGCTCCCCTACTCTAATCTCAAGAATACTTTCTTTTTTTCTTCTTCTTCTATTTTTAATGATTAGAATGATCCAAAATGAAATGGACTTCCTGAGAGCTAAGGGATTTCCAGAGGAAATATTGAAACAGAAAAGGCTCAGGTATGGAACATAAAGTTAAAAAAAAAAAAAAAAAAGTGATTAAAGACCCAAAATCCTTTCAAGACTGTGATATTTCCACTCATCCTATCTGTATGAGTTATCTCTTGTTGCATAACAAATTCCATAAAACAAAGTGTCTTAAAAAAACAAAGATTATCTCATAGTTTCTGTAGATTAGGAATCTGGCTATATCATTTAGCTAGATGCTTCTGGCTCAGGGTCTCTCATAAAGGTGCAATCGAACCATGGCCTAAACTGCAGTCTCTTCTGAAGGTTAAGAAAGGGAAGGACCTGCTTCCAAACTTGCTCAAGTCAAATGGCTGTGGGCAAGCCTTAAATAGGAGTTAGCAAACTGGATTACCAGAACACAGCCATGCTCATTCATTTACATATTGTCTATGGCTGCTTTTGATCTACAATGGCATATTTGAGTACTTGTGTGTATTAATTGTGTTTTTATTATTTTCTTGATGCTTCGACATCTGGGCCTTGCTGACCTGGAAGGGACTGCCCTTCCCAGGGTTAGCTAATTTCCAGAGAAATAAACAGCTTGCCTTGGAGACAGTTTTTTTTTAATATGCAAACCGATTAATCCAAAATCCATATGCCCAACTATCTTCTATATCAATACTGGGCCACTATCCCTTATCCTAATCACCTCAGAGTCATGTACCAGACAACTAGGAACAGCCCATACAGGCCAGAGCCTGCCAAAATGACTAAAACTGTCCATTCCTAAACTCGATTAGCTGGTTTACCTTGCCTTGACCATTTCTTCCCCAAAAAAACACAATAAAGGCTTTCACCTGCAGTTCTTCCCTCTCTCTCTCTCTCTCTCTCTCTCTCTCTCTCTCTCCCCCCCCCCCACCCCACCTCTCTCTCTGACTGCTGACTATTCCTACATACTTCCCCATGTAGTCCTGTGTGGCATGTTGTGCCTTCTATTTCTAGGGGACAGTGAATATAAAAACTTTTTCTTTCATGACAATCATTTCCATGTCTATGTATCTTACTTACCATGCCTAATTAAAACAAATCCTGTGTAGTATTAAAACACAGAGAGAGACTATGTAGTCTGCAAAGCTTAAAATATTTACCATCTGGACCTTTACAAGGAAAAGTTGTTGGTCCCTTCTTTAGAAGGTAAATGAATTTCCAAGTTCATTTACATTGCTGTTGGCAGACCAGGGGATTCCAAGCTCACTCACATGAGCCTCTTACTAAGGTGACTAACTGTTCCTTACATAGGACTCTTGGTATTAAAAGTAGGAAAATTCTAGGAAAACTCTGACAATTAGTCATCTTGGCAAGACATGGCAGCTAGCTTTCCCCAAATTGAGCAACAGGAGAACAAGTGTCCAAGGTGGAAGCCATAGTAGTTTATAACTTATCCCAGAAATGATATCCTGTCACTTCTACTGTGTTTTATTAGAAGTAAATTAATAAATCCAACCCCCACACAAAGGGAGATTATAAAAGGTTGCGAATATCAGGAAGCCAGGCTCATTGGCTGCTAACTTAGAAGTTGCCTACCACCCATCCTCTGCTACCTTTTTACTGCTACAGCAATACATGAGAAAATATATTTTTAGTTTATAGAACGTTTCTAGTTCTGTAGTAGGTATATATGTCCACCAACACAAGAAGGGATCAAATAGGAATCTGAAAGACATAAATCATGTTTTGTGTGTCAAAGGTATGAGATCATGATAAATATGTGAGATTTAATCTCTACTCTGATAATTAGTGTTTAGCTGCTTATATCACTAATACATAAATATGGCTTATATCATACCTTCCTTAAAATACCTCAGTTAAAATGCACAATTCAAATTGCCCTATGGATTCAGTGATGCCTGACAATTTTCTCTTCAGTGTGCATAAAACACCTAAGCATCCTTAGCCATATGTAAGAAATATATAGCCATCTGTATTTTAAAAAGTATATTAGCTCATAAAAGATCCTCTCATTGATACATTTCCCTCATTTTCCTCTTTTACAATTTTTAGTCCTTATTTTAGAAAAGATCATTAACTGCATGATTACTTAATGATCATCTACATTTTTATTATGATTTTCTCTTAAGTTGGGTAATCTTTTCATTTATTTCTTTTCTTTGAGGAACATTTCCTTGAAAACAGTCTTTATTTTTAAAAATATCATTGGTCCCTGTAGTTCTTTTTCCTCTTGAATCTCCAGTCTTGAGCTCTGATATCACCATTAGTTACAATAGAAATAATTATGATGCTACAAACAGAGGATTATGACTTCATGCTGGAAAGTAGCAGTGAGAAGCCCAATATCAAAAATAAATAAGTAAATAAATAAAGTTAATTTTCTAGCTGACTTTAAAATGAATGGGAGAGAATGAAATTCAAAGAAAACCCTAGTTTGTTTCTCTAGCTGCACTGTGTTTTCAGAATTGTCTTTACCTGATTTAGAACTTACACCATTTAATCTGTGATTTGTCTGATGAGTCACCAAATTTGTCAAATGTTGAGGGACCTTGTACTCAGCTTATCTAAACTCTACCCATGTCTATATGCAGTGGGTGATAGAATTGTGAATAAGCTGATATTGTCATTTCATATCTGCTTAATGATAAATACCAATCTCTATAGTCATACCAATCATAGTGCAATCTCCAAAGATTATTAAGAGGGCAAAAGAAATGAGAGTGCAGCATTGCATGTGTTTCATAAGTATACAGAGCCTTTGTCTAAAATAAATATTATGGCACTGAGTAACCCATATTAATTTAAATCTGCTGCATAAAATATGATGGAAAAGTCTATTTTCAGGACGGAAACATTATTTATTGCAGAGAGAAAATGCCATGTGGGAAAGAAGCCTGGAGACCTGAATTCTGGACTTAGCTTAAGTCTCTGACCTTGGGCAATTCATAGAACCTCCCAGGGCCCCCATTTCATGGGAAGGATGATAGTAATAGGAAAACCTCTACTACAATTGCTGCCCAGAGAGGCTCTAAGAATTAATGAGACAGTGTTTACAAAGCATTTTGAAGTCCTTGGAAAAAATCAGAAAGATAAGTAAGAAATGTTTTAAGATATTTTAAATCAGGATTAGACTTCCAATTTTGATTTTTTTTTTAAAGGTTGTCTGCCTAAGGCTGATTTAGTCCTCAGAAATCCAAATGTAGCAGAGTAATCAAGCTTGGTTGTATTAGATTTTAAAACAACCCAATTATCTCTATCAATTTATAAGGCTGATTCTGTCAATCCAAACTAATTTCTGTTTATAATGATAAAATATGAAAGAAATTGTACAAGAAATGGCCAAAATGCACTTTATTTTCCAGCCAAATGTTATCCTTCAATTCACTTTTTATGCAAAGGTATCTATATTGACTGTTCACACTTTAAACCTTTAGTAAGTAATTTTTTAGCCTCAAATTTATTGTTTTGTTGTGAAGAACTGTTTTTGAATTTATACAGAATTAAACCTTATACTTCTGGGTAATATTTTTAAAAATACTTAACACATATCAGCTGTTTTAAATAGTATTAATAAAGGAGAACCCATCTCTCCTCACTCTAGTTTATATAGAAGTTCAATCTTCTAAAACAGTGTATTTAATCACTACATTTTAAGATCAAATGAGCAACTATTTAAAAATCATGATGTAGATATCTAATTGACAAAAAATATGCTAATGGTATATTTACAAACTATCATAAATAGTATATAACCCATGTGTGTTTTTAATATCATTGGAAAAAATATTTGTTTCTATTATGGAAATATTTACACTGGTTATGTATGTATATATATACATATACATATGAAGAATTTTGACTATATATTCAAGAATTTTTTACTTTTTTTAAATATTTTTTTGTGATTGTTCAGAAATTCCATACAATAAGCAAAAAATAAAGCTAATTTTATTTTAAAATTAAAATAATGTTTGTGGCTATAAAACTCAATTGAGATCGTGAAAAAAGTACCTTTGAAATTGTGAACTGGTTTGCCGATATGTACTGTTGGTGATATTATATTCTAAATTTCAAGCCTTTTAAAAATGAGGACTATTTCTCTGTCCATTCGAGGAATATCCTTGCATTGCAGCTGTGTAAAAATATTTTCTTCATTTGGAAACCAACCCAAAATCACTTTTACATAAATTAGAAAAAAGTACAACACATTTCCTTCACACCTCAAATATCACAGATGGAAAAACTGTCATTTTGTCTCACTATTTTCCATGCTAAAATGCCAAAAAAAAAAAAAAAAAAAAGCAAATGACTAATCTATGCTTTAAAAAAATTTAAGATTTTAATTATTCTTTTCTTTTGAGTGATTATTTGTGAATGAATTAATTTTACCCAATAATAACAATGTGCAAATCTCAAAATAAAATTCATTTACAGTTAAGAAGATGACTTGATGTGACCCATTTATGTAGCACCTATTCCTAAACAATTCAATCTGTATTGTTTTAATGGAGAACCCACTTTGATCCAGAATAGTTCAGACTGATAATATAAATAGATTGAATTTATATATTTTCTGATATATAATCTAAAAAATAAGCAGTAAAAAGATTATTGTATATTTTTAAGATGATTTGATGATTTAAGAATGACTGCATGATCAATATGATCAATAGTACATAATCAATAATATAGATAATAATGAGGCCTACAAACAAGACCTCTAATCTACTTTTAAAATAAAACTTTTAGATATTAGAATTTCTGAAATGTATCTAAGTAATACTGATTCTCATCTCTTTAGGAGATGTATATATATATTTGTTCTACTATTTTGAGTGAATATTTTCTTAGCTGGTTAACATAGATTCATAAACACTTCTTAAAAAATCATAAACTAGCTAAAATAGGCTCCTTGGCTAGTTATGATTGTCCTTTGCTGATGTACTATTTTACCCACCTCTGTTGCTAATACATGTACCAGCCTTTCATTGCTTCCCACATTGTTTTGATAGTAGCTTTTGCTACCCTGAAAATAGTGAAGTTGCAAGTTATCCTGCTTGGAACTCTGGGCTTGGTACCCTGCTCAGTACTTCCGTTATTTGCACACCAGCATACACATTTTGGTAGGTCCATAGATATCTTACATACAAGAACCATAATTACTATCACTGTAGATAGGTTTTAATTTAAATAAAATAGCAATATGGAATAGATTATTTTTATAAAATATAAGATGAAACTATTAAAGATAAATATGTAAAAGAAAATGAAGACAATGTAAAATATATAATTTCTCCAAAATAAAATCTCTTATTACTCATTAAAATCAATCCTTAGTCATAAAAGATTTCTCAGCTGTCATGATGTCCTGGCATCTCTGCTACAGCGTAGCTGATAATTTGCATTGCCATTTCTGCTTCCTCTTCTAGGAATGAGCTGATTGTAAAAACATGAAAGAAAACATTACAGACTTTTCTCCAACTTGTAGCCTAAGCCTGCTCAAACTGTCCTGTGGTGACAAAACCCCAAATGATTGGTAGATACTGATGATGTTCAAATCTGCACCTCAGATTTGTGTTCCAGACCTATTTCTAAATGACCTGCTTTAATTTATCAACTGGGTGATTTACAGGAATCTGAAATGTTTAAAATTTAACTCGCCTCTGAAACTTCCACCTAATCTGATATTTTAAATCAGAAGTATTAGTGTTGTACAAAATGCCTCATTTTTCAAATTTCAGTAGTCTCTTCTGTAAAATGATGACAATAAAGGATTATGAGTCTTAAATGTGGTAGTGTATATATAAAGCTTGGCATGGGGACTGATACAGTGTAAACTCTTAATACTTATTAACTGTAGAAGATAGTGGTGATGGTGGGTGATCTTCCTCTCCTCTACTTTTTCCAAATAGTTTTGATTATTTTTTGTTTCTGAAATTCGAATGGGAGAACATTTATAAGGACTCTACCCTAGTCATCTTTGTTTCTGATATAATAATTATCTGCTCTTTGTTAAATGACTAGATTCAGAAATATTGCATGACTTTTGTATTTTACATGCTATTACCCTTTACGTTTGATGTAAAGCTTCTTTTTTGCTGTCTCTTTATTCTGAGCTTCGTAGGTATTTTATGAGGCAAGGAAGACAGATAGATATTAACATCTTCAGAATCCAAGAAAAGAGGATGAGAAGTTAAGTGACTTATCTACATTCATATAACCAAGTAAATAGCCAATGTTAGAAATGATTTTCTGACTGGGTATATTGTGCTTTCTGTATTGTATTAAGAATACAATCACCTTTCTGCCAGTTATACCTTTATTTAATCCCAATTGAATCTGTGAATAAGGGCATGAGAGGAGCAGTCTGAATAAAAGCAATAGCCAGTGCAGTTTCAGAAAGATACACTTAATGATGTCTTCACTAATGATTTTATTTTCAGCCAAAATGGGCTGAGGTCATCATAAAAATTGGCTTGCCATGAAAACCAAGCTCAGTACAAAGCGAAAAGACTTGTCAGTGCTTTCTAGACTGATGACTGATCGCCTTCAGAATCATCATAAATTCCTTTAATCTCCAGGAGCATGACTACATAATAATGTTCGCGTTTGTCCAGACTACATATACATGTCTCACAAAGGAAGTCAAAACTCAGAGTTTAAGGTAGATCAGAGGATTTGGCAATCTATATCTGTTTCAATGTGAGTGTGAACTCAGGGTTAGGTAAGACTGGCCTGGTTCTGCATGCTGGAAAATGATTTGGCCTGAGACAGTATAAGCTGAAAAAGGTTCAGCTGAAACCTCACGTGCCCTCGCCTAGCACACTAAGTACAGAGAGGCAAGTAACTTGAATCTTTTCATAGTAGGGTGTTCCAGATGTCTCCATGTTTTGGCACAGTATTCATGTTTCATTCTGGGTATTGAGGAAGGATCAGAGAAGAGCATGTAGTTCAGCTTTTCCAAAGAGTCTGTAACACATTCCTGCCATGGTGTCTACTAATGCCGGTACCCAAAATGAAGGGATGTTTGTTATCATTTTATCCTTGGTAATATATATAACAATTGATAAATGTACTAAAAGCCCATGGGGAAGCCATAGATGATAGAATACAAGTTAGAAGATAGGAGCCTCTAGTAGGGTAGACAAAGAGCCACTGCTGTAGTAACAGTAGAGTAAATAATACCAGGACTATAGATAACTAATAAACTATAGATAATTGCAATGGAATGACAATAAGAGTAGTATGGTTGAGATAAATAGGAAGAAAATAACTTTTTCCTTTGTGGGAAAGATTTGAAGAAAAATTAGCAGGAACCATTCTACTGAAATGGTAGGACCCTTTGAGAGCATAAGTATCCCCATCCCTTCTCTTTCAAATGATTTTCCTCTTGGAAGCACAAAGAAAAAGTGAATGTAGACCTTTGGGGAATTTTCATTAATGTGACAGATTGGATGCACCTAGTGTCCCATGATCTTATATTTTTGACAAGTTTCAATGAGACATGCAGGCATGCTGTCAGGTTACTCTTGTTAACAATGGAAAAGCATTTCCATTTCTTTGCAAATATCTGGCATATTAAGGAAGTAGATAGAGACAACTATCTGGTTCTAATGTTAATCCTCCCTTCCCAGCCTCCTTCCCATTGGAACAAAATCCCTAGAGGGTGTGACTGCTGATAAGTATATATGGAAAAATTTAGGCCAGCTTCTCTTTCACTTCTGCATTTGAAGTTCAGACTTTCTGTGGATTTGTGCAAATTAGAATAGGGCGCTTGTAAATTGTGATTTATAAGAAATATATGCTTGGTCTTTGACCATGGTTCCTGGCTCAAGGCTCCTCAAACCCTTGGACTTTCCTGAGTAATAACAGCAAAGGAATCATCTTTGTCATAATATTTTGTCTCTTGTCCTCAGTTCCTGAAATCCCTTCAGAGCCATAAAGGTGAAATGGATGTCTTGTTATTTATAATAAGCCCCTTTCCATTAGACCTGGATTTATGTTAATGAGGTTGTTATGGAGCAAGGGCTCACTGCCCAATGCACATAGAAGCCAATACTATGGGAAAAGAAAAGGCTTTATTGTGAAGTTGACTGGCAAGAAGACAGGAGGCAAGCCTCAAATCTGTCTTCCTGATCCAGAGTTTGGGAAAAATTTTAAGGTGTTAGGGAGAACAGGTGGGTATGCAGAAGCCCTGGTGGGGCAGATTTTAACTGGAGCAGATTTTGAAAATCGGCCATTAATGCTAAGATATAGCAAGGACCTCGGCACCAGATTTTTCTAGACAGCAGACCCTTCACTTAAGAAAAGATCCAATGTTCCTATTCCAGTCATGTCCCAATCTTTTGGTTCTGTGGTGGGATGAGATGAGACTTTGGGTCTTGGTGTAACTGGAGATTGGAATTTTCTCCTCCGCACACACTTTGGCTTCATGGCTTACAGTTTGGGTCTGTTGTCTGTGAAAAGCAACTCAGTATGTTGCTTTTTCAGAACCAGTTTGAGCTGGTTCTGTAGTTACAGAGTAACTTTCGGAAAGAACCTAAGGATGGGGACTGGGCGCCAGGAAAGCCAACCATGTGATTCGATGGTTGGGACATCTAGTCCCACCCCCCCTCATCCCCCACCTTCAGGGAGGGGAGAGGGGCTAAAGATTGAGTTCAATCATCGGTGACCAAATGATTTAATCAATTCTTCCTATGTAGTAAAGCCTCCATAAAAATAAAAAAGGAAGGGATTCAGAGAACTTACAGGTTGATGAACACATAGAAGTTTGGGAAGAATGGTGCACCCGAGAGAGCATGGAAGCTCTGTGCCCTCCCCCCATACCTTATCCTATGAACCGCTTCCATCTGTCTGTTTCTGAGTCATGTGCTTATAAGTAAAAGGTTCCTCTGAGTTCTGCGAGCTGCTTTAGCAAATTTATTGAACTTAAGGAGTGGAGCAGTTGGAACCTCCAATCTATAGCCAGTCGGTCAGAAGCACAGGTAACAACTTGAGCTGGCAGTTTGGGTCTGAAGAAGGGGGTAGGGTGCAGTCTTTTAGAACTGAGCCCTTAACCTGGGGAATCTGACACTATCTACCTAGAGATAGTGTCGGAATTGAGTTGAATTACAGGACACCCAGCTGGTGTCTGAAGCATTGCTTGTTGGTATGGGTAGCCCCACTCCCATGCCCACTACACTGAATTGTTGGGTACAGGACCTGATAACCACTCGATGCTGATTGGAGCCCCCCCTTCTCACCGTAATGCTTTGTGGCTGGTCTCTGCATAGCCTTTTAATGATTTTCTCTCATCACCACTAAATTCATATTTAATTATTCCTAAAATTTAGAACTTTTATGAAATAAAAATGATTCTCATCTTCTGGGAAAACTGAAATCCACCTTTTTATTGTTCATTGTGAAATGGCAACATTCTCGAAATGCTGCCAATAATTAGAATTTAAAATGGATTTATAACTTCCTGGTGTTCACTGGGGGTTGTAAATACTTTTTCATAAGCCTAAGAATTTTTAGGAGCCTCCCTCTTTTCCAGGCTTTTGGCCATCTAAAGACAGCCTACAGATCTGTGGTCTTTTTTCTTTAACTATTCAGCATAAGATGTAGTATAAGAAGTTGACCCTAGTTGGCTTAGAGAGGAGGGACTCTACAGAGTGCACTGTACCTTGTACATTTATTATTTCATCTTCACAATCATCATTCAATTGAGAAGATATGTCAGTATATTAATCAGACTTTATTAGGCAAGGCAATGGTAACAAATAATCTCCAAACCTTAGTAGCTTCTAACAAAAAAAGGCTTATTTCTCACTCATATTACATCTACTTCAAGAGTCAGCTTTGGTTTTTCAAGGTGTGTTTTCTTCACTCTGGGATCCAAGCTGAAAGATCAGCCTCTACCAGGTCATACTATTCTCATGGCAGAAAGAAAAGAGCAAAAGATCTGACACAAACACTTGAGCCCCTAAAGCTTCTGCTCTCCACTGGTCAACTGAACTGCTCAGATTTCACTGGCCACAGCCAGTGGGGCTTCAGGTCTGTTATCAGTGAGGTGAGAAGAATACCACTCTACTGAAAGGTTCTATAAGTCAGATCGCAACAAGTAGAGCATAAAATCTCTTTATAGGATCCGTGTGTGAATAGTTGAAAATAAAAATAAAATCTACCATAGCCTCGTAGAAGAAAAAGAGTATTCTCATTCCTACCTCTTTCTCTGTAAACAGAATTTTATCCACAGAGGCAATATGATTGCTATGATACCTTCAAACTATATTATAATCATTTATTAAATATTTATTGAGCACTTACTAGATGCTAAACAAAAAGTGCACATAGGGAAACAACATTGTTCTTACTTTGTGTGGAGAGGGAAGAAAAGTAATCTATTAATTATTAGAAACTACATTGTGAATTAGAAGTATCAATGCCATGGAACAGAAAGATTAAGTCATTTATTTTGCTAAGAGCAATGTGGAAGAATTGCATTTTATCTCCACCTTGCCCTGCTTAAATAAGAGGAAGAGAAAAAAATGAGACCTCAGAAAATACTCCTTGGCAACTTCTTTTCATCCAGAAAATGCTAACACAATTAAGGCCAACCCTCCACCATTCTTAGGACAAAGGCACAGTTATCATTTTCTTCACTGATAAATCAGTTAGCTTTTCATGCATAATAAACTATTCTGAAACACAATTACTTAAAAGAGCAGCAGTTCATTTAAATAATGATCGTATGGGTTGACTGAGCAGTTCTTCCCAGCTGAGCTGGATGGCTTGCTCTTGGCTGGGCTCATTCCTGTATGTGGTCAGCTGGTGAGTCAGTGGGCAGCTAGATGATCTAGGATTGTCTCACTCATATATATGTTGGTCATTGGCCAGGGTGATAGAAGCAAATGGACCACATAACTCTCAGCATTCAGTGGTAAGTCTGAATTTACTCACATCAGGTGGTTAAGCGCATCAAGAGAATAAAATTTAAGGCTTCCTAAAACCTAGTTTCAGAATTCACACAATGACACCTTACACCACATCACATAGGTCAAAGAAAGTCTCCAGGTCAGCCTAGGCTCAGGAGATACTAGGTACTTCACGATGATTTGGTATTTTTCCCAATTTGCTACCACCAAAAGAGTTAGCCTCACATTCATCCTATCTCTAGGTTAAAATTAAATTAAAATTCCAAATGTCTTTTAGTGTTCAAAAAAAGTGAACTTTCTCTTTCCTATCTCATCTATTGTTTCATCATGTTCTTGTCAGACATAAGCCTATCCCCGCTTCTAAAATAGAATCTCTGAGCCAAAGTAAAGCACTATTTTTTTAAAGGAAACATTCCTACAAAAGTAAGATTTAATATTCAAGTTCTAACTGGCCAGTTTTATAAACATACGAAGACTATTTTGCTTAGGCCCTTTCTCAGTGTCTTTGCTTTTCAAGAAAATAATTATCCTTCATTCTTTTGTTGACAAGCTCTGGACATTCACCTGCAAAGTCAAAAATGTAATTATCCTTTATTCTTCTGTTGTCAATTCAAGTTTGTAAGTTAACAGTCCAATGTTTTAAGTTACGAGTGGATTATTTTTCTTTGGAGATGTGTGTGTGTGTGTGTGTGTAGGTTAAGTTTTTGAACATATTCACTGTGCATTTGAGTATAAATAATTCTGTTAATAATGTCGAAAATGAGTCAGTGTGTGTGGTGTGTTCATGGGATGGGGATGGGGGGAAAGGGAGAGCAAAGACGTGCTGGTCTGAGTCCAAGGAGGAGTAATAAATAAATCCAGAGAAAGCTAACTAATGAGAAGCAAAAGCAGAGAGATTTTTAAAACATACATCTGCACTACTTCCTGTGGACAGCTGCCCAAGTGTGTGAGATGATGCTGGAAAAGCAACTGAAAATTCCCAACGGCCTCTATATAAATCCCTTTCATTCTGGGGTCATCTGTCAGTCGCTACAGCACAGGAGGGGGCTTCATTGGCTGCTTGCTGTGTGCTCCTGTTTATATGAGTTTTTATCCTGTTGCTGAGAATCCTGTCAGATGAAGAGCCAGCCACATTTACCTGTAACTGCCTTACACTAGCTTGTGATGCCTAATCTCTTTTATTGATCCTACTTGCTGGTTTCTGGAGACCATTGATTTTCTTGGCTGTCAGTTTGTGGCCTGGCCTCCTTAATGTTTATTTAGACCAGCCCCCATAAATTGCTTCTGGTACAGAGGGCGAAAGAGGCAGCGGGAGGTCAGGGGTGCGTGTATACCTGTCCATAAATATAAATCACAGCTTTTGTTCTTTGCTCTTGTTTGTGAACACTGTTTGCGAGGTGAATAAAAAACAGAAATATTTCACTAAAATGTGGGGAAGCCATTACAGATTCCCCTGTGACTTGTCTTTTTAAAATTTTTATTGCAGTCTAGGTTTTCAATTTTCTGAATCCTAATGACACCTCTTGTTGTCTACTCAAACATGTAATGTTTCTTTTTGTTAAAGTGGAGGAAAAAAAAAATGAAGGCACTGCTTATTTGCCAGCACAGAGCTGTACTTTGAATGTGGGTGGGTTGGTTTTTCCTTCCTACCACCCAAATTGCTTTTTGTCAACACAAGCATATATATTCATAAATTTCTGTCTTTCAGGGGGAAAAAAAAAGGCAGCACTGGAGTTGACAACACTTGGTTGAACAACTGAACAAGCACAGCTCTTCATAATGAAGTTATAGGACTCTCTATTTAGACAAAAGCCATGACTTTAGTGGAAAAGAACTTTTAAGGTGGCAGCTCACGGTCAGCGTGTTCTAATAGAGGGTTGAAGGGTGAAGTGCAGAGTGCCCCTGTACCTGCAAAGCCAGTTGACAAGGCCAGTTGAGCACAAGGCAAAATGGAAAATTGTTGCAAGCAGGTGGCTGCTCTGTTATAAATAATTCAAGGGCACGTCCTGCAAAATCCAAAGGAAAAGCCCCACAGCTCATTATAACAGTGAGTTGGTAGACTGCTAGATCCTTAAATCACTAGAAAATGTTTTGCAACAGCTAAGAATTTTTTCTCCTCTGCAGTAGTAGACATCAAAGTCACTATGAGGTGACAAGTGGTTCCCCTGAGGCCAGGAGGACAGCAATCAATAGAAGGTCAGCCTGGGCCACTACTCTCTCAGTTGAAACCCAAGCATGGTGCACATATACAATGGCCAGATAAATCATCAGGAAAAGGAGAAGCATCCTCAAGACAGGAAAAGAAGTACCTATCAGAAAACACCTTATGGAACAGCTTGCTTGATTTAGCTCTCTATGTTTTAACATGGCTTTTTCATATTGGTTAATAGTCTTGAACTACTTGACTTATCTAGACTTTTTACTTCCCTAATATACTTCTTGTTATCTTCTTTATTGCCTGTAAGCTATTACATGGGCCCCATAATTTTATATGCCTCCTCATTCTCTACCTTTTAAATCTCTAAACCTTTCATGAAATAATTAGTTTTCACTGTTATTGTCAGTGGTTTTCTATTACTCAGAAATCTTATAACAAGTTTAACTCATACCAGAGTGTGATTTATAGTCAATGGGGATTGGTTTGAGGACACCACTCAGATGCCAAAATCTGTGGATACTCAAGTTCCTTTTACAAAATGGCATAGTATTTGCATATAACCTATATTTGCAAATAGGCTACAGAAAGGTATGCCTACACATCACTTTATTCGACTGAATGCAGTGTAGTGCTGAGTATACGCAAATTCAAATTTTGTTCTTTAGAACTTTCTGAAATTTTTTTCCCAAATATTTTTAATCTGTGGTTGGTTGAATCCACAATGCAAAATCTGTGGATAGGGAGGTTTGACTGTATCTTCATTTGATGCCAGAATTAGTCAGGATAGGCTTGTTCACACTGCAGTAACAAATAAGCCCCCATATCACAGGGCCCAATTAACAAAGACTTATTTCTTCCTCACAGAGCCTAGTGTGAAACTGAAGCTCTCCTTAGTGGCTTCCTTCCTAGCAGTGGCTCCAGGATCCAGGCTTCTTCCATCTTGACACTGACATTAAACACATGATCTTTACAGTAGGCATGGAGAAGAGAGAGTACAGAGCACAGTAGGTTTTACAGCCAGATATGGAAATGGAACACATTTCTACTTCAGAAAAAAATTCCTTTGAAATAGCTGAGTATTTTTTCATCTGAAATAATTGTTTCCCTACCTCATCAAGGCTAAAAGAAATTCCACATTTATTAATGATCCATACATAAAAACTTAAAAATTATAAAATATTAGAAGAATATAGCTTAAGTTTATCATAGAAAAGGATTTTTGAGGCAATGCAAAAAAGCAAAAAATTAAAAAGAAATATTGGTAGATTTGACTACACAAAAACTTTAGAAATCTGTTAAGCAAAGTCACTAAAATTAAGGTTAAAAACAAATCACACATGAGAAGGAAGTATTGGAAAAAAAAAAAAAAGAACATAATATTGCACATATCGAAAATCTCTTACAAACCAGTAAGGGAAAACAAACAAACAAACAAATTGAAAAAAAAATGTACAAAATTCATAATTACTGTAGTAAAAAAAAAAGAACCAACAAAAGTAAGAAAATATGCCTAATATTTCTATTACATAGAGTCGTGAAAAGTACAATAGAAATGAGATGTAATTTCTGAAACAGACTATCAAAATTAAAAAAAACAATACAAGTGTTATGTTTGTAAATCAAAACTACCTTTTAAAAGTGTAATTTGGTAAATTTACATTTAAAATGCACATTACTATCAAGATATCATCCCCACCTGTTAAGAATCAATCTATAGTAACTCTTGCACAAATGATGGATGATGGCATGATGCATGATGGCAAGAAAAACAGAAAAAAAAACTAAAAGAGAAGTACAAGGAATGTTAAATAAATTATAGTTAATCTATACTATGGAATGCTATGCAATACTAAACAGTTCATGTAAAGCTACTGCACTGATATAATAGAATGTCCATGAATATTACTGGGTAAAAAGTAAAAGATTCAGAGAAAAAGAGTGCATACAATTTCATTTCTGAAAAAAATGACAAATCAGCAAAATAATGTGCATGTGATAATTTGTATGTGTATGAGGAAAATCTGGAAAGGTAAGGACTGAATCGTTCAAGGGGCATACTGTCTGCCGGGGAATCCGGGTGGTTCTCCTGCTGCCACTGCAGTTACTACTTTGGCCACTACCCCTGCTGGCCGACACAAGCCAGGAAAGGCTCTAAGTACTCTGCATATGTTAATTCACTAATTCCCTCAGCACACTTGTAAGATAAGTAATCTCCCTGTTTTTTAGATGAAGAAACCAAGACACTGAGACCATTAGTATAGAGATGGCATAATATTTTAGTTTCAATCTATAAATTTCTACTCTTGACCTCCCACTCAAACCCCCACATTGATTCCCAGAGTGATTATATAAAGCCAAAAATCAGATGATATCACTCCTCTGCACAGAACCCTCCCACAACTTTCCCTCTCTTTAAAACAAAATCTAATGTCCTGGCTATGGCTTACAGGATCTTGCGTTCTGCTCCCTCTTGGAGCTCATCTAGCAAGCAGCCACATTTGCCTCCTCAGTCTTCCCTGCTCTTTATGCTAGTAAATCACTTTATTTAGGCTCTGCTCAAATATCTAGTCTTCCACACACCACCCCTGTCTCTTTTGAGCTCCTTATAGTGCTTATTACATATTTACTTATGCATTTGTCAATTATAAATTTTCCCCTGCTAGAATATAAGTCCGTGATGTCATAGACTTTGTTCTATTCCTATATCCAAAGTGCCTAGAAGAGAATGTGACACACAGTAGGTGTTTATTAAATATTTGTTAAATAAATGAGTGACTATGTAAAAAAAAATGCTAAAGTGACTTACTCTAAGAATATGTGGTGATTCAGAAGATTAAATAGCTATGAGTGTGTGAGTGTGTGTGTGTGTGTGTGTGTGTGTGTAAACTGAAAGGATAGTTAAAAGTTGTTTAGCGTGAGATTTTCAACAATGTGTAGACAAAATGCAGATTTTTTAGCAATTAATGATAATTAATTTAAACCATATTTGACACCTTATTATGATTCTTGTCAACCAAACCAAAACAAAAACTGAAGAGATAAAAGGAAGTATTCTACATGGAGGTTAGTTCCATTTATAAAGAGATGTGTAGTAGCTTATAATAAATTTTATTCTCTACCCACTTTCCCTTCATCCTGTACCCACTTGTCTCAATGACCACATATTTAGGCAGATAAAAATGTTACTGAATAAATGATCTGTACCTGAGCAAAAAGATTAATTAAATCTCTATAAATAAAATATTCTAAACATTTAATAATCAATGAAATCAATTTCAACAGCCACATTTTTTGTAACTCTATAACTCTATGTTTCTAACTCATCTAAGAAAATCATTTTCATATCCCTGTTCATTCGAATACTACATGTATCAATCATGGTTTGGTGAGAAGCAATTCTATGTATTCTAGTTATGAAGGGTTTTACTATAAGGGATGGGAGACTTAGACAACCTTTGGAAAAGTTCAGGGAGCAAATGGGGGCAAAGTCATTGCTCATTTCCTCAGCCTGAGCATTGAGTCACGTGGTTCTCAGGGGTGCCCCAGGAAGTTGTCACATTTCTCAAAACTTTCTGGGGAATTCCTACCAACTATTTCAGTCTGAGGTAGCAAAAGGGTGGTTGTCAAGAGCAAGTCGAGAAGGCCCCATAAATCACATCTTCTCACACATCTGGATAGAATTGTTTCTAGGAAATAATGGCCTCTCTTTCCCTTCTGTCTTCTAAGCTTTATAAGTGACTCTTACTGTCAAACTCTTTCATGGAGGATATTCTGGAAATTCTGGAAGAAGCCTTCTGAGAGGATGGTGGTGATGTTGACCTGACAACAGGTAGTCTGATAGACTTCCCTTAATGGCACATCTGTTCATAACTGAGAGATTTGTAAACACCTTCATTATTATTTCGAAGAATATGTACATGCTTGTGTAGACCCTAGGCCAGAAGTTGTAATCTAGATAGCTACTCTGAGTTGGGTTTTTTTTGCATGTTTATTTGTTTGGTCTACATGGTATCAAATTGAAAAAATCGCATATAAATCTTTATTTCTGGCTCATCCTAAAAAACTGAAAATCGGCCTACACTGCCCTCTATTCTCCATGATGGCTTGACCATGTCCAGATACTTATTGTCCTTTTACATATAGCATGTGCTCACAAGTTTTCCACAGCTCCTCACCTCTCAGAATGTTTCTTAAACCTAGTTCCCTTTGCTCATTGACATTATGTCCCCAGGCCCTAGAGATGCTAGAGTTTGTAATCTCTGCTGTAGAACTTGAAAGAGGATCTAATCAAGACATTTATTTAGCTCTAATATCCTAAATACCTTGTCAAGAAATATTGTTATAAGCTATTAAATACAGCTTTGTTTTTTTCTCCATAATCATGTTTCTTAAGCATATTTTCATACAGAAGTTATCAACACTGTTAGCCTTTATGGACTTCTTTATTTTTCATATAATTTTACTTTAAGGAAAATTAAAAGTAATTTTTGACAAAAATTACAGTGCACCCAGCGACATAAAGAAAGCAGCATAAAGATCTCACTGATACATGGGTTTGAGCAGTAGATATAACCACTGATCTGGTTTCTCCTACTCATTACATTTGTAACCCACGTGACTTCAATTCATGGTCCAACAAAATACAAATTACTATAGATCATGAACCTTTTGAGTCACTGAAAAGTGCATAAAAATATGACAGTTAAATTTGCAGAAGTCAAAAGTTTGCTGTAAACTTACATGCACTTTTCTGTATGTCTTGCTATGTAAGCAATCAATACAATACACACATACACACATTTCTCAAACTGTTTTCTCAACCTCCTATACAAAACAAAAATTAGTTGTAGGTGATAGTAAAAAGTCATCTTGACTTTTTCGATTTGAAAAAAAAAAATAGAAAAAATATAATCACATGGCAATTTGCTATGACAGTCATGCAAAAATGAGTTTGAGATGTCCTATACCCAAAATAAGCAAATAAATTAAAGATAAGCTTACTGGTTCAACGAATAAAGTATGACTTGAACTTTGAGCAATAAGTTTGTTTGTTTGTTCCCTGAGATTCAGACCTGGGTTGAAATTAGGTGAGAAAATACCTTGTCACCTAAAGTGATTATAGACTATTCAGGTAACTTGAGAGCCTGAAGATAGAGGGCTGGAAATGTGCATATTAAAAAATACTTAAACTTTCAAAGTCTTATAAATAATGTGCAGCTGTCCAGCAATATGTATAATGTCTGCCAACTGTATAAATCTCCACAAATTCTGTTTTGGTTTGGCATTCAGTGTAGAAAAATAATATATCTGTTCCTTGTTTTCCACTTGAAGGCGACTATGCTTGAGTGTTCTATATACAAGTCCTTGTTTTTCCCTGTGACTGACATTCAAATACCAGATATGACAAGTTATTGGCTATTGCGGAGAATAAAAATTCATTTATGTCTATAAATATCCAAGAGTTGTTTAGTTAGGAGGAAACAGATGACCTAACAGAAGACTAAATCTTGGCAAGTTGACTTTCATTGGCTGAACCCTGCCAATTTCATTCTAGCCAGCTGGTTTCCTCTAATCCTCTCCTGTTCCTTCTGTTTGAATGATTTCGTAGGATTTTTCTATGCCACATGCATCCATCACCACCAACTCCAAACAAAGAGCATGCTGGGTGAGAACAAAGCACAGATGAGCTGTCTAGGGGTTCACTATACTGGGGATGAGGCCAAGTAAACTCATCAAGAAATTGGTACATCCATAACTACAAGTTAATGACAGTGCAGAAAATGAAATTTAAGTGGGAGCCCCAAATTTTTTATTCTTGTAGTTTAGTTTTGGACAGCTGGAGGCTTTCCAAATGACCTTCAGTTCAACCTAAATTATGTCATTTCTTTTTGTGCTCAGAAAATCAGAGCAGAGGGGTGAGAAGTCCACAGAGAAAGACTTGCAGAGTGGCAGGAAGCTTGCCCTGTTTGCATAAGGCAGTAAGTTAGTTTGAGTCAATTAAGCCTGTAATTTATTTCTTTTTAAAGATTCTATTCTTTTAAAGATAGCCATTTCTTGTATTCTCTTTAAATTTTATTTTAAAGACACAATCAAATGAGGGTTTGATTAAAATTAAATTTTGTCCTCTAAGGACTGGAGTGCCTTTTCAAAGTTAGAAAGGTGAGACCGATGGAGGCAAGACAGGAAAATCCAGAGCCGGTGTGGAATGAAGCTGAAAACCTAAAGAAAAACTGAAGTCACTATAACGATTGTATAAATCCAGCCTGCCCATTTTAATTCCTCAGAGGATGGGGCCACAAAGAGCATATAGGGAGAAAACAGAAACAGTTGTTTGATGGATGTTACACATTTAGGTTCTGTAATTACATGAGAAGTTGATTTATCACAGTGTCCTTGCATCAGTGAAACATCAGGGGTGAGACATGTGTGGCCCCATCAGAGGAGGAATATTTTTTAGGAAGCTACGGCCTTGCAATCTGGAAATGACAAGAAAAACGCGAGGCCAATATTATTACTTCTGAGAACTTTCAATGCAATTAATGCATGAAATTAAACATGTAAAGGAGAGGAGAAAGGGAGAAATTTAAGTACAATAAGCAATGCTCTGGGTAAATGTTCCTGAGGCTGGTTTTGCTCAAACATTCTTACTTTCACTTTATTAATAGACATTAGGCTTTCCTATATGGCATATATTCACTCTATGTACGACAGATAAAGATTCCTAAAACATTTCATTAATTTTCTTGGCCTCTACAAGATGTTAATGCCTGGACTTTTTCATTTTAAATAATCGGGTGAAGCCAAATTGTCAGTGTAGACAATGCTATAATAAATATATGATCTTGAAAAATAGATAAGCAACTTTGAAAAATAATTAAGCAAGTAACACTAATATTAAATTTTTCTTCTATGAAATGAAAGTTGAAATACTAACGGTATGTATATACACAGGTACGTATATGTGCTCACACGTACACACACAAACACACGTACATATACACATACACACATATAATATGTGTTTGGGTAGATAGAGTTGAATAACAAAGGCTATGGATTTATTTGTCTCCCTCTATCCTCCCTGCGTTATTTTCAGTCCAAATATATGAATTAGTTTGAGTGTTTATAAATATTTTAATCAGGGTCAAAGTCATTTGATGGATGATATAGACATAGCATCTTACTGTATCTATCATTAAAAATGTAATGAAATTGAATGCATGTTTATTAATTTTTTAAAAAATTTCAATGAAAATGAGACGGTTAGCTAATGTATACTTCTTTTTTCCCCCAGAATAATGCAAATACCTTGAGAAATAATGTAATATTCACATTTGATGACTTAATTATGGTAACTTCTATAGCCACATCTAAGGTGATTTATTATTTGTAGTAGTCTTAAAATAATTATTCCTATAAGCATTTTTCAAAGACCAGAGTACAATAACGATGAAGCTGACCCCATAACCCATTCAGGTTGATTTGATTTGTCGATTACCCAGCAAAACAAATTTTGAAAACTTTAATATAAATGGACACGATTCCATTTTAATGAACAAGGAATAGAATCCTAGCACTGGCTAATTATATGTGAGTTATCATAGTTGTGTGCCAGGGCCAGTTCACACATAATTGTGAGGGATTGGTTAATATTTTCAAGAATGTTGAGAACCAATTATTAAAATTTAAATCACATAGTTATAATTAAATAAATTATATTATATTATAATAATATAATAATTATATTATATTATATTAATTATATTAAAATATAATTATATTATTATATTATAATTTAATAAATTATATTAAAACAAATAAATACACAAATGTATCACTAATTAATTTGCTACTTTTTACTATTGTCTGTGCTCTTGGAGTTATTTATATATACATATGTAAAAAATTTTTCATATCTATATGTTGAAAGTGCTATATATATGCTACTGAATATCTCTTCCCAACTTTGTGTTCAGTGAAATCCCATTTGTAGGGTGAAATTGGCCATCATAGTATTTATAGCAAGGAGAGGGCAATAGTACAAATCAGGGCTCTTTATTTTTTATACTTTTGGGAATTGAGTTGTTAAACATTTATCACACCATTTCTTTGAGTTTTTCACAGTGCATATAGGCCATCAACTTTTCAATATTTATGTCTATTTTTGGCTTTTAATTTGTAGAGGCTAAATTTTTCACTTTGTATGTTATTTGTTTTTGTGTTCCAACTCTCTGTCTCCAATATCTGACTGTAGTAGTATTACAGGGGAAATAATAAAGTGTGAGGATCACAGAATAGCATATCTACCCTGGATGAGGCATCAAGAAGTTTTGCTTGTTCAAGAAGTCATTTTCCACCTCTCTTCTGTTTGCAGTGCCCAGAGGTTGTTGTGAATGAAAGTTATGTTTTCACTGTTGGAAAACTGGTTGACAAAATCACTTCAGGCCCCCGCTGTTTACAATACACACTCTGACAAATAGGCTGGTTAGGAAAAGAATTATGTCCAACTTACTCCCTTTGGCAGGTAAAAACAAAGACAAAACCTGGCATGTGTGTGCACATATAGTTCTGTATTTGTGTTTTATTCATTTGCTTTTAGTGATAATGCAAAGCCGAGAATAGATTCATCTGTATTTCCTTCAGTTCTTACTATAAGGTATCTGAATAAATGATTTTATAAAAGTCAAAGAATACATAAAACATGGCACTCTGGGCTATGGTTGCATCCCTTACTCTTAGTCAAACTTGCAAAATACCTGCTGCTGTTCTTAGTAGCCAACAAAAGAAACCGCCTGATTTAGGTAGTAAAAAAGTATTTTAAGTGACTGAGTTGTTTTCAGAATCACCAGGAGGGTTGAAGAACAGGCTATAGGGCTGCAAAGGGGGAAATACATAACTAAAAACACTCCATGTACACAGCCAGGTGCTGTTTGCTATTGCTTTTTGTTGTTGTCGTTACTGTGTGAACGCTGAACACTGCATTGTATGACGAGTGGTGCAGCCACCGTTCTTACTAACCACCATCATGACTAGAAAAATTCATTGTGTTCATTGCTTCTTTTCCCTGCTAGATCTGCTGGTTGCAGATCTAGAACAGGTACCTATAATTGATGGAGCCTAACAAATGCCCAGTTATAGCTATAAAGAAGGCTAGAAAGCGTGGTAGCTGGCCTTCTCAGTGTCCATAGTGGGAGATCTCATAATAGACAGGAGAGGTACTGAGTAGCGAAAAGAAAAACAATTGTCTGCAATAGTCTCCTAATACTTATCTTCTATGGAGAATCACAGTCATTTCAATCTCATACTTTTATAAATCTGTGCTGTTTTGTTCTCTGCTATATGGCATATGGTGGGGACCAATTCTGAGAGCCCTGGAGACACTGCACCTGTATGCCCTGCACCTAATGACGATTTTATTCTTGAGAAGAAAGAGCAATGTTCTAGCATGCACAGAACATATGCTAATCAGCTGTACTCTTCAGGCACAAATGAGGATAATGTGTTCATTGTTTAGACACTGGAATTGTTCATTACAAAATGACACAGTGTTTGCCAATTTTGTCTTCATTATAAATGTAAATATTAACTGGCGATATGCAAAAGAATACAAAAAGTCAACAGCAATTAATTGGCTTCTGCAGTAATTAGCAACTGTAAGGCAAACACTTAGGAGCCGTTGTAATTGTCTGCATTAGGAATACACCTCCTGTACAGATCTAATTAGCAATTTAAATAGTTCAGAAATTATATGCCTCTTGCCTTTACACTCCCTGAAGTACTGTTCATTAATGGGGGAAAAAATTGCTAGTAAATGTCATTTGCATTGTCTTGCATTAAGGGCTCTACATCAAAGCCTCCGTTACTGTCTCATACTGAATAATTCTGAGCTGTGGCTTGTGGACCAATACAGCTGTAATTAGGCAATGACGCCTTTGTAAACATGAAGCACAAAATCTGATGGGAGTTTATTCTGCTCTAAAGTATCTCCTTCATGACTGAAGCCGCAAATAGAAAGGAGAACTATAATAGGGCTATAGCTAAAAATAAATAAATAAGTACATAAAGATTAAAACTGACAATTATTAGCTCTTCACGAACCACTGAAATGTAGTTAAAAAATGATATTTCACAAAATTCTAGTTCGTCACTTGATTTTAGCAATAAAGCAGATGCGGGAAATAATGGGTATAACTTAGGAGACTGGTCAAAATGATAATCTAAGAATTATGCTGATGGCAAAGTAGTTTTTGATATTTGTGATATAAAGTGAAACTTACATATAACATATCAGCTCCACAATAAAAAGGCTAAAATGCAACTCAGGTGCACTGAGATCTTAGTTACCAAAATTCTAATATATATCATTCACGTAGTTCCACGTGCGTGGGTGTCTCCTGTTGTGGGCCATAATTCCTAGTAAAACAGTGAAGGAATAAAATGCCTGGTGGAGACTTTGAAACTACAAAAGATTTTAATTCAGTTAAGAACTCTTGAAAAATTTTAGTCAATTACTTGCATAAAAAGAAAAACAAGAGAACAATATTTTACCGTGGGTAATAAATCTGGGATAAAAGATCAAATACAAGAGAAGACTGAATCAATATTCAAAGTGATGTCAGCAGACTGAGATAAAAATTAAGATACCAGCAATAAAATATAATTGAGGATAATGAACATACTTAGATTTGGTTTCAAAAATACCTGTGAGTAAGACCTGAGGATCTTTTAAAAAATATGTGTCCAGAAAAGCCACAGTGTGACATATCTGACAAAAGATGATAATAAAGTTCTGATGTAGATTAATAGGAATATAGTATCCATAAGATAGCTGAATAATAGTCTCACAGAATTGTACACTGTGATTAAATCTGGATTCTATATTTTAACAAGGCCATGAAGTAATTGGAACATGTCAAAGAAGGTTAAGCAGTGTAGAGCATCTAAAGCTATGTCTCATAAGTAAATGGCTGATAAAATGTGTGATGCTACATGTGTAAAGATAAGACTTCTTCAATATCTTTATACTGCCATGTAAAAGTGTTAGAGAATTATCTTGTATGGCCTCATAAGCTAGACCTGTGCTTAATACAAAAATACCATTTGATAATTTCAGCTTAGCATATAAAACAAAGTTTAAACAACTGAAGTTGTTACACAATAAAAACGGGTTGCCTTTTAGATTGTATTCTTCTCCTGTAACTACTCTTTAGGACAATCCTGCACTGTTACGACACATTGCTTATATTGGTCTCCAATTATGATAAAGCAAATGTAGGGAGAAATGATCATTGCCACCTATTGGTAAAAACAGAGAAGTAAAAAAGATTGAAGATCATTTGTTTATTCTGAAGTCAGAATTTATGAGCAAACAGATAATATTTAGTGGTTATTTTAATAATTATGATTTAAAATCTGTGAATGGAATTCATGTGTCTATATTACATAAGTGTCATTTCAATGAAAAAGTCTCTACTTTAAAATGAACATAAATGTAAATATACAGAAAAGACAACTATGTGATATGTCAGGATATGTTTAACTGTAAAAAAAAAAGGTTAGTCATATATTCACTGACCTTTAAGAAATAAAACAGGATTAGTGGTTATATCATTTTTGTATTCTTTATGACATTTTTCATTGCTTGCTTATTTATAACATCATAAAAGCACAATGTTTTTAAGCTAAAATATTTAGGAACTATTGAAAGCTTTTATGAGGTGAGTGATGACAAAACTAAAATTTAATTTCATATTTATATAGTCATTTTTTGATGTATAAAACAAACTCATTTGGTATTTATAATAAAATACAAATGTAAGATTTGCTTGTGATTATTAAATTGTCAGTGCAGACGATCTTTGGGAATTTAGCTGTAGAGTATATTAAATTATCCTATTAATGGATTATTCTACATTCAACTGAAGACACAATAGAACACTTTTAAATATATCTTTCATTTTTTCTGTTATCAACAATTTAGTGAGTACTTACTATGTGCCAGGAACCATTATAGGTATGAAGGATATAGCTGGCAATAAGAAAGGCAAAGGTCCTCTACTCTTGAGAGATGCAATCTATTTCTGGGAGGTGGGGTAACTGGACAATAAACAAACAGGAATCAGTTCAGATAAACGCAAATAAAGAAAATAAAGCAGGGTTATTTAGATAGATAGTACAGCTGAAGAACTTTGGATCGGGTGGTTTGCGGAGGCCTTTTCTCAAAAGGTAATATTTAAGAAGATTTGTGAATTGTAAGTTGCCAACTGTGCAAAAAATCTGGACGAGGAGCATTCTAGACAGAGTAAAGAGTTAATGTGTAGGGTTTATGTTGAAAAAAAAAAAAAAAAAACCTTCAAGTTAAAACAATGGTGAGGGATAGTAGAAATATGTGCCCAGAATATGGAATGAGACAAAGTGGTAGAAAAGTTTGAGGAGATAGACAGAAGACAGATTATGTAAAATCTTGTAAATCAGGTTAAAGATTTTGTACTTTATTCTAGGGACAATGGAAAGCATTTGGTAAATCTTAAATTAGGACAGGGTGGGAAAATTATAAATTAAGGCACTAGATATGCAATTATCCAAATTATCCTGATCCAAATTAGGCAGCATTCTGCTTCTGTAAATAAAGTTTTATTGAAATGCAGCTACACACCTTTATTTACATTTATGTATTGCCTGTGGCTCTTTTCATGCTACACAGGCTGAATTAGATATTTCTGTCGAAGATCATCCAGCCCACTCAGTCTAAAATACTTACTATTTGATCCCTTACATAAAACATTTTCCCATCCTTGAGCTCAGGAGCGACCTTTTTTACATTTTAGATCACATAGGCTGTGGAGAAGGACCACAGGGATATACAAAAAAAGTTATAAGGCTATAGTTTGATGAAATATAATTGTGGTTTTGGCTAGGCTATAAGCAATGGAAATGGGAGAGATGAAAAGATGTGGCAAATATTAAGGAGCTAGAGCTGAAGATATTTGCTAATGGTTTGTATGTGTGGCTAAAAATAGGTGAGAAATTAAGAATTTCTCCCAGAATTTTGTTTTAAGCATCTGCATGGAGGGTGATTTATACATAAAATTATCAATAATTTCTTTAAGGACTAAAAATTATACTCCTTTTAATGATATGCAGAAAAAATGGGAAAACAATTTTTTATTGTATGAATTAACAAGATCTATCTATCTATCTATCTATCTATCTATCTAATCTATCTATAGTTAAAAATACATGACCTTGGAATTAGATAACACTGGCTTAGTCAAGTGTTAGCTAAGGGGCCTTAGACCAGCTATTTACCATCCCTGACACCAATTTTTAAAGATTAATATGAAAATTGATTAATAATTATTTAGAGACACCATAATATTTTTTGGCTTTATTTTTTAATTTTAAAAAATTCAATAAAATATATATTCAATTTCAACCATTTTCAGTGTATGATTAAGTAACATTGAATATATTACATTGATGTGCATGGCAGTGTACACCATTATTCATCTCCACAACTGTTTTTATCTTTAAACTAAAACTGTCCTTATTAAAAAATTCTCTATACCTCCCTCCCTTGGCCCCTACCAATCATCATTTTGCTTTCTGCCTCTATTAATTTGACCACTCTAGATACCTCATATAAATGAAATTCTATGATATTTTTCCTTCCTTATTGGCTTACTGCATTTAGCATAATATCTTTAAGATCATCCATGTTGTAGCACACGTCAAAACTTTCTTCCTTTTAAAGGCTGGATAATATTCCATCATACAAATATACCACATTTGGTTTCTCAGTTTTCTATAGACTTAATGCTTGTGCTCCCTACATTTATATATTTAAACTTAATCTCCAATGTGGTAGTATTGGAGGTGGACCTTTAGGAAGTGACTAGGTAATGAGTGTGGAATCTTTATAAATAGGATAAGTGCTCTTTGAGAAGAGAGACTAGAGAGTCCTTTTACCTACTCTGCCACGTGAGGACACAGTGAGAAGAAAGCCATCTACAAACCAGAAGCAGGTAAGAAATTCCTGTTTATAAACCACTCAGTCTCGAGTATTTTAATTATAGCAATTCGAAATCACTAAGATACCATCCATCTGTTAGGTTGCTTTTACTTTTTGACTATTGTGAATAATGCTGGTATGCACATGAGTGTACAAATACCTGTCCAAGTCCTTACTTTCAATTCGTTTGGATATATACCAGAAGTGGAATTTCTCAGTTACATGGTAATTCTACCTTTAACATTTCTGAGGAACCAATGTACGTTTTTTTTTTCATAGCAGCTGCACTATTTTACATTCCTACCAGCAGTGCATGGAGTTCCAATCTCTCCA
The DNA here is from genome assembly GCF_014176215.1 of Rousettus aegyptiacus. Lineage (NCBI taxonomy): Eukaryota > Metazoa > Chordata > Mammalia > Chiroptera > Pteropodidae > Rousettus > Rousettus aegyptiacus. Next base: position 37,031,539 of record NW_023416306.1, on the reverse strand, counting down.
CATCCTTGCCAACACTTGTTATTTCGTTTTTTGTTTTTTTTTTTTTCCCTTTCTGATAATAGTTATCCTAATGGATGTAAAGTAGCATCTCATTGTGTTTTTGATTTGCATTTCCCTAATGATTGGTGATGTTCAGAATATTGTCATGTGCTTATTGGCTTATCTTCTTTGGAAAATGTCTATTCAAGTCCTTGTTCATTTTTTTTAATTGGACTTTTGTTTTGGTTACTGTTGAACTGTAGGAGTTGTTTATATACACTCTGTTATTCCTTGCATGTGGATACCCAGTTGTTCTAATATTATTTGTCAAAAAGATTTCTTTAACCCCATTGTATTGCCTTGGCATCCTTGTCAGAAACATTTAATCATGTATTTAAAAATTTATTTGTAGACTCTCCATTCTACTCCATAGGTTTATGTGTCTGTCTTTCTGCCAGCACCACAGTGTTTTGATTACTATAGCTTTGTAGTAAGTTTTGAAATCAGAAAATGTGAGACCGCCTACATTATTTTTCTTTTTCAAGATCATTTTGGTTTTTCAGGATAACTTGAGATTCTGTATGAATTTTAGGATGAATATTTCAATTTTTTGAGAAATGTTGGGATTTTGATAGGGGTTCCATTGAATCTGTAGATTTCTTTGGATAGTAGTGTCATCTTAATATTGAGTCTTACATTTATGATACGTACACTTTTCTTTTTATACATTACTCTTCAAGAAAAAGTTATGTTTAAAATTGTTTCCCACGGCATTGAATAAAATATCAAACTTTCAACTCACTGGGAAGCAACAAACCAGTGGAAAAGTTAACCATGTGCTAGTAGGAAGAACAATACAATTTTAAAGAATAATTTTAACAATATACATATAATTTCATATCTGATATGACTTTATCTAACATTTTGCAAAGGTACACAAAAATGTTCTTCAAAAAATTTTGGTCTCTGTTCTTTTCCTCTCTGTTACTGTTATTACTTTCTTAACACATAATTTCTGAATCACTTCTAGAAAAAAAAAATGTGAATTCTGGAAGATCAACAGTTTTCAATTAAGAAATTATTCTTGTTGATCAGAAATTATTATAGCAACTCTTAATATTTTATTTAAAATATGTTTCGAGTTCTGTTAAACATGGTAAATTAGCTGATCTCTAGAATAAAAATCATTTACCCCTCTTTTTTTACCCCTATTCCCTTACTATGTTGGATAATCCAAATTATTTAAATAATTAATGTAATTAGTAAATAATTTATTTATTGTTCTTTGTTTTTTATATAGAAAATCTTATGCTGTGTATTAGAAGCATACATTACTTCTTAGCGAAACTGGTATTTTATAATATTATTCTGGAAAATGAAAAAGCCAAGGAAGGGTTACCCAGAATTATGTATATAAACTTTTGCTAAAAATTTATTTGACCCCTGAACTATACATGTAGGTAGAATCCAAGTGGCTCAGATAAACCAAAACCAAAAACAAAAACAAAAAATGTGGAAATTAGCTGATAAAGATTTTAAAACAGTTTTTAAACTATGTGCTCGATCACAAAAGAAATACAATATTTGAAATGAAATATTAATTACATGGGTTTCTCTGAATATTGAACATTAAAAAAAGAATGAATGCAGAAGCTTTTTAGTTTGATACAATCACATTTGTCTACTTTTGCTTTTGTAGCCTGTGCTTTAGTGGTCATATCAAAAAATCATTGCCCAGAGCAATGTGAAAGTTTTTCCTCTACGTTTTCTTCTAGTAGTTTTATAGTTTCTGACATTCTGTATAGCAAAGGAAGCAATTAACAGAGTAAAGTGACAGCCTGTGAAATGGGACAAAATATTTCCAAACCATATATCTGAAAGGGGTTAATATTCAAAATATATAAGGAATTCAACTCCATAACAACAAAAAAAAGTAACCCAATTAAAAAATGCACAAACCACTGGAACAGACATATTTCAAAAGAAGACATACAAATGGCCAATAGATATATGAATAATGTTCAGTATTACTGATCGTCAAGGAAATACATATCAAAACCACAATGAAGGATCACATCCCACTTGTTAGAATGGCTATTATCAAAAAAAAAAAAATGATAACGTGTCTAGGCAAGAATATAGAGAAGAGGAAATCTGGACACTGTTGGTGGGAATGTAAATTGGTACAACTGCTATGGGAAAAAAATGGACATTCCTCAAAAAATTAAAAATAGAACTACCATATGACCCAGCAATCCTACTTCTGGATATATAGGCAAAGGAAAAATTAATTTATACAGGCTTTCTTCTTGTTCCTACTCCATGAATATAATAAAACCACTGAATTTTAGATTTTAAATGGGCCAATTTTATGACATATGAATTATATCCCAATAATGGTGTTTTTAGAAAACAATAAATAAAAGCAATTACCCAGTGGAAGCCTTGAATAAACACAGCTGGGAAATAATGTACAAGAAAATAAATAGTAGCCATCACTGGTATGAGAAAATAAAGTGCAAGGTAAGCCAAATGGAAGCTGAGTCATGTGGATGTGATTTATCAAAATAGGCATTTCTGAGGGACCACTACTAGGGCATTAGGGCTGTTTTTCTCTATTGGATAGTGATAGAAGATATTACCATTTCCATGAAGACTATGAGCTACAGTAGGATTTACTATATTTCTTAGTCTCTTTGTATACTTATAGCAAACTTTGATTACCCAAGGCAACATGAACATGTCTGTGTTTCTCATAATAAGAAAACATTGCCAAAAATACATGTTCTGGCTTATTCCTACTTCACAAACAACAGAAAGCAAAATTTTTCTGTTCATTTATGCAGAATGTCATTAAAGTAGTAGATAAAAATAAATGAGGAATTTTTTATTTTATTCATTTCAGAATAACTTTAAAATAATAGATTTAAAAGGAGTTTGGAGAAACATGGCAGAATGAGAGGTGTCCCCAGATCTCTCCCCTTGAAATAATAATAAGCTGAATATATCCAACTCAACAAAAAACACCAAACTGTACACCGGCACATCTGAGCAGGTCAGAACCCCAGGTGTCGGGCGGTGGACTGGGAGAAATAAAGAACGCTGCTGAAACTGCTGCTAACACTGACAGAGATTGACACTGAAAGTAGTGAGTATGATTAAATATCTATAAGGACAAAAAAAAAGGCATTATTAAGGCTCTATATAAAGCAGGGATCCAGGAGACTTAGATGCCACCTACTGGAAAGTAAAAGAAAAACACCTTCTTAACAACAGGCTAAAGAGAGTGCATTTATAATAAATCTTCTTTCTGAAGAAAAGCAGAATACACTTCCATTAATTGCCAGGCAGAGAAATAGTCCATTAAACACTATGAACAACCACGGTGACAAGGCATCTCAGAAAGAAAGAGAAAAATCTCCAGAAAATAAGCTTACGGACATGGAAATATGCAACTTAAATGACAGAGAATTCAGGATGGTACTTCTTAAAAGACTCAGTGAGTTCCAAAATGAGTCATAGCAAGAATTTCAGGAATTGAAAAAACAACTAAATGAGCAGAGCAAGGAGATTGAAACCCTCAAAAAGAACCAAATAGAACTTCTGGAGATGAGGCATTTACTGCAAGAGTTGAAAAATGAAATAGCAAGCTTGGGAAATAGAGTTGACCAAATGGAGGAAAGGATCGGTGATATCGAAGACAGAAATCTAGAAATAAATTAGAAGGAAGAAGAGAGATACTGAAGAATGAAAAATAATGAAAGAGAAATACAAGAACTAGCTGATACCATCAGGAGAGGAAACATAAAAATAATGGGCATTACCAAAGGTGAGGAAAAGGAGCATGGACCAGAAAGTATTTTCAGACAAATAGTTGAACAGTATTTCCCAAATCTAAGGAATGAGCTGGAGCTTGGAATTCAAGAAGTCAACAAAACACCCAATTATCTCAACCCAAAAAGGCCTTCACCAAGTCATATTGTATTAAAGTTATCAAAAATCAATAACAAAGACAGAATTCTTAGGGCAGCCAGGGAGAAGACAGTAACTTATAAAGGAAAATACATTAGATTATTCTTGGACTTCTCAGCACAAACCTTACAAGCCAGAAAGAAGTGGAATGAAATATTCAAAATATTAAGTGAAAGGACCTACCAGCCTAGAATAATGTATCCAGCTAAGCTCTCCTTTAGATATGGAGGAGAAATTAAAACCTTTCCAGACATGCAAAAATTGAGGGAATTCTCGACTATGAGGCCTGCATTACAGGAAATACTGAAAGGGGTAAGCTCACCTAGAACAAAATGAAAAAAAAAATACATAATTAGGAGTAAAGTGACTATCAGGCAAATAGAAGCAAAAGTGTGCAATACTTAAAAGAATAGGGCATTACAAACTTAAACAATAAGAGAATTGCTATAGCAAGATAGTAATGAACGTTCAGCATACATAGGGACAAATTGAGACAACAATGACTGAAAAGGGGAGGATTCAAAGGTCCAAATTTGCAAAGGAGAATGAAGATAAGGTGAGCACAGAAGAAAATGGATGACTGTATATATACAGTAACCACACACCAAAAATTCAGAACTGAAGTATATAACATAAAACAAGAAGGACCAGAGGCAAAACCCACAAAAGCTAACTAAAATAAAGTAAACAAAAACACAAAGACAAGGAAGCAATGGGAACATTGAGGTACCAGAAAGCAAAAGATAAAATGGTTATAAGAAGACCTCATATTTCAATAATCACTCTAAACGTAAATAGACTGAACTCACCAATAAAAAGACACAGAGTTGAAGATTGGATCAAAAACCAACCCTATGCTATCTCCAGTAGACACATCTCAGCTCCAAAGACAAATATAGACTCAAAATGAAAGGGTGGAAAATGATATTTCAAGCAAATGGCATTCAGAGAAATGTGGGAGTAGAGGTACTAATATCAGACAAACTAGACTTCAAAATAAAAAAGGTAAAGAAAGATACTGAGGGACACTTCATAATGATAAAGGGAATCATGCACCAAGAAGACATAACACTTATTAATATCAATGCTCCCAATCAGAGAGCCTCGAAATATGTACAGCAATTACTAATAGAACTAAATGCAGAAACAGAGAAAAACACTGTCATAGTAGAGGACCTAAATACCCCACTTACAAATATGAACAGATCATCCAAACAGAAAATCAATAAGGAAATAACCTTAAATGAAAATGAACTGGACATAAGTGACATTTACAGAGCCTTCCATTCCCAAACAGCTGTTTATAAATTTCTCTTTAGTGCACATGAAACATTCTCAAGGATTGACCACATGCTGGGACACGGAGATAGCCTCAACGAATATAAGAGGGTTGAAATCATACCAACCATATTCTCTGATCATAATGCTTTGAAACTAGTGATCAACTGCAAAAAGAAATTAGGAAGAACCGCAAATACATGGAGATGAAACAACATGCTACTGAAGAATGAGTAGGTCAGAGAGGAAATAAAAAAGAAAGATCAAGAGATACATAGAAATGAATGATAATGATAGTACAACATATCCAAACTTTTGGGACATGGCAAAAGCAGTCATAAGAGAAAAATTCATATCATTACAGGCCTCTCTCAAAAAACAAGAATGAGCCCAAATAACCTAATGCTTCATTTAAAAGAACTAGAAAAGGAAGAACGAATGAAGCCTGAAGTCACCAGAAGGAAAGAAATCATCAAAATTAGAGCAGAAATAAATAAAATTGAAAAAAAAAAAAAGAAAAGAAAGAAGGAAAGAAAAAATAAACGCAAGAAGAGCTGGTTCTTTGAGAAAGTTAATAAAGTTGACAAACTCCTGGCTAGACTCACTAAAGCAAAAAGAGAAAGGGCAGAAATAAACAAAATCAGAGATGAAAGAGAGGCAATTACGACTGACATTGTAGAAATACAAAGGATCATACAAGAATATTGTGAAAATGTATGTTACACCAAATTTAATAACCTAGAAGAAATGGACCAGTACTTAGAAAAATACAATCTTCCTAGACTGAATCGAGAACTGGAAAATCTAAATAGACCGATCGGCAGTATGAAAATGGAAACAATCATCAAAAACCTACCAAAAAGTAAAAGTCCAGAACCAGATGGCTTCACCAATGAATTCTACCAAACATTCAAAGAAGATTTAATACCTATTCTCAAACTCTTCCAAAAAATCTAAGAGGGTGCAATTCATTTTATGAGGCCACGATTACTCTGATATGAAAAACCTGGTAAAGATAACACAAAAAAAGAAAACCACAGACCAAAATCTCTCATGAACACAGATGCCAAAATCCTAAATAAGATACTAGCGAACCGAATATAGCAACATATTGAAAAGATTTTACACCACAATCAAGTGAACTTCATCTCAGGGGCACAGGGATGGTTCGACACATATGAATCGATTAATGTGATACGCCACATAAACAGATTAAAAAATAGGAATTATATGATCATATCGATAGATGCAGAAAAAGCCTTTGACAAGATATGGCATCCATTTATGATCAAAACACTTAACTCATACACTGCTGGTGGGACTGCAAACTGGTACAGCCACTATGGAAAACAGTATAGAGGTTCCTAAAAAAACTGAAAATTGATCTACCATATGATCCAGTAATCCCTCTCCTGGGTATTTACCCCAAAGACTTGAAAACCCGTATCCAAAAAGATATTTGCACACCAATGTCCATAGCAGCATTATTCAATGTGATTAGGACATGGAAGCAACCAAAGTGTCCTATGATATATGATCGGCTAAAGAAGCTGTGGTACATATATACAATGTAATATTAGTCAGCCATAAGAAGAGATGAAATACTGCCATTTGTGATGACATGGATAGACCTTGAGACAATCACGCTAAGTGATATAAGCCAGGCAGAAAAAGTCGAAAATCACATGATATTTATATGTGAGATAGAAACCTAAAAGCAACAAATGAGCTGGACAAATAAACAGAGACTCATGGATATAGACTATAGACTAGTGGTTACCAGATGGCAGGTGGTGGAGGGAGGGAGGGGGGAGGTAGACCGGGTAAAAGGGGTCAAATATATGGTCACAGAAAGAATCTAACTATGGATGGTAAACACAGTGTAAATATATATATATGCCTCATTGTTAAGGTGTACAGCTGAATTTATTGGACTTCGTTAACCAATGTCACCATAAATAAATAATAAATTTAAAAAATAATAATAATAGATAAAAATGATTCGGGCTTTTAAGACTAATTTAAGAAAAGCTTAACATAAAGCAGGTAATTATTACTCTGTTACAATTTCATCAATCACTTAAAAAATAAAAGAATATTTTGAAAATTATAAAATAGTAAATAAGACTATCCTGATTTATGCCTATAAAGTATTATGTTTATGTATATAATATATATTTAAATTGTAATACAAATACAAGAAATGTTATGGTAAAATAAGATCACTCTTAATTTGTTAATTTCAGTTGAAGTTGGTAAAACTATTTTGTATTTCAATTTGGGAATATTTATCAAGAATAAAAAATGCTAAGTCATGTGGCTCAAGAAATTTTACATTTGATAATTTATGGTAAATTAAAATTTAAATGAAGAAGAGAATCTCTCTCTTCATCTCTATAAATGGATAAACAAGTTATAGTACACTCGTTTTTAAAAACATTTGTAAAAGTATCATGTAGAAATTAAGGCAATAATTATAGAAACATGAGAAATACTAGTAATCACAAGAGGAAAAATAATGTTACATTCTGAGTATAATGTTGCATTCTTGCTATGACTGTAATAATATAAATATCAAGTTTGAAAATGGGAAAACTGTAGAAAAGAAAAAAAAACAAAAGTGAAAATAGTGTGATGTGAACAGAGAGAGGTAATTTATTTTTCTTCTGCTAAATGTTCTGTGTCACATTACTTCTACAATTTAAAAGAAGAAGTAGGTAAGTTTTGATGCCCAATAAATATATATTACAAATAATCTAAAAAGTAGAGAGCAAAAGTAAAATATATGATAGGACAAACTCTACTTACCAGTACCAGCTCCTTATGAAATAGCAGTTTGTGAAATAATAGGACCTTTTTTTTTCCTTTTCGTGCAAAAGATTTAAACATTCAGAGAAAAATGCCTTGCAAAAAATATTTCTGCAAACACATTTATGTTGTTTTATCTCCATGAGTAAGGAGAAAGAAAAGTTATTTGGAAAAATAACTGTATTTCTGAATTATGCCTTTCCTACTGGGCTTTAGGTTTCCAAAAAAAACATCAAAAACAACTTTGCCAGACAAAAGTTTGAAACAATTGACAGCACCCTCAGGACTTGTTAACAAATGGCCCATTTCAGGGAAATCAACCTTTTGGCTTCAAACTAGAACATTTCCACCAGGCAAGGCTGCACTAAGTATGGACATACAAGGGTCTTCGATGTTGGGAAAATTTTTGATAGGCTGGAAATTTCATTACCTAAAGGGAATTTAGTTCATGTGGATTTTTGCCCAGAATAAAAAATTAAAGGAATAATACGAACATTTCAAATTTTAAAAAAGGTATTTGCAATATCCAACTAATTCAGTTACTAAGTTATTTGCTTAACTATTTAGCATAATTGCCTAAAGTCATTTTTAGTGTGTGCATGGTGACTGTCTGTGTTGTTCATTTTCAATATACAAATGCAACCTTTAAAAATAGAAAACCAAAGCCAATGTTTTTCAAGGAGTCTATTACCCTTTTCCACCATCTGTCCTTTCTGCTCTGTCTATAGCACTTGACCATGATGCTGAACTACTATCTGAACAGTAACCATAGTCTATCCCTTAGATAGGAAAAGAGGAAAAAAATGACGAACTACTGAGTGAGGTCATTTTTATTACAGCAACGTCTGGCCTTTTAAAGGAATTTTCATCAGGATGGTTCATCTTCACATGGCAATCATTGATAAATAATCACAAAATGGATGATAGAAGTGATAATACCCGTGGTTTCTTCACCTAGTGGTTAAAATCAAATAAGAGGTGAAGAAAAATGTGTTGTGCACTGGCTTCATTAAGAAAATTAATGCCTTGTAAATTTGCAAACTCCCCAAAATATCTAGATTCTCCTACTAGGAACAAACCCCAAATCTTTGGGGAAAATTTTTATTTGAACTTTTTCTTTTCTTTTCTAAAATAACAGGTTTATTCAGTGCTTTTCCAAATACTTTTAGATAATCATCTTTTTCTATAAAATATGATGTGGAAACAAAATTCAGTGGCTTGCTCGATGTCACTTGGGAAATTCAGAGCTCCTTCATTTCTGTGCCCAGAAACATTTGTGTGAAAACTCCAGTGTTCTCAGTATCAGTGTAAAGATTACTGAACTTGATCATTATATTCCTCTAACAGGTAGATAGCAGAATAATCTCAGACACTTAACATTTGTTTGGCAAAGTAATTTTAAGTGTGGTACTTCAAGTGAGTCGATACTTAGCCAAATCAAACCTTCGCGAAGAATCCTTTTATACACAATCATCAAAAAGTTTTATTTTCAAGAATGGTTTCAATTAATTTGCATCTTTCAAATTGCGAAGAACATTCTTTGCATCAAAAAAAAGGGGGATTAGTCGATTTTCTAAAAATTTATTTTCTAATGTTTTATATTCAAGGAACGAAAGAAGGAAGGAAGGAAGGAAGGAAGGAAGGAAGGAAGGAAGGAAGGAAGGAAGGAAGGAAGGAAGGAAGGAAGGAAGGAAGGAAGGAAGGGTTCAGAACCAAATAATTTATCTTCAAGTCTTTGAGATCTTTTATATTAATTCTTGCGTATGTGTAACTCTTCAACATTTTTTCTCAAAATATGAGCTCTCCGAGAGCTCTCTGTGTTGTGAAATCACTTTGACAGATGCCTCCCTCTTTTATTTCTCAGAGAGATGTGTCAGAACTGGGTTCTGATTCTTCCATATTAAGGGCAGGGCTCAGTGAAAACCAGCATGCCATCCTAGTGCTACCCAGATTGCAATGTGATTATCACTTCTGAGAGGGAATCTGTTCTAAATATATAATTTTCTCTTTATAGAGGCTAAGGGACAAGAATCTAATAGAAGCATCTCAAGAGAATGCTTTTGTATTTGACTCCCTTTTCCTTCCCCATCCATCTCTTCCTGAACAAATTAAAATGCAAGTATCATGTGTCTCAGTCATTACAAATGAAGTTTAGTCTATTTGCCCTTGTGTGCCTATATAAAAGTTTTACTTACATGGTTTCATTCCAAATGAGACTTTTCAAATGTTTCTTGATTCTTTTACTTTGTCTGGTTAAATACTTTCTATAAGAAATACTTTTTTATTTATTCTAATGCAAGCACCCCTAGACATAAAAGAAAATCATGTCAAAACACTTTCTAACCTTCTCCTACCAAAGAGAGAGTAATTTAGAAAGATCAATTTTACACTGTACTAGTTTTTTTATTTTTTTATTTTTTTATGAGATACTTTGCAGAAACTTGGGATTCGAGATAGAGAAAACTTAACTTCTGGCCAGGTTTTACTATTCCTTCTCTGGAGATTCTTTTTTTTTTTTTTTTTTTGGAGGCAGAATATATTTCCTGGGCACAATCAAAATCATGTTATGTTACATGTTTTGTTACATAAAAACAAAAATTTGTTGATGATTAAATATAAAATTTGGCAATAATTTTGGTAATTATACAATTTTTAATGCCTTTAGTAGTTTCATTGGTGAGTCAGAAACTCTCTGGCTTCCCCTACTGAAATAAGAGGGCAACTCTACTTTTCTCAGTAATTATTACTACTAGCACCTCCCAAAATATTATCTCCTGGAAAACATTCAAAATATGTAATTGCAACTGGCTCAGTGCTTTTGAATCAATTAAAGATATCCTTCTAGTCACTGATCCTAACAACTTTCCACAAGCTTGGGTAATGATGCCACACAAATATTTAATTATCATTCTCCTACCAGACCTAAAACTGTTCCTGAGTTTTGGCAAAGAGAAAGGAAACTGAAAAATTCAGCAAGCATTGGACTGTGATTTTTTCCAACGTGGAGGTCATATAATTATATATCAAAAGCTTCTCTGTCTTCAGCCAGTGAAGCTTTAATGAAAACCCACACATGAGGATGATTTACTATTTTCACAAAGACAAATGAATTTTGGCAGTTTACTTACCCAATTGACAATACATAGGTACAATTTAAGAAGTTTGATCTCATCAGTTTTTTTATTACATATCTATAGGAAAGTAGTACAGAATTAATACATGGTACTAGGATGAGATGCCAATGGAAAAATTTAAAAGTACTTTACTATATGGATATTCCAGACGTAGTTTATAATTTTCCCTGAAATTTAAGTGATTGGAAGAGAATAAGACTGGCACTGTGTCCATTAGTGATGATTATTATAGATGATCTTGGCTTCCTAGGGTATATGATGTAATTTTTAGTTTTTAGATTTTAGTTTTTAATTAGATTACTTTTTTTCTAGAGAAACACATAACTTTCATTTGTATTATGTGATATTGGTGAATGATTAAAAGAAAGGTTTATTCAATGAAATGAAGAAGAGACTTGATCAATTATAAAAAGAGCATTTTATACTGTAAAGAAAAATAAAAGTAATAGTATAGTTTTAAAAATTGGACTTTTCAATGTCTCTTCTTAGTATTTGAACCAAATTTACAAGAATACTTTATCCTATGTTTGAATCATGCTTTAGTGGCTCCATGGCATTTATCCATAGGTTATTTTATTTGACCCTAAATGATAGAACAATATACCCCACAAAAAATGCCCACATCCAGCGAATATATTACTTTATATGGGGAAATAAACGTTGCATATGTGATTACGTTAAGAACATTGTGATGGAAAAATTACCAGGGATGACTTGGGTGAGCCCAATGCAATCACAATGGCCCTTATAAGATAGAAGGAAGAAGAATTAGAGTCAGAAAAGGCAATGAGACAAAAGGAAGTAGAGAGAGATTTGAAAACACTATGCTGCTAGCTTTGAATATGGAGGAGGGGACCTTAAACCAAGGAATTCTGGTGGTTTCTAGAAGCCGGAAAAGACAAAGAAACAGATTCTCCCCTAGATCTTTCAAAAGGCATGCAGCCTTGCCACCACCTAAATTTTAGTTCAATGGGACCAGTTTTAGACATCTCAACTCTACGAATGCAATAAAATTTAATTTGTTTTACGCCATTAAGATTGTAGTAATTTATTATAGCAGTAATAATAATTCTGAGATTTCAGAAGATAAGACTTTTTCTCTGATATACATGAATGCTGTGGTGTTTCCAGGAACATATATAGTTAACATGGCAGAATGGGGAGTGGAATGCAGCTTTTATGACCTTTAGATCAGTGTTTTGTTCTACTAGAATTTAGTTTTATCATTTCGCAATATATATTTGGAAGCTCTGTTTTAGTTTCTGATTGCTAGTGTAACAAATAACCATAACCTTTAAAGTTTAAAGCAGCACAAATTTATTCTCTTACAATTCTGGAGATCAGATATCTAACACGAGTTTCACTGCTAAGATCAAGGTGTCAGCAGCTATATATGCCTTCTAGGAAGATCTAGGGGAGAATCTGTTTCCTTGACATTTCCAGCTTCTAGAGGGGCCACCTGCATTCCTTGGTTTACAGCCCCTTCCTCTATCTTCAAACCAACAGTATAGTATCTTCAAATCTCTGTTTTACGAGGACCTCTGTTTATATTGTCTAATCTTCTTTTCTGATTTTGACCTACTTACTTTGTCAAATTTTCTTTTCTGATTTTGCTTTCTTATTTTTCTCTTTTAAGAACAGCTGTGATTATAATGGGCCTATGGAGATAATCTAGGATAATCTCCCCCATCTCAAGATTATTAATTTTATCATATCTGTCAAGTTCCTTTTACCATGTAAGGAATGTATTTATAGGTTCTGGAGATTGGGATGTGGATATTTTTGAGGTGCCATTTCTCTGTCTACCAGGGTTTCCTATATATCAAGTAATGTCCTAATTTCTGAGAATAAATTAAAATGTCCAAAACTGATGAGATTCCATTGACAAATATTGAACAGGTAAGAGACATAATCTGACTTATGTCTTAAAAAAAATTACACTCTTTGAATAAGGAGTCAGATAAATAATTGTGTCTCTTCCTTTCTAACAAATAGGACTTTACTTACTTTTCATGTCATATTTCCTTAGTAAGAAAAAAAGAAATCTAAAATCCTAGCAGACATTCTTAACCTGTTTATTATTTCAGTGATTATGCTGATTTCAGTGAAAAATATGGTTTCTCTTAATTGACACTAATAATTGAGAACCCAAAAAGCCTCTGTAGTTCACTAATCAAATTAGAGTCTAATGGACGGTAAGTGATAAATAAATAGACCATTGGTCGAAGTTTGAATGACAGTTGGCCCAGCAGGTCCATGTTTACTTGCAGTTACTCTCAATTCTTGAATATTTAATTAGAATAGACAGATTTGACAATTGGCAGATTCCTTACTTAACTGTTGTTATAAGGAAGGGCGACTGGAGACCCCACCTGATCTAATCAGCAAAGCATAGCAATCCTAAGGGCATGCCACATCCCTGGGGGAATTTAAGACACTACCAAAAACTTGAAAGATTCACATACTCTTTTAACTTGCTTCTCTGCTTGTGTTAAAAGGTGGATGGAATTGGGATTCTCATGATCTTATAAGTTATTGACTCCAGTTGTAGCTGCTGTTCCTGATATAGAATCTTCTCTGAAGTAAATCAACCTAGCACGCTGGAATCTGGTATGCAGTTGTCGACCTGGAAATTGCTTTGTTCTCTCTATCAATTTACAAAGGCCATAAGAAGCAGATTGGTTTTACCTTATAAGACCAATATCACACTTTCACAGTTTTGCCTCTGGGCTATGTTAGTTGTCCCGCTCTTTTTTATAATATAGTCCTAGCCCACAGATATGTTGATCATCTTGACATTAAAATGTCACATTGCTCAGTATATTTTTGACATGAAAATCTTTGGATAGAGATTAATAGGGAGCATTGTATACTTTAAATGCCTTAGTAAAACATAGCAAGTCAGAAGAAAATCCCAGAAAAATTCAGGGACCTATCACTTCAGTGAAGTTTTTTGGGTTCAATGGTCTGCAGTATATCACAATATCCCCCCTTATGGAAAAAAAAACAAGTTGATCTATCTTGCACAGGTACACTATGAAAAAAACACAATGCTTAACAAACCTTTTTTATTTTAAAAATGACATATTCTATATCGTTGTATGCTAATCTGCTCCATGTACTGAATAACACACATGGCTGCCACATTTGAGTAGGAATAGGGCAACGGGAAGTTCTGCTGCAAGTTTAAGCTGCAACTCAAGCTGCTCTTCTACTTGAGCCATGATCTGGTAAATCTGATGACACATGAAATGTCTATGGAAGCTACAGATGCTCATGAAGTCTTTTACAAGCCCCAGTAGCAGAATCATATCAGACCCTTAGGATTTTAGAGTAAATCCATGCCCTTTTCTGAAGATATTTCTCTCTTTTGAGAAAGTTTCCTAGTGGGCCATCATAGGGAGAGAATGCCTAACCAGGGAACACCAAGTGACTTTGGAATTTGAGCTGCTCATCATAAACAGTGTTATCTGACCCTAAGGTACATAAGGTTGGGTACTCAGAGTAGCAACTTATCACCAAGTTGAAATGATATATAAGAAATCAGGCTCTACAAGTTCTAAGAAACATAAGTAAGTTGCATGAACAAATGTTCTAGATTTTTTTTTGAAAAATTCTTCTGCATTGTCTCTTTTTTTCTAACCCTCACCTATATTCTCATGTTGGTGCCTATAACCAACTAACTGAAGAGTAAAACCTTAAAACTGATTCACAGATGGTTTTGCAAGATTTTCTGCCATCTACTTGAAATGGGCGGTTGCAGAATTTCAGCCTCACGTGGTTGGGTCCTGAATAATAGTGGTGATGGGAAATTCCCCAATTAGGCAGAACTTTAAGCAGCACATTTGACTTTTTATTTTAGCTAAAAAGAGAGATACTTAGAAATTGCACTGACATGGACATTTGCTAATAGTTTGGAACTGAATAGTCAGGGACTTCAATAGGACAGGATTGTAAATGATGACAAGAAGTCTGAGAAAGAGTTGAATAGATGGATCTCTTGGAGTGAACTCAGAGTCTGAAGTTATTTGTGTACTATGTGTACGCTCACCATGAACATATATTTTCAAGGAGGCTCTCAATGACCGGATAGATAAAACGATATATTCTGTGGATATCCGTCAGTCTCTTTCCCCATTCTGCCTAGTGGATCCATATATGAATTGGCCTTGGGCACCAGGTTATGTATAGAAGCAATAATATGGACTTCTCTTCACTAACACTGATCTAGCTATTGCTATTACTGAGTACTTAACCTTCCAAAAACAGAGACTGATATAGAGCTGTTGGTAGAGCTCATGGAAGAGGCGATGATTTATTTACACTGAAATAAAAGTGATTCCAGAAGAAAATAAAGTTAAACATGGGTTCCCTTAATTAGCTCTGAATTATTTACCAGTTCTTTGAACTGATTAAATGTAAATGCCTTAATTCTATTTGCATAAGGAACACTAATTGTCCTTGGCATGCATTGGTGAAACAGTTCCTTAAATTACTATTTGCAAACACCTGTAAACAAATACCTACGGAGGGCAAGGATTTGGAGGACCCCCTATTTGCTGCCATAGAACATTTTCATTGAAACATTTGATTATTTTTATTAATGTTAACTGGGAAATGAATATACCAGCTTATCCTAAGGGCATGGAATTAGGGTTAAACGAGTATAGAGTTAGATAGAGCAAATGCATTGATAAGGGCTAACCAAGCAGAGAACTTAAATTCAGTAGGTTAGCTTGAGGGAATAAGAATGACTCCAACAGGTCACTTTTTACTTGACTGAAACTTTTATCAAATATAACTTACACTAAATGAAATTGAAATGTCATAACTTCCTTGGTACACTGGAGAAGAAGCTATCTAAAAGAATTAAAAAGATTGAAATAATAGAATGGACGTATTATGTTAAGACCTGCTCTCCTACCTGCTAAAGTATGCCAGCTGGAAACACTCCAGAGGACATTACCGTCACCAAGGCTAAGAGAAATTTTCATATCATTTATTATAATGTAATATAATTTTACAAACAAATATCAGTAACATTATCACCCAATATGGAAACTAGAATACTTGCAATACTCACAGATTTTCTTAATAGATATCATATTGTTTGAAATTTGGTTGTACTTACTCTTTTAACTCGATGTATTTGTGAAAGGATCCTTTTTTTTTTTTTATTTAATTCATTTTTGACTGCTGTGTTTAGTATTCCTTTGTGCGAATAAGTGGCTAACCATTGTCCTGCAGATGGTACTTTGTTGTGCCCAAGAATGTTGCTATAGCAAACACTCTTGCCTCAAGTGATGATGGCCATAGCTCCTATTATCCATTCCTAAGAGTTTCTTTTGGGTAAATACCTAAAAGAATAACTTTAGTTTTGAGTACCTGAATAATTAACTTGAGATAATCCAAGTGTTTCAAAGTGGCTGTACCCACCACAAACCTAAATAAATCTTGCTGATTTATATCTAATCTATCATGTGGACTATAAGACTTCTTGATTTTTGTCATTCAAATTGATGTAAAAATCATATCTCATAGCATTCCTGATTTACCTTTCCTTAACTACTAATGAGGTTGAACATCTCTTCAAATATTTAATGAAAAAAACAAACAAACCTGTTTTCCCTTTTGTGAAATCTGTTTTTATATTTCTCCATTTTTATTAGTTTGTCCCTTTAATATTAATTTATGAGATATTTTTATATACTCTTGATACTAGCATTTTATTGATTATATGTGACATTTTGTGATTATTCTAAATTTAAGAAGTTTATTCTTTCCATTTTGACAACATGGATGGACCTTCAGGGCATTATGCTAAGTGAAATAAGTCAGAGAAAAATAAATACCAGATTATCTCACTTGCGATGTGGAATCTAGAACAAACAAATAAACAAAAAATAAACAAAACCAAGCTTATATAGAGAGAGAACAGGTTAGTGGTTGCCAGAGGTGGGGGTAGGTAAAGTGAGTGAAATGAGGGGGAAAAAAGAAGTTACATTAAATAAAATAACATGGAATTTTTGTCATAGCCTAAGTTACCTATTTTGTTCAGTATTTCCTGAACAATTAAATCGAAACATTTATTCTGTTTTAGGATACAGCAGCATATGTTTAGATTTTGCCTTTGAACCAATTCCATGGTCTTTGAGTTAATATTGCTATTTAACTAACCATTTGCATTTACTTTGTAAATTATATGCACAGAGAGAACACCATTTCTGTTTTTTTCTAAACAATTAATACAAAAATCTTTTTAAATTGAATTTTTGTGCTTCCTTGGTATTTCTTTTACATTTTTTATTCTACATAAATATTTCCCCCAAGTGATTTAGAAAACATAATCTTATTTTAAATTCTACTGGTAGCTATTGTTAACTTTTCAATAACATACTGAAATCCACATTTCCCCTAAATGTTAACTGAAATAATTTCACAGTAAACACTGACTAACTAATCTTAACTAAAAAATTAAGCCCACTTTTATTTTCCTTTACGGAATCCCTGAGGATTCTCATAACAATGACCTGGAGTCATCAAAATAAAATTGAATTACGTTAATACTATCTGTTCAGGAGGCAAAAATTTTCATTAGATAAAAAAAGTTATCAGAAAAATTGAAATACAAACAAAATATTAGAGCTTAAAAGTCACCTTTGTGTAACACCTCATTCTGGGCTAATGATGAAAAAATTAATTATGCTAATAAACTTCCCATGTCCATATAAACTTATATTCACATAGCAAAACAAATTTCCTAAGTCTTTGCAAGCTTTTCATTAATATACTAGTGAATTCCATGAAATCTTTTGTAAAATATGGGTGATTTTTATTTAGTTTCAGAGTTCCAGGCTTCAGTAAAGCTCTCATACATGATAATATGGGCTTCTAGGGTAAATGAAACTCGGCTGAAACACTCCATGAAGACTGAATATGTCATTTGACCTTTTGGTGACTCTGTGGCCTCATTTGTAAATTGAAGTTTATGTTGAAACACTGCTGGGAGTATGATGATGTAATTGATTCCAGAGCTCTCCAGAGCACCCTCCAAACAAAGTACGAGAGATGCCTGGTGCTTGAACCAAACTATCGGAAAAGTAACAATGACAAGGAAAGCTTTCAAATCTGAAGAATTAAAAATGGCTGATATAATCATGCAGCTACTCAGAGCGGTAACTTAAGATATAAGAACTAAAACAACGGCCAGTCTGTTTCTATATAGAATTTGTTCTTCTATGACTTTCTAAGAACTTTTACTGCATCTCTTTGCATCAATATTCCCTGTCCTCAAATTTAAACATAAAAAGAAACTTTTGGCTTATTGGCAGCTAATTTGGACATTGTTATGCAAACATCAACTTTTCTTACAAATCTGTATTAAGTAATTTATTGTAAGTTAATTCGAGAAGGAATTACTACTTTAGTCAGTATTTTAGTAATGCATTTTTCATTATTATTTTTCCAAATATAGATAGAACTGTGAGAAGTAGGATAAACACACAATCCCTCAAACTGGCTGCCTGGAACCTTTTAATCAAATTTCATACAAGAAGCATTGATATATGCATGGAAGAAAACGTTAACACATTGTTAACTCCCTTTTTTATGAGAGCTGAAAAATAGCTGGAAGACAGAGCCAGTAAGATGATCCAAGACTCCTCATCCTGTCTAAGAATTTTAACTCCTATCTGAATTGGTTTTTCTGTTAACCAATGCGTTAATCTATTTTGAAAGTTTCGAAGAGTCTAAAATTCAAGAATTGAATGTGTTTTGCAAGAGCGGACTTCTGAGCACGAAAGCTGCATGATCGCTTCCTCTTTAGGTCTGGAAGCTAACAGAACACTTTGGAGTCACAGCTGACAAAGAATGGAGCCTGACTTGAAATTTAGTGGGAAGGTGAATAAAGCCTGAATTTATAAGCTGCACAAAGTTAGCTGGCATGACTGTTTACATTAATTGTCTCCAGCCTCTTGCAGGTCAGGTGACATCCTCCAGCTTCCTACCGTTAAAATAAGACTCCTGTCATTCTTGACAAGTCTTGTTACAAAACATAATCCCAGTTGCTTTGTAGAAGTTAAATAACAAGCTTACAAAACAAAACAAAAGCCTTGAGATAGAAGCCTGAGAACAATAATTTAAAAAGTATCTTTCCTTTTCTATTTAAAAAAGTGTTGGTAATTGATGAGCTAAGTAAAGCTGGGAGTAAGACTGAGAGAGAAGAAACAGACAGCAGAGATATTCTGTTGAAGATGATGCTTAATAGGTAGTACCTGGTGGAAATGGTTGATATTATCCTCTCCTTGGAGTGCCTGGTGCTTTGGTATTTAGGAACCCAGAAGGTAATCCTTACTCCTGAGTATTAACAATTCAGCCAAAGTGCCCTTTTTAGAGATTTCTGTTAGGTGAGCTTAGTGTTATAGATTTCCC
Source organism: Rousettus aegyptiacus (assembly GCF_014176215.1). NCBI lineage: Eukaryota > Metazoa > Chordata > Mammalia > Chiroptera > Pteropodidae > Rousettus > Rousettus aegyptiacus. Next base: position 37,011,938 of record NW_023416306.1, on the reverse strand, counting down.
ATTTTTGTTTGTTTTCGTTTTTGTTTTTCAGTGTGGCAGTCACACAGAGAGAATGGGGAGATCTGCTTTACAATCGGCACATTTTATGGGTTCTGGTATTCTCTGATCAAGCTGCCAGTCAGACAAACATTCAGTGAGCGAGCTCCTAATTGCCTCTAAGCTCACCTAACAAATAATGGGACAGTAATGAAGAAGAAAAGTATGGTACTTATTCTTAAGAATATAGTAGTCTAACAGGAACTATTAACACATAAAACATTGCAAAGAAAAAAGCTAAATTCGTTTATTTTTATGTGTTTCAATACTGGTGGGCTTTCAAAGAAAGGTTCAGATTGATTCCAGCTTCATGTAGTCTACCTATTGTGTTAGTGTATGTGTGAGGGGGGTTGGTTGGGAGTGGAACTGGATATCTGTTCCACGTGGCCACCCCCTCCCTAGGAGTCCCTGGCATATTCTCTGCCTTGGATGTGGATTTGCTTTAGGCAAAGGGCATTTGGCATCATAAACTATTTAAGTGGGGTTGGGCCTGAGGGATAATTGAATGAGTTGGGTGTCATTCCCATTGATCAATAAGATATGTGCTAGCTGTTCTCAAGGGGAAGTACCCTCTGGACCACAATGGGAAGGACAACTATTGAAGCTTTTTGGTACTAGTGAGTTCCTGGGCCCACTTACATGGATCTTGGACCTCAGAGCACTGGCATGGCTCCCTGGTATTATTGACAGAGCATTTTGGGAAGAGCTAGGTGATTCCCTGAGCAGGTGTTATTCCTCTCTACTTGATGCATCTATGTGGGATTCCCCAGTCCAGGACTTCTACTCCACTATCTGGTCATGTTCCTTCCTCTTCACTTATCACTTCTCTCCTCCAATATTCACCAGACTGAAATATTTCTCTAGTTTCCAAGGGGCAAGGTAAACTAACCCTTGGTGATCAGCAATTAAATTTTATTATTATTATTATTATTATTATTATTGTTATTGTTATTTTAAATTGGACTATTGCTCTTGAAAACAAAAGCCAAGAATCTCTTTTATGTTCTGGTTCTATCATAAATAAATCTCTTTTGAAGCAATGAAATATCTCCTAAACTTAAAGGGAGTGTATAATGTAGTAAAAAATTAAGGGGGAAAATACAATGGTTAATTAATAAATATATTATCCTACTACAGTAATACTGAATGATTTCATGTATCTGTATGATTAAGAAATAGGTCATAAAGGCCAAAGAGACATAAATTATGAGATAAAAAAATGGATGAGAAGTCAGGAGGTTTTGATTCTTGTTCCAGCATGCTGGCCAAATTAATGTCTATCAACCCTAGGATCTTCTCCTTAAAAAATGTGCATAATAATACACATTATGCCTACTATCTGGTAGGTGGTACTGTACCATGGCTATGGGAATCTTCTAAAGTCAGCGTCTCTAATTTTAAATTTAGTCTCAACCACTTAACTGTATGATTTGCCAAGTTATGCAGCCTTCGTAAGCCCCAGTTTCCTCAACAGTTTCCAGCTCCCGGAGGCCACCTGCATTCCTTGGCTGTAGCTCCTTGCTTCATCTTCAAAGCCAGTGGCATAACATCTTTAAACCTCTCTGTTCTTCTTCCATCATCGTATTGCCTTCTGTGTCTTGGACCTTTCTGTCTCTTTCTCTTATTAGGAACCTTGTGATGATATTTGGCCTACTCAAATAATTCTTTATAATCTCCCCTCTGAAGGTGCTTAGTTTAGTCATATCTTCAAAGTCTATTTTGTCATGTTGGTAACATAGTCACAGATTTGAGGATTAGAACATGGCTATATTGGGGGCTATGAGGGTGAGGTAGGGAGGGGGAGCCATTCTTCTGTCTACCACACCAGTGAAATATCAGGAGAGGAAAGATCAACCTTAAACAAGGCCAGGCTAAGAAAAGCATGGAACCAGCTCCAAAGAGTAAAAACCAAAAAGAAATTTCCTGCCATTTACTGCCCTTTACTTCTCTTTCAATGACCCCAAGAATGAGAAACTTCTGTTAGCAAACTGGGGAGGAGGGTGAAGTACAGGCTTGTAAAATAGGAAAGATGTGAGTCATTTTCTCCTGCTTTTATATTCTAAAATTCCCATCTAGAACAACGTTACACCGAGGGAGAGGGGAAGCTTTTACTTTAAAAGAAGTTCAGAATTAATCATTATTACAGAATGGACATTATAATCGGTGACTTAAAGTCAATTACCAGAGGATTCTTTTTTTTATTATCTGAGGTGAACAGACAAGTCATGCCCAGGACTCTTCTAAGAGTGGCAACAAACTGGCCCCACAAAGTAAATCTGAATAGACAGTGCCAGTGAGGAAGGAGGTGGGAAAATTGAATTTTAAAGGTTATGCTTCTTCAACATAATGGTTATTTAATATAATCCTAACTTTAATTGTTCTATGCACATGAAAAATCTAATGATTCAAAAGATTATAAAGGTTACAACTTGTGCAGTTAAGAAGGCATTATCCTGAGCTAGAGTTGGAAATTTTAATCTTGTTTTTTTCCAGGGCTAAGAACTAGTTTAAGTGCCAGGAAAAGAGAAAGAAGTGAACATAAAAACTATAGAGAAGTAATTGCTGACAGTGTAAGCAGAAATAGAAACAACTGAAGTGGCAAGATGTGAAAACACTGATAGCCATATAAAGTGACAATAAAGCACAGAAATTGCCATTGGGGAAAAGAGAAGAAAATGTATTAATAAAAACAGAAATATAGTTTGAGGCATTTAGTGAAAGGGCACACTTAAACACCCCCCTGATATTAAAGTCATATAACAAAGGCATGTTGATTACATAGCATACCACTTTTGACTGTTTTGTAAAGGACCACTTCTCCCTTCATACCTTAATTATCTCTGAAATCTTCATTGTTCTATAGCACAATACTATACTGATGTTTATTATATCATGACCTCACAAAAGAGAAAGGTTACTTTTTTGAAAGTATACCATTCTCTATGGCAGGAACATGAATAACACGTTTTATAAAAATTGCTATAAAAATTTCAAATAACAGAACAGTTTCACTGTAGTAACCAACCTCCAACATGGCCTCTCTCCTGGAATGATCCTCCTCTCCTGGAATTCTTACCCTCCCTCACTAAATCAGGCTTGCTCTGAGTGACCAAAAGAATAAAGTGGAAGTAATGATGTATGGTTTTGAAGGCTAAAAGGCATTACAACTCCTGTCATGGTTTTTGGATCACTTGTTCTGGGAGAAGCCAGCCACCATGCCATGTGAATACTCAAGTAGCCCTGGAGAGAGGCCCCTGTGGAGAGAAACAGTGGTCCCTAGCCAGTAGCCAGCATCAATTTGAAAGGCTCTTGGAAAACCTACATTGGAAATGGATCTTCCAGCCCCAGTCAAGTCCTCTGATAACTGCAGCCCTACTCAACACTTAACTACAGCCTCACACTAGACCTTGAGACACAACCACCAACTGAGCCACTACTGGCTCCCTGATCCACAGAACTGTGAGAGATTATAAATAATGACTATCCTCACACTTAAAGAGTAAAATGTCATTCAGCTGTACTATTTATTCTTCAAATATTACAAGTGACTAAGCTAGCAATATAATTATGTTTTATTTATTTTAAAATTGGTTTCATTGCATGACAATCTATTCTAAAAGATTGAATGGTAGCCATGAAAGAAAAATGTCTACAAGCCCTCAGCCTGTTACCAATGGTCACCGAACTGATTGACACATCATTGAATATTTCTAATGTATTTAAATAAGAGCTTTAGTTCAGCAGAAAAGAACTTTAAATGTCTAGGAAAGAAGTCCGAATTTCTTTAAAAAGGTATTTCGGTTCCTGCAAAAGAAACAGTGAGATAGACAAATGCACATATATAAGTGTGTGTGTGTGTATTTACTTATACACACATTATGGTGTATTAGTATATCCTAGTTTAGTTCTATGGGCCTCTCCTCACAATAATTAGACTATGTAATATATAGTATGAGAAGAAAAGCAGGTAAATTTGAGAGTGAAACAACCTGATTATTTCAGATTCAATCCTTTTTTTTTTTTTGCTGTTTTTAAATAAACACATATGGTCTCCTTCTACTCCCTCCTCATTTATAACATAGTTTTTATATTCCCCTTCTATGTTTCATCTCTCTAAAATTTTGACTGAAGACCAATAGATCTATAGTTGTGGATGGTTTAAAGCAATTATATCCATTTTCTAAAATTTATAAATAATTTTGATGGTATTTCACAAATATATTCCGCCAGTTCAATATATACGTAGTTTATTTATATTTAACTGTTCACTTATCATTGTCCTAAACAATTACTTGGGACTCAGCAAATATATTTTTTTTAATAAGCTAGAAACTTTAATCAATAACTATTGAATTTCTATAATATGCAAGTATGTATCTTCAAATTACTTTGAAGAATATGACATATTTAATATATGGTTCTTGCCTTCTGGAGGCTCACCTTTTAATACTTGACTCTAGATATAGATGCTAAGACAATTCTATTATAGCTTGTAGCAACCAAACAAAAGAAGTTAAAGATTATGCATGTTTATTTTAAAAAGGAAAAAACAGTTTAAAAATCAAAATGGCAGTTTAGATCTTGAAATAAATTTTCCTTTGATTTATCATGTGATCCTTTTTTGAATGCATTTTTAGAAAATTGGGTAAATGCTAATAAAAATTGGACCACTAAAAATACCCATTGTTTTGTTTCCAGTAGTTGAAACTGGTTTAGTTAATTTTACTATTAAACTATCATTTTTTTAGAGAAAAATTTCTGTTTTGTGATTACAGAGGATAATGTCTCAGTTGGATGTTAGTGTTATTTCATATATCAGTGGAACAATGATTGATAGCATTGTTCACCTTGGGTCCAGAGAAATGGCCTACAGGCCACCATGGGACTGTAGCAAAAGAGATCAGAGCAGCTAGAAAGAGCCCAGTCAGTTGAGTAGCTTTGGAAATACTCGTCTATAGACAAATTCATTTGCTTTGGGTTGATACTTTACTAACTCCTAGAGTTAAACTTGCATTCTTATTCAAACTCTTTCATTAACCGCTGCTTGATTTAGAGCACATTTCTTAACTATTTTGAGTCTTTTTTTTTTTTCCATTTGTAAAATAGGTTAATAATATTAAACTAACTCTGCAACATATTTAAAGCTTTGGGCCTGACACAAAGGTCTTCAGAAAATGTTTATTTCTATATTTTTCTCTTTCTAAAGCTTTTAAGTTGATAATGTCTTAGTTATAAAAGCTGTACATTGAGCGAAATAATTCGCAATTTGATTTCTAAAATTCCTCAAAGTCTGTTAACAGCCAATAACTTTATATTTTCTAAATACAGCTAAGCAATTCTTTTGGGTGACGTGGATTGGTTTTATCCTCTTAGTGCTCTTAGGTGCCAAATTCTATTTATTAAAAAAGATTCAGAAGAAATATTTATATTAATTGCATTTGTTAAGAAATTTTTTTCTCAATATAGCAAAAAGTGTTTGGAGGAATATTACAAAACAATAGAAAACAGTCACCTATAAAATGATAATATGTCCTATTTTGAAGCACAATTACTACAGGGATGAGGCAAGAGAATTAAAATGTTAATAAAGCCACAATCAGAGAGTGGGATGTGCTAATCAGCCCTGCAGCCTGGCGGGGAGGACACCTTCTGAACAAAGAAAGATTTCTGCTGAGATTGCTAACAACCCATTCCCCACACCTATGAAGGGGAAACAGGAACCAAGAGTCATTTCCTATAGCTAAAACCTTAATCCTTAACCAAGGATTGAGTCTGGGAACTGCCAGCAGGCCTGTCCTCTACATATTCTTACCTTTTCAAGCTATATACTTTTCCCCTTTCTCACTGTATGTTCATATCAAGGGAAATGGGAACTACAGAATGGCATATAAACTGAATTCCCTAAACACTCAGGGTCCCTCTCAGTGCCTTTATTCTGCCCCTCTCATTGCCTCTCTCACTGTCCCTCTCACTCTCTGCCTCTGAGACACCATATTCTCTTATGGAAGGTTACCCCTTTTCTAATAAACTTTCCTTTTGACTCTAACTTTGGTGTGTGTGTTGAATTGTTTGTACATTCTCTGCCAAAGGACCGTCTTCTTCTCTGTGTACAGGGGTTGGTCTCCCATGAACATGGGGAAATTTGCCCTGGCCTACATTACAATTGTTTGACTAAAGGAAAGCAAAGAGTGAGGGAAGGGTAGAGCTGGGCCGAAAGCTACCTAAATCTATCACAGTTGTAGTCTAGTTTTAGGATTTGGGAAATTTATAATTAAGTTTTTTAGCATGCTGTGGAGATTAGATTTTTACTTACTGCTTTTCGCTTTTTCTAGATAATCTCTCTAAATTTGTTCTCATCCTCATATTACAGCGTATACACACACACACACACACACACACACACACACACACACATATATGTATACTTCCAAAAAGCTAGAAGCTAGGGTGTCTGTTCATTCAGCCTATGCTTTCTCAGTATTTGTATTTTCAAGGTTCCTAGAATTATTGTAAGTGTTTTAATTCAAAGGTAGGCTCCAAAGAATATAGGTATGGCCAGACTGAGTTGAGGAAAAATGCCCGATCCAGGACCAGACCTGGTGGGTTCTCCTGCAGTTGGAATTTGTTCTACATGGATTCTGCCATGTTTAATGATATTATTCAAACTTTCTGAGGTCATCCCCACAACTCGTTCAACTGCCAGATCAAGAATATGAAGACTACCTGCAGCACATAAAAGAAAATTCCAAAGTAGTACTGTTTAATATGACAGCCACTAGCCATATGTAAATATTTTAATTAAATTAAATTAAAATTTCCTGAACTGTTCAAGTCTCAGTTCAGATGCTCAGTAGCAGCAAATCTTAGAACATGTTTAGAACACTTCTATCATTGCAGAGAGGTCTATTAGATAGCTCTTGAAATTGCACTCTGAAGAATTAATCTTTATATTGTAGGCCAAGCCTACTTTAGGAGACAGTCAGATAATAAGATGACACTTCCTGATACTTCTATCAATGTATTCTAAAAGTAATATGAAAAGGGTAATTTAGAAAATAATTGAATAAGAAAACAGACAAAGGGAGGGAGAAAGGAAAGCAGGGAGAGAAAAAGGGGGGAGAGAGGGACCAATGGAGGAGGAAACTTCTATGCTTGAGGACTTTTTCACTTGTAGTAGCATATTAAATTTTAATGACAAACACTGGGACTAAGCATTTTTGAATCCAAGTAAAATACTCCCTTCTTTAATATTCAGCAGCTTCTCTTGGGATAACTTAACTAGTTGTTCCACTAAATTGGTCTGTCAGGCTGTAACTAGGTAACCATAAGACAATCTTATGGGGTGGGGGGCGGAAAAGGTTAGCTCTCCTTGCTGGGTTACATCTCCATAATTGTGCCAAGGGGAGTAACCTGGTGTTATCACCTGCAGAATATTAATTAAGATAGCCCATGGATACAATAAAAATTTACACGTTCCTTGTGGTCATATAGATATGACATGAAAGTTCATTTCTCTAAGTGGACATTTCTCTGTAAGAGTATAACTCTAAAATAACTTTACTACTTCATATTAGACTCAGGAGTATGATATGATTTTGTGTATTCATGATGGATTAACAGCCCAGGGAAATTTTCACTCCCAGCTTTCTGTGATAAGCATAGTCTGAGCCTCATAGGTATAGAGCAAACAATTTTTCATAAACTGGACATTATGATGAATTTCCTTTACCTTAGCTTTTATACATGTGCAATTATTCTACAATTTTAATACACCTGAGGTTAAGAAGCTCTGCAGGATTTGAGACAAGGTTAGAGGACATGAACTTACAAAGAGAGCAACTAAATGTGCTGTGTGATGTTTGTAATATGCAAGGGAAAAATATAACAATAAAAAGATGATATTTTAAAAATTATTAGTCCTAAAATATGTAGGGAATGAGTTTGTGAGGATTACGTTTCTGAGCAGTGTTAGATCTGGGTAAAATTTTGATGAAGGTAAATTCTATTTTCTATTCTATTTCATTATTTCTTTTTATCCTTTTCCTGAACCCACCTATTTTGTTTAATTAATCTCTCTACCTCTGGCAAAAGACAAGTTCTTCAGGCTGCTCATTAGGTGACTTCTGTCCCCCCACCACAAGTGACATTGTCTCGGGTTCTGGATCTTCCATCCTCCCCAATCCCAGAAATGTGTATCTGTCTCAGGAAACTGATCGTTTAATTTAAAGAAAGATTTACTCTTTCCAGATGTTTTAACGTTAACATTTGTCTTCAACTATTAATAGTGAGGATTTCAGATGTTGTAGTAAACTGTTGAGGACTTTCTTGCCTTCAATGCATTATTGGGGTACCTATTTATTGTTATTCTTTTATTGCTATATAATTAACATTCCACAAATACTGCTCTTTAACATGTAAGATTCAATGGTTTTTAGTATATTCACAAAGGTTTAAAACCATTGCAACTATCTAATTCTGGAACATTTTCATTACCCTAGGAAAAAAACTCTATACCTATTAGTATTCTCTCCCTACCCTTCCTCTCTCATTACTTAGCAACCACTAATCTACTTTCTGTCTCAATGAATTTATCTATTCTGGACATTTTATATAAATAAAATCATGCACTATGTGACCTTTTGTTTCTGGCTCTTTTCCTTTAGCAAACATATTATTTCCAAGACTTATCCATGCTGTAGAACGTATTTGTACATCATTCTTTTTTATGATTGAATAATAACCCATTATACAGGTTTATCACATTTATTTTTTCATTCATCATTTGGGTTGTTCCATTTTTTAGCTTTTTTGGATAATGCTGCAATGGACATTCATGTACAGTTATTTTGTAAACATGGTTTTCAATTTGGAGTGGAGAGTATATACCTAATAGTGAAATTGATGGATAATATATTGACATTTTTGTTTAACTTTTAGGAACTCACCAACTGTTTTCCAAAGATTTTCATGATTCCAATTTATCCCATTTATCCATATCTTCATCAATATTCTTATTAGTGTACCACTTATTGTGTATAAAGCGGTATCTCATTATAGCTTTTGATTTGCATTAACCTAATGAGGTTCAGCATCTTTTTATTTGCTCATTGACCATTTGCATATCTTCTTTGTAGAAATATCTATTCAAACCATATGACCATTTTTTAATTGGGTCGTATTTTTATGTTTAAGTTATAATATTTCTTTATATATTCTGATTACTGGATTCTATTAGATGTATGATTTTCACATATTTTCTCACATTTTATAGGTTGTCTTTTTTAATTGAGTTGTATTTTTATGTTTAAATTATAATACTTCTTTATATATTCTGATTACTGGATTCTATTAGATGTATGATTTTCACATATTTTCTCGCATTTTATGGGTTGTCTTTTCATTTTCTTGATGGTAACCTTTGAAGTAAAAAATTTTTAATTTTGATGATGTCCTGTTAATTTTATCTTTTTTCTCATCTTTGTGCTTGTGCTATTGGTGTCTAAGTAACCATTGCCTAATCCAAATTAATGAAGAGTTATGCCTATATTTTCTATTAAGATGTTTATAATTTTTGCTCTTACATTTAGGTCTTTGATTCATTTTTTACTTAATTTTTGCATATAGTTTGAGGTAGGGGTTCAACTTCATTCTTTTATGTGTGGGTATCAAATTGTCCCGGCACCAATTATAGAAAAGACTTTTCTTTCTCTGTTGAATTGTCTTGGCACTCTTGTCAAAAATTAATTAACCATAAATGTAAGGGTTTATTTCTGAGCTTTCAATTCTGTTTAATTAATCTATATGTCTATCCTCGTGCCAGTAGCACATTGTCTTGATTATGGTGGCTTTGCAGTAAGTTTTGAAGTTGAAAAGTATAAGTCCTCCAACTTTATGCAAAAAAATAAATACTGTTCTGGTTATTTTTAATCCTTTGAATTTTTATATGAATTTTAGAATCAGTTCATAATTTTTTTAAAAATCCCCAGATTAGATCTTGATATATTTATATCTGTAGATCAACTGGGGGGAGTATCGCCATCTTAACAATGTTAAGCCTTTCAGTCTATGAGTATAGGATGCTTTTTGATTTCTTTAGATCCCTTAATTTTTTTCAATAATGTTGTGCAGTTTTTAGTTGCAGATCTTACTCATTTTTTGTTAAAGTTATTCTTAAATATTTTATTCTTTTCAATGCTATTATAGACTTGTTTTCTTAATATTATTTTTGTATTGTGTATTGCAAGTACATAGCAATACAGTTGATTTTGCATGGGATCTGGTATCCTGCAACATTGGCAAAATTGTATATTAGTTCTAATTAGATTTAGTAGCATGCGTTCTTTATTAATATTTTTAACACTGTATTGTGCTGTAGGGTATAACTGAACTGTTTTGATAGTCATCAACCAATAAAATACTTAAAATAATCTCATGACATAGTTAGGTCTATATTATCTCTACAGTTGTAATGACTAACTTCTGAGAGGTAAATTACTTACCTAAATTTTCATGTATTATAAATGGTTGAGCCAAGATGGCAACACAGATATGGCTCTCTTTCAGCAACATGTCCTTTCAGTTATCTCTTCACAGGTGTCGGGCCCCAACGGTAAAGGTATAGAAAAGGCATAAGACTGGGCTATATTGTAGCAGAATCAATTTTGCCGCTGTTTCTGTATTTTTCAGCTAATCTAGAAGAGATATGACAAAATCCTCTTCCAAAAATCTAATAACATGGCAATGACTGAGACATCATAAAAGGACACAGAGATTAAATGTCCAAATTACCAATTTGCCTGATACATTTAAATATTATATTATCAAAACATTAGTCTGTTCAAATTTCTCTGGACTAAGGTACTGTTTTATTTAGAACCAGAAACAAATTGATATAATACTTGGAAAGAAAGAGATACATTTTATAATCATAGATGTATATTGTATAAATTCCCTGTTTTTGATCAAGTACATGTTGGATTAAAACAAATTATTAACATTTATCAAAAAAGATAAGCTCAACTTTATGTCTATGGGTTGCTAGACACTAACTTTTCTAGCAGAGTTTTATCCAGTCATTATTTTATAACATTGTTTTAACAACAAAATCCAATCTTACTGAAGCTATGCAATTCTTACCTTTGCTTCACAAGTACAAATATGATTCTGACTCAATATTTGCTAATAACGATTCTCTATTTATGGATATTAGATTCATGCTTAACACTAAAATTAGTTCAGCCCAAGGCATAAATGGACTACATTTGCTCCTTTTGTCTGTCATGCTAATTACTACCAATCTCTGTAGACTAGTCAAGCATTCAAACTGCCATTATAATCAGACTAAACATCACGCACACACTCTCTCTCTCTGTCTGTTTCAAACAAGGAATTACATATTTTTTGCAATATTTCAACTTTACTGAATGATAATGAATGTAACAAAAATTAAATACATAAAATTTTTAGAATGCTGATTTTAAAATTTATACTGAATTATTCTAAATCATTTATATGGTTATATTTCTAGATGAAATCTGACATTTTCTATTCCAATAATATGCCTGTTAATGAAGCCCAAGGTGATTGCACATGATATGAAATGTTTGTATAAGGATCCAGTTCTGGGGTTTCATTCATTCCCATCTTGGTTTCTACATTTTCTATGTAACCCTGGGCAAAATGTTGTGGCTCAAGCTTTACATATGTGAAATCGAAGTAGCAATTTCCATTTATATATTTTTTTCTGAAAAGATATCATGAGATTTAATGAGATTATTAGTCAGTAGACCTCCAGGCCATTGCCACTGCCAGTATAAGATTATTTTCCTCTAGAGGAAAAAGGGATGGAAGGATTTAGGAGGGAGAGAAGAAAACCTTGATAAAATGGAAGAGAGACTGAAAATGGGGCCAGGTAATGACATCAGTCTTTTAAAAAATAGATAAAGAAAGTACATGAGAAAGCCAGGGGAAGTTCTTCTATTTCCCCTTGTGCTAGTACAGACCTGCCTTCATTAATTCCATACCATCCAATCCAGACTAGGTTACATATGTTTCCTCTGTTTTCCCTTTGTAATCACCAGTACCCACTTTCTCCTTCCACTATTGATCACAGGAGACTGTTAACATGACTTTCTTGTCCAGTTCACTGTGATACTTAAAGACAGACGGTGTATCTTATTTGTCCCTGGATCTACAGAATAAACCATAGAATCAGGCATATATGAGTGCTCATGAAGAAATAACAATATGGATTTGAATGGAAGAAGATTTTGATATGGTTGAAAGGTATCATTTTATTTGTAAAGGAAAAGTGGCTTCCTATTGAGTAACAAATATGCTGTGAACAACATTTTTTGGCACTCAGAAATAGATGTTAGGAAAGGCCCTAAACTAATATCCATTCTTTCAATTCTTTAACTGCCCAATTGCCAAGCCTTATTTTCTCTGATGACAGAGAAGCAGAAAGAACTTCCTATTAAGCTGAAATTGATGTTCAAAGTAAAGGTACTCAGCACTAAATCTGAATTAATAATCAACTAATTAGATCAGTCCATATGCTTGATGGTGATGTTTTAGTTAACATTTCCTTTAATCAACTAATGATGTAATCCACTAAACTTGCCTATTTCACTTTAAACTTCTCATATGCGAAGTCATCTAATTATCTCATAGCAAAATATATGCCTAAAGATAAAGAGAGCTTTTCTTACCCTCAATTTTTAAAAATCTAAGCCTAATTTCTATTTTAGTAAAAAGAATCAACCTAACCCTCTCACTCACTTTTCTTACTTCTATACTAAGAACATAAGCAATTAAAACCACCTCGTTACACAAATACTTTAGTTCAAAAGCAAATGTCATTTCTAAATAACCACAGATGATACCATACGCTAAATAGTTCATTGTAACGTGTCTCTATTATTACATGGTCTGGGCAACTCATTCTCAAATGGCTGAAGAGACACCAGTGGTCTCAATTTTATGTAGTTTTAGATACTTTGTCTGCTCATGTAGTTCATAGAGGTGGAAAACTCTCAGGGTTATTGAATACATCCCTCCAAACATAGACGGAGATACTGAGAAATGGTTACACAGCAATACAGCAACACACAAGCTACTAGTCGAGCTTGCAATGATGGTGCCCTGAGCTCCAGTTCTGGTTGTTCCCCACTATGTCATGAACATTATATTTTTCAAGTATAACTCTGTAGAGTAACTTGATTTCTCCATTTTCTCCCTTTGCCACTCTTGCTCATTACTGTATTTAATTAACAAGCAGTAAAGAGGCTTTCAGGTACTACTTCAGCTTTTATAAAGACTTTGAGTTAACTCGAGTCAAGTGTTGGATTAAATACATTTGAGAAAGAATAAATTTTTAAAAAGTGATTTAAAAAACATGTCTTTGCAAACATGCTATCATAAAAAATTTCCATAATGTCAAGAGCCAGGATCCGTGTTTTATTTAAATGACAAAAGACTTCTAACCTATAGCAACATTTAACTAGGAAATATGACATGTATTAAGAAAAACAAACAAAAAAACATAGCACTTGCAATAAAAAGAATTTACCTTTTATTCCTAAGAAAAAAATGTTGTATATTGTTAAGTATACAGCTTTAATTTCTCTTTCATAATTTCCAGGCCTTTCCTAACAGTTTTAAAATAACATTAATACAATGTTGGATATATATTAAGTTTTCAAAAATATATGTACTTGTTAGGCAAAATTAAGGGCTTTAAGTATCATGGTTTTGTACAAAAGCATGCCCTATGTCCGTAAATGGAAACTTAGAATACAGTTTATTATGGAAATAATGTTATAAACGGTACTTAATTTTGCAGGCCAGTTCATGAAAGGTTGGCTTTTTAATATTCCAAGACAGAACTTACAAAAGCAAAAACACATTTCCTATGATGACAGCAGTAAGCGAAAGGACCTCCCCATCTCCCAGCAATTGCTGAATAGCTATATCACAGCTCCCGGAGTGGTTCAGATATGAAGAATACTCCTAAAACAGAAGTACATAGCTTTCAGTCACTTGTGCAAGAAATAAATGATGTGCTAATCTTCATTATAGTGTTGAACAGTAATAATGAGGTAGGCCTATACAATAGAAAATGAAATGCAAAATAATGCCTGTGCCCCTTTCCCCACCCCCTTCCCGTCCCGCCCAGCTCCTTCTCTTTCCTTCAACATAAAAAGAAAAGAAAACTAAATCCATGAGCTATTTCTTACAAAAGACAAACGGCCACATACAAATCATTTAAACTTTATCTCAGCCCTGTCAGGAAGGTATTATTATGTCCAGTTAACAAATGAGGAAGGAAACTGAGCACAATAGACTCAGTTATTTGTTCCCAGTCTCTCAGCCTATAGGTGGGAGAACTCTGATTCAAACTCTGTCTGACTCTCATACCTAAGATTGGTTCTTTTGCCAACCCAAATGGCTGCTATCAAACTCTATATGGGAACTAAATGGTTCAAGAATATATTTATACAAAAGCCAAACAAAGCACTAGGAAAGCTCTCCTTGTATAGATTTATGTGACCCTAGCAACAACAACAACAAAAAAGGGAAGAAACCAACTTTAAATGATAATTATATTAATTCCTCTGAGGGCATAAACAGAATTTTTAAAACCACATAATTAAAAACATCAGTATAACTGTCTGGCCTGTTTCAGCTCTAACTACTAGTGTGGAGCTAAAATCAATTTATCCATTCTCCAAAGCAGAGGTTACCAGCCAATAACGTCCCAAAGGAATGGAACAAATATTCAATTTAAATATCATACTTTTCAGACAGTGGTGATGATATGGATCCTTAAAAAACACACACACAGAATAATTTATATTTCTCTTTTTGATAAATGGCAGTTATTTTGTAACTTTAATGTTTACTGAACTTGTACTAAAAGAAATTTCGAGGGTCTGAAAATGAATTTAATACTTGACATTATGCTACATTACAGGGACATTTTTATGCCAGCACACCTGTTTTCTATCACTGTGATGCATATATTGTTTAAATGTTTATAAGTTCAGAGAATAGATGTACATCTGTAAAACTATTGCTGCCTTTAAACTCTAAATTAGAATGCACATCAAATTATTATTGTAATATATCAATTTCAAGATCAGAAAAAAACAGACATTTATTTGAGCTATTGCTTCTTACCTTTTATCAGTATCTGTATTCAGAACTCATTGATTTCCTTATTTTTTAAGTGATTTATTTTGTGTTGGCAATTATTCTTTAGGATGTTTCTTAACTTTATAGTATAAAAAAAAAGAAGATGAACTTATTGATAAAATTCTTAATGTCTTACTAACTCCATGAAAAAAAAAATGTTTACTTTTTTCCTAAAAAGATGTTGTTTCAAACATTAGAATTTTTAAAAAACGTTAATAATAATAATAATAAATGCTTTTACATGTACCCAGAGATTTTATTAACCTACATGCCTCTGAAGGTCAGGAAGCTAATGAGCATGTTCCTAGGTCAGGACCAGGGAGGAAACTGCATAATTCTATATTGCAGGGGAAAGGCATTTATTGCAGGGGAAAAGCATTATGGGGACTACAGTTGAGGATGGCCACAGTATGCCACATGGCAAGAGTTAGTGAACCGAGTGTTCCATTTAGGAATCACTGTATTAGAATCGTTTGTCTCCCTACAATTGGCAAATTCTTGTTCCTTTTATTTTCCTTCTGGAATCAATAAAGCAGGAGATCTCTCTCTTCATCACAATTCCTATGGGGGAAGAATTAAATAAATGAAAGAATGACAATCATTTGAAAGATTGATGTTTGGAAGAAGTGGTTTGCAGGTATTGAATCCTTGGGACCGCAGGAGAAAATCTGAGTGGAAATTATAATGCTTTCTCAAATCAAGAACCTTGCGAGTGGGTTTGTTGTATGCATGCTATAATCCTTTTGAGGGGCTTCTGTGCCTATGGGACAGAAGTGGAAGGCAATCCTAGGAAGAAGACATGTACACTCTACAAAGATAGCAAAATAATATTAAACATGTAGCAATGTGAGCCTTGTTAGACAATTTTATTTGATAGCTTCTTGGGGAATTTTGGGGAAGGCTTTACCTACACTATTCTGTCATGTTAAGGCAATTTGAAATTTGATGACAGTGGGAGACTGATAGGAATCAGAGGGAAGGAATTAAAAACAGATGTGTGATAGAGATGGAGATGCGAGGATGGAAACTTATTTGTAGAGAGCACCACTCCTAGCTTAATGGGAAAATGGATGACTGCTTGGTAAGGATTACTCAACATGTTACATGAAAGAGAGTAAAAGGATAGAGAAATGCAGCTGGTCTAAACAAAGATCACTGCTTCCTGGAAATTTTTTATTAATATTCTTATTTATGGGCAGTCATTTAAAAATCATTTGGCTTGGTAGCTAGCTCTCTGTTAAGGTACTTTTTATTAGATTCTCAAAGGTTGTATAGTAAGTAGCCCTATTCTGTTTGTCACTAGTTTGGTATTTGCCTTGGAATAAATATAAAACTGTGTTCTCTTCTCCCATCTGAGAATGAATAGTAAGACATTTTAGATAGATTATATTTTCACATTAATATAATAGATATAAAAATTTAAGAAAAAGGAATCTGTTCCAAAGAATCCTATTTAACTCCTATTTGCCTACAAGAAGCTCCACGTATCAAGATAGAGCTGCACCTAAAATAGATATGACCATTTTAAGGAAGATATGAAATACTTTTATGTTCTGAGAATGACAGAGGCTTAAAAAGATCTTCATGGTCTCAGCACAGAGAATGAGCTGGCCAAATTGAGTTACAGAAAGATAGGTGATACGCTTAGGAGCTTTAGATGGATTAAATTCACAACACCCAATAAATTACATTTTAAGGAGAAGAGTGAGGGTCAATGAGTTCTCTAAGAATATTCCAAGCACAGATTTCCATACCACCATATCTACATCCAAAGCTGAAACTCAAGTTCTGCTCCACTATACTTTGC
This sequence comes from Rousettus aegyptiacus, assembly GCF_014176215.1. NCBI lineage: Eukaryota > Metazoa > Chordata > Mammalia > Chiroptera > Pteropodidae > Rousettus > Rousettus aegyptiacus. The sequence continues at coordinate 36,994,900 of NW_023416306.1, read as the reverse complement.
TAATTCATGCCTATAAAATGCAGAAAGCAGTTGGCCTCTGATGTCAACTTTTTATCTTGGAGTATCTATGGATCACTCTTTTTCTCTGACTTACCTTAGCATTTTCAATTTATATTGTTAATTTTTACTTACTGATTGGTTATTCTGCATTTGACGGGATCATTTTAGATTTGTCCAAACTTTAATTCTAATATTCTTGAGTTTAAGAATTTGGTTTGTAAGAGCACTCAATGTGCTACATAGATGAATACAAAACTAAAATAGAGTGAACAAACTGAGTTGCAGCTGGATAATGTCCAATAGATCAATAGGAATGTCCAGTCTTTTCTCTTAAAATTTAGAACCCTATCTACTTCACTCAGTAAAAAGTTTCCCAGATTTCTCTGTACAGTCATGTTTATTCAACTTCTTGGACCAAGCTTTCACCAAAGTAAAACACTTCAGTAACAGAAGACATAATTGATCTGGTCATATTTCCCAGCACATAAAACTTAAATATAAAAAATTTGATTACTTTATATATTTAAAAATTTGTAGCTTATAACACAAAAGGAAGAGGAGAACCTATATGAATGTCAAGACATTCTGTTTCAAATACAAAAAATAGTTTTTTCACTTACTCCTTACCTATAACATTTATCTGAACAAATTCTTATATTATGAATCAGTTCTAAAATATATTGACTAATGCTAGTTAACTATTCAATTAAAACTTACAACCCTGCTTCCTCACAAAGAGCTTAAAACCTGCAAATTTCACATCAGAAACCAGTATTTCTTTCTGTGTTGACAATATTAGTGGGAAACATCTTTCAGATACACTTATTTCTTTCTTGAATGTAGTATAAAGCCTATCATCAACTCATTCTCTAAGTAAACACAGCAATATGTGGTCTCAACATAGGAGCCATTCATTGCTTTGAAGACAGTGTCAATTATTGCTTAAATAGTCAAAACTGGCTTTGCATCCCAATAGTTGGCAGTAACACATTTACTCAGCAATGACTATTTTATGTAATATGAAGGCTTTTTTTTAAATTATTATTAAAAAAACCCCTGCTGTTCTCATCTATTCATTTGTATTATATCTCTTTTTAGCCTCACATTCATGCTCACACAAGCACACCCAACTAAGTTTGAATTACATTTTTACTTTATAACAGTTTCGGAAGTAGCAGGGCAATATTATCTCTACGTAGATAATGAGTATTATCTACTCATTGTACAGAAGAGGTAATGCTACAACTCGTATCTTATTTTTAACACATTTACACATGAATGGAAAACCAGTAGTTCTGTACCATGGTGAGAATGTGACTATAAGCTAAACTTATTGGAAACAAAGCAGTGTTATTAAATTTTAGCTAGATAATAATGCTAAACAAAAGCTCTTAGACTTAAGTCTACCTTAGATTGTTGTAAGGGGGATAAAGAAGTTTTAGAGAGCTGTTTAAGATATACTTGCACTAAGTTGAGACTTTTCTCCTTGGAGTAATCAAGTCTAAATGATAACTGGAAAATACTTTTCTAACCATGTAATTTAATATTACCTCAAATTATTTCCACTGGTTAGAGTACCATATTATATATAAGATAATGAGAAACACTCGCTTATAATGACTCATGGGCTGCTGTGTCACATAAGATTTCGTTCAGTTGCATGTAACGAAATCCAACTCTGGTGGCTTAATCAAATAGGGGTTTAATTTGTTCTCGCATTAATCAAAATCTAGAGGTAAAGAGTACAGGGATGGGGCAGATGCCTGAGAAAGTCACCAATGGTTCAGCTTCCTTCTAACCCTCTACTCTAACACCCTTTGTATGGCATCTTCTATAAAGAGGAGGAAAGGTAACCGGCAAAAGACGAAGAGCAGTCGGCCAAGTCTTCCTTTTTAGTGTGAAATAAAACATATAGCTTATTCTTCAGTAGACTTCCATTTTCATCTCATTGATCAGTATGAGTCACATGACTGCTCTCAGCTACAAGAGCAGTTAAGTCTTTTTACCAGGCGTTTGCTCTCTGAAAGCAAAACTGGGGTCCTACTTATAAAGATCAGGAGGAAAAAGAAATGTTTAGTGCCAACCACGTCAAATTTTTCTCTTTGGAATCACAAATTACTTTCCTTGTTATATCTTGCTATTGAGATTAATTTGCACCAGTTACTACTCAGGGTCACAAGACACATAGCTCTGTTATGCTCTCATCTAAACACAACAATGACACTATGTTTCTGCTGCTGGGTGCCAAAAGAGAATGGACCCACTTAGATGACAATATGAGCATGCAAGGAACCTGAATTTGATATGCTTTTGAGATATTATAAACTCTATTTATTGTTACCCACACTTAGTTCAATAGTTCCTTTCTTCCTAACTCTGTTTTCTTCCTTTTCTGTCTTACCATCTCTATATAATCATTCAAGCACTCACAACAATTTTATCCAAAATATATCAGTGATAACAAAAGTAGAATGTGCTTTGCTAGTCATCTTACTAAATGCTTTAGTTCTTTCTAGTGTTGATTTATTTGTTCAGATATAGCCACTGTATAGATACACACACATATACACATGTATGCATATATATATACATATATACATATATATGTGTGTATATATATATACATATATACTTATATATGTGTGTGTATATATATATACATATATACATATGTATCCAAAGCAGTTTGAATACTTTAGAAAAAAAGAAAACACAATTGAGAAAAATTGTGGTTCCCATGAGTCTAAGGTTTTGGAAACCTCTCTTATGCTTTTTTTTTCCTTTTTTTTTGCCCTTGCAAAATCTAAGGCTTAATGTGAATAATTATTGTGGTTAAATTTTACCCAGAGAGATTACATATCTGTCAAGATACTAACTGCCGAAGTCTACTCTAGTAGAATGGAATAAAATGCAGAAGAAACTCTATTTATTTGATAAATCGAGACTTCTTATTTTTGTCAAAACTAACCAGAAAACCTACGTAGAAGTAAATTTTTAAAAATACAAATTTTAATGCATCCTTAGATCTCTACTTTGTTAGTCTATATCTGACTTAATAGTTGATATTTTTTATATGCTTGAAAAATCCAAAAGTATTTAAACTTACATAATCTTATTTGATTCTAATTTTATAAAGTAGATAGAAAATACATTATTGTCCACATTTTATAGATAAAATCAAAAGTGCTTAAATGTCAGGTGCAGAACTTACATTTCTGATTGCTAGACCATAGGAAAAATTTCCTTTTTCTTGGTAAAAGGCAATCTGAATTGTTGTATATAATGACAATGAGCAAAAAAGCCCCATAACTAGATTTTTCATTGTTACAATTCCCCTGCACAGCGGATAAATCTGTCAAGTTCCAGCATAATGACAAGTGCCTCTTTTTGCTAATTTGGTATTTGTTTGATGAATGACGTGAGGTAGGAATTATTTATTTTTTCTCTCACACATATAAGCAATTGTCCTGGAATTATCTACTGAAGTGTCAATCTTCTCTCCACTAACTTGTGATGCTACCTCTGTCATGTATTACTTTTGTGTATGTGTGGAGCCATCACACTGTCCCAGATGTAAGACTTTACATCAATGTTATGCTATACTAATTTCCAGACTTTATAATTAATGTCTTGACATTTATCAGGTACTCCAATGTTTAGAGGAAATAAGAAGAAGTTTAAAATTTGGTCGAATTAAGGAGTAAAAGAAAAGAATGATGCTCTGGAGATGAACTGAAGAAAATAATCTTACCTAGAGTATTGCAATAATCACTAGTCTCCATGTTTTTGTTCTTGCCCTTTCATAATTTACTCTCTTCTCATCAGCTAAAATAAACCACTGAAACTCAAGCAAGGTCATATAATTCCTCTCATCAAATTCTCTAACGACTTTCTATTTCACTTGAAGAAAAATCCATAGTTCTTAATATGATCTACACAGCCTAAATAATCTCGGTCGCCACTAACTCTGACCTCATCACCTTCCACTCTCTCCTTTTTGGAAATCCACTTAAACTACGCTGGCCTCATTTCGGTTCCTCAAACATAACAGCCATATATCTGCAGCAAAGCCTTCGCACATACTCTACATGGAAAACTCCTCTGCTGGATGTTGTCATGGCTATTTCCTCATTTCTACTTGTCTCTACTAGGAAGAAACCTCATTAGAGACCCTTTTCCTGGCCACTCTATATAATAGAGCACTCTCTCCACCATTTGTCTTAAATCTTTATTGTTCTTTCGTTTTTTTCATAGCCTTTAGTACCCCTAGAAATGTTATAAATTTATTTTCTTATTGTCTGATCTCCTTCTTCCCCCAATGTTTATAAGTCTCATTTCATTATAAGACTCTAGTTCATTGCTATATCACAGAAAGTTAGAATAATACCTATCTCATTGCAAGCATTGCATCACTTGATATAAGTTAAATAGAGAGAGAAGGTGCCATTTACCTTCAAAAGACAGTTCAGAACTCATGGAGGAAGGCTACCAAGTCATAACTTTTGGGGTCAGGTAGAATAGGACTTTAAATTCCTGCTTCAATACTTAAGTACGTCAGGTGAGTTACTTTAAGCTTTGATTTTATCATCTCTACTATAGGATAATAATATCAGCCTCACAAGACTGATTTTATGGTTATCAATGCTGTACTGTGAATGAGAAAAGTCTTCCATAAATATCAGTTTGGTTTCTTTAATTGGCATTTGTTTGTTTGTTTGTTTAATTATCAACTCAGAATTATAAAGTAAAAGCTGAAAAGACAGAACCAGGTGAAAAGAGGGAAATATAGTTAACCTGGGCATACTGGGAGAATTTATTAATATATTTGTGGTTTTTGGTTTTCAGAAAGGGAGGCAAAATGAAGCACATATTTATTGAGGACTGGCAATGTGTCAGCAATTTTACTTACAGTATTTTCTTCATTGTTTTAATTTTATAAGATCTATAATGCTTCTGTTTTATAGATGAGAAAACTGAGAATCAAAGGGGATAAAGAACTTTTTTGAAGCATATCAGAAGCAAAAGAACAGATTCCCATGTAAGATCTGTCTTACTTCTCCACTCACCCTTTTTTGCTATGCTAAGTTTTTTCAGTATAATAATAATAATAAGGTAATAATAAGATATTTAGCACCTCTGCTTTAATAGCTAGTTTAAACTGAACCATACTGGCGTTATTAAAACTAGTAACAAAGGTCTGGTACCACCAGTAAGTGGGAGAAAGGAAAATTATTTTTTGAAAGGGCAACACTCAAAAATGCAACCGTAAGAAATTTTGTTTCTTCAAACCCTTCCACTCTACATTGTTTCATTATAAGAAAAACAAATACATGGTTTTTTTTTTTATTATCTAAAAATAAATTTGTTTCCATTTCTAAAAATCAAACTAAGAATAATAGCCAGTGGGGTAACCTGTTTTTCTCAGTTGCCTGTGTAGAAAAAAGTCCAGGGAGTAAAAAGAATATTCAATGGTATTTTGTGAGAGTGGAGCCACAGTGAACTGTCTATAGATTTTTTTTAAAAAAATGCCTCATGGAATAGCAATAGATTAGTCCATTTGTCATAGTCTGGCCTTCTTTGTAGACTTCTTGGATTTGTTCTATTCCTAGAATAGATCCTTCTCCTAGGGATCTATTTATTTTAACCTACAACTTTCATCCCCCAAACCCACAAACATTATTTCTTTAGATATATTGCTACATCCAATCTGGTTATAAGCTGGTCTTCCTTTCCAGAAATAATGATCATGATGGTGATGATCACAATAAATGAGGAAAAAAGATATTTTAGCACTTATTTTGTGCCAGGCACTACTGAAATTAGTTTGCATGTATTAACTAATGTAGTTTTAAAACAACCTAATGATATACGTACTATTATTTTTATCTCCGTTTTAAAGCTGAATAAATAGGCACAAGTAGATTAAGTTGCCCAAGTGCACACACCTTAAAAGGTGGGGCCTGAACTCACAGCAGTTCTGCCTGGGACTGCTTTCTGCTCCCCTCTTAACCACTCAGGTGGGCTTTTGCATAAATATGGCTATGCGTCTTTGATGGGGCCTAATCTAATCTTTGTTTATTTTGCTTTTTCAGTGCTCCGAGAACACTTTTGTTCCCTTATTTCCCAATTATAGTGAGAGTGAGCAGAAGTGCAACATTTCGTAGGCTCCAAATACTAAGAATATAATGACCACATTTTCAGAGGTACATAGAAGGGGCATATGGCATGTTAATGGATGTTTCTGTTAATTTCAGGGTTAAAAGACTGTCTACCGCCCTGCATGATGCGGTTTAGAAGCATGAAATGTGGGGATATTTTGGACATTTTGTTATTTTGTAAAACAAGGCACTAAAGATTTTTAGAATAGGTGAGATTAGAAAGCCTGAAACATACATACATAAACTATATTTATATAAAATATGTATTATATATACTCCATACCTGAAGTAAATCTATCTGTCCATCCCTGAGCTGCCTTAAAAATCTAGCAACTGATCTTGGAGTTAAAAGTAAAATACCTTAAGAGAATTAAGGAAACTTTCTAGTATGCACCCTGAAGTCTCAGCATTTTTGAGTGATAGAACTTTATATGGTAGATTTTGAGCCTGACCCCACCCCCAATAAAAGCAAAATAAAAACATTGCACTATATTTTTTAGTAAAGTTTCATTTTACTATTTCTTATACTTTGTTATTCCCTTAGGGAAATAAAAAATATAAAAAAGAAAATGAAGGGGCACCTTTTATTTCTATATTATTCTAACACAATTTCCCTATTAAATTATGTGGAGTTGAAATATATCTGCCCAAAGAAAATTGAAGAAAATGCAAAACTCATTAAAAATGTGTATATTAAAAATTGGGACAATGATGCTAACCTGGAACTGCAGAAACCACGGACCTCATAATCATTAATTTCCTGTGTTTCAAATAGTATACGCTATTGCCTTTCTGAGGCAGAGCCTCATGAGATATAATGATAGAGATGACTGATGAGTTTTTCAGAATGGTTTACATGTAAACCTCTACCTTTAGTTTATGGCTGTGATTACTGTTTACAGAGCTATTCTTCATCTTCCTGCTGGTTTTAGGTTTTTGTTTTTTTTACCCTAAAATCTATTATATTAAATGTTTTTTTCTTTAGATTGTTATTAGCTGTGTTGATTTTTTCATTAGTGATTTTAAGTATTTCTATCAATGGAATATTTTTGTATTTTGAAAAGAGTGCTTGAACTCTATAATTATGAGTAAGATTAGAAATTTTTCCTTTAAATAAAACTTTTTCAGTTACACAGTCTTTTGACTTCATGATCCCAGCCCTTAGATTAAAAAAAAAAATGTATTAATATACTACACTGGTTCATGGTGGGTTTAGAAATATACTCACTTTCTTTATCAAGTATGAACCCTGAAATTGTGTATGTCTGAGCAATATTCTATTATTATTATTATTATTATTATTATTATTATTATTATTATTTAGGTGAGGCAACCCTTGATTGACCTCACAGATTGCAAGGACCTTATCAGCTTAGAGTGCCTTATTTTTTAAATTTTTATCTTTTATGCGTACAGCACCTGGTCTTCCTAGGTGGTCTCCCATCCAAGTACTAACCAGACCTGACCTTGCTTAACCTCTGAGATCAGACAAGATCGAGCTTATTCAGGGTAGCATGGCCATAGACTGAGCAATATTCTTTAGATCCTTCATAGTGTTAAATTTTCCAAGTTATTATTAAAAGTTAATACAATTGACTTCTAGTGAAGGTAAGTATAAGGAATGACTTAATATTAGAAGTTTTCAAAGTATTGAGGTTTTATTTTCAAAGTCACAGTGTATCATTTTAGTTTATTCGAATATATAAAGAATTAAGAAAAAAATTATATTTCTCCTTAAACAAGTTTGACCAAGTTATCATTTTCCCCTGTAATGAAGATGTATAATTCTTTAATCATAATATTCCAAACCGTAGAAAATTTAAAAGTCTTCTCCATGACCGTGGATATTTCTCAGAGTGTATGACTTTGTTGTATTTCTACACACATCTCTTACGCTCTTAATATTTTCTCTCTTATACTCTGCACAATCACAAATAATAATACGCTTTCACTGGGTCCTTCAAAAAACAAAATCTTTTCATGAGTTTAACTTTTATTCAAAATTTTGGAGGTCGTGGAGATGGTTCTAATTATATTGACAAAGTATTCTGTAAATTTAATGTCTCACCCATCCGCTCCAGGTTGCTTCTCGAGCTCTAAGTTATTCTCTGTTATGGGGAGAAACACAGCTTCTCACACCTCTTATTCTATAACATAAATGTCGCAACCTATCAATGTGTTATATAAAACAAAAGGCCTTCAATTATCTGAGTTTTACTTTTTTCAAAAGGATTTACATATAATGCTTACTCTTATTATACAATTAAACTATTCCCCTTTTGTTTATGCTTTTCAGAGAGCTCAAAGCTAAATACATTTTCTTAATCCTTGATTTTAGATATTTGTATTTTCATCCTCATCTTTGCTTTGTTAAAGTTTCTTAGAATTTTATTCTCATCTATATTATTTTTAAATAGCTCAAATAATGTTTTGAAATAAATGGCTTATTAATACTTTTCTCCTCATTTTTATGTACATGTACATGTATAGACACATATATGTTCATGTATAAGCATATGTATGTGTATGTGTCTGTGTGTGTGTGTGTGTGTGTGTGTGCGTGCAAATATTCCAAGAACTTTTTCTCGGTCTTGCCTATAGGTTACAAGGCTGTTCATGCTACCGCATCACTGCAATCCTCTTCTGCCATTTTATTTTCCATTTTAGGGGCAATTTGTAGGAAGTATTTAGGAGCTTAATGTGACACTTGGTGGATAGTTCAATCTTAGATTCATAAACGAACTGGACATTGACAGATACGAAGTTGTCCGATTGTCCTGGAACTTAGCTGGCCAAGATCAGATTAAGAAAGTAGGTTTCTGGAGAGTGATGGAAACAACATGGTAGAATAAAAGTTTTTATTCTCTTTCCCACAAAGAACACTGATTTTGACAATCATACCCATACAAGAGTACCTTATGAGAGTCCAAGAGTCCAGTGGAGAAGTTCTAGCACAGTACTGAAGGAAAAAAATTTGAGATTAAATACAATCTCATCTGAGATGAGATTGAAGAGGATAAAAAGAACAGTTTTACTTTACTCATACTCCCTCCCCCCAAGTTGTCACAGCTCAGTGCCAAGGGAGATGTTTTGGCCTATGATTTCTCCTATAGGGGAAAATGATAGTGTGTAAGTGAGCACCTGGCTTTTCCAGCTGTGTGGGATGCTGCCAAAGAGACTCAATTATTTCTCACCTCATTCAGAATACTCAGATGATCTACATGACTGAGAGGAGAAAAGAGACTAGGAGCACAGCAGCCAGGACCCAGAACTCATCAAGATATGAAGATCCATGCTTGCTTTCCAGCATATGTGCTAGACATAAAGATCTTAGTAACTGCTTTGGATTCTATTCAGGGAGCTTGCTCATCGGCTTCTGGGGATGCCTCACCAGCAGACCCAGTCAAATGGCCCACAGGCACTCCCAAGGCTCTGTATGCTTTACCCACTGCAAACACACCTCCCATAGCCACCCCCCTGTGAGTGCCCCAGAGACAATGACTGTGAGCTTTTAGAATCAGCTAGTGAGCATGCACGGAAAGCTGGCTCTATTCTTTGGAATTGGGAGAAAGCACACAAACTTGAGTATTCACCACCATCTTACAGAAAGCAAGTGGGAGGCTCTCAGTATCTGCTCTGGGTTTACAGAATCAAGAGAAGACATACAATCTTAAGGACCCTCTCCTCCTCAAGAGAGAACAAGAAGTATGGAGCAGGAGTATCCACAGAAAGTGTCTCAAAGAGCCTCAGAATCTTCTGCAGAGCTGGGAGGTAAAGATATTTCTCTCTTGAAGCCAATCAGTAAAGAAGACAGGAGGAGGTAACTGATTCTTTAAGTGTAAAGACAGCAATGCAAAACTTCAAGGAACACACACAAAAAATCACAGAAACCTGACACCACCAGAGGAAAACAATAATTTTTCAGTAACTGACTCTCAAGAAGTGGAGATCTATAATAAGTCAAACATGAAATTCAAAATAGTTGTTTTAAGGAAACTCAGTGAGCTACAAGAAAATATAAAATGTGACTCAACAAAATCAGTAAAACAATACAAGAACAAAAAGAGAAGTTTAACAGATAGAAGTAATAAAAAGAAAATTCTGGAACTGAAGGATTCAATGAATGAAATAAAAAATTAGCTTCAATTGAATCAAGACTTGAATAAGAAGCAGAATGTATCTGTGAACTTGAAAATAAGTTATTTAAAATAAACCAATCAGAGGAACAAAGAAAAGGAATAAAACAGAGTGAAGAAAATCTATGTGATTTATGGAATATTTTCAAGTGAAAGAATTTACACATTAGGGGAGCTCCAGAAGAAGAGAAGGGAAAAAATTCACGAAGATTATTTAAAGAAACAATGGCTGAAAATTTCCCCAGTCTTGGGAGAGATGCAAAGATTCAAATTCATGAAGCTTCACTTTTATAGGAAAGAGTGAACAAGACTAGGAAGAAGTGGGTGCAGAATGAACGAATGGCATGATTGAAAGTTGAGCAAAAAAAAAACATTTGTTTTTCTCTGCAGTCAGCCGATTCTCGGAAGGGGCCACTAAGAAGAGTCATTCTGCATGTCAGTATTTGCTTAAACTTAGGAGTAAGACAAAGTTTAAGGACCTAGAATAAGGAAAGAAGCCTGACTAAGCTTTGGTCAAGTCAAGTTAAGGGGCATTTTGTTCAGATTGCTTAATGAGAATAAACAGTTCAACTAATCATTATGAGATAAGATGGGAATTTGGAAGGTCTATGCCAAACCTTATATATGTGCATCTTATCTAACTCATAACGGGAAGAGTGGTTCTTTGCAGTAGGCTGTTTCTCAGAACACAGAAGTGGATTTTTTAACCATCACTGTTTTATAGAAGCGCAGGTCTCAAGTAAAGTTCGACGTTGTCAGGGGTTACTAGACTACGAAATTCTCTGCAAGGACATGCATGGATCAGAGTTCTACTAAATTGTGGAAGAAAAAGTATTGCCAGAGAGACCATGAGTTCCATATTTAAAAATTCCACTCCGACTAATCAAACTTTAAAATTTGATATTGCATAAAATTTGTACGAGAAACAGGCTGCAGAAGTTGTATAATCTCCAGGTTGTACATTTGTCCCAATTCCTATTTCAAATATGTCCATGGAGGAAAATAGATGAGAAAACACTTCAGATAGTTCTGAGCCTGAGGTCACGGAGAACAATGAAGAAGGAATATATCCAAGAATTCTAGACTATTTAAAGGAATTTCCTTATCCTCATAGTAGGGGGTCTTCACAGTTGCTATGGCCAAAAACTTCCCTTTAAAAAAAGTCTCATTGTGAGTATCTTGTTTAATGGTAAACCTATGAACAATTGTGAATAGCTTGTTCTTTTAGATGTTAGGCCACTGGACCTTGAGAAAACAAGCCTAGACATAAAGGTAAAGACTGTATGACTCCTGAAGATCTAGGACTTTAAATTGGATGGAGGGTCTGGAATGGCTGTTGCGTTGAAATTGGGAGTGTGTACTGTGTTTGGGAGGAAGAGTATGGATAATTGAAGACCAGAGAAGCTGACTGTGTCAAACATGACTAGCTGCTACCATAGATTCCTCATCTATAGACTATTTTTGTTGCTAGGAAGTGACTTCTCAGCAAAGAGCCTTGTTTCTGCTACTCCCTTTGCATATAACTAGTCTCATATAACTAGCTCTGACCAATGGAATGTGAGTGTATATTATATAAAGAAATTTCCTCTTCAAAAAGTAGAAAATGAGCATCCCAATGTTCAAAACTTAAAGCAAATGAGAAAAACAAGCTGTTCTGGATATGAATGCTGAAAGCAAAAGGAAAGGAAAGGGGCAAATATATATATGTAGAAGATAGTAATGTCAGTAATTGGATCACATGCTTTAGTGACACCTCCTTTAAGCAGCATCAAAATTTATACAGATGAGAAAATCTAGGCTCAGAGAAGTTAATAACTTGCTCAAGCTCAAAATATGACTAAAAAGTGTAATCAGTTTTTAAACTCAGATCCGGTGGAGTCTTTGGATCCTATCATGCTATTTCTAGCAAAAATTTCCCAGCTATCATGTACAGCATTTCTTCTCTGTTATCATTGACATCTTTGTCATCATCATTATCAATAGAACGTCACTATCATTATCAACCCATGTAGAATTTATTGTACACGTACTATATGTCTAGAATTGGACAAGGTACTTGCCAACTATTATTTCTAACCTTCATTTTCAAGCACATTTTTATCCATTTATCATGTGCCAAGTACTAGGCCAAAATCTTGGTACATATTATTTCTAGGCTTCACAACACTCTTTGAGTGAAGTAGTTATCATTGCTAGTTTCCTGAACCAGAAACTCAGGTTAGGAGAGATTAAGAAACCAAAGTTCATACATTGTGAAATAGAGTTTCTCTTAGCATATAGCCAAGATAGTATTCAAACTCTTCCATACATGAGGCACATTATGTTTTTTTTTTTTTTTCAGAAATCTTTAGCATATATTGCATTATTTGATCTCCATAAGAATTTCTAATGTAAGTTATGTTTAGAGATGGAAAAATTGACTTGCATAGAAGTGACAGGACTCAAGTCTCAAAATGTTTGGTGGAAGAGCTGAAGCCTAAATGTATCTCTCGTATCTCTTTCCACCCCTTCACAAGGCCTACTTTCAATTGGCAGTTCCTAACACCTGAACAGTGGTGTTGCATTGTTCATACACATGTGAAAATGGTAACTAACAAGTTGCACTGATTAGAATTTTAAAGTTGAGTTTTGCTTCTCTGGTCTGGAGGAGATAACTTTTCAAGGAAGCATCATTTTACTACCTCCTCTATCACAGACGTAGCTCAATTTAGCTAATGCATTTTGGAGGGAGTTTTTAATTAAAGATTATTAATTTTGCCTACCTGTGAGAGGTAAAGATAAAATAAATATTAAACATGAAAAAGAGCAGTATGCCTTTCACTCTCATAAAATACCTTTTTTATTTTTTTCCTTTTTAATATTGACTTCTGCTTTTCATGACCATATATAATGATCTGCAGAACCTAAGCAGGCTTTGGATTAAGTTCAGTGCCCACCACTGTCTCGGAGTAGAAGGATGTGGATACCTCCAGCTCACCTTTTTCCCAACCATCTCTGAAACAAAAAGTTACTTCCTCAATTGTCACTCACAGTTTTATACTGAAACTCTCTGCAATGCTATTCAGCAAAAGAATAGAACTCTAAAGTGGCGGTAGTGGTAAGGGGCAATTACTTGGTATCATACATATGTGTTCACTTGCACACGAAGATTCTGAGACAAGCAAGGCTCTCCCTATCCCCAAGGTTGGGGAGTTTGAAGAGAAAAACCAACTTAAAGTTACTTCTCAGGCCTTGGGAATGGGGCATGTTGATGACAAATCTTTGATCTATTGGTTGCAGGTTTAATCCCTCAAAATATGTTTCTCTGTTTGGAAAGTATTGTTAGTCTACATTCCCTACCACATTTGAGCCAGCACAGTGGTATGAAACCACCAAAGCAAATCCAGAAAGTTCATTGTACGCTGGCCAACTCAGAATGCATTAGCACGGTAATCAAGCGTATCAAAGGAGCCCATGATCTCTCCAAGTATTGTTAAAAAATGATCAATAGGGCTGCAATCATTCCAGGGCAAGAAGCCCCCATCTGAGCAAGTTTGTACTAATATTTAGTCCCTCCTACTGAGACAGAAAATAGGCATTGAAAATCTTTCCCTTTTTCCTCAACCTGTGCCACACAGGAAGATCGGAAAGGGAAGGATGCACATCATGCGTCAGGATGGGGGAGATAGGCGGTGAACACAAAAAGGCAGCCCATGGTCTGGAACATGAATGCCATAAATTCACAAGTAAAGCATTATTAAAAATTTCCAGTCCCATAAATGCTGCCATTAATCACTTTCAAATTAACCTGATGTGAGTTAAATTATTGCAAGTTCCTGTGTAAATTAAATCATTATTAGTTCCAGGCTTTTTTTCTTTCTTGGTACAAGCAGCAGCTCAGAAGGAAGGGTTGGGGAACCTACTGGTTTCAATTTACAAAAGAACATTTGGAGGGAGTAAAGATTTTTGCTTGATTACAAGAGCAAAACCACTTCACAGTATAATATCACAATAATTGTAGCCATATATCATAACATGTCATAAGTCCAGGACAAAGCTCAGCCGCCTTTCGTAGGCAGCAGCCAAGAAGGCAAGCAAAGCAAATGAATGAAGTAATGGATTTCTTTCCCCTTATTCCACTAGAGAGCAGTGTTCTTTTGTACAAATCTGGGAGGTTGTTTTCTGCATAGAACCTGGGATGAAAATCTATGTAACAGAAGTTTTAATGGCAATAGAAAGTTTCTCTTGCTGTAAAACTATGCATTCTGAAGAAAAGATGAAGATAGAGTTTTCCAGAGAAAGTCACTCTTATTTTTGTAGGTGTACTTCCAATGCTATCTTCTTTATATTTAGAAAAGGTGTTGGCTATTCAAAAATAGAGCATGTAAACACATCCTAAAGTAAACTTTTTAGATAGCAATCTCCTGCCAAAAGAGATCTGACAGTAATCAGCTATTAGTTATCCTAGGTAAAACAAAGATATAAATAATAATTATTTTTAAAATACCTAAAACAATTCAGGAAACAATCAACAACTCTGTCAGGAATAGGAATGAAGGAAGATAAAAAGAAGAGTGAAGAGAATGAATACAAGTGTGTTTTGAAAAGTTTTCCGACTCCCTCTTTTTTATTTTCAAGTCATTATATTGCCAGTACTTTTATTGCAATTGTTGAGAACAGCAAGTTTGCATGATAGGTATTTGTCTACTTCTCCAAGAGAAAACATTGTGTCACTGGCAATTTGGCTACATCTTCTTGATGGATCAGTTAACATTCCAAGAAGCCCAAGGCAATGCTAACAATAGCTGAAGTTTGCCTCCTCATTGCATGTTGTGTAAATATATTTCTAACCCTTCAGTCTCAAGCACATGGAAACAGGCAAGCAAAACCAGTAAGTTTATGTGTATGTGTATATGTAACTGACTGCCTTTATTGATCAATAAGAATCAAATTACTGGGTAATTTTGGTTTCTTCTAGAAGGAAATGAATATGCTCTTAAGTATTTAGAATCACTAGAGAGCCTTTTAGGCATTCCTAGATACAAATCAATGTCACCTGAAGTGTGGTTTCCTTATGGATTTGGCCCTATTTTTCTCCATATGCTCTTAGTATTATTTTTCTGATATACCACATCACTTTGCTATTTCCTTTTCCTAAACACATTGAACAATATAGTTGTAAGCAGAAATAGGCTGGGAGAAAATAAATGAGGAAAATTCTGAGGCCCCATGAGTAACAATAGCATAGACTCTTCAGAGTATTCACCATGTTCATTTAGAGACATCAGAGCATAAAAAGTATCAAGTTTGACATCAGCACATCCTGGAATTTATTTGGGTCTGCTCATCTTTGCCAGTGTGTTACACTTTTTGACATAATACATGTTGGAAATTTAATATTTTCTGACTATAAACTTGGGCTTCCTGAATTATAAATTCGGGTATCTTGAAGAAGGTATGTTTTGCATAAGATCTGTCATATTGACAATGCTGAAAAAACCAGGCTGAATGCATGAATGATTGAATAGAGAGAGGAAGTAATAAATCCCTCTATTCCAATCTGATATAATAATGCCAAATGCTTAGGATTCAGCTACAACAGGAGCTTTGCTTTTATCACAAAAATCTGTAAATCTACTAATTAGATATCAAGCATAGGACAGAGGACTTCACGGAGGCTCTATGAACAGACAGACCTGGGTTCAAGTCATGGCTCTACCACATATTTTATGTGTCACATGGTACAAAGCTCTCTAAGCCTCACTTTAAGCATTTATACAAATAGGATTAACAACCCTTTCCTTCCACGATTATGTGGATGACAGGTAACTTTGCTCAAAACAAAATGATCAAAAATGGAAGAGACTACGTCTCCATAAATGGGGTCACCAGCCAGAGGCATAATCTCTCACTGTTAAATAAAATCTTTTGATTAGGTCAAATTATTTTAATAATAAAGGGGAAATGCTAAAAGACTAGAATTTCTTGGCCTCAAACAGATTTTGCTCCTCCAGGGAAGAAAAGTCAGCTAAATAAATAATTGTCAACCATCTGATTTGAAATCTCTTGAATATATCAGCCCTAGAGCAAAAGAGAACAGAGAGTTTCAATGCTTTGTAAGGCATTTAACAAATTGTAAATGCATATACCCATTTGGGAGGGCAATTAGGCAATATATTCAAAAGCCTTAGAAATATTCATAAACTTTTGAGGTAGTAATTCTATTTCAAGTAATCCATCCCAAAGAAATAACCATCAGAGATATGTAGTCAAAAGCTTAAGTACAAGACTGTTTATAACTTTTATTAATAATAGTCAAAAAATTGGGTGTAATTTAAATGTATAACAATAGAAGATTACTTAAACATATTATGGTATTTCCTTATAATAGTCTATTATGAAGCTATTAAAACTGTATTTTCAAATAATGTTTAATGGAAAATGCTCAAATATAAATTTAAGTAAAAAAAGAGGATATAAAACAATTTACAATTCAATGCTAATTTTATAAAACTGAGCATTTCACATAATTATTTTTATTCAACATGTTTTAAGCAGTCAACCAAAATGTTGTCAAAGCAAAAAAAGTTAAGACAAATGAATTTCAAGTTTAAGAATAAAATACTGTTTGTTCTCTCTCTCCCTATCTCAAGTTCAGATCAATAATCATGAGCATAGTATGTTCCAGTCTATATTTTCTTCTTCGTGCATTTTCTCATTCACCAAATTCTGACATAAGGATATATAACAATTAATGACAGAAATAAACAATGTTTCATTTAAATTTAACTACAGAGGAATGGTAGTTTAAGATACTGCCTTTTACTCTGCTACATTTAAGGCATTGGGGGAATGCTGGCAATTTTTTTGGATGAGCCCAAATGAATTAGCTTTGTAATTCATCTGAATTTTTCAAGGGGGAAAAGCAGGTTGAGATGAAATTTATAGGGACATATCTAACCAACTAGTTAAGTTTATTTGCATGGAGACTACAACAAACCTATAGGGATGTAACAAAACTAAGTGAAGAAGCAGGAGCTAGACACTGGTAATCAATTTCCGAGAAAGATAGTGTTTGCAAATGGCCGAGACTCAAAGCTGGCCACACTGAACCCTATGGAATCCTGTCAAGAGCAAAAGAAGAACAAGAGAATTGTAAGTAATACCTGGACAAGCTGCTTCCCTGAACCCTATAACATATTTAGGCCCCAACAATAAATACTTCTTTGGGTCTTTTCAACAGATCGTTATATAAAATGAAAAAAATATGCATTCTTCATTCCTTTTAGTGTTGATATCTGGAAGACTTATAGAATCTACCAATAAAGAAATAATGGCTTTGGTTTGTCAACAAGAGAGACTTTGCCCTTGGACCAGCAACGACTGGCAGGAACATCGCTATTCCTAATAGAGAAACACCAAGAAACATTGTGCCTGCAAGAGAGTGAACGTTTTCTTAAACACATGTAGGGGTACCCATTAGGTGCTCCCAGATATAATATGAAAGGAGGTGATTTGTATGCAGCTGGAGTTTCTGAGTGAAAAAAGACAGACAGAGCCAGGAAAACAAAATATATTTTGGTCCTATTTCCCTGGAAGCTATTTATTTTCAGATCAAAAGCTCAAGTTGTTTACCAAATCAAGATTTTCACACTCTTCCACCTATGAGGGCAGTGAACTAGATCAAAGTCTTCAGGGCTGATCCAGAGCAAAACTGATGCTGAATTGGATTTATAGGGAAAGTTGCAATGAATAAATTGAAAGTAGAACACCAGAGTGATAGCCCCAATATTGTACAGGATGTAGAAGAATGGATAGTATGTTTCAACACACTCACAAATACACACTGCTAATTTCTGCTCTTAAAAAGTGTTTGTTGTATATCTGATTAACTCAATACACCATCAAGTTTCATCCAGTCCAGTTTTAGTTTCTGAATTTCTTTTTTAGAATAGGTCTATTCATAAGTATGGTTATTTTATGATTTTTATTCCTTTTTATAGACCTTCTAAAGAATAAAGAAAAAGATTCATGTATTATTATTATTATACTAGAATAAAATTGTTTTATACTTATTACTTGAATCCATTGAAAACTTTTATTTCTCTAAGATACATTACAAGATTTTAATCTTTTTTTTTTCCTATATCTTGAAACATTTGGATAATCATTTTAGGAATTATTTTCTCATTATTTATCCATTATTCCCAGGCATACTTAAAAAATTAAATAAGAAAATCGAAATAATAATTAAGTCACCTAGAAGCCTAATAAAATATCGAAATAAATAATGACTGTACAAAAATAATCGCTATTGTGTCATCTTTCAATTTTCTTACTGTACTGTTCAAAGTATTCCATCATCTTTTGAGAAGGTATGAAAGGAAACTAGATACATCATTTTGTAATCCACTTTTAGCTTTCCTTGAACACAATTTTGAATTCAGAATTTTTCATGTTCTGCTCATAATGGCAAACAGAAGAAAACTGAGAGAGGAAGATATTTCACAACAGCAATACTATTCAGAAATCAAATGTAAACAGACAGATATAAGCTCTCTATACTGTAATAATGATAGTGCAATTCATCCTGTAAGTAAAATTTCAGATTATAAATATTCAGATGGCAATATCCTAGATGAATTTTCTCAAATTCAAAAATCAGTAAGTAAAGAATATATTTCTAAGGATGAAAAAATATATAGTTCCTCACATACTTAGTCATTCGACATAAAGCATATCATCATGCAATATTTGTATGAAAACTGGACTATACCATTTTGTTAAAATGATGCATGACAGTATTCTTCCACTTAGTATGATGTTTGTGCACCAGACTTTACTTGATAAAATCTGTAAGCAAACAAATGCTGAAGACAGGTGTATATAAAAAAGTGATTGGAAAAAAATGAAGGATGAGTAGAAATGAAAAAAAATATTCAGCATTCAAGATGGTATTTATAAATGTAAAGCTAAAAATGATTTGTAATTACACTGATGATACAACCCATTATATCACCCAAAAGTTTTAAACATTTTATTTAAATATTGCATTCTTATAATGCAAATGCAATAAGGACAAGAATTAATGATAAGTAAGCTAGAACCTATATATTTGAAATGTAGGAATACATTATAAGATAGATATATCACAGATTCATACCTGACTGCTAATAAGCCATTAGTTGCATTCAAAGGATGTTGCCCATTGTGGGTATATATAATGCCAAAATGAGGAAAATATGAAATAAAAATTTGAGTTTGCTATGTTCAAATTCTTATTAAAAATTTTAAATTATTTTCACTATCTCTTTATTTTTACTGTTGGGAACATTTGCAAAATAATTTTAAAATATAAAAAATAAATAAAAAGGGTATATTGGATCCAGATGGTAAATGGCAATGGCTATTTTTCCTGGCATGTGAGAGTGAGGCTTTAGCATGAGGAAGAGAAGTAGTTAGATTCTTGAACTGGACCCAGGTGTGATGCTGAACTAGGAATATTTCGGAGCACAGTTCTGAGAGTTAGTTTAAAACAAGGCATATGTGGTAAAAATGAAGTTTGGGGCAAAAATTACAGTTACATAAAAGATGCTAATGTCTTAAGACAAATACAGCAGAAAATTTCCTAGCCAATCTTCTCCTCTCCCTTTCTGCCCCACCCCTTTCTTTCTTCTTTTATTTTCTCCTTAATTTCCCTCCCTTTCTCTTTTGTCCCCTCCTTTTGTGAGCCTGGATTAATTTAGGAACTGCTGAAAGAACATCTAAATGGCTGTCCTCACTTTATTCCAATTACGGATTCAGAAAAAAAATGTTGGCTGTTTCTCAAGGAAAGCCAATCCACTGAACTCTTCCAGACAATTTTTTCAAAACCAAGAGATTTATATGATTTCAGAGTAAATATTCTAAATGAGGAATAATTATCTTAATCTCAACTAATATATTTTGTAGGAAGTCCTTTCCATAATCTTGATTGCTACAAATGAATGATTTAGTCTGTGTACATTTATTGAGCAGCCACTATATGCCAGACGCTGGGAATACATGGTTAAATAAGACATATTTCCTTCTCTCAATGAGAAATGGATTCAAATAATAAGCAATTAGAATAATTTAAGGACAAAGTAACAAAAGGTGTAAGGAGAGCAATTCACAGCAAAAAGGTAATGCATTCCTAGGGTGAAGACCTGTTGAAGCAATACAAAACAAAATGTAGCCTGAGTTAACCTTTAATTTTCAACATTTCCTATATTTTTTGCCTATTTCATAAGAAAGCAAACAAGATTCATTTACTTTGTGACAACAAAGCGTCTGATATAGCTATTATCACAAGTTTAAGTTTACAACGCATGGTTACCTTCCCATCATTTTCAAAATGCCTATAGTTGAAGAGTTCCTTTGGCAAACCAGCTAAGTGAGAATGATGCCTTAACTTTGGACTAATCTTTGCCCAACCAAACCAAGGTTTCTTGCCAATGGCCTGAATCTCAATCCAAAAGGGCCATAATGTCATAAAATGGATGAAATGGATATTTTCAGTTTACCCACTAGGGTAGTAAAAAAATATAAAATCTACATCCAAATACACACAATAAGTTTCCATTGCTTTAGGGGCAAAATTAAAGCATTTCTATTTCCTTTTTATTCTGGATCACAGCCCTGATTGTCTTCCGCCCCCTTCCACAAATAGAATTCCAATTTTCAAGGTCATTTTCTTTTTAAGAGTTATCCTGGTAACTTCTAGAATAGCTGCTCTCTGGGAATGCTCATGTTTTTCCTCCCACCCAGCCCTCAGGTCCCATATTTTCAGTAATGCAAATTGGGCAATTATTTACCTTTTGCTTGAGTTTAAATAGCACATCCACAGGCACACAAATGCATTTTGGATCCCATTCATGCAGAAAAATTACTGGTAACTTGATGAATCTGCAAGTAATTTTACAAAAATGTTTAGCAAGTTTTGCCAAGGATGTCTGACCCCCAGCCTTTCTTCACTGATGTAAGTTTTTGAGTGTGTTGGCCGTGTCTGATCAGTACCAGCTGTGAGTGCTTTGGTTGTGCACATCAGATGTTAAGCAAAGGAGAAAGGACGGCATACTCCAGTGCAGGCTTGAAGGTTTGTGAACTGGGACAGAAATGAGACTGCAGTTGAAACTGAAGCAGGTCTTTGCTTATTTAAAATATTTGATTGTACTCTAGTGTCACTAAAATCTCTCTCAGTCAGATGCTGCTCGGACTAGCAAGACTAGATATGTCTAATAAAGAATAAGCAGAATTTTTTTAGAAACAGTTTTGTTCAATAGAGATTTTTAAAATTATATTTTTTGTTCCAAACTTCTCCATGGAATTTTAAAGGAAGAAACAAAAACAATATAACATTGATAATGTACTGTCATTTCCTTAGAGAGCAATAAGAAATCTATTCCAGGACACTTTAATTTAGTAGGATTTAGTAAGAATTAAAATGGTTTAGCTTTTTTATTTTTGCTTTGAAAGATCATGAGGTTGGTATATGTTTTGAATATATTTACATTCAGTCTAAGTGCCGACAAAGAGATGCCCCCTAAAATCCATTTATAAAAGTAGAATTGTGTATTTTACATTTTTTTTTATATCTAAACATAAACTGGGACAAGGTTCATGGTATCAGAACAATGTATATTGGAGGTTGAAAATGGCAGATACAGTAGCTGAAGACTGGCGTTAAGAGAGAAATGGTAGGGCTTGGTGGTGGCACATTTATGAGAACAAACAAAATAATAGCAGCATATTCATAGTAGCCAAAAAGTCAAAACAACCCAAAATGATAATCCCATTGATGAATGGAGAAATAAAATGTGGCAGGTCCATACAATGGAATATTATTCAGCCATGAAAGAGAATGAAGTACAGATACTTACTGCAACATAGATGAACCTTGTAAATGTTATAAGTAAAAGAAGCCAGAAACAAAGGCCACATATCCAATTACATGAAATGTGTGAAATAGGTATTCCATAAGACAGAAAGTGAAATGAAGAATAATTCCTAATGGGTAGGGGATTTATTTAGGGATGATTAAAATGTTATGGAACTTGACCGTGATAATTGCACCACTTTTTAAATACAGTAAAAACTACTGAATTGGATATTTTTAAGGGGTAAATTTTATGTGATGTGAATTATGGCTCAATTTTTAAAAATGTGCGAGGAAGAAAAAACAAGTTGACTTATAATTCTGAAATAAGAGATGCATTCTATTGCATTTTTATGTGCTCTCTATTCTTCCCCACTAAAACTCTGTATATTTGAAAGCTTCATTGCATTATCCAGGTCTCTTAACATTTCTTTCACAGTTTCCACTTCTTTACTCTTTTTAAAATCTACTTTCCTGCTTATAAGTTTCCCTCTTAAACTGTGTCTGATTTCCTGTTAAGCCTACATGTTGATATTAGAGTTTTAATTATAATAATTTTTTTATTTTTAGATATATTTGGATCTTTTTCAAATTTGCCTTTTTTGTTTTTTTGTTCTATTGTTTCTTAGTTATGTACTCAATACCCTCTTTGATTTCTTCAATCATAATAAGCAAACATTTTAATGCTCATTATCTAATCATGGCAATATCTTTAAACTTCATGAGACTAAGTCTTCAGTTTGTTGCTTCTGTCACCCTCACTCATTGTATCTTGTGTCCTCGAGTATGTCCTTTGGGCATGTGTGTGTAGAATAAGGTGGGAGATGTGCTCCTTAGAACTTTATGGTAAACTCTGAGAACTTATCCATTAATTTAAAAAATAAACTATGGATATATAAAACAATATTGATAAATCTCAAAACAATATGTTGAGTGTAAGAAACCAGATCAACTAAATTTGGAATCAGGCAAAACTAATCTAGTGTGATAAAAATAAGAATAGTGATTATAAATAGAGAGTTGGAACTAACCAAAGAAGTATGAGAAAACTTCCTTTATCTTAAAATCTTCTATATATACATATTTGGCAAGTATATATATTTGACAAAACATGAAATTGTACACTTAAGGTTTGTGCATTTCAGTTTATATACATTTTATTTCAATGAAAACAATGAAGACTAGAAAGGGTAACAAACTAAATATTTGATAGCTTTGTAGATAAATGAAAGAATAGGGTGACTGATGACATTTTAGAACAGGAAAGAAATATCAGATGAATTGGTGAATAAAAATAAATTTTAGTTTATTTAGTCTCAAGTAAGGATTACAAATTCACAGCATGTTTCTCAGTATTTCTTGCCCCTCTACACAGTCAACATCACTATATGCTTCAACACTTAATTTTTCCTTGATTCCAAATTTTATTTTCAAAACCATTTCTAGAAAACAATCACCAATTTACAAAAGAAATGGAAATTATTTACCAATAACATTTTAAAAAGCCATAAATAACTCATCTGTTAATTCATCTTTCTTATGTCATGTGAAATCTATCCTTAAATGCTTTAAGTGTTACCTAAAATTTATGTTGGGAATTACTTAATGGAACTACTACTTTTTAGTTGTTATTGTTTCTACCCTTTCCATTCTGCCTTTCTACATAAGAGCAGAATGATTCTTTTAAAATATGTTAGGTAGGTGGCCTCCCACTTCTTTTAGAATAAAGGCCAAGTCCTTATCACCACCACCTAACTCCCCTGTTAGTCCTAGCTCCAATCAACTTTCTTGCCTTTTCTACTCTGCTTTCCTTGATCTCTCCACTGGAGCCAGACTGAGCTCTGTCTTTCCTTTAACACAGCATGTAGATCTCTGGTTCAGTCTTAGCATTTTCATCTGCCTGCAGAAACACTTTCCAAGTTATCTTTATGGTATGTCACCTCACTTTCTTCAAATATCTACTCAAATTTTATTTACTGTCTTCCTCCACTTGAAAGTAAAATCTATCCATATGGAAATTTATTTTGTTCACTGACCAATCTCCAGACCCTAAAATGTAGTACTTATTCACTTATGTATTTGGAGATACATAAGTGAACCTGGAAAAGAGTAAGAATTTTATAAATATTATTTCAATAAATATGCTCAAGAAATTCCTATTTGGAAGAAAAAAAATAATATGTTACATCCCTCTCCTTGATGACCAAAAAAAAAGAAAAGACTGCTCTTCTCCCCTCTCATACTATTGTATATCTGGACATGACATTTTTGAAAGAAAAATTATGGTTTCTATTAAGAGTATAAATTATCTGTTTGTAAGACAAGTTATTTTGATTTCCTGGTCTTTTCATTCTTTTTATCTCTGTGCTTCAGTTTTTATAATTTATATTGACCTGAATTCAAATTTACTGATACTTCATTCTGCTGTCAACTTATTGTTAAATCCATCCCTAAATTCTTAATTTCAGATATTTATTTTTCAGTTATATAATTTTATTTTTTTTAGAGTTTCTCCTTTGTTAAAATTATTATTTTCTTCAAATATTGTATTCATCATTGCCTTTATTTTCTTGAACTTATTATGATAATCATTTTAAATTCTTTGTCTACTAATTCTAGCTTCTGAGGCAACTATTTGTCTGTTTTCATTTCTTATGTTGATCTTGATTTTGTGTTATGTTTCGCTGCTTCTTCACATGTCTTGAAATTTGTGGATATGTGTTAAATATATATTTTAGAAAACCAAAGACATGAAAATATTTTCCTTCAGAGACGGTATACTTTTTCCTTTCATTGGCAGCCAGGGTAAGGAGCTGAATACATATTGATTTATCCAGGAGATGTACTGTCAGCAATGGATTACAATTTGTTTATTTTAATTAATGTCTGGTTTCAAATGTTTAGAGAATGAGATCCATACTATGTATGTTATAAATATATCATTCTATCAGAACTTTGGGCTCAGAGTGCAAGACTATGAAGATCATTTTTTCCAGTCTAGTCCCCAGCGTTTTACTCTTCATGAGTGAGGTCTTGTAGGTGGGAAGAATGAGCTTTGCCACTTTCTGGTCAATCATGCCATTTACATGGCAATTAAAAACACCATTAGTTTCTCTTTACCCCAGCAGATTCCCTTTGCCAGTGTTGGGTCTGATCTCCATCTACATGACCATATTCAGCAAAATCCCACAGAGAAGAAAGAGATAATCACCTGCATTTACTCCAGATCTCATTCATCTATAGAACTTAGCTTGTTTAGACTGCAACTCTTGAATGCCTTAAAAGAAATCATATATATCTGATGTACATTATTTCCTTATTGTTATGGATGAAGCAATAGTTTTTCATGAATTGCTGTATTCTGAAGTAACACTCTGATAAATTATTAGAAATCAGTATAGTCCTAAGAAATCTGAGATATCACATTTACAAAAGCGGATTTCTTTTCTTTCTTAGCTGCTATTTAGGAACTGATTGCTAGAAAGAAAGAGAGTAATGATTAGAAACCAAATCATCAAGAGTTATAGGCCAGCTTTTAAGTTTTTCTCAAAATGTTTAAAACTATGTTTAAAGTCAATTTTGTAAGAATTAGAAATTTTTTCTGTTAGAAAAGACTTAATTTTAAATCTAATAGCTTAAGAATATATTAGGAAGAGAATAAATAGAGAAAGACCATAAGTATTTCCTACACTGTGGAAGTAATATTGCCAAAAGGAATTCAAATAAAATTATAAATAATCATCTTGGGATTCTCTTCAATGAGCAATTGAATATGAAGATATTTGACCTCCACTATTAAATAAGAATCTGATATTAAGGACATTGCCTTTATAGTTTCTGTTTCTTCAGGTTAAAATGACACAATCTTTAATATCCCTCCCAGTTCTAACTTTCTTTGACACCTTTCTGGTGCCCACTAAGATGTCTATATTGCTTTTAGGAGTTAGTAAAGTACTGTAGTTATGAATTTGGGCTCTGGAATAAAATTTGAATTTGAATTAGCTCTTGCCATTGTGGTCTAAAGCAAGTTACTAGACCTTTTGAGTCTCAGTTTTACCAGTAAATGAGAATAAAAACACTTTCCACAAACTGTTCTTGTAGGAATTAGATAATGAATACCCAATATATATAAATAAACACTAAATTTCTTCACTTCTAGATCACAAATAATTTAGTAATATTTTGTGAGGATAAAATAAGAAATACTTTCATATGAAATACACACCTTAATCTTGTTTCCCGATTCAAGAATCTAAAGTAAGAAAACAATAATATTTCATTAAAGAAATGACACTCAAATATTCTTCCATTTTTGGCTTTAATTTACAATTGGTAAACAAATGGTCAGATTTTATTTTATTTTTTTTAAAGAGAGGACTAAAAAGTGTGGTTTCAAATAAGCAACTAGCATTCACAGATCCAACCTCTCCCACCAGTGGAAAGAAGAAAGAGTTACATCGTAAACTCAAACTTAGGTCAGAGAAAAGTTAAAGGCCCACTTCCCTTTACAAATTCCACTTAAATTGTGCTTGTAAGCCAATTCCACAATACTCTTTTAGAATATAAATGGGATAAAATTCACTTAGTGGTTCTCAGCGTTGCTTGGTCATCTACATGATTTTTTAGCTTCTGTAATGAGCTGCATTCTCAGAAGAAGAGTGGCAAATCGTGGTAAAGCAATATAGATAAGACAAAGAATAAAGGGGAGAAAATCATAGCTCTAATCTGAGAAATATCTATAAAATTACTAATATGCTGGACAGAAAAATCAGGTTACTTTCCTAAAAATCCCATTTTGTGTGAGCTTTTTCATATTTAATGCTTTTAAAAAATTGATCTTTAAACTAGAATGGAAACCTATCCCTTAATGAATTGTTCTTAATACCTTAAAATCTGTTTATACTAAAGATAGAACGTGTTAGCGGAGGTAAAAACTAGGGGTGGTACAAATTCTATCTATCATTATCTATCTATCTATCTATATCTATCTATCTATCTATCTATCTATCTATCTATCTATCTATCTATCATCATCATCTATCTATCTATGTATCTTGGCCTTTCAGCTATACCCTTTACTAAAACTCTGATCTGGAAAAACATATTTAGCTAATGTTTTTCCTATCATATTTAATTCAAAGGAGAACAATCTAGGAAAATCTAAAAAGAATAAACCGAGAGAACTGAAATGGCATTGACAAAAGAAAACATGTCTCAACAGGAAGAAAAATATTTTATTGTTTCTTCCACAGAATTAGTCAAAACCAAATGACCTGAGTTTTAAAATCTGGTATGTAAAATATTGAAGAGATATTTTTAAAGAAAAAATCTGAAAAACTTATAGAATAACTTTAAACTAACTACCTGAGTTCTGAGAACCTGTGATTCTATTCCAGTAATATTGAATCAAGTTTTGGTAAACCCTGGAAAATCCAATTATCTTCTTTAATTTTATGGCTTATGGTAGAGAAGAACAATGCTTTATCTAGTGTGTCCCAGTCTTTGGAAAATAAAACAAAGTGAAGCAAAAGCTCCCATTGGGTAAATCATTTGGCTTTTTGTGTGGAAACTGTTCAGTATTATAAAATATCTACTTTATTCCACATGCCAAATCAAAGTAGGACCTGCATATGACACTACTTGGTAGAGAGTAAATGAAATGGATTAATTATATATTGTCGTTATTAATTATCACATAGGAGAAATGGATGGAATATTATTTTTTAAATTATTTCAGAGGCCATTTCTGTGGCCCTTCTTGGTTCAAAAGGCAATGGAAAAGCTCAAGGAGAGGACTTGACTGAGAGTTTAATGAAGCAAGTTTCCTTTAAAAAACATATCCTTCGCAAGGGGCTTTCCAAAAGATGGGAGCCAATTAAATGAGGCTCTGGAATGAAATCCTGAAATCATGGTTATAGTTTACTATTTTCAAATACGGGGGGGAAAAAAAAGAAATTGCTCCTTTAACCATAGTTTTACAATTAAGAGTCCCTTGAGAAAAGTGAATGAGAAGTTAGACATTTCTGATAAAGGAACTCTTTATTTACCCATCTATTTCAAGGGTTATGATTACAACAGCAGTAACTGGCTTGAGAAGAGATTGTGCTGCGGCAGATAATACAGCTCATTGAACTATGTGATCCGGCCAGTACACAAACCTGGTAAAGATTTTTCTGGGATTACAGACCTGACATTTTAGGCTCACTAGTTAAGAATAGACTTTTAAGAAAAGCAAACAAAAGTTAAAACGACAAAACCAAATTAATTTTTCCCCTTAATCTATAAAACCACTTTCCAAATCCTAGTGTCTCTTCTCTGCCTATAATGTTTACTAAAGCATTTTCTATACGACATTGAACTCATAATACCAAAAGTAGAATAGTGAGTACATCACTTGGTACTATATAATTTAGTACTAAGTAAGTAGAATAGTAAATATAACTATCACTAATACTGATTGATAAATAATAATTCCCTTTACAATATCCAGATATAGCTAATGAAAATATTGAAATTCTGGAATAATATTTTTACCAATGAGTATGTTTCCAATATAAGCCGATAGTTGATTATCATAAAACAAATAACTATACCGTGTTTTAGAAATATAAAACACTATAAATTGTAACAAGAATTATATTTTATGACTCTGAAAATTTTAAAATTACTGTAAAGTAAATTAGTACAGCCATCAATTTTGTTGCGATTCACTAAAATCACACTAAATAATACCTGAATAGAAGAATAATTTACTAGAGGCTTTAACTTAAATTTCAAAATGTTTAATTGCACAATTTTCTTATTAAGCTGGCGAATTTCTGCATATATCAAATATACCTGATTATACACTTATAAATATAAATTGGTTAGGAGACAAAAGTGAAAAAGAATAAAACAAGCAAGAAACAAAACAAAATGATCCCTATACTTTACACATACTCTATAGAGAACCTCAATAACCTTTCTACTAATGAATGGCATGTATCTGATGAAATTCCCCTTAGGACATTTTTCAAATATTAAATTTTGAAATGACATATCTCGCAAACAAAGATAGAAGCAATTTTATCCTATTAACAGCTTGAAATTTCACGCAATGAAAATGAAAAGAGAAAGTAAAACAAGGTTAAAGAAAAGCTAATTAGAATTTGGAGGTTTGTTGGGTTAATGTCTAGACTTTGGAGGCCTAGGTTTGACGTTTTACATACCTTGCAGCTTAGCCTTAGAGTTGACCTGCAATTAAACAGCTTGATGAATAAACCTCTGTCTCTGAGTGCTGCAGACCCACATTGCAATGTCACGACATTGCATGGGGGGAAAAAAAAGAAAAAAAATGCAGAACTTTTATAAATCCTATGTACTCAGATTGTACTTAAAATTAACATAAGGGAACAAGCTATAGAAAGGGAGGAAATACTTTGAAGAATTGCCCACCCATGGAACAGTGTCATGGCATAACCCAGAAATATTTTCCACTGTACGTATTGAATTGCTTTTATTTGTTACCCTTTGAAATTCTGCACCAATTATAAATTGATTTGTATCAAAACTGTCTCTGTTAGGATGCAAGTTCTTTTGATATAAACAATTAGAAGTTTTCTTCTAAATGTTTAAATTCAGATCACTAAAAAAAAATATATAGAAGAAGAAGAAATCATGATCTGATGGTAGAGGGAAGAGCCAACTCCTATAGACATTGAAGAGCTTTGTTGGGTACAGCAAGTGGAAGAAATAGAAAAAGGATAAGGATTTAGTAATCCATGTGATAACTTTGGGTCCTGGAGGACTGGGAAGAAACTGGAGGATTGAGAAGGACTGGAGAGAGAGATCACATGACAAATATAAAAGGATGTTTAGCAACAACCCTTAGTCTATCAACATGGTGTGTGTGCCACATACTGAGCATTTTTTTTCAATTAGAAGATTCGCTTGCAAGTAACAAAAAGTCTAGCTCAAGCCATCATAGACAATTAACAGGCCCATGAGGGAAAACCAACACGGGCTGCAAGTTGCCCTTGCCATCACAACTCCAATGATGCCATAGCATAAAAATGAAAGTATGAATTCATGAGAAGCCACCAACAGAGTGATACTAAATGTAACTATGTGTATACGTATGGCGTTTGAGATGGTGAAAAGGTGAAGTGTGGGCCAAGCAAGATGGGAAAGTATTAGAAGTATTAAAGGAATCCAATTAAGAATACCTAAGATTTTGTTGGGAAAAGTTTTAATCTCTAGAATATTAGATAAAATTATTTTGAATTTTTTGGGGGGCAGATATAGCATGTTTAAAGATAGAAAAATAACTTGCAAGGATACAGATATCCCAGACTAATCTACAGGTTAAGTGTTATGCAAATCAAATTGCAGTTAAGATATTTTTGGCATTTGACAAACAAATTCTAAAATTCAGATAAAAGAATGTAGTTCATAATAGCAAAATC
Source organism: Rousettus aegyptiacus (assembly GCF_014176215.1). NCBI lineage: Eukaryota > Metazoa > Chordata > Mammalia > Chiroptera > Pteropodidae > Rousettus > Rousettus aegyptiacus. Next base: position 36,964,287 of record NW_023416306.1, on the reverse strand, counting down.
TGTATTGATAAAAAAATTAAAAAGGGTGACTAGTTCCACCAGATATTAAGGCATACAATGAAAATATAGTAACAAGAATATGGGACTGGCATGGGAACATAGACTAATGAATCAGAATAGATAACTCAGCTGCAGACCCTTGTGTATAAAGGAACTTGATATATGATGATGTAGGCAACAGAAAGCAATAGGGAAAGAAGTCTAGTAATGGTGTCCGAATGACTAGCTTAGTAAATATAAAAATGGGTCTCTAATCTATACTATATTTGAAAGTATACTCAAAGGAGATTAATGACCTATTATAAAAGGCAAAACAACAACAAAAAAACTAATATTTAAATGGTAAATAGCTTTATGAACTTGAAATTGGAAAACTTCTTAAACAAGACCCCACAAATTGGCAATCATTAATCAAAGCATGGATAGATTTGATAGAAGCAAAATTAATAATGTTTACTCCTCAAAGGACAGAGAAACAAAATTAAAAAGAGAACAGAGTGAGAGAAAATGTTTGTAATGTCTATAACTGACAAATTTAAACCATCTGGTATAGACAAACAACTCCTGTAAATAAAACACTAAAGAGCTAGGAAACCAAATAGAAAAATGTACAAAGAATTTGAATAGGCAAATCAAAAAAAAAAGGGAGCCAAAATATCAAGTGTTTGAAAAGGTCGTTGAAAGCAATAATTATATAAACACAAACAAAAACAATATGATAATTTATAGCAACAATTTATAGGGTAGGTAATACAAAATGTTGACCAGGATGTGAGGAGAATGTTCGTAATTATCCGTGGAAGCGTAAATTGATTAAGCCATTCAGAAATGCAAGCTGGCTGTATTCGGCTAAATGTAATATACATATATTCTCTGACCTAAAGTGTCTGTTCTTGGATATATGTCATGAGAAATATTTACATAGTTTCAAAAAAGGTCAGGTATAAGTTTGTTTACTACAATAACAATAGTATTTGCTTTCAAATCACTGTTTCCACAAACACAGCATGTGGGTAGAAGCAGGGATATCTGTGTCTTTGCAGCAATTTGAATAACTAAATTTATAGACTGTCATAAATAGATCTCGAGGGCACTGTATTAATATAAAGGAAAGAAATAGAACACAATTTATGGCAAAATACCATTAATGTAAATTTAAAACATATGCACAAAGGAAACATGTAATTTTAGATGGATGTATATATGCATAGGTAGATACATAGCAAATATTTTTAGAATGGAAGCTTACAATAGGGAAGGGAAGGCAAGAGGAGATCAGAATGAAAGGGTGAAGTTCATATACAATGAAGGGCTCTTGCATAGGCCGACAATGATAATGTGCCCTGAATTCAACATCTCTAGAAGGAAGAGGAGGAGAAGGCCCGGTCTAGTGGTTCAAACATGTGAATAGTACCCCTGAACCATCAAAGAAACTTCTAGTCTTATGTATAATTGTGTAGGTCATGTCCGAACCTTTGCTCTTCCTTAGAACCTGGTTTCTAGTTTCTGCCACATGAAGACTGAGGTTGATTCTCCATCAAGTCTCTTATGAAGGCCTAAATCTGTTCCATTTCTCCAGGCAATTGTTCTGTTTAAGCTTTCTCTCACTACTCCAACTTTGACATCACTCATCATTTTCTGAAATGTGTGGATATCAGTTTTAAGATTTCTGATTTTTTGCTTGTTTTATGTTTCATGCAGAATTTTTCTGTGTTTGTATGGGAGTGTTATTTTTTCCTACGTTAATGCAGACAATCTTTTAAAGAGAAATTTATCCTGGGTTCTATAACCAAATTACAAATAAATTTTTGAAATATGAACTGTTAAAGAATTGGAAGCTACTTGCATATTTAAATCTCCACAATATGATCTAATAAGCCGTGAAATATTTCTGTCAACTATGAACAAAATGTTAAAATTTAAAGAAATATGGTTTCTAAAATCAATTTATAAAATAATTACAAAATAATTGCAAAATAATTACTATTTAGGATAAACAATTCGACTTTTCAGGAAAACTGGCTTATAATAGAGTGCAGGAAAAAAAGAATGTCCTTGGTATGTGATCTCTGTGAGCTTAACAGGACTATTTACCTCTTCCAAGTGATTCTTGAGTCAAACATGTAAAAGCCGCTGAAAGAGCTTATGTTGTTCATATGGCCAAGTATATTTATTATCTAAAAATTAACCTTTACTTTGGAAAAAATTAATCTATATCTTCCTTCCCAAATATTTTCAGTGGCTTCCAAATGTGATTGCTAACCTCTAGAAGGCATTTGATGAAATCTAGGGTTAAGATTGGCCTTTTGCAGATGATATATGACTTGCCTATGTGACTTGGCCAAGGTAAATAATCGAGTCAACTCTTGACCATCCATGAGTGTAATAACCACTTTATTTTTGCTATCTGAGTCATCCTCTTTCTGTTACTTACGTCACTATATTTCATAAGCTGAAAACACTGAGACCAAATGAGATTGGAAACATGAGTGCTCACATATGACTACTGAAATCCCTACTCAAAATCAAATTTAATGGAAGAGGTTATTAATATCTCTATAGACAGGAAAGGACGTTTAATTTATAAACCAGGACCCTAGAATGGTAGAGACTTTAAGATGTAAGGATGAATCTAGCTTAATACCTCATTTCCTTGTTCATTGCCTTATTGTACTAAACAATGACACTCATCACTCAGTAGCCTCTACATTAGTTCATAAGGTCAATTAGAAAAAAATTCTTCTGGTTTAAAACTATTACTCCAAGCAATTCAAAATTGAGATACAACTTCTGCAGGACACACACACACGCGCGCACATACACACACACACAATCACACACAGAGCTGTTTTTGGGAAAGTGTTTAAGACATTCTTTCAAAAACTATTTCTGGTTAATACATTTCACTAGTTTTTAAAATAAGTTACATCATTCACTCATAAGTCTTAAAATGTCTTGCTATTCTACCCTCAATTTCACATAAACATTTCTTTGAATTTGGTCTTCCTGGTAGAGAGGATGTTGGTTTTTAACAAAATTCAACAGAACACTTGAAATTAAGTGAGTAATGTGTATATATTAGTGAAATGCATTATACTTCCAGAGAAACTAGAAACAAAAAGATTAACTATAGCATCAGAAAAATTATGAAGAGAAGGGCTAAATTTGTTTAATGCTTAATAAGTTAAATAGTAGGCAAGCAATCTGAAGAGTTAATGCAGTTTTCAAGGCCCTTAATTTGCTCTCAAAACAGAGTTTTATTCTGGGAAAAATCTGGCACAATTCATCTCATTTTCCATTTGTTCATAATGTGTAGAATCACTGAAAAGCATAGTGAAAGCATGGTTATTATTATTTTCTATTTGATATTTATTTACTTGTCTTTCACAGTGTGGTAGTCTAACATTAACTAAAACAGTGTTGGCCCTCATGTCTGCTTTCAAATAGACAAGAGCAAACGTAATGACACAAACAGGAACAGTCAACTTCAGAACAAAAGCATTTGGTTATTTCACATGTGCCAAGCAATTGGAAGTGAGACTTTGTTAAATTTTAGGAAGAGCAATCCAGCCAAAGGAATCAAAAATTGGAAGTGACATTGTCTTGGAAACTGAGCAGTCCCACTAAGCCCCATTATTTGATCTTATATAGATTTATAGCATAGCAAAATGCCTTAAAACTGGAGTGTAAAATCTGAGATTCATGAAGGGGCCTCAAGGAGTGCTAATGAATTTCTGAAAAAACAGCATGGAAAATTATGTGTGTCTGTTTTTTTTAAAGAAAACATCTCAAGCTTTCCTTGGTTTCCATAAGATGCACATAACTGAAGAAAGTCAAGAACCACTGTTTCAGAAAAGGATTTTAATTAATTTCCTAAATGAAAACCAGGAATTGTCAAATTTATTTGTTTTCATTGACTAAAGCAAATAATCCCCTTGATCCATGCTCAGGGGCTTTATTTTTCTTTTCCTGTTAATTCAAAAACATCAACCTCTTTGCTATTCCAGCCTCACTGCTGCTACTTATACTCATAGAAACTCCAGTCTAAGTGATTGCTACTTTTATCAGTCTAAAGATACTCTACAGAGGGATATTTTGGAACTCTATGGAAAAATTTAGTGGGTTTTTGTATTGTTCTTTTTTTGTTGTTGTTGTTTGTTTGTTTTATTTGTTTCTTCGTTTGAGCAGTGGAAATGTGTGCTGTAAAGGACAGTGCTTTCAATCTGTTTTCAGCCATAATCTAATTCTTGTCAGGTATGATGTCCTACATTTTTAAATTTTAAATAATTTTAAGTAGTTTTAGATTTACAGAAAAGTTGTGAAAATAGTACAAAGATTTCCCTTGTATCCTACACCCAGTTATTCCTATTATTAAGATCTTAAACTAGCATAATATATTTGTCATAATTAATTAAACAAGAATGATACATTATTATTAGCTAAAATCAATACTTTTTTCAGATATCCTTAGTTTCTATCTAATGCTCTTTTTCTGTTCCAAGATCCTATCCAGGATTAATTATCTTGTGACCTTAAGCTCTTCTGTGTTATGACAGTTTCCCAGACCTTGTTTTCAAAGCCCTTGACAGTTTCGAATATCACTGATCAGATATTTTGTAGAATGTCTCACAATGAAGCTTGTCTGATGCTTTTCTCATAATTAGACTGAGATTATAAGATTATAGGTTTTAGAGAGGAAAACCACAGAAGTAAAGGGTCATTCTCATTACATCATATCAAAGCTACAGGCTATTAAAATTGACATCGTTGATGATAACATCGATGTACTAACTGGAATGGTAAAGTTACTCTTTTTGCCCCCTTTCCTTACTGTACTCTTTGGAAGGAAGTCACAATGTACAGCCCACACTCTAGGAAGAGGAGTTATGTTCCACCTCCTTTAGGATAGATCATCTATGTAAATTATTTGGACTTTTCCTACATGAGTTTTTGTACAAATGTGTGTGTGTGTGTGTGTGTGTGTGTGTGTAGGGAGACACATGAAAATTTATTTTATGCTTTGAGTTACAATTCAATACGATCTTTTTTTTCTGCTCAAATTGTTCTAGCTTTGTCCATTTATAACTATTTTAGTTGATTCTGGTGTCCCTTTGACCTAGCTCCTCATCATTGTGGGTTTTTTTAAACACTTCCTTACATTTTAACAATATATAATGTTCCAAGCTCATAGTAATCCTATTTTCCTTTCATTTATTTCTACTACAAATTTATATCATTTTCCTTCTCCCTGAAGAATTCCTTTGAGCATTTCTTGAAGAGTAGGTATACTGGAAATAAATTAACCAAATTTTTCTTTGTGAAAGTATTTTGGTTTTGAAGGATAAGTTCACTGGATATCAAATTCTAGTTTGGTGTTTGTGTTCTTTCTTTCAACACATATATATTTCACTCCATTTTCTTCTAGCTTGCATGATTTCTGGAAAGAGGTCTGCAGTAATTCTTATCCTTCTTCCTTTCAGATGAGATTTTCATTTTTCTTTTTTTTCCCATTGACTTCTTCCAGGATTTTCTGTTTGTCTTCGGTTTCCTTCATTTTGAATGATAAAACTAGGTACCATTTTTTGATATTTACCCTGCTCAATGTTCTCCCAATTGCCTAAATCTGTAGTTTAGTGTAATTAATTGGAATGTTATCAGCCGTTATTATTTCAAATATTGTTTCTGTTCTGTTCTCTCTTTCTTCTCTTGCTGGTATTCCAATTAAAAATATCTTACATATTCCGAGATTGCTTCATAGTTCTTGGATGTTCTATTCTGTTTTATTTTTTCAATCTTCTCTGTGCATTGAAGTTTTGGAAATTTCTATTAACCTATCTTTAGGTTCACTAATTTTTTCCTCAGATGTATTCAATTTACTGAGGAGCCCATCAAATCATTCTTCATTTCTGTTTCTGTGTTCTTTTTTCTAGTATTTTCTATTGATCCTCTCCTAGAGTCTTCATGTCTTTGGTTATATTACTCATTTCTTCTTGCATATTGCTTTATTCCCATTAGATTCCTCAACATAGTAATCATTGTTTTTTTTTTTTTTTAATTTGCTGTATGATCATTTTAACATCTGTGAAATATTTCTCTTTTTTTAGTGCTTGCTCTTTAGGCTATACCTCTTGCCTTCATATATGCTTCATAATTTTTGTAATGAAAAGCTGGCTATGATATATCAGGTAATAAGAATTGCAATAAATAGAACTTTAGCATGAGGTTTTATGTTAATATGACTGGGAATTGAGTCGCGTTTAATGTGTGCTATAGTTCCAGATGCTTCGAATTCCTCTACTGTCCTTGTTTCTGTTTCCCCTATTCACTTCTGCTTCCCTAAAACAAAGTCTGCTATAATCCACTGTCATTTTACTGGGGACCCATTGGTATTTCAGGGAAGTGTTGGGGAAGGGAAGCATTCTACAATGTTATAATTAAGTCTCAGTTTTTTAAGTTGGTCTGTGTTCTGGCTTGTGATCTTCAGAAGTATTTCTTAGCTTTCCCACCTCCCTTCCCCATCCGTCTTAGTAAGATAGGCTACAGGGGAATGCAGTGGGAGAAATGCCTTTCCCTAGGTGGGATAAATTCTGATAAAATAATTTCTATATAAATAAGCTCTGATAAAGACTATTTCACTGGAAAATAAACATTGTTATAGAGAATGATCTCGGTATATTTCATAATGATTGCTCTTATCCTGCCCCTGCCAGAGCCATGAGAAAATCTTTCTTAGCTCTTCACTGAGAACCTGGTAGGGTTCCCAGAGATAACACCTGTGAAAGTATGGGGGCTCTACTAAAACTGCTTCCACCAGAAATGCCTCGTCCTCACACCATTTCACACCTAGCGTCCAGCAGTTCATCAATTACCAGTTAAATGTGACTACCAGTTATGGCTTCAGTGGCCTCTGCTGCAGATAAGCAGATCTTAGTTGCAACTCTGTATTCATCATTCATTCCAGATTTCAGAGTGGTGGTGTGTCTTGTAACCTCAGTTCTCTGATGGACCTAAGAAAAGTAATTAATTTTCAATTTGTTTATTTTTTTCTTATTGTAAAAATAGGAATAATGACTGCCAACCTGTCTCCACGTTAGAGCTAAAGTTGGAAGTTTCAGGCATCTTAATGTAGCTCTGTGATCAAATATTTTGGGGAAACTCTTGTTAAACACGGAAAAAGTATATATTCTAGAATTTCTTCAAGACTATTATTTTCATGTATGTTGTCAGTACCTAATCTCTTTATATAAATTTTCAGATTTAGACAAATTCTTGCAAATCCAGTAATTTGAAACATTTATTGTAGAAATAACATTAAGACTATTTCTAAGGATATTTACTCATTTAATTAAACTTTTATACTCTTTCTAAATAAATATATAATTATTGCTTTATTTAATATGTTTCCAACCCCTAATACAATAGATTTCCCTTCTGATTAATTCTTCACATTTCTTTCAATGTACACTTAGCCTAGCAGTCTAAAGGGTCAATCAGTTTTTTAGGCCACAAAAAATTTTCTTTTTCCAAATCGCACTTGAAAATAGTCATCTGAAATTTCACCTTCTCTAGCCACACAAAATAAATGAGTGTGCTGTTTGTAAAATAATTGAAGGTCTTTGAAATGCATATAATCTCAGATAATGTGAAATATTATTATTGTGTTACATGAAATCTCATCACCTAAAAAAAATTTAGGATGCCAAGAAATCAATATAAGGCCCAATGAAAAAGCACAGCTACCCACAAGTATGTCATACATTATGTATTTTATGCTGTGCTTAAGAAACATCTGGAATAAATAAACTAGAATGGGCCACTGAATTAAGGTGTAAGAATGAACTCAAGAGGAAATCGTTTCTATATAAATTTTAAGGTGAGGAAAAGAGAAACAAAAACCAAGAAAGGACTAATTCTTCAGCCAAGATCTATGAGTCTTGCCAAGGTGTAGAGGGTGAAGGAGTGTGAGGTAGGCATATATCACCCATACTTATTTCCTTAAACCCTTACTCACAAACACAAATTAAAAGACCTACACATTTTATGTTGGCAATAGCAAAGATATCTAATCCATTTGCACACAGTACTAACAGATTTATGTTTCCGTGTGAAACTACAGAACAGGAACAGTATGTGTGTTTAGATTATATTATACTTGTCTTTTTGAAATTTTATCTCTCTCCAAAAGCACAATCCCCACCACTGGTAGATTTTTTCAGTTGTTCTGCTTCAGAGCTTAGAGCTTCTACAAATAGGCTAAAGGGGTATGCATCCAATATGTAGGGAAGAAAGCAAAGAAGAATTAAGAAATTAATAGAATGATTGTATGGCATATGTGTGGCCCATATGTAGTCTTCGTGTGGTAGAAAACTGTATATTCCTTGGCCTAGAAAGTTCTGCCTCAGTACTATTTGCCCATACATTTGCTTTCCTTATTCTAAAGAATAAGGTAGTATGTGAACCAATGCCAGATCATTATAGGCCACACATAGTAACCATAGAATTATTAAAACTGTAAAAATCTTAGGGGACTGAATCCAGAAGTCTATACTTGGTGAGAGGGTATCATGCCCTCTGCAAAGGTTGTATGGCTGTGGGGAAAGGGATAATTTGCTGATATGGATTCAAGGAAGTACCAACCTACCAAAAAACTACGATGGTTGATAGAACCCTCTAGTCTACCTTTAGTAGAAAAGAGGACTAGAGAGCATAGGTCAGAGAGAGAGGAATACAGAGACAGACAGAAAGAAAAGATGAGATACCTGGTGTCGTGATGTTGGTAACTTACTTTGAAAATTCTTCAGCATAAAGTGGGATAAATGTGTATGCATTTGTGGTTTTCACTTCACTTTAGGACTGTTACTGGTTTTGGTTAAAAGTCTACTCTGGATGGGTGTTCACCCAGTGTTATATCAGAAAAGCCTATGACATGAGCTTCATCTATCTTTATACTTAATGAAACACCAGATGAGTGACTAGTTAACATGATTAATGTCAGAAGTGGATTTTTATTGGTGAATTTAGTGGTTTGTCAATTAGCAAAATGGATATTAGAAATGGATTCTCAATTGTGAAGTTAGTAGAACTTAGGATGTATAGAATGGTGGAAGTATTTTGGAAATACACTTAACAGTTGCATAAAATGGGGAATCAGAATCTATGAGATCTGTCATCTGTACCCTTTCAGATGTGTCTCAGTCAGCACGACCTGCTATGACAAAATACCATAGACTGAGTGCTTAAATAACAGATATTTTTTTACAGTTCTGGAGGCTGGGAAGTCTAAGATCAAGGTGCTAGCAGACTTGGTTCTTGATGAGGGCTCTTTTCCTGTGTTGTAGAATGCTGCCTTCTTGCTGCGTCCTCAGTGGCTGTGTTTGGGAGTGCTCTCTCTGTATTGCTCTGCTTATAAGGCACTGAGCTCATAATGAGGGTCCTGCCCTTATGACCTAATCTAAACCTGATTACCTCCCAAAGGCTCCATCTCCAAAGAACATCAGACTGTAAGGTTAGGGCTTCAACATATGAATTTGGGGGAGGAGAAGGACACAAACACTCAAACGATAACAGAATGGCACCTAAGACTAGATTGCTAAGTGGACTGGAGTTCAGTGTTTAGGTGAGAATTTCTTATTTTCTGATGTTAATTTATATAAGTAACAAAATATGCCTCTGAAATATTGTTGTGTCTGTTTCTAGCAAATCATTCATGTAAGTTTATATAAGATATGTTTGTGTTAAAAAGATAGTGAGCTGAGTTTTTATGAAATTTCAGTAACATTGTATTAACATTCATGTAATCTCACGAATATATGTTTAATTAATATATGCCTGTATGAATACAGAATTTGGTCTAAAACTTAGTTTGATTATAACTGGCAATAAAGTTATGAAGGAGCATCAGTCATCCACATCATAATTTTCAGCTTTTTCTACCAAAATTACCTCCAAGTTGTGCAAAACCAAATTGGTTTAATCAGTCCAGAACAGTTCGCAATCATAGCTACAGTGGAGTAAGTATCTTCCATTCCAGCATTGCAGCATCTTATATAGTGTCAGAGACATTATTTTCAGTAAAACTATCCTGTTTTCCTGATGGCCCAACAATTGTAAATTTTAAATAGCTGACATGTTGCTATTTCTGTTTTAAAGAGGAAAAAAACCAAAGGTCAAAGAGGTTAAGTAGCTTGCCCAACTCTAACAAGTAGTAAAGGATAGAGCAAGTGGTTGATTTCAAATGTCATGCTTTTTAACATTGTGTTCTTTTTCGGAGTCATGGGTCTATATCTGAGGACACAGAAAATAGAAAGCAAGTTCCAATAAACAATACAGCCAAAAAAATTTTGTGGAAAAAAAAGACACACTCATATCCCTTAACCTCAGGCATCTAAGTGTGTCTCCAATTTTGTAAGGATCACAATAAAATCCTCGAACAGTTGTTGTTCGATGTTAAGTTAAATATTTAGTAAGCACCCAAGTTCATTCTGTAGAGTGGGCTCTATTATTTTCAGCTAATCTTTTTTGTCGTTATAAAATCTTGAGTAGAAAAAAACTTTTTCAATTACTGTTGAGAAAAGCAATGTGAAAAGGATAAGGCTATCTAAAAATTATAGTCAAGATCATGTTTCTCAGAGTTGGTAAAAAGCACTTCTTACCAAACGCTGACTTAACAAGTCTTATCTCTAATAGGTTGTACTGTATTACATAATTCAATCACTTTTAACTAGGAATCGCTTGATTTTGAAAGAATAGTAACATGTTCACACACACACACACACACACACACACACACACAGCCATACATAAACCCACATACCCTACACCCATATATGTACAAAGATATATTGACCATGTCAATTTAGCTCCATGCGACCCTGATTAAATGTTTGTTTTTAACAGTAAGAGTCACAGTCACTTCTTGAAATAATGATTTGGCCTAGACTAGAAAACTGGCAAAGCTTTTTTCTCTCTTCCAGCTGTAACCATTTCTTTTCTTTCTGGGATCCCCTGTCCTCCCTTCTTGGAGAAGCACCTTCCATAACGTACTGAGAGCAGAGTGCAGTGCTCTTGTGAAAGCTGAAAAGAACGTGGAAGTACTTACTTAGAACACTAGAGCTGGACGGGAGAGCTCCATGAATGCCGACGACAGAGTGGGGTACTTCAAAAAGATAAAGCTGCATTAGTGCTTTTAAATTTGTCCTTGGGAATACGCTCCTCTGAAACAATGATTGCAGAGACAAATCAGATGAATGCTGCTTTCAGAGCTAAATGAATGCTCTAAGAGAACAGCTTTGAGAGGAATACATTTGAAAAGTCTGGAGAGTAATTTCATGGAAAACAAATTGGATGCCCAGTTTATTTGGGGAAAAAGGGGAGTAGGAAGAGAAAAAAGAAGAAAAGTATTTTAAAGGTTATTTGAACGTGCCATAAATTAAGCCTATACAATATGTTTTAAGCATGAGTTTGATATCTGACAAGAGTTATTGATCAGACATTTTGTATAAAAGATACATTTCTAAACTGGGAATATCTACCCACTAAATCTATACAATTCAAATATTGTTCTCATTTCATATATAATTGATGTATACAAAGATTACACAATTCCAACACTAAAGGCACATTAAAAATAAAAATTCAACCAAATGACCAACAGGAATTTAGGATACATATATTATATTTGAAAACAAACATACAATCACTTATCCTCCAAAAGAACAGGTTCTGTTTCCTATGTATTTAGGCCCCTGATGGATATTTAGATGTTTAGATGACTGTCTCCGCGTTACAATTAAGACTCAGGCACTGGGGTTGCCAAGTTCTATATCATCCCAGTGGGACTCAGAAATGGAACAAAACCAAGGGTGATCCCTGGTAGAAGAGTAGGTCTTGATCATGAATACACTGTATTTTTCCTTAAACTTCTTTTCAAAGGAGGGGGCCTGGCAAATGAGATACTATGGAAAAGTCAAATTTTTCTAAGTAACAGATGCCATAAATTTACAAACAAATCTCACTCACTTAGGATTCCTTAGCTTTCCTCCTTGACAGCTAGTTTTACCCCAAGGGTATTTGGGAACCTTTAGAGAACAAAGGAACAAGCCTGTTGTTTGTTTAGCAAGGTGTAAGTTGTTATGAACTTTACAGAAGCCCAAGAGGGAAGGACTTAAAATCAATGCATGGTTTCTTGGCTTGCTTGGTGTGGCTGAAGAATGAACATCTAGAGGTGACAGGCCCCCTCAGGGCAGCTCTTCATTGACCATACAATAGGTAAAAAAACACTTTGTAAAGCTGCTGCTCTTGGGGTGGCTTGTTCAAAGTTTCATTTTACCTAATGTTCTGCAACTAGGAAATGAGTAGCGATAGCCAGAAACTGAATCTTTCATCCAGGATAGGTGCTCCCATGTGTTAGTGTCACCAAACTAAATTTTTTGAGAGAGTGAGATAGTTTGGAGGCCCTCTTGATTTGACAAAGTGTTCTTATTTAGTATTTCATAGAATTCTTAAAACTCAGTCCTGCCTTCCTGGTGTTTTAATCTAATGAAGCAATATAAATAAATATAATAACATATATAGTACTCTAAGGAAGTGCATAAAATCAGAATGCGTTTGACTCCATCATGAAAAGTCACTGGAATCCCCAATCTCCGAGCCTTCTTCCTTTCCTATTAGAGATCTTAGTGCCTCACATCTTCTCTTTGGCACTTTTTAACTTTCTTTAGATATGTTACTGGCCATTCTGTTGTCTGGTCAGTAGTATATTTAGTATTTCTCCTTCGATACCTAATAATTTGTTGACATCAATATAACTCTTATCACAACCTCAGATGCTGACATATTCTTATCAGATTCCCAAATGGGGAGACACATTTCGTTTTCTTTTATTATATGACTTTTCTCTTGGATCTTGAGGAAACATTCCCTGGGACTATGTCAGAGAATACTCCAGTGGTCTCACCCATTGTCAGAGCCAGAAACATTGAGTCCCATGGAACTGTCTCAGGATTCTGGTCAAGTGCCTGATTTTGCTCCACCACAGGCTCAATGCCCTGCCCACTGGTGGAGGTGCTTCTCTGCTGAATATTATGGTGTCTCTTGATACCCTCTTTGCTCAAAACCAGACTAGAATTTGTGAGTTAAAAAAAAAAAATTCTCACTAGGAGCTCATTGAATTCATATTTAATTAATTAGGAAAAGTAGACATAAATTAAACTGTCAGACACGTAAAGGATACATATGTGTGATATATCAGTTTTGATAAGTAGTGGATCCTGTTAAGAATTACAGATTTGTATGAGGATATTAAGTCTAAACTTTTGTTTTTATTAGCTGATGTTTTCTTAGTTTTTCTATGCTGAACAATTATGAGTCTCCAGAGGAGTTAAGGACTGATATTCCTATATAGAATATTCTTAGTGTCAATACTTTATAGGACAATATGCATTTACTTTAATGTACTTTTATTTTCATGAATAATAATTTAATTCATCAAATAAAACATCGATAAGTAAAATTTTAAATGACATTTCAGCCATTTATATTCTGATATTAAGTTTAATTAACTGATACAATTAACTGATACATTAGTTGGCTATTTCTAAATGTGTAGATAACTGATGTGTAATAATAATTAAGTATATACGTTTCTGATCAGCAGCATCAGTCAGGAACTTTGAGGACACTATTATAATACCTCTACTAGAGGATGCCTACTGTTCTGTCTAAAATGAATACGTAATAACAAATTATACTGAAATGGTATATTAATTTCTTTAGGGGAAAAGATTTTTATTATTAACTGGTTCAGGACCACTTTCACAATATCTTTATCATTCCCATGAGGGGCAACTTAATATAAAGTAGGCAAATGCAAGATATTGGAGTTGATTTTATTTTATTAGATCCATAGACAGTTCAAGAAAATTAAGGTTGAATTTCATGATGTGTCACATTAGGTTTGAAGGATAAATTCTCAGTATAGGTAATTTCTAGAATTATCACCAAAAATATTATTTTGGATATAAATGTAATAATGTACTGATATTATACAAAGAAAGTAGATTATTTTCTCATTTTTATTAGCATCATAATAATTTTCATCACTCACACCATCAATAAACAATTGTTGCCAAATTATTATGATTTTCTCTTTTTTGTAATCTATATATTTTAGGTGTATAACATGATGACTTGATATATATATATATACACCTAAATATATATATATATACACACACATACATATAGTGAAATGATTAGTAAAGTCAAACTAATTAACATATATCTCTCCGCATGTGTGTGTGTGTGTGTGTGTGTGTGTGTGTGTGTGTGTGTGATAACAGCATCTGGAATCTACTCTCCTAGCATATTTTCAGTATTCAATACAGTATTATTAGCTATAGTTATCATGTTGTACATTAGATCTCTAGATGTTTGTCTTACATAATTCTAACTCTGTATCAACATCTTCCCATTTCTCTCATCCACCTACACCCTGGTTATCACCATTCTACTCTTTGCTTTTATGAGTTCAACTTTTTTTTTTAGAATCCATGTATAAATAATTTCATACTGTTCTTCAAGTTCATCCATGTCGTTGCTAATGGCAGTATTTCTTTCTTTTTTGAAGTAGAATAATATTCCTTTGTATATTGTGATTTTATTAAGTTATCACTTGTTAAGTAGAGCTCTGGGGTATCTCTGGTGAGGCATGGTTCAACAAAAGACTGCAAGCAAAAGTGAAATAGAGAAGTTTATTACTCACAGGTTCTGGAGGAGGTACAGGGCACAATTTGAGGGGCCACGTGGGGAGGTCAAGGCAAGGTGCAGGCAAAGAGAGCATAACAGAACCTGGAGCACATGTTTTTATTCACCTCCTCAAGTGGAGTGCTTTGGTATTTCCGAGTTAAAGCCAGATTGGTCAATTCAAACCAAAAAGAGTGGAGTGTGAGTAAGCTCGGCAAAAATCTTATCTAAGGGGCTCGCCAGAGGAAAATCCTGAGAAGTAGGGGAGAGTGCTTATCACAAGACTTGTTTGGGGAGTCATTTCAGGAACTTAACATTTACTTGTGACTCTGTAGGCTGTTTTATAGGGCTTGAACTCACAGGAGGAGCTAGTAGTGTTAGTTCAAGGCTCCTGCAGGAGACTTGGTCACACAAAATGGATCCCAAAGTATTCATATTATGAGTAGTTAGTTGAATTCACTCTTGGAATCTAATTAAATAGGTGATAGATGATAGATAGATAGATAGATAGATAGATAGATAGATAGATGATAGATAGATATGCATAACATTTTATTTATCTATTCATCTGTCAATAGACTATAGGTTATTTTAAAATCGTGGCTATTTTGACTAATGTTTCAGTGAATGTAGGAATGCAATATCTCTTTAAGATAGTAATTTTATTTTTTGTGGATATATACCCAGAAGTGGGATTATGATAGCATATTTCCTGATATCAAGTTATAATTCAGAATTATAGTAGTAGAAACAGTATGGTACTAGCATAAAAACAGATACATAGATCAATAGAACAGAATAAAGAGCCCAGAAATAAACCCATGCATATATGGTAAACTGATTTTCAATAAAGGCACCAAGAGTACACAATAAGGAAAAAATAGTCTCTTAAATAAATGGTGGTAGGAAAACTGGATATTCACATTCAAAAGAATAAAACTGGACCTTTATCTTATACCACATACAAAAAGAAACTCAAAATGAAAGACCTGAAACTGAAATTACTAGTAGAAAACATCACTATAAACTTCTTGACCTTGGTGTTTGCAATGAATTTTTGGATTTGACACCAAAAGCACAGGCACCAAAAGCAAGCAAACAAACAAACAAATGAAACTACATCAAACTGAAAAGTTTCTTCACAGCAGAGAGAACATTTGACAAATTAAAATAACAGTTTATGGAATGAGAGAAAATATTTGCAAACCATACTTCTGATATATCCAAAATATATAAGGAATTTCTATAACTCAATAGCAACCCTCTAAAAAAAAATAACCTGATTAAAAAATGGGCAAAGGACCTGAATAGACATTTTTCTAAGAAAGATATATAAATGGTCAACAGGTATATGAAAAGATGCTCAGCAGCACTAATCATCAAGAAATGCAAATATAAGTCACACATACACTGTTACATAAAGCTAAAATACAAAGCTTTAAGGAAGGATGTCCTTTTTTCCTTGAATTACTATGTAATTCCCTTGATTTTCTCCTTGTTGATAGTCAACGTGTCTTGCAAATTCAATTAACTGTCTTAGATTTTTTACTCTCCTCAGTTCCCTCTTCCCATTTGATAATCTTGTGAAAATCCAATCTTTTCAAGATAATAAATTTGATAATCCTCTGAGGCATCTTGTCATTTGCAGCACAGTTTTTTTCTTTGTCAATTATTATCAACTTTAGGCACTGTGATCTATTTTTGACACAGCAGGAGATGTCCTTAGCTCAGCTAACCTAAGTTTGTACAATTAGATGAGACACAGACATACTGGTGCTGAGTAGCCAATTTCTTTCCCCTATTGTGTTCATGATCCTTATAGAATTATATAGTACTGCAGACTCTCAGTTCTACTTGGCCATTGAATTCTACTTGCCCAAGTGTTTAATGTGTTATTACCATAGAGTGAATTCTAGAGATTTATAGCTTTGTTTACTACTTTCTCATCTCACCCAATAATTGAAAAGGATACAATTCCTTATTTAAGATAAAGTACATAATAGTGGCAAGAATTATATTTGTTCCTTAAGTAATGAGTATTCACTCGATCAATTTTAGACATGGCTTTCTGTTATAAAATTATAAGTTTTAATAGGCAGAACAGTAAATAAGATGCACTTGGAATCAGTCACAGGAAGAATATATAGTAGGCTGTAAGAAATGAACTTTTCAATAGTCTTCTGATCATTCATTTATAGAAGAGAAACACCATACCATTTATATAGGTTATTTTCTTTTCTCGTTAATCAGACCTAAATTATTGCCAATAGCTTCATCCATGACCGCATTCTGACATTATGGTGTTCACTTCTCTTATTATTTTCTTTTTCTTTTTCTTTTTTGACAAACCCAGGAAATTAAAATTGTTGCCAGTAATCTAGATGCACATTGCAATCAAAGTTTTTTAGATATAAAAAGTAGTTCTTCAGTTTGCCTTCCTGAACTTTGAATATTTCGAGGCTTCACCTCTGGGATATATATGATAGTCTTTGGTATACTGCAATAAATAGCCAGAGCCCCATGTGCTTCATTATAACTTACCTATTGCACTTGTAAGACCAGCATTAATTCAAATGATTTGCCTGCTGCAGTCCTTAGAGACTATCTAGTCTTCTTTGGGTCTATAATTCAATCTCTATAAGAGAAGTTTTGGATTACAATTAGCAGCTACTGTAGTAAAAGCTGAAAATAAAGAGAAAGATTAAGACAGAGAAATGGCTCCAATATGGAAAAAGAGAAGGTAATTTAAAAGAGATCATAAACTATTCTTCAAGTAGTTTATTTTATTTTGTTTATTTGTACTCCTCTAAAATAAAAAAAAAAGAAAAAGCAAAATAATAGAAATCTACAAACTTGTTGCATCTTATATTTCACTCATATTACAGAATAAAACATGCATTTAAATAACTGAACTTTTAATGGTTACTATCTCAGTTTTAAATGTTACTAGTGGGAATTGAATTTTTTTTAATCAGCTATAAAAATCTTGCATTACGTCAAACTGGATATGCTTAAAGCAAGATTCCATGTGGTCAAAGAAACCCCATATCTCTGATCAGAAACATGAAGAGACAGTAAAACAACTGTTCCCTATAAAATCATTTACATTCTAAATTAAGCTTTCCAAGGAATTTAGGAGTGGGTCATTGAGTCTTATAGAAAACAATGGTAAAGATTCAGAATATCCACTTAAAAAAGTTGCTCCATTAGGACCAAAATGAATAAATCTGAAGACTGCTCCAGTTCCAAACTGAAATCAAGGAAACACAATCCAGCAGGGTTTCCTGTGCCAAGGGTTCAGTCACCAAAAGAACAACTTCTTAAGAATTTACCAGTCGGCCTGCACCAATCTCCTGTAATAGGGCAGAGAAAGACTCAATATTGGGTGGATTTGTTACGCCTCTAACTAAGGAAACCTGGTTCAGCAGTAGGGTGAAGTCAAGGTTGGGCAACTAGGATCCTAAGTGTTGCAATCTATTACAGGGTTTTATAATTATAGTAGCATAAAAAAGAGACATGAATTAAGTCTGCAATGTAGTGAGAAAGGCACTAGAGATAAAGTAAAACTTGACAGATAAAATAGATGATTATGTCAAAGGTCAATACCACAGATGACTCTTGACCAAGGGTTTACAATTGCCCATTTCTTATCCTCTGCTTTGGTTTGACCAAATCGTAATCATACTTCTTTCCTCCCAACAGGTTCCAGAACTTTGGTTTGCCCCAAGTCTGAGCCAGCACTAAAATGCAGAACATCTCCCCTTAACAGCTCATGCTGAGAATCAGCTGACTATAGCCAGAAACATTTCCCATCCGAATTCCTCTGTCATGCTATCTGCTCATTCCTTCATTTGCTCAATTTTTGTTTAAAAGTTTTGCTAGCCTCAATTACCCCTCCCTATACAAGAAAAGCCTTTTACTTTTTCTGTTTTATTCTTTTAAAAACACTTTATTGAGGTATGATCGACATCTGTTTGATTTTTGAGACACTTGCTGATGCCAAGATCAGAACGTTTTGCTTCTTGCAATAGATCTATCTAAATCCAGACTTGTTTTTATCTGATGCCCTAAAGATAGTAAATGAGCTCTTTTGATTAAGAAACAGCCCAGTTCTATTTGAGTACCTCTAGCTGTTGCTCTTAACATTTATGCCTATTTAATTTCCTCTGCTTTTCCAGTGTTAGAGGCAGAGTTCTCTTCCATCTTTTAGTGCCAGTCATTCTTTTTATGTATTAATACTTTCTTTTGGCTGGTTTGGCTTTCTTGAGTAATTTATATCTCATCAAAAGAAATCTCCAAGTGTCTTGTGATCCAAGCTCCCAGGGTCTGATCATCCTCTGGAATGACAAGGTCAAGGTACTGAGAACTTGAAATTTGTTAGAGATACTTGTAGAGAGGCAAAACAATTCAGTGAAATAAGTTCAGAGGCAGAAGATACTGTTCTGCAAACCATCCTCTTTGAATTTTCAAGTGCTGTGACCTTGGAAATGTCACCTAATCCCTCTAAATTGCCATGAAATGGAAATAAAAATATCTATATGTTAGGGGTTTTATGTAGATTAAATCGGAGAGAAAATTGGTGTCATACCTACTATATTCCTAGCACTAAAAGATGATTAAGAAGTGATAGGTATATTTTATCAGTCATCGAATCTTCCTGACTCAATGTCTTAAATATCCCTCCAACTCCAAGCAGTCTTCTTCTTTCCATTTCTTCTGTGGCTGCCTTACTTCTCCCCTCTATTAGACTGACATACTTTAAGGATATACTATTATTTGTCTTTTTGACTCGCAGGTCCTAGATCAGAGGACTCACTCAACAAATGATTTTTGAACAAAGCTGTATGTATGTTTATAACCTCTAGCCAGAGATTGGAAGTCAATCTTTCCTGATATCAAACAGGTTATTTTCTGGAGTCCCCTTAGTTTACTTGCAGAGATACCACAAATCCATGATGAAGAAAATTGCATTAGATGTCCTCTAAGGCCTAAGATTTTGAGGCTAAGATTGTTTAATACTTTAGAAAAAAAAAATGTGTGCTCGTTTGTGACAGTTTTTTGTATTTTCTTAGTCCTAAACCTCTATGCAACGGTTCATGATATATGATGCCAAAAAGCCAGATGAAAAAGTGAAAAAAAAGATATCAAGCATTCAGATATTTTACTTACTTGGTGCCAAACATCTGGATGTTTAAAAACACTGACTGAATTCTTCACTTCTCACCTGGGTGTCTGGCAATGTAGAGATAGAGCAAATGGCAAGCAGATACCTTGGCAGAGTATACACTGGGACATATGGATGTGGGTGGTAGTGTCTTAGCATTCAAGCTGTTTGCCACAGAAGGAGAAGTTCACAATGGCATTTTGATCGAGATGATATATTCTGTCATTTAAGGGACTGTCACCCCAACAGAGGCTCTTAGTGGTTTTGGATTTTAACAAATCTTTGGTTTCCTGTGGTATATCCTTGCAGCCCTCAATTCTGGGGCCCATTAACCATTCTAAAAAGAGATCTAAGATACTGGGAATCAGGAGAAACTAGATAAACCACTACCCACACTGAGTCAGTTTTGTTGAATGATTTGTCCTTGTTTCCATTTTCCAGGCAATGTATTGTGGGCTTGCCTGCCATTTTATTATAACTAAATCTCTAAATAATTTGATTAACTCTATTAATTAGCCTTTGCCTTATACTTTGGTTCCTAATGATTGGGTTCATGCTTTTTCCCCAGATTTTTGAGGCCTTAGAAAAGTTCCCTAGGCCTACATTTCTTGTTTCCTCTTACATGCTACAAAGGCATTTAGCTCTCCCTCTTTACCTCTGCCTCTGTTCTACTGTGCCTCTGCCATCACCTCACATATCTTAGCTTAAATGCTGTTAGTAAGAACATGCTAGATGTTACTGCTTTGATAAACAACTTCATAATTTCTGTGAGAAAACAACAGAGTTTACTCATTCACAGTATCTATTACAAATATAAAAAATTCTCCAGGGCCACTCTCTTTCTTTTACATTATTGCTCATCTATTCTAATGAATGTTTCCAAGATCACACAACGGAATTAGAGTAGGCTTGAGATTTAAGTACCAGCAACTAAATAGTCGCTAATATTTCACTTCAGCTAATATTTCATTGGCCAGATTTCTGGTGTACCCCAAGATATAGACAGAGAGTTTCTGGAAAGAGAGTTTCTCTCACCTTTACAATAAAAATTAGACTAACTCCAAACTCATGACCTTTTTTGAAGCTAGATGTTGTTGCATAGCAACTAATACCCCAACTGTGAGGAAAAATGCAAGGAAGAATAATACAAGTACACACTAAACTGTAGTAGAAATAAGCAAAAACTGCTAAAAGTTTAGCTACAATAGTTGAAAAATTGATAAAAGTGAAATTCAAGCTGATGGGGCAGTGTAAGGCTCCTGGGGGCCACAGAAGTTGGGGGAACCTACTTCTTCTTACAGGCTCTTCTTTCACGCAAAAACACTAAGCGTTCACAGTAAAGACTGGAAAGAGATGTAAGAAGCATTTGTTGTGGCACAGACTAGGGAAAAAAGAACAACTGTGAAGGAAGAGAAGAAGGTCTGCTTTGCTCTTTTTCCTATTTCTCTAGTATGGAATGAAAGCCTGCATGTGTTGGGGAAGGGCAATGAGCACTTCTACAGTTAGGACATTGGTCAAAACATTATAACTGGGAAGGAAAGATGTGAACTTATTTTTGTGATATGGGCATGATGATGAGCAGATCTCATAAGTAAAGATAGGGGGTGGGCAGTAGAGCCAAGAAAGCCACACCCTAAGAGTGAGATTTACTCAGAATAATAAAGACTGCACTCCTGCCCTGTAATAACCAAGCTAACACATTTACTTGTTAGTAAAAGCAGAGTTTCCTGGAAGAAGGCAAGAAGAAGAACAGCATGTGCAGAGGTATTCTCTGAGGCAGAGTATGAAAAGAGCTTAAAAACCACAATCAAACACTTACTGAGTTGGTAAATGGGCCTATTATAAACAGAAGTTATCTCTACAGAAATTTGAGGCCTATGTTGTTCTGGGGGTAACCATAGCTATAACAAATCTCATCTAGCCCAATTCCTAACTAGATTAATTCAATCTTCTTGATGAAAAACCTAGCAGAGGAAAGCTTTTCTCAGACATAAAATACATTCATATCAGGTCAACTATCCTACATAGGATGTCTGACTTGTAACAACAAAAAAACATATATAAGGCATATAAATAGGCAAGAAAAAACCCTCTTAGAAGAGAGAAAGTAATGATCAGAACCAGACTTTGATATGGCACAGATGTTCAAACTATATGACAGGGAGCATAAATTGCCATGATTAATATATTAAAAACGGTTACAAAAAAGGTAGAAAAAAATGCAAGATCTGATGGGTAATTTCAGTAAAAATATGAAAAATATATGAATCAAATAGAATGCCAAAAATCTGAAACACAGTAACAGAAATAAAGAATGCTTTAAATGGCCTTTTAAGAAGAATCAGCAAAGTCAATGAATGTGAAGATAGTTCAACAGAAATCACTAAAACCACATGTGTGTATGCAGAAATACACATACACAGACATACAAAGTGAAAAATAAAAGATTTTAAAAACCTATGGGACAACATGAAATATTCTAACAAACACATATATAATTGGTGTCCCAGAAGAAATAGAGACAAACAAACTAGTACAAAAGAAATTTTTGAAAAAATAATGACCAAGACTTTTCCAAATTAAAGGACAAACTAGATTCAAGAAACTTAGCACCACACAGGATAAAGACATAAAATAAAAGGAAAGTGTTAAGGGTGAAAAATCTTTAAATGGCCAACTTCTGCTTCCATTATTTAATGTTAAACAGGGTGTAGTTCTAAGAGATATCCTGTGCAAAGTTATGCTAATGTTAAGGATGTAGTTATCCTGTGTAAAGATATGCTAATGACCAGCCTCAGCTTCTGTAAACCTGCTTGCTTGCCAGAAGGGTTTTAGAGCTTTTTAAGCTATCCCCTCTGGAGGCTCAGGACTGATCTCTTCTAACCCTGCGTGGTAGAGAGTCAGTTGCTGGCTGGCTAATAAAGGCTCACAATTCATCTCAATTGTCTCCATGGGTCTTAGGTTTGATCGCACCAGAACAAAAGAACAACAAAAATCTAAGCATATTCTACACAAACCAATGAATTCTAAGTGTAAAATACTTAGCACAGTATTCTATATTAAGCATATTATATACAAACATAGGAGAAAAAATCTTAAAGATATCCAGAAAAAAAAAGAATTGTTAGTGTTCATAAAGGGTTCACTTGGCAGGTTTGGGGAGTTCAAACTCTGAATCTTTCAAAGAAACTGACCCCTGACAAATCCTTGGAGATAAACTCTAAATCCTTGGGCTATCCTGCTTGATAAGAGTTTCTTTATATATCGGGGGCCTTGGGGCATGCCAGACATTTTAAACTATCAATGTGATTTATTGTGGAGGCCTTAGACCATACTGCCATTTGACTTTAATAATCAGGTAAAAATGAGGAATCTAAATCTAAGGCAAAGGAAAAAAAAGAAATAATAAAAATAAGAGTATAAGTCAACGAAGTTAAAAAAGGAAACCGATAGAAAAAAAAATCAGTGAAAGAAAGCTAATTCTTCAAAAAAAAAAAAAAAATAGATAATCTAGTGATGCTGACCACAAAAGAAAAACAAAAACAAAATCAGAAAAGACACAAGTTGCCAATGTCAGGAATGAAAGAGGGGATTTTACTGTAGACTTCAACACTAACAGGATAAAAAGAATATAATCAATAATTAATCAATAATCTTATGCCCATAAATTTGACAACTTAGATGAAATGAAATGCTTTCTTAAAACACAAACTATTAAAACCTACTCAAGTAAAAATATATAAGCTAAATACCCCTATATCTTCTTAAGCAATTGAGTTTGTAAAGTTTGTTTTTGAAAACTTCAGGGAAAAACAAACAAACAAACAAACAAACAAAAACTTCTAGCATTGAAGGTTTTACTTGTGAATTGTAGTAAACATTTAAGAAAGAAGTATTTCTACATAGTCTATTACAATAATCCGAGTGGCAAACATAATATGATTTCTGTGTGTGTGTGTGTGTGTGTGTGTGTGTGTGATATAAGAATTTAAAAGTTGTCTTACTCCCTGTTGCTACTGTTGCAGTGGTCTGTTTGTGTGTAACCCAGATAATGCAAACCCCACCAAAAAACGTCTTAGCTACCCAAAGTGTGTAAGATAAACAGACACCCGTGCAACTGGTTGATAGGACACCAAAGACGTCATCATAGAGTATAAAGCAAAAGGGACTCCAATGCAGACTTAGAGAGCGTGCTCCCTATCTTCCCAGGACTACGTTCCATCATCTCTTGGTTCCTGACTGCTCTGCTTTGAAGAAGAGGCCTCCGCTGATTGACCATTGCAGATCGAGAGCATCTGAGCCAGCATCGACCGGTCACTGCTTAATACGTGTCTTATCTCCGCCAGCACCGCCGGGTGGTCTATTAGGACTGAAATCCATCAGGACCTGGTATGATTAAACTTGTGTGATGCTCTGGCAACTATTTGTGTGTGTGTCGTCCTTGTTTAGTTGGTTACTCGCTGCGCTCGTTATATACACGTATCTCAGACAAAGTGCTCACCGACGCTCCTACTGGCTTGGCTTAGGGAGCGAGTCGAGCAACCTGTGCACACGTCCACAGAGAAGTTGGAAATAGTCTCAACCAGAAAGTAGAAGAGAGTGCTTGCAAATTAATTTTATGAGACTATTGCCCTAATACTCAAACCAGAAAAAGACATTACAAGAAAACTACAAATTAATCTCGCTTGTAAAAATAGAGGCATACTTAACAAAATATTATCAAGTCTATTCCAGTGATATATAAAATAATAAAACATCATGACCAAATGCAGTTTATCCCAGGAATACAAGAGAGAGTCAACATTCAAAAATCGATGTAATCTACCATAGTAACTCTCTAAAGAAAGAAAATCATGTGATCATCTAAGTAGATGCAGAAGAAAACATTTGTCAAAGTTCCACATCCATTCATGATGAAAACTCTCAGCAAACTAAGAACAGAAGGGAACTTTCTTAACCTGATAAAGGCATCTACGAACTTACAATAGCTATCATCATACTTAATGGTGAAAGACTGAATGCTTTCCCCCTAATATTGAGAACAGGGCAATGATGTCGTCTCGCTATTCCTATTCAACATTATACTGGAAATTCTAGCCTATATAATAAGGAAAGAAAGAAAAAAGTATACAGGCTGTTAAATAAGAAATAAAATAGTCTATTCATAGAGAACTTAATTATCTGCATAGGAAATTCCAAAATATTTACCAAAAAGTTCCTGGAACTAACAAATTAGTTTTTCTGGATTACAAAATGAAAAGTCAACATACAAAGACCAATTGTATTTCTGTGCACTAAAGATAATTGGAATACAAAATTTTTACTATATATTTATATGTTATACCTATTGTAGACAATATATAGCAGTACATCACATATTATATTTGTAATATATATCATATATATCATATACCATAATACCAAGTAAAATTAAGTATTTAGATATAATTCTAACGAAATAAGTGCAGGGTATATATGGTGAAAACTATAAAATACTGATAAAAGTAAATCAAAGACCCAAAACACAGAGAGATATACTGAGTTCATGGATTGGTAAACTCAATATTGTTAAGATGGCAGTTCTCCCAATTTGATCTACAGATTCAATAATTACAACAAAAAATTTAGATGATCTTTTTGTAGATATGGACAAATTGATTCTAACATGCATAGTGACAGGTAAAGGAATTACAAAAGACAAAATATTCTGAAAAAATATGAAGGGCTTACACTGCCTGATTTCAAGATCTACTATAAAAATAGTGTTTTATAAACTATAAAAATAATCAGGACAGCATGGGGTTGGTGAAAAGATAGATATGTCAATCAACAGAATGGAAAGCCCAGAAGAATTTCAAAAGATTTTTGACAAATCTTTTAGAAGAAAACAGAATTGGATAATACAATGCCAAAAGAAATTGCACTCACTAGAGCAAATGATTTGGCAGCTATCCTTCTATGGACTCAAAAGTTGCCATGCATGATTAGTTTGAAGATTATTACTATTTGTCATATACATATACTTCTTAGCATTGTTCTGGATTTTTTTTTTTTTTCATGGCGTTTGCATCTTATCTGCTATCCACTTCCCATGCACTCTATTGACTGGTGTAGTATAAGATGTCTTTAGACATTTATTCTGCTTTGTCCTTTTAAAACAACTAAATCCATGATCTTTTTTTCATGATCAGACATTCTACTTTTTAATAGTCTATTTGCTTAATTACTATATTTTTATCTATTGTCTTCCCCTATTTGTCACATAACCTAGATTTGCAACTCTCGTTCAGACAGATTTATAACATCTTGAGTCTTTTTCTAATTTCACCCAAAATAGATAGGCAAGAAGATCCATATCCTTTTCTCCTTGCCTTTGTTCACCTCAGTGCTGAAGTAGAAAAGGCAGTGATATTTTTTACATGCTCTGAGATCCAGAGAAAAAATTAAAACATATTTATCTCACATTTTGTATCTATAAAAATGTAGGTTCTTTTGAGATTTATTTACTTAACATTAGATCTTAGAAAGTTTTGCCATATATCTGTATTCCTTGTATATAATGGACAGTGTGAAACCAAGTTTTTTATATTACTAATATATTTGAATATTCCAGTCAATTCAATAAACATACAACCTTCCTCCTGTTAAACATTATGGAACACACTGAAGACCTTCATTTAGCCTTGCTTCAAAGGTGCATGTTGTCTACTGGAAACTTACCCTCTGTTTCTGAGGTACATGAACCCAAAGGTCATTCTGAAATGAGGCAGCCAATGAACTCTCTGAAATTATATAGACATTTGTGAATTTATGTATTCAATGTGTGTATGACTCTCTGTTGTGTTGAGGTGAGGTATTAGAAAGAAATGTACCTTTCTTCAATTTCTCAATGGGATCTGTGATCCATTAAAATTTGGAGTCCACTAGTCTAGAGGGAGTTCAAGCATGCTAAATTAGCAGAATGTTTTCTGTTAAAAAAAAATTATAGGCTACTTTATTCATACAAGAAAGAACAAAAAGTACAAAAAAACAAAACCAATTTTTTTTACCACTCTTATTTAACAAATGTTATCATTTCACCATATTTTTCCCAAATTTTCTTAAGAAATAATACTTTAGGATAGAGTTAGCCATAGAAAGCTGTACTATAACACATTCTCATCAAATTTCTTTTTAATGAGCAAAAGGATAAATATTTCTTCTTTCCTTTCTCTATGTGACCCATCATGTTTGTGGGGCTAACTCTCTTTTTCTTGCTCAACAAGCCAGTCTTTTCTCTAGTTTTCCAAATGTAACATCTTTCTAAAGTTGGTTTACAAACAATATTTGGAAAAGTAATTTACAATATATGTGTGATAGTTACTCTCTTATTGCCCCTACATCCACCCCATGTCCATGTTCCTCCATTCCTCCTGGTCTGTGCCCCAAGATGCTGTCCTCTGCAGATTACATTTCCCAGACTCTTGCCAGCTAGTTTCTTGGGTTCAGACAATAGGACATCCTAGCAGGAGATCAAAGAGGTGGAGAAAGATAGAGGCCAGGGTATTTCTTCCCTACTTTCTCCCTGTGTCTCCAGATGAACTTAACCTGTCCAGTCCATTACAATGGTATCTGCTACATGACCTCTTCTCCAGAGTTATACTTCTCACCAAGCTACTAATACTCTATCTACTCTATCTACTTTTTCCTTTTGTCTTCCCAGCTTTGGGTTATAATGCCATCCTACTGTTGCTAGTCAGTTCGGTGTTTTACCATAACTTGTTTGTTCATTTAACCCTAAAATACATCTACAAGTAGATGCTATTTAAGTATATTTATTTGAAGCATTTGGGGTGAATTCAATTTCCTGTTAGGTCCCTAATTGACACATATTTTTGCAATGATCAATGATAAATTTCATTGTTTCTAAAACTTTCTATGCTGACTGCATTCTGTCCATGATTTGTGATTTTTGACTCTGAATTCATATTTAGTGGATATTTTTAGAAAGCATCACATATGTACTATAATATAGACCTATCCATTGTAGTGAAGGTTTGCTGTACTATTCACCCCTTGCTAACTTCTTCGGCTGATTTTTTCCCATACTTTCCTTCAACTATATTATATTTCAGTTTCCATAAACATAATGTTCTGTCTCTACTTCAGGCATGTACACATATTATTTTCTCTATCTTCCTCCTACTTAGTTAATTTTAAGTAATTCTTCAACTTTAACATCAGTTCCTTAAGAAAGCTTTCTATGTCTCTTTTCTAGACCCAGGGGCTCCCCATATGAACAGCCTGTGCTTCCCCTTTTATAATATTTATCGCATTGTGCTATAATTTTCTATTTTCTGCTATGTATCCCATATTAAAAGCTGATGTCTCTGAGACTAAGGTCTAGGCCTGCCTTCTCTACTCTACCTAGTACAATATTTGATACATAGTATATGCTTAATAAATAATTACTGAATAAATAATGAATGCTGTTTTCCATTATTCTATGTTAATGATACACAAGACTGGCAAAATAAAACATTTCACCTCCAACTTCAGTGTAAAAGTTTCTAGGAACAAATAGATATATTTGAGATTAAACATTTCTATATACTCAATGTAGATAAACCCATGTTTTAGCCTTGATACGTGCTAAGAAAGTCAAAGAGTCCAGAGAAGGATGCTTGGAGCTCTTAAAACTTTTATACCAAGAATCAAGTTTCTTATAGATTACTACTTTACAGGTGTATGTTTTACATTGGCATTTTGTTAAAGGTCTTTTAGTGGTATCCTGTTAGTGGTTATTTATAAGATTGAATGATTATTTGACAAACATATATTGGCCACTAAATATGCCCAATAGACTAACTGATCAAGCAGAAGTTGTCTCATTCTAGTTTTAGTTTTAAGTTAATTTTGTTGGTCTTTAGTATAGTCAAATCTTGTTGGTATAATACCTATTATCATTATAAAGTTAATTATATCTTCATTGTCATCTACCTTATCACCATCATCATTACCACGACTAACATTTTGTGTTTAGTGCTAAGCAATTAGGTAAGTATTTTTCTTAGATTTTCTCATATAATTGGATTCTTACAACAGTACTATGATGAGGGGCTATTATCACTATTTTACAAATAGTGACACTGAGGTTTAGCTAGTTTATGTAACTTATACAATGTGAGATATCTAGTGAATGGCAGAACTGAGAAGCGAACCAGAGAATCTAACTCTGCAAATCTTAAATGATATGCCGGAGCTGAACTGTAGAAAAACTTGAAAATATAATCAAAATAAGCCTTCAATTTTACCAGCTTGATGAATCTATTATAAATATTTTGGCATACATTAGACTTGTTTGTGTTCATGTCTGTGTATGTTTGTGCTTGTGTAGATGAATAGATTGTACATCTTTTTATCTCCCTTTCCAATTAAATTTCCATGCTTACCATTTTTTCTGCTTTCTTTATATGAAAAATATTTGCATCATCTCAAATGACTACATACTAACCCAGGAGATGAAACTACAATTGTTTTAAAAATCAAATATGTTTATATATTTATTATAAAAGTAATATCACTTTAGGCATTTATAAATACACAAATATGCAAAAACTAAAAAAATCATAATTTCAAAGGGATAGAAAGGATGAATCTTTTTAACTTTTTGAAACTTGAAACAATATTTTGGGCATTGTAATAATTATATACTCACACTTGTATTGCTCTCTCAAAACTTTTATTCTTTTTGAAATTGTTATATAGATAAAGCCTTAGTCTCTTTCTAGTAGATGAGATAGTACCCTTTTAAGGCCTATGTGGGACCCTTTCTCTTTACTCTGAGAAAGAGTGTGTGTATAATATTTTTTATGCTGTTAAAGTTATATTCTTGTGCTAGTATGTCCTGAATGCCCTAGAGTACTTTATATATGTATGTGTGTGTATATGCACATATATATATATAATTTATAAATTTGTGTTTTTTTCTTTAGAGATAGATAATAATTAGATAGATAGCTTTTACTTCATACCTAACTTAGTACTTGTTCATTTCTCATGTATCCTTATCAATATTGTGTGTTTTAAATCTTAAAAATTTAGATTTAAGTGTTTAAATAAATTACATGTGTAAATAACTTTATGTAGCACCTAATGAACTATTTTAAGATAATGGTAATATTTTTATATATTAATATAGAATAAATGTTGATTTTACTAGTTTTTCCCCCCTGCTAAGTTCTCTCCAAATCAGTACAGATTTTCCTGGGTCTGAAGCCAGCACAATTAATTGGGAAGCATCTGTTCTGTGTTAATTATGTGTAGTTTAATGAAAGTCCAGATTGATCTGGTCTTTCTCCATCTCTCAAATATTTTTCTACTTATCTCTTTAATAGGCAGAATATGGGGCCATTTGAAACCTGATTTCTAATTGAACAATTGACATTAGGTAACAACGGAGTCTTGAGGGAGCTCTCAAGTGGATTTATGTCATAATTGACCATCTGAGAAGTTGGGGTGAGACACTTCATCTCAGTGGAGCTGACAACACTAGGAACACTTATGTGGCATTATCTGTAATTCTAATTCCTAAATTATCTGGATTTTTTAAAAAGGAAAATCACATAGAAATTGTATTCATTTTCAATAAATATTATATCTAATTTCTTTCCTTAGGATGAGGATTTGACTTTGAGTTGAGGTTAAGTAACGCAGCTATTTTCCATGCTTGGTGCTATTATGATTGCTGCATATTCATAGATTCCTACCACAGGTATCTACCAGGAATGTACAGGTATATTCTAATCTTTAAAGATTGCTTTCTTCCCCTCAGCCTCTGGAAATAGCAGCTTGAATTTGGAGCTCAGCATGCACAGTGCTTTGTGAAGTTGAGGGGCATAGTTGCCCATTAGCTTCACGGAAGAACTGAGTGGAGCCAGGGCTGTGCTCGTGCAGGCTGCAGACGGGCAGACAGGAAAGGGAGACAAGTGTTTACTTACAAGTAGAATAAATATTTAATTACGTAGGGGTTGGCAGTTTATTTGAAGGAGGTGGATGAACAAAATCATTCCAAGAAGAGAGAAATGCCTATGTAAAGCCCCAGAGACGAATACCATGATATAATTGAGGAAGTAAAAGAACATCAAGCCCTAGAATGTAACACAAGGAGGAGAGGGTGGGGGCCGCTATGTTCCCGATTTAAGAGTCATCCGATGACTTAAGTAGAAGAGGCAACAGATGAGATTCTTGTTTTAGCAAGATCATTCTGAATGCTATATAGAGAATGGTTTGGAATTGGGAGAAACTAGAGACTAATAAATGCTTAGGAGGCTGCTGAACTAATCATTTTAAAAGATAGCATGTGAATTATATCAAAGTATTCAGATTAAAACAGATGTCATTCAATCTACATACATAGGAACTCTAGTTTTCTGATAATCTTCACAAATTTGAAACTTGCATCCAAGAAATTTCTAGTCCTAAAGCAATGTACATCATCAACAGGAAAGAAATTCAATGGCACACCCTTCTTTCTCCAACTTTTCCCATTTATGACTATTTCCAGGGAATTAATCTTTCTTTATCTGAAAATAACATTATCAAAACTAATAATAATGAGTTTTGGAGAGAAGAAGATAGAATAATATATATATTTTTTAGTGGGAATGGTTTTTTGATCATCTCAAAGTCTCAGTGTGTCAACTGACCTTGTCCCAGACCCCAAGTTCAAGAATAAAGACATGGATATGAGATAAATTTTACTAATAAATAAAACCTTAATAATATTATTCTTGGAAATATTTCCCCTAGGAGAAATGAAGGAAAAAGTTATCAAAAAGAACATTAAGAAACGAATGGAGATAGGATCATTCAGAGCATATCAATCATTTCTCTTGTATATGTTTTCAAACAGTTTGAAGCAGATAATCATATAAGAAGTTGAAAATGAATAGCCTACCAAGAATCAGAGACTTTAAAACAGGATCAGAGGCTTTAAACCAGGAAAAGAAAGGTTTTAACAAAGCTGACAAGGTTATGCCATTGTGAAGGCCCTTCGGCCCTATAACCGACAATAAGAACATGTTTCAAAAGGAAAGAAATAGAGTGGGGTATCCTCTAAACTATATCTGTCATTCTATACTGAGGCCAGAGTTAGACTGAAATAGAGTCAGAGACCTTTACCTATGAACTATTTTCTTTATCTGTATTGGCATGTATTTTATACCTCATCTTGAATTTAAATTAATTCTTTTTGACTGAAATAAGTGAATACTTTTACATGCTTTCAACAAAATGGACAAGGTCTCAGTTAATTCCTTGAAAGTAGGATGATGACTTTGTGACCGAGATTCCAAATCTAGAGAAAAATCAGACTTAGACCAAGTAAATGAGTACTGAAAAAAAGTGGTACCCTAAGAGAAAGAGAAAAGAAATAATCAACTGTAGACTTCAGATCTCCTTTCATCTGGACTACCATCAAGTATAATAACATTTCCGGATGAAAAGTAACTTGATTCCACAGAATTATAGATAAATGGAGAATTAATAAAACCTGGAAAAGATGTGTATAATGAGGATTTAAATGTTATTGGAGTTACAAAACTGTGATTAACGTTTTATGCAAGCTTCAAATTTACATAAATTATTACAGGATTGCACAAATATAGACAAAAGATTTACTTTCACATTTTTATTGACTGGAAAGTAGTGAGAGTAATATGTGATGCGAATAGCCACTTGCCTGTGATACTGTAAATCAGAGGATTCCTTCTTTACAATAGGGGATAAAAATTAGCTAGGATGTATGTTTGGTTTATGATTTCTGAAGGAACCAGAACTTGCTGTTTATAATTCATTTCGGGCCCAAACAAACCTACTACTTGTTGCAAAATATATTTAGCATTCAGCTGAATCTAATAGCTTTCGAAATGACTCAGTGCAGTCATATAGCAATTATTCCTACTAATGGAACAGAACAATAGCATCAATGATTCCAAAATACAGGTAATATAAAGATCTTTTCCATTTGATCTAGAATTACATTGTGCTAACATCTATACTTGTGCATTAACCTTCAAAGCAACATTTCAAATGATTGAGCACTCATCTAGGAATCAGGAAAAGAATATTTGAATTCTTACTGACACTAACTAACAATTTTCTTATTTCTATCAAAGAGTGGAATTATTAGCTGTTTAAGACTTTGCTCCAATGTCACCTAATAAAATAAGAACTACCACATGGGGAAGTGAAGGTCACATGAAGTGACAGGGATTCTCTACGAAGAGTCTAATTAAAGCTGTCTCTTAAGACTATGTCATATGTATGGTGAAATATATTTTTAAAAGAGATCTTTTTCTTTAAAAAAGAAAGAAAATAAAAATAAAAATCACTGTGGTAGATAATCTCTAGGACCCTTTCCACTTTGAAATTTTTGTTTATATGTATTTATTGAATATCTAATATTTTTTAACAGCATATTCTTCCCCAAGCAATGTGTACCAGATAAGGGGCTTTGACTCTGTCAGGTTACATGACAGTAGGCAAAATTTTTTATTACTCATTTACTTTTTTAGAATATAGCTGCTTCATCAATCAAAAGTAAAACTACAATATTTTATGTTGTCTAATACTGATATGACATTCATTGGTTCCTAAAATGAATCAAGTGATTTTTTTCTTCTAAAGATGTATTATTTTTGTTAAGACAAAGGTTCATATATTTTAAGGGCTGTCAGTGGTTTGAAGCCTCTTCTGCTACTAAAGGATTTCTATTTTCCTTTGTGATTATAAATAAAGCTAGTACTAAAATTCATCAATTTTCAGGTTTTCAACAATGATTAATTTACATGAGTTTTGTGTTGTTATTATTCAATTAAATTGCCCTTTACTCATGGACTTTTAAGTACATTCATGAAAATTATTTTTTTTTAATTTCGCAAGTGATATGTAAATTAAACTTTACTTTTTATCTTCTTTCCAACAACACTGAAAAGGAGGGTCCACATGTTTATGTCTTTTTTAAAAACTTCAGTAGATTAAGTGGGTTTTGAACTTTTGAAAGTTGAGCAGTATAGATTTGAGAGCTGTTGTCTGTTGTGATGGTACTGTGTATTGTGATGGTATTCACCCTCACAAGCTTACTGGGTGTCCCAAATTTTGTGGTTTACAAAAAAACTGGAATTTTTAGTACACGTTAAGGCCACGTCTGTATGTTTTATGGAAATAAATAATAATCAAAGGCTTCATCTGACTTATGCTTTCTTTATAGTGAGGCCTTTACTCATTCTGACAAAACTGGACCAAAACTCAGATGAACAAATGTATGATGACAAAAATTTCTATGTGGAAACAGATTTTGCATGTGGAAGCATAGTAATATAACACGGTATTTAAGAAGAGCATGACCCTGGAGCCAGACTGCCTAAATTCAAATTCCAGAAAAGCCACTTGCTTTCTGCATCACCTTAGGCAATTATTTACTCTCTTTGAAATTCCATCTCCTCATTTGTAAATGAAAATATTACTAATACTTATATCTGAGGTTTAAGTTGAGGTTAACTGGATTACTCCATGTCAAGCAATTATCTGATAAAAGCTACTGTATCATAAGTTCTCAATGGATATCACATTTTTTAATATTACATATTATTTGGTATATGCATATTATCCATTATTTAAATATATTATATATTTATAACATCTCGTTTTTAGCATAGAATTTAAATCAAGGACAATAAGTTGATCAAAATATATATGAATCATTTCTACACAACACATTTTAAAAGGACATTTTAAAAACTGTACTTTTCAGAAAAGGGCTAGATAATAAAATATGGGTAAATAATGTTATAATAGGAATTACCAAAGTCTAGATTAAATCAAATTGAAAGATAACATACCTTCGAATATATAAAAGTACTTCATCTGAAAAAATTAGACTAATTAAAAAAAAAAAGTCCAGGATCCACTATCCCACCACCATAAGAACGAAAGCTACAGGGTAGAAGGAAAAAAATGAGTGCGGGTCATTGTTGACTTCATTTAAACCAATATAGCTAGATAGCCCCCCGATCTTATTTTTGGGTGACCTAATTAAACATTTTACTATTTTAAAGTTTTTCTGGTACACTCAGCTAAGCAGAATCAGAACCCACACTTTGTAGTGGCAAGAATACAGAACAGATTGGATTATCCAAAGTAAGAGATGCCACCCAGAATTACATATACATGTTATTCCATTCTAAAATGTGTCTAGGCTGCTCCAAAGTGTGTTTTGATATATAAATAGACCCTTGGCCTCATTCCAATACTTAACAAATGGCTAGTGCTCATTTGGCCGTATTCCAGTCCAGTTTGGTATAATGAAATAGCTACCAGCAAGCAACAAAATCACCTTCCAATGAAGAATATGATTAAGAAATGTGTTGTCTGGTATTACAAAAACTCTATGTAATCCATTGGTACCTAATACTCTCCCGTTGATGTAATATTGAAGGTCTTGGCAATCAGGTGGGAAATCTGGATTCCAATGTGATTCTAAGAAAAGCAGATTGCTTTTGTGAAGATCCAAAATAACAGGTAAGGTCTAATAATAAAATAGAATTTCACACTACTATCACTTCTAAGAGCACAAGTTAAGACATTTTCAACCTTCATTATATCCACATGCTATTTCATTCATTCAAATTTGTTTTGCTTTCAACTGCAAAACTGAGTTTGGGAGTGGTAAGGAATTTTATAGCTCATCTATTTTAGGATATTGAATAACACTGCCTTCTCTCTTCAGTGGCAGAACAGAAACATGCCTTCAAATTAACTAATTAGGTTTTTAAAAAATCTTCCTAAATTTAAAATTTTGGACAGATATGCATGTAAAAAATATTTCAGTAACAAACCTTAATAGCACTATATCATAAATAAAATGTATTTATTCAAATCTTTTTAAATAGTTCTCTGTAATAGGCTTGTTCAAAGTGCTTGGAGCTATAAATATTAATATTTCATTATATAGAAATTAGGGACAGACTTATTCGTATATAAGAAATGCATATATGCTAAAAATGATGAAGAAAGAGTGGGAAAGGAATTAGAAGATGATATCATCGCACCAAGTATAAAAATGTAAACTAGTTTCTTGATTTAGCAATAGCAACAAACATAAGCTTCAAAAGGATTAAAGGCCTAAATACAATAAGTAAATCATAAAAACAAAAGTTTATTATTAGAATTTCTTTGTGATCTGTAGTTAGAAAAAGACTTCTTAAACAAATCCTCCATGACACAAAAAAAGATTGTTTTCATCAAAATTAAAGATTTTTATTCAATAAATATCACTGACAAAATTAACAAACATAAAATATTGGAAGAAAATATTTACGATGTCTAAAAATAAAAAGAAATACCTGGGATATATAAAGAAATCCACAAGTAAAAGATAGACAACCAAATAGAGAAATTAACAAAGATTACAGTGTAGTAATTCCTTGAAGGAGAAATTTGTATTACTAATAACTGCATAAAATAATGCTTAAACTCATATTACATAAAGAAACAAATGAAAGAAAGAGAGAAAGGGAGGGAGGGAGAGAAGGAGAGGGAAAGAAGGAAGGAAGGAAGGAAGGAAGGAAGGAAGGAAGGAAGGAAGGAAGGAAGGAAGGAAGGAAGGAAGGAAGACAGTGAAAGGAAGGGAGAGAGGGAGAGAGAGAAGGAAAGAAAGAAAAGGAGACAGAAAAAAGAGAATTTTAAACCCATAAAATTAGAAAAACTTATTAAGCTGATTGATGCCTAGGGTTGGTAGAAATGTAGAGGTGTAGGAATCCTTGGGCACTTTTGGTTGGAGAGTTTGTTATTGGATTGAGTTATGTATAATCCATGACCCAACAATCTCACTCCAGAGCATAAGATCCAGGAAAGTCTGTTTCTCCTCTACCTCCACCCCAGAGCTCTGCAGGAAAATGTGTGAGGATGTTTACTGAAGTTACTTCCAGTAGTGGGAAACTAATAGCAATCTTAAGTGTTTATCACAAGAAAATGCACATATGGGACACTCTTCAGAAGTTAGACACATATTATCTAGATAGTTGCAAAAACCATCATATCTTCAAAACATAGTATGAATGAAAAAGAATAAAACAGAATTAGGTTACTATTATAAGACCTTTTATGTATTTTTAAAACGCACGTACAAAAACATTCCACATATAAAAGATATATATAATAAAAAAGCAACAAACAATTGGAATAGTTACCCATGATGGAGGCTGAGGGATGAGAGTAGAAAATAGGAATAAAGAAAATTTAAAAATATATAAAACAGGTCAGGGACTATGAAGAGTGGAATGATGTTAATCTGCCATGAAGAAAGCAGTATGTTTAACTCGACTTTTTGATCTGGGGTCTCCTCACAAAAAACAAACGGCAAAAATATCATTTAATGATAGATCATAATAACCTAAATGACAATGTTTATCATTGCAAACCAAGAGTAAAAATGTATAATGCTAAGAATAAAGGCAGAAAAATAAATTGCAGCATAAGCAATGCATATAGCCAAAGTAAAATACATAGGAACACATATGATTATGCTAGAGTTCTTTATTTTAAGGCTATATGTATCCTATAGAAGGAATCAAACTCCGAGGATGCCTAATAATATGTTTTATGTAGGGAGTAATGGAGGAAAATAAGAGCATAAGTTTTGGATTCAGATGTCCCTGTTTTCCAATTTGGACTCTAGCTCTTTATGTGACCAAAGAAAAATTATTTTAATTAATTCCAGCCCTCAGTTTCTTCCTCTTCTAAATGTGAATAATACTAATTATATTATGAATGTATAGGGAATATACATACATATATGTATGAAAGAAGTAGCAAACAAATTAAACTATGAAAAAAAAATGAGCATCTCAACCCTTCGATGAGATCCAATTAGAGTGAAAATCAAGAGCAATGACAAGTCAACTAGTATTGAATCTTTACATCCTTAAACAAGGGTCGGAATCCACAGTTCCATGGCCAACAAGTAAAAGGTTCAGAACACATAGCCCTACTAATTCCTTCATGATATTTTTGAAAGAGGTGGAATAAAGGAGAGCTGATGATATTTCCATGTTACATTCCTGCAGAGTCCTATTTTAAGCCTGATATATGGCAGGTTTCTACTTTATGACTCATACCTTTATAGAAGTCTATGGACTTTTAAATATTTTAACAAATGCCTGAAATCATTCAGCAGTACTTTAAAGCTCCATTCATTAATTATTTTTATGATAAACTATTAGAAGAATCCTTGATTTCCACTATTAGAGTTTCATTTTTATAGCTCAAGTAAACACATAACCTCCTGGAGAGTAAAATAATTTATTGTTTGTTTGTTTGTTTGTTTGTTTGTTTTATTAATTGATATGGGTTTCCAATTCTTAATTCTTATTATGGTATTCATTTAGAAATAAAAATATACCATGAAGATATTAGATCCTTTAGGCAGGAGGAGTTGATACTATCAAAGGGTATCAAATGGAAAGAAAATTATTTTATATTTCTTTCACCTGGAGATTTTATATATATATTAGAAAAATAGCAAGAGTAATGTTAAAAATCTAAGCACTTTACAACTCAAAAGAACAATATATTATAATTTCGCACTTTTATTTTTAAAATCTTATTTGAATGTTCCATTTATTGATAAACATTAAAAATTCTGATTGGTCAAATCATACATACAGATAATATAAATTTTGAAAATTACTTCAAGGCACATGTCATAGCTTACACTTAAAATACTTTGTACAAACCAAAGATTATCTCCCTCTAGCTCATTATAATGAAGCCTTATGCATAGGTAGCTCTTCTAGCATACTTTTTCCTGTCTCTGAGGTTTTTACCTCTAGCTAGAATGCTCTTTCTTCAGATTTTTGTATGGTTGGCTCCTTCATTCAGTTCACATCTAAAATGCTCACTCTCCCTCAGTTATTCCTTAATCTCAAATTCTAGTTTTCTATGACAACACTATAACATTTTTTTTGTTCTATTTCACTCACAAAAGAAAAAAAGCACGATGAAAGAAGGGAAATTTTTCTCTACTATTCATCCCAATATTCATAGTACCCAGGCCATTACTGGGCATATATTAGAAACTCAATAACTACTTAGTGAAAGAAGTTTGAATGGATGGAGACCATAACTTAGTGTGTGTAAGTGTATATAACTATTATTAGAACCTAGAACCATGGCTTTCACGTAGTAAAAAATATATAGGAATATAGATCTCACCCAGCTCAATATGAAGTGAATTAGGTCCAGCCCAAGAGTAAAATAGTAAATAAAGAAAAAATTTTTTTAAAGGTAAAATTTGTTACAAATACTTTTTTAACTTTTCCAATATTTATTCTCTTGGTAGCACTTTCTGGAGCCATCAGTTTTTCTTGCCAAAATAAAATTTTAGGCTTTTTTTTTTCATATTTTAAGTGATTAAAACAATATAAGTGATTCCCATTCCAGGAGAAGTTATGTTTTACAAGGAACAACAGCTTCAAATAAAAGGATATACTTTCAACTACATAGAATTTCATATTCTAACCAATGCCATGGATAAAGGGTCTGATTCACAAACACCACACACATTCAATCTTTCTCCTCTAGGAACAGCAGAGTCCAGGTCTCAGACATATCAAAATTGGTATAATTTTAACAGGTATGTTCCAAATACCAAATCTAATTAGAGTATCTTTAGGTTCAACTTTCAATGAAAGGGAGAGGAAAATATTTTCTTTCCTTATCTGTTTCCCTCCCTACATCCTTTCCTCATCCCCTCCCTCCCTCCCTTCCTCCCTCCCTCTATCTCTCTCTCCCTTCTTCCTTCCCTCTCTCCTCCTTTCTTTTCTCTTTTTCATTCTTTTTTCCTAAATGAATTCATTGGAAAAATTTTTTACACACACTAAAAATGTAATTTGCTTCCTTCACCCTTTTTATTTATAAAGGAAGCCAACTCAGAGGGCCTCTAACTTCATTTCATTATGGACCAATGACTGGCTTTTACATCTACAAACAGCGTTGTAACAATGTAGAGTTACAAATGATTTATATTATAGTTGTCTAGGTCAATCAAATTTTTTTTATCTTTGCCAAATAAAAAATTTAAATCAATTCTTTAATATAATTGAGAGAATAAATAACAATTGA
This sequence comes from Rousettus aegyptiacus, assembly GCF_014176215.1. NCBI lineage: Eukaryota > Metazoa > Chordata > Mammalia > Chiroptera > Pteropodidae > Rousettus > Rousettus aegyptiacus. The sequence continues at coordinate 36,924,218 of NW_023416306.1, read as the reverse complement.
TTACCTTATTTCTAGTTTGCAAATAAAAAAGAGTTGGAATACCATAACATGAAAACCTATGACTAACTTTTCTGAGTCAATGTGATAAATTAAGTCAATATTTCTTTTAGGGATGGTTATTATATAATTTTTAAAAATATTTTTCTATGTCATAAACTTGTAATCTCCTTTATACTACCACTTCACCATATTAATTATAATCCAGTTTAAATAAATGCATAGGACTGCTAAAGATGGAGTTTATAAAATTAATAAGCTGCATTATTTTAAAATTTGAGGGAGAGATTGCAGTGGAGTTTTTTCAGAATTAAGAAAATCATTTAGTCTACGGCCATGCCACCCTGAACAAGCCCTATCCTGTCTGATCTCAGAAGCTAAGCAGGGTTGGACCTGGTTAGTACTTGGATGGGAGACCACCTAGGAAGACCAGGTGCTGTAGGCTTAAAAAATTAAAAATAAAAAATATATGGGATTGTAAGCTGGCAAAGTCCTTGCAATTTGTGAGGTCAACCAAGGGTTGCCTCACCTAAAAAACAAGCAAACAAACAAACAAGTAAATAAATAAATAAGAAAATCATTATACTTTTGATGAGAAGTAATATAATATAAATATCGATTTCATATTTGCCATTGTTTATTAATTTTTATATGAAAGTTACATTATTTTGCTTTAATCTTTGAAAATGTATTTATTAAGACTCAGTTAAGCATCAGAGCACTGCTAAAATTCTCTGATTTAAAATATCCAAATTTCTGCTCTCATAACAAAACCTCAAGTATTTGGTACCTATACAACTGGCAGCTTTCAATAAATGCAATTTTAGGGAATGCAAAATTGCAGGCAGAAGCTAGGAAGAGCTATTGAGAAAAGCCAAAGGCATTCAGTTCAAAGTGCTGTGGTTGGTCAGGCCTCCATAAGATCAAAGAGTTCTGTGCTTGGTTGGAAAGAGAAGCATGCAACTAAGCCCTCTGGCCTGCAGGGCCACAGTGCAGATGAGTAATGAAGGTGAGTCAAAGGGAAGGACAGCAGTGATGAGCAAGCAAGTGAGAAAGCCACAGGAGGAAAAAGAAATATCAATGATAAAGGATGAAAAAGATGGTAAAAGCATGATTGGTATGATAGACCAATATGAAAAATAGGAAATGAAACATCAAGAAGGAAAAACAGAAGGACAATAGTGTGAAGGGGAAAAAAAGGGGGGGGGGGATAAAAGTATAGAAGATCTAAACCAAGGAAAAAAAATCTTATCCAGAATATCCTATTATATCACGATGCCTGAAAATTAAAAAGTAACTCTACTTAATTTCTTTCATCCAAATGAGCAAATAGAAACACTTATTTTGACAAGAAGAAAATTAAATGCCTACTCAGTTGCAAGACACTTTTTCACATGGATTATCCCATTGCTTCATAGGGGTATTCTGTCAGTTGCTGTTATCATGGCTGTGTTTATAGACTAGAAACAGAGCAACAGACATTTTGTAACTGACCCAAAATGTTAGCCTGGTAGAATGAGAAATTGGATTCATATATAGCTGTCCTCAAAGATTATGCCATTTTTCTCCAAGTTTATATTTTGTCATAAATGACAATATGGACAAGCTTCCTTGCCGTGAATTCCCTCAAATTCTATATGTAATAAACACAACTATGTTTACCCTTTGAAATACCTCTTCTCTTGCCTCACATTCTTTTAGAAATAAACAGGATTAGTGCCCAGGTGGATAAGACTCCTTGCTTATTAACAGTTGTGGTTTTGGTTCTGGGCTCACCTCCTTAATGACAGAATGCCTAATGATTTTGGTAAAAATTGAAGTGCCTTCTCCATTAACTTAGTCCTGTGGGGTTCCAAAATTATAGGTAGTGTTAAAAGTCTATATCACATCTCAATATTTTGATTACATCTTCATGGTAAATATCATGTGGCTCTTAATGATAGCTGTCATAGATATTTACTTTTTAATGTCAAAGTCATAACATACTAGCCATATTAGCTAATTTATGACCTTGATGACCACTTCCTTCAAATTTTATGATGCCAAAATTGTTATTTGAAATGGTTAACCATAGATTGATTAATTGATTGATCGATTGATTTTTTTTCACCTCCAGCTAAATGTCAACATTTTATTGGTGCTAAGCAGCAATGTTGAGAGATGTTTTCCAGCCACTAATAGCAGGATCCTGTCTTCATGCCTTCGTGTGTGTGTGTGTGTGTGTGTGTGTGTGTGTGTGTGTGTAAGGATTAGGATAGTGATCTATGGAGTTGGATATGATAAAGGGGAGACCAACCCCACAGAGATGGAAGGTGGGGAGACAGCAGAACCTCAGAGAGGCCAGGCAATAGAGAATAATTTTTGGGAGCCAAGGTTAACCATATAGTTACAAGAACTAATTCTCATTAGGCTAATTCCAGTGGATTTTAGAGGCTTTGGTATATGTGGCCCATAATGATGTTTAAGGCTAGATGCATAAATAAAAGTATATTTTTTGATATTAGAAAAAGGATCACTTAATTTTTACATTTTCTTTCGGTTTATAATGAAAGTCCTTGGTCCAGAGTTCCCTCACTCTGTCCTAAATAGCTCTTGAATTATTCATTAGAAAATTGTAGCAATGGTAGCTGGAAATGGAAAGGGAAAATTGGATATTGAACACAACTTGCTCAAAATAAAACAAACATTAACAAAATGGATGAAGAAAATGTTTAGTATCTCAGAGACAAATCTCAATACTAAGGTTTCCTCATTTCATACATAATTTCTTAAGCCTGTCAAAACAATTAGAACTCTTCTTCAATGTGCAATATAATCAACCTAATGGATAACCACAAGGAATGCACCAGATTCTAATATCAATAGCATGAAGAGATTTTATTTTATTTAATCTGTTTAGTTTTTCATAAAAATGTAGCATGCTAGAGGTAGTAGATGTGAAATAGTTACACCTTATTTCATAGTATAAGTATGGAAATAGGTGTGTCATGTAACTTTTCAAAAGCAATCAAACAATTGACAGGAAGCTCCAAGACCAAATCCCAGGACTTTTGATCTGTAGTCACATTGTCTTCATCATTTCTATTGTTTCTGAGAGGATAAGAAGTGTTTCTGTGCATAAAATAGGAGCTAAATAATGTATGTGCTATTTATTTAATATATGTTTTCAAAGCAATGATGAACGCATATTAGTAAAGCCCTGGTTTTATTGCTTATTCAAATCTACATCTAAATTTTGACACTGGATTACATTGATACTGTTGTCTTCATGACAGAAGCTGTAAGTGAATCAGGATACCTTGGTAAACTGAAAAATCTCTATAAGGTTTATTCTAATACCAACATAGATTCCTCTAGAGATAGAAATGGTACGGCTTTTCTGAACTTGAGCGCCCTGGAAGGATTCAATGAAAGAAGGAAAGAGGGTATAAACCAAGGGAACTGCAGCCATAATCCTTTATGTGGCCATGGCCCATGGAATAATAAATTAAGTTTCCCCCGCCCCTGCAGCATTGTCAAGGATACATTATTTTGCAAATGAAACAGGATGACCAAGTGAAAACTCTTATCCATAGAAATCATTTATCAAGAATTCTTCATCTAGAGTTTAACGATCTGAGTATTGATATGGGAAAACTAATTTTTATTTTCATATACCCCTAACTGAAATTTAGCATTTTTTAAAATCACAAATGTACTACCCTCCATGGTAATATTATCAGTATCTTGACATCAGTATAAATTACATATATCTACATATCATGTTACAATTTGTGCCAATATTTCAATTTGATAATGTTTATGCTAAATCTTATTTAACGTATTAATCACATATTTTAAAAATATTTAGATGATTATATATTAATATACTAGTTTTTATTTTAAATTCTATTTATTGTATTTTATGCATAAAAAAAGTAGTTTGAGAGGTATCCACAGACTGACAAAGTGATTCACTACACAAGAAATTAAGAATTTCTTATCTAGTCTAATTCCCCTAATTTGAACCAGTTAATCTCACTCTTGAGTAACTATTGTCTTCCTAACTGGTCTCATTCCTTCTATTGTTACTCTGAAATCCAGGCTATATTCAAATGCAAAAGGTATCTTCAGAATATATATATATATATACCCTCTTACTCTCCCACTCACAATTCTCTTATGCTTTTCCAATATACTTAGACTCAGATCCAAATTCCATACCCTAGTCTGAATACCACGTATCTAGTTTTCTTGTTTCTCTGACATAACCACTTCTCATGTTTTCCGTTAGTCACCATTTTCTATCATGCCTACTTTTGTTTTGTCACACCAAGTTCTGTTCTGCCTAGGACCTTTGGTTTGCCTTTGACTCAGTCCTGTCTGGAATTTTCAACCCCTGCATACCACATCTTGCTAAGGTTTTTCTTCCACAGAAACGCTCATCTCAACACCTCTAAGATTATTCCTGACTACTCAAACTAAAGTAGTGCTTTCCTCTCCAAGTCACTGTCATACCGTCTTCTATTATTTGCTTCAGAGTTCTTATCACTATCTAAAATTATCTTATTAATGTCAATGATCTAGACTCTGAAAATATCTATAATTAAACTTTTAATGGCCAGTTGGTGTTGGGAAATTTTCCCAAGGCACATTGGAACCAACCTCCAAAGAAGGAGAGGGCCAAAAGACCAGAGAAAGAGGCTGATGACTCCAGAATTAAATAAAGCATTTATTAAGAGAATTTATTGACAGAAACAGAATCTTAGGTGGTAGCATGATGGTGGATCTCCTCGAGAAAAAGGGAAATGTTTTGTCATATGTAGCCTCCAGGAATATAGGTGGTAAATGAATCAAATTGGCCAAGTGAAAACTCCTAACCCTAGAAATAATTTACCAAGCTGTCTGTAGCCAAGTGGCATGTGCTCGTTAAGAGCTGCATATTCCAAAGCAGTAACCAGTTTACTGGGCCTACTTATCTATGTAAGAATCTTCCTTTCAGGTGATACAGGTCCATCTGTCCCAAGTTGAACTGCTGGTCCCTGAGAGCAACTTGCTTCTTAAGATGCCATTGGTCATGTCAAGTACTAGACACTATTTTGCCAGTTGTATTTTATTTTTGAATACAGTTTAAAAATAAATCGCTATTGAAAAATACAATTTTTATTGTATTGAATGAGTTTTTTACTGGTTTGGCAAACTCCTTCCTAAAAGATCAATCATCTAAGCACAAAGCCTTGATTCTTTTTAGATCACTGGTTAACCTTCTCTAAAATTACCTTGAATTCTACCTGCAATTATATCTTTTTAGTTCTACATTGGTCCTTGAATGGTTTTTATACAACAGTGCCCTCTATGTTCAAGTGACATTAGTCATCTAAATGTTTCTTAGATTATTTAAAGACAGTTCATTATTTTACTTAGCCTATGGTTAAATAAAAAGTGTAACCACATATTATAATTATTAGCTTAATTTTAAGGCCACTGATTCATTTAGTTGATAGGCTTTGGGAAGTGCTTGAATATGGGTTAAATATCTGATTTATTAGATTTCAGTTCAATTGGATTTACAAGAATTCATATTTCCTCTACATAGAAAGAATCTACTCTAATAGATCTAGTTTGCTCATTTTCATGAAATAGCTGAGCACCTACTGATACAAATAAACAATGCAGTTGAAAACACAGGACCTTGGCTGGTTTTTAAAACCAGCTGAACTAATAAACAAATTTGTCAGCGTTATTATCCCCAGAGCACTTTTTTCCTTCGAGGCCGCTAACCTGTAGATATTCTCATTTACTATAGGATTTGGATTTGTGATACTAGTCAAATCATCTAAAAACCTAGATATTTTGGATGAAGCAATAAACAGATGACCTAAGTGGGATTAAGCTTTTGCAAAAGAGCTTTCTCTGCTTCAGTCCCAGAATCTGTCGGTGTTCAGCCTGGTGGTATGATCAAAGCCAGATATGTCTGGAACAGAGTAAAGACAAATTATGACTGCCTCACAGAATAAACAATAAGCAAATTAGGCAGGTATGTAGAATTCTCATGGAAGCAGTGATGTTTATGTTTCATGTTGTGAAAATAGTGAGAGTGAATCTGGATGGTAAAAAACCAAGTCATGCCAGAGCACTTGAGTCAGCCTGCTGGGGAGTTTTCCTTTGTTCTTTTTAGAGTCACTTGGCTTATTTTAATGGCTTTTCCTTGCATGGCATAATCACCAGCTATGTGATTAACCATGTCTAGTTAAGTTATTTCATCACATCAAAAGTAGTGTAAAATAGCTTTTCTGTTGACTGGAAAGCTGAGTTTGGTGGTTATGAATGTAGCAGACATCAAAGAGCTCTATTATCCACAGACTACATGGAAGCAGGCCAGCAGCATTGAAAATTTCCTCTCTAATGCTCCTTCCCTTGAGTGGAGTCATCACCCACTAGACTGGAGGGAAGGAGGTGGTTTCTGCAATAATCCATTCTTGCACTTTTTATCCAAAAATAGGAAGGATGGTCACCAGCTGTTTTGTGTCTCTACTGCGGCTAGATAAAGGGGAAAAAATGTCCATATTGTAGTAGAAAGACTAGCTAGGAGAAGTACTAAATAAGTTTCTCATTCCAGCTTTTACCTTTAGCCAGTTATACAATTATGGCTAAGCTATTTAATTTCTCTTGAAGCACTTATGAAAGGCTAGGATTACTTTAGATAGTCTGAAAAGTTCTTTGGCACACTGAGTTATATACAGTTTTATAATCTTAACTTGAAACAAGTGAATGAGAGGTACCTAAATATAAGCCCCAGAAAATTTTCAGTATAGAGAACATGAACTATGTAATATATCTTGACAGTGCCAAAACTGAATTAATACTTAATAAAGTCTAATTAGATTATCCTGATGAACATACATTTTCATATTTTACTGTATGTTTATCTCAGTTTGGGTTCTCCAAAAGCAGATTTTGAGATGAGGATTCATGGGAACATGATTTGTTTGGAGGTGTTCCCTGGAAAAACTGGTGGGGGAAATGAAATGAATAATGAAGAGAAAGAAAATAATCAAGGAAGGATGTAATATTAAGCAAAGTATTGCAAAATATAATTTTAGTTCAGTCTTCCAGAGGATTAGGTGGTTGCGATTCAGGCCATGTTTGAGAATAAAGTGGTAGGGAAACCCAATAGAGGAACATACAGAAGAAATAATGTGTGTGTTTATAAATTAGAATAGTTCCTTCTCAAATTTTTTTTTTAGGTGAGATGATTCAGATAGGTGAGGAAGTCTCTGGGTTGAGAAATGCTTGAAAATTGTATTATCTCACCAATATCTAGTTTATTATCATTCAGAAGAAATTATAGTCTGACGGCAGCTTCCAGCTTGGATCACCACTATTGGATGAAAGCAAAAAGTTAACATCACTGTAGGATGAACCCAGTGTGCTCTGTTTAATTTTATGTAGTTTCAAAGAAAACAAAAATAGCATCGTACAACAAATAAATTAGTGTTTTGTATGTTATTTTTCTTTGCTCCCTATAAACATGAAAATATTGCAAGTGTATTCTGTGAAATTCAAGATTAAAAACTAGTCTGATTCCTCATTGTTTTTCTTTTCTGATACGTGATGCTGAGGTAAACCATTCTTCCCTTTTAACAGCATCTATGTACCCAAAATACACTTGAAATTGATCCCTTGATTATTATATTAGACTATAAGATGTGTTCCCAACCATTATGGCCAAGGACAAAAGAACTAAGAGAGCTAACAGATGCATTTACATGGTTCATAATGGCAACCCAATCTCGCATTCACTGAAATATCTCCAAATTTGATTTTTAACCCATTATTTTGTTAACCCACATTTGTATAGTGGCTTTGGAAAGTTGAAAAGCATCCTTCCCTTCTTTGAATTCTTTCCATATTTATTTTAGAATTCAACTCTTTTCCTGGACATTGACAAGGAAATGTCCTTCTCTAAAATCTTTCAAGAATAGCATGAGCAATTCAATTGAAAAGCAGAAGTCGCAAGTTAAATGAATAAGGCAAGGTGACAGGTGAATCCTGAGTGGAGGAAATATAAAGAGAAATTGACAGCATTTGGGATTGGTTAGGACATAAAAGAACCCCACTGTAAAGAGAAGAAGAAAAAATTGTGGGGATATTGTTCTCAGTTGGGTGTAGCAAAAGTGGTGGGCTGAGTGGCAGTTGTAATTTTGTTGTTGGTTTAATAATAGTATTCCATCCAAATACATATTAAAATGGGCTTTTAAGTAGAGGAAGCTACTTCTTCTCTAAGCATTAGAATTTTCATCTTATAAGATGGGGCTAAAATTATTTACCCTGAAGCATTTTTATTAGAATTAAATAAGATAATGTGCACAAAGTACTTAGCACATTTAAGCATTCAGTAAACAGGAGCATCTATTTTTTTTCCCCTCAGCCATGGAGTAAGTGCTTGGTACCTCATTCGTCAGGATTTTGTTGCTTATTGCAGTTATTCTGTTATAGAATAGTGTAAGGGAAAAAAAGTTATCCTATTGATCAAAAAGAATTGTGCACTTCATCATCTACAACTCAATGCTTATGAATGTGAATGGGACACAAATTTGGGGACTTAAATAAATTGAAAACATTCAAATGAATGATAAATGAACAGTTGAGAAAATTATCAGACGATCAAAATGTAAATTTTACCTTTTCAAATACCTATCACATGAGTAGGTCCTTGAAGAAATGGTCACCATTCCATAGATCCATAAATCAAATTTATTAGTTATATTCAATTAATTATGGCATATAATTGTATCTAACAATATGTTCACAATTGCTCTACTACTATTCCAAATTTGTTCTGCAAGTTCTGTGGAATTTAAAATGATGTTTTGCTAAGGAATCATGGAAGCATTATTTTTATTAGTGTAAAAAGGATTCCAATTTAAAATATAATAAAAAAATTTAAATATTATTTATAGTTTTCTGTTTTCTTTGTCTTTGGCAGTTGGATTCTAGTAACCATAAGACTTTTGCTCAGAAAGGGTACTAACTTGCAGGGGCTGAGACAGAGCAGAATTGCTAAAGGATTTGGGGGACATCTAGGAGTGATATACAAGAAGTCTTAGCTGTTGATGAGGCCAGAGAGATTCTGGGGGGAAAACATGCTGGTCGTGCTAGGAGTCTAGTTATTTCATCTCATGTAATTCTCACATCTTGCAAAAGACAAAAAAGGTGCTCAAGCAGCTAAGTAAACGGCAGAGGTAAGAGGCTGTCGGGACTCAGTCCCAGTAGTGTCTGACTCCAAAGCCTATATTCTTTCCTTTATATCATTCTCTACACTTTATTTTTAAAAGAACTTCTTTAAAATGTATTTAGCTCTGCATTTTTAGATATGTTTGTATCCCTGGAGACCAAATGACAGAGGGTTTGTCTTCTTGAGGGTACTGTTTTATTCTAAGACATCAGGGGAGCATCGTGCTCATATATTACTGTCACAAGTCTTGTCAGATATGCCAAGTTATCTTCCTTTTCCTGAAGCACATTGGTTTGTGGGTAGGGGATTGGGGAGGGGACAAAAGGCTGTGGCAGTTTAAACAGAGGCAAGAGAGCCAGAAAAGAGAAAGCAACTGTCAGAAGCAGGATAAGACTGACAAATGAAAAGAATTACATACCAGTTGAACAGAAAGAGTTGAAAGAGCATAAACTGATGATAAATAGGAAGTATAGACAAGCAGGGGTTATTAGACCTTTGTTACTTTTTAAAAGCCAGTAACATTTTGATTATTTGGTAGAGAGAATTGTTGTAAAATGGTTTCCCAATGATTTTGTGAGTGAGTTGTCTCAATTGCTAGAGAGCATTGATTTATATTGATATATGAAGACTCTTAAGATTACCAGATAACATTTCACCACTGCATTTATCCTACACTAACTGAAAAAGCCAATCCAAAAGTCTTCTCAAGAATGTTTTAGCACTGTAACGCTACGTAACCAATCATCTCAAATCTCAGGGGCTTAAAACAATAAGTATTTATTTAGTTCACAAATCTGTGGGTTAATTGGATAATTTTGCTTATCTTGTGGGAAATTGCTCATGTATGGGGGATGGCTGGCTTTGGACTGATATCCGATGGCCTTGCTTGGAATGACTGCTGTGACTGGGCTCTGTTCCTCATGTCTCTCATCCTCAAGCAGCTGTGTTCTCCGTGTGAGGGCAGAATGCTGAAGTAGGAAAAAATCCCTTAGACAAGCATTTCCCAAATTTCTGCTTGTGAAATGTTTGTTAACGTTTCATTGGCCAAAGTTAGTCACATGGTGAGAGCCAGAATCAGAGCTGCAGGGCTCTGTGAAGACACATGGGCAGAGATGGGGGGAAGGGGAACTGGGGTCATCATTGTCACCTACCACAGGACTTCTGTCTACACGTTTTATATTTCTGCTGAGACAAAAAACCTGAAGCAGCAGAACACATAAATTTAGAGGGGAAGTATGCAAACCAAAGATTTCACCAAGTATAAGACAATCTCCAAAACCACATCAGTTGGAATAGCAAGGCTCTGAAATTAATTACCTTATGCTTTTTTCTTAACAAGAAATGGAAGGGGGAGCTGAGTAACTCTGACTTTACTTTTTGTTGTTTTTTGTTTGTTTTTTGTTTGTTTGTTGCTCTGACTTTAAATAAATGAGCTAACTGAATTTACATTTATTGTGGTTATTGACATATTTGGACATTTTTATATCATCAAATATTGACTTTTTTTCACTGCCCCATATTTTTGTTATTTATTTTCTTTCTTGATCAATTTTCAATCTTTTTTCCACCTCAGATTTAGAAACTATACATTCTATTTATTTTCTCTTATTAATTGCCTGAAAAGTTTAGCAAACATGCTTAACTTAATATTTTAAACAAGATAGAATTAAACAATCTATATCCTTCTTGTCTACTTCAGCGTTTATCAGCTTTTTTATGAATTTACCCTCCCAATCTTACTACTTTATTTTCTAAAATTTAGTACTATATTTTTAAACATTCCAAAGCCTTTTAAAATTTTTCAGTCAATGCTGCCTTATATTCTTTAAACTCACCTATTTAAAGTTTTCAATAGTTTCCACTATATTAATAATTTTAAATATTTCTTTCAATTTTTGAAGTGACAAATATGATGTGGTATAATAGAAAACATGAATATAGTATAACATTTAAAAGGTTCTAAAAAAGCATACAGTGAAATTGTTTTGTCTTATTCTGCTATACAACCTAAGTTCCCATTTCAAAAACAAGCAATGAGCATTTTTACTTATTTTGATGTTTTATGCTAATAGAATTAAGCAAACTTTTGTGTGTGTGTGTGTGTGTGTGTGTGTGTACATGTGTGTTTAGGTAAACTTGATTTTCATTTTTCCTCAAAAAGATGAGTACATACAATGCTCTGAGTGTTGAGCAGCACTTTTCATAGGATTACTTTCCATTACTCTTTGCAATATTACTTCCTTTTAAAATTATGACAAATTTTTTTAGCACATTACAAAGTAGCATATAAAATTAACTCATTGTTTTCGTTGGCTACTTAGTGTTCCATTGTAATGTTCTATCTAATAAAGTACCCTACTAATTGATACTCTGTTTCCCAGCTTACATTCACACACTGCAATGTATCATCTCTGCCCCCGACCATTTTATCAAACTTTTTTATATTTGCCAATTTGATGAGTAAAATTTGGAGTTTTGTAGTTTAAATTTGCATTATTAACATAGTTAATATTGAATAACTTGTATTATACTTAAGAGCTATATGCATTTCCTTTTTTTAAAATAAATGGTCTGTTTACATTCTTTGCCAATTTTTATATTGAGTATTTGGTCTTATTGACAGTGAAAGGTGATTGTTGACTAATAATGAAAGAAATCAGCCTTTTTCTATAATATAATAGCAATACTATTTTTCATTTTAACACTTGTCTTTTCCTTTTGCTTATATGTGCTTTGTAATAAATTTTTTTAAAAAAATTTAAGTAGTAAAATTGATCAATCGATGCAATACAATTTACAATAATTTCTGTATCCATGTCATATTTGGAAAGGCTTTACCCATCTTGAAACTATGTTTTAAATTTTATAGCAGATTTATAATTTACTTTTCCATAATTAAATATTTGATCTGTCTGAATTTTCCTTGGTGTAAAATGTAAGACATGGATCTAACTTTTCCCCTAGTTATAACACTGCATGTATTAAACAATCCATTTTTAACTGATATGAAATTATACCATTAAAACACACACACACAAGCTTTATGGATTTTCTATTCTGTTCCACTAATTGGTTATCAGCAAACACCTTTATGCCCTCAGGTTCTTTCCTAAATATTCACTTTACCTAAGAGAAATCCAACTCTGTCGTGAATGCATTTCTTCCCTGGGAGCCCTCTCAAGTGATGGCAGTTTTTACTCCACCATCACTTCCAACTTTGGAGCAGGTATAGTCCATGTCCTTCACTATGACTCACTACCACCATGCTGACTGGTGTCACTTTAAAATTCATGACCACTGTCCTCATATGAGCCTTTATTGATGACTCAAGTTCATATCTGCTTTTTTCTCCTCAAGCTTCTAATAATTCCTACACTATCCTCATTCTCATCCCATGACTTACTTTGTATATCGCTAAAAAAAAGAAGCAGTCAAAAGAGAATTTCTCTGGAAGTTCACACTATCACATCCATTTGAAGGCCTTTATGTTTATGCTCTCCCTTCTCTTCTGCTGCTATGGAAACACTGTCTGTGTTTTTTTCCAGGCCACTCCTACAGTTATATTCCTAATACAGTGCTCCCCACATGCTAAAGGACATCGTCCAGACCTTATTCTTACTATCTCCTACCTTACCTGCATTTTCTTCCAATTGATTATTTTCATCTGCATAAACATTCTTTGAAATCTCCCATTTTAAAATATAATGAAAAAACCCTCCTTGATCCCATATCTACCTCCAACAAAAGCCACAAATGACTTCTTCTATTGACAGCAAAACTCCTCAAAAGGGCAGTCTATACTTGCTGCCTACAATTCCTCTCCTATTCTAGATACAATGCTCTGTACTCAAGATTTCACTCTGTTAACTCTATGGAATATTCTCTTTTCACTGTCAACCATGACTTCCACATCATTGAATAGAAATCTCAGTTCTTGGTCTTCATATAAACTAATTCAGATAACCACAACCTGCTCCCTGAAATATTTTTTTCCCTTGGCCTCTGCAATGAGTTTTGATATCATCTGCTCAGAGTTAGTCCAAACTTCACGTTAGGGGCCCATATCTCCATAAGTCTGCTCTTACCTCAGACACCACTCATTTGTGGTTTCCCAGGCCTCCCCTACTTCTGATCTACTGTCTACAAATTGTGAGTTCCCACTACTTCCTCAGGTTTAATATAATTTGCCAGAATGACTCACGGAACTCAGAAAAGTGCTATACTTACAATTTTAATAGCAGAAGAATAGAAATCAGTACCAGTCAAAGGGAGCTGTGTAGAGGACCAGATATGAAGCTTCTTTGTTCTCAAGACTTATTTCCTCCACACACATTGCTGAACAGAGTATTGATGATGCAGAGTATTGCCAATCTGGGAAGCTCACTTGAGCTTTGGTGTTAAGAACTTTTATTAGGGTTTCATTATTTAGGCATGCTTGACTCAATCACTGGCCACCTAATTGAACTCAATATCCAACCTCCTTCCCCTCACCATGTAATATCAGGCTTATATTACATGATTCAAAGCTCTCCAACACTCAAAACACATGGCTGGTGTTCTTGGCATGGCTAGTCTACATACTGAGTCATCTCCCTAGCTAAAACTAGGGGCTCTCCATGAATAATGATTCTACTATCCGTCGGGAAATCCCAAAGATTTAGAGGTTACCTCCCAAGAAGTAGGTACATAAAACCAGCCAAATTTAATACTACTCAGCTGCTCACACTATCTTGATTTTCCTCTTACTTCACTGACAACTCCTCTGTCCCTTTTGCTGTTTTATTTTTTCCCCTAACCTTCCCAATCTCTAACAACTGTCTGTTCCAGGATTTAGTCTTTACTATTTTGCAATTACTCTCTGGGTGATCTCATCAGTTTTATGTCTTCTATTATCATCTATATAATGAAATATACCCAAATTTACATCTGGAGCCCAGATTTTCCCCTTCAAATCTGTAATCGCACATGAAAGTACCTCCAAGACATTTCGCTTGAACATCTAATAGGCATCATAAATTCTCTAATTTTATAGTCCCAAATTTAACTTCTGATCTTTTCACATGAACTTACTCTACTAGCTCTCATCACGACCTCCTTTTCATGCTACCTCTACTGCTACAGCACTCATCTATATAAAATCACATTTCATTAGTATTTTTGTAACACTATGCTAACTTACTTTCTTGCTTCCCCTTTGACAGTTTATTACAACACAGAAGCCAGAAGAGTCCTTTTCATGCATGTCAGATGATGTCATTACTCTGCTCAAAATCTTCCAATGAGTTTCCATCAAACTCAGATGAAAAGCCAAAAAACTTGCAATGACCTACAGAACTTGAGATGATCGTTACCTCTTAATTCTCTGACTTCATTGCTTAGTACATTCACTGTGATTCGCTTAACTCCTAGTTCTCTTTCAAGTCACTATAAAACACTGAGCATTCTTCTGCCTCAGAACCTTTTCACTTAGTGTTTCCTGTGTGTAGAAAATTTCACCTCAGTATCTGCATGGAACACTTCATGAATTGGTTCACATCTTTGCTCAAATATCACTTCATCAGTAAGCCTTCCCTTAACCACAAATTTTAATATTTAATACCCCTTTCCAACATTTCTCATCCTCCTTCTTGTCTTGTTTTTTTCTCCATCTGACTTATTTCCTCATATATTTGATATTTTGCATTTTGATTTTTTAATTACCAGTCTTTCTCAACTGTAATATAAACTCCATGGAGGTAGATAATATATTTTTCTTATTTCTTTCCTACTCTATTCCAAATTCTTAGAACAGTTTCTGACCTATTGTAAGGGCACATTAAGTATGTATTGAATAAATGAGTAATCTTATATTCCATCATGCTATTTTATTTACTTGTTATGATGTTTTACAATGTGGTAGATCTTGTTAAATTAAACAAGGAGACCATTAGACTGATGCAGCTCTTTTAACAATTTAGATTCACCCACTTCATGCTATTGCTTCAGAATTTCGCTTCCCATTCTTATTGGTTTGTTTTTCATAAAACATTTTTTTAGAACAACTATATTCACTTCCAAAAAAATAATTTTGGTATTTTTGTTGAAGTTATATTAAATTTAGTTAGGGAAAATTGTCATCTGATTAATAAGTATTTTTTGGTCTTCCTCATGCACGTGGAATTTCTCCCACTATTGTCCTTTCTAGTTTTCCAGACTTACTTAAGGGGCAGGGAAAAACAACAACAACAACAACTAAGAAATACTTGTGAAGGCCACTACCCAGGGACATAGGCACAGTAAGAGACTGAGATTTAGTCATAAGATTATAAAATGTTTCCCCCTCCCCAAAACACTTTAACACCATACCAACAGGGCTCCATTATAGAGCAGAGGCTTTCAGCTGAAAGATCTGTAACAATAAGACTCTTGGAGGAGTATTTAGTGAAACCCAAAGTCAACAGGGAGACAAAAACAAAGATGCTAGAGAAATTTGAATCTGTGCCACCCATAGCTACAGCAAATATTAAACACAGCCAAAATCCTAGCAAGATTAGCTAAATACTCACACCGAAAGCCAATTACTAAGTTCCTATTATCTGTTATGATATAAACTTTAAATAAAAACATTATAAAGCACACAGAAGACAAAAAAAAAAAATCATAGTCTGAAGAGACAAAGTAAACATAGAAACAAGACTCAGAGAAAACACCAATGTTGCAATGATCAGACATGAATTTAAGATAGTAATTATTAATTACTTAATAATTAATTTGCAAAGTGTTTTAATGAAAAAAGTAGACCACATTCAAGAATAGATAGGTAATGTAAGAGAAGAGATGGAAATTCTAAGAAGGAATCTAAAGGAAATACCAGAAATAAAGAAACACTGTAAGAAATGAATAATGACTTTTATGGGTTCATCAATAGACTGGACATGGCCAAGGAAAAATTAGGTCAATAGAAACTTCTCAAATTAATATGCACAGAGAAAAAAAAATGAAAAACATGCACACACATACACACATAAGAGAGTATCCAAAGAGTATGGGGAAATCTGGAAAAAGTATAATTAGAATACCAGAAAGAAAAAATTGTGAATGAAGCAGAAGAAATATTTGAAGTAATAATGTCTAAGAACTTTCCAAAAATAAATTACAGACTTCAAACCACAGATTTATGAAGTTCAGAAAGCCCATAAGCATGATAAATACAAAACAAATCCTACCTCAAGCCTATTATATTCAAATGGCAGAAAACCAAAGACACAGAGAAAATCTTGAAAGAAGTCAGAGGGGGGAAATCACCTTACCTATAAAGAAATGAGTATAAGAATTTCAAAGGACTTTTCATCACAAATGAAGCAAATAAGAGAATGGAGTAAAATATTTAAATTTTGAAAGAAAAAAATTCAATCTAGAATTCCATGTCCAACAAAATTAATCTTCAAAATTAAATGAGAAATAAAAATTATTTAGTTCTGTGTATTACTTTTGTTTCTAGCTGTACTTATATGGCTTTTCACTTACTTGTCTTGGGTTTTCCAGATAAATCAATCAAATCATTTGTCATCGATTATACTTATCCTCTAATCCTATTTTTGTGTCTCTTTCAATTTTTTAAATAGCATTGCCAAAAAGCTTTGAAAGAATAATAATAAATAATATTAGTGATGAAGGACATCTTTATCTTGTTTCTACTTTCATTGTTATTTTCAGTATTCATCATATATATATGATTTTCAGCTTTTCTCTTAGATGGTCGATGAAATAACCAGAAATTGCTACATTTAATCTTGATCATTGAGGAAGTTTCAGTTGACAAAATATGGGGATCTTGGAAGATGATGGCAATATTATTTAAGAATGTCTAATTACCATGGAAGGGGTACTGCTGGTTTCAGGTATCAAGAAATTTTAAAAAATGTATGTTTAAAAGAAATAAGTCTGACAGACCTGAAAATTAAGTTTCTACAAATAAGAACATATTATTTTGTTAAGGAAATTAAGGGCACCAGAAATCAATGTGGTTGCACAGGAAGCAGACTAAGGGGCACATGACTAAAAAAGGAAATTGAATAATCAAAAGTATGCACAAGACTTATAAATCTATGTTCAGATAAGTTAGAATAAGGGAAAGTTAAGCTTTATCACTTGAGGCACATGAAAAAATGTTTATAAATGAGAGATGGAAACATGAAATACTCAATTGGATTTTTTCTTTTTAAATTTCCTATCAGATAAAAAAAAAAAAGGATTTTCAATCTGGAATAGGTAGAACAAAGTTGATTGTGAAAACAAAAGATACTTGAAGGAAATGATTAAAAGTTTCTTGCTATTTTAAATTTATCCACTCATTTATTTGCTGAAATACTTGGCATTTATTATGTTCAAAGTACTGTTCTAGGCCACAGAAGGAATTTTCCAAAGTAAAGCAGAATGGATTCTAGTATCAAGGAACTTATTATCTATGAAAGATAAATCCTATCTCTAAATAACTATAACACAGTCAAAAAAATGATTAGTTCTAGAAGAGAGGAAATAAGAATCATAGCAAATCATAAAAAGATTACATTCTGTTTGGAAATAAGCAAAGGTTTAATAAATGGAGCAGACAGCATGGAAAATAACTCATAGGGGAAATGAAAGAATCAGAACTCAAAATGATATCTATAAATTTCATTGATGTGCTGAGATTGCATAATCATACACATTTTCTGCATTGGGTTAAAATAATACAGTTACTTTAGTATATATTAGAGAGAACTCTTTAATGCAATATACTTTTAAGATTTTAGGCTACCACAAACTCAACAAAGCACTAAGTACACTATGATACAACTGACAAGAAAAAAAAAAGGAAAGAAGAAAAGGACTGGAGGGTGGGGAGAATGGGAAGACGGGAGGAAACAAGGAAGTTAGGACAAGACTTGAAGGAAGACAGGAAGGAAGAAAGAAAGGAAAAAAGGAAGGAAAGGGGAAAGGAAGGAAGGAGGGAAGGAAAACAAAGGAAGAGAGGGAGGGAGGGGGAAGAACGTAATGAAAGGAATGGAAGAACAAAGAAATGAAGGAGCCAAATGGAAAAGAAAGATCGTGCAAGCTCAGGCTCTACTACTGGATCTATAGCATTTAGAACAAAGGAGCTTGTTCTTTCACTGGTCAGCCAACATCTGGAATTATGTGGGCCATACTGCATTTTGAAAATATTTACACATCAATATATTTAGAAGTGGGTGGCAACATATCTGGGAGCTATATCATTTAAAAAATAATTAAATAACTGGGTTCCTTTTTTTACCTCAAAAAAAAATGAAGATGAGATGAAAATGTAACTGTGTTTAAGTATCAGAAAGACAGTCATAGGGGAGATTGATTTATTTTTTTATAGTGTTAGCAGGAAAAATGAAGATCAAGTTGCAGAGATGCAGATTTCAACTTCATATAAACATTTTCAAAAATACATTGGCTATCTGTGTATTGAGTGAGCTTTTGCTTAAAAATAGCCAAATAAAATGTGGTCATCTATTTCTTTTCTACTGCCACTATATGTCATTAGTTATAAAATTCTATGAATTCTATATCCTTAATAAAATTAACTCTATCCATTCTTTTTCTGGAAACTTATTTCAGTTCTCATCAGTTTTTGCCTCTTGTGTCCCTACTTCTAGATTATCCTTCCCCAACTCTATTCTACTCCCACTCTGAGCCAACTTTCTAACATTACATCTGACACTAAACTCTCCTGCTCACAGCACTTTAATGGTTCTTAGGAGAATATCTAAATCTCTTACCTCTGCATCATAATGTGTCTCTTTCTAAATTCACAAACATTTCTATCACAATTTCACTATTAATATATATAATTCAGCATCTTTTCTCCAGCCACACAGACATATTTTTTATCTACTATTCTATGCAATGCATTTGCCTTTACACATCTTGTTCCCTGTACGTAGAATGACTTCTACTTATTTCATCAGGCTAATTTCCACCTATTTTTTCAAAACACACATATCTAGTGTCATTTTCTCAGGGAAGCTTTCCTCAATCTCAGCCAAATGTTGATAATAAACAAATATGATTAAGTATTTACTATATGATAGACAGATATGAATGAGACTCCATTACCTATTGTACCAATGCCTATATTTTATTATTTATATTTTAATATTTATATTATTAATATCTTAATATTTCTCTTATAAATATTTTAATATTTTATTACAAATATTTTGTCTTTGCCATATACACACGTTATCATAGTGCAAAAGTAATTTTGTATCTGTTGCCTCCCTCACTAAACTGTAAAATCCCAAGAGAAGAAAATATAATTAACATTTTCCTCAAAGTTAAGTTCATTGCCTGCTTGTAGAATGAAGGAGTGAATAAATAAATAAGTAAACAAGTGAATAGTCTTATAGATTTCTGGAATTGATTGGTTAGGTAGGGCAGAGGTCAAAGCTTCCTTCCAGTGCCAAGAGTCCATGTCACCCTTTTATTTATGAAATATATTCTAGTGAAGTAGTCATTTTCAGGATAAATAAACCTATGGTTAAGGGTGCTGAGTAACTGTATTTAGAAAAATAGAATATAATGTGTAGCATAATGGAATCTTCATGAAAATAGAAAGTAATCGCAATATAATGAACAAAATGAATCTTTATCCTTTGTTATTTTTGGAGTATATGTAACTCTACTGCAAACAGAATTACTTCTTTTTAATGACTAGATCTCAATCGTCCAGAGACTCTTAAAGTTGTTTAAATAGTATGTCCCCAAAATTCATGTCTACCCAGAATATGACCTTATTAGGAAATAGAGTCTTTGCAGATGTAATTAGTTAGGTAAAGGTGAAGTCATACTGGATAGGTAGGACCTAAATCCAGTAAGTGGCATCCTTTTAAAAGCAGAAATGTACACACAGAGACACACATTGGGAAGAAGTCCACATAACAACAGAGACAAAGATTGCAGTGATTCAGTTATAATCCAAGGAATGCCAAGGATTTCTGATGATCACCAGAAGCTAGAATAGAGGCATGGAATATTTTCTCCCTCAGAACTTCCAGATTGAAGTTAACATGACAACAACTTGACTTTGGACTTCTGGCCTTCTGAACTTGGAGACAATAAATTTCTGTTCTATTGAGCCCTCAGTTTACGGTAATTTGTTACCACTGCTCTAGACAACAAAAATATTTGGAAGTAAAACAAATTATTTCCAATAATTTCTTATTCTAGGAAAGTCTGTCTTACTGTAATGGGTTTCAGAGATAGGGTGTTATAAACTTAGAACTCAAAAAAGTCATGATGTCTTGTCAACCCACCAATTTAACAACAATGAAAAACGTATTTTCTTGCCTTCTACCCAAGTAAAGTCCCTCTGGAGTCTGAATTCAGAGTGAGATAGAAAGCAAGAGCTAGTGAAGGTTTTTGAAGAAGAATATTGAACTCAGGGTACAGTTACAGACTGTGAGGTTGATTCTGAAAGCAGGTCTTCTTTACGAGAGGGTATAAAGAGGGCATAAATCTTTTGTACCCCAAAACTTATCTTCACTTTAGTCTCCAGACATTGTGACCCAATCAATTCTATTCCTCCTGGCCCCTCATAGACTACACAGATTTCACAGATTCATCAATATCACTCTCACTACTGCAGCATCACTAAGGTTTAGTTATGTGAAGGGAGCCTGTAGCTCGTTATTTCTCCATCATGTCAGGAAATCTGGGTCTCCTTTCACTCAATATTTTCTTTTGGTGTTAAATCATTTTCAGTGTTTTTCTTTTTCTTTAAAATCATCCAGTGATTGTTTTTAAATGAACTCAGGTTTCTGGAAGTTAGTAGCTGGCAAAAGTAGAGAACACTCTGCTGACAGTGGCTCCACTTGAGAAGTTGCGACTCAAGTGACCTTTTGCATTTGCTCTTTTCATAATAAACTCGAGGAAATCACTGAGTCACCTGAATGTCATTATCCAGGTTTTCTACTGTCTTTGTCTTTTCACAGTATAGTTTTCCAAGGGTTAACAGAGTAATACTGATAGTAAAACATAAGCTTTGCCGCTTCATCCCCAAATCTAATATTTGAAAGCACGTAGTTTCTACTGATTATTGACATTAACTTATTTTTCAGAAATGTAACAGGGAACAGACATTGAATCATCTGAACTGACACTTCAGTGAGCAGAAAAAAAAATAGATTTATTCAATCTTTGAACTTTAGGCAAGTAATACAAGATAGCTAGCTACCTCAAATAATTTTTACTTTCCCTGAGAACAACAACAAAGCCACCCTGTACTAAAAGGAATTATCAAGCTTTGTGAAAAAAGATTAACCAAGCATTTTAGAGTAGTCATTGTTAGGGCACCATGCAAAATTAAGATCACATAAAACTCTAATAGCATCTATTAATTGCCTGAAGCCTATTAAGTCTCGCAGATCAGGGAGAGCAATGCTATGCTTGCTGGCCACACTTTACAGGCTCCTCCGTCTGGCTCTTTTACAACCGCCGTCTCCTGCAAAAAGCTTTGTTCCCACTTAAAGAACTGAAGCAAGAGTAACTCCTTTTTTCTCCCCAGCTGAGTTTTGGCAAGTAGACTTTAAGTTACTTGCACGCTAGGGAGCAAAGCACTAATGAAAGCATATGAAAAGTAATGTACCTAAGGAAAAGGTAAATGATAATAACCGGTGCACAACTTTTTATGACTTGAGCCTTTAAAGTGAAAAGCACTTTCTATAACAATAAATGTTCTGTGTTATATAATGTTGCAATAACACACTAAATAACTGAACAATAGTTGTAATTTTTCCTCACTGCAACAAAACGTGTTCAGAATTGGAAAATTAAATTTTCTTTTTCCCTTTACTGTTTCAATTACATATATATTAAGCTTTGACAGACTCCTTTAAAAATATTGTCAAACTTCAAAAATGAATATTTTAAGTTATTGTTGGACATGTTTTTGTCCCATTATTTGTTCTAGTTGAGAATCAGATATATGAGCAGATATGGCCATTGGTTTGAGAATGAGAAATGACCCAAGAGACTTATGTTTAATTATGTTTGAGAAGCTGATGATGTACTGTCTGTGTAAAGAAATTCTCATTATTCATGTAAGAGACTATAGACTGGAACTTGGTACTATTGAAATCCATGTTCTGTAAGTTTGTCATGTGTATGACCAAATGCAATGAATTGTATAATTCCTTAATTCTGCTATTAATTAATCAAAAAAAAAAAAAAAAAGCCCAAACCTCTTAGGTCATTCAAAAAAGCATTAGAAATTCCTTCAATGCAACTATCACTAATTAAATGATCAGTGTGATCCTGTACATGACAACTTATTTTATGCAAAGCAATCATTATCTTAACTATTAGATAAACATCAAATAAAAAGTCTTGTGTATGAACTCATTCATATTTTCCAAATACAACAACACGAGAGGCTTAGCCATCCCCACTATCTTTATCAGCATTCCACAAATACCCCAAATAAACACAAAATAAAACAGTATTGTGTTTTGCAAAAATATTTCAAGATATGTCATCTAACTATCACTTACAAATCAATACTATCTGTTCTATATAAGAAATTCTGAAGCTGTGCATTTTTTATGTAGTCTGAAGTCAGAACAAAATATGGCTAAGGTCACAGGACTATCTTTTGTCCTAAAGTCAGGAGAAAGTTAGTAGTAATCAAAACTTTTGTTTGAAAAATGACTATTATTTCTTACCAACCCAATATTATTTTTAATAAGTGTAGTTTAATAGTCATATTAAAAATTTTTTACTCACTCTTGATTTTTTAATTAAAAAAACTTAAATTGAGGTATAATTGACATATAATATTTTATTAGTTTCAGGTGTACAATATAATAATTTGGTATATAAGAAATGATCACTACAGTAAGTCTAGTGAGCATTCGTCACAATACATAGTTACAATTTTTTTCTTGTGATGAGGATTTAAGATTTACTCTCTTAGCAAATTTTAAATATTCAATTTAGTCTTTTAAACTATAACTATAACTATTTTTATTAACTATATAGTTAACTCTGTACATTACATCCCCATGAGTTATTTATTTTATACTGGAAGTTAGTACCTTTTGACTCTTTTCACCAGTTTTGTCCGCCCCTCACTACCACTCCCCCTTGCCCGGCCTCTGGCAACCACCAATCTACCAATCTGTTCTCTGTATTTATGTGTCTTTCTTTTTTTTAAAGATTCACATATATGTGAGACCATATAGTATTTTTCTTTCTCTGTCTGACTTAGAAAAAAGCCCTCAATGTCCATCCATGTAACAAATAGCAAAAATTTCATTCTTTTTAATGGTGGAATAATATTACTCTATAGAGAGAAATGATATAGATAGATGATATAGATATAGACATAGGTATAGCTATACACATGCATGCATACATACATACATACATATACACATACATTTTTATATCCATTTATCTATAGATAGATACAGGTTGTTTCTATATCTTGGCTATTGTAAATAATACTGCAATGAATATGGTGGGAGGAAAATACTTATATATATTTTGTGAGTTACTGCTTTCATTAAAATCTATGTGTTCCATAATTTTGATGAATTTCTTATCTAAACAGAACACCTATTTCAACAGTTTAGCAAATCAATGATCCATCAGCTAGTTTGTCAAATTTTTAAAAAAATTGTTAAAAAGAAGAATCAGATATTATGATCAAAAACTGTAATATTTGGTGTCATTCTTATTTTTTCTTTATAAACATAAAGAGAGCACAACTTTCGCATCATTTTCAGTAACAATGAATGAAGGAATCTCAATGTAGAGATAATAAAACACGGCCAGCATATATGGCACTCCTATTTCTTATGCTCACAGCAGCCACTGTTAACAAACCATGTCATTCCTTCTGAGCTTAGAGAAAACTTTCAATCTGTCTCAATATGGTACTTCGGTCAGCTACTATATCAATTAAGAGCTGGTATTCATGCCAAAATGCTTTTGCCATCTCTGTTTAGTGGTTAAACTTTTTCTTTATCTTTTTTATGCCAGTCAAGGAAGATTGGCTCTTTGCTGAATAAAATGGCATTTAATCGCATTCTATTTCTTAAGAGATGTTTTTGATTTGAATAATTTAAAAACCATCATATATAGGGCTATGAAATAAGAGTGTGTGCTATGCAGGCAGTTTGGTAGTGTCAGAGGAAGAGAGAGCAAAGAATTTGTTCACGTGTATTGCAAAAATTTTGAACTATAAAGTTCATAGTGGCTAATAGGGAAATTTCATTATAGTCTTAATCATGAACTTTTTAAGAACCAGACATATTCTTTAAGATCTTTAACATTAATTTCTTTCCATTGTAAGTTTAAGTTGCAGTTTGCATTCAAAACATTTTGTTATCATTTACTCTTTCTTGCTTAAGTTTGTAAAATATGCATTTTTTTATGATTAGTGTTATGTCATATTCCACAGACCGAAAGACTGATTGTGGCTCAAAGTGACTCATTGAATCAAAAGCACAGTTACTTAAATATCAAGATAATTTTAATAGTTATTTTTCTTTAAAATACATGTATTTACTAATATTGATTCATATGTCAACCAAACCCTTTGGTATACAAATGTCAAACATTTGAGCAACATGGTGCTAAAGTGTCCTTTAGATCCAACTGAACTTTAAAATCCCATGAACTTAGATTTGATCTTTTATCAATTCAATGTTGGCTAGAATGTGATGAGATTTATGAGATATTTATATTCTGATATATTTTTGAAAAGCTGTTAGAAAACTGTAACCTATAATAAGGCTGACATTACACTTTATTTAAAATTTACTTTATGTAACAATTCTTATCTAATATTTCCCTAATATCTGATGTTTAGGGACTACACAATTAAAATAGCTATAGTAATTTTTTTTAATGTTGATAGTATGGTAAGGAGGTAGCTTGTTTGTTCTTTATTAAAGAAAATAAGAGACCAACAGGAACTTGAGGGTAAATATTGAAGCTATCTGTTAAATTAGAGAAATAGAAAAGTGATAATAATTAAGACTTATTTATCTTGTCATATTTAAGAAACAAAAGCTACTATTTGGATCAGGTCCCTGGAAATCTAGAAATTATGCAATAATTTATTTCTCTGTTAGTATACCATTTTTAAAAACTAAAAACACTGGGCATCTGCAATAAACCTATTTTGCATTGAAAAATGTTTTGTATCAACTTAAGTGAAAAACTCATTTTTGGCACAATGTGATTACTTTTGAAAGTAACATTTTTTTTGTGGTACAAAGTGAAAAAGATGTGCTTTATTATCACAGAGCTTATATCTTCTCAACAAAGAGAGGAGGAAAACAGGAAAAGGAAGAAAAATTTTAAGTAAACACTCGTAAAAGAAGGTATATAAGTAGCCCACAAACACATGAAAATGTTTCTAATATGCAAATGTTATCTTTAACATTCATACTACAAAACATCACTTTACACCCACTACCATAGCTAAAATTAAAAGACTAACAACAACAAACATGGTACAGATTTGGAGCAACTAGAACTCTCAGACTTTGCTGGTTGGAGTAGAAAATGGTATAACCTTTAGGAAAACTCATTGGTAATGTCTTAAAAGGTAAATTACATCTACTTACCCTAAGAATCTGCAATTTTACTCTTACATATTTACCCCAAAGTAAGGAAAACAACTCTCCAATGTCTTGGAGAAACAAGAGACACAGTTCTTTTCCACAAGAATTAAAACCAAATGCAGTTCGTCAACAGTTCTTCCAGCATTTGCTTAGGCTACCCTGTTCTTGCATTAATCCTGATTTGACATCCCTATGCTTTTCTTCCGTGGTTCTCTGTACACTGACTCCTTACTACCATTTTTTTTGACATTCATATTAAACACACATTTTTGGTTTGAAATGAGACCAAAAGCAAACCAAATATAAAACAAGCACTCTGTTTTATATTTGGTGCTTATTCTTAGGTTCTGCAAAGACTGCCATGAGTGTAAACTATTCTTACCTTATCTTCCAGCCTCTCGGAAACCTGAGTAGTTGGATCACCCAGTTTCTTGTCCAGAATATCATGCTAAGAAAATAACAGGTGGAAAGAACTAGTGACCAACCACTTTTTTCTGTTTTCTTTAATTTTTTTTAGACTTTGCCTGCTCTCTTTTTTTAAAAAAATATATTATATCATCTCCTTTGCCTTTCATTTCTGTTTTCTCCATATCGGTTTTTGCTCTTTTTATATTTAATATTTTCTCTACTTTCTTTCTCAGCTCTTTCCTTTATAGGGCAGTTCAATCTATTTCCTCACCTTGTGGTTATTTCTTTTGCACAGTTCCCTAAGTTCACAAGGTTCTTTACTTTTTGTTTGTTTAACGCCTACAGCACCTGGTCTTCCTAGGTGGTCTCCCATCCCAGAACTCACCAGGCCCAACTCTGCTTAGCTTCCAAGATCAGACAAGATTGGGCACATTCGGGGTGGTATGGCCATAGTCGATTTTTACTTTTTAAGATGATCACATTTTCATAACAGCTGTGGATTCTTCTCCCCAGAAGCAACGTTTCAAATAAGGATGTGAGCAAGCACAAAAAGTTTAGCTGGGAACTGATTCCAGGAAGCGGCAGTAGAGGGGCGGGGTAGTGAGACCGAGCGAGCCTATAATGAGTTGTTAACAAGCAGATGGACAGCTGAGGTGCAATCCCAAGGGGGATTCTGGGAGACAATATAGAACATGACTCAGAGTAACCTCACCTAAAGCATAGGAAAAATGTATTTATTTATACATTCTGATTCCTCATTGTTTGAAAGCTGCTACCAAAACAGTTAACCATACATCCTGCTTCCCAGAACTCCCGGTCTGACCCACAGCGAGCAGAGCATGCTCTTATGCACAGAGAAATCACACAGATAGAGAGTCACAGATGATTAAAAGAAGAAGCATTTGACATAAACTAGAGAGTGAGTGCTGACGGTTATGATAGGGCATTGCTAGTGTCTGCTGAAACAGCTTTTTAAATTCAACTTTTTATGGTTGAATGTTTACCACTTTATAAATCCATAGGTAACATTTTGAAAGATACTTTCGGAATGTGAAAATGAGACCAAAGAAGAATAAAAAAAGCTCAAGTGTGTTTCTGTTTCTCTGTTTTTCTAAAATATGAACACCAAGATATGTCAAGATATGTGCTTCTACTTATGAATACATGAAAATGGATGTATTCTTTATATGGGTGAATAGAAATTGTACATAACTATTTTGAACATTTTTATAATACATTTTCAAACATATAATCTAGTTTGGTTACTTTCCTTATTACTAAATTTGCTTCATTCAGTCTCTTTTTTTTTCTTTTCTTTTCTTTCTTTCTTTTTTTTTTTTTGGCATGGTCACATTTTAAAAACCACAGGATAATATTAAATGTTTAAAAGTACAAACCGTTCCAATAGTATTTGTGCTAACACTGCATTATCCATGATAAAATATTGCAAACCCAAATTTATTTTTTTCCTTGCTAAAATCATATAAAATACAACTTCATAAGTCATATAAAATCAAGACTTCGATGATGGAACTGTAAAAGCTCCCTTAGAAGAGCTGTGATTGTCGAAAGCAACCCTTCTTAAATAGGATGTTCAAAGCTCATGATTCTTCCTCTTAGTATTCAAAAACCCTAAATTGAATTAAACAGCCCCACATTGAATTAAAAGGTCTTAAGTTTCAACAAAGCAAATATGAATTAGACTGCATACTAGGTCAGAGAAGATTGCATCATTTTATACTTAAAGAACTAATAAGTTCAAGTGAAGAAGAGCT
This sequence comes from Rousettus aegyptiacus, assembly GCF_014176215.1. Lineage (NCBI taxonomy): Eukaryota > Metazoa > Chordata > Mammalia > Chiroptera > Pteropodidae > Rousettus > Rousettus aegyptiacus. The sequence continues at coordinate 36,896,199 of NW_023416306.1, read as the reverse complement.
CATTTATAGAATATCTTCAGTCAACATTTTAATCCCTTTGCTGGTAATATGCTTTCCTAGAATTTGGTATAATACATTATGATGCTTTTGTGATGTGAAGTGAGGATTTACCCCCTTAAACTTTAATCTCTAAATTCTGTCACTCATATTTTTTCTAGAGTTCTGGGGGGCCCTTCGCACCTCTCAAACAAATTCACTGCTGATTCTACCACTGTGCCAGCAAAGACCTTGGAGACATCAGGAATAGCCATGACAGCATTCTGGAGATAGGGGTGGTAGTGATGGACTTACATCAGTTTTTTTTTAATGGCTGTTTTAGAGAAAGTAGACCAGTAATCTATTTTATAATAGTTCAGACATCTTTCTTTAATAAACCTGATTTTTCTGAATCTCATCTTTGACAACTTTTTGCTTCTCTTTTCCTTCCTTTGCTTATTTATTTATTTTTTTAAATGGCTGCAGGAAGAAGACATTCTATCTTCCCTTTTGATTGGTTTTAAATCTGAAGTTTCCTAGCTTTTGAGCCTACCACTTCTTTCAAGTTCTCACTCCTCTCCTCCCATCATTGTGATGCTCTCCTCTTCAGATGCTCCTGGCATCTTGCAGGAAGAGAAGAGAGTGTTCAAGGAGATTATTACACTGTGAGATGCAGGAACCCCAGGATCTCTGAGCTCCACAGCAAGCTAAATATTTATACAATCAATCTCTATTGAACAGAAATATGTTGAAGACTTTTCTAATCCATGTGATATCATGGTGAACAAAAGAGTAATGAATCTGGACTCATCAAGCTTGTAGCCTACTAGATTAGACAATGGAAAAATAAGTTTTAGTGTGCTGGGTAGATGAGTGTTTCAAAGGAAAGTGCAAGTATTATAACGTATATAAACTATGGAGAGAATAGGAGCACAGATTTGGAAAGAGAGTACCTCAATTATGTGAAGGGAACAATGGGCCATTATCTAGACTCAAAATAATCATATGCATTAATTTTAAGATCTATTATATTTATCGACTAAAATAATGACATTTTAAATGGGTTGTTCAGTTAAAATTGGCCTAGACAAAATTAATCTCTTTGCTTTTTATTTTTTTTCTCCCTCATGATATATTTTATCTATTCAAAATATTTTGTGTCTTTTTTCATAATATTGCTTTTTCTTACTCAGATCTAGAATAAGTGTGATTAAGATTGTAAATTGCTACAAACGTGTCATTGTCCCTGCTGTTATTTTCCCCTTAAATAAAATATATCACATAAAATATTCCAATCAGTAATGCAATTAGTATATCTTCCTAATGTATTGACAGTTACCTGAAATAAAATATTTACTGATACAAAGCAATATTTTAGTACTCTTAACAGCAAGGGTTTCAATTTCCTTAGGGCATCTCATGCAGTACATAAAACGTTTCCCCTCCCATTCTAGTCCTTGAATGTTTAAGCATTTATTTACGTATTTATTCAGTAACCCAACATGTACTTACTGCCTGCTAGAAACTGATAAATTCTCTGTGTGTTGACCTTATACAGAATCATGCAAAAGAATGTTCCCAGATTGTCATATGCAGTGATGCAGCAAGATATAATGGATATTCACTATTTTAATGATTCTTGTCATGCTGTTTTAATATTGCTCTAAGCTGTTTTCTTGAGCATTTTAATTTATTGTATTCTTTACTTATTACAGTTGCACCCTGAAGCTAGCTAGTGAAGGATGCCATTTTGAAAATCTAAGAAATAAATAGAAGTTGAATTGCCAACACATTTGTTTTGTTTTCAGATCTCTGGGAAATAGAAAGTTATGAGAGAACTAAAGAAACACTACGAGGAAGTATCTTATTCAACATTCCATGAATAACACTTTTAATGCAGCAAACTGGTATTAAAGAAACCCAGAACAACACTCCCAAGGTTATTTGCTATCTCAGATCAAGTATATATGCTGGCGAACAAACAAAAGTGTTAACCACTGTTACTATTCATGTCCTTTTGGGGTTTAAATTACTTGGGCATAGGAACTGGTAAAATATACTGGGAAAGCAATGTTCAGTCATTTCCAGTATTTTTAATAAAGAATTTATTCCGGCTTCTTAAGGATGGCCATTTTGAGAACCCAGTGTCACCCACACTGGTTAATAAGTAATTCATATTGATAATTAAACTATAAATATAACTTACAAGTTTAGTCAATGAGTGGTTGGTCAATAAAATCCTTGTGATAATAGAATTTCTCTTAAAATTCTCCAGGTTTTCTAATTATTTAAAAGTTAAAATAGATACATTAAATATAACTCCATATAAAACTATCCATTTATATTAATATATTTCTTTCTTCAAAGAGAATCTTGGAAAATCTTTGCAGACACTTCTAAGTACATCAAGTTTTCAGTCTCATATTATATATGTTGATTCATTTAATCTTTAATATGACCCAGTAACATCTTCACATTAGAAAAAATAAATATTAAAAATAAATATATACTGAAAAATAGAAAATAAGTGATGCTTCAAGTCAGATAAATGTTAGAGAGTTTTCAGACAACTATTTATATATGTATATTTGTTACTTCTCAGGCCAACCATGCAACACACCTAGGTCTCAATATTTCATTTATTAAGAACATGTAAATTTTATTATACTTTGAAAATCTAATTACTAAGGCTTTATTTTCAAAAGACACACTGTTTTGCATTTAGTAATTAATGCAGTCAATTCAGAAATTTGACTAAGATAAACATTAATAACCAAAATGGAACAGTCAGCCAATATGTGTATAAAGACAGAATATGTATGTGTTCTAATTCAGTTCAAAAAACATTATATATTGAATGATAAATTTCCTTTATCATTTTAATGTAAATGTAAAAATCAAATATTTATATTTTATGCAAATAGTAATGAAACACAGTTCTGCCAAAAAAGTTACACAAGAGATCTCATAAAAGGAAAAAAACGAACTGAAGGTATATTGATCTGACAACAAAGGATGAGATTTCCATTTCTTGGAACTTCCATTAAGGTAGAGCTGCTTTTAATCAAAAATTTTAAAAATCAAAATCTTGAAAGTGAACATTTTAATATTAATAAGTACTGCTTAGTAATAATGGATGCGTTGCTTTCCATAAATGCGTACATCCTCACCATTTAAGTATAGAAGCTGCTCAGCATTTCCAAGTTTCCATCAAAGGATGGAAATTTGGGTAGTTATTGTGAACTCCTCACTAAAATAATTTGTCCGCAGTCACAATGGTAATATTCAGAAGTAATTCAGCCTGACATCTCTATCTTCTCCTGGTATCAATGAGTATAATTTTTAATTGTCTGACTTACTTTCTCACCAAAATCATTGATTAGTTCTCAAGTGTCTGACAGTCAGAGAAGCAATGCAAAATTTATTCTTTATAGTGTTGTTTTTCCTCTTCTGTAGGACTCAGGATCTACCAACAACTAATTATATTACTATTCTTAATATTTAATATTTATAAATATTGAAGATTTATTAACATTTTAACTTACCGATGCCCTGAGACCCATCACCCTCGGATTTTCTGCTCTACAGAGCCTGACCAGAGACTCTGTCTCAGGTACACACTCCACGGGTGAATGAAGTTTTCTAGAACCTGACTATTCAAAATGTGGACCAATGATGAGCAGTGTCACCATCACTGGGGAACTTGTTGGACATGTAGAATTTGAGGCTCCCCTCCAGATCTAGTAAATCAGAACTTATAGCTTAATAGTTTATAGGTGATTTGTGTGCACATTGAAGTTTGAGAGGCACTGCCCTTGACAAACTTGTTATATGATCATTTCTGGCTATACTTTGAATGTGAAAGTATTCAATTACTATTTGCCATACCTTCTTTCCAAGAATATCTATACAAATATATGTATACATATAAATCATATTTCTTGAGCAAAGGCAAGATCTGTGGTTACTGCAGCAATTCAAATCAGATTATTTTGAGTATCTTATGTTTTATAAGGGTAAATGAAACAATAAAATCTAATATTAATAAATGCAGGATGCTCCTGAACCAATCTCACCACCTCAGTGACTATATGTGAGTAAAATTAGAATGAGAGTCATTTTGTTTATATCCCAGAAAATAAAGATTATTAGAGCTTTGAACAGTTGTGGGCACAGTTTTGGTGTAGCATCTAATGTAACTGAGAAACCTTTCCATGGAAGAGAGATGGGACTCACAGACTTGATTTCGGTAAATTTTATTTTAGAATCTTTCTGTTTTAGGTGAGAGAATTTCAACAAATTAAGATAAATTAGCTCATATTACTTGATATTCCAGTTATCTGCTTTGTGATCTTTTATATTTGTTATGCTCAGTTATCTGAGGTTAACTGATTGAAAGGGTCAAGATATGCTACAAATTAGTTTCCATCTGCCTCCCTCCTTTCCTTCTTTCTTTTCTTTCTCCTTTCTTCCGCACTCCCTCCCATCTATCTACCTACTTACTTACCTCAATTCTGCCTCCTTTCATATTGACTTCACTTGCAAGTATCCAGAAACAACAATGGCTCCTGAAAGTTCCAAGCTTGGCTAGTTTAAAATTTTTGATCTCATTGATAGACCCTATTCACCAGAATCTATATGAATCACCACTGTAAAAAGACTTTGTTCCAGTGTGGATCACACACTCCCACTTGGAACAACCACTCTCTCAAGACAATGAAAATTCTTTAAATCAGTGTGATTCATGTGCCCAAACTTGGTGATGTTGCATAAGGAATTGGTAAGGAGGGGCTAGACTTGTGTTTGTTAGTTCAAATATATTAGTTCAAGAAGGGACAGTTTCTTGAATGGAAAGATAGCAATAAGAAAAAAAATAGAAGTCTACGAAGGTAGCAACATATAATTACATTTAAATCATTTGCCAAAATGGGAATACCTTTACTCTATCTCCGTTTAAAAAACAAAAACGAATTAAGATTCCAAACTGACTTCTCCCAGCAACTCCAAAAGATGTGCCCCTTAACTAAACTGAGACTTTTGAAAGGCTGTCTAAAATAAAAAGCAACTTTTTGTCAATATTTGTTTTCACTTTTTAAAACTAATACCAACTATCACATACATGTACACATGTCTTCTAAAGGGCTACAGTAAGAAGCACTATTGTGACTAGGTAATAATACATCAGTTTTTATTACTCTTAATAATACAAACTTGTTAATAAAATAACATACTACTAGCCTATTAATGACACATGGTACTGTAATATTTTATTTAAATTATTTTATCAAGTTGCCTAAGAGCATTATTAATAGGTTACGAAACTTCAACTGTAGGAATAAGACCAAATTTTTAATAAATACTTAAAAAATATGTATCATAAATACTTAAAAAATATGTATCGAAACAATGCAATTTTTAAAAGTCATTGCAACGTAAGGCTAATTTTGAGAATGCTTGGTAGAGTCGAAAAGAATATGAGGATATTTAATTACATAGTCAATTAAGTGAATTCTGGAGCACTGTTGTCAAGTTGGAATACTAACCTGAATGCCTTAATGCAGCTTTTAAGTGTCCCCCTCCCACCACCAACCCCGTGATGCAACATCCCCTGAGTTTGTGAGTTACTCCAGGTAAGATTGCTTAAGGAACAAATTCAAGTCTATCTTTCATTCATTACATACTCAGCACATACGAAACACTTCCTGGGAACTTTAACTTATACCACTTTGTTAAACTTCAGGTACAGTCACTATTTACTACTTTAACGAAGGTTTTGGTAAACAACCTTTAAAGTATAAGGGCCTATCCCAAAACTTGTCCTTTGTGTCCACTTATTGATTTATTTTTACCTATAAAACATTGTGATAATTTTGCCTAGAGTTTAGATATGTTTTGCAATATTATTTTTGACTCTATTACATGCAAAAGATCTCAAGTAGAATATTATTTACATTTTACATATGGCAATTATGTGTATAGGTCAGGCATTCTAAGAGGCTTGCATGTATTATTGTAGACAATACTCATAACAAAGCTACATCGACGCTAATGTCAACCCCATTCTATAGTCACAAGGATAGTTAAGTAACTTGCTCAAGGTTATAAAAACTAGTAAATGGTGAAGCTGGAACTTGAGCCCTGTTAGTTCAGCTCCAGAGTCTGTGCTCTTAACCGCTCTGCAATACTACTTCCCAATGCAGTTGCAGGACACACCTGAGATAGATGGGATGCTAGGATCTAAATACGAGACCCAAGACTCTAACTTACTGCACATGATTTCATATGCTAAGACTATAGTCAGCTGATGGGACTAAAATTCAAACATGCACCCTACCATGGAGCATCTTCAAGAAACACTTCAAATAGAATTCCTTTGGGGGCATCCCCAGTCTATACATATATGGTCACAAATTCATGAAATAGTTTTGTATCTTCATGTTTTAACAACTCTGTTAGAGGCCACGTTCAAAAAAGAGATTATATTCTCTATCTCTCTCTGCCTTCTCCTCCTCTGTCCTCTCTCTCTCTCCATCTTAGCATGCCAATTTCTTTTAAAGAAGTACATCTCAGTTACAGTACTCTGCCAGCCCTGCTTACAGGGGTGGACACAAGAATCAGATAAGATCAGCAAGATATCCTTCTTAGTTTTATATACAAAGGTTTGGAAAAATAAGAAACGTTTTTTTTTGTTTTTTTTTTTTTTTTTCTGGGATTGATGAGACCTGAGAAGGTGAGATTAGGGCCCACTAGCAGCTACCTTTCTTGCTACATTGAGAAAATACTTAGATAAAAAAAATTAGATGGGACAAGAAGAAGTCTGAGATAAAGAGAGGAAGAGTAAGTGACTTGATAACATTTCTTGATAACCAGACCTACAGGGAGCCAGCTTCTCCCCAGACTTCCCAATTCTTCAAACCAACAAATTCCCTTTATATCTAAGTAAGTTTGATTGGATTCCTGTCATGGACAACTTTAGGATACTAGGAGATCAAACTCAGTCTAAGGTCTGAGTCAAATCCAAAGACTCTAAGTCAATGTAATTTTTAGTATGGAATCCTCTGAAATCAAACAATTAGTTTACTTTTCTAGTGAGTAACAAGCAGGGACCTGTGATTTTAAAGCTAGACTACAACCCCTAGGCCACCAATTGCCAAAACTGTTGGTTAATAGAATAGTACAGACCCCAGTGCAGAAAAAAATTCTCCCCTATACTTCCTTCAAAGATGACAATCTTTTCTCAATTAGAGAAACCACATACAGTCAAACTGGTTTAGAAATCTATGCCATGACAAGAACAAGAAGTTCTTTTTATCCTTGCCCAACAGTGTGCTTTGTTACCTTCTTTTTATCCAATGGTGAGAATTTAACTGTAGATTTCCTCTTTTTGCTTTACCTTTGTATTTTACACATGTAGGCTTGGTCAAATTTTTCATTATAGTCTAGGTTCAGGGTCATGAAGAGTAACATTCAGGCCTAAGCATATTTCCTAGAAATAATGTATTTTTAGGTCTGGATAGAAAAATGGACACGATTTTGCTTATTTCCTTCAAAAAAGAAGAAAGTTTCCATTTTATTTGGAATAGTTTTACTAAATTTGTCAGGAACATTCTTAAAACTATGCAAAGGAAAAAGGGTAGATATGATTTGAGCAGCCAAGGTATGAAATGGATTTCCTTTGAGGAACTGTCCCATTTCCATTCCATTTGGTCCTCTTGGGGCTTAAATCACAGTATAATACCAGTTAATAAAATATTGATATACTTTTTTGGGTTGAGTTGAGGTCAAGCTCATCATCTTGTAATGAAATTTCATCAACTAAAATGTTCACAAAAGGATGTGCTGCCCAAGGTTTTATATGTTGTGTGTGCTTATCACAGTGCCTCACACATAGAAAGCTCTCCATAAAATATTTATCGAATGACTGACAAATCTATTTTATGATTAGAACTTAGGTTTATTTTAGTAAGTGTCAGCGTCATCAATTCAACATCTATAAAATCTTATTTGATTCTAACGGTGTACGATAGATATACAATGATAAAGAACATACTGCGTCTATCTTTAAGGATATCTGAATATCTGGGGAGACAGAAAGTAAGATATTTAAAAACATTGCAATATATAGCATGGACAGGATATGATAGTACATGTTTTAGAAAGAACCCCTGTATTAGTTTTCTATTACTACAAACTGAGTGGGGTAAAACAATGCAAATTTATTCTCTGACAGTTATGAAGTTTAGAAATCTAAAATCAAGGTGTTGTTAGGGATGCTTTCATTCTTGGAGCTTTTGGGGAGAACCCTTTTCAGCTTCTAGAACCAGTCTGCATTCCTACCCTCAGGATGTCTTCTTTAAATTACTCCAATTGCTTGCATTGTTACATCTCCTACTATTAACTATTTCTACTGCCTTCCTCTTATAAGGGCTCTTTCTATTACCTTGGATTTACCTGAATAATCCAGGGTAACCTCTCCATTTCAAGATCTTCAACTTAATAATTTACACAAGATTCCTTTTAGCACATAAGGAAAATATTCCCAGGATCTGGAGAATAGGACCTATATATTCTTGGGGAGTCATTGTTCAGTCTGCCACAGCACTTAGCTAAATTTTAATTTAGATACAGCAGGTGATGAGCTATGTGACCTGGAATATGATACATTATGTTACTGGGCCTCATTTTTTTTATACTGTAAAATAAAAAACAGACAGGTCAATATAATCCCCTAAATATATTTTAGCTCTCACATTTTATGCTTTATAAGCATAGCAACGAGGCCCATAGCATATGATGTCAAAGATATGACTCCTGAAACCAAAAATCACAGCTAGAACAAACTATTTTTGTCATATAAGGCTGCTCCAGCTTAGAAGCAATTGGCTGTGTTCTACTGTGCCACAGCAATACACATTCCATCTCCTAGGTCTACATAATTCTTTCTTATGAAAAGAGCAAACAGGAATATGTCCTTTATTCTCCATATCATCTTCCCCTCATGATAGCTTTGGTCAACAACATCTACAGAGTTCTGAGGAATGTTTGAAGTGGTTTCCATGAACTTATCTGTAACTAAAAAAGAAGAGTGAGTAGAAGTTTTTACTCTAGGTTAACATTTCTGACCCAGGGTACAGAATCCAGTTTTACCTTTTATACTCCTTTGGTTCTTCTCTCCAGGGTATCTTATTGATGAATCATTAATTAGCATAAATTCAAGTTTTCCCTAATTTTTTCCTTTTATTTCATTAGATGTGCTCTTAGAAATACTATGTTTAGAAATATAATGAATAAAAAAGAATAGCGTATAATTTATGAGTCCCAAATAGTGATAGATTTATTTCCCTATATCTCATAGCCCATATCAGCATTATATATAACATTGCTTTCTAGACCTTTTCAGAAAATAATCTAGAATTAAAACAATCATATTATTTGATTGGTAAACATATTTATTTGCATCATTGTTAGACTTGTTATTCAACTTTGTTAGACTTTTCTCCTCAACTATTAGACTTAAAATTTCAGAGAGAATATAAGAATTTAGAAAAAATAAATTTCTAGACCTTCCAAGGAACATTAGGAATAAACAATCTTAACAAGGTTTTACTGCCCCATTAGTTAATAGGACAAGAACTCTAAAATTCATCCTTCTTGCTCCATACGTTACCTTATGCTATTCTAGGAACCAATCTTGATTATGTGTAGCAGAAACTACTTCCTCTTAGATGTTATGAACAAGATTTTCAGTCAAGGTAGCTTTTTTTATTCATCCAATGTCTTGCACACAGACTGTGTTAAGACTTCTCCTGTGATATCATATGTCAAGCTTACATTAACATGTATGTCACTATAATATTGAGTTACCTACTTGAAGAAGTACCTGTGGTAGAGGGGACAGATCTCACTTAAAATCCTGGGGCTCACACTTACCACCTAGATGACCTTACCCCAGATACATAATTTCTCTGGATATCAGTTTTCTTACCCTTAAAACAAAAAGATTAAAATAGAGTAATTAACTTTGAAGAAGTACCTAGCTTTGAAATTCAAGGACTCAATTTCCTATTTTTTGAGGTTATCTACTTTGCCAGCTTAATTGACTATCTAGTTATAGAATCCACTCTTGTCCTCTAAATTTATCACCCTTTTCAGTTTCATTCAGAAGGCTATATCATTATTTCTTAAACAGCATACTGCTTTCACTTAGTCAAATTCAAATGTTAAAGAACATGAATACATCCTTTGACCTTAGGGAGCAAATAGCAGATCCTAGCACTTAATCTGAATTTCCACATACATTTTTTTAAAACATAAAGATAGGATACCTTATATATTAGTTATAATACCGATGATCAGTACCTTTTTTTTTTTGTTTTTCATGAGTACTAGTAGAGAAGTGGGAAAAATTAAATCTCTTCTATTTTAATGTGAAGAAGGATGTTTCATTGATTTTATGTAGACATAGTACCACAAGACTTATGCTGAGTTGCCACAGCATGCCCAGGACTTAGCACTAAGTATCTGGATAAAACAGGCAATCAGTGAATGTTGTATAAAACAGATGTCAATGGATTTCTCAGAGAAAGAGCTAAGAAAAGCCAGGAACCGTTGCTACAAAATGATTTAACTTTTATGAGAACTAGATACATAAATTTAGAACTATCAAAGTCTTGAAATTTTTCTACTCTAAATTCTTCCCTTTGCAGAAGAGGAAAATGAAGCAGAGGTAAATAGAAAGTTGACACAAGGACACACTGATAAGTAATAAAAGCACTTGAATTAAAATCTACATCTCTGGCTACCCACTTGTGTGCTTTGCTAGGATTCATTATTACAATGTCTTGCCTTTCTCAGAAATTAAATGGCATGGTATTTACACAGAAAACCTCAGCATGGTGGTTTAAGTCTCTTGTGCTCTTTTCTCCTCTTATTTGCTCCCCCTTATCTGCCTTCTCCCTTTCTTATCTAAGCAGTCTCACTCTCCTTATCAGAGGATTGGGGCACTGTTACTTGACGTGTAATTTACATCCACTGAAAGCCTAGAGTTACTGTATCAACCTTTCCTCCCCATCTTACAGATAAGAACTACCAATCAGGATAAGGATTTAGTTCTTAGCTTGTAGTATTAAAGTTTACATCTGATTGCTAACTTCAAATATGTTATTACATTTGCATATTTGCCTCCACAGATAAATTGCTTTGGTGAGGTATCTCTAGACATTACAGTTCTTAAATCTTTTTGGAGACCTGAATTAAAAGAATTTTGCTTCTCTCCTAGACTAGAAATATGCCTAGGAAACTATTTATTATAGAACTTCGCTTTTTGAATTTGTAGAATAATAAGATATAAAATATCTCCTTATCAAAAAGTTCCCTTTTAATGGAGCATTCTTTCTACCCCAATTCCATGATAATAGTTTTATTTTCAGTAATACTTCTAAAAGAAAACAATAACACTAGAAGTAAACAATATGTAACACAAGAACTATGCAGTCATATAAACTCTAAACTTAGCAGACCTGGTTAAACTACTCATTCACAAATTATATATAAATTCCATATTCTGCAAATTATAATTTTCAATTGATTATTTCTGATAATAAAATTAGACTTCTCATTTTAAAAGAACTAGTTCTGTTCATTCATTGTGAAGATAACTTGATGAAGCCTAACAGATGATCGTCTGGCTCATCTGATACTCTGCTGCAGGGCTGGTGTCATGCAAGCACACAGAATCTGTAAATAGAAGGGCCCTGCGCTTGGCTTAATGTGCCACTGTCTTCATCTTGAAATTCTAGGGTCCTGCATTTTCATTTTGCACTATAGCCAGTCCTGCTTGACTGTAAGTTACATAAAAGAAATTTCACTGAATGCCAGTATGTAAAAAAAGAAGGTGGCAATCATTTTGGATTTTTGTTAATGTTCTGTAAAGGTGGCTATGTTCCTTTTTACAAAACAGAGATATGCAGTGAAGTCCTTGAGAACATAAGTAATTCATAACTCTCTGGGAAATAAAACTATAGTGAAGGGAACCATGTTTTAAAACCAGAGAGAGAGAGAGAGAAATGTTTGTGAACAAGAATTACTGAAGCTGTTAGATTCTGTTAAATAGGAACATTTAGAGACTATTCTTATGAAGATTTTCTTAAGTAAATGAATAAGAAATAGAAATTATAATGTAATTCAAAATTTTAACTTAAAGTTGTATTAGTATGATTTGACATGGAGATATTTTGGTTATGTCAATATAATGAAAAAAATGAAAAATTTAAAATTCTAGAATAAAAAATAAATATATTGATTAAAAGGAAAAATATTTGGAATTTTACCACCTACTTTTTTTCTCCATCTTTATTATTATTTATTATTCTGCATGGCAAAAGAATAGATTTTAACTTTTACTGCTGAAAAACAGTCATGGGTTGTTGTATGCCATAAATTAATAGATAGAGTGAACAAATTGATGGTTGCTAGATGGGTGGAGGATTAGTAGGGTGAATGAAAAAGGTGACATGATTAAGAAACACAAAATGCAAGTTATAAAAATAGTCATAGGGATGTAAAGTATAGCATAAAGAATATAGTCAATAATATTGTAATAAATATGTATGGTGTCAGGTGGGTACTAGATTTATCAGAGGGATCATTTTGTAAGTTATATCAATGTCTGATTACTATGTTGTGCACCTCAAACTAATACACTATTATATGTCAATGGTAATGGAAAAATTAAAAAATAAATTAATTAAATGAATATAAAGAATAAAATCAGAACTTGGAATAAAGAACAGGCAGTGGCCAAGTAAGAACAGTAACAGGATATCAGAAACCTTGACCTACCTTGGCTCTGGCTTTAAAATAATGTGTTTCTTGCCCTTCCCCTTTTTTTTTTTTAAGTAAATATTGTTGGTTGTATCTTTCCAGTCTACAAAATCCTTCAGCCTTCTTACACCTATCCACAATGGCAAACTGTGCTCCACCCAATGACCCTAAATGATTGGTCCGAATTAACCTGGGTAGTGAGAATCCCTTTCCTTAGAACCCATAGTTGGTAGAGAGGAAGAGGGAGAGAAAGACAAACTGATAGAGGGAAGAAGACTTCAGATAAATACATAATCTACTAGCTGAGCAATAGACCTCTTCTACCATCCTCAGTCTTTACCAGGGAAAAGCAACAGCTGCTCTGAAGAAAGAACAGAAGAAAGCCTTTAAGTAGGGAAGAGCAAAAATAAAAATGGAAGAAAAAATTCAGACAGATTTCAGTCTTTGATTGTAATGCCTTCCTGCGACAGTTGTTTTCCCAATCCTTGTACCTATTTCCTTTATTCCAAGAAGCCATACTTTTTATAAGGCAAATTCACATTTCAGAATAAAAAAGGATGGTAAAAAAGTATGTGGTTTTTACAACATAATGATATCAGGAAAATTAAAATGTAATTTTGAATTGGGAGAAATACATGAATATCTCTGATGCTTTAATTTCCTTGAGCTGATATGTTACTTAAAATGAAAGAACTTCCTGAAGCATATCACTTAATTCCTTCTTACACTCTGAGGCATCAATAGATTTTTCCAACCTCACAGGATATAGAGGCAGAGTTAGGGCAAGACTAAGTATAACACCTAAACTAATAAAGCAGTTGCATTTAGAGAGATTCAAAAGTGTGATCAGGCTATTATTTATTGGTTTTTGTTAATCATCACTAGTTTCATATACATTCTTCATTATCTATTGTCTTCCATCATTCTGACCTGAGTATTATATTGTAAGAAAAGGCAGAGTGTAGTGATTAAGACTATGAATGCTGGCCAGGTTATCTTGGTTTGCATTCTAGGTCAGTTTTTACCCATAGTGGGACTCCAGTAATTACTTAATCTCTGTGCCTCAGTTTCTTCATTTGTTAAATGAAGATACTAGTAAGTACCTAATTGTCAAGATTTATAGATACATTAGTATTTATAAAACTTCTAAAAAAAATGTTGGAACATATGGTTATTCAGTCGGTGGGGATGGGGCGGGCATCAGGTCTGGAAATGGGAGGAGGTCGGGCTGACAGGAACTACACCGCAGATTTCTATTAATTAAAGGAGGTAAAAGTCTCCCCTCAAAAATACGCTGCACAGATGAAAACTATGTGTCCATTAAAGTTTAAACAGGCAATCCACCAATAAAATGCAAATAGCTAATGAACACAGAAAAAGTTCAGATTCATTATGAAATAAAGAAGTGAACTTTAAGACCATAATGTATTATTTTTTATATTTTCATATTTGAACGGGTGTTGTATAGTATACCTCAGAGACACCGATGGAGGGTGGTAATGTTTGTATAGTTTCTGGACTACAGTTTACAAAATGTTAGTGAGTATTAAAAATGTCCATAATCTATAACTCATGTTTAAGAATTTTTTTCTAAAAATATATCAGTGAATAAAAATATTTATATATGAAGGCATTTATTATGTTGTTAGTTATAATAAGAGAAACCAAAAAATTCCATGAAAATTAATAGGAAAAAGATAAAAATAACTGTTATATATACAAACAGATATTATGCAGCCATTTAAATTTTTATTTGGGAAATTTATAGTATTATAAGATTATATAAATAAAATATGATGTTAAATGTTAATGGTTTTTCTCTGGAATATACCATTATTGTTTATTTTTTATTCTTTTGTTTCCATTTTGATCTTCCAAGTTTATTTTTAATAAAATAAAAATTTGTAATGATAAAAAATAAGTTTTTTCTTTTATTTTGTGAACTTTATTTGCTACTGACAGGAACCCTAAGTGCTCAGAAAATTCCATCGGCAAGTAAAGTGCAGTTTACATCATGATATATAATCAATATATGGGACTGAGTTCAGCCAGTTTATATTTAAGGTTGTGACTCTAACGTTTCAGAAACTTTCCAGAAATGATATATGTAATCATCAAGTATAGTTTCTATTAAATACTTAGGTATATAAAGTATATAATGGAGAAACAAATATAGACAGCCTGATTCTGCTTCACTGTAACATGATGAGAGGACTTCAGAAAAATATGAAGGGAAAGCAACATAGTTTCGAATGTTATTTTTTCTAATCTTTTAAGAATATAATTATTTTTCACTTAGTGTTTTCCTTTGGCACATGCAATTTTACCATATGTAAATTTGCCATTAAAAAATATCACAGACATTTACTAAGGAAATACATATGGCTAGTAAACATCTGAAAAGAGGCATTCAAATTCATCAGAAAATAAATGTGCCTTAAAGCAACGATGATACATCCTTGTTTAATTTTCACATTGTAAGGATTCTAATTTTTCTAGTTAATGTGTTTTATTCTAGTTAGAGGGTTTTATTAGATTGTAATATTTTTCTCGATACTGACCATGAAAATTTTTCTCCAATTGCATGCAGGAAATATAAATTAATAAAATAACACCTTGGGCCCATAAGGTCTCTGAGCTCAGAAGGGCCAATGCTATTGAATGGTCAGGAAAAACTTAACAGGTTTGACCTGAGAATATTTGTATAATCAAAATAGGTAAATCAGCACAATTGTGGGTTAAATAGCTTCAGGTATTTTTCTCCTAATGGCAGATCATCTCCCTTTAAAAATAGAAATCATAAACAACAAAAATATAAAAGAGTGAATAAAGGAGAGTATACTATGTTATATTCATAAGGGAGAAAAACTAGAACATTTCCAGTTCGCCGATTAGGCACCACTCAGCATGAAAGAGACCCAGCTCATTCACCTGAGCATGTATGTGCTTGTTCCCCACATCAGTGCAGCGCCAACTAAGCTATGTCACTGTTCTAGAACATCAAGTTGAAGTGTCCCCTAATAGATAGCTTCAATAACTTGACCTGGCCTCAAAACAATTACTTCAGGGTTTGGGGTGTATAGTTTGAGCTTGGTTAACATATTGTACTTGTCCTCATGCCTTGGCATCACAGGATAATCCCAGAAAGCTTTCTGTACAGTCTCTGTTCATTTTTAGCATGAAAATGTCCTTTTGATATTTACTGAGCTGTTTCCTTTTACCTGCCAAATGATTTCATGTGGAATAATCTCCTATGCAACTGTTCATATAATAATTTATAAATGTGTTAGGAACTTCCCTGTAGGAAGCTAGAGATAGGGCAATCACTCATCCTAATCTTTTTGCTCTACTTCAATGAGTTTCCTCAGCATCTGTTTTAAAGGCTGATTACATCTCTCCATGAGGCTGTCTGTCTCTGACTGATAAAGGGGCAGTTAGCAAAAGGAAATCCTACAGTCTCCATGTTTCTTCATTAAAAATATCCTCTCTTTTTGTACTTGGTTTCAGGAGAAGGATCAGAAACATCCACACGATCAAAAAGCAAAATGATTTATCTCTCAGTAAAGACTACTCTACCTCACCAAGATATGATTTTTCAGCAGGGAACATTGATTTAGGTCTCACCAAAAATACTACTTTTTGTGCTTTAATGTACCCTTAAAAAAAATCACATATACTTGTAGATGATAATGTTAAAGATTTTAATAGAGAGAAATTGGGCAGTTTGACGCAAGAAGAGTTTGAGTTTGTCATAATCCTTAACTTTTTTTCTAAGACCAACTCATCATGGAGAGAACACAACCCTCCCAGGTGTTTTTCTTCTAATTATTGTAATGATGTCGCAGGTGGCATTATCACTCTCATTTCTTAGAAACTAGATTGTGGACACCTACCAAGTTCTGTGTACCCCATCCTGACAGTGCTTGCAAATAGAAAATAAGTAGCTGTTTTTAGTCTTCCAACATACTTTAAATCCTAGCAATGGAGTTCTGCCCAAGTGGTTCACGAGGTGTACTGTCAGCCAGGAACATCAAATGTTCCCAGTGTTGTTCAGGCTGGAAAGTCTGGATGTACAGTCCTCCAATACCGGGAACTGCTCATGGCTAGAGGAGATTTTCCTGCCAAATTATAAATGAGGCTGTATCTTCTCTCCCTGGACTCCTGGCCTTTTCCCATCCGTTATGGTCTCCTAACCACATAGCTTATGTCCTGAAGTTTAAATCTTGATTTAAAAATCTAATTAGGCTTTCCTTGTCTCAGCATGTTGATTTGGGTCCCCTCTACCAGACAGAGTGTATCCTCTCCAAGTCTAATTCCCACGTGCTCTGTGCAACAGTGATTGTGAATGAAAAAGAAATAGCAAACATGCTGGGATTCTTGAAAATTTCAAAAAATGAATACTAGTGTCTGTCCTACCGAGAAATATAATCAGGTGAAAAAGAAGTAATTTTTTTAGAAAACATTTTTAGGTTAAATTAAATTTTAGATAGAACCCTAGTACCTAAGACAGGTAAAAAGCAAAAAATGAGGTTTCATATTAACAGATGCCTAGAGTTTCATTGAAAACCTTTGAAGTAAGCAAAGAATGGAGTTATATGTGGATTTGACTGTTTGCTGTCCTGCGTGGTCTAGGTCAGGGGTCAAAAACTCAAATGTCTGCAGGGAATAAAAATTTAACAGAAGAAATGAAGCCCTGTACATAGTGTACACCCCATCCAAAGAGGCAGGCTCTGATGATATCATCAATGGTAGCCATAGTGAAAAATTTTGAAACATAGGAGTAGGTATAGTTGTACAATGTTTTGATTTTTCAGAAAGAAACAGTAAATGCCATTTTTTTTCAGGTGAAACATCCTGGTTTTTAAATAATGGCAGCTAATTAATTAAATGTATAGTAATATTAACTAAAAAAAACTCACCTGCAAGCAAATCTAGGCCTCAGGGCATCGATTTGTACTTTTTACAGATAACTACAATTTAGGTTTCTAAAGCCTTGCACCTCATTAACATGATCTTATCTTCATGTATTGTTTCTAGTATATTCATCATGATCCTGAGAATATGACCATTTCTACTACTATGATAGTAGCTACTACCCTATTCTAACCACAGTATCTCACCTAAGTACTTCCAACATCTCCTATCTGGTCCTGAGTCCTCTTGCTCTCCCTAATCCATTCTACACATAGAACACAAAGTGATCTTTTCCAAAATCAAGTCAGATCTTATCACTCCTTTTTCTCAAATCTCTCTAGTGACTAACCATCACAGTGAGACTGAAATTCAAATATCTTAATGTGACAAATAGCATTCCATGAACCAGCCCAAGTCATCTCCTCGAACTTGCTGCCATTTTCCTCTTACTTTCTTGGTTCATTCTAGTCTTCCTCCTGGTCCTCTACAATGTCTTGTTCATTCTGCTGTCAGACTTTTGCTTTCACCTGTTCCTTATTTGTGAGTTGCATATCCTCCTCCTTATTTATTTTATTCAGTCTCTTCTATGTGAGATCCTCTCTGTTCCTTTCAGTCTCTTCTATGTGAGATCCTTTCACCTGTTCCTTATTTGCGAGTTGCATATCCTCCTCCTTATTTATTTTATTCAGTCTCTTCTATGTGAGATCCTCTCTGATTTCCTTATCTACAATAAGTGATCCTCCCATTTTCATCCCCTTCTCAGATTTTCTTCTTACTTTTACTTATCACTGCTAATTTTATTGTATATGCATCTATTTATTTTCCATCTCCCTCCACAGATTATAAGTACTAAGAGGATGGAGAATTTATTTGCTTGTCATCCTATCTATAATACAGAAGATTGCTTGTCATATAGCAAATGTTCACTCGCTATTTGTAGCAAAACGTAAATGGATAAATGAGTGTATCACCACTATTACCATAGCCCAGTGATACTACCTTCACTATATATGATCCGGACTTCTCATGTCAGTTCCATACTTAGAATAGTCTATGCCAATTCTACCATACTCTTTTAAGAGTTCTTCCTCTGTATATGTGTGCAAGATTTGTATAAACATCTTTTGTAGCACTTGCCACTCTATTTTAAATGACCCAGTTCCTTGTCCATCTCCTTTACCATACAATGGACCTTTAAAGGTCTTATCTCATGAATACAGTGGTTTACGTTTCTGCAATCCTTCAACACTTTTGAAAGGGATCATGTACATTGTCCAGTTTTATGTAGATATTATTAAAATGTCTTTTTGTAAGAAAAAGTTGAGACTCCAAGAAACTAAGGACTTCTCTAAATAAAATATTTTGAAATAAGCATGACTTTAAACCAATTCTTCACATTTCAAGATTATTTTGCCTTTCCTAGTACAACAAATTTCATTCCAAACAAGGAAGTTTCATATGCTTGGACTTCAAGAATCTTAACAATTTAAATTTAAGCCACTTTACCCAAGCTATATCCACCATCTTTCTTTAAATATTCCTAAATTTTGAAAAGTCATTACTAACATAGATCTTTCATTTTCTTCTTCTTAGTCTTTTCCCATCTCATAACTGTAATATTTCTTCCCCCTTTTTAAAATGTCTTAATCCTACCTTTTATTCAAAGCTCAGCTAGAACACCATCACCTTCAAGATAAATTTTCTGATATAGTGACCAATATTTAATTTGAACTAACATAATATCTCATCTAAAAATTATTGAGAAAATATTAAATTTAGAATTTCTATGTTATTAAGATAAGCACAAATTTAGGTTCTCTGTATATAAAAAGATATTGTTTATAATTGGATATTAAATTTATGTGAGCAATGTAAAGTTAATTCATCTTTAGTTTCTCCACAGGTTATATGTCTGAGTATCATTTAAGATTAAACTCAGCTGCATATTGGAGAAAACCACTACCATGGCTTACATCCAAAGCTAGATATTAAAGAGTAGAAAGGTGCCTTCACAGTGGTTGGGAATCCAGATTCCTTCACCTGCTGCTGCACAATCCAGTCCACAAGGCTCACATTCTCAACATGGCCTGACTATTCAATGCTTCTGAATTTCCAACTATGGCATTAGTGTTACAAAAGGGAAGAATAAATATGAGAATGGCAACACAGCAACCTCAACAAGATAGATATACCCAACATAAAAGAACTCAATAAGGTTGAAACTCAATATTTGAAAAAAAGATATATCAGACAAATACTGTTTATATTAGACAAAATAGATCTGAAAGCAAAAACAAATACTAGAAATGAAGAGGATTACAACAAAAAAATATAATTTTAAATCTTCCAGGAAGATATGACAATTAAAAATTTTTATGTCCCTAATAATATAGACTCAAAAATATACATAGTAAATATTGTCAGAATTATATGAGAAATATACTAGTCCACAATCATACTGGGAGATTTTTAACATAATTTTGCTAGTAACTGATAGCTATATGAGAAATGATTAATAAAGTAATTGAATATTTGAATATGATCTATAAACTTGAAATGAAGGATATGTATACAACATCTGTAGAATGCATTATCTTATTAAACACAGACTCAAAACACCTATAAAAATTAAACTCATATTGGGCCAATAAAAAATAATCTCAAGAAATCCAAGGGATTGTGTTCTGGGACCATGATTAATTATGTTAGAAAGCAACTCAAGGGATACTTAGAAAAACTCCATTTGTTTGGAAGTTGCTGAAATCTAGCTAAATAACCCATGTATATAAAAAAAATATTTAGAATGGAATGAAAATGAAAAGATCACACATTTATATATATGGGATGCAAGTAGAGCATTATTTATAGATAAGTGCATAGCCTTATGTGATATTATGGAGAAAAGTAGAAAGGCTAAAAATTAGGAGTTAAGTGTCTCATTTAATAAGTTTAAATGAATCAAAATAATAAATGCAAAGAAATTAAAAGGATGGAGAATTGAAAATTAAAAAGTAGAAATCAATGAAATAGGAAATAGGTATAATAAACAACAGCAAAGCAAATGTTGATTGTCCTGAAGTGTAATAAAATAGACAAACTTGTGGTGAGACTAATCAAGAAAAAGAAGAAAAAAGTAACAGAACAGAAGCAAGACAGAACTATAAAAATAGAAAAGATTAAAAATAATAAGATAATATTACAAATAAACTACAAATTTGAAAACTTTAATGAAATAGATAAGTTTCTATAAAAACACAACTTATCATAATTGGATTAAGAAGAAGTAAAAAACAAATTACTCTTATCCATTAACAAAAATACAGTATTGTTAGTCTTCTTACTGAAAATTTCATGTCTAGGAGTCTTGCTAACAAATTTAAAAAAATATTTAAAGAGCTGAATAATTCCATTCTTCTACAATCTCTTTCAGATAGTTAAAAGAAAAATGGAACAATCATCAATTCATTTTATGAAGCTAGCATAACATTGATATCATCACTTGATAACAAGAGTATAAGAAAGTGGAAACATTTTGCTGAGTTTTGTTGCATATATTATATAAATTCTAAACATAAGATTAGCACATTAGCACATCGAATCCAGCAATATATAAATACATGAATCCATCAGGATGGATGCGGTTTTATCCCAGCATTGAGAAGTTTGTTTAATGTTAGCAAATCAATTAATGCGAATAATCATATTAATGAATTTAAAAGATGTGGGGAAAATCATGACAAATCGTGGCATTCCTTCTTGATATAACCTCTAACAAGCTAGAAATAGGAGCTGTAGAAGATGTTTGCGTTGCTCTGCTGCACATGGTCCTGACTATTTGATTGTGGTGCAGCGTGCACTTTTGATCTTACTTCAAGCATTTGGCTGGGCATTTACTTCTCTGTTTCTGCTTCAGGACATTCTGTAGAGGAACGAAGACCCTTGGTCTTCACATGGGCAGCTTGGAAAAACTAAGCAGTTTATGCACAGAGACAATACTCAAAAAATGGGTTTGAGAGTTCTTAGAAAAATGTACAAATGGTGCAAATAATTAAAGAATATAAAAAATAGACTGAACATTCTATAACATTCTCAGAGAAAGGCTTAATTTTGATAGAACATAGAATTTCTTTTGATCAATAGATATACATCAAGCATCTCCTTTGTGAGCCATTATGAGATTAAGTTGAACAAGACACAATCTCAAACCTCATGGAGTTCAGAGTTGTACAAAAGAACAACACAGAGATCAGGGTGCTATGGGGACACAGAGAAAATAGTGTCTGATGTTATCTGAAGGAGAAAGGGACACTGTATGAAAGGAAACCTTGAACAGTGGTTTGAAGGCTAAATAGAATCTGCAACAGGCAAAGGGTTGGAATGGGCATTCCAGGAAGAGAAAACAAAGATGCAGAGATTATAAGAATATACTCTAGGAAGAACTGAGTGGATAGTCTGTAGAGTAGGGATTATTAAGTGAGACTGCAAAGACAGGAATTTAGAGAGACCATCAAGAACTTATATCTTATAGGCTCTGAGAGCTTTCGAAGTGGTTAAAATAAGACAACATAATCAGCTGTTGAAATGATTAAATTAGAAGACAATTTAGTTAATAACAGAATTTAACACTTCACTAAGTGAGCAGTCTTCAGTCCCGAGGATGGAGAAACTGCATAATAGGGCAGAAGGCAAGAAGTTTTATAGGATAAAGGATACGGAACGAGGAAGAAAAAAAGGGAAAATGAGTAAGGAAGTAGGATGTAAACATAAAAGCTGAGAGCTGGCTTGGCATTTCGGGCTGACTGAG
The DNA here is from genome assembly GCF_014176215.1 of Rousettus aegyptiacus. Taxonomy (NCBI): domain Eukaryota; kingdom Metazoa; phylum Chordata; class Mammalia; order Chiroptera; family Pteropodidae; genus Rousettus; species Rousettus aegyptiacus. The sequence continues at coordinate 36,873,683 of NW_023416306.1, read as the reverse complement.
TCAATATACTATATTTCTTGTTAAGCAGAGTACTTACAGGGACAGAAAAGTTATCTCAGTTTCAGTTTGCTGACATGGAACCCCTGACAGGAATGACTCCATCTTGGGCCTAGAGATTTACTTTAGCACAGCTTTGCATCAGAAATGTTGAAAAATATGTTTTGAGTTGGCAAAGGGAAATCTAGTATCGTTTTTATATGAATAGAGTTGAGTCTAACATTTTGAAAATCAAAGGGGACAATTCCGAGACATTCTCCTCCTTGGAAAGAATGTGGATATAACATTTGTTCTTGAACTGGATGGATTAGAACAGAAGGGGCATTAACTACACTTCTACTTTTTAGTTAAGAAAGCAAAAATAAATAAATAAAAAGTAAACCTAGATTTGCTTGTTTGTTTGTTTAGCCCTAGGTATCTACCTCAGTGTTGCTCAGTAGACCTGACATGAGTCAAAAATTAATCAGTAGATTCTAAATTCCTCATCAAGTGCACATGATTTTTTTAATAATTTTTTAAAACCTTCAATGTTAGATATTTAAAAATGAAAAGTAAAACTAAAGAAAATTTATGAAAACGTTAAAGAACTAATGAGTAGCATTTCTTAGAACATTTCCCTTCTCTAGTGCAGAAAAGTATTTTTGTATTTTCTCTCATGTCAAGGCACTAAAAATGACTTTTTAATGTGACTAATCTCATCAGACAGTTAATAATGAGGTTACTCACTCAAAGCACATTGTTCTTTCCTATTGCTGGGATGATGAACTCATGAAGTTAGGTACAAACTATGTGTTTTAAGTAGACTTGAGCATTTTAAGAGCACCAAGCCACCGTGGAAGACAACTCACTGTTGGTTGCAGGATCATTTTATTGGCGATGCATCGATTAGTCTTCTACCTATTGTAACCTTTATCTGTTCACTTGGTAGCAGTCTGAGTCACTAATTTCTTTAGCACATATTTAAGCCCAAGTATATTACCCCTCCTCCATCAGCACTATCTTTACTAATAGAACAAAATTTTAAATTAGAGATTTGGAAATCTGTTTGTCAATCAAGAATATGTTGCTTAAAAAGTAGATCTTAAAAATTATGAAATATCTCCAGCCCTCTGTCTTCTCTTCTCCACTTTTCAACATCTGGCAAAAATTAAATGACTCCTAGGGCATAGCAATAGATATTGTCAAGGAAAGAAAGAAACAAAAAGCTTACCAATTTTTAAGTTTTCTTAGATTAGATCAAAAGTTGGCCAATTTTTTTCTGTAAATGGCCAGAGAGTAAAATTTTGGACTATGTGGGACAGATTTCTAGTCTTTATCTTGGCTACTCTTCTTTGCTATTATAGCACAAAAACAGCTATAGATATAGGTAAATGAATGAGCAGAGATGTAGTCCAATACAATTTTATGTTTGGGCACTGAAATTTGAAATTTATATTATTTTCATGTGCCACAAAATATAATTCTTTAAAATTTTTTTTTTTTTTTAACAATTAGAAAATGTAGAAACAAACCTGTTTCACAGGCTATACAAAACATCAGCAGGCCGAAATTGGCCTGTGGGCTGTAGTTTGTAGACCCCTGGATTGGACAAATATGGTGTTTATGAATCTTACTATGGAAGTAAAGTGTGCAAGAGACCTAATATTCTAAATTTTCCTCACAATACAACTTATTTCATAATGTAAGCCTCAATTCTGGTAGAATGAAAGAAATTGTTTGCTTTGGCATTGGGGTTAAAATTTTAGGAAGTTGATATAATGATAAGGTATCTAGCTCTGACTATACTTTAGGGCTGGGGTACCCAATTCCCGAGTGATGGACTGGTGCTGGTCCATGGCCTGTTAGGAACCAGGCCACAAAGCAGGAGGTGAGAGGTGAGCTAGGAAGTGAAGCTTCGTCTGTATTTTCAGCCACTCCCCAGCACTAGCATCACCACCTCAGCTCCATCTCTGATCATCAGGCATTAGATTCTCATAGGAGCACTGGTCCCTGGTGCCAAAAAGGATAAGGACTGCCGGTTTAGGGGATATCTGTCCTCATTGTCATCTATCCATACTGGCATCTTCTGAGAGAGTGATCCTCTTTGGTCCATCGTTGTTGATTAAACTAGGAACATACTGTTACTTTTTGTTTCCTATAATGTTTTCCTTCCTCCCTATTTTATACTCATGCTATTCTTGTTCCTGCATCATGCTCAAGCATGGGCACTCTGTGAGCTGCCAAGCATTACACTTAGATGTGTCACCTAACCATACAGCTCTGGGGGATTCCTGAAGTAGAATACACATTCTTTCTTTGGGGGTTTTCACCAACAATACTCTCCTCTCAGTCATCCTGAAGAACAAAATATGGGATTTTTTTTTTCCCCAGAAGTTCATCCATGTCTGACCACCCACTGTCATGAGCATAGAACAGGGCAGCTGCAGCCCAAGTGGGGTTATTTTAGGTGGAAGAAAGGACCAAAGATTAAAAAGAAACACTAAGATGGTTGCTACAGTAATCAGGGGGATCACTTCATAAACTATATAAATGGCTAACCAAAGTACTATAGACCTGAAACTAACATAAAATAAAAAAATTTTAAAAGAAACACTAAGAACATTGTAATGAAAAGTTCAACCATGTCTATCGTTCTATGAACACAATTTTATACATCATATTTTAATTATTAAATATTTATTAAAATCCTCCTAAGTGCCAAAATTATTTTAGATGCTGGGAGTATGTGGTGAACATAACATATATGATTCCTTCCCTCATGAAGCTTATAAGGCAATGAAAAACAGATAGCAATCACTCAATCTCAAAATTCACAGTTATAAATGGTGACTCAGAAACATGGGCCAGCTCATACTTTGACTATTGCACACATGCATGCCAAATGAATCAGACAAGATGGTACTAATTAATTTAAGCAAATATATTAATTTTGGGGATAAACTCTGCTGGAAGAATCTCATTCTCTCTCTCTCTCTCTCTCTCTCTCTCTCACACACACACACACACACACACACCTGGACTCAGAGACAAGATCAAAATTAGTCACAAATAGATGTAAAATGTCTCCAGCCTTTTGATTCTGAAAAGTAGCATGAATATATTTAAAACTAAAGAAAAAGAACAAATTTTCCTAAAGTAATGAAGTTTTCTTATGCTAACACACCTATAATTTTATTACCTTTTTATGTGCAAGAATAACGATTAGACTTCTGGAATCTTTCCAAACAACCAGAGTTGGGAGTAGTGAAGATATTCTGTAGGGGTTATTTTGTTTAGAATGCAATGACACTGTATAGCTTTCAAAATCTGTATGAAATTTTGAATTGAATAGGAAATTTTGTAAATCAACTGCCTTACCAGGTCTATTTTGAAGTCTTCTTGAGTCAGGACTACATTTCAGCCCAGAAAAAGTTTAATTATGTTGGATTTATTTTTAGTAGAAAATATTTTTCAGATTACTATGGCAATGTGTAAGAAACATATTTATTAGCTAAGTTTAAAGTATTTTGGGGGTAGAACAGTGACTTTGAGACTCTCTGATAATAGAAATAAATTAGAGATGCAAAGTTTGCTCTGGATAACCTCTAGAAACATCTCCAATTTCTCCAAAACCATTTTTTTCGTTATTCTATCTTTTTTTTTTTTTAACAGTACTTATCGATTTACTGGCTAAATAGGCAATAAAATATAAATGGAAAATAATAAAGGGAGTTTATCTGAAAATATTCTAAATAATGCTGAGAATATCTATGATTGTGGTATTAGTATTCAAAGTTGTTCAGTGGAAAAGAGTAAAATCAATTTGATCTCCTTTCTGCAATCCCATTTAAATTTACTATTTTTGCCCTATGCAGATCATGCATTTTTAATTGAACTACATCAAATTTTATTTGAAACATATAATTCCTGACTGTTTTTTTAAAAATTTACTTTACTTGATCCCGCATCTGGCATCATCCCCCTAGACTCTCTCCACTGTCCTCACATTTCACCAACACCAGAGTTTAGCTCAGTCAGAGAAGTCCCAGGCCACACCTGTGTCATCACTCTGAGAGGAATGGAAGTTCCCAGAACCTACGTAAGTCATAAAATAAAATGTGCATCTTGGTAGGAAATTAAGAGTTCACTTTGGGAATAATGGTCTATTGTCTAGAAAACTTTTTCTCTGGTACCGGTAGTCAACACTCACAGCACCTCATGGTTTTTACACTCTCTCATTTAACACTGTCTAGTTGATGATTCCAATAATCAACACGTTTACTCTGATCATTTCTTGTATACTGTGGAGACTTGCCAAGGGTTAAAGAAGAGAGAGAAGTGAGCTTCTATGATGAAACATTTTTTTAAATATATAATTGTGTTATTCATACAATTGATCAGAAATATATAATAAATCAAGATAACAAATCTATCCAAAAGATTATGACCACGTTCACAATTGTTTCCTCCTCACATATATTCATGAGATTTCCTTTCATGTTTCTTTTTCACTTAAAAATGCAATATTGCAATTTTTTGAAATTTTAGGTTAGAGGCTTCTGTTATCAGAGAAAGGACAAAATATAAACAAGAATCTATTGTAGAAACTACTCATTCATAAAACTGCATTGCAAAGTTATTCAAGTTTTATTCCTGAAAAAGAAAAATAGGTACTATACCTGTGAAGTTGTTGCTTGAGATAGGGAAGCATAACAAAAGAAAAACCACACAAATGACATAAATTTAAACTTTGTTAAAGGGAATATGATTATATTCAGCTATTTAAATCTACGTATCTCCTTACTCCTGGCTAAACCACCCCATTCTCACCTTCATGAACACATAACAGAATTCCGTATTTCAATAAAGTAAGCAAAGTAAATTAGATTAATTAACATTAATATTAGATAGATCAAACTTCTGATAAATTTATAATTTCATTCATATTTTCTATATACTTTATATAATATGTTAAATATTTTTGCATAATTAGTGAATACTGTTAAAGAAGTTAGTAGTGTGGGCTGGGAGTTAGAAATGTGAGTTTTAGTGTAATCTGTGATATCCACTAGCTATGTGATCTTGAGATATAAATAAGTGGTATGATCAAGCAAATAATTAATTTACCCAAAATTTTTTTGAATGGTTGTGACAAATACTGTATGTCCTATGGTATTTAGTATTTGACTCTTTGCAAAAAAGTTTGCCAACTGGTGTTATTATTATGGTATTATAACTAGCAATTATGGACTTCGGTCCTTACTGGAATCTCTTCTTTTTGTGTTCTGACCTGTTTTGACACTAGAACTTCTCCTTGCTTTACTAATTTAAGACTATTAAACTTGTCTAAACCCTCTATTGTTCTTGGTTAGTCACCTAAGTGATCTCATGGTTCCAGAACCACCTCTACTACACACCTAACCCTGACCTGCTTGTGTGCCTGGATCTTAGTCTAGACTTAATAACCTTAAAATCTCTTCTTATGGATTGTCTAATCACTTTACCCAAATGTGAAAGTGAAAATTGTGTTGTAAAGCAGCTAACCACAGAGCAGATCAGAGGCTCCCTGAGGAAATTGTGATAAATTAGTTTTTTTTTTTCTAAATAAGAATCCAGCATCAAGTGAAGTAATGATCCAAAGTAAAAACATATGCTAACTTACATAAACAGTTAAAATATCAAAAATGTGTTTCAAAATATAAGCTTTTAGAACTAGAAGGATCTTTGGAAATAATCCAGATGGCAAAACTGAGGTCTATATGCATTTTTCCTCAAGATTACACCCTGATTAAAATACTAGTATAAAGGAATCAATTCATTCCACTGAGACCCAGAAGCCTCAGAACATGGAGGCTTCAGGAACTGCAGAAAGTAAAGAGAAGTCAAGGCATGGAGCTGAAGGGATACTGGTTACTTATGGAGCCAGTAGATCTTATGACCCATTTTCTACAAAACTCTGAATATTGACTATGCAGGTAACCTGTAATTTTTTACCTCTGGAATAAGAGGGCTCAGGAATTAGGGAAACAAGGAGAGATTCATTGTGGAGGGATGGCTGAGCAATAAACATGGATGAAATAAAGGCCTGTGGGGTGAACATGGGACCCAAGCTATTTTTCTTTCCCTTGGTTTCAGAGTTCAAGCAGCCAGATAATTAATCCAGGGAGCAGATTGAAACATCTTCATGGGAGGAACTGAATGGCTATATATTTTGATACACTGGAGTCCTCCAAGTGGGAGAAAAAAAAAATACTGTTTACCTTCTGATCACCCAGTAGTGGGCGGTGGGTACACAACTCTAAAACTTCTAATTAACTTTTTAGTGCCTCATTCTTTAATATAAATGAATAGAGGGGTGGCTAACCATCGAACTAAAAGCAGAAATAGAAAATCTGGAGCAAAAGTAAAAAAGGAATTGAGAGAAAACATTTACAATGCAAAATTGGAAGAACATTTTTTAAAATACAAATGAAGTGAATTTTTAGGAAAAAAATCAAAAGTACTATTAAAAAGGAACCATCAGAATAAAACAAGGAAACTACAGAAATTAAAAATCCAGTAAGAATGTAGAAAAAGAAATTCAAAGATTTGGAAGCTAAAGTTGAGGAAATCTTCCAAATAAATCAAAAAGACAGAGATAGAATTCTGAAAAGTTATGGAATTAAATCATTGATCTAGAAAGCTCAATATCCAGCTAATAGGAGTCCTACTAAATGAGAATAGAGAAAACAGGACAGAGAAAATTATCAAAGATGTACATAAGTAAAATTTTCCAAAACTGAAAAATATGTATTTTTCTTTTGAAAGCACCTAAATGCTCAGTAAAATTAAAAACAAACAAACAAACAAACTCAAGCGGTATCATTGATGAATTTAAGAATACCAGGGGAAAAGAGAAAAAAAAAAATATTTTACTCACAGAGACAGTATTATAGTGGTAAAATGTAACTATATATATATATATGTCAAATGTAATAAAATCTTAATATCTTTGTTGAGATGGGAAGAGAATATATACTATCTTATATGACTTCAAGTATCCAACGACAGATCTATTATACTCCTAGTTACTGAAAGTATGTGCAGTTGCAATTAATGAAATTTTTAGTAATTTTTGGAGATCAAATACCCCAAGAAAACAAAGCCCAAAACTCTGAGTTTTGCATGCAGTAAGTTTGTGAGAGAGTACTCTCAGGAGTAATATCTGTGAGGAGTAAAGCAGGATTGGACTTAAGAATAAGTTGATGCAGTACAACAGAGATCTCAGAATGTTCAGAGACATTGGAAATTGGGTTGGCTCTTCAAAGACATCTTAAATGAGGCAAGAGTGTAGAGACTTTGTTACCACCCTCAACCCACCAACAATAACCAATTATTGGATGACAGCTGCTGTCAGGGAATGGAGTAGAACTTTGAAATAGGATGTTTTCTATGGCTAAGAACCGTTCTTGGAGACTGACTCCTCTGGGAGCCATGAGCAATCGACATTCTCTAAAGCTGCGGAAATGAGTGCTTTACTCACAAAGGACAATCTGTGTGACACATCACAGCATCCAGTTCAGATCTATTGCTCAGATCCATTTGTTTCATCTAGTGATTTCACTTCATTTGAAACTGGCTTCATGATTTTTGTTGGTCACTTTTCCTGGAAATCATAAATACAAAAGTGTAGTGGAATGAATTACAGCCCCTACTGCTGCAGCTGGTCTCAGGCTATTGTAAGTAGTCATTTTCTTCCTCCTCTACTATCTCTTTTAGAATTCTCACACCCTTGGTTAGTAACTGAACTCGTATTACTAATTTGCCTAGTAGGGTCACAAACCTCAACCCTGAGAGATTGAGCCCCTGATTGCCATGTTTTTTCACGCTGCTGTGGCTGCAACTGTCTATTTATTGTCAAGATCCATCAGGAGAATAATGAGACATCCTGGTAGATGACTTGGTTTCCATCTGTTTTCTTCCGTGCCTCCAATATGTAATCACAGCTCTACCTGTTAGCACTTTCAGTACGCTAACTCCTCTTTCGACTGCTATGTAGACTATATTGACTTGACCCTAGTCATTGAGTCTGGTGACTAGGATGGGAAATAGATTCCAAAAAGAGCACAAGTTTTCTTGCAAGGCAGAGGCCTTTGTGTCACCTTCAAAGAGGAGTGATGGGTTATTTCTCCAGGACCTAAGGATTCAGAGAAATAGCAGAATTCAAGATTACTGAGAACATCAATTTACATGTGAGCTTCCAAATCTTGTGTTCCTTCTCTTTTCCATCCTCACCTTGTATAAGGGAATTGATCATTCATTCTTCTCTGGAACTCAGAAATCCATGTTTCAATTTCAGGCATGATTCTCAGCATTTCTTCATCATTGGCTACAGAAGATGGGAGTCTCTATACATTTTGCAAAGGAGAAATTCTGACTGTTACATTTCCCTTTATATTGGTGATTCATCGCCATTAGCCTTTCCTTTTCTTTCTCCAATGCATACATGTCCCAGAAACCATTGATTCAATAGTTCTTTTTATTACTAATTCCTCCAAATTTTTTAATTGGTTGAGATGATGCAAGTCTAGGTTAAAGGGACAGGAAAATAATACTGTCACTCCAAGTGACAGTACAAGGCCTTGCGAAGGGAGCTATTTCACCTATAAGAAATAAACAGGAGTGTAGATAGATGTGTTATCTGATAACATTTAAATGAGAAATTTAAAAAGAGAACATATTTAGGACACTGATAACTATCCATGTGCTCAGCTAGAAATGAATCTGCTGGAATACTTTCTCAACCTAAGACCATTGGTATCCCCCAAAATAAACAAACTGTTTTAAAGTATATTAAAATAAGTTTAAGAAACACTAACAAGTATGTCACCATTAGAAGTAGCCACCAGAGGCATAAAAAAGGAAGAATTAAGTGCACAAAAAGTAGAAAAACAAAGCAAATTTAAAGAGAGTATGAAAAAATAGAGTATCAAATATTTCAATTAGATATAAATGAAAAATTAAGATATTTAAACTAATACAAAAAACTTCTGAAAAAGTTCATAATAGACCTATGTATGAAAAATGATATTGAAATAAGGAAAGTTTGAAAATCATAAAATAGAAATTTTAGAAATGAAAATACTAATGCTTTACAAATTTTTTAAAAAATATGTAACTATTTAGACAAATATAAATTATCGAGAATAATTTTAAAAACTGAATTTATTATAATTTAAGAATATAGATCATCAGTTAAAAATCTATTCATTTAAAAATCTCATGAGCCATAAGATTTTACAAGTGATTTTCATTAAATTATATCTAAAATCAGGTAATCCTTACATTACAATCCCCCACCCCAAAAAAGCCTCTAGACACTAGGAAGAGATGAAAAGTTCGCAGCATGAGAAAACTTGACCTCAAAATAAATAAGAAAAGTTTCAAAAAGAAACTAATTATAGGGCAATTTTATTTGTGAACACAGATACTAAATGCTAAATAAATTACTAACAAATAAAATTAAGGAATTTACAATAAAACTGAACATTGTCAAAATTATATTTTACTCTGAATAGATAGTATAATATACAATCATCTATTAATACATTTTACTACATTACAAGATCAAATGGAGAAAATATGAATAATCATATCAAAATAATCTAATAAGAATTTGATAAAGTGCAATGCCCACATAGGACAAAAATTTTTAGCCAAGTCGGGGTAGAAAAGGACTTCCTTAATTTGAAGTTCTTTATAAAGGTTATAAAGAATAGTTACCAAAATTCTAAAGTATATATTTTCCTTAATGGTAAAATAAAATGTTATAATAATTACATTTAAAATCAAGAGCATCACAAAGATAATTAATATACCTATTTCTACTTAACATTGTATGTAAATCCTAGCCAAACTTAAGAGAAGAAAAAAAGTATTAAGTATAGAAATTAAAAAAAAATTTCTAAAACTATTAAAGCTAGAAGGAGCATTTAGAAAACTTCCAGGATACAAATGAAATAATTAAAAATTAATTTCACTCATATGAACTAGTAACAACTACTTAAATATATGAAGTAAAGGCAACTTTCATAAAATCATCAAAATGAAAGTACCTAGAAATAAAACTTACAAAATGTGGAAGACTTTTGGAGATCAATACAAAATAAAAAATTATAAAACAAAACTTAATTAATAATAAATAAATAGTAAGCAGTTGGATATACTATTTTATGGATTCATTATTTTAAATATTTAAATTCTTCCCTATTTTAAAAATTCAGTGCAATTGCAAATAAGAGCTCATCAGGATTATTTTTGATGAAATTTCACAAACTAGTCCCAAAATTTGTACATAAGTACAAAGAAACAAGAAGATTTAAGTAATTTCAAGATGAACAATATGGGTTAGAGTCTTTCCTTCCAGATATTAAGACCTATAATAATGTTATTATAATTTATACAGTATATCAGTAAGACAGAGCAGTGGATTAACATATGAAGTCCAGAAACATACATAGTATCATAGAAGGAGTTATAAATTGTTGGAAGTAAGTGTATTATTCAATAAATGGTGCTAGGAGAATTGCCGGCTCACATGCAGCTCAGATATATATTTTTGAGTCACCATTCACAGACGGTTCAAGCCCTAAATATGAAAATAAAAACATTAAAATAGTAACAGAATATATAAGAATATATTTATGATGTTAATGTAGAGAAAAGTATTTTTAAACAAGGCACAAAACATATAAAGGAAAAATATTAATAATATGATTAAATTACAATGTAGAAACTAAGATTAGTATTCCCACTGCTGGTATGACTTGCTCTCCAGAGAAACCGATGAAAAAAATAAAACCTAAACATTGAAAGTCTATGAAATTGGCCCCATAGGTATATAGAAAATAAAGAATGAGTTTTTCAAGAAATCTAAAACTCAGAAGACTTCTCAGAGTCTGATATTTGAACCAAAACCAATGGCTTCCCTTCTCCCTTCCTGCTCAGCAAGACAGAAATGCCATTCCAGATTGGTATCTATATAACTATAGGTAGTATTTACTTAGAGATGATTTAGACGTGCATATAAATATTTATATGGATATGGATAGACATAAAGAAAACTAGAAAAACATGAAAAGGATATAGTTAGCTTCAGAATAGTGATTACTTTTGGAAAGGAATATTAAAAGTGTACCAGGAATGTTATAAAAGAAAGACTTACTTCTGTGTTGTTGTATTTCTTTTTACTTTTTTTAAAAGCAAATATGGCAAAATATCAATGGTTTAAAAAGCTGAGACTCTGTGTGGGATATAACGAATAGTTTTTTAAAAATTATTTTATGTTTTTCTGTGTTTAAAACTATTTCATAGTGTAAAAGAGAAAGAGTTTAAAGAAAACAAAAATCAAATGATAAATAATCATAGAAGTGGGACAATTCATTATAATATGTAATCATGTGAAATCTTAGGCTGTGTTTTTATGAATTTAAATGAAAGAAAATAATATCTCTAAAAAATAAGCAATCTGTGCTATCACCTTTAATAACGAATTCTATATTTTAAAAAATATCCTCAAATTCTAAAGATTATATAAACTCATTTGACTACTAAATGTTATGGAAATCACACTTATAAGAGCTGAGAAAAATGTGGTCATTCAGCTTGGGTGAACAGACCTTTTGGGGAGGGTTTGAGTTCAAAAATTTTGAGGATTGTCATGTGAAAGACAACATTTTAAGTTCTTTAAGTTTCTAAATTGTTAAATTAGAAAAAAAAAATGGATAGGAATTTGAGGATAACAGATATGAGTTCAGTATTAGAAGGGATTAAGAGTGAAAGGAGCTCAGATTAAGGACTGTATACATAATAAAACAATCTGCTTTACAACAAATACTTATTTTCCATCACTGGAAGTGAGGGTAGCAGAAGATGATAGCCTGTTTGCAAAGTGTTCCTATACTGGTTGGAGACAGAAACAACTTGAATGGCAACCAAGGTTTTTTCCAACTTAAGTCTCTGTGATTTATTTACTGGCACCGAAATGTTCCCATTAGATAAAAGTAAAAAACAATATTATTTTCAAATTTCACAGTATCACGGAAAGCAAGGAATCAGGGAGACTACTTGCCTTCATAGCACCGTGTATTAATACTATTTCTAAATGTTCAAACAGAGGCAGAGACATCTTTAACTACTAGAGATTTTTAGACCCCAAATAATGCTGGAAATCCACGAATAACAGCAAAAATGGATACCAGACAGAAAGTTCAGATACTGGGCTGTTTGGTTTGATATGGGAAGCATGGCAACCCTACCAAGACTGAAGTTATTAATTTAACACAAATTTATAAATCAAAGGTTTGTATGATAGATCAATTGCAATGAAGACCAGTTTTCATCCATTCCAATTGCCTGAACCAAGGAGTCCATTTTGCTCTGGAGCTTAGGTACAGGTGGATGCTACAGTTCATCACTGATGCTCTCTTTTTGCAGCAGGTGACTGTTGCCTTCACATTTTCCAGTGGGTGTTAGGGAAAGATTCGTAAAATGCTTTTTGCTTCACCACCATTTTTAAAATAGTTACACTGGGAGTGCCTGAGATGGAATTTCCAGGACACCATTTTACGGATCATTGCTATAGTCCTACTTACTGGTACAAAAACAGTGTTCTTGTTTTCCCATCTCTTCTCACCGTGGGAACATAGCTTTTGTGCCAAATATGGATGATTTTTGCCCTGAGCATTAGGGATACCCAGAATGTTCCCATTAACTGTGGTCACTGGCCTCCACTAGATGGTAAACCACACTTGAATTGTTAAGACTATATACTAAATATCTTCTTCCATTTCCAGCCTCATTTTTCCCCCTTAAATTTAAGCCAAAGAGAAAAAGACACATTAGACAAAGAAGTGCAATATGCTCTCCAAAGCTGATAGCCCTTAATCATACTTCTGTATTTTTATTAGAATACAGTAAAGTTATCTTCACAAATACTTTACTGTCCAGCATGGTAGCCACAGGCTAATATGTGGTTATTGAGCACTTGAAATATGACAAATGCAACTAAAGATCTAAATTTCTAATTAAAATGAAATATAACTGTAAAATACACAGTGAAGCTTGAAGACTTAGTAAGAAAAATGTAATATTTCTCATTAAGAAGCTTTGCACTAATCGCGTGTGAAATTTTGGCTATACCGAATAAGTAAAATATATTATTATCATAAATATATCAATAGTGCAATGATAATATTCTTGGGACAAACAGGAAATGGGTTAAGTATCACTCTGTACACCTGAAACTAATGTAATATTGTATGTCTACTGTAACTGAAAAATAAATTTAAGGTTTTTTCTAAAAAACAAGATCACTTTGAATATGTATAGAAAATAAATTGTGAGAGGCAAGTTTAAATAAATAATTCTTGAAGTAATTTTGTGAAAATCTACAGAGTTCATTTGGATGCAAGCATCAGAAATATATTTAAATTAGCCTGAGAAAACTGTGTTTGTTTGTTTGAAAGAGCAAAGAAGAGTCTTACAGAATATTTAAAGAAGCCTTGGAGCCAGGAACTTAAAAGCCAATAGGAGTGAAGGCAACTTCTTTTTACATTGCTCTTTTGCTCTGCGGAACCACACAGACTCTTGTCCCTGATTCTCTTTTATATTTGTTTCATTCTCTTCTTTCCTTCTTGCATACATCTATACATTTGCCTCACCTCTCTAATACAGGATTCCTTTTTCTGTTTATGTATATTTCTACTCCCTTTCACCTTCACTTGGTATCCCATAATTGACTGACGAAAGTCTCTATTTCTTCTTAGTTCAAAATCTTGAGAAACAAACATGATGCTGCTGGTCCTGTATCTATCGCTGTTCAACTAATTGTAGATGAGTTACATGTATGTGGTCCACGCATGAGTTCTTAAGCCCAGACTTCAACAGTCCTGTGAGGAGAGGAGCTGGGCTTGGAAGGACATACAGACAGTGAAGGCAACCAAGAACATGTCTATGAATGAATTAGTGGCTACTTGGCATCAGCAAATAATTTAGAAAAACAGTGTGTTTGATTATTATGATATCTCCTAGATGATCATCTTCAAATAATTATTCTATCTATCTAGCTTTAGACAGGAAAAAGGAAGTAGTCCATTTAAAATTAAACATTTTGATAATAGTAGAAACACCCAATTTTGTAATGGTGGGCAATTCACTTACTTTCTGAGCCACAGTCATCCCATTCTTAAAATGGTAATCACAATATTTATCTTGCAGGGAAGTTGAGAGAATTTGAGATAATATAGTTAAGGTATTTACACAGAGTGACCGATGCATAGCTGGTTTACAATAATAATTAGTACCTTTGTTTTAAAGGTGGAAAATTGCAGCTTGGAGAATTATTTGTCTGAGAGAACATAGCTAAAAAATAGCAGAGACAGAATTTAAGGGGAGCTGTCTCTCCCCAAATCAGTGCCATGTTGTTGTTCCCCAAGGGAAGTCATTAAGTTTTTTGAATGAGAAAATGACAAATAAGTCTGACAGTGACATGTAGAATATGTTATAGTGGTGAAAATGTGGTGGTAGGAAAATCTGAAATTACAGTATTTCAATAGAGAAAAGTAGCATTCATCTGACTGTGACCTAGGATAGTGGGAATAGACAAGGACAGAAAAGAAAAATTACTAAAAATTACAAATGCAAATTTTCCAAGATTTGGGAATGGATTGGATGACAAGAGTTGTTGGAAGGGAAAAGTCAAAGAGACAAGGATGTAGATGTCTTGGGTGATAAAGAAAATGAAGAAGTCAATTACAACAGAAGCAAAGTCAAGGAGAGTTTGTTTGAGAAATTGGAAGTCGAAAGATGATGAACATTTTCTGGATATGTTGGCTGTGGTGTCAGAGGGACAATTAGATGTAGCTCCAGAAATTTGCAGCTTCTGGTGGCTCTCAACTTAGAAGTATCATTATGTTATTTGGGGAGGTAAGTAGCTGGGTGTATACATAGCAAGCAGGATTTTTTATTTGAATTTGATTATTTTGGGAAGCTTGTGTAGCTGATAGAGATTATTGAATACAGTCTCACCCAATCAATCACTCTTTGATGCCATTAATCTCTTTAAGTCATAGGCAATATATAGATTAGGGAGTCATCTATAAAATGTGATCATTGAAATCATGAGTGTATTTGAGATTATGAAAGATGAAAGTAGCAAATTAAAAGTTTCCATAATACAAAATCTTGAGAAGTTCAAAACTTCTACCTATGAATATTTTCTTCAATAAGTATTTTTTCCCCTGCCTACTGAGTTGGTGATCTAAACATCTGCCCAAAGGACTCAGTTTAACGAGTCTCTCTCTCTTTTTTCCTTTATAAGTCTTGAAAGAATAGTTTCTGGTTTTCTTTCCCCTAATTAGTTGCTAAAATAGCAGTGAGAATTGAAATTATAACCCACTCTTATCCAGCTTCTGCTAAATTCATCTAAGAAAAATAATGTAGAAAAGGAATTAGGTACAATTGTCAGATTTCTTTGAACCTCACTTTCATTCCTAAAGGAAGATGAAAACTCATTTGTCCACATGGAGATTATGATGTACTGAATTCTATTTTGTGTCTATAATATTTTTGTCTTTATTTGAACTCCCTCGTATATATTGCCTGTAACCAAATGAGACTATAAATTTTTTATGCCAAATTCCACAATGTGGTTTACTAAAGTCTGTCTTTTCTTCCTCCTCCTCCTCCACAGTGTTTCTTAGGTACACCTAACTCCAAGGTATTTCTCTAGGTAGGCCCCAAAGTGTTCAGAATAATATATTTGTGTGCTTTTAACTAATTTTGGTCATGAAACTTTCTCTTTCAATTTTCGCATGACAACAAGACAGCTGAAAAATATGGAGGCAAAGAAGAACAGGTGATATTAACAATTTCCTCTTACTACTAAGAATTCATGACAGGCCACCATCCTATATTGGCTGCCTACCATCTGCAAATAATTTTTCTGTCCTTTTTTCCCTTCTACAATTCATGGTTTTTAAGCCTTCACACTACACTAGGTACTTTTCTAAGCATCTTTATAATTTCAATGCATATTCTAAAATTTTTGATTTTGTATATTAGTTATACCATTTGAAATTAATATAATATTCTGATAATAGAAAACAGGGATTCTAAATAGCTTAGTGGTCCTAATTCTCGATCACATTTGAAGTCATCTCTTTAGTCCAAAACTTTAATTCTATCATAGTAGCACTCCTAAATATAATAAAATGTTATGTAATTGTTATAACGGACTTTTTATAGCTCTCCTATTTTTGTTTATTCCTCATATTGTGGCAGCTCAGCTTAAGTTATTTATTTTAAAAATGAATAGTCAATAATATTGGACTAACTCTATACTAGACTTATTGGAGGGATCACTACATAAGTTATATAAATGTCTAACTACTATACTGTACACTGGAAACTAATATAATATTGAATGTCAACTGTAATTGAAAAAATTAAATATTAAAAAAAAGGAATATCAACTGGTCAACAATCTTTTATTGGTAGCCTACAATCTTCAAAAATTTTTGTCTTTTCTTTTTTTTCTATTTTCATACAATAAATAAAAATCACAAATGAAGATTAACTTGAGAAATGACTCATCTAGTGATTATAACAGGCCCATGTTGTCTTCATTTGAAACTACTGATACTGGAAATTTGTAGAGTTTTGTCTAAAACATTCTGACTTCCCAAACCACATCACAGAGATGTCAGGAGATGAAGAGTGATGCTGTCTGTCAGTCCCTGGAGACATTATCAAAGCAGGTCAATGCAGGCCTAAGAGTTTTTGGCTGGAATAAGGGACAATTCATGGAAACATTTTTCTTCATTTTAGCTCCCATTTTTTTCCAAGTTCAGGAAGCTTCAAAGGAAATGTAAGAAAAAATGAAACCGTGCAAAATGAAATAAAAATTCTGGCCAAAATTTTGCACAATAAAATTAGCAAGTTATCACATAGATGAGAAAGTTTTCTGTTATGAGCAATATCTTCCATTCTGTTTCTCTCTCCCTTCACCATTTTCTACTGCTTTCCATTGACAACCTTATTTATATCACTTCTGAGAAGCTCAAAGGCGTGGAAACTGTTAGGAATTAATGGTGAAGTTCTGTGCCTTTACAATATTCCTGAGAGTCACACAAAAAACATTACCAGAAGGAGAACTAAAGCACCACTTTATTAATATCTGGGCCATAATTCAAAGACTCTTATGTAGGATTCTTTGGTAAATGTTGGTTTATAGCAGAGACTTTGAACTTAAGGCTCAATTATGGCTTACTTATTATCCATCTAGACCGCCATACTTTTTACTTCTCAAATCCAAATCCTGAGAAATGGTCAGGTTTCAGAGCAAGGACTGGTGCAAACTGCGATTAATTTTAGTAGAGTTGGGAAAGAGAAAGAATTAATGAACTTGACCATAAGCTCTATTTATTATAAAATGTGGAAACAGAAATTACATAAGATAGAATGGAACCTAAATTTAGTTTCTTTGAAATACTTCATCATGCCCACCATATAGATTTGTGGCCCAAACACCATCCAACATGTAAAATTAGCAACATCTCCTTTCCAGAGTGGGTGACAAAACTAGAAAAGAGAAGAGCACACAGGTAACTAGCTAGAAATGAGCAAAAATGTTCCTCCTTCAACTTGTACCATTTCATATCTATATTTTAAACATTAGCAAGGAAGAGTATTGATGCTGTTAATCGCCAGAAATCTATCTATCTAGCCATCAAGATGCCTGACAAGTATATTCCAACAAGTAAAATATTCCTGTATAAAGTATTTTCAGTTTCAATTTTCTTTTGAAGAGAAATCTAAGGGATCATTACAACAAAAAGCATTAATTACCAATGAAATAAACTGGTTACAAAAAAATGTTTCTAACTCTCCACTCCTTGTGTATCCACACCCACTAAAATATTACTTGAAAGCAAGTCTCATCGAGGGGCAGAATCTACTTTCAAGTTCTTAATTTCAGGCTGACCATGAGACATACTTTGGCCAATAGGATGCGATGGAAGCCACAGCCTGCCAGTTCCAAGCCTAGGTAGGCCTCAATAGGACTTTTCATGTTTCCACTCACTCTCTTGGAACTCTGCCAACCCCATGAGCATAAACTCAGACTAGTATGCTGGAGTATGAGGGTCCACTCTTAGAAGAACTGAGTCATTCCAAATGAAGCCATATTAGACCAGCCAGCCCTCAGCCAACTCACATTTGACCAACCATGCTAGAACTAGGCCAGCTGAGATTAGCCAAGCCAGACCCAGATCAAAAGGATGACTAAGATGATCCATAGACTTGAGAGCAAAAATGTTTATTGTTTTGTCATTGGTTGTGTGGTTATTAGTTAGGTGGCATTACTATGGCAACTAATGGCTTTACAAACAGTCTGAACATTTTTGTATACTAGGAAAAGCAAACTAGAATTACATCTAAGATACCTTAAGTAATCAGTACAGGCTAGATCTTTAAAATGATCATATCTGGACATTTTCTGAATCAGCCTACACAAATATTGCTGTTTCACACATCTCTGAATTTAGTGATGGTATGCCTCCTGCTTACATTATCTTCCTCATTTCTCTTTACATGCATAAATTGTTCTTCAAGATTCAGGTCAGATGTCAACTACTCCAGAAGACCAAAGCTGAACCCATGGGCTAGGTTAAATCCTCTTACTCTAGATTTCCAAAACGTTCAGAACATGTTCCTCTCTTATCTTTCCAAAGTATATAGCAAACAGATTTGGGGTCTCCACTTTATCTCTACCTCTTTTTCAACGCATTTCAATCTGCCTTCCACAACTAACGCTCCTCGGAATTAGTTCTCATGAGAATCTGTAATTATTAACGAGTCACCAATTCAAGGAATAGTAACAAGTTCTTATTTCATTTAACCACTCCGCACACTTAGAAACAACTGAATACTCACTCTTCCTGAAACATCTTTTCTTCATGGCATGCATGCAATTATAAGTTGGGTTTTAACACTGTAAATTTTCATTAAGCTTCCTTTTTCCCACTAAACTATAAAGTCAAGGAGAACAGAGACCTTGTCACCTTTTTCTCATCATAGCATACTCAGGATACAGTATTATCAGTGCCTGGCACAGAGTAGTCGTCAATACATGTCTCTGAAGGAGTGAAATCAGATATCACTTACTACATTATACAAAAAGCATTTTCCTACATTGGTCTTACCCCTAGATTGTAAGCTTCCAGGTGGCAAGGGAAATGCCCTAGAAGTCTAGCTGAGGCCCTGACTTTTAGTAAGAATAACAGCTAAAATTTATCAAGTGCTTAATAAATTTTCTGGGCCCTTTTAAGTACATGTAAAGTCCATCTTTACACATGCTGTTCCACTGAATCTTCATAATAACCTGCAATATATAGAGTTTTCCCCACAGGTAAGAATAATGAGGCACTAGAACTTTACAAATATTTGTTAAACTGAACTATGTGCTGTCAAGGCAGACATACGGAAAAATAAATAGCTACTAATATGTGGCTGAAAATTTCTCAGCCATTTCTGCCATCTCTAAGGATATACAGTGCTGAATATATAATCTCTTCATTAGACTAGTTCAGGTTTGTAGCAGAGTGTTCTGTGCTCCTGAGTCCTCTACTTGGTCTCACAAGAGTGCCCACCGATCCACTGCTTCCTCATCTTATTCCTTTGAGTAAAAGCACCCTTGGTTCAGCCACCCTCATCTTCTGTGACTTCTTCTGCTCTATCATTTCAAGATCTGTTTACTGCTACACTCCAAACACCTGTACAATGCCTGGCCCACATCAATATCTATTAATTAATGAACAAATCACTCTTTAATGTCCTAGGAAAAGACTTTCAAAACAGGAAGTAATTCTCCTTCCATAAGTTTCATAATATATTTTGCTCTTTGCTACATATAAAACTAAAAACAACAAGCAACAATGAATGTGCAATTATATATATATTTTTCACAGTTGTAACATTTGTATTCAAGGGCTTTGTTTTTTAGACTTAAGATAACAGGGTTCAAATATGGTTAAAATGAGCAAATCGAAGTTTATTGATTTCACCTAGATGATGATGATGATAATAAAATGATAGTTTAGTTAATCATCCTGCTCAGGAATTACAAGATAAAAGAGAAAGACTATCAAATGTGATATTAGAAATTAGAGTTGGAACAGACCAAGAACTTTTGGAACTAATCCTGACTTTTATAAAATATGCCATTTTTTAGAAAGTCCCTTGATCAGTATTATTTTTTTCTCCATCTTCTGTCTAGTGATTCAATATCAGAGTCCATTTAAAATTCCCTCCATCATATTCAGATCATGAAGGAAATTGCCTACCTCAGGAACCAATTAAAGTTTAACTTACCTCCTTCTGACCATCCCTCAGCAGCTGTTCCCAGAGAAAGCTGGAGAGAGCTCAAAGAAACACTGCCTTGGAGCAGACTCACCTGGAATTCATGGACTCTGTCCGAGTCTGCACTGCCAGGGCCTCTGGCATTTCTCTCTGAGTTGTGATTTCATTTAGCTGGAGTGAGGCATTCTGTACCGGTGCTAAGGGGAATTTAGAGCAGAGATTAGACATGGTTTTTACCCTCAGGAATTTCACAATTTAATGGAGGAAATAAGATAAACACACAGTCAATTAAGGGAAAGTAGATACATATGTACACATGAAAATATTGATTTAAGTTTGGGAAAGAAGAGGAGATAGAGGCAGAAGATTTCGACGCTAATCAGTAAAGTCTTACAGAGTTTGCAGCTGGCATGTGTGTGCGCCTAGGTGAAAGGAAAGCTCTGTGCTGAAAGGGGACACCTCTTCTAAGGAGAGATTTCTTTTCTCTTCCCATCCTCCCATCCCTATCTCCAAAGGGCTCTGGACTGGGAGAAGCAACTCTATACTCAGAGACTGTAAATCACGTCCTTGTGACACCTGGATCGTTGGATGATTCCATGGAGATATTTTTACTTGGCTTTCTAGTAATCTAGGATTAGCCAATTTAGAATGCATTATATTTTCTGTCCTTGGCTCTTTATTCATCAAGTGAGATAATGCCAAATAGTTTATCTCTTTCATTAAAAACATAATCCTGGCATGTTTGACAAAATGCTTATATTGCCCATTGTTGAAGAGAAATATGTCATTTTATATAGGGAGAATCAAACTCAATATTTGGTCTCATAGAGCCTGTATTTCTCTGGAATTTATGGCTATATCATTCTTAATTTTGGGCTTAGGATGGTATGCATAGAAAGCGGCAGTCCAAGGCTTTGTCGAAATGCTGCAGATCTCTGGGAACTCAGGGAAGTCCTAGAGATGATCACCCACCCAGAGGCCTGCCCAGCTCCCTGCTACATTTCTATACTTATCACATCCCCCTGGAATTACATTATCCCATTGAACAACCAAAGCAAAGAAAAGCAAAATAAATGGCTTTTTCTTTTTCAGTTTTCAACATTTAAGGACCTATATTCATTCTCTCTCCCACTCTACCTCCCTCCTTCTCTTCCTCTCTCTTTCACCTTTCCCAAGCTAATCAAAGATAGCTTTTTCTTCCACCCTTGGTGGGAGGAGCTGGGAGAGAAGAGACAGATGGTATCGTTTGCAAAAGGAAAGCTGAGAAATCACACATATATTTCAGCTTTGTGGCAAATCTGATGCCAAGATTCTTCCTTGAAGTGTGTAGTGTGATGCAGGCACAGAGGCGTACCAGAAAGGGTGAGGCCAGCCATGGAGGGCAGTGCAATAAATTGCTGTCGGCTGATCCAACAGCAGAACATGGGAGCTATTACACTTTGGCAGCTATTTTATTTTTCCCTTATGGAGTTTCAGACCTGTCCTGTGCACTGAGATAGCTTTCATCTGGTTAAAACTTGTGCTGTGTTTAAACTTCCTTTAGATCCATGGAATTGGAGGTGGAAAAAAAATAAAAATTCTAGCATAGCCCATAACACACTGAAATGATGTTGGGGGTGGGAGAGGGGCAGTAATTGTGCCCAGATAATGTTGTCATACTTTGTAAAGCCTTTAATGCTGGAATTTATTTATTAATGATGCATGGGTTATTACCCACCATCTGTCTTATGTTAGCAGTGGGCTGTTTCAGATTATGGTAATGTGTTTCTGATTTGAGTTGTGTTGAAAGCCAGAACAAGGCATCTCATGTGCAGTCCTCTTTGAGGCCTGCTGTTTTCAATTCCTCTTCACAGAAAGGGCTTTTATTTGATTTGTTATGGGGATTTTTTCTTCTGTTGCCAAAACAGCTGCAAGCCTGGAAGGGAATAAGACACAGGGCCACATCAAACTTGTTAGCTTGTAAAAAAAAAAAAAAAAAAAGGAATGTTCCAGGAACCAAAAAAAAAAAAAAAAAAAAAAAGGATGTAAGAGGGTAGATGGAAAGGAATGAGGGAGAAAGCAAAGAAAAAACTTTAGTGGCCTTTTTGATTGGCTTTCATGTCAAGAGTATACTAATATATTTTGCTATTTTAAGTATTATAGGTCAGATTGCTATGTACTTAATTTATTACGCCCATTCACACCGAACAAAATGGCTTTCTTTGGAATAGCTTTAACAGCTTTTATGCTAGTGCAAGGCATAAGTAAAAGTCCCCAATGAGCTAGCCACCCTCCTCCAGTCATCAAAGCAAACACCCAATAAATAAACCTGATGTTTTTTAATGTACTGAACAGATTTGGATTTGTTCATGAATGAGAAAAGAAAAAAGAAGAAGAAATCAGTAACAGGCAAACATCCCTTGCTTGATGTAAATATTCACCCTGATCTGAGTTCTTTGTTTCTCCCTCTCCCATAGCTATGGGTTGGCAAACTATGTTTCAAGACCAAAGCTATCCAATAGCAATGTTGATGGAAATGCTCTGTATCGCCATGTTCGATATGGTAGCCACAAGCTACATGTGGCTACTGAGCACTTGACATGTAGATAAAATGGGAAACTAAATTTTAATCTTATTTATTTTAATTAGTTTACTTTTAAAAAGCCCCATACGGCAAATGGACACTATTGGAGAATACAATTCTAGCATTAATTAAAACAAGTGAAAAATCTCTTTCTTCCATCTGGTACATCACAAAAGGCATTGTATACCAGCTATGGTTATAGCCAACTTTTGACCTTAAAAATTTGTTTGAAAGATTCTTCCCTGATGTATTATTCAAGGTTAGTAGCACTAAGGCTTTCTCCCAAAAGGCCACTGACAAATTTTTCCTTGAAGCAAGTTCATAAATGCTTCCATCTAATGAAATATGCATTTACAAGAAATCTTAATGTTCATATGATAAACAAATAAACAACCATTAAAGACTGTAACCAAAGGTCTCGAATAATAACAAATCTAGTACTGCTAAGGATATTCAAGAATTTGTTTTAAATTTACTGGCAACAATTCTCTCAATTCATATTAAACACAGACTTATTGTTTCTAGAACATATGGTGTGTTCACAGAGAAGTCCAAACCATGTGAAATTGACTTTGTACACACAAAGACTACACTGTCCAGAATTTAGTTAATCCATATTTTAGAAATTATGAGCTATTTGTTAAAATGTATAAAAATACTTGAGGGTGTCTTTTGTTGTCAATCTGCTTTTTTACAGCTTTCCATTGATGAAGAAGCTATAGAGAGAGATAATGAGATAAAAGATATAGCAGGGACAAGATATACGCTTACCATTCCTAGATACTTTTGCCATGCGGACACACATTTAGTCTCATTTTCCAAACATCCTTGAAGATATACAGGACTATGTGAATAATTCATGTGATTGAGTTCTAGTGGAATGTGGGTAGAAATAATGTATGCCTTGTCCAGATCTGGAAGTATAATTCTCCTCTTTATTTTGTCATATGCAGAAACTCAGCAAAGAACTGAGGCCATAGAAGGTGACTACTATATGAAACGAGCCTAGATCCCTGAATAACAGAGTGGAGTAGAGCCCCCTCTCCCAACTAAGACTTTAGTTAAATTTAGACTGTGATTGAAGGGGAAAAAAATGAATCTTAGTCATGTTCAAGGTGACTTAGATTCTAAAGTATATGTTTTGCAAATTAGCACTCTGGCTGATACAAGACAACATCTCAGAGAAGGAACAGTCAGGACAAACAGAACTTTTCAGAGTGTGATTTCCATGTTAATTGTTCTATTGCTTAACTTGGCTGTCAAAACCTTACTTCTAATAGTTTACCCAGAGTTGTTCATATTCAGGGAGAAGAACTTACATTTTCAAAATAAACAGGAAGCTAATGTATGAAATGCAAGGTCAATTTATTTAATATATTTATTTAAAACAAAATATAGAACTGCTATGCAGGTTAAAATATTATCTAAGACATCCTTTCCATATAGTAAAGTCCAAATGACAAACCAAATGTCTGTCTCAGTGGGATAGACCCTCTAAGAGCATCATCTGCACTGCCATAAAAAATAACCAGGCTTTGAGACTTTTTCTTGTTTCACCTACCAACTTTATTTTGGATACTTTTACTCTTGGCAGTTCTGCCCTTACAACTTCCCTCCTACCTGGATGCTCTCTTCCAGCCCATCCCATTCAGACTGATGATTCAGCTGGATGACCTGCTTGTCTTGTAACTGAATTCTCCGTAATATCCTGTTTAACTTCTTCTATACACTGAAGCCTGTGAGACTGTCTTTTCTTCTCCTGTAGTGATCTGAACTCCTGGTACATCACAATCCCATCTCAAAGTCTGTCTCTATATCTCCTGCTTATGTGGAGTGTGGGCAAGGGTTCAAACTAGATAATAATCAGCAGGTTACTGAGAAGATGTTATAAATAGTGTATTCCCCCCTCCTCAAAATTCATATGTTAAGCCTTACCTCTCAATGTCATAGTATTTGGAGATGGGGCCTTTGGGGTTTAGATAAGGTCATGAGGGTGGGTCCTCATAATGGGATTAGTATTCTTATAAGAAGAGACACCAGAGAGTTTCTTCACTCTCTCTCCACACATGTGAACACACAGCAGTATAGCAGCCTCTTACAAACCAAGAGAAGTGACCTAAGAATGAAACTTGGCTTGCTGGCACCTTCATCTTGGATGTATGTCCCAGCTTCCAGAATTGTGAGAAATAAATTTCTGTTGTTAAAGTCATCTAATCTATGGTATATTGCCCTACCAATCTGTACCAATCAGGATGGAGAGAATCTGTTGGCCATTATAGACTGTTTTACAATACTGTGGACAGATTAAATTTGGTTTTAAGATTCTCCTTTCCCTGGAAATGATGTTGATTACTTCCTTCCTATTACTCTTGTTTAATTTTATAAATTTTGATACATTTCATTAAATTTCAGCTTATATGAAACAATCATATCTTACACTGATCACCAAGCTAAGACACCGATTAGGGTTAAAAGCACCTCAATTGTTTTGGTTTCCAAGATATTGTGGGTAAACCTATCCTCATATTCACATATTGATTAAGAGAGTCTGTAATATATATTAATACATATATTTCAATTGGAAAGATTTCTCATAAGTCATGAAATAAATCTCAAGCTTATTTGAGTTCCAAATGCCACTTTTGTAGTCAAAATATAAGGTGATATGCCTGTATATCAAGGATATGAAAAAAGAATGTTTCAGACTCAGTCTGACAAAAACTGCATTATATTAACCAATCAAATGGAAAAATTTAGAGAACAATTCATTATACTTATATGCAATGGTACCAAAATGTGTTGTGATCATGAAAGAGCAGTTTGTTGGAATAAAAACTAAATTTAAAGATCAAACATTTAAAGTCTGGAAAGACTAACTAGTTAAAATCTTAAACCTTATTTCTGTGTATCGAATGATAATGCCCACTGAACAGATGGAGGCAGGAAACTTTAGGTCTGTGCCACAGCTACAGAAAAGCAACATAAAGCAGGAGGACTAGAGTCAAGCTATCTTTTACAGGATATTGGCATATCAGTATCTTGAATCATATATAATCCTTCCAATTTAGTGACATTTTTACATTTACAGAATAAATTATTGAAAAGCACCTTGTATTACTTCAATGATCAAATTATTATGGAATACATATTTAGACAACATGTTATCATTTCAAAGCTTCCTTTTTTAAGATTATGAAAATGCTAAAAAGTCTGAAAAATCCCCAAATTACCTAAATATAGAAAGGAGGCAGAAATAAACTTTATGAATTTTAAGTTTGAAAAATAGTCAAAATATAAACCCCAAAGTAAATGTTCCCATAAGGATAGTTTTATTGGCATTGGAATCATTTGCTTCATTTATTCAAATGATGAACATAAAGTTGAAGGAACTCAGTCTAATTAATGTTTCCCAGCCCCAATATGTATAGAAAAAAGTATGAAATCTATGGCATTTCCAAGTACTGCTCTAGCTATGCTGCCTTTGGAGTGCATGCCCTTTTTTCACCCTTGCCTTTCTGTCTCATGGGGATGTTGATTCCTTGAGGCTCTGTTAACACTGTATTCCCTCTGGATTCAGCCAGTGGTGACACTGTGTTGAGGGGTGGGGAGTGGAGAGCATGAATACGAAAGGAGCCATTTCATCTCGCTCTCACGCCCTTGGCTTCAAGCAGCTTCTGAATGTAGCTGTGTGTCCTCCATATTCTGACATTTCCCACATAACAAAACCTGCCATGATTCTACCCTCTTCTTGGAATCGCAAAATCCAGGCAGCCCATTAACTTAGTTCTTGTCTTTACCAACAAGGAGTGGTATGAGCTTCCGGTTTGTTTAATCTCTGGATTTTCTCACCACCTCCTACATAGTTTGCCAGCTCTTTTGTCACTTACAGAGATTGGTTGGACCTTGACTGATGCATTAACTATGATTCCTATAAAATATAGAATTTTACTGCTGCTAGTAAGCTCTTATTCAGAGACAAATATAAACACATACAGTGGATGTGAAAGAAGTACAATAAAACACCAAGTATTTCTGTAGAATGAAAGAAACCAATTACTCAATTCAATAAATCAAATGCTTAGATTATATACAGAAGATATTTATTACTCTTTAATATACTAAGATTCAATAGGAAATAGACAAATTTATTTTTAATTTAGTCCAAGGCAGTTCAAAATTCAAAGAATTTCAACAAACTTTACTACCTTGTGTTGACCAAATAGTTAAAGCTATTGCATGGAACAAAATTTGAGGTTAAGTGATCTCTACAAAATAACATTTTCCTTTTTAACCACTAAAGGCTGAAAATGAATTCACGAGTCACGTCATTCCTAAACACATCACTACTAAAACAAGCTAAGCCAAAGGAAATTTTTATATATATATATATATATATGTAATTACATATATATATATAAAATAATGGGCTAATATTTGGTCTTCGATGTAGTGCAACAGATGAGAAAGTTTCTGTAATACCTTAGTATCTTTACCCTTACATAAAATCTTAAGGGATGACATTATGGAATAATCAAACTAAAAATTGACCAAATATTAATGGGTCTCTATCTATATGCCTCAAAAGCTTTGGTAAAGCCCAAGTTTATATGTTCATCTATTAAGCTCTAATATTGTTATCTTCAGTATCTTCTTGGGTAAATATATCAAGAAAAGCCTCATGTGTGTTTGTCGTTTTTTTTTACTCTTGTTCATATCACCTATTTGCTCATCACCTATAGTATTAATATAAATATGTTTTTTCAAAGTAGTGAAAATTATTTTGCCAAACAGAAACTTAATTATTCCCATGATTAATACCATTTCCTGTGTGAAAGTCTTCAATGATGGTTTCTAATAAGATAAAACATAAAACATTATCAACAATGGAGCAGTAGAAACCCTCTTTCATTGCTGGTAGGAAAGAAAAATGATACAGCCCCTTTGGAAGACAGTCGTGGTTTCTTACAAACCTAAACATACTCTTACCATATGCTCCAGTATCAAGCTCTTTGGTATTTACCCAAATGAAGTGAAATCTTATATCTACACAAAAAGCTTTATATAAATGAATGTTTATAGAAGCTTTATTCATAATTGCCAAAACTTATACAAGCAAAAGAAAGCAACTAAGATGTCCTTCAGAAGGTAAATTAATAAATAAACTGGGGCACATCCAAACAATAATTTATTATTTAGTGCTAAAAAGAAATGAGCTACCAAACCAAGGAAAGACATGGAGGAAATTTAAATGCATATTTCTAAGTGAAAGAAGCCAATATGAAAAGGCTACACATTGTATGATATTCTGAAAAGGCAAAACTGTTTATGGTACCAGTAAAACAATCATAGTTGCCAAGAGTTTAGAGAAAGGGAAAGACGAACAGAAAAAGTACAGAGGATTTTGGGGACAGTGAAAATACTTGTATGAAACTATAATGATAGAAATATGTTTTATTATACAATTGTCTAAACCTATAAAATGTACATATATCAAGAGTGAACCCTAAAGTAAACTCTTCACTTGGGATGATAATGACATCGTTATCATTGTCAATATCTGTTCAGCAATTATAACAAATGAGCCACTCTGGGATAAGACCAAAGCTGACTACCTTGTTTATTCACCTAAAACCCACGAGTCTTTTTCATATCATATTTACTGTTATCAGTACTGGGTCCTGTAGTCAGGAATCAAAACATCCTTACTTCTGATGTGTCCAACTTTATGTAATAGCCTCTCATAGCTACATACATAATATTCATGGTTTGGGTGATTTACAAGCAGCCCCACCCAGAAGGCCTATGCCTCTAGTGATTTATAATATCAAGCCTAGATTTGCATCTGACAAGCAGAGGTGATGGCCTGTGATCAAACACAGTCTACAATCCCAAATCTATAGCTCAAAGCAGTTTTCATCCTTTCTTCATCACCTAAACTCTCTATGGTATTCACGGTTATTTAAGATTGAATGTAGCTTTGGCTGAAATTAAGATGGTGTCTGACACACGGGAGATATTAAATAAATTTTGGGAGGATTAATGACTTATATCTCTATCGGCCATTTTTCTTCTCTCCTGACTTTACTATACTTTTCATATTTTTCCCTGGTACAAATTTTGCTTTTGTGTATTATACAGAATAATTACTTATATTAATATTTTCTAACAAGCCAATACCCTTTTTTAATGAATACAAATACCAAGTGCTCCTCTTGAGTTCTTGAAAGTTCAAAATAAATTAGATATCATAACTACAAAATAAATCAAATCAATGAAATTTTAGAGAAGAAAATTTTTAGTTTTAATTTGAAAGACATAAAACTTTTTATTCTTTGTTCACATGATATCAATGTGAGCACTGAGTTTGTTTGTCACAATAATTCTTTCTGCAGGTCGTATAATGAAGAACTGCACATGTTATATAACAGTATATTATATATAATAGAATATATTAGTACGTTGAATACTCTGTCTTTCAATTTTGTGTGTTCCCTTGTCCCCACACTCAAATTCTGCTATGCCTCATTAGGGTTACATCCTCTCTCTTCAACAAATTGTGAAACAAGGTTTTGGGAGTACACTGACAATCATGTGCTGATATCTGTCTAAAGGTACCATTTTAATTTAATTTTGAAGATTTTATATACTTCGGTTCTGGTGATTGCTCTAATTTCCTATAACAACGTGCAGATAGAGGCCCAATAATAAGAAACGTAGGAGAATTTGGAAGAAGAAAATGTTTAATTAGAAAGAAGAATCTGTAACCTTTGGTTTGATTTTTTTAAAAAGAATATGTAAACTCTGCCTTATGTTTGGTTTTATTTTGTTTTCCAGAGTTTTTAATTAGTTATTTTTAAAAACTGAGATTTTTAAAACAGTCATTTTGCTATCAATTGACTTTAAAATTAATACCACAATCTTGGAGGATGGCGCTTACTAAATTATTTGCACAATTGTAAACAGAGCCTTTAAGTCTGGTACAATTAGAATCAAGTCTTTCACAGAGTTTATCTTTTATATGTCATGTTGACCAAATACAAGTTAAAATTATGAATTCTGGATGAATGCTTCGGCTTGGAAGAGATTCAAGAAATGGTCTAGCATAAACTTAAATAGGAAAAAGAGTGATATAAAAATACAGATAAATTCAGAAGTTTTTTTTTTTTTTGAAACAAAGTTAGTCTCAACATGGAGGAGCTGGGGAAAAAAGTCTGGTTGACATACTGCCTGGCTTGATGGTGGTACTAATTGAAGAAGAAAAAGATCGTGATGAGAAAGCAGATGAAGAGATTTAGCAGAAATTGTGGCTGATCTCACAAACTGGCCTCCAATAGAGGCTACAGGATCCAGAAGCTCTGTAGGAGTGAGTTAAATCTCCAACACAAACATGGTCAGTCATCTGAGAATGAAGAAGCCACCCCAAGTCACAGATATGTATGTCAGGAAACCAGCTCAAGAAAAGTGGCAACTAATAGCACAAGAGCAGACTCCAGAAACCTCAGGCACTGTAATTCTCTCTCACAGCCAGGGACATGAATGACATTGCTCATTTATGCCAGGGACAGTGTCTTTGTTTAAGAACCTATCCCACACTTTTCATCTTATTTCTTCTTAGAATTTAAAACAAATTATAATCATAAAGTATATTCTAAGAATGCTCATTTTTTTCATTCACTAAGTATATTTTATTGAGCACATATTATTTGCCCATCAGTGTTCTAGAAGATGGTTCATCATTGAACCACTCAGAAAAAAATCTTGCTAACATAGAATATTCCAATTTGAGAAATAAATAAAAGTGTATTTCTTTATGTATGTATAAATATATATAATATATAAATAAATAAAAGTGTATTTCTTTATGTATGTATAAATATATATAATATATAAATAAATTTACATATTTGTGTGTATATATATGAATAATTAAATGCCAACAAGGATAGTACAGCACGGTAAAGTAGATCTGGAGTGTTTGAGTGGAAGATTTGCTATTTAAAAAGAGAAATCAAGAAAAGATATCGTTGATAAAGTTGTATTTAAGCTGAAATATAATGAAAGGGAGCAAGTAGTGTGCACATCCAGGGAAGAGCAGGGTTCCAGGCAGAGTAACCAGAATATCCAAAGGCATTAAAGCAAATTGTGCCTGGAACTGTGGAGGAGCCTCAAGGAGTCCAGAGAGACCAAAAAAAAAAAAAAAAAGGCAGAAGGAGAGAGATATAGAAATAACATCCGAGAGGTAGAGAAGGTTCGGTCGGTGTAAAGTCTTGTAGACCTTGATGTTTGTTCCTAAGCCATTGGAGAGATTTAGCACAGGAGAGACATGCTCTTAGTGACATTTTGAGGGGGAATCCTCTGGCTGCTATGTTGAGGATTAATGGAAAGAGAGCTAGGGCAGAAGCTGAGAGAGCCTTTAGGAGGCCAGTTAAAAGGCATTCTGCTCAGCTTCCATGCCCTTTTTGCAATCAGAGTTTGTAGAACTATCTTTCCAAAAATGAAAATGCACACTAAGATGCTGCTGAGTAGACAAGAACAGAGGTAGGAAAATCACGAAATCATACAGGTTAATCTGAAGTGTTATGGAATTTTAGATTAAAAAAAAGTATTCAAGGAACAAGGACGAACTGCTCACACTGAAAAGTTCAAAGGTCATTCAAGTTTGTATTTCACATCTTTAGCCTTTCAAGTAGATCAAAGGTGCTTGTCTTTGTGTGACTGATTCATGGGGCTGCCAGATGACCACATATGGCAGAGCGGCCTCTGTTTTATGAGCCTGCCCCACCTGCTGTTCTCTCCTTTGGGGTTCCGACTTCCTATTTACTCTGCCTGCCTTATCCTGGTTGCTCGGTGCAGCCTGGGGAGAAAAGAAAAACTTTGATTTGGAGTTTTCAGGGGATGCTGCAAATACTGGGTGACAAAATTATAAGATTAACCAGAGATTACACAGATTTTCAACAAGAAAACATGTCTGAGAAAATCATTTGTGGGGTTTAAAAAAAATCTGGATTCAAAATGCATCTGGTACCCAGCCAAGCATCCCTATTAGTCATAACCCATGGAAATGAGTCTTACTTTCTAGATGGTCAAACTAGATTCATTATCTCTGTTTAAAAATTGGAAGTTTTGGAAAAAAATAAGAAAAAGACAAAATGTAGAAAGGAAGAGTTGATGAAATTTAGGCAACAGAGACTCCTATGAGCATTTACATTTGAGTTGCAAAACACTGTTTGCTTACCTTATCTTATAAAATTAGTTCACAGACAATTTTAGGACCCCCCCCCCAAAATTTATATCACTAGAAATAAGTATTAGAAAGGTATCTTTGATATTTTTTACTACTTATTTCTTTCCAAAATTATATAATTCAGTCTTTGCAGGTTTTTCATTAGTAAAATGTTTTCCATGAATATTATACTATTTAAAAAGTTATATAGTTATATATTTATGGACTTGAAAATCCAAGAAATAAGTGAGTTATTGATTTGGAAAAAAATCACAATTTGTAACATCGTTGACTTATTATTTATGTTATATTTACTCAGATTTTTTTAAATAAGACATTTCATGTTAATATTTTTAATTATAATGTTTTCGTGGGTATCTTGAGAGTCAATCAAGCCTTCTATGTCAAGGCAGCCCAGCCTATACAGTGTTTCAGAAAACAGGTGAAATGTGTAACTTCTGAGCAATTTTTGCTTATTAGGTACTTCCTTGTACTTCAATTTAATTTCCTAAGCATTTCTCAAACTTCTACTCTCTCTTTCATTTCATGATACTGCTATAGAGGAAAATCCACTCCTTAAGTCATTTAGAATCATAGAAATCATTAGACCCATCTCAAGCAAATGCAGTCTGTCTTCCACCATTCCCACTTATGGCCAACCTACTTAAAACCTGATTTATGCCCAGTGACTCTCCTTATGGATTCACAACACCAGCTATGAAGAAGGAGCACAAGGAGACCCCTGCAATCTCTACCCAGTTCGGGAAGTAGGGTGCACTAAAGAGCAATACAGAACACATATACCATGTCTCAAAAATATCCTAGTAGTTTCTTGGCTTCTTACCATTAGAAATGCTCATGATAAACAGACACTGAAAAATAAAAGTCAAGGACATAAAGAATAAGCTTCAGGATATCAAGTAAAACAAATTTAAAAACAGAGATCAAGAAGATTCAAAGAAGTGATAAATATAGAAGACAAGTTGAGACAAATTACTAAATTAAATATAAAAGTAAGTTAAGATACAGAAGAAAGAATAAATGCCGTGTCCCAGAAAAATCTAGTAGAGAATAGTCAACACTGTGTTAAGTCTGGATAACGTTATCAGAATTCAAGGTAACAAAAACTCTTTTGGATATTAAATCATTTTTTTAAAGGTCCTAAAATAAGAAGGGGTAGAATTTTTAAAAACTGAGGTGATTTCAGACTGCTCCAAGGCAATATTTAAGGATAAAATATTGTTTAAAAAATGTCTACAATGCTACCCTGAACAAGCTCAATCCTGTCTGATCTCAGAAGCTAAGCAGAGTCAGGCCTGTTTAGTACTTGGATGGGAGACCACCTAGGAAGACCAGGTGCTGTAGGCATAAAAAATTTAAAAAATAAGGATTGTAAGCTGATGAGGTCCTTGCAATCTGTGAGGTCAACTAAAGCTTGCCTCACCAAAAATTATATATATACGAAACTTTGCGAGAAGAAATTGTGTGACCCAGTAATCTTAAATTGAACTAAATTCTTCTTCAGTTATAGAGACAAGAGACATATCAAGAAATAAGAAATAAGTATTTATGAAGGTTTTATGAACAAAATTCTTATTCACAAAATCTAAACAATTAAGAGATAAATCAAAATAAGGAGCTCAGAAATAATATATCCTTAGTAGAAAAGAATTAAGGCCGAATACCGGTTATAGCTACAAAAAAAAAAAAAAAAATACAGTACTATAAATCTTAAAATGCAAGGAAACAACATGCTTAGCAACAATTTGGAGGTGGTAAATGTGGTAAGGAAGCTGGAAGAATGTTAATTGTACTAACTTTCTCATCTTCATAAAAATGAAAGGTTTTGGCGTATCAAAATTTATCCCAAAACTTCTTTTCTAGGGCTCATGCTACATAATACAAAAACCAAAACCGAAAATGACCATTTAGGAGATCATAAATATACCTCAATGAATTCCAAAGAGTTTTAGTATTGTTAGTCTTTTTGCCACAGCCCAATAAAACTAAATATTAGTAACAAAAACTACACACACACACATACACACACAAAAGAAACCCAATAATCTTGCTGTTTTACAACTTTTTCAATTACTATTGAGTCAGAGGAAAATTTTAAATTTTTAATTCCAGAATAACTAGAAATTAGAAGCAAAGAAAATATGTCAGAAATAGAGTTAAAGCAGTGCTTAGAGAAAAATGTATAATTGTAGATACACAAGAATCAAACTATACCAAATTAAGAAGTTAGTAGACAACCAAATATGATTTATTTAGAAAAGGAAATAAAAATAATTCAATAAAAGTTAACAGGAAATTAATCCATTAGTAGATAGAGAAAAATAGGACTAATAAACATCTTAAACATGTTGCTTAACCATTTTGATGAATATACAACTCTTTCATATAAAAAATGACGACAAACAAGATGTCTCTCAAAGATCTATATTTCTGTCTTTGAAGCCATATCATCTTGTTTAAAGACAGTCTATTGGTTCCTTGTTTCCAACAATCTAACAATTTCATCTCCTTGCATCGCAAAGCCTTCCACCATGTTGTCCACGTTCTAAATATCCAAGTTTCTTGCTTCTATTCTGCATACCAATCCTTTAACTCTCCCTAGCATGCTCTTTTCCTCTTTTGAAAATTCAAGTTTATTTTAATATAGCTTACATACAGTAAAATTCATCCTTTTCCAATGTACATTTTAATGAGTTTTTAATAAAAATATGTAGCACCGTAATTGAACTATAGAACATTCCATCATTACAAAAAGTTCCCTTGTGCCCTATGAAGTCAAAACCCTCCCCCGATTCCCAGCTCTTGGCAACCGTTGATCTGATTTCTGTCCCTACAATTTGCCAACTCCAGAATGTCATTTAAAGAATTATACAGTCTTTTTTTTTCTTTTTTCTTTTTTTATTTGGTCTGGTATCTTTGATCTGGTATAATGCTTTGTGAGATTTATCCATGCCATTGCACATTTTAGTAGTTCATTCCTTTTTTCTTGCTGAACGGCAGCAGTTAATGGGTATCTGGGTGTTTCCAGTTTGGGAGTATTATAAACAAAGCTGCTATAAACATTTGTGTATTTGTGTATATGTTTTGTGGACATATGTTTTTATTTCTTTTGGGTAAACATTTAGGAGTAGGACTGTTGAGTTGTATAGTAAATGTATGCTTAAATTTATACAAAATTGCTAAATGTTTCTCGAAGTGTCTACACCATTTTGCATGATCACCGGAAATGCATAAGGGTTCTAACAGCTAAGTCGCACCAACACGTGAGTTTGTCTTTTTTTCCCCCCTCTCTGTTAGATGTGTTAGTGGTATTTCACTAGGGTTTTCAATTTTCATTTCCCTAATGACTGGAGATGTTAAATATGTCTTTATAAACTTATTTTCCATCAATATCTCTTCTATGATGAAATATATGTTCAAATATTTTGCCCATTTTATTTTACTTGGCTTCTTATTATTGAGTTGCAAGAGTTCTTTATATATTCTGATAGAAATCTCTTATCAGATATGTGTTAGCAAGTAATTTCTCATAGTCTGTCAATTGTGTTTTTGTTTTTGTTTTCCCCCTTAAGGTCAGAAGTTATAAACTTGATGAATTCCAATTTCTCACTTTTTCTTTATGTTTATGATGTAAGCATTCCAAGTAAATAACCTTATCTTGAAATTTGTTTCAGTTTTTATAGTTCTGTGATCCATTTTGGATTAATTTTTGTATATGAGTGAGGTATGAAGTTTATTTTTTGCATTTGGATCTTTAATTTTTAAAGCAGAACTTAATGAAAAAGCCATCCTTTCTATATTTCTATATTTAATTACCTTAGCAACTTTAGAAAAAAATAATTTACTATATATGTAGCTTTTTTTCTGGACTTTTTATTTAATTGATTCAAATACTTATACAAATGCCACACTGTCTTGGTTACTACAGTTTTCTATGAAGCCTTGAAATCAAGTAACATGAGTCATCCAAATTGTTCTTTTTTAGACTTTTCACTTTTTCATATAAATTTACAAAAGGTTTATAAATTTCTACCTAAAAAAACCTGGTAGATTGATTGGAATTGCATTGAATCTGTAGATTAGGAGAGAATTGGCATCTTGACGATATTGAGTCTCCCAATCCAATTATCATGGATATCATGCAATTATTTAGGTCTTTTTAAATATCTCTCATCAATGTTTTACAGTTTTACATACCTATTTTAGTAGTTTTCCATCTGTATTTCATTTTTTGATGCTATTGTATATATAATGTCAGTTCATCATTTTAAGTGTAAATTTAATATTAATTTCCAAGTGTTCATTTCTACATTTCTGTATAGAAATACCCTTGAATTTTATATATTGATCTTGTACCCTGAAATATTTCTGAATATTTTGATTAATTCTAACAGTTATATGTAGATTTGGGGAGATTTTCTATGTAGATAATTGTATGTTCTGTGAAAAAAAAAAAGACAGTTTTACTTATTCCTTTCCCAGATCAGTGCTGTTTGTTTTTTTTTTTTTCTTACCTAAGTATACTGGCTAAGGCCTCCAGTGCTCTGTTAAATAGAAATGTTGACAGTAGACATCCTTGACTTGTTCTCAGTTTTACAGTGGTAACAAAAGTCTTTCGCCATTAAGTATCATGGTAGATACTGGTTTTTCTAAGAGGCCCTTTATTGGTTAAGGAAGTTCTTTTCTATTTCTAGTTTACAGGAATGGATGAGAGATTATGTTCAGTGGTTTTATTGCATATATCAGGGTTCTCCAGAGAAACACAACCAATTGGATGGATATATGGATATTTTTGTTCATCCGTTAGACGGAGATATATTTATCTATCTAGCTATCAACTACCTATCATCTATTGGAAGTGATTTATTTTAAGCAATAAATGATTGCTGGCAAGTCCAAATTCTGCAGAGTATGCGAGCAAGTTGGAAACCCATGGAAGAGTTTATACTGCAGCTCACTTCTGAAGGCAATCTTCTGACCAAATTCCCTCTTCCTCATGGGGGAGGTGGGATGTCAATATTTTTTCTTTCAATGTCTTCAACTGATTAGATGAGTGGAATATAAATATTCACTCACATTATGAAATACACTTATTTACTCAAAGTCTACTAATTTGACTGGAAAAAAGAAGTAAAAGAGGTCAATGTCATGGTGATAGATGATAACTAAATTTTGGGGGTGATTACTTTGTAGTGTACACAGATGTTGAATTGTAACGCTGTATACCTGAAATATATAAAAAAGAAAAAATGAAAAGCATATATACACAACCTAAAAGGCTTACTTGGAAAATAAAATCAGTTTTTATTTGATAAAAAAAAAAAAATCTACTGATTTAAATGTTAATCTCATCTAAAATATACTTCTATAGAAATAAAAAGCATTTGGCCAAAAATCTGGGTACCATGGCCTAGCTAAGACACATAAAATTAAATATCACACTGCATTTACTGGGATGGCAATATATAAACTTTTTAAAAAATTCTATTGCCTATATAATGAATTACATTGATTGATTTTCAAAGGTTAAACCATCATGGCATTCCTGGTAAAACTATACATGGTCTTGATGTAGTATCCTTTTACATGGCTGGATTTGATTTGCTGGTGTTTTCAAAGAATTTGTATCTGTGTTCATATTAGTTTCCTATTGCTGCTGTAACAAATTAGCACAAAGTTATAACTTTCAAACAATATAAATTATTATCAGGAGGTCAGAAGTCCAAAATGGTCTTACCAAACTAAAATCAAAAAGTGTCAGCAGGGCTGCATTCCTTCTGGAGGCACAAGGGAAGAGTCTGCTTCCTTTCCTTTTCCAACTTCAGCTCATGCATGTTTTCCATGTTTTTAACTTGACACTTTATCGTATTGGTTATAGTTATTATTAAGTTATTTTCTGATCATTTTAACATGTGGCTCATCTCCAATTCTCTCTGTTGACTGCTTTATCACTTGAAAACAGTTTTTTTTTCTAGTTTTTGGCATCTCACAGTTTTTTTTTTTTTAATTAAAATACGGAAATTATAAGTAGAAGAAAAAAATACTAAGGTAAATAATTTTTAAACATAGAAATGAACATGCTTCTTTTTCTGCCAGGCTGTTAAAGTGAAGATGTTGAGTCAATCTAGTTAGTGGTGACACTAGGTGAGCTAGGTAGCAAGCTGTGGGTTTTTGTGTGCCTATCATTACTATCAGTTCAGAACAAGCTTCAAATTCCTTCAGTGTTTACCTAACATTACAGGACTTAATGCAAAGTCTGGTGTGCTGCAGAGTTTTCCCCTATGTTCCTACTCTACCTTCATTTTTAAAAGTCTGTGTACAATTGTGCAACAGAGGAGTCTTTTTATGCTCTTGTCCAAAGGTCAGCAAACTGTTTCTGTAAGACAGTAAATAATTTATCTTGTTAGTCTAAATGGTCTCTATCTCACATTCTTCTCTGTTTTTATTTTATAATCCTTTAAAACTATAAAACCATTCTTAGTTCACAGGCTTTGCTAAAACAGTCCACTGAGAGGAATTGGCCGAGAAGCCATGGTTGACCAAGCCCTTCTCTGTCTCAGTCCCCACGGATAGACTTGTTAATCGCTTGTTGGTCAGTACTAGGCTCATGCTAGCAGTAGGGCAGGCTCTCTGTTTTCTTATCCTAGTCTTAATATTAGGCAGGTTCTTGAAATTGGACCTTTGGTGTTGGGGCTTTCTCATTGTCTTTGCCTCTTGATCCCCACAGCAACCAAATTGTACCTTTT
The DNA here is from genome assembly GCF_014176215.1 of Rousettus aegyptiacus. Classification (NCBI taxonomy): domain Eukaryota; kingdom Metazoa; phylum Chordata; class Mammalia; order Chiroptera; family Pteropodidae; genus Rousettus; species Rousettus aegyptiacus. Next base: position 36,834,757 of record NW_023416306.1, on the reverse strand, counting down.
ATCCCTGAAGGTTCTCTGGAGACAGTTGTAATTCCTTAACCTTAGCACTAGAAGAAATCTACTCTGTATTGTTGCAGTACTATTGACCCAAGAGGTTTTCTTGCCTTTCTTCCAGAAGCAGAAGCTTTTTAGTGCAAGAAATAGATCTTTGATATCTGGGGCAAGTAGGATTTTCTACCCCTTCTCAAGATGCAGAGATATTTCACTTCTGTCTCTCCTCCCATAATGGCCCTGGGGACAAAAAGATTTGCTGCCCCTTTTCCAGATGCATGTCTTTCACTTCTTGTGATGATCCTGGAAAGATACCTCTATATGATGACAGGCAATCACTTTCTATATGTGCAAGCCACTGAGCAGGTTCTTTACCTAGCTCCAGCTCTGCTATTTCTCAAGGTCACTCAATGGAAGCTCTTTATGTAGAGTTTTTGAGTGAATGTGTCTGGATCTCTTAGGTACTCTTAAACTGATCCACTCTACCTTGCACTTGGCCTTTAAAAATTCATTAATATTTTAGTTGATTTTTTTCCCCCATCCACCTCTATGTCAGTCATCTCTTCTGTTCTTTACAAAGGAAAACTAGTTCATGCCTCCCATCTCTTTCAGAAAAGATGGTGCCTCTTTGGAATTAAGTTTCCCTCACTGGGTTATGACCTCTTGTTTCTTCTGGGTTCAGAAAAATTTACAATTTCTTAGATTATCTGATTCTCTCTCATTGTTAAGATAGGAGTGACTTACTTCTGTGACTTTCTATATCCTAAGCAGAAGCACTCATATGCTTCTCTACTATGGGAAAAAAAATGATTCAAATATTTAGTAATGGATTCAAAATTTAAGAACTCACAGAATTTAAGCTGTTTTCCTTTATAATACCCTATTTCATATTTTTCAAATTATTTTGCCATTTGGATCTTATGCACACAGAGTATGGACTTTTCAATATTGATTATCCCACATATCTAAAGAGAAAATTAAACAATTAACCAAAATTGAGTACTAGAAAATGTTAATTCTCTTTGTTTTTATGATCAAGCAGTTTCTGGGCTAAAGATGATCTGGTAAATTTGTTTATGGAGGTGCAAATGTTTTACTCTTTTTATGCATGCTGATTAAAATAGAAATGTTATTAAACAATTTAGTGTCTTAATAGTTATTATTTATTATTATAACTCATTCCCTTTACAGACACTTGTATATTATTATATGCACTGCTAAATAATTTGAAGCAGGCATTAAAGACTATATACTCTGAGTAACAAAACTGATCCAAATTTGTTTTGGTCTAAAATTTGTTTTTGCACAACTCGTAAGCTAAGAATGTTTTTTTACATTTTTTAAAGAGTTGACAAAGAAATGAAAATTTGGGACAGAGATCACATATGGCCCTCAAAAACCTAAAATATTTACTATCAGGGCCTTTATAAAAACTATTGTGAATCTCTGTGTTTAGAGGATATAAAATTGGATAATATATTAAGAGGTTACAAAATTGGATAATATATTATCCCTGTCCTCAAGGCCCTTTCATTCTGGTGAACAAATCAGCCTTACATATAAATAAGTAAAATGTGAATTAGGAAGTAATATGCTATTTTGAAAAGTACCAAATATTATTCTACAAAAAATATATATAGAAGAGAGAATAATTATTTCCAGGCAAAGGCATCCAGGAAGCTTCTTTGGTAGAGATGGCATTTTAATGGGACAGTAAAGTATGGATAGAATTAATATATACAGGGAACTAAATAAATCAAATAAGCAATGGATACTCAGCGTTAAGAAACAAGAAAATTGACTTTACAACATATAGATTGGAAAATCATGTGATACATTTACTTTTCCATCCTCAGTCATTAGCCCTGCCAAATAAAATTTATTTTCAAATAAGATTTATTGTCATGTGTTTATACTTTGACTTGGTAGGGGGGAAAATATCTCCCAGAAATCTGTATTTCTATGAAAATAGTTTCATTTTAACATTTAGTCATTCTTCATAAATAGTCTGATGACATGAAACTGAACGGTACTTCTTAAACTGGGGCCTGCCCCTCCCCTGGTGTTTCACTCACAGGTACACATCCCAGAGAAGAAGCCTGGTTTCTGTACCTAGTAATTGCAGTAAGTGCATTTTTTGTTTTATTGTTCATTACGTTGTTATTATCTTTGTTCCATAGATACACAAGAATTGGCAGAATATGTATTCCATGTCAGCTAATCTTTTGCTTTTCTACGATGAAAGCCCAAGGAATAGGCTGTTTAAGTGTGCTTCGACTAAATAGGAAGCCTAGTATTTTTGTGATAATTAGAAACCTGGCATGCCATTTCTATCATGAACTGAGATTACAGCTGTGACGGGACTAGACTTTTCTAATGTCACTGGCCCTCAAGGCTTATTCTCGTCCATCAAAATAAATTGCAAGATCGAAATTTGAAAAGAATTCTCATTGGCAGCCCATTTAGGCCTTTCTTTTATTTTATAGACTAGCATGATACTCAGAAACCACTGTTTTGCTTTCTGGCTTTGGCTTACAGACACACAATCATTGTTTCTTCCTACCACAACTACATTCAATAACATGTTTTATGTAATGACGATGAATTTAATGAGTTTAAAAGCTCTCCCATGTACTTCTATGTTTACTTCTGTTTTCTTAGTTGTTAATGACCTCACTCTATTTTTAGGCTTATGAATTATCTGAGCTGCTGGAAAAGAAGGGTAATGAAGACATATCTATGAGGGCAGATGGGTCAGGACTTAGCGACGTGTCAAAGCAGGTAAAGTGCCTTCTGCTGGATGATCCACTCATGATATACTAGCTGCTGTGAATGACACCAATGACTTGCCCAAAAGGACCACAAATGATCTATGGGAATAGATGGACCTTATTGTTAGCTTCTTGGATTTGAATATTGGTGAGTTTACTAATGCTGACCCTAAACCTGTAATAGCTTCCTCACAGGCTAAACTTTTCCTACCTTTGACTTCTCCTCATTCTTCCCTTCAGTCCAATCATCCCCAGCCCATATGACCTTCTGAGGGAGAGAAAATTTGGGGATCTTTTCCTTTTCCTAATTCCCTGACAAGGATTGAACGCTTGCTTCCCTCCAGCCTCCCTTTTTAATTCTCGAAATCCAGTTCTGGATGTCAAAAGAATGAACACTGAAATGTCTTTTAAATGCCATTATAAAAACAAAAAACAAAAGAAAAAGACAAAAACAAACTTGCTTTCCCTGGAAGCAATGTGGGATGCCTCTCACTAACTAGGAAAGTCAAAAACAAGCATGTGGAAAGTAAAAACCACACAGTTAAATATTTCAATCTATGAATCTATGATCTGAATAGATTTACATGAACACAATTAAATTTAGCTCTGATTTCCACCATAGTGCCACAATATAAAACAACCAAAAATGTCCATTTTCATTATTAAAAACGCATCATTCTTGATTTATCTTTTAAAGGTAATCATTGTGAATTACATTTTGAGATAAATTCATGAATTGTTGGTTTAAACAGAAAGATCTAATTGGAGGCTTTGAAACCTATGAATTTATACAATATTATAAAAAGAAGTAGAAAAATCTGAAGGTACTGAGAATTGTTTCAGACATAACTTTTTTCCAGAAATTCACAAGCATGACATTTAATAAAATCATAATGCTACCCTAAAAGTGGTAAGCATCAGCAAAATAAAACATATTTTAATGTTTATTTAAAATATAAGTTTTTAGTACAGTATAGAGAAATAAGAAACCTAACACCTGGGAAACCTTTTGCTAGAAACCTTTGAGACAGAATGTTCTGATTATATTACTTTTGTAGCATCATTTAAAACCCAGTTAGCACAATTTGAAGAATAATCATAAGATATTTTTTTCAAATTAAAAAAAGAAAACAAGAAGACTTGGCTGGAGTAATTCAATAAAAATATAAATAGGCAAATAAAACATCTTTCAAAGTTATCTTCAAGGTCATATTCCAAAATGTTTTAAAAGACGAAGTTAATCTAACTGGAGAATATTTGATAAAGCCTATGCTGTAGGCATGGCTAAATCTATTTTGGATAAAAAAGAGGCAGCCGAGCTGAAAAAGGTGTCCATATCAAACTTATGGAGTGGTAACCTGCATTAGGGACATCACTCATTGTGAATGACCCAGCAGCCACTGCATTATTTACCAAGAACACTCACCTCAAACAATATGCCTCCTGATTTTCTCTGTGTGCTCCATGGGGTGATAAAAATGAAAACTTTTACTTAAAAAAAAAAAGCCAGTAATTTGAAATCTTTTTTGAAAAGCAATAGCTCCGGAGTGACTTTGAAAACATACTACACAGATAAGCACAGTCGATTTCACTTTTTTTGTGGAAAATCACAAGCCAGATGTGCCCTGCAGCACAAGGGAACCATAGTGTTCTAACTCTGGCTTCAGTGATTATTTTACTCACAGTGAAGGGGGTTGAAGACAGCCAGGAAAGGGTCAACTTTTGGATAAAATAATTTTTTTGTTCTCAGTGATAAAAATGTTAATAAAATTGGCTTATCTAGAAGATACTTTTTCAAGGCTAAATAATCTCAACAAACAATTGCAAGAAGGCATTCTCAAGGTTGTTACTGAATATGACAAGATCATTGCAATTAAAATGAACATTGAGAGCCGGAATAGGAGAATCGCTATTGGGATGATGAGGTATTTGAGCACTTTAGTTCAATTAAAAGTAATTACATTTACGACATCTTTGTTAAAGATAAGAATAACATCATCATTTATCTCTCTTCACTAAAAAGAGTCCTTTGATGAATATATGCCAGAGATAGCAACAGAGAATGTCCAATGGAGCAGAGAACTTTCAGCCTCATCATATTATTCAAATGTACAAACACTTCATAAAATTTCAAACAACAGTGGTGTGTATTTACACTGTCTCATGGCAACATTATGTGCATTTATTTTCAGTGATTATTACAACATAACTTATAAATCAGTAAAAGAATAGGCTTTTGATCTAGTTCCACAAATATATCTACATATGCATTTTTTATTGAAACACCAAGAGGTATTTTGGGTCGTGGAAACTTCCTCATTTCAGTCGATTTCACTTTTAAAATTCATAAGCTCGGTGCAATTGTATCTTATCTAACAACCAACAAATATAGAACACAATTTCTCTAAGTGTAAGCAATGGCATTTAAACATAAATAATTTATACTAAAGTAAGCACAAATATATTATTTAGTAGAATGCAAAATTTGAAAGAATCATTAAGATAAAATATGAGAGCTATTATCTTCAGTGAGTCATCCAGAACATTCAGAACAGATTTCACTCTTATATTAGGGCTACTTTGCAGAAAATTTTGGTAATTTTGTCATTATTTAACCAACTGCAAAATGTGTCTTTTCCATGGATTTTCACTAAGCTTGTCTCAGGAGTGACCAATGCTCTCTCAGTTTAGTCTCCCCTGTGAACAGTGGTTATGAAATGATATGTTGATGTTTACAAAAATCAATATTAGTTTTAAATGAATGTTAGAAATCAAAAGTTAATGAATAAAAGAATGACTTTGTGGATGTAGCCTGGTTTTGCTTAAAGTATAAATGTTGGATACTATTTGGGGTGGAAACCCTACTTCTATCGTTACTAAATGTATGTGTTTGGCCAAGTTGCTTAACCTATTTGTGAACCTATTTCCTCATATCTCAGATGAGAATAATGTAATCATTCCATCGTGTTGATTTCTTGAGGTTGTAATGCAGATACAGGTAGTAATTTCATCCTACGGTTGTAAGTGCTCCAAACAGTGGTGAGCTTGAGAAATTTGAAGTTAATGGAAAAGGCTGAGCTTAGTAAAATAGAAATGGGCCTCAAGGGCGCCATCAAACCATGAAGAGCCTGAGACAGAAGAGGGAACTAAAACATGAAGCCTGCAATAAATATCAAATTAGTAATCATCAAGAATAGGTACCTACAGAGATGACGGTCTATGGAAAATTCAAAATCAGTAGAAGCAGGGGCAGTTACCAGTGGCTGGCTTTTTATATCTTTTCTGCCATGTGATATGTGGGCAGTCCCTTTAGGGCCTTGTCTTGGGGAAAATTGAGACAATCCTCCCCTAAAAAAAGAAAACCAAATGATCAGGGGAACATAAGACATAACCTATGACCAATGAAAAGTATCAGTGTTGTTAATTATAGATAAAGGGGATCAGCTGTGATCTTTAAGCATTTCAATGGTTATATTAGGGATTTGCCAACCAGTTGATCTTAATGTTCATGTAGGGCTAAAAGATGGAACATATTTAAACAAATTAAGAAAGATTTTTGATACAAAATGAGAACTTTGTACAAGCTTTGTAATGACCTACAAAGATACATTGTGTGAGACCTTTGTTTCTGATATAAAGAAAATGCTTAACTGTATTCCTGAGATGGTGCATTAGTTTGCTAGGGCTGCCGTAACAACATACTACAGACTGGTTAGCTTAAACAGTAGAAATTTATTTTTTCTCACAATTCTGGAGGCTAGAAGTCCAAGACCAAGGTGCCGGACTGTTTGTTTGTTTGTTTGTTTTTTTCATGAGGTCTCTTTCCTTGGCCTAGAGATGGCCACCTTCTTGCTGTGTCATCATGTGGTTTCTTCTCTGTGCATGGCTCCCTGGAGGTGCACTATGTGTCCAAATTTCCTCTTCGTATAAAGCCACCAGGCAAATTGGATTAGGGCCTGTCCTAAAGGCCTCGTTTTAACTTAGTTACCTATTTAAAGACCCTGTTTTCAAATGCAATCACATTCTGAGGTACTAGAGGTTAGGTTTCAATGTACGAATTTGGAGGGACACAACTCAGCCCATAACAGATGACTTAACTAGTAATGGTAATGATTAGTCACCAAAGACTATTTAATATAATATAATACTATGTTATAATATAATGCCTCATGTTATCCCTGCCCAGCCCCTAGAACGCAGGCACATATCCCATGTTTTCAAATTTTTAAGTTACTAAACCACATACTTTAAAACCTAATTACTTGTTTACCATATTTTAAATTAAGACAGTTATGGATATGGTTCCATAGTGTAGCAGTTAGCATGTCTGCCTTACACGCAGAAGGTCCTGGGTTCGCGCACCAGTGGAGCCACAGTCCATGATCTATGTGTATGCCATCCTGAACAAACCCGATGTCTGATCTTGGAAGTTAAACAATGTTGGGCCTGGTTAGTACTTAGATGGGAGACCATCTAGGAAGACCAGGTGCTGAAGGCATAAATAATAATAAATAAATTTTAAAAAATAAGACAGAAATAACTACATATTAGTTTCTTAAAATGATGAGAATAAGTGTTTTTAGAGCAAGTATGTGTTTATTCGCACCCACCTAAAGAAAAATGACATATCAGTTTTGAGAGTAAGCATATAATTTTGGTTCAGTTTCAAAAAACTGAAAATTTGTTATGAGTTCTTGTTTCTACTTTGGAGAAACTAGGCTTTAAAACTGTGTTTTAGTTATTAACCTTTCCATTGGCCTTTGGAAAATAGCTGGCCCCCTCAGCAGAAGGCTCACAAACAATGTGGCAGACATATGTGGACACCCATGGTCTAGTCCTTTCTAGAAAAACACTCCATTCTTTGGTGGAGAATTTTTTTTCTCCCAGTACACACAGTTCAGTACGATTATGAATCAAGGTACTCTGATTTCCCTACTGAAGAGGCAGTCACTTGAGCTAAGTGAACTAAATGTACATTCTCTCTCTGAAATTTACATCTTAACCAAAGTAAGAAAATACTAAGGACATTGGAACTCATTCTCTCAGAGTTGCCTGCTACCAAGAGCCGGGCTTCTTTCTGTGCTTGGCCTTCTCAGGCTCGTTTTTCATCCTTTCGTTCCTATCTGGGAGCACTCCCAGCAAAGTTCCCTTTTACTTAAGTTGTCCAGAATTAGTTTCTATTATCTGAAAGAACAAAATTCTGATAATATCAACCACAATAATATTTCCAGACAATTAATATCTCTATGGCTCTCCTACTACCTCTTTCAGTAAATCTCACCTCCATTATGCCGACTGGGAATGGAAATGCCCTTTGCAAAGCTAAAGAGCTTTCCAGAGTGAGGCATGGAGATGAATGGAGACTAAACTACATACGGCCATCTCTCCCTGCAACTGAAAATCAGCTATACATTTGAACCTGCAGTCCTCAGATGAGATAGCATACCCAACTAATTTATGAGGAAAACCTTATTTATTCATATTTGCATGTGTATATGCCTTTAATCTATTTGCAGCCAGGTGGTCCTTCATTAGCAAGTCTGGGTCAGCGTCTCAGGACCAGTAGCAGCAGCAGCAGCAGCACTGGAGAACTTGTTAAAAAAGCAAATTCCAGTCCCCACTCCCCAACCTACTCTCTCAGAAACTCTGAGGGTGGGATGAACATACAGGTATTTTAAATAAGTCTTCAGGTGATTCTGATGCTCACTGAAATTTAAGAACCTCTGAGCTTGGTGAAGGCTCAACCTGGAATGGGATCCCTCACCTCAGTGACAGACTGGACTTTTCTCTTGGTGAGAGGATGTAAGAAATCCTTAGAGGCATCCCTCTAGGGGTCTCATCCTAGTTGGGCCAAAGCCCTCCTCTGCCTTTTACCCTAGCCCTTTCTCGTCTGTTGCCTCAAGAAAAAAGAGAAATGGTCATTAAAGAAAGGCAGGAGGTCTGAAAATAGAGCAGTACGGTCATTTGTGTGAAGGCTGCAACCCCAATTCCGACTATTTGATTGTTTTATTTGCCCCAGAGGCACTAGATCTCACGCATTTGGCTCCTCTCTTTAAAAGGAACCCCAACTAATCATTTTCTTGTGCTTCGATGCACTACTCTCCCAAGTATTCTTTTTAAATTGAATGAAAATTAAACCTAACGCACATAGTTCCATAATAACATTTCTTTTAATGAGCCCCATCTTCTGATGGAAAGGAATGCCCCACTAAATTAAAAGTAGGGAAATATATAAAATACATAATCCAGTGCATGAAATCAAAAACCTAATTTATTCATTCATTTCACTAGACAATGTGATGAAGCATAACAGGAACAAGATAAAATGAAGTTGCATTCTGCCTCCTCCTGCCTTTTCCCTTTTCCTACTGAGAAAAGGTCAGTGTGAGAAAAATGTGACCTTAACATCTACTTCCAAGTAAAGCAAAACCAGCGAAAGCAAATATTTTCCATGTACTACTAATCTGAAAATCTAATTGTAAGTTAAACAAAAAGCCTCTTCATTAAATGAAAACTTTTTTATTTCAAATGTCTTTAACTTCTAAAAAAACTATTTTTAGCAAGACTGGGATGAATTCCAAGTAATTCCAAATCACTATTAGAATACTACTTTAGTTATAAGTTTAAAAAAAAAACAAGTACATAATCTGCAGTGTTTTATGAGGTTATTAATTTGAATTATGGAATTCTAATTGCCTAGGAGCTTGTCCATAAACCACTGCTCTCCTCCGGCAGGATGGAAAAGAACACAAAGTATTCCCACCAGGAAGCTTGGAAGCTTGTCAGAACCTACAAATATTTCTCAGACTTCGTGGTTTCTTTCAGGGCTTTGGATATTTTGCAAAATGTCTGATCAAAAGGTAACCATGACCTCAGAGGTGTGCGTGTGTGTGCATGTATGTGTGTGTGTGTGTGTGTGTGTGGGTTTTTTTCTTGGCACACTTTATGCATATTGAAATGCTGACATTGCAAGAGGCTAGAATTATGTTAACTCCCCCAATAACTGAGGTGTGCTTGTTTTATAATAATAACTAACTGGAGATAATTTAATGTGTGTGTATTTACGCATATGTTAACTTGTGTATGTGTGAGAGCTTACATAAGCACTTACTTTGTATGTGTATAATTAATACTGTGTGGTTTCCAATTTTTATCCCAACCAAAGATGCAAATTAGTTCAAATTTATTTATTGGTGTATAATACATTAAAGTTATAAATCCTGTGTTGAGATAGATGACTTTCTATGAAAAGCACCCAGCTCAATAATTTATTTTATTCATCCTTTTTTTTTTTCATTTTTGTAAAATAATGTCTGTTTTCTTAAGATTTCATGTTCCAGATAATAAGCTCTTCATTCCACTCATCTCAGCATTCAGTTGATCTACATGTAGTTTGGACTGCGTACTGGGAATAAGGAGACTAATTTTGAACTTGTTTCCATAAATCTACATGAGGTCCAGCTACAAACCACACAAAATAAATATAAACTAGTGGAGTAACATTATAAAAGTAGTAGTCATAGTTTTTAAATGCTGGACAAGCAGAGGAAATTTGTCCATAGCTGAGGAAAAAGAGAGAGAAAGAAAGAAAAACAAAAAAGGAAACAACTTGAAACAGTTTTATAAACTTCTTATGCAAACACCCTTGCTTTTGGCAGTTTGTATCCAGAGTCTATTTCCTGTTGAAACCTTGAAGTGCATTGTAAATAATAATTAACAAATCTATACTGTACTCCCTGGGTGGTTAAAAAAAAATTGTATAAGCATCTTGGAATTTCATGGAATTTTACGATGGGCACTTAGACCATAAGGTCGGTCAAGTCAACCATGTTTTGAAAAGAAAGACATCTTTATTATATTTTTATTCAGACCTCTATGCAAGTCAGTGGCTCTACTGGACTATAGACATCTTCCAGACGGTGAGACCAATCATTCAGCCACAGTGTTTCTCAATTGGCTTTATTTGGTTTTGGTGTTGAAGTAGTTTTCCTCCAATGAGTGGGTGGCTCAGTGAGAATCCCAAAAGAAAACAGTTTCTAAAAGAGCTTTTGGTACTTAGAGGTTTTGGAAAAATGACGAGAAGAAGCATTTTCCTGGAGTAAATATTATTCCTTGGAACAAATCAAGGTATTGACTCTAATAACAACAAAAAGTGTTAAGAAAAAATTTATACAGCAGCAACTGGGATAACTTCTGAGAAATTACTTTCTAGTGACATTAAAACAGTAAATATTCAACCTGATTTATAACTGCTTTTTCTTTTGACTGAAAATGTTCAATGTATGTGGCTTGAATACATGTTCTTGTCTCAAATGTTCTACCACACACATTTCCACCTACTGTGAAGGCAAACACATTTTGACTAATGTTATTGCTTATAAAAATTTTCCCTATGGTTTGAAATCCTAACTCTGTGTTTTCTTTTAAACATTCACATTTATAAATGGGCAATTGTTAAACCACTTGCTATTTCTCTCTTAGAGTTACCATAATAAGGGTGATAAAATAAGTAATCTAACCTTTCAAATACTATGAATTTTCCATTTTTTATTTGAGAACAGCACTTAGAAAGAAAAGAATCCTTGAGAGTAGGAAAACTTTGAGACTGATTCTTAGATTCCAAGGCCTCTCATTAACATTTCTCCAATGAGGGTGTTTCAAGTTGTCTGAAGTTGTATTTCATACAAAAAAAAAAAGAAAAGTAACTTAGGTAAAACATGTCCTCTCTTATTTTAAGGCCATCGGCAAAATGCATGCTCATTTAGTTGTACTTAGGGAGTCTCAAAAACAGAATAAAAATATACCAGCCTATTCTTGGTAGCGATTTTGCCAGAGCATTTCCTTATAAGTTAGTAAGACATCATTCTCAAAATCATTTTTATGTGTGATATTTAGGACCACTTCATATGGAATGTGAAGTGTTTTATGAATAAGTCCCATTCCAGATGTGGGAGAAGAACCCCAGGGGAGGTGAGCAAATCTATCTCTGATTCAGGCTCAGGGCCAAAGCTAAAATTTTCTCCCAACAAACACAACCTCAAAAGGCTTTGCAGATCCTAGTAATACCTATTACCTGCCAGGGCGATATAAGGTTTTGGGATGGAAGTATCTGGCCAATGCTGGTACCTCTCACAGCCTGATGCTGCTAGGTACCCTGATGGGAGCCTGAAATCCACTTTGGAACTGGTAACAATAACAGTCTGATGAAACATTGCTCCAAACATCAAGGCTAACTGTTATAAGGAACAACCTGGAATTTGAGTTATGACTGTGCCATGTATTATTGATTATGTGACTCTAGGAGTGTAGCTAAATTTTTCTGAGTATCACATAGATTCTGAGTAAATGCTTATGTTGGTTAATATGCAATGTCTCTCAGCTCCTAATTCACCCTGCTGTACTCTGCTTTGTATGGCTAGCGCTGGGGCCCTGCCAGCTGTTTCTTCCTTGCCAGCTGGCTTCTTGTTAGGTTATCCAGAAGGGAAAAGAGAGGGTAAAGACCTTCTTTCTTCTCTTTTGCTTGCAATTCTCATCAACTCTGCCCCTAGCAGCAACAGTTGGCCTCAATTTTCAGCTCTTGTTGGCACTCACAGAATGAGGCTCGTGGTACTTCAGAGGTATCAGGAACAGATTGGCAGCGACTCCTCTTCAGAAATCCAAGACCCAACTTCTCAGCTCTCATAACTTGAGCTTTCATGTCTTGATATTTTTAATTTCTTCCCTTTATTTCCCCAACTTTAGGGATGATACTTTTTTCTTGGATTACTTATATTTTTTTCTTTTTTCTCATTCAGCTACCCAACACTTGTGTACCAGCTGCCTAGATTAAATTCTCTCAGTTGAAGTACTTAGAGTGGTTTCTGTTCCCCCGACTAGTCCTTGACTGATACAATGTGAGACAGTGCTACCTACTTAAAGATGCTTTATGTGGATTGAGTTATTGCATGTTAAATGTCTGTTACAAGACTTGGCTCTTAATATAAACTAAATGCATGGCTCCTCTCTCCATTTGTAAAGGCTGTCTCCTTGGCCAAGCTCCTCCCTTACCCAATACAATAAGTAGTTGCAAGTTGTGGCTTTAGATATAGAGTATTTGAATTGAAAGAAAAACCTTTGGCTCCTAACTCTCAGCAAGTCTCTATAAGATGTGGACCCATAAAGGAAATTTATGATCATTAGCTCCTTGGTGCTTTTTTTCAATATTTCTGAAATTGCACAGGTAGAGTCATCTTCGTCACAATGGTAGTACTATGTGGCCACAGTGATAGTACCATGATGTATTCTCAAAAAGTCATGCAATTTTTCTCCTTAGTCATCTATTTTCAACAATCATTGATAAACTCTTCTCATCCATGGAGCACTGTCTTTACTATCAAAGATTCTTTATTCTCTCATTCCCTTCTAACTCCTTATATTATTTAAAAGTTATCATCCTGCCCATATCATTGTTTATGCCATGTCCATTTTTATTTTATACTTTTTCTCTTATTCTTTCCTCTCTCCTAAAATGCTTATTATTTTATTTAAATCCATCAAGACTCAAGTGAGACAATATCCTCCCAGTCCAAGATATCTCCCATGAATACTTATCATACCTATTGTAGTTTCTTGCAATATAGCAATGCGTTATTCTCTGACTAGAACTCTTATCAGATCATTTAATCTTTTTAAAAAATAAACCTGATGACATGGACCATGTTTCTTTTTTAAAAAATCACAACTCACAACAAATAGAAATCAACATTTGCTGACTGGTTAGCCAACCTTTAATATTTTTAGGGTAGAATGTGTCACTTGAAACATCATCTATTTTCTCTGAGGGCAAGGCTGAAATACCAAAATAAGTATATGTACACATTTCTAGAAATTTATTAATGCAGATGATTATAATAAAATTTTAGAATTTTTTCTAATAGCAAACTCAGTAAGAATAATTAATCTTTGAAACAATACTGGAGTCAAAACACCATGCTTTTCCTTTCTGTACCCTAGATAGATAACTCTCCCTGCATAGGTGCATTAAAATATTTGCAATATACCATAATCCTAATGAAAAGAACTGAATTTTTGACTGGAAGAATTGAAACGCTTGATCTCGTATTGTTTTATTCATGAAATGAATAGTGTAGTGCAAGTAAGCACAATTCCCCATACTCTTGCACAGAAACTAAATATGTGAAATGAAGAGTCAATCTCTTTGCTTTTCAATTCTCAGTCATTATGATGATAGAGTGAATGGATGACATAAGTTATTGCCTCAGAACAGGTAGTGAATCCAGATATGGTTACTGACTCTGAAATATGTGTAAGTAAGATTGTCTGCACAGCAGAACTACCTGAGCCTGAAATAGACCAACTCTGAATGATAAAAGTCCCCAATCAGGTCATGATTAACCTCCTGAGTTAATCAATTATTTAACATTATTATCTGTCCTGTGTCAATGACCCTCTAAGTACAGTATGTGAACAACCCAAAGGCACAAGAACAATAAAAGAAAGAAAACATAAAGTCTGAGTTCAGCTTGACTTTGAGAACATTTGAAAGTCTTGACAATGATAATGATTTATGATGCATTACTGGTTTTCTACCCCTATCTTACTCTTAACCGAAAGGTAGGTTATGAAATCAGAGTGTTATGATGGTGAGAACTTGAAACTCAAGTATTTTTTTTAAGCTAGAAGGAGAGGGTAAAATGAGATTCAGACCATGAATATTCTCTATTAATTTAAAAGGATTTATTTACTTACTTACTTACTTATTTACTTTATTTATTTATTTACATTGTACTTGGAACTACAGTACTGTGCTTAAAATAGTTATTCTTTACATCTCTTCTGTGTAATAAGGGTATAACACTTGCAAAGAAAAGACCTATCTTCTCCTAATGATAATGAGTCCAGTAAGTAAAAACATGTATATATAATCCAACAAATAAACAAGACCAGACAAAAAGTACCAGCTTTAATTTTCATTTTCAAAAAGTATAATCAAGAATGCTTCTGAAGTCAACAAAAATTAAAGGGGCAGGTACAGAATACACTCTCTAGGCTGACTCTTAATACACACACACACTTATACACACACAAACACAGTATGGTTTATTGTCAAAGAAATTTCATTGATTAGCTTTGATTTATTTAAAAGCAGGAAAATGTAAGTTTGTAAAATTATATGTACAAATTTGGTAACATAACTGTCTTCAGAGCAGTAAGTCACATTTGCAAGAAACAACTGAGTTGAAATTTCAAAATATTTGCATGCCATTAGAAATTCATAACTTTCTAAATTTAAGTTAGTTTCAAAACTTGGCTTATATGAGTCTCTTAATTCTCCAAAAAATTTTTTTAAAAAATTAAAGCTACTAAGTTTTAGAGTCATTTTTATTTCTCTTTTAAAAAATTGATGGTTCTGCAATTCACTTTTAACTACAGATTATTTTACCTGCCTCTAGTATGTAAGCCAAATAATAATTCTAATATACCCTGTTTCACGTGTATTAGTTTTCTATTGCTTCTGTAACAAATCGCTACAAATTTAGTGGCTTAAAATAATACAAATTTATCATCTTACAGTCTTGCAGTTTTGGAGGTCAGAAGTCAAATACGGTTCTTATGAGATAAAATCAAGGAGTTGGCAAGGCTGCACTCCATCTGGATGCTCTAGAGAATAATCTATTTCCTGTCTTTTCCAGCTACTAGAGGCTGTCCACATTCCTTGGTTCATGATCCTCTTTCTCCATCTTTTCATGAGCAATAGCAAGTTGAGGCCTTCTCACCCCATATCAATTCGAACCTGCTTCCACAGTCCCATTTTCCTCTTACTCTCTTCTTAGTCCTTCTCCCATTTTTAAGGACCCTTGTGAATGTATTGGGTTTGCTAGGTAAACTGGGATAATCTCCTCCTTTCAATGTCCTTACACATAATTACATCTCTTCTTCTCCATGTACAGCAACATATTCATAGGTTCCAAGGATTATACTTTGCTCTTCACTTTCTGGAGAAATTTTTGGGAGATACTCATTTAATTCAACATCTGATGGGGGCATAGTCCTTCAGTCAGGACACTTAAACATGTCATTATATTCCTAACATTTTTAAATGCTACTTTCAAAACCAATAACCAAGTTAACAGGAGAATGAAGTTTCAATTATCTTCAATCGTTGTGAGATAAAGATACTCTAACCACTTGACCCACTGCCTTCAAAATACTTGTTATTTTTGCTGATACGAAGCATAAGAAAATATTTGTAAATTATCTTGTGTATTTATCATTTTCAAATTGCATTTCTACTCTTTCCATAAGATGCCTCTTCTAGCCCTTAGAAAAGAGTGAATAAGTATTTATGAAATGATTGAGTGATGACATATTAATCACGTGTTAATAAGCATAGAGAGCCATGGAGTGAGCTGGCTGACTAACTTTTCTCCTGAACATTTAAAATAAAAGTACCTGTATACGTTATTTGATATATTCCCTTATACTTTAGAATTCCTTGCAGAAAACAAAAATTAAACATGATTATTGCCTTATTTAAACCCCATCATCCTGCTCCTCAATAAGACAACACCATAACATAATGGTTCACATAGAAAGATCAATCTTCAAGGAGATGTGTTCAATACTGCTGATACCTACTGCCATTAAGTCTCAGACCATCTAGTGATGTGGAGGATTTTAGCACAATGCATAACACAACATGAATTTATCTCTCCAGCTTCCAAGTCAATGCTGAGGGGAGTAAAGAATAGGAAACAAGATCCCTGACAGAGGTAGGTTCAAGACCCCGAGTTTCTGCTCAAGATCTGAGGACTCTGAACTGGCAGAAATGTTTCAGCAAAAGAAAACCACACTAGAACCCTAGGCTCTTTTGACTTAAACACTCCACTGCAGTTAAGCAAAATGGCTGCTTACATATACATGTCCTGATACCTAGGTGATATTCAGTAGACGGGATAGAATGTGTGGCTTAGGCCCACACCAGTTTTTTGTTTGTTTGTTTGTTTGTTTGTTTGTTTTTTAGTTCTACTGTCAGAGCTAAATAATTCTGTGTCCTCAAAAATTCTCTGATTCTCTCTTCAGCCACTAATGCAGAATCAGTTAAGTTCTATAATGAACAACAAGGAGTTTTTGACCAAGTGGGCACCATGCTAAGCAATAACCAAAAGACAGACACTGTACCAGGAGTACAGAGAAAGCGAGCACATTTTCTGACACTAGACATACTCTTTTATAAAAATATAATTCAAATGTTTTAAATAAGTAAGGCTTCCTTGCTGCCAAGCAATCTCAGCAGCAAATTCAGCATGAGATGTTATTTCATCATCTCAGAGACTTTCTACAATTAAATTTGCCTTGAATATTGAACTTTTTCCTATGCCCAATTTAAATCAGAAATTCAAAATAAGCTTTTTAAATATTATCAGCCTACTAATATAACCCATCAAAATTACTAACATGGGGAAATTTTTAAAACCTATCATATCCTAGGTATGGCAGGCAGAATAATATTCACACAAAAAAGGACACATGCTGATTCCTGGGACCTGCGAATATTATCTTTATGGCAAACGAGATTTTGTCCACAAGGTAGAAAGATTTAACAGCTGGGCCCAAGTCACTTAGGTGAATAAAGAATGTTATCAATAATTACAGAGTTCCTTTTAACTGAAAGAGAGACGTGTCAGTGAGTCAGAGGAGGAGATGTGATGACCGAAGGAAACTTCAGACTGATATGACTGGTGGTTTTAAAGTGAAAAAGGAACCTGGAGCCAAGGAATGTGGGCAGCCCCTGGAGGCTAGAAAAGGCAAGGAACTGAATACTTCCCTAGAGTCTCCAGAAAACCCTGTTGACACCTTGGTTTTAGCTACACAAGGCCATCTCAGATGTCTGAACTTTAGAACTGTAAGATAATACTGTTGTTTTAAGTCACTAAGATTGTAGTAATTTGTTCTAGCAGCAATAGAAGAGAAATATAATGAGAAAACTGTCCTTTTAGTAAATTATATTCTAATATGGTTCTAAAGCTTCTTCATTGATATTATACTGCAGGGTCTGCCCTCCTAATTTTTCCTATAATGAAACAAAAGAAGGAGAAGTAGGACATCGATGTGGAATGCTCACGGGAACCATGGATGCAGTTCATTTGGAAACACTGCTTCTTTTTATTAGTAATAGTATGAGGCAGGCCACAGCAAGGACTTCAATCACTCTCTAAGAAACTATTGTTTCAATCCTTAGAATCCAACATTCCACTGGATCTCAATAATCTTCATTTGGCTTTGCAATGTTACATGAAATATGGTAATTACTAAAATTAAATACCACTTATTAGAACAAAATGAATATCTACATTTGATGGCAAAGCATCTTTAGTTTGAAGTAAAAACTTTAATGTAACTTGTTTTACTAATATTTTACAGGAACTCAGACATTCTTGCTCTAAATAAAAGTTTAAGCATGTATATGTGTATATATGTGGTTGTATAGAGATATATATGTAGTGAGAGAGGTTTCTAGGTTGTAATGATTTGGGAGGATGCTTCTGTCCAAGTTTCATCTTGCATACATGCTTCTCTTTGGAGAATTATCACATCTATTGAAATTAATTGTTGTGTGTCTATTCCTCCTGATGTACTATAAAATTCCAAAAACAAGGATCATGTCTTATTTATTTTATGTGTCATGGTACTGTATATCATGATGCCTAGTAGGTAGTCAGTATCTGTTAGATCACATTGTAGAACTTCCATACTGAAGTGCCTAGGCATTAAGTTAAGAAGTTGCTAAGGATAGAGCTATACAAAGGGTCTTAGTCTCATATCTAACCTGACAATCATCTCCAAGAGTATCAAGAGGACAGGTTCTCCATATATACTTTCATATAATTTTATATACTTCCATGTAATTTTTGCCTTTTTTTCCCCAGTTAAGGCAGTGTTTCTGTTGCTTATTCAATTTGACTTATCCTAAATAAAAAAAGACCCAATGAAGAGCTACTGCGTGTGATTCTGTAGATAGATAATAAATATATACATGATATATGTGTACATATATATTGTCTAATTATATGCATGTTGAGGATCCCTAATTTCCTTACTGCATCACACTCTGTAGTTTAGTTTCCAGCATCCAACCATTTTACTAGTTTACCAGTGTTCTTCATGATGTATATATTTATTAGCTTCTCATATTTTTTAAGTTATATTTCTATTTTCTTTTTGTAGTCAACATGTTTTCAATATGTTTAAGAATCCCCTTGAGACATTATAGCCTGTAACAAAAAAGTAAGACCTGTCCTCACTTTATCCTGCAAACAGAATTCTACGTGATGTGGTAGCAGCAATTTTTTTCTCTTTCTAGAATTCTTCCAGAACCACAGTTCATGCTTGTGTAAGTTATATTTTGCACAGCTCTAGGAGCACTATTCACCTCACAGGTATCCTAGATTCACATATAATTTATTCCCCAAATTGGCAGATGTTGACTAAATGCTTTAAAGAATGGTCAGTTGTTCCTATGTTGCACAAAGGTGGCATACTAGCTAGTGGGTGCAGCTTATAGTTTGATACCAAAACTAAGGATGGCGAAATCTGTGCCCCAAACCTGATGCAAACTTACTTTTTCCAGGTAAACAATCAGACAACTGAACAAAATACATATGCTAATTGATTTGAGGCATTGTACAGTAGACAGAACAAAAAAGTCAACTTTGAGAGAAAGGAAGCAAACAGGATCAGCATTTGATCACCCCAGTTTTCTGCCTGATTGCAATTTTTGAATCATGGGCACAGGAAGAGTCTTGCTGAGTTGAAGATAGAGAAATCTGTTGGGGTGAGAGCTAAGGATGCATAGCAACAGTTCCAGAAAGGACAGAAGTATAAAGAGGAAAAGCTTCAGAAACATGCTTGGGGATACCTTTGTGTTTTGCTGAGAATTAATCAGTGCATGTGTAGCGTTCCAAGTCCATGAGGCTGAACAAAGGATAATTAGTAACTTGTAAGCTGAACAAATTCTCAGAGTTCACAGAAAGTAGAAAGACATTTGATCTGGTTACTGAGGGTCCCTGGTGATAGCCTACAAGGTCATACCTTAGTAGTAGAGATAAGCTACACCCAGAGAGTAAAGCCTATTCTAGGCCAACCATAACAAAGCTGAAGAAGGCCTTAAAGCTATCAAGATCTGCAAGAAACTTAAACTGCCCATCAGATGAAAAGAAAATGGCAGCAGTGCAGACACAATTCCAGCATAAGAAAAAGAAAGTACTAAACATGTCAAGAAGCAAGAAAACATGAACCACAATCAGGAGTAAATCACAAAACAGAAACAAAATCAGAAAAGAGGAATCATAACACTACAAAATAACGGTGTTCTTAAAGCTCTTATAAGTAAGTTTATTTTTACATTGAATATGATAAACTATTAAGTGATAAAAGTAAAGTGTAAAAGATTTTCTATAGTTTAGCACACTTTGTGTAAGAAAGAATGAGATTCAAGATAATGCATATATATGATCTTTTGTGCAAAGTACATACAGGAAAAATAATCTAGAAACTAATGAGATTGTTTACTTACGGAAGGTGGATGGAAATGATATAGAAAGGATAGAATGACTACATGATATAGAGGAGAGGAAGCAGTGACACTCTATGGAGCACTGTTTGAGCTCCGTCTCTTAGAGACATGATAATGTTTCACGTATCCTCAAAATAAATAATTAAAATCTACCAGGATGTGTGGAATACAAAATGAAATACAAAAAGCAACAAATGAACTTGACTCTATTACAAATGATAAACAAAACCGCACAGATCGGATTGGGGCAGAAAAAAGCCAACCAAAGTAATTTTGTAAAAAATCAAAACACTACTTGACTAGGGGCGCGCGTGCGTGTGTGTGTGTGTAACTAAAAATGAAAAGAGCTGTGTATAAATACTATACTTTATTTTATAGATGTGTTTTTCACAAAAGTATGGTTTTGCAAATACAGAATCACTGTATGTATATGCCAGGACTGAGCAAAAGTAAATATATTATAGATAATGAAAGCAGGTTTTCTACAGTCAGAGAATAGAGTTACAAATTAGGGAAAGGGGAAATCTAGAGTGAATAATGTTGGACTGGAATAAAAACTATTGGTATGGTCATTGTTTTTAGTACATAGACAGATGGATAAATGTGAAAACAGATATGTATGAATGTGAGTATACATATACATACATATTTCCTAGCTCCTTTAGCAAAAAGGACTAGAAAAATATTATAGCCCAGTAGGAATGAGAATATCATTCTTCAGTGAAAGGAAGCAAGTCTTCTTGGGGAAATGTTTGACATCAGGGTTGGGGCAGGGAGAATACAAGATGAGCTTGAAACATTTTGTGGTACCAGAAAGATTTAAGAAAATGTTAAAAAATTTATGGAGACATGGAAAGGACACAAAACTCAACCTGAAAGAGCTCTTATAGCCAAATCTGGAGAAATTTGAAAACAAAATTAACAATAGTGATAGATTATAACCTAAAGAAGATAAAATATCCATGAGTCCATACTGATATAAATAATTAAACAAATAAACAAAAGGAGAGGGATGAGCTTTTCTACACAGTAAAATTTTAATTATTAAATACAGAAGGAATTAATAAAATATAAAATCACCAGTTTGCCAGTCCCACAGTAATAATTGCTATAAGGAAGACTCTTTGATGGATGTTAAAATTATTGATGAAAGTGTGTTGAGAAACAAGATATTTGCATTGTATCAAAGTATCTTCCCACAAGATACTTCACTATAAAATGGTAACTCTACAGTGGAGATTCCACCTTAACCAAGTGATAAAATTAAACATCTCTAGTAATAAGATAAATCAACATTATGTAATTTCTTGTATGATGTACTGAATGGGGCATAAAATCAATTCCATGGCATTCTCACCAAAAATGTACAATTTCAATCTAAGTTATGAGAAAACATCAGACAAATTAAAATTGAGGGACATTCTGCAAAATAACTACCTCGTATTTTTTCAAACATGTATGAGTAAAACTGAGGAACTGTCAGAAAACATAGGGACATGACAACCAAATGAAATGAGAGAACACAGATTACATAATGGACCAGAAAAAGGACATTTATAGGACATATAAAAGAATATTCCAGTGTTGGACATTAAGCAAAATGCTTTGGAATAATCCATGAGTCAAAGGAAAAAAATCACAAGGGAAATTAGAAAATAGTTTGAACTAAAAGAAAATGAAAAAACAATAAAATTATTGTAAGATGCAGCTAAAATATTTCTTACAGGAGAATTTATAGATTTAATATAGATTTATGTCGAAAAGAAAGTTCTAAAATAAATTATCTTAAGGTTCTTCCTTAAGAAACTATCAATGAAACATAAAGTAAACCAAAATTATGTAGAAGGAAGAAAATAAAAAATATAAGAGCATAGCCAACAAAACAGTAAGTAGCCAAAGCTAGAGAAGATTAATGAAATCTTAAGCTTGATCTTAAAAAAAAAAAAAAAAAAAAGAATGTTTTAAAAGACATCTAGCTTGATTAATCAAGAAAAAAACCAGAAAAGTCAGAAATATCAAATATCAGGAATGAAACAGAAAGGATAAAATAGAAAGACAGAACCTACAGGCATTCATCTGATAATAAAGATCTTATAAAATCTATAGGCCAATATATTTGGCAAAGTAGATGACATGACAAATTCTCTGTAAAAATCTAATTAAAATTTTAACTACTAAAGCAATTTAATTTTTATTTAAAAAGCTCTATACAAATTAAATTCTAGATTACATGATTTCTCTGGTGAATTCTATCAAACTTTAAGAAAGAAATGGCAATAATCCAGAACAAAAAGTTTGGGAAAATAGAAGTGAAGGAAACACTTCCTGACTGATTTTATGAGGCTAGTATTACTCTAATATCAAATCAAGACTAACACGTTTCCAAAGAACATTCATAAAGCCAACAAAAACAAACAAAACAGCTAAATGAGTCCAAAACACATTCTCATACAATTTTGCAATTAATTAAATGGGAAATTCACCAGTGAAATTTGTTTTATATAGGTCTTCTCCCAACAAGATAAACTTTTGGATTGTGGGCTAAGCCTGTTATATATTGCTTTCTCTATTTCACCCTGTTTGTTTTGTTTTGTTTTGTTTGCAATGCAGTCTCATTCTTGTCTACATGTGGTACCTAAGGTTGGCACTGTTTTCTCATTAGCACTTCCTTATTAGACTAATTAACGTATGAAGGAAAAGCCTGATGTTTCTTTGCTGTGGATTTCCTTCCAAGGTATTTTCCTGGAAACATAACTCTTTAATGGAAGGGCAGATTGCTAGAGTGTAGGCAACATTGAGAATTTAAAAATATTTATCATTTCCTAATTTTGCTCTAGAGCGACTCTGTACCCTGATTAAATTAGTATTCTTATTTGAAGTACCAATGTGCATATCTAAGAAATGGAATTCATAGTTACTGTCACATTTTGATCTCAAAGAGCTCCTGAATATGAAAGGTGATCAGGGAAGGTTTCTAAAATGCTCAGAAGTGTAAAATGAAACCAGATTTATCACAGCCCATTTAAAATCTTATTTTTTAAATTGTTATTAGTATTGTTGGATTATAAAATTTATCTGTTTAGAATACTTGAAAAATGCTCAGCAGTAATTACTTTTTTAAAAGGAGAATTTATAAGCTACTCAGTATTATTGACAGAATGTGTCTCTCCCAAATTCTTGTGCTAAAACCCTGAACCCCAATGTGATGATATTTGGAGATATAGTTGCTGGGAGGTAATTAGGTTTGGATGAGGTCATAAGAATGAGATCCCCATGATGAAATCAATGTCCTTAAAAGAAGAGGACGAGAAACCAGAACTCTTCTCTTCCAAGTGAAGACACAGTGAGACAGTAGCCATCTGCAACCCAAAGAGAGTTCTCATCAGACACCTACCCTCCTAGTTCCCTATTTCCAACTTCTAGCCTCCAGAACTGTAAGAAACAAATTCCTGTTGTTTAATCCACCCAGTTTATGGTACTTTGTTATAGCAGCCCAAGAAGACTAATATATCCAGACATAGAGATTATAGTTTCATTTCATCCTTAAATATGAATATAGAAATATAAAAATAAATATATGAATATAACTATATTATATAATTACATAAATATGTATGTATTATACATGGCTTTCAATAAAGTCATGTTTATACATCCGTTTGCCTCTTGATTTTTACAATCAACACTCAATGCAATGATTTTCCCATGTTAAGAAGTACTCTCTGAAATATGCTTTTAATGGTTGCATGATAGTCCATCACAAAGATGTCATGCTCTTCTAAGCCGTACTTTAGGATATATACATTAGATCTGATCTTTCACTACTGAATATTATATAATGAATCTATTAGTAGTTATGTTGTCATCTACACATGTGATTGTTTCCTCACAATAGAATGTAAGAGTTGGTTTAAACGTTGTAAAAATTATCATAGTACATTACCAAATTGATTTACAAAGTATTGTGCTTATTTGCACATCAAACGATTGTTTACAAACGTGATCATCTCAGTCCCATTTATAAAGTTTAGCTCTCTGAAGCAGAGTGTAAAAAGAGGAGGCACATAAATATTCCAGCGGCCCTGGATACCACCCTCCCTTCCTTTTCCTGTCTCACTCCACCTTTGACGGCACAGTACTGTACCTCAAATTTCATTACTCAAAGAATGACTGAAAACTTGTGTTTAGTTCTTTTTTATTATTACTATAAATGAAGGCATAGATGAGGGTGAACATTTGTTCCTATGCTTATTGATCACTTGTATTTCTCCATCTATAATTTTTATAAACTTGGCTCACTTTTTAACTTTTTTACAGTATTAGTGTTACCACTTAAAGAGCTAAAATTCTTTAGCAAATGAATTAATATATTAATCAAATTATAAGAAGTTATTCATAAAACTCTAATAGATGAGTGATTAATATTATTAATCTATAGAGTTTTGTGAATAATTTTTCCCATTTTGTCATTTTAATTTTTCTTTGTTTGTTGTTCTGTACACAAATTATAATCAAGTATTTTTAAAAGATGAAGATCAAAGTAGCTGTGGCTTCTTTTCTGCCCAAAGAGGGGCAGAAACAACACCCCAACTAGGATACTCCTGTCATTTTTGTTTCTTCTACGTCTTTCAGCCATTGCCCTATGAACAAGTAAAATAAAAGATGAGGCTCCAATCCACTTCAAACTATATCAAACATGTCAAACAATTAGAGGAAGAGACCCATGAAAGAGGGGAAATCATCAGAAAAGAGTGTCAGAAAAACAAAAGAAAAAAAGAAATTGATAAAAAAAAAACCCAAATATTATGATAATTTGTGGGTACAATTTAATCTGAAAATACACAGAGCAGCTAGAACTTAATTTATATTTGAATCTTTATAATGATAAGTAAATAATCAGATCCACTTCAGTCTGTTTAGTGTTATATAGTCTCTTTTCTGGTGTCTTTAATGCCTGCTGTTAAATATTTAACTGATGAAAGGTTGAGAATTACAGTACCACCACTTGTTATTTGTTAATGAACCTTTAAATTGGCCATTACTGTTATAGCCTATTTATGTTGGCTTGGCTGTGATGACTGTTTTATTGAAATAGACAATACAATCAATTTACTTCAGTTCTCTAACATGTTTGGGTTGAATCCAGTTAAAATAACTGTCAGAAATAATGCCAGATTCTGTACTGGCAACAGGAAATTTCTACAAAAAAACTCCAACCAACTGTGCTAATTTTCAAGAGGTAAAGGAGGGAGAAGTGGTTGGAAAAGGAAGAGAGAGGGGACATTCACATCAGTGATACAGGTAAGATGGAAAAAAATCAGATCACAAGAAAATCGTGGAAGTGTTGGATTGACTTATCAACACAGATTGCTGACTTCATTATGACTATTTTGGGCATTATAATGAATTGATGATGTTTTGAGAAATATATTTTTATCATTTTTCTGTCTATTCAAATGCCATATAATACTTACCATTGCATAAGAATAATTTTTTTCCATATAAAATGTTCATGGTGCATTGCAACCACCAAGTATATACAAGACTTAAGCAGTAAAAATCAAACGCTCTGTCCAGCTGGACTAATGAGACATAAAACAAAGTTACAATTCTCATGCCTAAAAGATTGAGAATTTCAAATATTTTCCGGTAATTTTAATTTTCAAAAAACACTGTCAGTTTTAACTGCTGATTTTTTCTTTTTTTTTTTGGTCATTAACCTTTAAATAAGATGGTGAAGCAAAGGTGGTGTTGACTTGGTTTACAATGAAGCTTTAATGTCACATATTTGCTATTCATTTTTCTGAATGCTTGTTTTTAAAGAAAAAAATAAAAAATGGTTTTTTACAAAGAAATAAAAATAAAAAAGTAAATCTAATTTTTGAAATTTAATATAAAAGAGATACTGTCTTTACTTCTGCTTATTATCGTAGAAATTAAAGCACCGAAGTTTTTGAGGATTAATTTCATTTTCCTTTTTATATATTCATCTCTACATGCTTTTGTTGAATTATTTTATACTTTAGATTCTTTAAAGCTGAATCAGTGTTGAGCTTAAATTTTGAAGTTCTGAGAAGAAAGTCAGGAGTATTGATGATTCTACATAACACAAGGACACAAATCTAAAAGTTTGCAATTTATAGTGTAATAAGGTAATTATAATGGTATGGATACTGTCTAATCCCTTTTGACTACCAAATAATAAGAGTGAC
This sequence comes from Rousettus aegyptiacus, assembly GCF_014176215.1. Classification (NCBI taxonomy): domain Eukaryota; kingdom Metazoa; phylum Chordata; class Mammalia; order Chiroptera; family Pteropodidae; genus Rousettus; species Rousettus aegyptiacus. The sequence goes on along the minus strand of NW_023416306.1, from coordinate 36,808,208 downwards.
CTGAATGAAAGAAAGTTAGAGACAAGTAACAGTCATACATGCTTGCACATTGTAAGATAAATTCATTTGTAAGACAAATGAAGTTGATAGTGTAATTTGAAACTAAAATAAAATATTTTATATACACTAACAAATTATGGAGTCTTATATTTGTAGGTTTAATATATCTATATCTATATCATCTATATCTATCTATCTATACACACACACACACACACATACACACACATATATGTATCAAATTGTGTGTAGAAAATGTTTTTGTTGGGGACAAAAATGATGACATCCGTCTTGAAATTTGAAATTTGAGATTCTTTGGAAGTTTATGCCTCCTGTTCTCCTTCCTTCTACATGTTAAGTGCTCAGAAATATAAAGTATTTCAAAGTTTAGCTCTGGGAAATATGTCACTAGCCATTTCTGAACAAGATTTTTATTCTTAAAAAAATGCACAGGAGATCCGTGACTAATATAGAAGAATTAGAAAATGCAGATAAGCAGAAATAAAAAATAAAAATTTAAACTGTATATACTCTCAGAACTCAATATTTTCTTAATATAATAGTATACATTTTGTTCTTATATTTATATTTAGCCCCTTATTAAATGTCTACTAGGAGTCAAAGGATACATCAGAAAAGGAAACAAAATCCTCTGCTCTTATGAAGCTTCATAGGACAAGACAAACAATATATAATATGTTAGGCACTGTGAAATGACACACAGCAATAAAACTGGGGAAGGGGGTAGGAAATACTTGGGATTCAATTTGCAATAGTGTTGCCAGAGAAAGTTTTAATGAGATGAGAATTGAGCAAACCCCTAAAGGAAGTAAGGGGACAAAGCTATATGGAAGGTTGTTGGAAGAGTGTCTTAGGCAGAGGGCCAATTATAGGCTAGTTCAAAGGCCTCAAGTTGAGAGCATGCCTCATGGGTTGGAGCTGAAGAAGGAAAAAGTAAGCCAATATTAATATATGTCCTTATTTTTTTGTAATTTCCTTTCTGGCCCACAGATTATTTTACAGGGGGTTTATTTAATTTCCAAATGTTCAGAGTTTTCCTACACATTTAGTTGTTATTTATTTCCAATTTAATTTTATTGTGGTCAGAGAAAATAGCAAGAAAAAGAGATATTGTCTTGGTTTAAAAGAAGTTTACCATGTGGTCTACTTGTCTGATATGATTTCGATTTTTTTAAATCTATTAAGACATATTATGCACAGAACATGATCTATCTTGGTGAATGTATCATGTACATTTGAAAAACTGTTTTCTACAACTGTTAGATGTAGTGTCTTATCAGTGTCAGTCAGGTTAAGGTGGTTGACAGTGTTGTTCAGATCATCCAAAACTTTACTGATTTTTTAAATATAATTTTTCTATTAAAATTTTAATAGAGGAGAACATTCCTCTATTACAATCTATTTTATTTTCCAATTATCCATTTGTTTAATTCTGTCAATTTTTACTTCATGTATTTTTAGTTCTATTCTTATGCACACACATAGTTATGGTTAGTAAATGGTCCTAGTGAAATGACGTTTATCATTATAAAATTATCTATTTTTAGTAATACTGTTTTGAAGTTGATTTTGTCTATTATTAATAGATATTAATATTCATTATTATTAGTAATCACTCCACTCTTCCTTTGCTTGCTCTTTGTATTGTACATATTTCTCATCTTCATTTACTTTAAATTTATCTGTGTCTTTTAGTTTTAAGTACATCTCTTATTAACAGGGTCTTGTTTCTTTATCTTGGAATCTCTACATTTTTCTAAGTATTTTTACTTAAATTGCATCTCTGTTAGAAAGTACATCGTTGGATCTTACTTTTATCTATTTGGGTTAAGTTTGTACATTGAGTGTTTGGTTTCCTAATATTTAATATAATTATTAATATGGCTCAACTTGGATCTGCCATTGTATTATAGTTTTTCATTTGTCCCCTTGTTTTTGTTACTCTTCCTTTCCTTGTTTGTTGGATTGAGTATTTTCAAACTTTTATTTTATCTATAGGCTCAGAGCTTTTTCGCATTTTTTACTTTAGAGATTTCATTGCACATATTTAGTTTTTCATAACCAATTTCACATAAGCTGTAGAAACAGTGCAACAATATAGGCTGGCCCATTTACCAAGACCCCTATCATTTAGCTAAAAGTTCCATCTATATTACATGTATATAGGTTATAAATCTAATAAAATAAGGTATAACTTTTGTTTTAAGCAGACTTTATACTACATATTTTTTTAAATTAGAAAATAGAAACGGTGTTTTATATTCACCCAGATACTTATACCATTTCTTTCAGAGGACCTAATTTATATTTGGTATCATTTCCCTTCAGCCTGAATAAATTTTTTTAGCTTTATTTAGCATTTCTTAAGATGCCAGTCTGATGTTAATTTTTATTCAGGTATTATGAAGTTCTCTTATTGATTGCATTAAAAATAATTATAGCTCTTTGATGAATTGACCTCTTTATGATTCTATAATGTCTCTCTTGGTCTTGGTCCTGGCATTTTTCCTTGTTCTCAAGTCTACTTTGTCTAATATAATATTAGTACTCCACTTTCATTTAAGTAGTGTTCTCATGTTATAACTGTTTTCATTATTTAGCTTTTAATTTGTGTCTTTATACTTAAAATGGCTTTCCTGTAGAAAGCATATATATGTGTGTGTGTGTGTGTGTGTGTGTGTGTGTGTGTGTGTGTGCACGCCTTGGTTTTCATCCAATCTGATAATGATTACCTTTAATTGAAAAACCTGGATTGGTGTTATCCAATAAAAATAAAATGTGAGCAACAAATATAAGTCACACATGTAATTTTAAAAATTTTTGATAGACACATCAAGAATGGGTAAAATATTATTGGAATACATTATTTTATTTATCCAAATATATTTAAAATATCATTTAAACATATAATCAATGGAAACATTAGTGAAATATTTTATATTAGTTAAATTCATATTAAATATATTTGAGATGCAGTGTATATTTTAGATTTATATCACATTTCAATTTGGCCTACCACATATCATGTGCCTAATAATCAAATGTGACTATAGTATTGGACAGCACAATATATTCAATGTGGCTATCAATAACGTTGAAATGAAATCTATTATGTTGCTATTTTTAGTTCATTCCATGTATTCTTTATTTTCCTTCTCCAATATTTCTAGATTTTTTAATATTAGTTTATGAATTTTACTTTATCATTCTATCATATCTTTACTGTTAGTCATACATACCTCATTGTTTTATTTTTAATGGTTGCTCTAAAGTTTACCATATACATCTTTAGAATCTACATTAACTTCAAATATAGCATAAGAACATTCTAAGTGTTTATCTCCATATCTACTTTTCCTCCTGGTGCTCTCATTGTCATATAATTTATTTCTACAAACCTCACCAATCATTATTATTATTGTTTTTTTAATAATAAATATTAAGTATATTTATTATTAAATAAAAAGAAATTTATCTTCTATGGAAAGTTTCCATTTCCAGTTCTTACTTCTTTTGCAAATTCAAATATACATTTTCTGTCTGAAAAATTTCCTTAAATACTAGTGTGACTCTTCTTGAATTCTTACAAGTTTTATTGGTTTGAAAATGTATTATGCCTTCAATTTTGAAAAATACTATGATCAGCGTACAATTCTAGGTTGGAAATTATTTCCTTTCAGCATCTTAAAGATCTTATACCATTGTCATCTGGTTTTCATAGTTTCTAACAAGAAATCTGTTTTTATTTTGTTTGTTTTTTCTTTTTGCACGTGGTCATTCAGTTATTTGAGCACCATTTGTTAAAAAGACTAACTTTGCTTTATTATCTTTGTTCCTTTGTCAAAAATCAGTTGACAATACAGGTGTGGGTATATTTTTGGGTATTCTATTTTGTTCCATTGATCTATTTGTCTATTCTTTTACCAGTGCCACACTGTCTTGATTACTGTAGCTTTATAGTATGTCTCGAAGTCAGGTAGGTAGTACCATTCTTTCCACTTCGTTCTCCTTCAATATTCGTTAGTTATTCTGAGTCTTTTTCCTCCCATATAAACCTTAGATCAGCTTGTCAATAACACAAAATAACTTTCTTAGGTTTTGATTGGGATTACATTGAATCTATAGATCAAGTTGGAAAGGTGTTAACATTATGACAATATTGAGTCTTCATATTTGTGAACATGGAATATCTCTCCATTTATTTAGTTATTCCATAATTTTACTTGAGTTTCTAGCTTCCCTTTTATAGATCTTACACTTCTTTTGTTAAATTTATACCTAAATATTTAATTTTTTGTGCTAATTTAAATGGTATTTGTTTATAATTTCAAAATTACATCTGTTCATTGCTGCTGAATAAGAAGGCAATTGACTTTTATATATTAAACCTGATTCCTGCACACTTTGTACAGTCACTTTTTAGTTCCTAAAGTATTTTTGTTAATTCTTTGGGATTTTCTACATAGACAACCACATTATCTAAGAACAAAGACAGTTTTATTTCTTCTCTCCCTATCTGTATACCATTTATTTCCTTTCCTGGAGTTATTTCACTAGCTAGAACTTCTGGTCCAACACTAAATAGGAGTGGCGAGAGGGAACATCTCTGTCTTTTGGCTGAAATTAGCAGGAATTATTCTAGTTTCTCACTATTGGGTTTGATAGTTGTAGGCTTCATGTCGATGCTTAATATTGAGTTCAAAAATACCTCCTCTACTCCTAGTTTTTTGAGAATTTTTAACAAGAACGAGTGCTAGATTTTAACTGCTTCTTCACATGTCTTGATATAATCATATAAGAGTTGTCTTTTTTTAACCTATTGACATGATGGATTACATTAATTGATTTCTGGATATTGAACTAGTAATGCATATCAGGAATAATTCTACTTGATTTGTTCATAATTCTTTTTTTACATTGTTAAATTTTTATATGCTGTGGAATTTGATTCAGTGTTTGGTAAAGTTTTTGCATCTATTTTATAGGTGTTATTGGTTTGTCATTGTGTTTGTTTCCTTTCTTGTGATGTCTTTGACTGGTTTTGGTATTTGGGTATTGCTGACCTCATAGAATGAGTTTGGGAATATTTACCCCTTCTCATAATTTTTGGAAGAGATTTTAGAGAATTGGTAAAATTTCTTTTTTAATATTTGCTGGAATTTACCAGTAAATCCATCTGGGCTTGGTGATTCCTGCTTTAGTAGCTTATTAATAATGATTCTATTTCTTTAATAGATATAAGCCTATTCAGATGATCTATTTCTCCATGTGTAAATTTTGGTACTGTGTCTTTTAAAGAATTGATCTATTTTATCTAGGCAATCAAATTTGTGAACATAGAGTTAGTTGTTCATCATATCTCTTTATTATCTTTTCAGTAGTGTATGGGTTCAGTAGTAATGGCCTCTTTCATTTCTGATATTAGTAAATGTGTGTTCTCACTATTTTTGTCAGTTAACTTGTCTAGAGGTTTACCAATCTTATTGATATTTTCAAAAATCCAGCTTTTGGTTTTGTTGATGATCTCTAAAGATTTCCTGTTTGTTTTAAATTTATATTGATTTCTACTCTTAACTTTTATTATTACTTTTCTTCTTACTTTGGATTTAATTTGCTCTTTTCCTAGTGTCTTTACCTTGGGAAAGACAGAATGGCTAGGGGGTTCTGAAGCTAGGTATTTTCTTTCCCCACATCAACAGCTTGAGTTTACTATTTCCTTTCCTCTAAATCAGTTACGCTCTAGTAAAACCCAAGTCATTTAGGCTTTGGTAAAATAGATTCTTTTTAGGGCATTCCTTTGTTAAGGAGAATAGAAGGCTCTGGGAATATTTCAGAATGCTAACTTTCCCTTCCAAGTATGAAAGTCATGAGGGAATTGTTCTGTATTTTCATCTGGAGAACCTGGTGGGACTATCAGAGGTAAAATCCTCATGAGCATGGAGTACCTTTCAAGACAGAGCCTGCCTGGAGTTTCTGTCAAGTTAGTGCAAATAATTCACCAATTATGGTTTCAATGTTCCCACCAGTACTGACTTCAGTAGCAGACTTCTGCTCTTGGGGTTTTACTCTTAGTTTAAGAAAAAAAAAAAACTGTGATTTTTTTTGATATATGATTCCAGTTGCTGATGAAAATTCATATTTTTCTGCTTCTTTGCCTAGTAATTTTTGACTGGATGCCAGACATGGTATAGTTCTTATTATTTGGTGAAGAATATCATTGCATTCTTTTGAAGAGCATTGAACTTTGGTCTGGCAGATAGTTAAGTTATATGTGGGTCATATTGATTCTTTTAAGTCTTCCTGTTGAACTTATTTAAAGTGTCTAGAGGAATCTTGATTTTAAAGCTAATCCACCTTAACTTGAAGTACTCTATCCAGTTCTTTCATGTTTCATGAGGTCTCTCTACTCTGACTTTTAAGAATAGATTATTTTCATCCCATATGAACTTCAAAAAATCCTTACTTGTTGGAATTCCCATGTTCTTTGTCTAACTTCATGGAATTTCACCCAATGTTTAAGCAGATTAGTGTTCAAAGACTCCAGGTGACCCTCCTGAAGTTCTCTGGATATTCCTCACTATGCAACTCTCTCCACTCTCATATTCTGCCCAAAAGTTCATTCCACCAGCCTTCCAGAGCTCTTATCTCTACTACCTTAACTTTGTATGATTACTTGGCTCTGTTTGGGTTCCCCGCCCCTGTGCTATGTCTCCAATAATCAAGCTGGGGTAATGGTAGTAGCCACTCATGTGTTTTCTTAGAAATCACCTTCCTGTGCTGTTAGAAGTCCAATGTCTGGACAATCTATGGCACATTTTGTTTTTTGGTTTCAAGTTAGGCCTATTCTTATAGAAGTTAGCTCTTCATGGGCCTATGAAGATATCTCTGGCTTTATCCACAATGAACATGTAGATGTGCGATTGGTCTCTCTATCAATTTAAGAAAATGTTATTTGGAAACTGAAATTGTGTGATAATTGTTCATAACCAATATAGATAATTCTTGTCTTCAAATCATTTGTATTCATTGTCTAAATACCAACAAAATTATTAAAATAATCATCCAACATTAATCTACATTATGTGACTTGTACATAGCAGAACTACAGAGTTAGCTACCAATCTGTAATTAAACATTTCTCCTTGGTTTTCTTAGAAAATTGGAGAATCCTAGATATGTGCATGTGTATCTTTATTTCCTTTTGAAAATAAGAATTTATCTATTGCCCAGTTTGAAATACATCTCTTTTTTGTTTAACAGTTTATGGAATAGGCCAGATCTCACCAAATCATCACTTTTTCCTGAAAGCAAACAAGGTATTATTCATTTGTTAGGCTTTAATATTCAATGATATGAAGAAAAATATAAACAAAAAAAGCATCTAAATTATTTCATTTTCTACACGTTATCGCACATTAAACAACTATAAAATTAGTGTTGAATTTTATAATTACCTACTCCATGATGAAAAATGTGTAAATGTAAGGTTCAAAATATTTCGGGTTTTTTCCCACCTATTATCTAGAACATAGAAAACAACTTAGGCAAAGTATCATTAAATCACCACACCTCCCCTTTCCAATCCAGTTGCTATGTCGAGGTTCACAATCCTAAATGAAGTTTAATCATAGTAAACTACTTAAAACAGGTACTGAGTTTTATTCAAAATTTTTAGTTCAGTTATGAGAATTATTTTTTTTATGATTGATATAAAGCTCTTTGTTGTTGGACTGGGGATAGACAAATTTGCGTAATTAACCCACAGATTTTCTTGGAGTGAAAAGACTACTAACAAACAAATCCAGCTTACCTAGGATTGTAAATAAACTTTTGTGATACACTTGAATGTTCATCCTCAAATTTAGCATTGTGGAAGAATAATAAAGCCAGTGACAGAAAATATACTACAGGTAGGAAGACATGATACAACAGTTATAAAATAGCGATCTTGTACTTCAGATAGGGGAAACTGAAACTTATTCCAAGTCAACCAGAGTAGAATCCCATCTTGGAAAAGGAGAGTTTTGTGAGAAATTCCAAAGCCTTGTAACATTGCAGCCAGAACTAAGGACACATTTAATAATTTACTCTCAGCTGTGTTAACACTGAGATATCACTGGGTTTGGATACTGGGAAAAATTGCATACGTAATTTAGACTCAGGTAAATTTGGATAAGACTTGAAATGAACATTCTTCTATGTTTGATTAGTCTCAAGAGTAGCTTTCTTTATTCAAGCTCAAGTTTTATTCATCAGGTCCACAGAAAATAAAATAAATATACTCACAATCATTTATCACTTCCCATTCACTATTGTTATCTGTTTGGTTGAGTGAGATTATCACATCACATGTTTCCATTTCATTAGGCATTCTGTCCTTACCTTGAGCCATATCTTTGTTACTCATTATTACTATATCAAGCATGAGGTAAGCATATTGACATTTCTAGTATAATGAATAACAGAGAAATATAAGTAATTTATCAGAATTCATAGTCATAGCTATCAAATCCTGTATTCTTACTTATTATTCAGGTGTTTATACTATCTGTCATATGTAAAATAGAGAATGAGAATGTATATATTAATATTCAAATATAGAGATAAACTAGACTTATTACAGATCAAGACTGTCTGTTTCCCTCAGCCCACCTGAGCAAATGGAGTTCCTATATAGAAAGAACGGTTTTTTTTTTTTTTTAAATCTTATCTCAAATGCCTAATTCTTCATCTCTTGAGAGAGACAGGCTTGGCATAGAGAGTAATAACTTTAACATCCGATATCTTTTCTCATCGATTATCTTAGTAAAGTTTGCTTTGCAACTATATTCCCTTTGCTCTAAAAATCACTGGCAGTCTATAATACAGTTCCTGGACCTTGGTTCAAAGCTGAGCAGAAGTTTCCTCATGGAAACCTTTTTCCTATAATGCATAACATATGGATTTCTTGGCTTTCAAAGAGATTTTAAGAAGGCATGATTCTTTAATAATATACCATAGAGAAAATGTTCCTTAAGGTATGCTTTAAGATAAATATAATCTAATTATGTAATTATGGATAGAGAAGGAACTCTATGTGGTTAGCCTGGACCTAACTATGATAATATGATTTTCATGGAATTGGCATAGTTTACCAACTAAGACCACAAATATTTGATTGCTCATCATAGGTGGGCTTTCTGTAAGATTTTAATAATGAACAATCAATGACTGCACCAAATACCAATTAAGTTTGAAATCTAACATGGTTGTACTTTCTATAGTAAGTATAATTAAAGAGAAATCACATTTTATTTTTGTGTAAATCTCTGACAAATATCCTAAAGCTACTTGTTGGTCTATTTTTCATCTTTGGTAGGTGGGAACACAGTTTGCTAATGTAAGAAACTACTGCATCTCATAGGTTTGGGGATTTGATTCAAACCAAGTAGACAGATTAGTTTTTGATATTGTTTACAGTTAGCAAAGCACAATTTCCAGTTTCTACAAAAAATATGGACTTAGAGCCCTCTCTAAGCAAACAAAGACATAAATAAAAACTCAAAAGATTTGTGAGACCAAAAAAGAAAGGAAAAAAAAAAAAGACCTATAAATCTCATTTTGGTGAATAAAGTACATATAACTCAAATTTAAAGATTTAATTTTGCTTAATATTTCCCTAGATGTAAAAATCACGAAAAAAATGTATTGAAAAAATAAGTTTGAGGCTTTATTTCAACAACATTATTTATAAAATAATTCATGAAGACTGATGACTTCAAAACATAGAGCTATGTCATCATTTCTAATTCATGTAAAACAATGGCAATACTTTAAACATGTCTTTCTTTCATAGTATCATGCATATGTTCCCTCATGTATAACAGTGTTTTTAACTAATGAAATTGCAGTCATTCAAAAAAGTTGGGACAAATATAAACTAAAGACTATACACTAACTGAATAGATAGAGAATTTTTTTCATTTGACATTATTTCAAAATTATGATTAGCAAAGTATAACCTCGGGTTATTTTTCCTAGGCTTACACTGTTCTAATCTGTTTATAAGGAGCAAGAAATTAATTTAAAAAAACACAATTATTTCTTGCTCAATGATTTAAAATTGGGCAGTAGCTAAGGAAGAATCAATCATCTGGGCCCACTTTGAAATCTATCAATTTTCAGTAAAAAGTGATGTATCTGAGTGTTTTTGCATATATCTCAGCACGAAAACCTTAACTGTGGGTATAGAACAATTGTTGAAGATTTGTTTGTTTGTTTGTTTCTTTTGAAATAGAAAAGTCCTAGTAAAGAAATCCATATGAAATAAACAGATGGTGGGCAAAAAGACATGTAGCCCATGATTTAAAATAATAGGAAAAAATATATATATTTAACATTTAAGAATGGCAACCATAGATGAAGAAAATTTGCAGTTTATATTTCTCTTGATTTAGTAAATTGTATGGCTTGTTAATTTTTAAAAGAAATTTAACTTCATACAGAAGTCTCTAATGTATATTGTATAAAATAAAATTTGCACTTTTTTTAAAATTTTGTCTAGCAAAGCCTGACTTGTTTTGTAAGCTTTTGAAGACAAGAAGTCTTCAATAAAGAATTCCCATACATCATCTGAATTTGAGAATCTTTCCCAAATTAATTTCCATGGAAAATGTATCATGTCAACAAGTATGTGTAAATGAATTTTTATACAGTTGGTGTCTCTTATGTTTTGAAATTCTTCTTAGAGAAGTGGTCAATGAATTTTAATCTTCAGCTTTGGGCTTTTTAATTTCATACACACTACTGAGTTGTGTTCTACATCTTGGTCAGAAGCCACAAATGAAATAATCAGAATGTAAAAATCTCTCTATAAAGAAGTTGCAGAGATAGAAAAGCTCAACGGTAAATTAAAATTTTATGTTCAACTTTTTTTTTTTTTCAAATACCAACAGATCACTTCAATGGTTAATAGAATTTATAATAACAGTTCCAAAGTTCTAATGTGAACCATGGCAGTGGTATCCAGGGCAATGACCCTTCTTTCTTATATATGTATTTTGTTCAATCCCACCCCAATAAATATGCCTTATTGAAATTTCACTTTTATTTAAATATTGTTTTATACAGTTCATTTCCAGAGAGTGACACAGCTATTTTGTCCACTGATTAGAAAGAAATGGCATGACATTTTTCTAGTTCTATTTTTTTGTTTTGTAAGATTTCTCTTGTGACAATATTAGTCACAAGAAGTAGCTTATGACATTGCTCTGCTCAAATCTGAATACTTTAAAGCCCGAGTACAATATTTAAAATGAATAATTTTTTGCATTCCTTAGCTTTGGAGAAAAATAAGGTGACAGATTAACATTTCAAATTTATATCAAAATTGCCAATGAAAACCACTAGGCCTTCTCAAAACTCACCACTCTCCTTCTCCATGATTAAGATAAGATAGCTGACCTGCAAGTTCAGTTTTGTTTTTAGTTTTAGCAATGTCTTAATGGGAAAATTACAAAACAATGTTGGCATGCAAGACTTCCAGGAGTACATCTGTTTCTAATGTATGGTACATAATTTAATGATGAGACACTTCGGTGGTCTACCCACTGCAAATCTCAGTTGTTAAATATGTCTGGAGCGAGACATCTTTAAATAGTAGGCACTTTTTTGGTACATTAATTTTCTCACACTCAGAAACAAAAAATGTAATTCTAACTGTCACTTTGTATATAGCTGTTTACTTTAAAATGCTATTTACAACATAAATGCCTTGTTCAAACTGATTAACTATAGTGGGATTTAAAACTTTTATAAAACCTATTTATTATGGTTAATGTCTTTAGAATTTTTTTTCTTTCCCCTAAGATTACGATTTAGAAAATCTATATAATTGGCAATAAAACACAGGGCTCTCAAATCTTGAAAAAGATGCATCAAAAGTATTCCAGAAATTGAAATTTAAAATATGTAAGCCACAATTTGGTGTAGAGATGGAAGTATAATCACAGAATGTAGACACTTCTCCAAGAGGTTAAAAATAGGGAGCCAAAACCAAAACAACAATCCCCAGACCACAATGCCCCAGTGGTTACCAAACAGTATCTTCATTTATGATTCAACTTGGCTAACCACATGCTTGCTAAGTAGTTTGGTATCCAACAAATCTTTTAGAATGCATAAGACCTAATTATATGTGGTTAAATGTGGTTATATTATTTAGAACTTGTCTAACCAATATTACAAAGAGATAAATGATGATTATCCCATATTTTACCAAGAGGGTATGGGGAAAATATGCCACTAAAGAAATACAAGTGGAAGAACTTTTATTAAAATCATTAAAGTACTATTATTCACCTCTATTTTTAGATATAGAGAGTTAGGACCCCAAAACAGTCAACTTTACTCTTCATTTAGAATATCAAATAACTCTTGCATTTAAGTTAAATACTATTCTGTGTAGAGTTGAAAAGTATTTTCCAGTGAGATCTTATTCTTTTTGCAATATATAATTGTGGAATAAATAGGACTCTCCAGAAAAGTGTAATGTAAAGATTTTGGAAAAAAAACTTTTACGTTAAATTAATAACTTTTTATAATTGTGACATAATCTTAAAAGAAAAGTGTTAAAGGTTCTAACCCTTGAGTCAATGAAGATGATCACAGTCAGAGGTTTCTCAAGAAAAATTATGGAGATGATAGATAAAATGACATTAGACATCTTTGTTTCCTAATTCATTCTCTAGCTCTCCTATTTTGAAAACCATCATAAAGATATACTCCACATATTGCTGCTTCTCAAATACCTATTACAAATAATTTTTTTGTGGTCAGATCTTCCCCAACAATTTAACATTTTCATGATCTCCTTTCCCTGACTCCCCAACACTATGTACACAGGAAATCAGACACATTTTAAATAAATGACCAAATTCTCAACTTAGAAACTTAATTTTTCAGGGAAAAGGAATAACAAATTCTTCAAAAAAATTTAGATTATTTTCTGAGTTATCTTCTTCTTTGGATAATTACTATAAAGATGACTACATGAAAAGGGACACAACTACTAAATTTCCATTGGATGTTTTTACTTTAAAACTCAACCCAACAGATGATTGCTGATTATACACTATGCTTCGGATACTTTTATAGGTTTTAGAATAACTAAGTGAAGTAAAATGGACAAAAAGGAATTTCTTGCCATATTTTAGTGGGGAGACAGAAAAAAAACAATAAATAGGAAACTACAGAATATTTAAAAAACTCATAAGTGCTACATGCAAAATGAAAAGGAAAAGGAAAACAGAGATTGGAATTCAAGAGTATAGGTTTAGAAAAAGCTGGATGCAGTTTGCAGTATAAAACAAGGGGAGCAAGCCAGCTTTGACAAAGTAAAATTTGTGCAAAGATTTAAAAGAGATGCTGGAGTTATCCAAACAATATATATTAGGGAAAGGACTTTTCAGGTGGAGAGAATAGCAACAGCACTAGACAGAACAAAGAAGAAAATAGCAATTAGAAGGATCTCAGGGGTTTCTGGTGACAGCTGAGTGAATGAAATACAAAAGATGAGGTCAGAGTGGCTACTGGGGAGGGGATGATTACAGAACCTGTCATATAGGGCCTTCATGCATCTTTAAGAACTGTGACTTTTTCTCTGAGTAAAATAAGGAGCCATTGCTGGGTATAGAGCAGAGGGACAATATGATATGACTTACATTTTCAAAAGAGCACGACAGTGTTAAGAAGAGCTGGCTAAAGAAGAAGTGTAGAAGCAGGAGCTCAGTTGAAGGGATACTGAAGCAATTCAGGTGAGAAGTAATAGTGGCTCAAACCAGAGAAATAGCCATGGAGGTGGTGGGAAGTGGTCATATCTAGGGTATATATTAAAGGCAGACCCAGCAGAATTTCCTGATAATTTGATGTGGGCTGTGAGATAACTGGAGGATTTTGAATTGAACAATTAAAATTTAGTTGCCATTGACCGAATTGGAGAAAGCTCTGGGTAGTGCAGTTTGGAAGGCACAGATAATAGGAGTTCATTCTTCAATGTTTTAAATTTGAGATTTCTATTTGCTATCCTAGAGCCAATTTAAGGTTAACAGTTTTATAAAGTGTTCTGGAGTTTTGTAAAGAGATTGAGCAAAAGATGTAAATTTGGGTGTTATCAGCATGTAGATGTTATTTAAAGCCATATACTTGGATGAGATTTTCAACAGAGTGTTTGTAAGTAAAGAATAAGAACATCAAGGATTGAGCCCAGGAACACAGCAATGAGAATCAACGAATAAAGGAAAAGCAGCAAAAGAGAATGGAAACGAGTAAGAAGTGAAATGGGAGGGAAAAGTTGACCGTGTGGTGCCTTAGAAGTCAAACGAGGCCATCACATTAAGGAAAATAAAGTGATTGGCACTGTCAAATGTTACTTTGAAGTCAGGTGACATGAGAACCAAAAACTGACCATTAGTCTAGTAGTATGTGGGTTATGGGTAAGCCAAAGAATATCAATTTTTGGTTCTGTACTGGGGCAAATGCCCAATTTGAGTAGATTTAAGAGACTATGGGAAATGAAAATTGGAGACATATGGGAGAGGGCTGGGGGCTGGGTGAAAAAGGTGAAGGGATTAAGAGGTACAAATTGGTAGTTACATAAGAGTCACAGGGATGTAAAGTACAACATAGAGAACATTGTCGATACTATCGTAACAACTATGCATGGTGCCAGACGGGTACTAGACTTATGAGATGAATCACTTCGTAAGTTATATAAATGTCTAATCACTATGCTATATACCTAAAATTAATATAATATTAAATATCAACTGTAATTAAAGAATAAAGATGAAAAAAGAAATTATATTAAAGAAATAAATGAAAAAGAAAATTAAAGACAGTACATAGAGACATCTCTTCTGGACAACTTTACTATAAAGGGGAATAAAGAAATGTAATGGTAGCCAGCAGGGGTAGTGCAGTTAAGGGAAACTCTTGTTTTTTAAGATGAAAGAAATAATAGCATGAAAATAATCAAAAAGAGAGGGAAAAGAATGACATAGAAGAGAAAGAAAAGTAATGGAAAAATATCCCTGAGTAGACATAAAATGGTTGGTATCTAGTCCAAAAGTTGAAGGACTGTATTGAGATAGAAGCATGGGAGGAAAAGCATGCAGATGCAGGCTCTGGTAGTTGAAGAATATGTTGGTGGATAGCAATAGAAATTTTCCTTCGACTGCTTTAAATGTTATAAGCTGTGAGTGAATGTGGGAAAGGATGTTCTGAGGCAAAGGATAAGGTATTAAACAGTTTTTCAAGAAAATAGAAGAATAAACTAGCTTACAACTGCCTAACGACATGGTTTGAACATTATTTTAAAGTTGCCACAGCTGTTTGAGAAAATGTATTCTCTAGATCAGAGAGCCGTAAGAAGCTTACCTTTACTACAGTATTAGAGTCTGCATTCTATTTATTTCTGTTTTATTATAGAACATTTCAAACATACTAGTAGAGGAAATAGCATAATGTATCCATCATCCAGTTATAATGTCAATCAGCATTCGTTATTTAACTATACTCTCTCCTTCTCTTTTGAGTATTTTAAAATAATATGTGTGTGTATATGTATATATATACACACATATGTGTGTGTGTGTGTGTGTGTGTGTGTATCTAGGGTATACATTAAAAGCAGATCCAAAAGAATTTCTTGATGGTTTAGATGTGGACTATGAGATAATCATATATACATATACCTATATACCTATATATATATATATATATATGTATGTGTATATATAAAAAATCCTCTATATGAGTTTATTTAATCTGTAAACATTATATCCTCTATATTAGTTTATTTAATCTATAAATATCTCAGTATGTATATCTAGACATAGCCACTTGTTTTTATAAATATTTCTTTAGCACACCTAAAATGTAATAACAATAATTATCATTGAATATCCACTCATGTTTATATTTCCCCAATTCCTTTGTTTGAATTGGGATAACTTTGTGACTGGATGATTTGTTTTTCAAATATCTTTAATTTGATAGCTTTCCATCCATTTGATCATAATTCTTATAATTTGTTGGTTATTATTGTTGAAGAAACTGGATTATTCATCTTATAGAATTTTTCAAGTTCTGGATTTTGCTAATTGCATAACCATAATGGCTTCAATATGTTCTTCCGTCCCTTTTATTTTTATAAATTGATAGTTATATCTAGCAGTTTGATCATGTTCAGGTTTGACTGATTTGTTTTTATAGGTGGTGTTATATAATCAAGTCAGGAGTTACATAATACCTAGTGTGTGTGTGTGTGTGTGTGTGTGTGTGTGTGTGTGTCTTTGACATGTTTTTAGCCATTTATATTTGCCTAAATCCATTAATTTAATAGGAATTATAACATCTTGACATTCCACCATTACTTCTTCATTTATTATTTGAGATAATCCATAGATTAAAATGTCACCTTATAAACTAATTTCTCACCCTGAAGTAGTTCAGACAGAAAATATTAGAGAGAAAAATCTTGATTATTATCTACTACATGGAAGTTTTCGAAATTACCAATTGATTATTATCTACTACATGGAAGTTTTCAAAATTACCAGTTAATGATCCCCGAGTTTCTCCTTTTTGATTAGTGTTAGGCTATTTGTTTCAGAAGTCTTTTTGACCTATGTCATTACTGAATGAGATAATAGGTTTCAAATACTGAAAGAATGATTTCTCAAAATTTTGTGCTATTTACTATGTAATGGCTACAAATATGGTACACTTTCAAGTTTAATCTACATGATTAACACTTTTCTATGACTTTGTTTAGTCTAGACCAAACTATGGCCAGGGGCTTACTGCCTAGTTTTTAAATATAGTTTTTTGGAACACAGCCACACTCACTCATTAATGTATTGTTTATGAGCTTTCACACACCAAGGTAGAGTAGTTGCAAAAAAGAGTCTATAGCCAATAAGCCTTAAATATTTACTGTCCGGCTTTTTTACTGAAAAGTTTGTCGAGCCATGGTCTAGACAATCAACTAATAATAAATCACATCCTTATTTTAGTGTTCTCCAATTTCTGTGATGTAAATGCCCCCACCATACAAATTTCAAGCCACTAACATGATCTCCTGAAGGCAGAGTGGAAAGAATTGCACATTAACACACTGTTATACACTATTTTCACCATATAGATAAATAACTCCAACAGCGTAGATAATAGCAACTATAGTGAAAAACTATGAATTGATGAATTTTAAGAATGTACTTCTTTTTTCAATATTATTTAGCCATAAGTTTTTACAATTTAATTTTTAATAGTGATTTGTTTAATAACCTGCTTACAAGAATACTGAGAATTTGACAATCAACTCTCAAAAGCTGGTATAAACTGGCTCAAATTCACCACTTTTTATATTCCATTAACTATTTCTTTAGTTGAAGCATATACATTTCAATTTTGAGCCCCTAGTAAAGAAACATTCACTGCCCTACTGGTAGTATATTTTATTGGCTGGCAAGTTAGCTACAAATTAATAGCCTCAAGCATTAAGCCTTACATAGAAAGATTTAAAAAACCCAAATACTTTAGCATAATTACATTTTAAGATTATAAATATTGTCATAAAAGTGCCTCTTGCAGAAAAAGAACAATTTGGCTACATATAAAGAATCTTTGGAACTTGAGAAGACTTGTTTCAAAGAACATGTTAACAAATTTAAGAAAAACCAACATGTATTTAAACTTTGAAATGCTATTTTTACCAACTGGTTACCATATGCACATCACCATAGGTCCAATCATAAGTGGCTTCCTAAAGTCAGACTGGAAGCTGCGGGGTGTAAGTGTGATATTCCCACCTTCTGCTCAAATGACAAACATTTATGATTTATTAAAGAATTTATACCTTCAGAGACTGGCATACAGCCTCTCAACATCTTTCTCAACATGGAGCTCCATGAAGGTCACTAGTACTTGATTATTACTGAATATGAGATTAAGTTCTCAAGCCATCTCTGGTGAAATACCTCATAAACTTTTATATATACACTTTCCCCTTGTTTTTAGTATGATTCAGATTTTCTGAAGAATTTTGTATATTCTCAGAATCACTTTTGAAAAAGCTTAAGTTTGCTTGATAAAAATAGAATAATGTTCAGAGTTTCTAAATTTTAACATCAGTCAGGTAAGAGATTGTGAAAACAGCCAGTGCCTCTAATATTATGGAAATGTGAAGTATAATTAGAATTTGCAATGGGAAGTACCATTCAGATTTGTCATAGGCTTGATTTAGGATAAGAATCCTTGAGCCTACCCAAATATTCTACCACCCATTAAACATATAAACTAAATATTTTGGCTGAGAGAAAGATTTAGAGAGTTCATACCCTGGCTATATTGTTAGTAAAATTCTTCAGACAAAAGGTAAGAGACATTTTCATGTTATGACTTGTGATCCAGGAAAATCAAGGGACAGCACCTTCATTCTGAAGACCTGACAAAGTGGTTTTCTTTGATCAAGAAAATTAACCAGACACTAAAATATGGTCATGGAAAAACTTATGGCAGGGAGATGCTCAAATCCTCCCACAGTCTGGCATTCAATCCAGCACCTGAAAAGAAATTATTCAAATACAAAGGAATTACCATGTGAATGGTGTTCCTGCACAATTTCTGCATATGCTGCCTTGCATTTTTATCAAGACGACAAACATAAACCAGCGTGAGAAAGCAGGCGCCTTTTTCCCCCATATCTTTTGAACATCAGTCTTTCCCAGCAGTTAACTGCATGTGATAATGACCAGAGCACAGAAATGTTTTGATTTGGATCCAAACTCTTCACCCAGAAGCAGCTTTTTGTTGTATATTTTAAGCTTGAAGCTTTTGATCCAGATTTCATTATATGGCAGATCATTTAAATAAGAAGGCAAGGGGTTTGATTGAGGGGAACTTCCTAAGATGCTGGAGTCTCAAAGAATATTTCAGCTCAGAGGGATTTCTTTTTTGGAGCCAAATTCAGATCCCACCTACTGAGATAAAGCAATTAATTATTAACCACAGACATATTAAAATTACAAGATAACAGGTTGACAGCACATTACAATGGGACTTCAAATTGTGATTACCCAACCTAATGATGATGATAAGATAGGACTGAATGGCAAATTGCTATTGCTTTCAGTTGAAAATTTGAAAGTGCTTGTGCCCTGATCACTTGTTACAGAGAACTGCTATTCATTCAGCAGCACTCCTAGCAGAAATAAACCCAGGGTCTGGTGTGGTGGCAGCTGAGATGTTAATTCACAATACAGCAAGCAGAGAGAGAAGCTGCTAAGTGGCACAGTGGGTTAATGATGCACTACAGTGCTTCACCATGGGAGACATATGGGTTGATTCTGGCATTGTTCACAAGTGAAAATTGGTTTACCAATCTTAGCTTGGTCCCTGGTGGACAGTTGTCCTTGTCCTATACCTCCTCAGATGTTGTCCTAATTTTCTGCACAGGAGAGGCTCAAGTGTGGAGGAGCAAGAGAATTACTTATAAGAGTGCAATTGGCTTGGCAGAGTCAGAGGGAGGAAATGGGCCCAACATCCTCTTCCTTTTAATTCTGGTCCCTGCCAGTATTTCATTTTCACAAGCATGAAAATCCACTCAGGACAGCAAAATAAAGACAGTAAATGAGGCCAATTTCCTTTCTGATAAAACTACATCCCCAAAGACCTAACAGGGCTTATTAGCATTAATTTATTAAAAGAGATACTTGTTTACAATAGGCCTTGCCCTCAGTAAATGATCCATGAAACGGAAGCTTAAGAAGAGAAGAGCTTACTCAAAAACATGCATTTGCTAGAATAGTTATATAAGATATGATTGTGTGTAATTATTCCCATTATATTTCTCATATTCTTAGTATCAAGAGGATGTGTGGAGTAATATTTATAATTTATAATGTATGTGTATATTTTAAAGACAATAGTTTTTCATTCTGCATTGTACTAAAGAGTCTTTCATCATTCACTATACTATCTAGGGCACAGGCAATGCTACCTGGGCCAACTTGTTTCTACTCTAGCACTACACTTGCTTTTAGATATAAAGAAATGAGCAACAGAGAAAGCCTCTGGCTTTGTTTTTCAAAACGGTCTCTCTCAGAGCTGTGGCCACACCCAGCACAAGACCAACTATCTGAAAACGGCACCTATTTTGAGGAGAGTTTCAGCTGAATATTCTACCATGACATTTAGTCATCAACAACAGTGTCATTTATTTATCCAGTGCAAGAGAAATTCTGCAACATGTGAACTGCCCATCCCTTTACTTCACCGAACCTATTTGCTTCATTTGGGGCTTCTGACCCTCACCAAGAGCAACATCAACCACACTGTTTGATTTTTCTAGGTTCTCCAATTATTTTTCTTGTGCCCAATAATTTTTGAAAGCTCTAAAGACCAGTGAACCTGTTCTCTCTAATTGATTACAATCTTTTCCATTGCATTTCAGAGAATAAAATTTCATAGTATCAGTATCTCTGTATTATCAGTATCTCTGGAAAGTAAAGTTGACCATTAAAAAAATATACAAGACAAAGTCAAGAATGGAATATTTCTAAAAATAAAGATAATTTCCTAGTTACCACCAAATGGACTACTTTTTGATAAGGTTTTGGAAAATAGGAAAAGTTATAAATCTTATATAAAAGAACCCATAGAAGAGGCTAACAATCAAGGTCAAGAATTAAAAAAAAAAAAAAAATTAAGACTTAATTTAATTAGAAAGAGGCAAATAAGAAAAACAGAATCATTTATTGAGAAGGGACTTAAAACAACTTGAAACATGGCACCCCATTGGTATGTGAAATCGCAGAATCATAGAATAGAGAACTGTGGAGTTAGAATATCCTTTCAGCTTTTTTAGTCCCAACCTATTTCGACACCAAGGAGTTATGTCAGTAGAGGGCCAAGGGGCGGGGAGAAGAATATATTCAGTAGGCCAAACACTTCAGACCGGAGAATCAAATAGAAGATATTTATAAACATCACATTAAAGTAGAAATGAAAGAAAAGTTCAAATGCAAAATTATTAATTTAAACAAATAATTTACTTTTTCTAGTAGTTGTGATTTCTAAAGATGGTAGATGTATCTAGTCCACGTTTTCCTTTCCTTAGAATTTAGGCTCATTCTCTCTAAAAACAGAATCAGCTTCATGAAGCAAACACTATCCATTTTTCACTTCCAACAAGACTCATTCATTCATGGTCAATTTGTCCCCTAATTCCCATTTCTGTTTCTACACCCACAGCGTGTTTCTAAACGAGGTTTCAAAATCCTGTTCTCACATCAGTCTCACTCCCTTTTTGGATTACTTCTACCCTCTTGACTTGTTCAAGTCTAAACCATTTTTATTTTCTCCCTAGAAATCCTTCACTGATGCCTTTAGTCCACAATAGTCTCCCCCCACGACAATTAATTCATTATGAATTATACAGCATCCAAAATCCTGCCTTGGAGTTTCCTATCTGACTTCATATGGTTATGAATTCTTCGTGTATCATTGTCTCCTTAAATAAAGGAGGTTAAGATTAAGAAAAAGATCTGTATGTGAAAGAATAGTTTCATAATAAATATCTTAAGATATTTCTCTTTTGACTTTACATATTTATTTTGTTACTAGACCAGAATACCTAGCATTCTGCCTTGCCCAGAGGAATAGCTTAATAAAGCTATGTTTGAATGAATGCTCACCATAAAATAATCACAATTTCTCTTTCTCTGTCAAAAAATTATCTTTCCCAATTCTAATAAGATATTTAAAAACTTCATAAAATTTAAATGGAACACAAAGCAGAATCATTTAATTCTCTACTATTAATCTGATGATGACAGATTTCAAAAGTAATGAGACTGCATTTTGGTTTAAATACTTCATTTAATACTTTCGAAATTATATTATTCAAATGCAATTTTGGATTCTTTCAAAATAAACTATGACAGTTTTAAAATTCTTTAAAATTCTTTAAGAATGTTCCTGTATAAAGCATAAGAGCAGTATTTATTTAATTTTAGGCAAAGTAGAATGACTAATTAGAAATATTTATGCATCAAAGTACTTGAACAGACAATATGATCTAAATCATCTAAAATTCATATTATCTGAAACACTGAGCTGTTGAGAACCTGTAGTTACAAACTGGTGGGACTTTGTTCCACTTGCATTTTTCTGGTGCAAGTAATTTGAATAGAAGGCAATCATAAATAGAGAAGTTATTCATAGAAGGATGATTTTGCTGGAATAAAATAATGTTTGAAGAAATATATATTCCTTTTCTATATTTCTATCATATATTAACATTGAAAAACTGAATGAATTTAAGCAAATTATTATGTGCTTCCCCACTTTCTCTTACCTGGTTTAGAACCATTCAGTTATTTTACCTTAAGTACAGGAGAGTCATTATTTCATAAGCTTCCCAGAGTTTTAGGGGAATAAGTGTTATCCTTGCCTATCTCAAACTTAAATGTTTCTCTTTCAACATCCAATATTATAAGCTTCAACTTATTATTTCCCCACAAGAAATGCAAGAAATGAGAGAGAGAGAGAGAGAGAGAGAGAGAGAGAGAGAGAGAGAGAGAGAGGATAATAGAAGAAAGAAAAAAAAATCCCATTCTGAGAGATATATCCACAAGTATAACACAATAGCACAATAGCTGGGGATAGTAGACAGTGTACTGAGAACATGTAACTCTATCTATGAGCAAGCACTTGGTCTGGATGAATCTCTTCAAGAATCTGTTGTCATAAACAAAAATAGCAATAACAACAATGAAGTGGGCTATAAAATTTCTACAAAACAGGAAAGATACAAAGTATCCAAAATGATTTTCTATAGCCAACATTATCAACCAATGTCTGTGGCACATCTGGAGGCTCCAGACAGACTACAAGTAGCTGACATTTATTCTTCTCAGCTCTCAGGTTAACCAGGCAGAGCCTGAGGTAGCTGGAATCTATATAGCAGTCCTACCAGTTTGTCTTGGTATGCTTTCACATGTCCGTTTTCTACATGTGTGAAGAATAATGTTAGGAGGAAAAAAAAAAAAACAGAATAAAAGAAAATGTAAGAAAATTACTTACCATCCTCAGTAGTATTAAAGTTGACACATCTATGAAAAAAGAAGCAGAAAACTGGTAAGTTTTTAATATCTATATTTGTTCATATTATCCTGAATTTAAACATGATGTTTCTGAACCAAAGCAGGTTATCGTAACTTACAGTAATAACTGCACCGGTTCCCCAATTTCTTTCCTCCTTTGGAGTGATGCAGTGAGAGCCATGTGTACAGGATGACACATATGCTATCCAGCTGACATCCTTCCCTCTGATAAGAAAAACTAATTTCTCTAATGTAAAAACATTATCCTTGGGTAGAAAAGGAGAGATCCTGGAGTATGTAAATAAATGTCTCTAGATTAGCTATAAAACAATTGTCTCCAGGTTTACATCTCTTAGAATGTACCCAAGGTTCCACGTAAATATATTCTTTGGAATGTAAATATATACTTTGAGGAGGTAAATCTCTCTGGAGTTCTCATTATCTTTCCAGACATCTTCAACTTCCAAGGCCTGTGCATTAACCTAAGTTTTTTTTCGGTCAGAGGGCCCTAACCTTGCATAAACATGAAAATATTCATAATGCTTTTTGGCAAAAGTAAAAGGAAGTAAATAGACTGAGGTAAAAAGATACCAGAATGTAATAAAAGAGGGGTGACAAAATCTGGTTTGAAAATAATTAAATTCTAAAAAAAAAAAAAAAAAAATCTAAACAAGAGAAGCTATAGAACACAACAAAATCTGTTTAAATCAAATTAAGCATATAGGATTAAATATATAAATGCAGCTAACATAATAAAAAAGATGAAAACAATGAGAGAAAAGATGAATGATATAGAGGACAAAGGAAGCTAACTTTACTCAAATATTTTAAAAATTTTGATGTAAAAATTAAACACATTAAAATAGGAGTAAAAAATACCAAAGACATCATTAGGTAAAATTTGGAGAGCTGAAACAAGACTTTCATATACATATGAAAACAGTTTTATCTACATTCCAAAATCTAAAATAAAGGCGAAATCTCCTTCTAGAGATAGACTGGCACATGTACAAAATTAAATTATAAATATAAATGAGAAATCAAAGAGGCAGATAATAACAGGTGTTGTAGAGAATATTGAGAAATTAGAATCCTTATATACTACTGCTGGGAATGTAAAGTGGTACAGCTGCTGTGGAAAATAGTCTGGCAGTTCTTCAAAATGTTAAACATAGTTACCATATGACCCAATAATTCTACTCGTAGGTATATGCTCACAAGAACTGAAAATATATCTACACAAAAACTTGTACATGACTGTCAGGAGATGGATTCAGAGGAGCGTAAATCTAGAGATGAAAAGAATAAGAAGCTGCTGCACAACAATCCAAGTAAGAGGTGAAGATCCCTTGAAATAGATTCAATCAAACTACATTTAGGATGAAGTTTTGATAGAGTAATTAAATAAATATAAAGTTTAAGTAATTACACTCTATGCTTCTATGCAACACTGGAAAGTATAATTAAATAACTAAACATGATAATCTTTATTGTTTCTGATTTTATTTATTTTCTCTTTTTCCATTAGACCCATCAGTTGTCCCATTATAGTATCAGTGCCTAACATGGTGCATGAAAATTGCAGATAGCTTCTAAATATGTTGAGTACTCTGCTTACGTGGTAAGATGATTAGTTCATTTCCAGGCATAATTTGAGTATGATTTTGAAGTGCAAGATAGTCATCTTAACAACAGATTTATATGAAAATTTAAGCTGTTGAAGTGGGCGTGGTTACCAAGGAGATGATATACATTGAGAAGAGAGGAGAGTTTGGGATAGAACCCTGGGGAACGTGAACATGTACAGGAAAAAAGCCTTGAATGGCTTCTAAAAAAGAATGTCCAGAAAACTGAAAAAAAAAAAAAAAACCTAACAATTCATGTCAAAAAAAGCTTAAAATGCTATTTTAAGACAGAGCAGGAATATTAAATATTCTTTTAAGCAATTTAACAGTAGTAAAATGTTGCTAAGACATCAAGTATAATAAATAATAATATTGGCCAAAGACATTCCTATGAAGTAGCTTGAGGTACAAGTTGGATTAGAGCTCTTTGACGAATGATACTGAGGCAGTGATAATAAAATTTAATTTTTTAAAAAGTAATTAAGCTATTAAGAAACAGGCAGAAATAGATAAATATTTGGAAAGAGAAATTGTGTTGTGAGGAGATGTTTGAAACTGCCTAAATGTCATTGACTGGGTAATGAATAGACTTAGCAGTCCTGAAAAGGTCAGGGTTGGGACTGGCATTAGGAGAAACTATCAATGGGCAGGAGGAAGGATCCTTCTTCTCTCACAAGAAAAGAAGAGGAAATCAGGGACAGATAAGCTTTTAAGTTCAGAGGCAGAAATTTTAGAGTTATTTGCTGATGGCTTTATTTTCTCCAATGAACTGAAAGTTTGGCCAAGAGGGGCATGATGGGAATCCTAAGAATAGTAGAAAACTATTGAAACAGATGCTATATAGAGAGAATTGAAGAGCGGAACTTCAAAAAAACAAAGAAACATTGTTAAGCAGCAATAAAGTTAGACACCACTGTGTGATTTTCTTAAGAAAACCAGGAATAGGAATAAAGGACTATTTGGCTGTTCAGGATTGGTGTGTCTCCAGGCAATTCTAACAGATGAAGTGGGTAAATAGATTTAGGATATTGGCAAGAAAAAAACAGTGATATTATGAGTTTCCATAAAGGCAACGTTGTTCCTCAAGGGACATTTAATGATGTCTGGAGGCATATTTGATTGTCACAACTTGAGAGAGAGAGAGCTACTAATGCAATCTGGTGGGTAAAGGTCAGGGAGATCTAAACATCCTACTAGGCAAGTAACAACCCCTCACTACAAAGAATTTTCTTGAGTTAGAAAATATAAATTAATTTGAGACTCAAAGTGAGGTAGAGGGGGCTTTACAGAGAGAAATTAGAGAATCAAAGGACAGCGTCCTGTGAACTTGGAAAGCAGAAGTATATCAAGTAGGGGGAAGAAAGAAGGGAGGCAGAAAGCAAAAGGGGTTGGGATGGAGAAAGAGAGATAAAAAGAAAGAATGAGAATGAAAGAGGGAGAAAGAGAATGAGAGAAGGATTTGCCCCTAAAGTGGTTTAATATTGTTATTCTTTCATTATATAACATTTCAGAGTTGGAACAGTTTGAGGTGATGACAATTGTGCCACCACAGAGGTAAAAAGCAAAAGCAGAGTGAAGGTGAAGTCCACCAGAGATGAGTAATTTAAAGATTGTTTACATTACCCAGAATAATGGATATGCTATGGAGAACAAGTAAAATAGTAGCACAGGTGCTCAAACCTGTATTGGATGAGGGCTGTGGAAGAAAGACTCTGACCCAGCAAAGCTATTTTTTTATGCATGAAGTCAACATAAATAAAACACAGTTACCATAAATAAAACACTGTTCATCTTTTGGAGGAAAACAGAATGAAAAGGAAACAGCAAAACAAAAGTTATTAGCTACAGATGAAAAATAGTGAGTTTATACTAATTGCCATTTTCCTATATTTTCTAAAATGAATATTTTCATATTCTAAAAATAAAAATCAGTAAACATGAGAGAAAAAAATACTTGAAAAACAAAATAAAGTATGAAACATTGATATATAGCTACTTCATATAGCTCATGAACTGGAATCCAAATTATTTGGAATTGTGTGAAAAATTTTATATCAATTGTTTTATCAGAATTGATATCATAAATGACTTTCAATCTAAAAAATAAGAATGTAGAAAACAAAATAATATAAGATACTGAGAAGAAAAATGTCATATTTCTGAGAGGCTAAACATTGTAAAATGATCCTAAACTAACCACTGACCATAAAACTAAGATTTTATGATTATTGGGGTGAAGACATTGTTCACTAGCACAAAATCCACTGTTTAAAGATAAAATTTCACAAGAAATTCATTGACTTATGATAGAGTTATACCATTTATTCATAACATTCATCTTCTGTGAAATTCTAATGATCGACCCAATAATCTTATTTAAATAGCTTAACAGGAAGCCCTGACTGATGTCCTCCAATTCTACTACATTTACCATTTATTGTTCCCTCCCCTAAAACACATCTACTGTAAGGACAATGACCATGTGGCTAAAAGATTAAGGGAAATTTTTCTAATTATAGTTATCCATATAGCATGGACATGTCACAATGAGTCAAAAGAAATTATGGATATGTATTTTCTGTCTTCTCTGCTTTTCAACACAGAATCATCAATTCTTTGCACTACAAATTAGATGATGTGGAGTGAAGATTTGAGTTCTTCGTAATGAAGCCCCAAAACATTCAGAGACATTGATTATTTAATGGCAAAATTATTTCTATCATATTCTGAGGATTTTAGGAATGCTTCTACATCCCATAGTAGTTTGTAATAATATTTTGCATATAATTTTATGTCCCATAGTTTTCTGTATAAAATCAATAATCAGTAAGGATATATTTCATAATATTTTCTTTTTCTCTAAAACCTTCCCCCAAATTGTTAATTCCCCCAAATTATGACAATACTCTTGGAAGTCCTATGAACAAGAAACATGGCTCCTTCACAGAAGAGCTTTCAAAATTGTCCCTTACAAAGTGGAACATGAAAGCTTTGGGGTAAGATATTTTGGAATTGATGCCAAAAGGACACCTACCATTAGACTCCCTTGACCAGAAGACGGTGTTGTCTAAATCACTGAGATATTCTCCAAGGATCCAGAGCCTATACAGATTACCCGAATTTACTCTAAAGCAAGAAATATACATTTTGATCTAAAATCAAGAGAGAAATATAAAGAAGTTCAGCAACTACTTATATAATATTATCTTGAATCAGTTATATATACTAAGAGGGATTAAAACATGCTGTGAAAATCGGAGTATACAATCAATGGATAAACATGATAACTATTTATTTAAATTGCATGAAGCCAGTGGTACCTTCAATGATTAAAAGAGGACATCTTTGATTTTCTGTTTATAAATGTAGTCCCTGACCACAAATTCCTTAAACACAAATGAGATAAACCCCAATGTGACATCAGTAATCATATTTAGTGCTTAGAATGTATCAGCTCCTTGATGTTCTTGTAGGGAATACGTATTTTCATAACTTGGCCTAGATATAATTTATCAACAGAAGACTGCTCATAGTATCAGTAAAGAAACCCTAGTAATCATAACTCATCATAAAGTATGTTTTAGAGGCAATACCATCTACTGTTAGAAATAGGAATTTACCAAGTATAATATTAGATGTCTAATTAATACAACCATATAAATTTGTTAGAAAAAATTTTACTTCTAGAGAATGAATTCACTTGTAAGCAACCTCTCTAAAAATACTTTGACATTTTATTTCACAATTATTTGCATCACACTGATTTCCAGATATTATTATTTGTGACAATAAGACTAAATTTACCTTATTTTAAGAAGCTTATATAATATGCATGTTGTTCTTCTTGACCTTCATGAAAGCCAAGTGGACAAGATAGTGAGATAGACTGACATTGTTCTGAAACTGAAACAGCAGCATCCGGATTTGCCAAATTTCTCAGAACTGAAGCACTCTAAAAGACAAGAGTTGAGTCCTTCCCTCAACCACACAATCTAAATTTAATGGAGTAACTTCAAACCAAATGACATATGTCTAGTTGCAGCTTAATCTGCCTCATTTGCTCTTTACTTATGTACATCACACACTGGGATATCACATTTTTGTCCCTTAAAACAATCATTGCAAGCGAAAATCTTCATTTAGTCTAGCTAATAATAACTAGCAAGTGTAAGTGGGTGACAGTGTATTCTCAGGATTGTAGACAGTGAAGGGCCTGTCAGTGTGATATGACAACACAGCAAAGTTAGATGCGTCTTTTATGGAGTTAACCGAATATGAAAATTCAATAATAATAATTCATAGGATAAATCCAAATGATGATATGGCAAAATAATTATTAGTTCATGTCCAACACAACTGGTAATACAGATCACTCATTACATTTACTAAAATTATATAAACACATATTTTTTAAAAGGTACATAATTGGTGATAAAAGCTAGATTAGTTAAGTATGGGGGGTGGTTTGTGCTTGTCAAGGACAATGTAGGTTTGTATTTTTTTATTCATGTGTTTATCTTTTAACCATAACTGAGGATATCAGCAAGAATTGTTTTATTGGAATAAATAATTCACTAGAGACTTCCTCATCTCTTCCTTTGTCCTGATATATAACATTACCCATATTCTTTATTGTGCAAAAATTTAAAAGAATACATATACAAATTTTGTAAGTAAAAGTTATTCTGCACTATTTGGATGTTACTTCCTAGGAAAAGAAAACTAAAAAGTAAATGTTAAAAATATGAGAACCAAAATGCATGTGTTGCAAAGCAACAAATTAATAACAGTTATAATGAAATGTGACTAGATATCATTGCTACACTAACTTCTAAACCAGAGTATATTTTCCCTTAGCATATTACCATATATAGTGAGTGCTTAATAAATGCTTTGTTAATACAGATTAATAATAGATATATCAGGTAGAGCTATGATATTAGTAAATGAATAAAATTTGAGCCAATTGCTTTATTATCACATTGTATTATATCAGCAGACATATTTTTAAATAATTCTAAATCATTATAAGAAATGATTTACCAGGAGAGTTATTTTCTCAAAGAGGTAATTAGGTAAAAAGCTAGTGTCAGTCTGTAGTATAGAAATAATCCTTGAAGGAAGGGCAGATATGGACTGAGAGTGGATAATTTGTAAATTGGTGCTTAGGAAAGTTCTCAGAAATATCCTGAGAAAATGCCATTTTGAATTTTGGAAAACTAAGACCTCTTAAATCTCTGCCTCAGAGATAGGAGACTGTATCAGGAACTCTAATACCCCAAGGTTTCAAAACCTCTCTTTCCATTATGCACCATAATGGGAAAAAAATGATAAGCTTAAAGTATATGTAATTATGACTGTCCTCAATCCAATTTTAGGGGAAAAAATAAACTTATTCATAGCATGAAGTAATTTGTACACCTTGATTCTTTCACTTCATAGAATTTCAGAAATGGAAGTGTTATTTAAAATCAGAGCCCTCGTATTAACTTTAGTACAAAAAGTTGGGGTAACTGTTGACAGAATTGCCAAAGGGCATGAGGTGTTTCCATCGAACTTCAGGCTTGCCCTGACATTCAAAAGAAGTTTCCTAACTAAAAGAGATATTGGGTGTTCAAAAATTAGTCTTAATGGTAGTTAAGGAAAAAGGAAAGATGAACTCACTTATAGATAATTTCTCTACTTTCTGAACCTCTCTTTTCTGATTATGGTTTTTATAGAAATACTTGCCCTTCTAGATCCCCTTGCAGTTTTTGATGTATTTCTTTACCACCAAAGATGATAATTTTCTATTGCTTTTGCAGAAAAAAAGGTACAGATCATTTCTGTTAGATGAACCTCTAAATGGTTTTGAAAAAAAAAAACAATGTCATATTCATCTAAAGACAAGAAAAGAACAACATTACTGATTCAGTGTGATAGCTATTTCTAAGGCAGAATTAAAATAGCATAATTTCAGCAATTTATTTTTTTACACTAATACTACAGTTCATTATTTTATACATTGAGGCACTTTAGAACCTCTCCTATGCTTTTAATCTATCACTTACTAGTTGGCAATTACTACTTCATCTTCGGGCTTTATACGCTTAAGAATTTGAACTCATAAAACAACATTGTTCTTATAATGGCGTAAAAACCACAGGAGAAGTAAAATCCTCTGTCTTTATTGAGCCCCACTTGAGAACATTTTTACATTCATTTTACTTATTATACCCTAACATGTTTTAAAATTAAGGTAAAATTGTATGCTTTCTTTGGAAAAAGGGGAGAAATCAAAAAATCATTTTCACTGGACTAAATGGGGAAAATACACTAAAAAGTTTTCAAAAAAATTGAGGCAACTCCTCCTTTTGCAAAAGGTAATTTAAAAAGTACCTGAATTAGATGGCCAATAGACATATGAAAAGATGCTCAAGGTTACTACTCATCAGATAAATGCAAATTAAAACCTCAATGCCCTCATATACTATTGGTGTGATTGAAAATTAGTGCAACTACTATAGAAAACAATCTGGAGGTTCTTTGAAAAATTAAAAATGAATCTATCTTTTGACTCAGCAATTACACTTTTGAGTATTTATCCAAAGAAAACCAAAACAATGATTCATAAAGATCTATGAATCTCTATGTTCATGCCAGGACTATTCACAATAGCCAAGATATGGAAGCAACCTAAGTGCTCATCAATGGACAATTGAATAAAGAAGTTATGGTTCATATATACAATGAAATATTACTTAGCCATTAAAAAATATGAAATCCTACCATTTGTAACAACATGGATGAACCTAGGGATTATCATGCTGAGAGAAATAAGTCAGACAGAAAAAGATAAACACCATATGATTTCAGTTATATGTGGAATTTAAAGAACAAAAAGAACAAAATAATTGAAAACAGACTCACAAATGTAGAGGACAATCTGGTGACAGCCAGAAGGCAGAGGGCAGAGGGCATGGGGGAGGACTGGAATAAAGCAGTGAAGAGTTAAAGAAGTACAAATTAGGAGTTGATAGATGGTCACAGGGATGGGGAGCATGACATAGGGAATGCAGATAGCAGTAAGGTGCTGGCTATGTGTAAAGACAAAGGGAAGATAGAGTAATCAGGGAGGTCATTTCATAAACTATATAAATGTCTAACCAATGTACTATATACTTGAAACTAATCATTTTTTTTTTAAGTGCCTGAACTAACGTTAATGCCACCAGGGGTCCATGCCCAGATAGAATGGAGGAATGTTACACCATAAATCGACTGGGTCATCCAAGGGGCTAATTCATGTGAGAAGAATCAAAGGACATGACAAAAAGTGGAAGTATGTAACTTTGAAAAGCCATCAAATTGTGTTTAGGTCAGTGTTAAGCTGAGTCCTACAAGGAGTCCCTATAAGCCATGTAAGTGGACAGTTCAAACAAAGCTTATAGAAGGGAAGAGAAAGCCCAAAAGTTACAAGAATACACAGTGAAATAAGTATCGATGTGTAAGAATTAATGACAAATTAAAGAGTACTGAATGCTGAAAATGTTGAAGTAGGAGCATCAGATATCATCATGAAAAACAGCTAGTCATCAGTAAAAGTGGAGTTTTTGTAAGATATATCTAATTAATGCTCCTTTCAACAGGTCACTTACGCACCTCTCTTCACATCAAGACACAGTTTTAAAAGCATCAAGATCCACTAGAAAAATCTCATAGAGAGTAGACATATTAAAATCATGTTAAGATTGTGTAGAAAGAGCTTACTGCCTGAAAGAAGCAAATTTGATACATATAATCAACTAATTTTTTGTAATATAATTTTCAAAAGATTATATTTATTTTTAATACAATGGAATTTTGCCTAAAATTTTGAGAAATTCAACATTTTTCTATGTAATAGTCAACAAATATTTGTTTCTCTTTAATTGACTTTGTTAAAGTTTAGAAAATATTCAAATAAATCAGATACAATCATGTTTTCATTTATCTTACTAACAAGTAAAAGATATTTTAAACAAATAGTAACATAGGAAACTATTACATTACAGGTGTAATCAATGTTATTATCAAAGAAAAAACAAAGTCTACTTCACCTAGAATTATGGGCATGCAGTACATTATATATAACTATATGCCCATTCTCATATTGTGAATTTTTTAAACAAAATAATTTCTTTAATAAATTCTGAGTTTCCAAATAATGATTCTAGTAGACAGGTACACCACCCACTTTTTCTAAAGATGTGATGTTTCAAACAATAAACAATTTGAAGTTTGAGAAACATTAAAAATCAGGAAAAAAAATAAGAAAATATAATTTTCCCTTTATTTCCCTAATAAAAAATAACATTATTCATATACTTCATGGTAGTTAGGGTAGTGGAAAACATATGTTGGCATTTTTTCATTCAGAGAAAGTTTATAGAATACGGTCTTTACTTTGTGGTTTATTATCTTTATTTGAAATGAAATATAGAAAGGTCCAACAATAATCAGGCAGCTTGCCATTGAGCCCGTAGCATTTAAAGGACCACAAAGGAAATGAATCATTCCCATACACCCTTAAACTAGTTTCATATCTACCAATGATTTTTATAGCACTTGGGATTTGTTAATAGCTCATTAAGATGCTTTCAACATTCGAACTTCCCATTTACAATTGTTTATATTTTACTGCCTCAAAATGATCAGTTAGCACAGCCAAATCTTAATTCACATCCTACCACAAAGCGTCTTCATTTCCACTAACTTTTGCAGGTTTGCATTATTGTAAGTGATAGTTGCATTAACAGGTCCAATTTTCTTCTTTATCTTTCCTGATTTAGTCAATAAAGACACATAACTAAAGTGGTAAATTTGGCAATAGTGCTGTCTTCTAGGATCTAGACAACAAGGACAGATCCCAGGGACATGTTACATTACACACAAGACTGTGAAGGGCCCTGGCCATCCCTTATCTGAAATCAGATAGATAGGAAAATTAATACCCAAGGCAATAGGGTTGTATTTCAAATGAAATGATTTGAAGTCATGCTAATGTCTGGTGTCAATTTGAAATTCCTTAAATGAAACCACATGATTTCAGTTTTAAACAAGATCTATTACTTTTAATGATCTGAAAGAAAACTTTGATTGAAGTGCCATGAGACAATTTAGTGAAAAGTCTTACAGTATTATTTTTTTCTAAAACTAAGACTTAGAAAGTAATTAATGATAATCAAATGTGGATGCTATTAATCACCTGTGTATCAATTCTGTAATAAAATGAGTTTCTTTCTTACATTGATAGTCATAGGAAGGCCTCAGTAAGAATGCAAAGCCCTAGAAAAAAATTTCATGTGAGGCTTATCCCTTCTATGTGCAAAGGAAGAAAACAAATAAATACATGTAGATATATGAAATTGGCATTTATTGTGTACAGTATCTGGGTCACACATTACTTTTAATAATAATATCACCTTGGTTTTATATAGTAATATGCCTCCACAGAGCCAGAAAGTCTCCGTTATATTAAGGAATAAATTATTACCAATATTAGCAATCATGTTTATAAATGAAGATTTTAATGCACAAAAAATACATAATTTATCCAAGGTCACACATTTCATCAACATTAAAGTCAGATAAAAATCTAAGTTTGCTGATTTATAATCAAATATTCTATTCATTTGATTAAGAGTTCTTAATCTGGAGCCAAGAGCTTCGGGGACTTTTGAACATCTTGAAATTAACTGCAAAATGTCATCTATATGTATACTTTTCTCCCCTGTGGAGAGGATCAGATTATCAAAAAGGGTCATGACATAAAACATATTAAATATTGCCTTATTTGACTAATTCACTTCTGTACTAGATTTCTCTAAAAAGGGATCACATTCATTTCCATAATAAATTTAAATTTCAGCCAAAGTTTCTAAATGGGATGCTAGTAGTTGGAATATATTAATGTAGCTTAGTAAATAACTTTGCAGAGAACAACTTAGATGATGGGGGATTTGAATCTCTAGTTAGCTTTCATATGTCTTGTCACTTATTCTTATTACATCACAGGATTCACATAGGCAAATGCTATATTTAAACAGATAAATATATTTTAATTGTCATTCCTGGTTTATAAATTTTAGTATGTAATGAATAATTTGTTTCTTGAACTACAATTATTCATCAGGAGGTAATATTTTTTCTTCATAAAGGTATAACATCAGATCAGCTGGTTTTTACTTATGAGAACACAACTGAACTTGCTCCTTCCTATTTTACCTTTTGGAAATTTTGCACACATGCATGTGCTCACACATACACAAATATTCTAATTTAGAACATAATGAAGCATTAAATTCATTTTATCTAGTTTAAATTGAATATATTTACTATTGCTCTATTGGAAATAAAAAGGTACGGCCTTTACCTGAAATTTTCATATTCCTTTAAATGGGGCTGTACCAATACAGTGCATTCAAAGTGAGAGCTTTGATTGAGTCAACTCAATAACACAGCCTGTTCGATGATGTCTCCACAGACTTAATCAAATCTTGAATCAAACTAAAAAGCTTCTGCACAGCAAAAGAAACCATCAAGACAAAGAGGCAACCAACTGAATGGGAGAAAATATTTGCAAGCAATGCCTCTGACAAGGGGCTAATATCGAAAATATGCAGAGAACTCATATAACTCAACAACAACAACAAAAAAAACCCCACAAATAATCCAATTAAAAAATAGGCAGAGAACCTGAACGGACACTTCTCCCAGGAAGACATACAAATGGCCAACAGACATATGAAAAGATAGTCAACTTCACTAGCTACTAGAGAAATACAAATCAAAACCACATTGAGATAGCACCTCATACCTATTACAAGGGCTATCATCAATAGGACAAATTTTGCACACATGCATGTGCTCACACATACACAAATATTAGAGAGGTTGTGGGGGAAAAGGAACCTCTCACCATACAAATTGGTACAGCCACTATAGAAAACAGTATGGCATTTTCTCAAAAAATTAAGAATAGAATTACCGTATATCTAGCAATCCCTCTTCTGGATATTTACCAAAAATATTAAAAACATTTATCTGTAAAGATATATGCACCCTGTCGTTCATAGCAGCATCGTTCATAGTGACTAAGACATGGAAACAACTAATGTACCTTTTGATAGATGATTGAATAAAGAAGATGTGGTACATATATACAGTGGATTATTAGCCACAAGAAAAGATGAGATACTGTCATTTTCAGCAACATGGATAGATCTTGAGATTATCATGATAAGCAAAATAAATCAGACAGAAAAAGTTGAGAACCATATGATTTCACTTATAGGAGGGATATAAAACTGAAAGCAACAAACAAACAAGACAAACAAATAGAGACTCATGAACATGGACAACAGTTTAGTGGTTACCAAAGGGAAAGGTGGGAAGAGGGGAGATAAATAAGGGTAAAAGGGGGCCAGATATATGGTGATGGAAGGAAATTTAACATTTAGTGGTGAAGATACAATGCAATATACATATAACCCATTACAGAATTGTACACTAGAAACCTATATAATTTTATTAACCAATGTCTTTCCAATAAATTTAGTTTAAAAAAGTCTTTTAGGTTCATTATAAATGGTATGAAAGACTTGCCATGTTATTCAAGGCAAGAAAGTCACTAGCACTCAGTTGTACTTGATCTGGCCTAGGAATCACATTTCAGATCTTCCAAGAACTTTTCAGACTTTGACATAATCTCATGACTGACTAATTTACAAGTCAACAGCCTGGAATCTATATAGTCGCCACATTAGCTCTGTGACAGAGATCTCTAATGTTTCTTCTTGAAAGATAGAAAGAGTTTTGATCACCATCAACAGGAAGCTCGTCCAGGTTTTCAGAGGCAAGGTGGAGTAAGTCTCTACTTACATATATGCAGCTTAAACACTGAGATGTTTGTCCCCAGCTCATGACTAAGACAAAACATTCCCAGACGTGCACAAATACTTGGCATAGACATTGACTTGCAGTTGACAGAGAAGGTTATTTCCTTTCACTCAAAATAGTATGAGTCAGTTTTGTCCCATTGAAGGTTTATAAAAATGTAAACAATCATCTCAATCTCTTTTTCTTGAGTAGTGGGGTGGGAAGAGGTAGTTATTAGCTTAAACAAAAAGTTGAAATTCAATATCAAATCAATCAATGAGTATAAAGATGATTAATGTAAGGCTTTTTCTTTGAATCATGAGCCATGTTAGTTCTGCTCCCCAAGTTTCTCTGCTCTGATAAAAAAGAAAGCATGGGCCAACTGTATATTTCTAAGAATATGCCCCATTTGGATTGCTGAAATCTATTACTGACTGAGAAGCAAACAGGCCAATATTTCTCAACTTTGAGATCAATGGCTGGAACATAGACATCGATAGAATAAGTATCATTAATTTCTATGATTAATGTCAAGACTAGGGAAAAAATAAAAAGAGTAATGATAAACCAGAGGTTTACCTGTCGTTTGATCAAGGGATGCTCGGACACAAAAAGGAAGAAAAGAAATACAGAATAGCATCAGAGAAATTGTTAATTGGTCAAGCCAACTAAAAAGAGGCTCCAGAAATGGAAGGAAGTCTTTAGAGTTGTACTCTTGACAGCTGAACTTTCTCTGTTATATCTTTGTTTCAGAGATGACAAAATGAGTTTCTTTGGTTAAAGACAGCCTCCCTAGAACTAGACGGACAAATATGTCTACTTTTGTGCAGGTGGTTGGAGAAAACTCTCTTTCAAAATGGGAATATTTTATTTATAAAGCAAGTAGTCCCAGAAAGATAAAAAGCTACTAAACAAATATTTAGTATTTTTTAATGACTCCTTTGCTATAATTAAGCTCAATACTGAATGGCAATGCAATTTTTATTCTAGTTAATGATAACACTCTTTACTACATTTCTTACCTTTACATTTGTAAAACCTCCACTTCATCAAAGATGTGCATTTTTGGCCTCCTGAAGACATCTGGAGAGTTTGTGACCCAATTCTTTATGTCATTCCTCATTTATGGTATGCCCTTCCTCATTTCTCTGTTGATTCAATTCTTCTCACTCCCATTTCTAAGTGAAGATTCTTCAGAATGCTTCAACCCTCTCTGATTTCTTCCTTGCATCCCGCATCATTACAAATTTACTAATTTCCTCCTGCACTGTTATAGGAAAATTAGTATATTAGAGTCAGGTGACTGTGTTTCTAGACTATAATTTGTTACACAGTATAGCTTTCTATTTAGCAAGTCACTTAACCTCTTCAATACTTGCTCTGTTAGTAAAATTAAAGGCAAAATACTTTCTTTCTTATACTAGAGCTTTTAAAAGTAACAAATTAAGCTTGAAATAAATAAAATATATTGTCATCATCAACCTAACATTTTTGGTGTTTAAGTAATTTTCTGTTTGGATTATTAGTATTTTTGGAATAACATTCTGTGCTTCTTCAAAAGCTTTTTTAGTCTATCCTTGCACTTATACCAATATAAGATGTTTTATATCTCTCTTTCAATAAACTAAAAGCTCTCAAAGCTAAATCTGCATTGCATTTACCCTTGATTCTCTAGTACTTAGCACTGGCCAAAGACTATATTTCCAAACAAATTACTGTATGCATCCTCATCACATGGCACAAGGCTCTTTTTTTTTTTCTGAGTGATTAAATGAGAACTCATTAGTTCTGATTTATTTTAGAATTTGTTCAGATTAGTTTAAGTGGAATAGAATTGGCTATAAATATATATTTTAAACTTTAGAGTGACCACAAAAAAGTAATAAGAGAAGTGTAATTCATATGTTGAAAAAAAAGAAAATTGAATCTTATACAATGTTCAATTAAAATCATAGGGCAAAAATAAATAGAAGACAAATATAAAAACAAAGA
Source organism: Rousettus aegyptiacus (assembly GCF_014176215.1). NCBI lineage: Eukaryota > Metazoa > Chordata > Mammalia > Chiroptera > Pteropodidae > Rousettus > Rousettus aegyptiacus. Next base: position 36,769,528 of record NW_023416306.1, on the reverse strand, counting down.
ATAAGAATGACAAAGAGAAAACAGAAAAAATATTGCCTATATAAATACAATATATTGATAATCAGTTTAAATGTGACAGCTAAAAACATCAATAAAGAGTTGGACTGTTAGAGTGAACAAAAAAATGAGACGGCATCTCTTTATTTGGATTTTGGTCTTGTCAGAAGTTTCAGCTTTCTTTTGATTAATGTTTACAAATATGGTATATCTTTTTTCATCCTTTTACTCTGAATCTACATGTGTCTTTATATTTAAAATTGGTTTCTTGTAGACAACATACAAAATCCAAACAAGGACAATTATCAAGAATAGAGATTTTTACAAAATGACAAAAGGGTCAATTCTCTAAAACAATAATCCTTAATGTGTATATACCCAACAATAGAGCATTAAATTATGTGAGAAAAAATTAAAAGAACTACATGAAAAAAATGATGACTCTACTATTATTACTGGAGACTTCAACGCTGCTCTATTAGTAACTGAAAGAGCCAGGAGACAGAAAAATAGTAAGGATCTAGTTGAACTCAATAGCATCATCATTCAACTGCATATAATTGACATTTACAGAATACTTCACCTAACAACAGCAGAATATACATTCCTCCAAGCTCACATGGAACATTCACCAAAATAGGTTGTATTTGGGGCCATAAATATATCTTAACAAATTCAAAAGAATAGAAATCATACAATATCTGCCCTTAGACCAGAGTAGAATTAAACTAGAAATCAACAACAGAAAAATAGCTAGAAAATCCCAAAATACAAACAGATTAAACAACACACTTTTTCTTTCTCACCAATGCCTTTCTTTCTTTATTTATTTTTCAATTACAATTGACAATCAATATTATTTTATATTAGTTTCAGGTATACTGCATAGTGGTTAGACATTTACATAATTTACAAAGTAATCCTCCCTGATTAGTACCCACCTGGCACTATACATATTTATTACAATATTATTAACTATATTCCCTACATTGTACTTTACATCCTCTTTACTATTTCATAACTACCAATTTGTACCTCTTAATCCCTTTGTCCTTTTCATCCATCCCCCCAAGTCCCCTCCCATCTGGCAACTATCAGTTTGTTCTATCAATCTGCTTTTTAAAAAAATAACACAATTTTATATGACAATGAGTCAGAACAGAAATATCAAGAGAAAAGAGAAACTGAACTATATAAAAATGAAAACATAAATTATCAAAATTATGAAAATTTATGGAATGCATCACAAGCAGTGTTTAAAGAAAAATTTGTAGCATTGAATATATATATATACACATATATATATTCAATGCTAGAAATATATATATATACATATATATATATTCAATGCTAGAAAAGAAGAAAAATCTAAAATCAATAATAAAAGCTTCCACCTTAAGTAAAAAAGAGAGAAAATTAAGCCCAAAGTAAGAAAATAAATAAAAATTAGAGCTGAAATCAATGAAATTGAAAACAGACTTTATTAGGAAAAAATGAATTAAACCAAAAGCTAATTTTTTAAAAACAATAAAATTGAAGAAAAGCTAACTAGACTAAGAGAGAAGACACAACCTTCCAAAACACATAATCAGTACTAACCCCACTTATAGTAAACAGATAATAAAGGAATAAACAACTCATTGTCCACAAATTTGATAACTTAGATGAAATGGATCAATTCTTTTAAAGACAATATATAATAGAAATAGATTATATGAATAGGTCTATGTTTATTAAAGAAATTAAATCAATTATTAATAACAAAAAAAAAGGTAAAAAAACAGGCCTAGATGAGTTCCAAACATTTAAGGAAGAAATTTTACCAATTTCTTCTTAGAGAATATTTCCTAACTCATTCTAGAAGGCAAGCAATATTCTAATATCAAAACTATACAAACATTACAGGAACAGAAAACAGTTAAATGAGAATAATTCTGGGTATGCAAGACTTGTTTGAATTTTGAAAATCAATTAATATAATCCATCGCATCTATAGGTTGAAGATAAAAATCATATGATAATGGCAAGACATGCTAAAAAGTATTTAACAAAATCTAACACTCATTTTTTATTAAAAAAAAAAAACTGTCAGGAAACTGAGAATAGTAGGGATCTTCCTCAGCTTAATAGAGAACATCTACAAAAAACTGCAACTACTATCATACTAAGTGGTGATAATAACCTAGAAGCCTTTCCTCTCAGATTGGAAACAAGACAAGATGTCCTCTTTCACTCCTTCTCTTTGATATATTCTGGAAGTTCTGGATAAAGCAATAAGAAAGGAAAAGAAAATGAAAGTACACAGATTGAAAGGATGAAATAGGTAGAGCAAGGGATTTTTAGGGTGGTAATTCTGCATGATACTTTAATAATGTCATTATGCACTTGTCAAAACCAATAATGTACACAATACAAAAAGTGAAACTTACTGAAAACCATGGGCTTTAATTAATAATGTTTTATCTATTGGGTCATTAATTAAGACACAAAGTTAATATACAAAAGTCAGTTGCTTTCCTATATACCAATGAACAATTGGATTTTAAAATTTAAAACTATAGTGTTTCATTTCAAATTATAGTATAGCATATTTACATTAGCATTTCCAAAAATAGAATACTTAAGTACAAATCTTACAAAATATACACAAGTTTGGATATGAGGAAAACTGTAAAATTTTGATGAAAGAAATCAAAAGAAGTAAATATATGGAGAGGTATTCCGGGTATGTGGATATGATGATTCAAAACTACTAAGATGTCTGGTCTTCTCCACTTGATCTATTGATACAACATAATCAGAACTGGAATCATATTATGCATGATTTTAATTTCTGTAAATTTATTGAGATACTTTTATGGCTCAGAATATAATGTATCTTGGTATCTTTTATGGCTCAGAATATAATGTTGTTAATGTTTGAAGTGTTCTTAAAATGTCAATTAGGTCAGGGTGGTTGTTTATATTGATAGTTATGTTAAGGTCTTCCACGTTCTCACTGATTTTTTTCTATTTTATTGCTTATTAAAAGAGGAATTTTGAAGTCTCTTGATACTAGTTCCTTTGATATTACTGCTCCTGAGTCTCAGCTTTGGGAAGGTATGATTCTCTGTATCTGTCTATCTGCCTCTCCAAATTTTAGGACAGCAATTAGTCTTATTATTTCAGTTCTCTGATGGAGTTAGGAAAAGTTGTTGAATTGCTTTTGCATGATTCAATTATGTAAATTCCAACAAAGAAGTTATAACACAAATTTTATTTTCTATACCAACTTAAATATTGTCCATGAATTTTAACAAATTCTAGATATTGGCTTTCCTTTACATATTGATGATTTGTATTGTCATGCCATTTGGGATATTTTATAACTGTGTATGTCATGTGGTGCATTTATGTAAGTAAAGACTTTCTCATTGTTTTTTCAAAGTACTTAATTTGTTGTAAAGGGAGTTGTTTTGCTACATGCCACATATGTTGATGAACTAGCTATAATTGTGGATTTGTTTATTTATTTATTTTTTTAGTTTTATCAGTTTTTGTTTTGTGAAGAAGCCCTCTTGTTAGGTACAAACTCATTTAATATTGTCATATTTTCTTAGTATTTGACCACTTTGTCAGTATTTAATGTATTTTGTTATTCCTGGCAAAATTCTTTTTTGTGAATTATAGTTTGTATTATATTAATATAACCACTACATTTTTCTTTTGATTAATCTTTGCATAGTACATCTTTTTTGCATAGTACATACATTTATTTGAATATGTGTATGCTTTTATATTAAAGTGGTTTTCTTTTAGAAATCTTATACTTGAGTCTTGCATCTTATGTAACTTGATAAGTTCAGCCTCTTTTTTTACATATAAGCTCAGCCTCATAATTGCATGGTTAAATAATTTACATTTATTGATATGGTTGGATGCAAACCTACCATTTTAAAATTGTTTTCTATTGGTTCTAGTTATCTTTTGTTCCTTTTACTGCCTTTTTTTTTATTAAGTGTTTTTTATTATTCCATTTTATAACCACTCTAAACTCATTATTTATACCTCTTTTAAGTCAATAGTTGCTAGGGTTTGCAATATATATCAAGCAGTCTTTCTCCATTTCTAGTAAAAGAAAAAAACTTAAAATTTCTAATTCCTCACTACAATTTTAAACTAAAGTTTTCTCCCTTTCATATATTTTTCTTATTTTTGCTACCATGAGTGGAATTATTTTCCTCTATTATATGGCTTAGGTAGCAATAGCAATGATGATTAATTTACTAACAAACTAGCATTAATCGAAAATTTACTCTGTGTCAGATCTTTTGCTAATTTACATGAATCATGTCATTTAATATACATAACTCTATAAAGTAAATACTATCATTATCTCCATTTAATAGCTCAGGGAATTGATGTACCGAGAAAGTGACTTAACCCAAATTACACATCCTTATGGTATTTGAAATCAGCCAAACTAACTGTAGAGTTTGCAATCTCAATCAATATACTACAGTTGCTGGCATACGGTAAATTTACTAGATTTTAAAATTTGCTAGTAATTTTAGCTTGTTTTCTATAATTTCTCATGGAGGGGAGGAATTGTCTGCAAATGTTGATGTGTTCATTTCTTCTTATTCTCTAACTAGATAATATTTTTGTTTCATATCTTATTGCATGTGCCAGTACCTCCAGAAAAATAAAAACAATAGTAAAAATAAATTTTTATTCTTGATTTTAAAGTGAATGTTTCTATGCTTTTATTTTCAGTTTATAAGGATTTTTAACATTAACAAATGAGTGTAATTTATTGAATGTTTGATACTTTTATGATTTATCCTATTCTCTGTTTTTTTAAATCTATTATAGTCATATTGCATTATTATGAAAACCAAAAAAAAATCTAAAGAGAATAAAAATTTTTAGGGACAAATAAAATAAACATTGTCTAATTCAATGAAAAAATTTTATTTACCTATGAATATAATGGTATGTAATTTGAGCTTTCTTTTCAGTAGAGAATTTAATCAATAATAATATTCAATAATTTTTTACTAACTACCTAAATGCCTAAATGGGCTAGAGGATTTTCACATTTCATAAGGACTTAACATTGTTTTCTACATGTCAATTGCCCAAAAAAAAAAAAGAAGTTTTTTACCCTATATTCAAATGGTGGCATTATATTGCTACAATATGTTCTAAAACCAAATCCAAAAGTTGATATAATTTTAGTGAAATACAATGATGGGTCCAGAACATAATCTTATCAAACACATTTTAAATTCTTGTTTGTATTGCAGTGATTTGGCGTTACCATGTGGCATCTAATCCATCTAGAGAGTTAAATGGTAGATTCTTATAACATAAATATATCTGCAGGGTGCCAGAAGCTCTATGGGTTAGGGAAGCTCAGGTGCAACTTCTTACATAGCAAAGGAATCTACAGATCTTATCTTTTAAATATCCATCAAAATGAGGAGACCCTTTATATAGCACCAATAAAAATGAGAATGAGAATGATACTTAAAAATTAAGCAAATAATAACACCACTAATTTCTTTTTCCTTAAGGTGACAGGTGACTCAAGGAAGATCAAAAGAATTTAGCATGTGGACACATTTTAATATTCAGACATTCTATAATTGTACCATGTGCATATGTTCATCTCTCTATCAAGATTGATGGTTCCCTAAAGAGCAGTTATTGAGATATATCTATATTTATCTATATATTATACACAGAATACCTATATATACACATCATGCATTTTTTCCCTAATAACTATATGGTTAAAAAGCAATGACAGTACCCCAAATATAAAACAGGGCTATGCATATAGATTCCAAACCAAATATCTGGACAAATTTTCTAATTATTCTCCAAGATTATACTATCTAATATTGTAGCTACTAGCCACAAATGGCCATTTAAATAATATTTAAATTAATTAAAATTAAATAAAATTTATAATTCATTTTCTTATTTACATTAGCTCCATGTCAAGTGCTCATTAGTATGTGTAACTAGTGGCTAACATACTGGACAGCACAGATAAAGAGCACTGTAAGTTCTTTCGAACAGCACTGCTCTAAGAATTAAACACAGCCCTCTTTCTCAACGAGATGAAATTCTACAAAAGTGTTACAATATTTCAAATTCTTCTTTACACAGCTTTACCATAAACACTCAGTCTTACTCCATATAGGGGACCTTCGGCCATGGGACAATGGATTTTTCACAATATTAGATGGGAAGTACTAAAGAAATAATGCCCCTGAGCCACTTCTGAATAATGATTCCCAAAAGAATGTTTAATGATACTAAGAGGGAAATTTCATAGTGCTGAAAAGATGGAGGATCCGTTTTTTTGCTTGAGTCTTAAAGAGGCAACAACTCTTAACATGAAAAAGGATGCAAAACTCCACACAATCACTAGAACAAGAAAAACACATACTGAGCAGAAATAATGCAGTTGACAAAAAGAACAGGAGCTGAAACATCACTCAACTGTAGTCAGCATATGCAGAGCTTATTGGAGAACAGCAAAACCATGCATAAAGATAAATTAATTGAGCCTCATTAGATGAAAACTAGACTTTTAACACGTACATAGCAATACATACATATATTCATCCATATATACATACAATTTAGTGATAGAGCTTTAAAGAAAGAACTGGTCACAGAAAAACAGATGGCATCTCTTGAAACAAACAAGACAGAGAATACAATAAAAATGTCTATCAGTATTTTTTAGCTATATGGGTCCATGTTTATCACCTTTTTCTTAAAAAATAAAGCCAGCAAGTTGATATTAGATACAAATATGTATCTATTATACTTTTTATTTATAGGGAGATATAATATTTCTAAAGCTCTAATTTTATGGATTGGTTTCTGTAATTTTCAAAATACAGTCGTCCCTCCTTATCTGCAGTTTCATTTATCATGGTTTCAGCTCTTTGCAGTCCATTATGGTCCAAAATATTAAATGGACAATTCCAGAAATAAACAACTCATAAGTTTTAAACTGCACATTATTTTGAGTAGCATGATGGAATCTCATGCTGTCCTGCTTGGTCCCACCCAGGAAGTGAATCATTCCTTTGTCCATTGAACATGCTGCCCACCTATTAGTTACTTAGTAATCTTCTTGGTAATCGATCAACTGTCATGGCATCAAGGTCTTGTGTTCAAGTGACCCTTATTTTACTTAATGATGGCCCCAAATTTCAAGAGTTGTGAGATTGGCAGTTTGGATATGCCTAAGAGAAGCTATAAAGTGTTGTCTTTAAATAAAAAAGTGAGTACAGTACAATAAGATATTTTGAGAGAGTGACCATATTCACATAACTTTTATTATATTATTATAATTATTTTATTATTAGTTATTATTGTTAATTTCTTACTAACGTAGGGAGGAGTCAAGATAATTAAAATGTTAAGTAATACACTGATCACTCCCACAGCCAGGCCTGGAGGACACCTGCAGGACAAAGGAAGATTTCTGCTGGGATTGCTGACAGCCCATTCCCCACACCTGTGAAGAGGAAACTGGAGCAACAGAGTCTTTAAGTGGCTGCTCTACCCAGAAATCATTCATTCCCTATGGCTAAAACCAATGAGAACCTATGGGTTAAAACCTGGAAACTGCCAGCAGGCCTTTCAGGCTGCTTACTCTTCCCTGTCTTCTTCCTCACTCTATGTCCATATTTAAGGAAATGTATTCTAAGAATGATATATAAACTGAATTCCCTGAACACTCAGGGTCTCTCTCACTCTCTGCCTCTAAGAAGAGACCACACTCTATCTATGGACTGTTATTCCTTTTCTAATAAACTTTCCTTTTTAACTCTAACTTTGTCATGTGCGTTGCATTCTTTCTACACTCTCTGCAAAAGTATCCTCTTCTTTTCTCAGTGCAGGGCTTGGTCTCCACCCTATTCAGGGATATTTGCCCTGTCCTGCATCATTATGGCCAGTAATTTATAAATTTAAACTTCATCAAGGGTATGCATGTATAGGAAAAAAACATAGAAATGTAGGGTGTGGTTACCATCTGCAGTTTCAGGCATCCACTAGGGGTCTTGGAACATATCCTCCATGGATAAAAGGGAACAACTGTACCTTAAAAAAATCTTCAAATATTCCTCAGTTAAAGGATAACTAGTTATTATCATCTAAAAAAAAAATACTGCATTGAATGCAATCTAGCATTCGATTATATCAACTACATAAATTTCTCTAGTGATCATGAAGACATCACCCAGTTTTTCTTTGGTTGAACTGGGAAGCAGATCAAACTTTCAGAAAAAGACTGTAAATCTACTGAGATTTTTTTTAGCCACGATGAGAATTATGATTATACCTAAGTTCTTTCTCAAGATGAAAACCATTAAAAAGTCTGTCAGATGACATCATCTCTTATTATGCTCAAGAAAATGTTGAGATCCCCTAGATTGTTTCTTACATGTCACCAAAGTGCAGTAGAATACAGCAGATAAAAGAATAAAAACATCAAAGAAGGCAAGCCAAATTCATCTCTATTAGTTTAAAAGTCATTTAAAGCAGATATTTGTCATATATGATAATAACAACACCAATCCCAATACAAAGTAACTTCAAAATATGAATAGGGTAAGGACTTAAACATCAGATGCACAAATGTGTACAAATTGTATGCTCATTCAACTTTCAGACAGTCATCAAACTCAAGAACAAGGCAGAGTGTCATTCCATGCCCTTTCAGGTAGGTAAGATTTAATATCGGTGCAAATTTTATTCCTTCATATTCACTACCTTTTGCAGCTATATTTTTGGCACTGACTTGTTCCTCTTTCTGAGGTCAGCCAGTATGATTTAAAGCATGGCTCTCTTCTCATTCCCTACAGTAATTAGTCTGCCTTGCTTAAGAAAGTTGCTTGCCAAGGAACATTTTAATTAGGCATAGTTTCAATAAGTAACTAAAAATCAAGGTTGGTGGCTCTAAAGTTTGGTGCCTGAAACACCCAGATGACCCAATATCATTGGATGTAGGTCTGTCTGACAATTTTTGTTTCTTCTAATGGCTATTGAATGAACTTAATTCTCTATAATAAAAAGTATTATCAATTATCTTAGTCATTAAAGTCTATATCCAGTGTCCACACAAACCTCTGAGTAATTATAAAAACCTACACTGTGTCCTAGTTACCTGCTCTGCCTAGTTTAAAAAAAAACAAAAACAAAAAAAAACTGAAGCTATTTCACCAAAAGCTCACAAAAGTAAATGGGTCTTTATATGAATAAGCATAATTTATTAACAGTAGCAGTAACACCTTCAAAAAATTTATTCATGTATATTGTATTAGATGCCCTACACTTGGAATATTTGATGTGCAATAATTATAATTGCAAAATTATATCAATTTACAATCTAATAAAATACACCTTGTGCATTGTTAGTAAATAAAATGCAAATTTTTATTTGTCTACAATTAGCTGCACTCTAACATGGCACTTAGTACAAGATGGTTCCCTCTTTGAGGCCTTCTTGCATTTAATACTCCAGAAGAGGCTGCAAACTGAGGCTTTAGAGAATAGTGAGAAGATGCATTGACTTTGGTACTAATTAGAACTAGGTTTCAATTTTGCCTCTGCCATTTAGTGACTGTGACACTGAGGAATTTTCTTAACTCTGCTGAGCCCTTTTCCTGTTTTACAAAATGGTGCCATAAAATCCTACCATATAATCTGTAAACATAAAGAAGACCATCTGTACATCATGACTAACATAGACCATAGACCCCAGGCTTGTCCTTGCTATTCTTTTATAGTACCAATAAACAGCACACACGAGCACACACACACACACACACACACACACACACACACACACACACTCATTCTCTCTCTCTCTCTCACCCCCCCCTCCTTTTTCTAAAAGGTCTATCTGGCAACGCCTTTGAATTCTTATAGACACACAGAGGCACTCTGCTGACCTTCCTTGTACTGAGCAGTACACACAAGTGTGTTTAACAAATATTTGCAAAGAGCTACTTGCATATTTAAATATGTATCTCCTTTTTTGAAGTCAAAGGAGATTCTTCAGGTAAGCAAGATCTTTTTCTTTTTTAATTTAGAGGTTATCTTCTACAATCCTCACATCTCTATGCTTGCATTTCAAATAAACACTAGATTCCATAGTATGTACTAATATATTCTTTTAACATAGTCATCTCACAGTTACCTAAATCTAGCAGATGTATTATTTTGTGAAGACACAAAATACATGTGCAAACATGCATGCACATACGTATTCACTGATCAAACTGCCTAATGATTTTATATTTCATTTATGCTAGAGAATTTTTTTTCCATTTTTCTCATTTCTTATTATAGAGGGCTTGCAGTATGAGGCCAATTTCAATCTTTTAAATGCACTGAAATTACCATTTGTATTTTCTTAGCACTTTTTTAACATTGGGCAAATACTCCCACATCAGAATTTAGTACAGGGGAATCCTCCTATAATGCATTTGAAATAGTATCACTTCACAGAATAAAATCAACATGAGCACAAAGCTAATTTGTATCTTAGCCACCTCCTTTGCAAGCAAAATACGACTATAGAATGAGATAAGGAATGTTAGTTTTTATCGTTCATGTAACAAATCTCTTAATAATACAGAATGGCACATGAGTTATTTCTAGTGACAATATTGGAATAATGAAAATGAAAAATATTATATAGTCATTCTTCTGATAGATATTACAATAATATCAGGGATAGACAAAAATTGAATCAGTTGCACTTGGCCAAAAGAGAAATAAGAATGGTAAGAGACATGGAAACAGGAGCCAAAAAATCCACTGTGCTGGAACAAGTTGAATTCTTGTCCACTTCTGGAGATTTTTATCAAGCTCTTATCGAAATCTACTAAAATTCCTCTTTCTTGCTCTCAAAGTCTTCTATCGAATGCTACCTCATCAAAAAGGGCTTCTACTAGCTATTCTTCCTTAACCAGCCCAGCACTAAAGCCACAGAGCAAAGGTTCTCTTACTTCTTGGACCAGCTCTTGTATCAACAACAATCCCAGAATGAGAGCAAAGGAAGTGGCCTCTGGTGTGAAAGGAAGGATTTCTAAGTGTGGGTTAAAAGCCCGGAAGACTTAATAACCACCATTTCAAGACATTCATTACGTGATGCTCCTAATTACACTGGGAGAAAATATGGGAAAGTAGATTACTTTTAGTGGAGACTAGGTGTTTATTCTTCACAGTGATAGGGCAATTATTTAAGCAGGTAAAATTGAAGCTACAGGCTTATGTTTATTTTTATGTTTAAAAAAAATGGGCTACTGGCTGGCTTCTTGGGTCACGAGGAACTCTGAGAGCATTATGTTACTTAAACAAATAGAAAGTCTTTGAGATCTTTCTGAATGGTGTTTTGGGTTTTCAGCATTTGACACATGTTCCTATATTTTTATAATAATTTTTATTGTTTGTCTTTTTAACTGGACTTTGTAAATTAGAAGATAGTAAAAGAATGACATATTATCAAAAATAATTCTGTGAATATAGCCTAGGGCTCTGAGAAATGTTCAGTTAAACTTCTTGTGGGGGGAGGGAGAAAGAAAAAGAATTAACCATATTCTAAAAAAAAAAAAAAAAAAAAGAAGGAAAAGGAAAAGAAAATAACCGTTACAAAGAAAGACCTACAACACACACAGTTTAGCTTGGAGAAAGCAAGGAGTCTATTTTGGCCAGAGACAGAAACGAAAGAGAATGGGAGGATTTTAAGATTTGTCTGGGCCTTTGTCTTCTATTGTCATTGCCCACTAGGAAGAAGGATTGCTTTGTGATATCATATAGCTTAAATTTTCCCAGTGCCCCACCACTCTCCCCAGTGGTGGTGGTGGTATTTCCTTCCCTTTTGATGTGGACAGTGCTGGATTGAGAAGACACTGACATGGAGGAGCACAGGAACTGGAGGTTATTAAAGTGTGATCCCAAGACCAATGGCATCAACTTCCCTGGTGAACTTGTCAGAAATGCCACTGAATCAGAAGCTCTGGGGTGGAGCCCAGCAGAGAAGTTTAGCAAGCCCCCAGGGTGATTTGATGCCTGCCAGAGTTTGAGAACCGCTGATCTAAACCACTCTAAGACATTCAGGACAAGGATCAGGAAAAGAGGTAAAATCAATAACTCATGGCTATGTCAGCTTTACTTTTTAGTTCTTGTCAAAATACAATATGTCACATAAAAACAAATGCACCATGAGTACTGACTTTTGGTATTCTTGAAATTTATTTGAGCTTATCAAAGTAAACAAATATTTTAAATGTTTGATAATTCAGTAATTATAAATCAGAGTCTGATGTGAAATACATAATATTGGAGGATAAGTATTGCATGTAAAAATATACTTATTTTTTTCTAAAATTCTTATAAATTGGTATTCTTTATATTGAAGCAAGACAAAACTATATAACTGTGTTAGAATTAGTTTTAAAATATCTACTTGGACTCATAACTATGAGGTCTTGTGACACGTCATTAAAATAGCACATACCGTTTCTGTGGTAACCTTGCACACAGTCGTCAAGGAATGAATGAACACGCATCATACCTTTGCACTTTATTCCATTTGAAGGAGTACTGCTTTCAATCATAAACGGAACCATACCATGGGGCTAAACAAAAGAAATACAGACCTGGACCTTCTTGTGGTCAAAGTAAAGATGCTTTCAATGTAATCATCAAAGCATTTACCTCCAAGTCTGCTTCAAAGCCCAGTCATGGTATATCCTCAAATACTTAAATAAATAGATAATGTCCATTGGAGCACAATAAGTTAAAAAAGCCATAAATCCAGGATCTGTACAAAAAGGGCATCAGTAGTATAAAGTGTGTTCATGAGTTTCCATTTACGTTTAAAGTATTTATTTTTAAAATTCGTATGTTCTAAATTACAATTGTAATCAACACCTGAATAACTCATCAAAATATAGAAAGGCCGATAGAAGATACATTCAGAATAACTGCCTTATTCTGTTCACACTGCAATAACATAATGCCATACACAATGGCTTATAAACAACAGAAAAGTATTTCTCACAGTTTTGGAGGCTGCAAAGTTCAAGATCATGGCACTGTCAGATACAGTGTGGGCGAGAACCCACTTCCTCATAGATGGTGCTTTCTCTCAGTGTCCTCACATGGTGCAAGGAGCAAGGGAGCTTTCTTAGACTCTTTTGTAAGAGCACTAATTCCATTCATAAGAGCTCAGCCCTCTGACCTAATCACATCCCAAAGGCCCTATCTCCCAATACCAACACCTTGGGGTCAGGATTTCAACAAATAACTTGACAGGGGAAGGGGGGAAGGGAACACAAACGTTCAGACCATAGCAATAATGCTTTAAGAAATTTACTATTTTATTTTCAAGTGGAACAGTGGTTAAAGTATTGATAAGAATGGCAGTATATTGCATCTAAAATAGAACAAATAGCTTAGGTAATATATATATTACATATGTCTTATAAGTGATTTCCTACATAAAAGGTAAATTTATGTAGTTATGGATGTCTGGGATTATTTCATTTGTTATATTTTACTGTGGGATAGAACACTATCAAATCAATGTAATTAGGCTAAAATATGACATGGGCAGGAGGCACATGTTTGGGGCTGAAAGGTACTTGGTCACACAGGTGTGATATAGAGGAAGAAAAAAATATATTAGCATACTCACGACTAGTATAGAGAATGAGGAACTGCAGAGGTATTTTTAAAACATGTGCAGAACATAAGACTAAAGCCATATGGGAAAGCATTTGTAGATAAAAGCACACAAAACCAACAAGTTCTCAGTTATATTCTTCACCAGTTATATCTTCACCAAAACATATCATCTGCCTTACAACTGCTCTCTTCATTGCACTCATGCTCCTTTTTGATAGCAGAGAGGTTTGACCCCAAGAGTATAAGATAAAGGGAGTACAGGACTCTATCTATAGATTCATCTTCTTATATGTGGATGGATATATATTCCTATCAAAAAAAAAAAAAAAGAATTTCTTAAAATGAAAGGCTAGTAATTCCAGGACTTCACCTCCACTGAGAGGACCACTCATTTATAATGGATTACCTGAACTGCTTTAATTGGCATTATTCTACTCTATTTCAAATGAATTAGAAAAATGATAGACATGTTGAAGCAGCAGTCTCCCAAACAATTTAAAAAATTTTATCTAGATACGTTAACATTATTAGGGATAAGAAAAAAATGTAGACTCATATCTTCCAGGAAACCTAGTAATTTAATGGACAGCAAGACCCAACAGGCATAACAGTATGCTGGGCTTTCCAGTTCTATTTGGCAAAGTTTTGAGATTGGAGATTGGCTAAAACAGGTCTACTATATTGAACTTTTGGAGTCAGATATTTTTGAGAATATAGATAATTTTAAAGAAATAAAAAAGTTCATAGCGCATTTTCTTTATAATATATAACTGCCCACAGATGGGTTTGAGGCAGCATCCTATAATCAAACACATTAACATTTCTGCAACAATATATATAAAGTCACACTAAATTATATAAGTAGAAACTCTAATTAGCCACATGTGACCTCAAGACAGATTTTGCCTTCAAATAAAAAAAAATACTCAGTTTTTAGAGATTTTTGGAATTTGAAATGATAGCTAAAGATTGTTAACCCGAAAAACAAAAATTACTGTTCCTATTTACTATTACTTCTATTACTATTATTCATACCACTATATTTACTGCTTATTATGTGGCAAATACTTAATAAATGGGTTATTTGTTTTATTTTTTTTAAGTTAATAACCAACATCAATGTTGTTATTTTAACAAACATTTAAGAATTTTGTCACCTAAACCCTTTGGTTAATTCTTTATAAGTGGCTTATTAAACACTTTCTAAACCCTAACAATAGTATTTTAGATACATAATCAAAACCTATTTTAAGAAATTAAGATTCAGACACCTGGTAAGGAACACATTTAAGATACTATTGTATGAATGTCCAATACAAAATATATGTAACTTTCCACTTTTTCTTCCTTCCCTTTTTTATCGAACACTATTTATTCAATGCCTACTATTTGTCAGGCATTTTTCTTAACACTGGGGAAATAGCAGGAAACAAAACAAATGTTCTGCTCTCATAGAACCTATATTCTAATGAGAAGATAGACAAATAAAAATAATTTTTTTAAAAAACTGTAAAGTAGTAATAAAAATAATGTGGGATAAGAAAATAATAAGTAATAATGTGGAAACACAGACATATTTACTATTTAGTCATGAATCAAAGCCACCCTACAGCTTTGGAGCCAAGACCTAAATGAATTAAGGGAAGTGTGGCAATCGAGGAAGAGAGTTTCAAGCAGAGGAAAAGGAAAATGCAAATAACCTGAGGTGTATAGCAGCCAGATAAAATACGAGTATGTTCCATGTGATGCCAGTGTATCCCTGTGTTTTATCAATATGCCTCTTGTAATATTTGGAACAGACTTATAAAGAAAAATATTTGATATTTATCTGAAATGCAAATTTAAATAAATATCCTATATTTTTTGTTTCTCAATCTGGCAAGCTTACTGAGGCAAAAATGTGTTTGTACTATTACAGGGACATCAAGGAGGCTGAGCAAGGATGCCAATGTGGGTAGAACAGAGCGATCTCCAGGAGAGAAGCTGAGGAAGAGATTGTCCAGTATGGTAGTCACGGGCCACATGGGGTTATGGAGTATTTGAAATGTGGCTAGTTAACATTGAGATGTGCTGTCATACAACCTGAATGCCAAAGAGTTAATATGAAATTGAAGGTGAAATACCTCATTAATGATTTTTAACAATGAATACATGCTGAATTGATAATATTGAGAGTATATTAGGTGAAAAGTATATAATTAAAAGTAATTGCACTTCTTTTTATTTGTTAACATTTCTACTAAAAATTTCAAAGTTACGTATGTGTCTCACATTATATTAACTAGGAATTAGTGCCAGTTGAGGAACGGAATGGCTAGGGAAGGAAGGAGACCATTTAGGGCCTCAAAGACCACGGGAAGAACTTTAGATTTTACCTGAGAGAACTGGAAAGGCATTGGAAGGTTTTAAGCAGAGGAGTCTGACATATTTTAAAAGAATCACTGGAATTGCTGTCTTCAGTCCCTTCCAATGAACCCCCAAGTAAGGTGACATAAACACAAATGCTTCTTTCAGGTGACTACTTTTAACAACCTGCAAGTTATTGTTTACCCTCTATCCTTATCTCCCAGGCCGCAAGTTAAGTCATCACAGTGACTGAGATTTACTGTCACAACTAATTTATGACCTGTTGTTCTAAACCCTGCTTTCCAGAGTCACTGATTCAAAATTATTCTTGTAAAATCCACCACGTGCCAGGCACTATTCTAAGTGCTAGGTATACAGCAGAAAAGAAGGAAAAGAAAGAGCAATGAAAATTATGCCTCATGATGTTTATATTTTAGTGGAAACAGTCTATGAACAAAACAAAAAGGAAACCAAAAAATGAAAAAAAAAATATATAGTATATTAAATTTAAAGTAGCAATAGTAAAAAAGAAAATGAATGACAGGGAGTGCTTGAATGGAGTGGGTTATTTTATTTTTAAATAGAATAATGAGTTAGAAAACCTCATATGAAAGAGGGAAGTGAAGGACCCATGTGGATATTGGGGGAAAGAAAGTTCCAGGCATAGAAAACAGCTAGTGCACAGGCTCTGAGACTAGATTGTGCTTGGTCTGCTGGAAGAACAGCAGGGAGAACAGGGTGTCTAGATGGAGTGAGCAGATGGGATAGTAAGAAATAAAGTACGCTTTGACAAAACTACCTACTTTAAGGCTCCTGAAGTACAATTAGAAGCAATTGGCTTTGTGCAATTATGAAGTTCCTAGGAAAGCAAAAATAGTTCTGGAGTCTCCTCATGAATAGTCTACTAATACTCTAACCACAAGGCTGTCTTTAAGCAACACACAGCCTCTGTGGATTCATTTAAGATGGTTTATTGCTATCTGAAGCGAGATAGAACTGTTAAACTGGATATGTTCCAAACTAATGTGGCCCTCATATCCAGCTTTGCAGTCCCAGAATGTACCTAGTATGCACCGCAACTGGGATGCTGGATGAGTGTCATCAGTGTCCATATCAGAACTTTTAAATGGGCACAGCCTGAGCTGGCCTAGCCCTCTGGGGAGATAGGCAAAAAGCATACAGGGTTAGGACTGAGGGTATAATTTTCCAGAGAAAGTTTCATATAAGAAGCAATTTGCTTTTTATATGAAATGGTTTGTAAGGGAAGTGAATCAGAGAAAAATAGGGAATTAAAAAAAATTATATTCATAAAACAAGACCAGGTTAATATGAAAAAAATAATTAGAAAATTGAAAAAATGTTTTTTATGCCATCGCCAAAATATGAAATTTATTAAATAGGCTAATTAGCATAGGACTGAGGAATAAGTGGGACCAGGAATGTCAGGTGTGGAAAGGGAAGGGGAACAGGAGGGGAAAGCGGGACAAAAGCCCTCATGCAGGAATAGGGCAAGGAGGCAACAGTGGCAGAAGTGTCCAGTAGCTATTTGTTCACAATCAAAAAGCTCAGAGGGAAACAGAGGACCTCTGTGGGTGTCCTAGGTAAACAGGGACTCTTTATTGTGTATTTGTATGCAACGGGCAGGTGGATGGAACAAGGAATAGGAAGGACTATATAAAATAAGCAATATTTGGGAGGAATAGAAGACTTAAGTGAAAGAAATGTGAAAGTAAATAGGGTACATGCATTTGAACTGCGCAGTGAAAAAGTGGTCTGTTGATCTATCAATAACTATCCATTGGACATCCACTAGGACATACGTGTTGAGTCTGACACTGGGAAAGTGAGATTGCACCAATGCAGAATGGTGCAAGAGCTGATATCAGCATTTCCCAGATGGTTCTGAGGATGTTTTCTGATAAAAAGGTCCAATGATCCAATACGTTACGAAAATATTGCAAACTATACCATTGCCTTAGAGATTCCTAATGCATGTTGTACATCAAGTTCTGAGGTAAGAAACCTGTAGAATCTTGTTTAATTCACAATTTACCAAATTTACTTAGATAAGGAATTCTTTCATTTGAGTAACATGTGGTTATATGTATCAGAATTAATGAGCCATGGAGTCTGCTGCCGGGAACACCCTTTGGTGAACTTGCTGAGCATAATGACCTGGCACAGCTAAGGGAGAAATGCCAGAGTGAACTCACTCTGTCCTTCCAGAACCTTCTTCACCTTAGCACACTCAGGGTTTTCATAAAGTATCAGTCCTGCCTAAGATGACAATCTTGAACTAGAACTCATCTGAACAGTGCTTAACACTGTGACCTGGTCCTGTTTAGTCCCTTGCCCACTTCTCAACCCTCTTCTCCCTAGTAGAGAGCCATCAATAGTCTCCATCAAAACAAAACGAAACGAAACAAAACACTTCTCTCTCTTTCTCGCTCTCTTCTTGCATTTAAAATAATCTACATTATCTTCTTTTTCTCTTCTCATTGCCAAATTCTTCTTTATTAACCATTATCGAAAATTAATAAAATTTAAATAACAAAATAAAAAATTTTATCATGATAAAATTGCCAAAGGTATACTATATTACCAAAAAAAAAAAAAAGTGCAAAATAAATTCTGTGACATATAATGAAGGTTCTGGAAAACCGGGATGCCACATTCTGAGCAGAGAAACAGGCCCTTAGTATCCAAATCTCTTGCTCCTACCCTATAAGAAACGACTTTTCCCCTATAATTTTAAGTAACAAATTCTGTATTTAACATATGCACTTATATTTTCCATAAACATATTCCTACCTGCCTATTCCATTACAGAATTTTTGTACATTAAATGTTCAAAAGACAGTAGTGTTCTCAGGTTTAGACTCTTACATTAGGTAAGGAAATATCAAAACAGAGGAGAAGTTTTTCTCTTCTTTCTTGAGGCCTCTGAGGCAACATGGGGACTGCTTTTGGCTCAGAGAAAACTACTTGTTAAAAAATAAATAAATAAATGAACCTTATACAGGATTTTGATATGTTATGTCCTACCTCTAACTGATCTGTGACAGCGACAAACTTTTTAAAATCTCTTTGGGTTTTGGTTTCCTCATGTGTAAAAAGGAGGCAGTGCTCTAAACTGGGGAATAGCAAACAGCAACCAACGGGCCAAATCCAGACACCAACTGTTTTTATACATAACATTTCATTGGAGCACAGCCACACCCACTTGTTTATGTATTGCCTATGGAACACCCTTTGGTGTTCTACAATGGCAGAGTTGAACAGAGTTGAGTAGTTGGGACAGAAACCGTATGGTCAATAGAGCCTAAAATATTTACATTCAGCCCCATACAGAAAAAGTTTCCTCAGTAAAGTTTCTGCTAGCTCTGACATCCCATATACTGATTATCACCCCCAAGAGGCTTAACTGTTGTCATTGGAATACAGGTGTTAGAAACAAGGTAAATGGTCTGAGCAAGCCACCCCAATTTAAATATTTTATGCACCTTTGGTCGATTGCTTTTGCCACCCACAGCACTTTGACAATGAACCACACACCAAACTGCTGTAACTAATGCCAAGGAAACACATTTTGAAAATAAAGCATGCTTTCTGGTCTATGCCTTATGAAAATGTATGATGTGAATTGCTCTCAAATAAGGTGTGTGTTGTGCTGTGTCTCCAGCTTTGAATCCCAGAAACCACAACATTCCTCAACTCAGCCTCCTCCACAGAAGAGGGAAAGACTGCCTTGCCAACCAGATGAACAAACTTTGACATTTTATTTATTTTGCTTTCTGGAAACACTCACTCAAAGGGAAAAGGGACCCCAAATTTTCTGCAGCTGCTGTCTGGATCATTTTTAAAAATATACTCAAGGAAGCTGCCTGGGTGGCCATGGAGAATGGTTGAATCAGCCTGAATTTCACATATTGGGCACTTGGAACATTCACAGTGATCAGATTATCCATAGGGTCCTGACCATGTCTGGCAGCCCACTCACAATTGCCTACATGTTATTACGTAGGATTTGCTAAACACCAAAGGGATTTTCCTGAATGATGTTCTCCCCTTAACATTTTACCCAATACATTGAAAGACAAGCTACTATTCCTGCTTTGACATCAGAGAAGAATTCGTTTAGAAAAATGTCAAGAACATAAAAACTCAATCACCAAGTGATTGCAGACACTAAACCTCAGAGTTTCAAAGAGATTCTTCATTTCACCAGAGAATGTTTTCCCATAGTGTGTTTAGGGAGAGATGTACATGTTCTGTTAAACAGTGATATTTGCAAGTTACCAATTTTAAATAATAAATAATTGCACATAAAATGGAAAAAAACAACAAACAAGAGAAGTCAATTATACTGGAATTTTGTAGCAGTTTAATAGGAATGTGCTACTGGTAGATGCTGAGAGATGTAGTTAATTCTTTGTGACTCAAATCCTCTCCCCATTCATTCTCTTGGTTCAGAGACGACATTAGACATTGGAATGTAGGGACTGAAATAGAGTTACTTCTTCTCATAAATACTACATCTCAGCTATTTTTTTTTAAATGCTGGGATAAGAACCTGCAAGACAAATAAGTATTTTGATAAGAAAATAGTTGGAGAAGTTTAGGAAAACTTAGGTGACCAAATGATGCCTCTCACCCCAAAAGACTGAGTACTTACTACACCTGTGCCCAGGGCTCAATTCCCCACAATTCTGCTCTCTAAGAGGAAAAGAAGAGAAGCAACGTGAGTGAGAATTCAGGAAAAGAAATCCCAAACCATCTCTCATCTCTGCTTCCCCGAGCAACTTTCCAAGAATCTGAAGCTGCTACTGTGGTAAAGTGAACAAGACAGGCTTTAGATTTTCTGCAACATTAAAGTTCTTCACCTCCAATGCATGTACTTGGAAAGTGACATTGACTGAGTGTAATACCTAACTCTATGTTAGGTATTACAAACACATTATTTCATATAATTGACATAATGCCACAAAATTGGTGTCACTATATAATGATTATCTCTATTTCATGGGTGAAGGAATTTAGGTTCAAACCAAGGACACTGACAAAATTAACATATTTCATAGTAGCAAAGAAGAGATTTGGACTTAACTCTGGTTCCAAAACCCTTGCTAGTGTCACTACATTCTGTGGGGGAGAGCCCTCTTCCTTCAAAGCCAGGCTTTCAGAAGAAAAAGCTTCCCATTCTCTTTTTCCATAGAAGATGAGAGAACCCTCTGATGTGAAGTGGACAGGCTCTGACCTTCTCTCCAGAAGTATCCTTGGCACAAGCCTTAAACCTCAAATCTTTGACTTATAAGCTGCTGTGCCCTGGAAAGACTCAGCATGGTCAAGACCAGTTACAGAATTCATCACTTTATTGTGACTCCAGTCCACAGTGATTTCTTGAAAGTGTTACAATGTATCTTGTCAACTGACATGCAGAAGTGTAGTCAGGAGACTACACTGCAGGGGTGTTGATTTGCCCAGTATGCAGTTATGGGGCCCTGGCCATCCTAAAGAAGAAAGAGGGACCATCTCTTTGTTTTCATTCTCTACTCTCCCCACTTGGCAGTGTGTAACGTTTCACTGCTCGCAGGGGCAGAGCTGTCTCTCCTTTCTCTATCATAATACACAGATGATGCTAAAGCTGTCACGAATCTCAGCAAGTCAGACACATGGGACACCAGGTGAATCTGAGATAGTAAGAAGTTCAAACACTATAGTCTTCAAAGAATTACTACTTCACAGAATATGACACATGCACACACTCATGTGTAGGTATATATATTTTGGTAAAGAATGCATTGGAACGTAGGCAATTGAGAATTTGAGATTCTTTGGAGGCTGGATGAAAAACTAAGAATGATTTGCATCGGTTAGTTCTTTTAAAGTGCTTGAAAGCAATTTCTTTTCAATGGTAGGTGAGAAATCCCACTCTTTTGATCTTGATTACACTCTTGTTCTCTTTGGAAAATTTTAAATAGAATGGACAAAAAGTCACTTGGTCTAAAGTGGCTCATCACAAAATTTAAACATGTGAGACCTGATTAATCAGATCTTATAGAAACTAAGGCATATCTGAGAAAGGGTTTGTAAATAACCACTACTTCTCTGCTCCAAAATTAGTGTTTTAGAGGCTTCTCTGATTACCACAATCTAGAGAAAATAAATTTCAAATAGATAATACATGGATACCCAGCAGCTGTCTCTGTGGAGGGAAACTGAGGGTCTTAAAACAAGATTAGAAGGAGACTTACTTTCATACTTTTGTGTCTGTTGTATTTTAAATCAAGTGCTTCGCTTATTCAAAATAATTGAAATAAAATTTCTAAATTAATATTCAGTGTCACTATTTTCATTCACCACCTCTGACAAGGAAGCCATTTGTTCTATATTTACTCTCTTCACGCATTTGTCACGACTTTCAAAATTAAGGAATCTCATCACTACTTTTCTATCTGTAAGCCATGTCCATTTTTTTTTTTTTTGCTGTACCTGAAATATTCTTCAGCACTTTTTGCATGATAATGCAAAAAGTCTATTTGAATATGGATCTCCAAGAGGGAATACCAAGGGAGATTGGTTGAGTGTTGGTTTTGATGGCTGATAGCCTAGGTTAGAATTTTGACTCTGTCTCTTAACTAATTTTATACCATTGGCCAAGTCACAAAAAATTCCTAAATTTGTCAGTTTCCTCATTTCCGAAAAGAGGATGATGATGACGATGATGATAACTTATTGACTCAATAAATAATTATTGTATGTAATGTTATTGTGCCTTTATGTTTACTACAGTGTATAATTTCACAGTTTAAATTTTTAAATCAAATCATGTCCATTTAAAAAATGCTTCTGACTGATGCAAACAGGAAATAAGAAAAAGTAGCCTATGGACAGTGAAGGGAATTAGAAAAGATAGACAAATAGTAGTTGTCATCTAGAAATTACATTTGTTCTACTGCCTCTGCCACAATCAAACAGAGAAGGCAGTAGAGTAAAAACTACTTAAGACCATCTCCTTCTGCCTTGTTTTCTCTTGGATTGCATTCTTGATAGGTTGCCAACCACGGTATTGAATCCAGGTTCTGACATTTAGATGTGGTTTCACCCTGGGTTTTCGTCTTTTGGTTTTGATCTTTGGTTTCCAGTATTCCTAATTACTTGGAAGTAATTCTCAGCTCTGCCAAACCCGGCCTTCATCATTAACCACTTGCCTGTCTGGCAAGACCTGCTCCAGAGAGGAAGTGAGTGGAAAAGCTTTCATGATTGAAGTCAGTAAACTTTACTGAACGTCCAACACATGCTGAGTGCTGTCCTAAGGCAATACGGGTATACGCTTGCATATGTCCTAGACATAAAAGAAATAATAAATTTGGCTCCATTACTCTGTAGACTTGTATAAAGTCAAAATAAAATACAGAAAGGCAAACTCTAGAGTATACACTTTGTCTTGTGTGCAACATTGGGTTGAAACATACAATCTGAGCCACTTGCCTTGCTTCTTTCTCTCTCTTTCCTGTTTCTCAGCAAATGCGTTATCCATCATTTTTAATTTAAATGTTATTTTCTGGTAGGAAGCTCATCTGACATGCATTTTTAACCAATCCTCAAACAAACAAACAAATAAATAAATAAGTGGGACTGTCCCCAAACTCCTGTGTGGAGCTGACTATGGATGGTCATTTAGAGGTTAAACTCCAGGACAGGAAAAACCCTGCTCACACTTTTCAAAGTGCCAAGCAACCAATCAACTAATTACACTCGGACATTCTTCTAATCTCCATGGCAGAGCAATTCAGTATTGCTGCATATAGAATATATTCCACACAGGTCTTGGAAAGTGTAAAACAACCACATAAAAGGAACAGAAGAGAATTTAAAAATACGCCAGCAATGAAGCATAATTTTACCTTTTGTCACAGATCCTGACCCTTATAACTACACTCATTTTATAGGTTTAATAGTAACATTAAATGCAGTCCAAAATATGCAAACGTTTTATATCCTTCGATAGGAAGCAAAGGGACATCTTGTTTTGCTTGCTGAAACTTGGCTGTTAAACCCAGCAGTAAAATGTTCACAGGCGGACTGTAGAGGAAGAACACCTGAATCCTGAGGGAAATGCATCATTCATCACTTTTTTCTTTAAATATGCAGAAATATTTTTTCTATCGTCTTGTGCCTTTTTATAGGCTGTTAATGATGAGAGAACTTGATCAACTGCAGGCAGACTTTCACATTTAGAATGGATAAGAGGAAGGCAACAAATGCTAAACACGTGTCGTCCACCAAGAGCCAAGGAATGGCTTTTTATTACATTTTATAAACTTTCAGATTGACATTGAGTTGGAAGAGAATTCACATTCACACAAGCATGCCTTATTTTGCACACTACTGCTACTAATAACAAACAGTGAATGGTTGGACTAATTCCTCCACTCCTTGTGGAAAAGATTAACTTTCCTGCCATTTGTTTTATATTTGCTGGAAACTGGGAACTCCTAAGGTCATCATGTACAATTTCCCAAATATTTAAAGCCAGGATTCCAATTAAGGAATTCAAGAGACTTATAGATATAAAATCCTCTTCCACGAGGGATGCTCTGGGTATGCTAGGTTTAACACTTTGTAGCTAGTCACATGTCCCCATGGTTCCCAACTAAGCACTAAGACACCCAAGGCTGCTGATACAAACTCACATTGGTGCTGCAGGATATTTTAAATTTTGAAAGTAAAATCCAGCCATCCAATACAAGCTACTACAATTAAATTGTTTGGACCTAACTATTAAAAAAAAAAAAAGAATTTTTAGGTATTTCTTATGGACTAGGGGCACCATGAAAAAATTACTGTGACACTAAGAGTGTCAGGAATCCAGAAAGTTTGGAAACCTCTAACATAGTCCTATTTATATGAACCTCAAATTCAAGAACATGAACTTATACATGAGATCTGACACATTCTATATGCATATTATAAAGAGTAGAAGGACCCTCACTTATGTAACATGAAGAAAAAAGTTTCAGAGCAGGGACTCAACTGCCTCTTGGCCTCTATACTATGCTGATTGTTGCTTCCACCATCCTAAGGATGTCCCCTGGAGGGAATGAGTAAACAGTTCCCAGCAAGGAAGAAACAGGGAATCTGAGCTTTGTGCTGTATGTTGTTCAGAAGTGGATGCTTTGAAAATAGAAGTGAGATGGCATCTGTTGCTTCTCATTTCATCCCTGTTCTCTAATGTAGCTCTAGAGTTGCTTAAGCACTTCCTTTGAAACAATTTGCTCTGGAAAGAATTGTGCAAGATCACAGATGCCAATAGCTTAACAAGGATGATGTTCGTGCAGCTTTTTGAAAGAAATGAGAAGATTAGCATGAGCTATTTAGCCTTGCAGGAAACTGGGATCTGTCTAAGAAGCAAGAGGTATTTGGGATTCAGAAATCTGTGGAAGTAAATTTGACCCAAGGTGTTGCAGACAGTCTGGGATATCAAGAACAGAAGTTAAAAAAATGAAACTCTGATAACAGTCCTATAAGGAATAGCTGATCAAATTATAATACTAAGTGTTATAAAACCACTGTCCATTGGGCAGTGAAGCCCTGGTAAGAGAAAACAACTAAGAACAAAGGTGAGCATGTTTCTTGATTCTACTATGATAGGGCTTTTTTAGTGTCAGTTGGGGATTAATCTGTCCCTTTTGCCTTACAATAGCCTCTTAACATGCCATTCATTACTTTATAGTTAATTCTGCAATATTCTTGGGAGAGAAAACAAATTGCGACTAACTTTAATCTCAGTTAATCTCTTTAATTCCCAAAAAATAATATATTAGTGACATTGGAGCATCAAAATGGAAGGGAGAATCATGCCAGAAACTGGGTATGGACAATGACTCTCTCCCTCTGGGTCCCTTTTCTACCCCATGTCATGTGACCCACTTTGCACCTAAGACAATTTCTCCCTGAAAACATTCAGTCCCATAGCTTTAAAAACCACCCATC
Source organism: Rousettus aegyptiacus (assembly GCF_014176215.1). Classification (NCBI taxonomy): domain Eukaryota; kingdom Metazoa; phylum Chordata; class Mammalia; order Chiroptera; family Pteropodidae; genus Rousettus; species Rousettus aegyptiacus. The sequence goes on along the minus strand of NW_023416306.1, from coordinate 36,743,476 downwards.
TACTACTAAATCTAAAATTTATTTCCAGCTCTGACCTCTTCCTTGAACTTCAGATTCATATACCAAATTGTCTATTTGACTCTCTCTACAAAATATCTAATAGATGTTTGAAATTTAACATGTGAAAACAGACACCTTGATTCTCAGATACCAAAACTGCTCCTCTCCCAGTCACTATAAACGGCACTGACACAGTTAGTGGCTAAAATTTTTTAAATAAAAAATCTATTGATTCTTTTCATTATCTTATTCTCTGTGGTTAATCCACCTGCAAGTTCTTTTGATTATACTGCCGAAGGCTCTTATAATCTTTCCACTTCTCTCCATGCCATCTTCTATCAGATATCGCTTCTCACCTGGATCAGTAAAATGACTTTGAAACTCATCTCTCTCTTTTACTCTTGTCTTCTGTCATCCCACTTTCTGCACATAATCTATAAAACATAATTGAGATTAGTTCACAGCTGTGAAAACCCTCCAATGGTTTTCAACTGCACTAGATTAAGATCCAAACTCTTTAGCTATGCCTGAGGGTCCTACATGATCCATCAGTAGAAAACTATCAAAATTCATGTGTTATCAACCTCCTCTTCAATCTCTCTACTCATGCCACATTCATACTTTCTTTTCTTCAAAGATTCCTAGCTCATTCCCATTTCAAGGCCTTTGTAGTACTTGAGTTATCTTCCTGGAATGTTTATGCTTCTTCACATGCCTGCCTCCTTGCCATCAGGTCTCATTTTAAATGTCACCTCTCTAGAGAGGCCTTTGTATCCAACAATTTCACAATTTTTCCAGTCACTTCCTATCTTGATTCCAAAGTAATGACCAATACTTAAATATCTGTCTATCAGTTTTATTTACTTACTTACTTACTTACTTACTTACTTAACTTGTGTACATTTATTATCTATCTTGCCTCTACTGAAATATAATCTCTAGTAGTATAGGAAATAAAGACTATACAATTTACTTTTACAAACGACCACAACATAAAAAGGTTTTCTCAATTTTTAATTGATCACATTGAGAATACTCTTATTTGAGATAGCCATACAAAAATAGTTTTAAAGGACTTTATTCCTTAACTATAATTGGGCACATGTATGAAGACAGTTGAATACAGAACATAATGAGTTAAAAATTACTGAGATAGACACATTAATATATAATTGAAGAATAATTTAGGTTAAAAATTAACACACATCTTTAAGATTTTTACGAACAATATTTCAAGGTCATAACTAAAAGCTCATAAAGTTTTTGGTCTCATATATGATAAAAGAACAGATTTTTTTGATTCCTGGAACAATTATTGGGAACTTATACCAATGTTTAGCTTCTAGAGTCTCAGACAATTATAAATTCCCCCTTGCTTCCTTTTTATTAGATATTTGCTGTTTAAATGAGTATTTTTCTAGCCAACTGAAGCCTATCTACTTAAGTATTTCATTTTATAATTTTACTAATTGGGATATAAAAATTTATGAAATTATTTAATCCTTTCCTTCTTTCTTCCCTCATAGGGAGAGAACATGTAATCCCAATTCCTTGAGTTTTTATAAGTAGGCATTTTCCTAAATACTTGACCAATCTCTTACTCTTCCCTATGAATTTAGAATGAGTTATCTTTTTAGTAGGTATAAACATTTCTCAGTTGAACTGAGCTAATATTTGAAAGGTACTTAAAAATGAAAGATTTTACTTTTTTCTGCTCTCTCTACCATAGAAAAAGTGAATGGAAGGTAGTGATTCTGGATAACTATATTTGCTATTTCCCATATGTAGGTTATAATAATGTCTAGATTGAAGATCAGGTAGAACTAGAAATCTCACTTATCTATCAGATGTTCCTCATGTCCTCCAATATAGCTATATTAATCATATAGGTGATATTTATATTCCCATCTGTCTAACTCCTTTGCCAATCTCTCAACTGTTTCTGAATTTGGGCAGGGTATTGTAGCATTATTGGTTGGATCCTATCAAAATCCTTCATCCAGCCCATTGGCTAGAAACATTGAGAAATACACAAGGCAAAATAATGCTCAGTATTTGAGTATTGTCATGTGATGAGACTATATGCTGGGCTCTTACAAGTATGAACCATGGAAGATATTGAGCATTTTTAGTAGGTTATATTTGTCTATGGAGACAGTTATTAAAATGGTGTAGTTAGCTTTTTAACTGACATGGATAGCTTTAGGATTGATTTTAGCACACACAGGTAACACACAATTTTTACATTTGTGGATCACAGTAGCTTATGATGACTTTGTCCACATCAGTGACTGTTTATGGGCAGGAAAATGGCTATTCTGGTGTAGTATCAGACTCTTCAGGAAGCAGACAGAGCTAATGAGAATATATCATTATGGGGGGGGGGAGTATATTTTAGTGACTTCTAAAACTTTTAATGTGTTGGAATGTTTTCTTTCTGCATTTTACTATGTTTCTTGGGCCGATTCTGTAGAGTGGAAGACCAGGAACTTTAATCTGTAAAGAGCTGAATGCCCTCATCTCTAGAAGGTACTAGTGAAGTTGTAGTTTTAAATGGCTGGATTTCTAGTTTTATTTGCAACATTTCCATTTTCAGCTCTAGCATGTAAAGGACGTTGAAGCTGTCACTTCCATTTTTACAATAAAAATAAAAGTTCAGCAAACAAAAGCGATGATTTTCTTGGATCTATTAGAGAATACAAGTTGCAGAGCCAACCACCACAATTTAATCAGGAGACATAGGCAAAACAATAAAGAGTTGCAGCTAAGATCTGCTGACCCAGAGGAAAAGCTTCTAGACCTATAAGTTGGTAGGAACACTGAAATGGTAGTTCAGGCTAACTGCTGAAGATTCAGTGTGGACAATTATAAGGGCTAGAAAATCCTGGGGCCACAGTCTTCATGTCCTTATGTTTTTGTGGGTTTTATCTCCAGGAATTTCACCAGACTCTCACAGTGAAGAACCAAAAATGATCCTTTCCAGTTCTAGCAGCAGAGGGAAAAAGTAACCATTGTGAAATATGCCAAAAGAGTCTTCTAGGAAAAAAAGTTTCTTAGAAGATGCTTTGATGTCTTGGATCCTTGTTACCCTGGAGGGACTGACTTTCCCAGGATTAGCCAATTCCTAGAGATGCATAAATAGCTCTCCTGAGAACGTAGAATGCAATTTTCAAATGAAAACAAACCAATCCAGATTTCATACCCCAATCACCTCCTTTATCAGGCTCTCACACTCTTAGGCAGTATCCACCTACCCTCATTACCCCAGAAGCAGGTACAAGATAAATAGAGATAGCTCCTATGCTCCAGAGTCTACTGAAATTATTCAAGCTAGTCAATACTACAACTCTTTAGCCTGCTCATCCATTGTTTCTCATGGAAACCATGATAAAGGCTCTTACTCACAGTTGCTCCTTCTCTCTCTGCCTCATGACAGACCCTGGTGCTTCCCTGTGTGTCCAACTAGGATATGGCCTGCCCCCTTCTCTTGGGGACATTGAGAAATAAACTATCCTTTCAATGGCAAACATCTCCAGGTCTGTTGGCCTAACTATACTTAAATTTTTAAAATTAATATACTCTGTTTTAGAACACCTATTCTGCTGGGGAAAGAGTTACTAGAGCCTTACCCACTCTTTCAAGGAAAGAGTGATTACCCAACTCTCATTCTCGCCAACTTTGCTGTCTCACATAAGGGATGGGTAAGTGGAGAGACATAAGCCAAGGAACACTTGTCAAGGTCACAGCCCCAAAGAGAAGTCAATTGAAAGACTAAGGTGTAGTCATAATAGAATACTTCCCCTCCTCAGCAATTTCCCAACAAGTCAACGGGACTCCTGTGCAATAACAGTGCGTTACAGCTAACAGAATGGCAAGGTATAGATTCTATTTAAAGAGAGTTCTTAGAGAAGTGCAAGGAAAGCAGAAGAGATAAAATTAGGGGCACTAGATAAATTTGAAGATGTTGGCACCTTCAGCTATAGTAAATAGTAAACATAGCCAAATTTCTACTTGTTTAACATAAAAGGCTAATATACTTGAGTTCCCATTACCCAATATATCATATCTGACTTTCCACAAAAAAAAAAAATCACAAGGTATGTTAAAAGGTAATAAAAAAAATATATAGTCTCAAGAGGCAAAAAAACATCAGAATCAGACAAGGATTTTGAAATTATCAGATGGGGAACTTATAAAAACTATGATTAATGTGTTAAGAAATCTAATGGCAAAAGTAGACAACATTCAAGATGGTAACGTAAGCAGAGAAATAGAAACTAACAGAATAGAAACTAATAACAGAAATGAAAAATGTTTTTAATGGGTGTATGAGTAGACTGGACATGGATGAAAAAGAATGGGTAAGTTTGAAGATACAACAATATAAGCTTTTAAAGAAAAAAAAATGAATAAAAGAGAGCATCTAAGAACTGTAGTGCAATTTCAAAAGATATGACATACACATAATTGGAATACCAGAAGAGAGAAAGGAACAGAAGAAATATTTTAAGTAATCATAGCTAAAAACACTCAAAAACTAATAAAAGACATGATACTACAGATTTAGGAATCTCAAAAAATACTTAACATTTTTGGGGTGGAGGGGTGGAGGGAGAATTCAATCTGCAGAAAATCAAAGACAAAAAGAAAATCTTTGGGGGGAAAACCCACAGAATAAAAATTTTACCTATAGAAGAATAAGGATGAGAATTATACCGGATTTCTCTCCAGAACCTATTCAAACAAAAAAAGAATGGGCTAAAATATTTAAAATGTTGAAAGAAAAAAAAATCCCACCAATGTAAAATTCTATATCCAGTGATCTAATCTTCAAAAGTAAAAAAGAGCTTTATTGCCAGAAGATTTGCCCTGTGAGAAATGTTAAAAGAAGCTTTTTAGAGAAAAGGAAAATGATATAGATCCGAAACCTAGATTTATATAAAGAAAGGAAAAGTGTCAGAGAAGAAATAAATGAAGGTAGAATAAAATCTTATATTTTTATTAATATTAATTGATCAAAAGAATAAATTTTTATACAAGAATAGTCACAATGGATAGGGTAATTTTAGCATATGAATAAGTTAAGCGAATGACAGCAACACCATAAAGGGTGGGAGATATAAGTTATCTGCATAATTTATAAACCAGTATAGTATTATTTGAAGATGGACTTATAGTAGTCACCAATGTATATTGTAAACTCTAGGGCAACCACTAAAAAGAAAGTTAAAAAGAAGCACTTGTAGTCAACTCAGGGTGCCATAACAAAATATCTTAGACTAGGTGCTTTAAAAAATAGAAACTTATTTTGTCTCAATTCAGGAGGCTAGAAATTTTGGAGACTGAGAACCCTCTTCTTGGCTTCCAGATAGCCACCTTCTCACTATGTCCTCACATGAAGGAAGAGAAAGAGACAGATCTCTCGTTCTCTTTTTCTTATAAGGCCACAGTTCTCTTTGATTGGAGCACCATTCTTATGACCTCATTTAATTTTAATTACCTCCTATAGACCCTTTCTCCAAATACAGTCACAAATAGGTTAAGGCTTTAACATACAGATCTTGGAGGAACATAACTTGGTACACAGAAGTTAATTAGATTAAATAATTTATATGGTAAGAGAGGAGATAAAATCATATAAAATCTTCTATTAAAAGCAGAGAAGGCAGAAGAGAGAGAAAAAATCAGAAACAAAGAACAAGTTCAATAAATAAAAAACAGTTACAAACATAGTAACATAGTAGATATTAATGCAGCTGTATTAATAATCACTTTAAATTTGATGTATAAATACCAATTAAACAACAATTTTTTCAAAGTGAATAGAAAAAAATAAGACCCAATTATATTTTGTTTACAAGGAAGCCACTTAAATATAAAGACTCAGATTGTTTTAAATGAAAGGGTTTGAAAAAGATATGCCATACTAATAATAATCAAAAGACTGGAATAGCTATATTAATTTCAGACAAAACAAATGTCAGAACAAGAAAGGGATAAAGAGGCATGATTCAAAATGATAAAAGAGTTAGTTCCTCAAAAATATATAACAAGCCTTAATGTATATGAACATAGCAACAGAGTATCAAACTACCTGTAGCAAAACTGATAGAACTGCGAGGAGAAATAGTGAAACACATTGTTATAATTGTTGACTTTAATACTCTTCTTTCAATAATTGGTAGATTAAGCAGTTTGAAATCAGTAGGGAGTTGACCTGAATCCCTATCAATCAACATTAATTGACATTTATAGAAAAATTCACCCAACATCAGTAGAATACACACACTCCTCAAGTTCACATGGAATATTTACCAAGATAGATCACATTCTGGCCCACAAATTATTGAAACTAGTAGAGGATAAAAGTGTTGGATTACTGGCCCCAAATTCTGTTCTTCACTTGTTTTTAAAAACTGGATTAGGCTCTTAGTTACAAGACGCCACATAGTTCTAAATTGGTTCTGGATTTGTTAATACAAAAGCTCTAAGGCTCTAGACTAAAAATTCAAACTTGGACAGCTGCTTTATTAATAACAAATGAAAAAGAATAGGGCTTTTATGAAATGATTTTCTACCAATATTTGTTAAAGAAAGTTAAAAAAGAATCATTGCTAAGAAAGCAATATATATATAGGTTTTAATTAAGTTTATTGTGGTAACATTGGTTAATACAATTATATAATTTTCAGGTATACATTATCATTTGATATCTGTATATTCTACTGTGTCTTTACCACCCAAAGTTCCACTTCCTTCAGCTACCATGTATTTGATCCCTTTACCCTCTTCACCCTCCCTCTAAACCCTATATTTGATCCCCTTTACCCCATCTACCTACCCCCTCCTCTTCCACCCCACTAATAACCACTAATCTATAGACCTCTGGTAACCAGTAGTATATAGTCCATGTCCATGAGTCTCTGTTTGTTTGTCCTGATCATTTGTTGCTTTTAGGTTTATATCCCACATATAAGTGATATCATGTGGTTTTCAACTTTTTCTGTCTGGCTTATTTTGCTTAGCATGGTTATCTCAAGGTCCATCCATGTTGTCACAAATGGCAGTATTTCGTCTCTTCTTATGGCTGAGTAATATTCCATTGAATATATGTACCACAGCTTCTTTAGCCAATCATCTATCATAGGACACTTCAGTTGTTTCCATGTCCTGGCCACTGTGAATAATGCTGCTATGAACATCAGTGTGCGAATATCTTTTTGGATATGTGTTTTCAAGTGTACGGAGTAAATACCCAGTACTGGGATTGCTGGATCATATGGCAGATCAATTTTTAGTTTCTTGAGGAACCTCCATACTTTTCTCCATAGTGGCTGTACCAATTTGTAGTCCCACCAGCAGTGTATGAGGGTTCCTTTTTCTCCACATCCTCTCCAACATGTGTTATTACTTGTTCTGTTGAGTATAGCTATTCTAACAGATGTGAGATCGTATCTCATTGTGGTTTTGATTTGCATTTCCCTAATAGCTAATGATGTTGAGCATCTTTTCATATATTTGTTGGCCATTTGTATGTCCTCTAAAGAGAAGTGTCTGTTCAGGTTCTCTGCCCATTTTTTGATTGGATCATTTGTTTTGTTGTTGTTGTTGTTGTTGATATTGTATGAGCTCTTTGGATACTTTGGATATTAGGCCCTTATCGGAGATGTTGCTTGCAAATATATTTTCCCATTCAGATGGTTCTCTCTTTACCTTGTTGATGATTTCTTTTGCTGAGAAGAAGCTTTTCAGTTTGATGTAGTCCCATTCATTTATTCATTTATTTGTCTGTAGTTTTTTTTTTTGTTTACTCAGCAATTTAAATAGTTCAAATGCCTGAAATAGAATGTTTTAGAAAATGTACTTCAGTCTTATTATCAAAACAGGGGCAAAATCTTTACCAGGTTTTGGTATCAGAGTAATATTGGCCTCATAAAATGAGTTAGAAAGTATTGACTCCTCTTCAATCTTTTGGAAGAGTTTGAGTATAGGTATTAAATCTTCCTTGAATGTTTGGTAGAATTCACTGGTGAAGTCATCTATTCCTGGACTTTTACTTTTTGGTAGGTTTTTGATGATTGTTTCTATTTCTACACTGCTGGTCAGTCTATTTAGATTTTACAGTTCTTGATTTAGTCTAGGAAGGCTGTATTTTTCTAAGTACTGGTCCATTTCTTCTAGGTTATTAAATTTGGTGTTATATACTTTTTCATAGTATTCTTGTATGATCCTTTGTATTCCTGCAGTGTCTGTCATAATTTCCCTTCTTTCATCTCTAATTTTGTTTAGTTGTGTCTTTCTCTCTTTTCTTTAGTGAGTCTAGCCAGGGGTTTGTCAATTTTATTAAGCTTGAGAAAGCAATTTAAAATGGCATGTCCATTGATTTTTTACAAATCAAGTTTACTCAGCAATTTAAATAGTTCAAATGCCTGAAATAGAATGTTTTAGAAAATGTACTTCGGTCTTATTATCAAAACAGGGGCAATGAAATAATAAAAATAAACTAAAGGAGCCAGATATTGATTAAACTAGTGAGAGAGATTTATTCTTATATATTTAAAGAGATGTATATTTGGTATAAAGAGATATACTTGAATGTAATTGCGCTCAAAGTAGGCATTAGAAAAAGGGAAAATATTTTAATGACTAGCAGCAGGTCAGAAAATGCAATGGAGTCTAAAGAATTCTAACAGACGAAGAAAGGCAAGATCTCAGAGGCTAAAATCGCTTGCAAAGTAGAAGCTAGAATTCAAGAAATATTAGGACAATCCCTTGCAAAGATGCATATTTAAACCTCAATAAGAGCTATTGAGAAAGAACCTTTTGAAAGAGAAAGCTTGGTAAATTGATTGCAGCAACTTGGGCAAATTTGAGATCTGAAAAGTCTGGTAAAATTCTCAATGAGTTCCAAGTGTATTTTGAAAAGATACATCAATCTGAAGTGGAAACACAAATCTTACCTGTGCCCTGAAAGACAAAGAAATGTAGAATGAGAGAAAAGTACCAAAATGATGAGGCATGTTAATCTGAAGCCAGTTCTTGGTTAGATGTTCTGAAGGAATGCATGTCCTGGGCAGCCAACTGAAAGAGGAGACAGTGGACACAGACTTGCTAGGCATTCCTGTAACTCATGAGTTTTACATAGGATGAACCTGGAAGAGTGTGTTAGGACAGCAAATGACTGGGCTCAAAGCAGAAGAAAAGGACAAGGAAATGCGAGTGCTAACCTTAGACATAGTAGAGAAGAAAAGAGACCACAGTGAGGAATTACTATGGTACACACCCTGACAGGTATTCAGAGAAAGAGAAGGGCAATACTATGCTGAATGGAGTGTGTGTTTGAGGCAAAAATCTTCAAGAGAAAATTCTCAGGAATGGTTGTAAGGGTGCTGTAGACTAAATGAGGTAATGGATGAGAAACTTAAGGTCCCAGAAACTCCAGAAATGCCTATTGATAAGATATGGTGGAATCACTATCATTGCACAACTTGGGCCTCATTTTAAGCATGCAAAACAACACAGGGAACAAAAGTGAATTGAACATTTTAAAAGTTTTAATATACCAAGTGGGAAGAAAATACAATCAAAATAAGATTTGGTCAGATGTCATTAATGCAAACATAAAACAAATGCAACAAATGAAAGAACAAAATAAACATACAAACCAAAAAAAGCAAACTCATAGACATAGACAATAGAATGATGGTTGCCAGAGGGGAAGAGGAGTGGGGGATAAAAGTAGGTAAAAGGGGTCAAATATAGGGTGGTGGAAGAAGACTAGACTTTGGGTGGTGAGCACACAGTAGAGTATACAGATGACATAAATTTACATGATGTTATTAACCAATGTTACTGCAATAAATTTAATAACCTGTTTCTTAAATGAGGAAATAATATCCCAAACACCACTTTTGCAAAGCAGGTGGGAGTGCGTAAGTGGACTTCTGCTCCTCCACCCAGATATTTTCAACTTCTTTTTTTCCCCCACATCTCTCCTGTTGACTTTTTTTAAATTCAGAAGTCAGAGATTGGGCTAGACTGACTTACTCTTTGCAACACCAACACTTTGACATTTTTTTTCATCTACCTTCCTTCTCTTACATAACACTAAGTCTTAAATATGGTCTTTGGTAACACTTAAACACTACATTCTAAAATCATAATTTTGACCAGAATTACTATTTCGAGGGTAGGGTTTCATTGCATTTAAATTTCATGGGCATGAGAGGCAATGTGAATATCTCATGTGTTCTATTAGCTTTCTAAATCTTTAAACAGGAAGCACATGAAAAACTTACATTAAAGTAATATACTTTCTGAGGCCCTGAGAAAATAGCAGAGGCTAAACTTTTCTGAAAGATTCCAAGCCTTAAGAACCTTTTTGACTGAGTCTGGGAAAGATATAAAATTTGGAAAGATATTAATTTTTCTGGATTTTGAGTTTTTACCTTCCCTGCAAAGTGACAAAACATTATCCCAACTCCAAACTTCAGAGTCACATTCAAGGCATAAAAAAGAAAAAAAAGAAAAAGAAAAAGAAAAACACATCATCTATTTCTCTCTCTTATCGGGAATGCAAAAATCTTTCCAGAAATTTTCCAACAGATGTTTATGTTTCATTGGCTTGAACTGTGTCACATGGTTACTTCTTACTGCAAGAAGGCTGAGAAAATGAGCAATGAGCAATTAGCTTTTTCCAACCTTTATGGCAGTGGAAGGTGATAGGGGCTGGTAATGCCTATTGGAATAGCCAAGTCATGTCAACCACAATATGGACTGCGATGCTTTCAGAGAGGCTTTTGAATAGATAAGGTCTCTACCCTTCATTTTGGGAAGAATGTATTGTGGATGGTGGTTTTTTTCTTTGTGTTATTTTAAAAATTTCCTTTGTGTATTCCCACCTGTTTTTAATCTATAGCATTACATTCAACAGCTATGTAGCTTAGTAGTGACACATTCATCAGGAAAAAAGTTCTTGAGCTTTGTCATAGATTTTCCTCACTCTGAGGATATTTTTTCTTTTATTCTGGCTTTGCATGCCTAGGGCCATTAATGTTGCTATATGTCTGATGTACAGACAAAGGGTAGTATTATTTTTAAATTAAAAAAAAATCCCATTTTTAAATTTTCTTTCAATTGTGTGGTCAGAGTGGGGGTTTTACAAAGAAAAACTCTTGGGAGAGTCAAGATCTGGATTATTTAAATTCTGTTAATGCTTTCTGAGGTTATTCAAAAGATGGTTGCCATTTTTATTTTGTTACCTTTGTGACATTGTCACCACTTTCTTTTTCTCAGCCTACGAAGCTTAGCCAAACAGTAGTAGAAAGTGCAACCCCTACAAATTTAGTTCAAGTGTTTTGCCAACTTTGAATTTCATTCAGACTTATGTAAGCTTTATAACAGATTTAATACATGCTTTCCATGAAAATTTGAAAGCATAGCCATTCAGATTTTCCCTCTTCAACTTTGAAACATTTCATTAATAGAACGGTATTACATTATGATATAATGTTTGTGGATTTTGTAGAGATTTTTTTCCAAAATGTCTTGCTCTGGATTAGAATTGGCAAAACTTGTTAAATCTAAGGGAATTTTTTAAAGCATTAACTGTTGTAAATGCAACTCCACTTTTGAAAGTTTTCTGTTTTGTTTGGTAAAAAAAAAATAAATTATAATCTGTCATATCTGGCATTTAATAAAAATCACATACACAAAGACTTTATGTCAATCCTTCCTAAAAAAGAAATGTTAAGAGAAATTGGCCTTTAAATTAAAAGTTAAATAAATCTAGTGTAAATACAAAGGTGGCTTTACATGTGGGTATTTTTCACTTAACCATTAACTCACATTTTCCATGTGTTCCTTATACATGGATCACAAACCGAAGAAGCATACCAATAACAAACAGAGCTCAGCAAAAATTCTGTGCATCACTTTTGCTCTAGTTTGCTGCCAGAATAATTAGTGCAGAATCTGCCTCTCATTATGGATACAAGACGGGTCTTTTGCTCCGTGTGTGCACCGACTGCATCCCATGGCCCGGCCAGGCAAGCTCACAGAACAGAGCTGGCAGTTACACTTAGGCACTTGCTGTCTCAACTTGCTGTTTGGAACCAAGGCTGCCAGACCACTGCTAAAATTGATTGGCATTCACACTTCATTTGAGTGGGTTTGCATTTGGACGAGGTCTTCATTTTCACCTTTCTTGCTATTTCCTGAGGAAAATGAGCAATTCTGTGAGGCTGGTATGCTTTTCAATTCTAGGATTGTTCAGTAACCATCAGCCCCAACCTTTTTTATAAAAGAAAGGCCTGCATATTTAAACTTGTAAGTAAAAGGGTTTATATTCCATTCCTGCATTTTTCAAGTCATTTTTTTACCCTTATTTTTTCTTTCTTTACTTAGCTTAGCAGCTGTGAATGGTTGCTAACTGAGAGCATTAGACACATAAAATCATCATTTATCTACAGAACAAGGACAAAATTAAAAGGGAGGAAATGACCTTATGACAGCTTTTGGGAAATTTGAACTAGACTTAAAAGGGGAAAGAGTTGTTAACATACCTTTTCTCCATATGATTTTTTCCACTGAGAGGGAACAATCTGTTTTCCTCACAAGGAGCTGGCATTAGTCAAGTGGATTTTAGAAATGTTACTCTGTATTGAATTCATTCAAAGCTGTGAAGCATCTTTCAAACATTAACAGACGGTGCTGCTGATATTCATTTCATGTTTTTTTTTTAAAGCTAAAACCTATGTTCACAATTCCTGACTTGATCAAAATTCAGAAACTTCAACACTAATCTTAGTCAACATAAACAACCAGTATATAACATTGTGTGTGTGTGTGTGTGTGTGTGTGTGTGTGTGTGTGTGTGTGTGTAGAAAGAACCTGGGCTAAATGAGGCCGCAAAAAAAAAAAAAAAAAAAATTTAAAAACTGACCTGAATTCTCCAGATAGATTAACTCTCTGGCACAAGTTATCTTAAAAACTAGTTATTTCTATACTTTATGTCTGCAGTGTTCGCCTCCAAAATCGTGTATGATCGAAAAAGTATGAGCAAGCTTAATAGATCATTTCAATTATGAAATGGAGCCAAATCTTGTGAGTACAGCAAAGACAGATTCTTTATGAACTAAACTCTAAGTCTTGGGGACTTTCTGCATCCTCCTCCTTCTTCCTGGCAATATTTTTCAGTTTTTCTACTCTCACCTCCTTTGCTATTAGACAGAGCTCAATGTGTCCCTCAAGACTCAGCTCAAATGTGTCAGTGTTTACCTCTTTGATTCTGCCTCTACTCATTCATTTAAAAAAGTGAATGCATTAAAAATATACATATTGTGTGTATAAGTGCTCATATACACTGGAATATAAGATACTATCTTGTTATAAGGAGCAAGTCACTTAACTTTGCTCTTTTCAGAATCATTGGATATACTTGGATCATTGACCTATTCATTTGTAATGTAGTTTTATCTTCATTTTTATCTTACTCCAGACTTGCATTGTACAATACAGTGGCCACATGTAGCTATTCACCAGTTGATACGTGTCTAGTCCAAATTGAGGTATGCTGTAAGTGTAATACACACATTAAATTTTAAAATCTTAGACTATAAAAACAAAACATAAAATACCTAGTTAATTGTGTTTTATATTATGCCGCTATAACATGGTGATAATATTTGGTATTATTTTGGTAAAATAAATTATTAAAATTGACTTCACCTGTTTCTATTTTTAACTGTAGTTATTAGAAAATTTAAAATGACAAATGTGGCTGGTATTATATTTCCTTTTCATGGAGCTACCCTGTGAGAATAAGGATAATATTTTACTACTTCCTGCATTTAGGAACCAATTCAATAAAGAATGAAGGTGTTAGATAAATATTTGTTAATTGAATGTATGTTTGGCAGGCCATTGTTAATGTCCTAGTGCTAAGAACAAGATGCTAATTTGCAGAGGCAAGAGCTCCTTTAGGATTGAAACACTCGATATCCTCTAAATTTTTTTGTTTTTATTTCTTAAGATAGGACATTTTGAGAACAATTCCAACATTTTCTCTGTACAGATGATTTGATTTTGTCACCTCTCCATCTCATTTTTTTGAGTTCACAACCCTTTTTCAGGTATTCGACCTGGCATATTACACAGAAACAACTTTCCTGAAATGTCGCCTGACTGTGCAGCAGATGGGCAAACACTATGCCCTGACTCTGGCATGGTAACTAGCTAGAGTTGAAATGAAAAAAAGATGGCACATAATAGCCCCTGATGTCCAACAAATCTGCTCATTTACTACTGGAATTCCATTTAGATGCCTGGAAAGCCTCAAAAAATCTAAAATCCATTTTTTAGATGGATTTTAAAAGGAGAACATAAAAGGAGAACAAAGTCTCTGGGAAATTTGATTTCGCTTTAGGAAGCCCAAGATTTAAGTAATTTTATTTCTTATTGGCTTCTAGAATCTAAGTTCAGCCTCTTAAGACTTCAGAGTTTGGAGAGTATTTTTGGCGGAGAATGGAGCCGTAAAGGCTGTAAAAGCGTCTTATTTTCTGTGGTCCCCAAATACATGATCGATAGAGTAAAGGATACTCAAGAGATAAATGTCAGCTAAACATACCATGTAATTCTGATTGAGAGCCTGGACCACAAAAAGGATATTTATAGGACAATTGACAAAATTTTTAAAAAGTACTTAAAATAATAATATTACATTAATGTTAATTTCCTAATTTTAATAACTTCACTGTGGTTATATATGTTTATTAACATTCATATTACTAAATTTTCAAAAAGTGAATTTTCATATTTAATGAAGTTCTGAAGCCTTGACCAGTTGAAGTTTTCCAATTTTTTTAAAATTCTACAATTAAAATATAACTATATAATATTTATAGCATATTCAAATAGAATTTTTGAAAAACCTAGGCTACTTCTGGTGATCAAATAATATTTTCTGTCAATTATTTAGATGACTAAAGAATTTTAATCTATTGGATAAAGTTATTAGTATATACTCAGATGAAGTTAAACTAAATACATATGAATTTTTTATGTTTGCTCTTTGTATCAACTTAAAATATGCATGTTTGGACTAAATTATCTCTTTAAGTTTGCTTTTAAAAGTTCAAGTTATTCAGAATCCTGAGGGGATCTCACTTTCTAGGTTGTGTGAATTAACTTTTATTCCTAATTAGACACTGGGAGTTATTTGCTGTTTTGAGGAACAAAGTGAAATGACTCAATCAAAGATTTAGAAAGATATCTGTGATGATAGTGTAAAGCAGAGCAAAAAGAAGAGAATGGGAGTATTGCAATAGTATCTGCGACAGATGATAAGGATCATAACTGGAATAGTGGCAATAAGAAAGAACAGAGAGTCCAGTTGTAAGAGACATTTAAAAAGCAGTGTCGCACCATTTGAAAGCCCATGTCGAAGCAGAAAAAACTCAGAAAGAAAGACTGAGTTGCCATCACTGATGACTCAGAGGTAGTAGGTCTGCAAGAGGGAGAAAGGGGATATCCAGAAGATATTTTTGCATTAGTTCATCATTGCTCAACATTTGGAAAGTTATTTTCTTTAATGCATTCTCCTAAAGACACATTTTCCATAACACTTTAGGTATGAGTCTATTATTACTAAGGTTGGGAAATTTGCTTGGAGAAATTTGTGAATCAATTAAGAGCGCATTCTTGTGAGGTCAGACTCACCCACATAGATGTGCAAGATGGAAAATGTTTTATACAGACAATACTCATCATGGGCCACTGTGCTCTTTAACTTTTCAGATTTTCCAGAGGAAGTACATAATCAGCATTAGAACATTACCACATAAAGGAAGTGGTAGCTAGTATTTTCCCAATGGGTCATAAATTATTATTTTCCCCTAATTGTGGTCTTACATGGTAGGAGAATTTCCTGACAGAGAAAAGGGCTTTTGTTTTTGGTTTTGTTTTTGTTTGTTTTAAGAAAATAAAGGAAAACATCATCTATTCTAATATAAGGCACATGTAAAATGACCCAGAAAATAACTTATTGAGTCAAAGGCAGATATGAGAGCTTAAAATGCTATCACAATCAAAAGTCTTATTTTCATCAAAAGCTGTCGAGAACTGGCTGATGCTCCCACTAAGTGATGTGCTAAAGAATCTCCAGCCAAGATGCAGAAATGAATAAAGTGAAAATTACTGCCATTACCCTGAGTTGAAGATGCCCCATCAGGGAAAGCCGACCTGTGAGGACTGAAAGTCAGTGAGTCCAAAGTCGTGCCAGAGACCTGACCTGCTCTGAATCCCAGGGATCCTGCCTCACCTATCAGCAATAATAACTGCCAAAGGCCTGTCATAGCCTATTTTTTGCCAGTGCTGAAGAGCACAGGCGAGTGCCCCAGCCACATCATATTGTACTTTCTTTCATCAGAATCGAAATCTGCTATTGTCCTTCAAAATTTGTTCTTTAATGATTTGCTTTTCACAATTTCCAAATTCCTTTTAGTATGTGTTTTCCACTTCAGAAAAAAAATTCTTGACTAAATTAGCTAATTGATCTTAGTATTGCTTAAATGTATCCTTAATCTAAAATTATTTTCAAATTTAGATGACATAAAATTCTCCCTTAATAGCTAAGTTTCACCAAACTCTCTAGTTTGCATTTTAACTAATGGTGGTACAGTAGCTTTGCTGTCTGTATTCATTGAGCCGTTTTCTATTTTTCCCCAAAACCCTTCAATCCTTCATAACCTCCCCCAATACACACACACACACACAGAGCTATATACACGTAATCTAAATGGAAACATTTTATTCCTATATATTCTAAAATGAGTCAATTTGATTTAGCAAATAGCTGATTAGATATAGAATTTAAAGTAGATGGTGCTGAAATAATGCCAAAGATTCTAGTCCTAGGGATTAAAAGAGTGGCTTTGACCTTAACTCTGAAAATGCATCCATTCTTGTTCTGTGATCAGCAGCCATTTTGCCCTGCAAAGGGTAATTAATTCAGTCTGGCTCTCTTGAGCTATCACATCCCCCATTAATCCTCCAGACAAAAGAGGAGCTGAACAAGGCCCAGTTCCAGAAGTGTCTCTCTCTGCCAGCTCCCATCCTACCCAGGTGCAAGTGCCAAAGTTCTGCCATTGACAGGTCTCATCCTGTTAGCTCCCACACCCATGAGAATCCAGCTTGGCAGTGAATAAGTCCTTTTGATTCATGAGCACTCTAAGCCTAGAAGTAATCTCCTATGTTCTGAATGAATCTAGTCCTCCCTAGGCTTTTGCGGCACCTCTCAAGGTTGTCACTATACCCAACTCCCATTGTGTTGACTGGTCTATTCAACTAGCCCATACCTTAGACTCTGAGCCCAGATCTCCAATCTAGCTCCCTTAAACTGAAGTCTAACCTTGATTATCTTGACTGTTTCTGCAATGATTTCTCACAGGATTAAATCCTACTCCTCAAGTCAACTCATACCCCCAACACTGAGAACCACCACCACTGAAAGTGCCACCATGTCCTCTAGAATTGAACATTCAAGAGTAGTGTCTCTTAACCCTGTACATCAGAATCAGCTTGAAGTTCAATTCTATCCCCTCAGAGTGAGAGAAACTGCCATAGATACCAAGGCCAATATGACAGAAAACATGTAATGTATACACAATTCTAGTTTGGAAGCTGCTTCAACATTTTTAGAAGTGGCTAGGCAATAAATCATAAAGTAATAAAAAGATATCACCATATAGAAATTATTTTTGTGAGAATTTATTGCCACATTAACCTTGGCATGATTAAATTATTGCTTCAAGAGTTTCTTTGCATTAGAGAATCTACCTCCACTCCCATACTAGTCATCTCTTCTGAATCTCATGCTATTTGGTACTTTCCAATTCTCCTGACTCATGAGGTTGATAATCATGGCAATCTGTTATTACTATCCAAGGACAAATATCCTAAACCATTTATCTTATCTCATCTCACAACACAGTTCCCGGTTTCTCTCTACCTTCTCTGACTTTTGACTTCAGGATTCATCTTCACTCACTACCGCTTATGATTAACCCTGCTTCTGTAGCTTAAGGAAGACTCAGATCTCTCCTTCATCATGAATCCAACTTTTTCTCCAGGTCAAAGATCTTCAGCTGCCCTGATTATACTGTCCACTTAGGTAGGCACAAGTTTATTTCTGGGCTGTAGAGTGATTGGAATGATTTTTCTCCTAATGTTTCCATATATAAAGATATTTTAATAATATCATTATAATGAAAGAGGGTGAAAAGCAAAGTAACCTCTATTTTAATTAAAAAGCTAAACAGTATAATTCACCTGATCATCCTGCTCTCAAATCATCAGCTTTCTATGAGCAGAACCCTCACCAAGTTCCCCATGGCCTTTCTGACTGATGGCCACCATTTATCAAATCCTTCTTATGTACCCCCATTGTAGCTAAATTTAGGAAGTTCTGAATGTCAGAACTTTCTTCTGGCTCAATCTTTATGTGTGGATATATCATGTCACTCTCTTGATCCAAAAGATTCATTGATTTCATATTTTCTAGATAAGCGACCCTCAGTTAGCGGGGCATATCACACTTGGAGAAGTGACTGAGTATTGAAGAAATGTATGCCCCAAAAAGCAGTTTCAAAATTCTAATTTCAAATCACATTCGTAAAACTTTCAAACACATAATACTTCCATAATAAACCTATAAAGTGACAGCTCAATTACTCATTCATTTAACAACTATTCATCATATACATACTATGTATCAGGCCCTATTCTAGCTATTCTAGCTGCAGGGAAAAGTTTTACTGTCGTGGTAAGAGGATATAGACAAGCTGGGAAAGAATAGCCAAATTAAAATCTTGGGAAGGTTCCACAAAGTGTAATTCTGCTATATCAAGTCTCAACTCTGAATATTTTTCAGCAGCCTCTACTGAAGCCATAATAGGTTGAATAATGTCCCCCACCAAAGATATGTCCATGCCCTAACTCCTGGAATCTGTGAATGTTACATCATTTGGAAAAGGATCTTGAAGATGTAATTAACTTAAGGATTCAAAATGAGATCGTTTTGCTTTACCCAGGTGGAACTTAATCCATTAACAAGTGTCCCTATAAGACCTATAGAGGGAGAAGAGAAGAAGGCCATGTGAAGATGGAGGCAGAGATTGGAATGATGTATCCACAGGCCAAGGAATACCTAGAACCATCAGAACCTGGAAGAGGCAAAGGATTCTCGGCTAGAGTCTTCAGAGGGAACTCTGCTGACACACCTTAATTTCAATCTCTGACCTCCAGAACTGTCAGAGAATAAATTTCTCTGTTTTAAGCCACCACATTTGTGATCATTTGTTTCAGCAAACACAGGAAGCTAATAAAGTCATGTACTTTAATTTGTAATAAAGTTTCCTCACACTATAGCAACAGGCGTTGTACATGGTTGATATCTAACATATTCTTAATTTCCTCCAGACCAATTGCTTATGTAATTTAAGGACTAGCTCTGGGGTAGGGGAGAGGGAATGAGCAACCCAAATTGATTTAAGATTTTTATTCTGCTCATTCATTTGTAATCTTACTCTAGGAAAGATACATTTCTATTTTCTTGTCTACCATGAGCTATATCAAACAAGAGAAAAAAAATCACAAATAATTCCTAATTTGTTTCAAACACATGTGTTCACTTTTCAAGGGAATTGTTTTCCTAATAATTTCAGAAACACAGTTTGATTTTATTTTACACAGGATGTACACTTGTTGAGCTCCTGTTTTTTATCCTTTTCAGGTCAAAGTTATCCCTCATTAATCTTTTCTCTCCAGCTACTGATAAAGTAGGTAATTTATAAATGAATTTTCATTTGGCAAGAGTGGATTTGGAAATCCAATATTTATTCTGAAATCATTCAGAGTTCCAATTTTATTACATAGTAATAATAAATTAAACTACAAACCAAGACTATAGATACTCAATGCTACGTGTAAATAATTTTCACATTCAAATAAAATAAATTTTAAATAATAATTAAGCATAAATGGCATGGCATAGAAAGTAGTAAAACACTTAAGTGAAAATTTTAAATGAAACATAAAGAAAGAGAGAAAGAAAGAGAGAGAAAGAGGAAGAAGGAAGGAAGGAGGGAAGGAAGGAAGGAAGGAAGAAGGAAGGAAGGAAGGAAGGAAGGAAGGAAGGAAGGAAGGAAGGAAGAAGGAAGGAAGGAAGGAAGAGAAGAAGAAGGAAGGAAGAAGAAAAGAAAGAAAGAAGAAACACCGCCGAAAGCACGATCCAAGAAAGAAAATAAAAAGAAAGCCGCCCTCCGAAGCCCGCCCGCCCGCCCGCCCCCCCGCCCTCACTCCTTCCTTCCTTCCGCCTTCCTTCCGGCCGCCGTCCTTCCGTCCTCCGGCCTAAGGAAGGAAAGATTCTTGTTAGTTCTTTTTCTGTATATTTGATCTGTGCTACCTAAACAAAGCTTGGGCCGTTAATTGAGCATTAAGAAAAGATAGATGATGAATGAATGAAGGGGAAATAAATAAAACTCAGAGAAAATGTTCTGACAAATGTGCCTCACCAGTTAATTTTCACGTCCAGAGCTGAGCAACATCTGCATCACTTTCATTTTCTTTCATTACCCTGACACCAATCACTTGCTCATTTATCATTCCCATACATATGGTATTATTGAAATGTGATGATTCATCACTTCCCATTGATCAAATAACACAGAATTACCTTCCAAATACTTTGCATATAGAGGTGACCAAATAACTAAATATCTATGAGTCTTCCTTTTAATAACATATTTGGGAAAAGATTTGGTAAACCTGATTTCTTGTAATTTCTCCCATTAGCATGGGAACCATACTTTCTCCTTGCTTGATGGGTCTGCACACCATTCATTCCACATGCTTTCATGTGTAAATGGACAAAAATTGCTGTCAATTCAGAACATTTGGGAGCCATTTGCCTTGCCTTCCCTTAAGTAAAAATATAAAAAGAACTAGGAACAAATAGACATGACTATTATGTAAGGAGACTCTTTAATATGTTCCTTGGGTAGTCAGTCCCAGGGAATACGCCATTTTATAACTGAGCAGATCTGACTTTGTAAATCAGAATTTAGACTATTGTCCTTCCAGAAAAGTGGCTGCTTTCAGGGATGGGGGTGGCGTGTATTAAGTGGAAAAAATATGGTCTATATGTGCCTCATTTTTGCAACCCTCCCAGAACCCAGCAATGTGTCAATTGTAGGTGTTCAGAAACTACTTACTGATAGTAATGAACATGTGTATTTTCCTTTTCCAGGCTGCAGTCTCACTCAGAGATGCTAGCAAACTGAGGAGTTAGTCACGGTGATGTGTTAGCCCTACTGAAAGTCTGTAGGACCTCTATGACAGGGCAAGCACACACGTAAATGTAGTTTTGAGCAAACTGCTGAAGGCAGCTGTCCCCATGTTTCCCTCCACAGGTAAGGACAGCTAAAGACAAAAGCTGAATTCAGTGAGAGAATATAGACAGCTGAGAGAGGAAATGATCTCTTCTAAGTTGAATCTGAAGCATCTCTTAAAATACACATTAGATTTTTCTCTCTACTTCCCTCCTTCCTTCTCCCTCTTTCTCTGGCAGGCAGAAAATAAAAAATTGGTTTGTACAGAACACCTACTATGTGCTAGGTAAGCTCTGTGCTAGGTGCTTTATCTCAATTAACTCAATTATAATAATAGCATTGTCCTTGGAGAAAGCTGAGCTCAACAATCATGCCAGCCCACTGCTAAGTTGTGGAGGCTCAATGTACAGCCATATAGCCAATACCCATGTCCATCATCTTTTTCCTACATTGTGATACCTCCAGCAAAGGGACTCAATAAGATCCATTGATCAATGGGCGAATCTTAGAGCTGAGCCAACAGGTAAGCAGACTATATGGGAAAGTATTTTTAAATTAAAAATTAGTGGATAAATATAAGAAAATATTATATTTATCACTGGGCAGCATTCTAGGAAAGAGTCGACTTGAGTGCAGATATGCAGACAAAGGCTGTAAATACTGGAATAAGAGTGTAGTCTTACCATAGACAAGAATGAAATTGGGATGTCATTCAAGTAGCAAAGATGGTATAGCATGATGTGGAACCTAAGAAAGATTTAAACAAAGATAAGCATAGTCACCAAGTCATATGCGACTATAGCTGATAACTCTACAGAATTAAATTTCAATCGTATTTGAAGCAAGTAAAGACTTTTGGCATCCCAGTGTGACCTCGCTTGTACACTGTTTCTATCTTTAAAGGTCTAGGACTATTTAAAATAAGTCTAAATCCCAATTCTAGAACCCGTATTCCTTAGGAATAAAAAATGTGCTATACCCTTTTCAGATATAACTAAGTCATCCTCCTGGAGTTTTGGAAAACCTTGTAGTTAGAGTCCAAGGCTTCGTTTACCTTTGTTGAATACTATCCTAACATCTTTGTATTTGGAAAGATAATTTTAACAGGAATATAGCTATCCAAGAACTTGTCAGAAATATTTCAATTTGTATAGAATGAGTATGTGCATTTTCAACTATATTTTCCATTAAAAACTGATACAAGTATGAAACTGTATCTTCCAATGAAAAACAAAGGATGTCACCACAACAAAAATGATATTTAAGATTCTTAATATTCCCTTGGTGTCTCTCCTATAACTAATGAAAATGAGCTAAATAAACACACAATGGGCACAATGCTGAATGCTGTAGTAATTTCAAAACATATATGTTGTTATTTACCTTAATGTATTTTAGCAAGAAAAATATATAGAGACACACACACACATACATACATGTGTGTCTGTGTGTGTATAATACATAAAGCAAATATGGCCAAATAATAACGATTGTTAAATCTAGGGGATGGATTTCTGGTTGTTCATTTTACTATTCTCTCTACTTTTATGTATGTTTGAAAATTTTCATGATGAAACATCAAACATGTATGTGTTCAAGTACATAAGGCCAGTGGGTTTCATTTTGTTAAAGATCCCCAGTACCTCAATGGCAGCTGCATGTGAAATGCTTGCTTCAGTCACTTACACAGTGGGCTCTGCCATTACTTTAGGTGTCTAAGACAACTCTTTATAAAGAAAAACCACTTAAATATGCTTATCTAATTGTGTTCAGACAATGTAAATAACCCATCTTTATACGAATTCAACTCAGACTCTGTAGTAGCATTTCAGTAGCTATGAATCGATGCATGTTGACATTAGTCTCTGAATCATTGATAATAAAGAGAATCGAACACCTCTGATTTGATAAATATTGAAATGGTGCTGATGAAGTCAAAGAAAGATTTTCCACAGAGGCTTTTAGAGATGAAAGCTATAAGATTAAAGGAGTATCAGATATGTAAAATAAAAATGCTGACTCCTCCTAAAGGTACAAATATAAGACTAGGATAAAGGAATATCTAGGGGGTTAGGATGGCCTGAACAGCCCCTTCTGCTTTTATCCATAGCTGGCCTCTCTATCTCCATTTAACTTGGCAGATGTTAAATACTTTGGATTTGGAAATTTTGAAGAGAGTTGGTCAAAATCTTGGTAAGAGAAAAGGCATTAAGAAAATATCAGTATATTCTCTCTCCACTAATCTCTTGAGCTATGCTTCTAAATATGTTTGTTAAAGAATTTACTATTATGAATAACTTAAGGATTTTTGAAGTAAACATGGGTTAGAGAGATGGAGTCATTAGCTAACCTATGAAAGCATTTAAAACATCGTTTATATATACAATAATAACAATAAAGCTGGGAATAAAAGACAACAATAGAAAATAAAGAAAAATATCAATGGCTTTCTATATATCTTGATTTTATTTAAAAAAAAAAAGATAGAAAGCAGTTACTAAACATTATCTTTCTATGATCTATCCCTAACTCACTAAAAACTTGAGACTATTTTCCCCCCACAGTTATGGTCACATATTTGTTTTGCTTTGATGCAGTACTATCCATATGCAAAAACAAAAAATCTGGCCCTCTGTCCTATTTTTAAATTTTGTTTTATTTTGTTTTTGTTTTACTAGTCAAAGTAAATTGCAATTTCTATATGTTAGACCCTAAATTCTCACAAATGTGAAAATGGTATCAGTGAAAGTATCTATATGTCAAATAATAAGAATTTGAGAGAGTATAATTAATTAAACAAAAAGACCATTAGGCTGAGGTGCCTCTAATCCTTTAGCAACCTGGGTAAGCAAACCAAAACCTAAGGGCCTCAAGGTCAAGAAATTGAAACCTATGGAGAAGCCAATCACAAATAGTCAACTAGCCTTTTCCAAGTAAGGCAACAACTAGGCTATAGCCAATCAAATAATTTCCTTGCTTTGCTTCCACTTCATTATAAAAGTCTTAACCCTGCTCCAGTTGGTGGAGCTCTCCTAACCACTTCTGGTTTGACACTGCCTGATTCAAATCAATTTTTGCTCAAGTAAATTCTTAAAATTTTTAATATGTCTCATTTTATCTTTTAACAGGGGGATCAACTGAATTCTCATTAAGAGAACTGTTGATTTCTAGCAGCATACCTGACCAGTGGGAAATCTGGTATAAAACCTCCTGACTCACACTATTGTAATCTACCCATTAAACAGACTGTCCTTAAATTGTGAAATTATAATAACTTTATTAGCAAAATCCTAGAAATCTATAATTATCTAAACATAAAAGCTCATTTTAATTTCTTGTCTACTTTTTTTCTGGCAATCTCAAGCATAAGTTACTATGTATAAGTCTAATCTTTCTTATTCTCTATCGAATACTTATTTCCTCATTCCACACCAGTTATAAAGGTCTTCGAGTCAGTCAGTCTCCTCGGAAACTTCCTCTCTCTTTTCCCCTTTCTCCCTTGGCCCAAAAGCAACTAAAGTGAAAATGACACAAAAGACAGAACACATTTTTCTGCTTGTGGCATTTCACGTTAAGTAAGGAAGCAGAGACTTGTTTTTTTTTTTTTTTTTTTTTTTCCCAGATAGTTCACTGCGTACTCACCACCACCACTTACGAATATAAGCCCTGATGTCTCGGCTTCTCCAGGCACTGTGTGGCAATGGTATAAAGAGGTGTTCAATGGCTCAGGAACACCGATTTCTCCTCCAAGCTGGGAGACCAGACATTTCTCTCCATTTGAGTGAAACTCTCAGTGGTGTTTTGTTTTTCAGAGTATCCTCTCCACTGGTCAGCAGAAAAGGAAACTTACAGGAAATTAAATCTCATTCTATAGGAAATACGATTTAAGTCCTTAAGCTAGTCTTGATTTTCAGGGACACAAGTCTCCCAAGTATTTTGTTATTTGTGCTTTTTTGGGGGACAGAGGCACTAATGATAAAGACACCATTTGATAAAGTAAATATTCACGCACAAAGAAACCATGAAAAATCAATAGTGAAATTATTTCTTGTCCCTGTATTGTCTTTCTGAGAAATGAGATGTGTTTAAAATAGTGCCCTACACTTTAAGGTAGAACCTTGACAAATGACCACGCTTCAACTTATTTAGCACAAAAAGGAATGGTGCATCAAAACAGAAACAAGATAACTTAAAAATTGTAGATGGAGTGGGAAATGTATTTTATATCTTCAAAAAAAAAAATGAAACAGGCAAGTGATTGCTGCCTCCTTTCAAAGGGTTAAGCATTTCTGATTAGCTTCGGGTCATGCATCACATTCTGAGTGCCTGAGCTTAAAGACACACTTCGTTGAACCCCATCTAGCAAGCGTCATGCTTATGAAGGTGTTCCTCTTGATTGCTTCTCATCTGGGCTACAAAACGATTGGGTTGGAGACTGACATTGATTAAGTGCAAGAGAACCATGCTTTACTGTGACAGCTGCTAGGCCTCTGTCAACAAATCAATGTATTTTTTTCCCCTTTTCGTCTTAACTCTCCCGTTAGCATCCTGCTGTTACTAGAGATGAAAAACATCTCTATAACTGTCTGCTGATTGACCACTTTCTGATTTGCCAATCACAGAAAATGTTTTTATGACAGAAAAGGCTAACCCTTTATTCTAAGCAGCTTTTTGGGCACAAATGGTGCAATTTGCTGGAATCCTCTGGGGTGTGGCTGCTGCTCCCATAATTTAGAATCACAATAAAGAGTAAGACAGATTTTGTAGAAAAATAAGTCAATTTACTTCCTGGATTTGATCAGTAAGGTTACAAATGCACCCTGCTCATCCAGTGAATTTAAGGAATTATTTTAACAGTGGTCTCTCCCACTGATCTCCTACTGTCTAGATGAGGTAGTCACCTTTAATAGCTTTCTGTGCACAGAATACCCATGGTTATTTATAACAGAGTGAGGTTTTTAAAAGCTTCTCTCTCTTAGCATCACACTGTGCACCAGAAACAGGTGTGGTTAGGAGACAGCAAATATAAAGTTCCCTAAAGCAACTTTAGGTCAAAATAAAACTTTTACAGACATACTGCTGAACACAGCAGACTAGCCTCCTGCCTTCCGCCTCCAGCTGTATGGCTTGGAATCTAGCCCTGAACTTGCCTGACTAGAATGAATATAGGACAAGCCCATATGGAATATGTAAATTACTGTCTAACGACAAGGTAGAATATTTCAAGACTTTTTTATGGAGTGTATTGCCATAAACTTTTGTATATGCTTTTACTTAATAACCAAATAAGTTACCCTAAACTAAGATTTTCATTGTGTCAAATCTGAACATGATTTATTTTGCCCAGTCACTTTCTCCTTGAGCCTTAATGTATAAACTAAAAAGGCACAAAGAATTTTACTGAAAATGTGTTATACCTTCAACATGTCAAGACGGCAATGGCAACAGCATTTGAGCACTGGAAGCAGCTCCTTGATGTCATGAGTTGAATACAGCCATGACTTGCCTTAACTTTCTGCTAGCTTGATCAGCAAGCCATTGGGAAAAAGAGAAGAAAACTCAAATCTTTTGTATAATATAGAAAAAAAATCACTATTAAGATCAAAGAAAGCACCACTAACTATTTCAAAAGACAAAGAAATAAAGCAGTTAATGAGCCAGTTTCCCAAGCATTATAGCATTGGACATTAATTCTGGCTGCATATTGATGATTCTCTAACTTGTTCATCCTAGATGCCCCTGAAGGCCCCATGCTACACAAAATCCTGCATAAAAGAACATAGCTATAGTAACATCTTTTCATTTTTTTCCATGCAGGAGAGAAGAAATAGAGCTAACATGGAAAAGCAATGGAGCCAATGATGAAAAAAGGAAGGGGTAAGATGAACTAACTTAATCATAAGGAAATAGATGTTGGTACAGGGTGCCAGAGAAGTTCCTACTAAGCAGCTTTTTGGTTTTCTCCGGTGCCAGTCTCCATACCCCTGGAGGTGTTTTGTAACCACTAAGGAGTTAGTCATTCCTTCATTAAAAGCATAGCTTTATTGCTGTAAAGGGATAATTTGAATTTTCAAAAGTTTTGAAGCTCATAATAACATTTAGAAACAAAAAATTAAGAATAGTAAGTTGATCTGTTTTTGTTCTAAATGATCAAAAAAGAATATAGATTAGTTGGCATAATACCAAAATTAAAAGAAATTGTTTTCTCACTTGACTTCACAACCATACTAAACGGTTGTTACTACTATAGTGAAATCGTCACGGCTCTCAGAATGTTTCTTCACATTCAACCATGTCCTGCTTTATTTTCTTAGGACTTACAAAACCAAAAAGCTTGAACAGCAGATACTATGGCTTCTTTTATAAAATATCCACATAGAAAAATGTTATAGCAAAACATTTTAAACATATTTATGTGTTGCACATGCTCCCTTATTTTAAGGACAAAATTTGCTTTAGTTTTTCCCTTTTCTCTCTTATCTCATGGCTCAGAAAACTTTCTACTATCAAAGAAGTAAAAGTTAAATTAAAGCAAACAATTTAGTGAAACCCATGATGATTATATTTATACCAGACCACTTATGAGAGAAAGAGATTCTTTCTATTACCAGAGAGAAAGTTGAGATCCGCTGGTTTTTATTTTAAGCACTGGAAACATTCCTTTCTCTGTGTTATATAGTTTTAAGAAGTTTCTGTCTGTCTTCTTTGTCATATATGAAAGGTTTCCAGGTATTTAGATTATATATATAATTTTCCATCATATACAAAAATTAAGAGTACCTTATGTAAAAGCACTCCTCTCTCAATTATCTTAACATATTGTTGCAGAGGGAAGCTCTCATCATGTTCTCAAGCCCAAGCTTTACCCCATGTTCAAGACTACGTGCTTGGTCTAAAAGAAAAAAGTACCTAAGTGTCATTTTCATCAATCTCAGATTGATGGCTATTTAAAATGGTTCAAGGCTCATATTGAAACTATTGTCTCTGCAGACACAAGGAATGACATAGATGCATGGACATTTGAGAATCCAAGAAAGCCTGAAGTCCATCTGTATATATTTTTAGTTGGATAAACAGGTATACTTGATTATATTGTGCCTTAGACTGTGTTCTCTAGAAACCAATATTGAGATGAAAAATTGCATGCAGGTTAACCAGGGAGTACTCTTGAGAGCTACAATTAAAAGGAAGGGGGTGTGGCAGAACTGGGCACTTGGAGAAGCTGACAAGTGATGTAGTTGCAGCTGGAGCATACACCCATCCTCGGAGCTTCCGAGGCTGTAACGGCCCCTAAGAGTTATCACATGAGGCAAGAGTTCTGGCCTTATTCCTCTAGGATCCATTTCGGCCTCGGACAGCTCCTATGAGGGGGCATAACCTTGGTTGAGTTCCTAGAGCTAAGGGCAATGCCCAGTGAGGGAGGCGGCTGTGAACTTTTTGCAACAGACAGTTCGAGCAGCTAAGGGATAGGTTCATCAGACATAATGAGGGACCTGGACAAAGCCATAAAGTATCCACTGAGAAAAAAAAAATCATTTGTGATACAAAATTTTTGCAATAACTGTAAAAATTTACCATTTAATTTATGGTGGCCCATTTTCACAGGAATAGTGTGTTGGATGTTTTGTTTGGTTGTTTTATGTGTATATATGTGAGTGTATACATCAGATAATACTTACATCTAACTTAAATTCCTCATACAATTTAGAAATGGAGAACTTAGATCAAGCCCAATACATTCATTTTATTAATAAAGAAACTTTTCCCATGTCAAAAGGCTGGTTAGCGACAGCCTATATCAATAAAGAGTTTCTAATCTAATTTCCTTTCATATTATCATTCTGCTTAATTTTAAAATCTTTGTTTATTATATTCTGGCCTGTACTAGAAACACTGGAGGAACACAAAAGAAAACCCATGGATCCTACCTCCACATAGCTTACAATCTTGAGATCATCTGTGCTAAAATATACTCCATTGTTACTGAATATGTTAACCTATAGTTTTAATAAGACTTGACACTTGAATTAGCTATTTTATAATAATATAATAAGATGCCAACATTTTTTTTTCCATATAGAAATGCGGCGATCCCCCCATACTTTAATTATGAAGCCAGTATTAGTAATGTTCTCCTTCCTAGGTATTACCTGAGTCTATCTCAAATAACCATGCCCCATGAGTGAAAGAGCTGTGCCTCTTCAGAATTTAATCAGTTCAGGCTCAAGTACACTCTCCCCATTCTTTGAGCTTTCCTCTGTCTCTAGTTAATATATTTTCAGGCTGATGTTTCAATTCTTTTTGCATGTCAGATTATTTGTTCTACTGCCATAAATTGCTCTTTTTAAA
This sequence comes from Rousettus aegyptiacus, assembly GCF_014176215.1. Classification (NCBI taxonomy): domain Eukaryota; kingdom Metazoa; phylum Chordata; class Mammalia; order Chiroptera; family Pteropodidae; genus Rousettus; species Rousettus aegyptiacus. The sequence continues at coordinate 36,713,741 of NW_023416306.1, read as the reverse complement.
GAAAATTTCTGTCAACATCACATGGGTCTTCCTGTTCCCTCAGCCCCACTGGAGGTAACTGAAAGTATCCAACGACAGGAGAAAGGAGCTACAGCTGCCAGTCCTGGGGGAAGGGGACCAAAAAAGCAGTGCATCCTACCCAATGTGTTGTAACATTCTGACATAGCACAGTAAGCTTCAGTCTCTGAAGCTGCTCCTGTCCATATGGTGTTTTCCTGTGTCTACTTAACTTGGTTTTCATGATTTATGACAAAGGTGACAATGACAGTGAGAATGATGATAATTGTATCTATCAAGCACTGACTGTATTTAATACTTACATAAATACCACCTCATTCTTATTTTGATCTACAAAAGGGCATAATATATTTCATAATTATCACAAACTTGGCCAAGTACATATCATATCACTCATTTTTTTGCATAATTCTGGTCTCCAGAAAACAATTGTCTATTCATACTAGTCTCCTATCTAATGTCTCCATTAAATTTTTAAAAATATTGCTGTGTTCTGCTGGAAATGTATCACATTAATTATCTTACAATTGTTCAACATCCTTTTTTTAATGTATAAAACCTGGCAGAACTCTGTCTTCATCTTTATAACAAATAAAAATAGTAATAAAAAAGGGGAGGCTAAAATCAAGCATAAAACACTTTTTATACAAATGCATATCTCTCTTTAACAATTTCCCCTGAAAGCACCCAATATAAAACCCCAGTGTAAAAAAGAAGCCTAATGCTGCTTTGCTCTGCAGTAAGATCTATCTTAGCACAACCCAGTCCAAAGAAATCAGACACAAATCTAACTCCAAAGCATTGATGAGTTTTGTTTGTTTGTTTGTTGTCTGGATGGAGAGATAAAAGAAGAAATTATGGCTTCCACCTTATAAAAATATAAAATTCCCTTTAATCATTTCTAACTTATCCTAGAGTTTCCCTTCCTCCAACAGTTGCTACATCATTCCCATATTTTCCTCAAAAAATTTTTACTTGTCTACCATGCTTCCTTGAATAAGCCCTAACCCGTCTGACCTTGGAAGCTAAGCAGGGTTGGGCCTGGTTAGTACTTGGATGGGAGACCACTTAGGAAGGTCAGGTTCTGTAGGCATAAAAATAATTTTTTAAAAAATAAGAGATTGTAAGCTGACAAGGTCCTTGCAACAGGTGAGGTCAACCAAGTGTTGCCTCTCCTAAAAAAAAAAAAAAAAAAAAAAATTCTCACCATTACTTCTAACAAATTTTTTCTTTTTATTATTTTACTCAAATTCTTCCCCAAACTGTCCCCTAAATCGTCTCATCTTACAGAATCACTTTGTATAAAAAACAAATAAACCTAGTAGTTTCAGGTAGAAAAGGAAAAGAAAAACAACTAGCAATTATCCAATAGATAGCATTTTGTTCCATGTGGGACTAGGTTTGAAGGAAGGGATTGGTGATGGCTTGGTGGTGAAAAGAATGTGGAGAGTAGGGCAGAGGTGCTAGGAAAGCTGAGTTTATCCCTCCAAATCAACTTGGTCAATCTTTTCTTTATAATCTGAATACTGTCTGACTCTCATGATTCTCCTCAGTTTTGGTCTTATATCAACAACTTCCTGTTGGAAAGTTCTCCCTGGATATCCTACCAGAATCTCAAACTTATCGTGTTAGTAAAAAGAACACATTATGTGCCCTGGGACATTTGCTTCTCTGCAAACTGTTCTATTAATCTCATCACCAAATTGCCCAAAATTAAAACCTTAGAGTCCTCTAAACTCCTACATCCAAGTGATTCTAAATGAAAGCTTCATAAGCTTTTTCTTATCACCATCTCCATTATCAAAGCCTTGACTTAATCCTTCATCATCTCTTACCACAATTTCACAATCACTGCTTAGTTTCAACTTCTTGTCATCAAAAATTGCTACCCCCTTGCCTCCCTCCCTCCCTCCCTCCTTCCTTCTTTCCTTCCTTCCTTCTTTCCTTCCTTCCTTCCTTCCTTCCTTCCTTCCTTCCTTCCTTCCTTCCTTCCTTTTTCATTTATTATGGAAATTTTCAATCCTATAGAACTTAAAATAATAAACTCATGTATCATCAACTAGTTTTAACAGTTCACAATTCCTGAGCAACTTATTTTCATCTATTTCTAATCCTCGATTATATTGAAGCAATCCCAGGCATCATATCATTTTCAACTCTGAGAAGTATAAGAAAGGAACTCTTTTTTTTTTAACCAAACTACTAAATATTATCACACTTAAAAATAACTATAATTTCTTAATGATCCAAATTCCCTGATTATTTTATACATTTTTTATTTTACAGTTTAAATCAGGTTCTAAATAGGTACCATAAATTGCCACTGCTTCTATGTCTTTCAAAGCTCTTTTACTCTCTTACTATGGCTGTCCACTCTTTTTCTTTCTTTCATTGTTGTTACTGTTGTTGAAGAAAATGGGTTGTTCTATCTGGGTTTTGCTGATTGCATTTCTATTTTATCATTTAACATATTTCCTTATTTGTTATGTTTTTACTATAAATTGACAGTCAGATCTAGAGACTTGATCTGTTTTAGATTCAACACTTTAGGCAAGAAAATTTTATAGGCTGTCTCATATATTTGCATCAAGAGGTACATAATGATTTGTCTCTTTTTTATGTTGCTAGTCTTTGCCTAATTCTATTAATTCATCAGGTATTATAGACAAAATTGTGATAGTTTATCATTTCTTCTTGATTTATTAACCAGAAATTATCTATAAAAAAGAAATTTTCCTCATTAATTACTTGGTTATATTAACCTATAGTTTTAAGCTTGGTACTGAAACTATTTCACAATCCAGCCATGACCTATCTTGTCAGGTGCAACCCCTGCTCCCCACCTCACATATATTTTCCCCAAGAGTGTGATGGTTTATAAGAAATATGTTTCAAGATTTGTTTTACATCCTCACCATTTAGTAACTGCTGGCATATGTTAGGCAATTAAGAAATATTTGCTGAATGGAAGAGTGAATAAGATTTCCTATATAAGTAACTGATCATGTAATACTTGTATTTATGCATGATTTCAAACACATTCAGACTTTTGGATCCTCATATTTAATGTCAGAAACAGTTCTTTTCAATGTGAATACAATCATATACTGACAAGTCATATTAACTTCTAATACAACATTACTAGTGAATTAAATGAAGACATTCTAAATTATACCATTCAAGAAATAAATGTTATTCCAAAATAGATTTGGCTCCATGTACTCTTAGCAATATGAAGTCACCAGTTCTCAATGATTTTATCTTCTATCACTTGCAGTACCTAGACCATCACTCTAATCAGAGTCAGGTAACATTAGCATTTCAAAGAGATCACTGAGCAAAGCTTCAAATACAATGAGATTTTATTCTGAGAAATAGAATTTGTCATTCCCTTATTCTCAAAGCACTCTCCCTTTGCCTTACATCACACTATACACATAGGTTTTCCTCTTACAGATATCACCTTTGATTCTGTGTCTACCTTTCCATATGGTCTTTATAACAGAAAGTTTCTCCAAGTTCAAAACTAAATTTGTTTTACTACTATATTTACTCCCTGGGCAAAGCCATCTGATTATCAACTTATTTTCTGCTCACATCTTTCCTTTGAGTTGAACATATGTAACTGCCTTCATCTCTACACAGAAACCTCACAGGCAGATCATAGAGAACATCATCATCTTCCTCATACAGACTGCTGCTTTTTTATTGTTTAGAATCTCAAAGAGTACCATCACTTGTAGTTAGTTAAACTAGGTACTTAACCATGACTTATATGTCTTCTCACCCCTCATATTTGATCAAGATAGTTTCTTCTGTTCTATATAGCAAATACTCCTTGAAAGAAACTGTTTTTTCTCTATTTTCATTTTTACCATACTAGTCCAGGCCATTAGGAAGTTTTTCTTGCACTATGGTCAGTGTCTCCCAATTGCCACCCTGCATATACTCTTGCCCTGAGTCAGTCCAGAATAATCTCTCAAAAAATTTTCGATTCCCTTGTTTAAAGTCCTCTGGAGGTTTTTTTTTTTTTTTTTTTTTTTTTTTTTTTTTTTTTTTTTTTTTTTGCTTTCTGGGGATAAATAAGAAAATCCTTAACATTTCCTAAAAGCTTTGTGTGATCTGGATATAGTCCTGTCCACTCCACCACTTCACTTTAGTCACTTTTGGCTTAATTCATCAAGTACACTGTGTTTGTTAAGGAAGGAATAAGTCTTTTGAACATAGGTTGTACACTCAGTCTGGGGTACACAGCTATGACCTTCTACTTCATCTAATTTATCATCAGAGTGTGGCCCAAATGTACTATCTTTAAAAAACATTCTGTGACACATAGATCACACTCCCTGCCACTACCATGAAGAACAGGTCAAGGTCCCTTGTTACAATATCTTTTATAACCTTAGACCTCTTTATAGCACTTATTAAAATCGCAATTGAACAATTACATTTTAAGTTGAAAGGGCTTTCTTAAAATATTGCCCTTCCATACTAAAATGTGAACTCATGAAAACTAGGGGGTTAGAGCTTTGCAAATCTTAGTCACTGGTGCAGTAGCCTCTGATACAAAATACACAATAAATATCTGTTGAATAAAGAAAGGAATTGATCAATAGAAAAAGCATAAGGGCCTTTCATTTTGTAATTTGGCTCCTAGGGCTTTGGGAGATTCTGGGCCAAAGTGAGATCTTCTGCTAAGGTATGCACACTCATTTTTGTGAACAATAAATATAGTACCTGCATTCCTATTTCATCTAATACAATTTTATTCAACTTGCATTTGTAAAGCATCCGCTAATAAGCAGCAATTTATTCAATCAATACTCTGTCACTGAGTATCAATTATGGGCGCTTTGCTAAAAGCTGCACACTCCCTTAAAGTTTTGAATGGCTATTAGAGACTATCTCTTTGGTGCCTACTTGGGATGGTATCTGTCACCTAGAGGTTGTTAATATATTTTTAATTTTCTTATTATTCTTAAAAGTAATGAAATCACTTTAGAAAATACTAGTAGGTAGGATTGGGCAGATTATAAAAGGCTTTGTGCCCAAGCCATCCTTAACTCACAGCACGGAAAAAAGCCTCCGTTATATAAATTATATCCCAAATTTTTTAGTGTCTATCTTAAATTTAAATTTTTCATATTTTCCAGATAATTCAAGAACTTAGAACCCTTTAACTCAATTTATCTTCCTTCCTTCTTTGTACTCTTCTTATTGTAATTATAATGCTACATACATTTTAAATTATTATTGTTTTAAGAAGTTCATATTTATTTAGAAGATTAGCTACAACTGTATCCTCTTTGGTGCTCTTCAGGCACTCCTGCACTACATCAATTAAGTCTGAGATGACATTCCAGCATTTTACTATGAAAACATTAAAATATATAGCAAAGTGGGGAAAAAATCATAATGAACCACCTACCACCCAAGATTCTACAATTAACGTTTCACTAAACTTGTTTAATTATGAATTTATCTAACTTTCCCCCTTCTAAATATCTATTAAATGTCTAAGTAAGTTGAAGCCCTCACTATTCTGCTTGCTAAATACCTGCCATTGACTAGAGTTCAAATTTAGTCACAGTTATTTTATTTTGAGGTAAAATGTACCTACAGAGAAATGTACAAATTTTAAGAATATTATTCAATGAGGTTTGCTGGGTATCTAGTGATATCTCATTGTGACGTTAAGCAATTTTTCATGTGGTAATTTGTGTATCTTCTTTTGTGAAGTATCTATTCAAATCCTTTGCAGATGTTTGATTGGTTTTCTTTTTATTATAGAGTTGTAGTAGAAGTTCTTTCTCTATCCTAGATACCAGTCCTTTGTCAGATTTACATGTTGAAAATATTTTTTCCCAGTGTGTAGATTTCTAACTCATTCTTTTAATGGAATCTTGTGACAATAATTTAAAATTTTGATGAACTTTAAATTATTCTTTTTTTCTTTTATGGTTATTGCTTTATCCTGTCCAACTCCCAAAGATATTCACTTATATTTCCAATTAGAAGTTTTATATTTTAAGCTTTATGTCTAGACCTATGAGCCATCTCAGAATAATTTTTGGTATGATATAAGGTACGATTTTATGTTCATTTTTCCTTATGAATATTCAGTTGTTGCAAAATCATTTATTTAAAAGACATACCTTTCTTCATCTAATTTCTTTGAATCCTTGATTGAAAATCAGATGTTATTCTACTTTTGTTCCATTAATCTATTTGTTAATTACAAATGTCTTGATTACTATAGACTTATAGTGAGTTAAAGTCAGATAGTATAGGTTCTTCAACTTCACTTGTCTTTTACAAGATTATTTTTAATATCTAGGATCCATATCAATTTTAGAATCACTTTGTCAATTCCTAAAAGTAAAAAGCTAGTGATATAATGATTAAGGTTTCTTCCTTCTTTCAGCGTCCAGCATCAATTTTTCTTCTTAAAGTGATCACACCCAACCTCAAATTCCCCCACCCTCTCATTTTCAGGGCAATGTTCAGCACTAATCCAACTCCTAAATCTAGTGCAGATGTACAAACCCTTATCAAAATATCTTCAAGAACCCACAGCTTTAATGGGCAATTTTGTAAATATCTCTTAGTTATCTGTTCAAACTTTTGATATCTCATCCTTCCTTCCTCACATCACCCATCCCATGTAAATGGGTTACTAATGTCTTTATGCAAACCATTTTGATTTATTCAAGCAGAATTCTGGATGGCAAAATCTTCAAATCAATATATCATGATACAAAAAGTAAATTTGTGTGTGGCTGTAGCAAAGACATGTTCTCTTCACCTTTCTCTCTGAAACACAAATACACATTCGAAAGTTTCACTTCTTTTAATCATTTACCAGCCTGAGATGTGTTCTCATGTTACTACTCAGCTGCTGACATGGGGATATTTAATGGTCAGAAAAAAAGATGTCAAAGGTACTGTTCACCCATCCAGCAAACATTCATGGGATGTTTAAGAAGAGACAATCTCCTTGCTAAGTACTTCCCCTAATGCCTGTAATTAAGCCATGTTAAGATTATTCCCAGAGTTATGAGACGATCACATTATTTTTTCTATCATTTGGTGTGACTGAAGACATTTTAGAGGATCCGATTTAAATTTGAATTAGATCCCACCTCTACTTTTAAAGTAGAAATGTCATTATAGAAATATAGTCTTCAATACCACTTCCCTACATTTCATGTGCTCACTTTTTCCCATCCCTAACATATCAATAAATGCCATTTCTTCCAGATTTCTATCTCTGGTTGTAGAGACCCAGTTGAATTCTGCTTCTGCTAGTTTTATATATGGGACGACTTAGAATATGATTAGTCGTGACCTAAACAAAAAGCTTTCATAAAATATCTGCAGAAAAACAAAAACGACATGTTTTCTAGATCTGCCAGGTAAAGACAAAGCCTACTTTCTAGCATAATGTATTTTTTTCTTTTCAAATGACTCTATTTTTTAGAGCTGTTTTAGATTCATAGCAAAAATTAGGATAAAATATAGAGTTACCATCTACTTCCTACCCCCACAAACACTCAGCTTCTCACACTATTAAAATCCCCAACCAAGTGGTGCATTTGTAGTAATTAATAAACTTACATTAAGACATCAGCACCATCCAAAGCCCATAGTTTACATTAGAGTTCACTCTTTGTGCTGTACGTTCACTCTTTGTGCTTAGGTTTTGACAAAATGTATAATGACATATATCCACCATTACATTAGCATACATAATAGTTTCGCTGTGCGAAAAATCCTCAGTGCTTCACCTATTCAACTATCTCCCCCTAATCCCTAGCAACCACTGATCTTTTTACAGTCTCCCTAATTTTGTCTCTTCCAGAATGTCATATAATTGAAATTATATACTATGTAGCCTTTTTGAATTGACTTCTTTCACTTAGTAATATGCTTTTAAGTTTCCTCCATCTCCTCTCATGGACTGAAATCTCATTTCTTTTTAACATTGAATAATTTTCCATCATCTGGAAATATCAGTTTATTTATCCATTCACCCACCAAAGGACATACTGGTTGCTTCCAAGTTTTGGCAAATATGAATAGAGCTACTATAAACACCCATATGAAGGTTTTCATGTACATATAAGTTTTCAACTCTTTGGGTAAAAAAATTGTCAAACTGTCCTACAATGTGGCTATATCATTTGCATTCCCACTAACAATGAACGAGAGCTTCTCAACTTCATCTATTTCTCATCTTGATCAACTTTATCTATAGATTCAACACAATCTAATTAAAATCCCAGCAAATTATTTTGTGGATATCAACAAAATGACTCTAAAGTTTATATGGAGAGGCAAATGACCCAGACTAGCCAACAGAACCAAATCTGGATTAATTTCCTATGGCTGGCAATCCTTGACAGTCCTTGACTTGTAAAAGCATCATCCTAATCTTTGCCTCTCCTCCCATCTTTTTTTGTATTCCCCTATTGAAGAAACAGATTATTAAACTTAGGAAAATCTCATTTCTAGATTCTTAATTACATCAATAAAGAATTTTTTTTTCCTAACAAGGTTATATTCACAAATTCCATATGAACATATCCTTTGGGGACCACCATTGAAGATATTTGTATTAGTCTTATCTGGCTGCCATAACAAAATACCATAGAGTGGGTGACAGAACCAATAGAAATTCATTTTCTTAAAATTCTAGAGGCTGCCAAGTCCAAGAACAAGATGACTGACTTCAAAGTAGATTTCATTCTGAGGCCTCTTCTCTTGGCTTGTAGGCAGCTGACATCTTTCTGCTCACATGATTTCTTTAGGTACACATAGAGAGAAAGCAAGTTCTTTGGTGTCCTGTATAAGGATATTAATCCTATCAGATCAAGGCCCAACCTTTATGACTTCATTTAATCTTAATTACTTCCTTACGACAAATTAGTCATATCAGGAATTACAGCTTCAGCATATAAATTTGGGGGGACACATACATTCAGTCCACATTCTACCTGTGACCCCATAAAATTCATGTCCTTTTCACATTCAAAATACATTCATTCCATCTCAATAGCCCCAAAATACTTAGCTCATTTTAGCATTAGCTCTGAAGGCAAAAATCTAATTTAAATATCATCTAAATCAAGTATGGATAAGGCTTGAGGTACAATTCATCTAAAGACAAAACTCTTCTCCAGCTGTGAACCTGTGAAACTAGACAAGTTATGTTCTTCCAAAATACAATGGTCAGCCAGGAATAGGATAGATATTCTTACGCAAAAAAATATGTAAATTGAAAAGAAGAAAGTAATGAGTCCCAAGCAAGCCTAAAATTTAGCAAGGCAAATTCCATCAGACTATTCAGGGTGAAAAACACAATGATTATATATATACACACATATACATATATATACACATATATATGTACATATATGTATATACATATATATGTGTGTGTGTGTGTGTGTGTGTGTATAAAATCTCCATTATGAAGTGATTACCACAAAGAAGTAAATTAACACATCTTTAATCTCATACAGTTGTTTTTGTGGTGAAAACACTTATGATCTATTCTCTTAGCAAATTTTGAGTATGTAATACAGCATTAACTATATTCACCATACAGCACATTAGATTCCAGAACTTATTCATCTGACACCTGAAAGTCTGTACCCTGATCAACATCTTTCTATTTCCTTCTATTCTCCATTCCCTGTTAACCACTGTTCCACACTCCAGTTTTATGAATTTGACACTTTTAGATTCTACATATAAGTGAGACTATAGAGTATTTTTCTTTCTATGTCTAGTATATTTCACTTAGCATAATATCTTCCATGCGTATTCATGTTATTACAAATGGCAAGATTTTCTTACTTTTAGCAGCTGAATAATATTCCATGTGTATATATACTACATTTTCTTTATCCATTCACCTTTCGATGGACACTTAGGTTATTTCCATATCTTGACTATTGTGAATAATGCTGCAATAAACATAGGAGTGCAGGAAAGTCTTCGAAATACAGATTTCATTTTTTTACACATATACCCAGTATTGGAATTGCTAGATCATACGGTAATTCTTTTTTTAATTTTTTGAGGAATCTTAATACTTTTCCCCATAATGGCTGTACCAATTTCTATTCCTACAAACAGTGTATAAGGGCTTCCTTTTCTCCATGCTCTCACCAACACTTCTTATTTATCAACCCCCTTTTTGACAGCAGCCACCCTAACAGCTTAGAGGTGATATGTCACCATGGTTTTAATTTGCATTTTTCTGAAGGTTAGTGATGTTGAATACCTTTCTATATACCTATTGCCTATTTGTAAGTCTTCTTTTAAAAAAATGTCTATTCAGGTTTTTTTGCCAATTTTTTAATCAGGATATTAATTTATTTTTTGCTATTGAATTATATGAGTTCCTTATACATTCTGGATATTAGCCACTTATTAGATACATAGCTAGCAAATATTTTCTCCCTTTCTAAGGGTGCTTTTTTCTTATGCTGACTGTTTCTTTAGCTGGGCAGAAGCCCTTTAGCTTGATATAGTTTCCACTGTTTATTTTTGCTTTCGTTGCCTTATTTTTGGTGTCATATTTTTTAAAAAATCATTGCCAGGAACAACACCAGGAAATTTTTTCTTTTTTTCCTCCAGGAATATTATGGTTTCAGGTCTTACATTTAGGTCTTTAACCCATTTTGAGGTAATGTTTGTATATGGTCTAAGATAAAGGTTTGATTTCCTTCTTTTGCATGTAGATATCTAGTTCTCTAAATACCATTTATTGAAAAAACTATCCTTTCTACATTGTGTATTCTTGATGCCCTGGTTGAAGATTAGTTGATCACATATGATTTATATGTATGGTTTATATCTAATAAATAATATCTTGGCTCTCTATTCTATTCTGTTGGTTTATGTTTCTGTTTTTATGACAGTACCTTGGAATCTCTTGTGTTTAGAATAAGATTCCTTTTGTTGGTTTATATCTCTCTTTGTTATAGCACATGACATATCTATAGGATATGTACAAACACACACATACACACACACATACATATGCATATGCAATATAGAAAAACTTATAGAGAAAGAGGGGCTCAAATCAACTATATGCAACATATATGTGAATATATATATATATATATGAACAAATGTCAAATAAACAATCTTGATTTCTACCTTAAGAAACAAAGAAATAAAAACAAGAACACTGCCTGACTTGAAGGCTTATTACAAAGCAATGTTCTCAAGATAGTGTTTTATTGTTCTAAGACAGATAAATAAATCAATAGAATAGAATAAGGCATCCAGAAATAGACCTACATACATTTGGACAAAGGCACTTCAGTAGAGAAAGAACAGTCCCTTCAACAAATGGTGCCAGAATTTTTGAATATTTATATTGGAAAATGAACTTCAATCCATACCTCATACCATCGACAAAAATTAACTTAAGTAGATTAAAGACTATATGTGAATATAATTTTAAACTATAATATTTCCAAAAGAAAACATAGAAGGAAGAAAATCTTTAATCCTCAGGATAGGCAAAGTTTTCTTAGATACAACAGAAGCATGATCCATATAAGAAAAAATGATGAATTGAACTATATAAAAATTACAAACTTCTATCCTTCTAAAGACATTGTGGAGATAATGAAAAGATGAACCACAGACTGGAATAAAATAGTCGCAAATCATATATCTGATAATGAACATGTATTCGGAATAAACAAAAAACTATTAAATTTAATAAGAAAGTATATAAGCCAATAAAATGGACAAAAGTTTTGAATAAACAGTTCACCAACAAGACATATGGATGCCAAATAAACACATGAAAAAAATGCTGAATATCATATCATTAGGGAAATTAAAATTAAAACCACAATGAGATATCATACATCATCAGAATAAAGTTAAAAAGAGTGACTATATCATAGAAAGTTTTGGTGAGGATATGATGGACTAGAACTTTCATACAACTGCTAGTGGAAATTTAAAATAGTATAACCACTTGAGAAAATAGTTCGGTAGTTAGTGCAAAAATTAATCATACACCTCTCACAGGATCCAACCACTCTGATCCTAGATATTTACCTTAGAGAAATGACAATATATGTGCACATAAAGATTTCTATTTGAATGTTCATAGCCCCACTGTTTGCAAAAGACAAAATCTGGTAACAAACTATGGCTATCCTTTCTATTGAATTCTATATGACAATAAAAAGGACACATGTTACATGCATAAATATCAAAATAATTTTGCTAAGTAAAATAAGCCATACAAAACAAGTATACATATTATAAGATTTCATTTATATAAGGAAATTCCATTTTAAAAGGCAAACTATAGCGACAGAAAGATCAGTGTTTGTTTTGGGAAGGGGCATGGATTTAGGTGTTGGTTTACAAAAGAGTAGAATGAAGATGTTCATTATCTACTCTGTGGTGACTATTGCATGGGTGTATACATCTGTCAAAATTTATTAAATTATATGCTTTAAATTGAACAGCTTACTGCATTTAAATTACACCTCGATAAAATTGTTTAAAAAAATAAAAACAAAAATGGCAAACTATAAAATATGATTATGAATTTGGCCATAGAGATGTTTCAAAGGTTGGCACTGATAGAACACTAAGGAAAATATGAGACAATGACTAACTACAGGAAAAAGTTTTGATTAAGAAAGGCAATGTAATTCTGGTATATGCTACAAGGCTTTATTGTGAATAACATTATGTAATTTTTGTAATAAGATCTTAAAAATAAATCTCGAGTTATCAAATGATTAAATAACTATATTGAGATGATGGAAAAATGGAGAGAGTGTGTGAATGGCAGTATGAATGAATTATGCTTTTGCACAATAAAAGGTCACTATAGATAGTCTAAACTCGATAACTCAAGAAATAAGTATCTGCAAATACTTAGTCTGGGTCTGTAAAAGAACAAAATCTACTAATCTTTTTAAATAAACTTTAAGATGCTCTTTGAATTTTTAAACTACATACTTACAATTATATTTATAAAAATAAGGCTTAATTATTTAAAACCCTGGGCAGTTTGTATTTCATTATAGAAAAAAATTTCAACCAGTACTATTGAAATTAATATGCTTGGTGCTAAAAGGAGGCAAATTTTCACAAAAAAGCTACCTTGAATAATTCAATCCCAAAGTATTCTGGACAATTGAAATTTGTTAGTTTTGCTCTTGAAAGATTCTAACACTTCAAAGGAGTGCTCTGAAATGTCTAACTCATTATACAAGGTTCATAAAGCATTTGGTATCTTCAAAGCATTAGAGAAATACGAAATACTGTCTTTCTGTTCCCACTACTGTATTAAGTTTCTCTAGTAATAGTAGAGAGGTAGGATATTTAAAAATTGGTGAGTTGGTGTAGCATTATTTATAGAAATATATATATATATCTGAGTTCAATTTTTCAGTTTCAGTTTTCAGTTGATATTACCGATATATGATTCCTACACTTTTTGTGTTGCGCATATACTTCATATTAATAGCAACTTTTCAACATTTTAAGTTGGCTTAATTTCCAACCATATTACACCATGAGAAAGAGGAGAAAGAATAGCAACAATAATATCTAGGTTAGATTATGGAATCAATTCAACTTGATTTATGATATAGAATTGAGAAATAAATCTGATTTTTGAAAGCAAATAAAATTTTAAAAATAATAGACTTATTAATCTATTCCTACCACAGCTGACAGCTTGGATATTTACTTTAAGAACAATTTGCAGACATAACATTTTAATTATGTATTTAGTAAAAGTATACAATGTAATTGAGTAAAAAAAAAAAAAAAAAAAAAAAAGCTCAAGTAATGCCACAACATATGCTTCATCCAAATTAATCCTAATCCTCAGGGATAAAATTTTATCTATGGATATTTTCCAGTTCTATCTTTTATCCATTGCCCATGATGTTTTGATTTGAATTCAGTCTTGTTAAAACAAATTTAGTTACGATTTGCCTGCTAGAATATTTTTTCCAACTCTCCTAAAAGGTCAGCAAACATCAATTACTTTGTAAATAAAATAATTTGTCAGCATCCCAAGTGTTCCCAGAGTAAATATATTAACTATGTTACAGATTTCAGGCTTAAACTTTAATTTTGGAACTTGTACTGAATGTCAAAAAAAAAAGATGTGACTATCGGTAAAAATATTTAGCCTCACATTACCAGCTTCCTAGAATTACATGTTTCTCTGACTATTGACAATCCTGGGGATTACCCCGGTTATTTCTAAAGCAATATTTTTTAGTCCAATTTATTGATTTCTTAGTCTGACCTCTTTGCTCAGTTGACAGCAAACAACCCAAACAATTTCACAGATTTAAGGGTCAGAAGGGAACTTAAAGGTCATTGAGTCCAACCACTGTCAAAATAATGTCAGATTTCTTCAAAATATTAACATAAGAGCTGGTCCCTCTACTTCTTGCTAAACCCAACAGATACTTCTCAGTATTTCACTGGCTTAAATATTCAATAGAGCTAGTCTTTGTTGCCCTTCCCAATCCTCTTCCTGCTCCTGGTTTTCCTTCTATTTTCTGACGTGCTTTCTTCTCATAGTTTCCATGGTACTACATTTTACCACTTACTCATCCAGCCTCTCTTAAGCCCTTTTTCTTCTGCAAATTATTTAAATCTTCTCCTCCTCAAGATGTCTTATACCCTCTAATCTTACTCACTACACAGGTCTAATTCATTTCCCCTGTCTTTAACCATTTTAGGATGATAGTATTTAAATTTATATTTAACCTGAAACTCTGTCCTGTATTATAAATTTGTATATCCAACAAAGTTTTGGACATTTCAATTTGGATGTCCCACAAATATCTCAAATTCATCATATCTAATTCAAACTCTTTATTTTATTCCCACAAACCAGGTGTTTCTTTTCTACTCCTCACCACTATGAATAGAACTTTATCCACTAATGACTCAAGCAAAGAAGCAGAACATCACCCAATTCTACTTCTTAAATAACTCAAATCCATCAACTGCTCTCCTTCCTCAGTATCAATTCCTTAGTTTTGGCAGCTAACTTTTCCTTTCCCTTATATAACATTATGAAAGTCTAACTAGAATACCTGCTTTTAGTCTGACTTTTTTCCACCGTACCATCACTTGTTTTTCTAAAATATGAGTCTGATCTCTCTCCATTTAAAACATTTTAATTGCTATATATTGTCCATAGCATGAAGTTAAACTGCATTATAATGGCATCTAAGGCCCTTGGTTAGTCCCCTAATTTCACCTCTTTCTACTAAAACACACTTTCAGTTCTAAAAAAAATTGTACACATCTTGTTCAATCATGCCTTTAAAGGGTTCCCTCGGCTGTTGCAGATTGGGTTCTCTGGAAAATGGACTTTAAGATGGAGAGTGGTGTGTATAAAATCTATTAGAGAATCTCTCAGGATCAATACTTGGAGAAGGAGAGGAAAGGAGGACTGCCAGGGAGGGAATGGGAGCAAAGTTAAGCAGAAGGAAAAACCAGTTTGCTATGCAAACTAGACAAAGGCCTCAGTCAACTCATAAGGAATTCTAAAATAGGACAGCCCTTCCAAATTGTCCTTATGTGAGTCGGAGACAAAGCCTTTATACTTCCACATAGTTCAGCCATTGAATAAAGGCTATACCAGGAAAAGTGACATGATCTGGGGCATGGCAACTCTCTAAATGAGGGCAATTTCTGATAAGGGATGATGGCTGAGAGCTATCAGCTGAAGGTTCTTCCAAGTTTCTACCATAGCATACTCCTCTTGCCTCTCAGATACAATTTATATAAAATCCTGGTAGGTTTCTTTCACTAGACAGAATTTATAAGATTAGTGAGATAAAGTACAAGGCTCTGCTGCTGTGGTCTTGAGACCACAACTAATAATTTTTCTCCTTCTCTACTATCTATCCTAGATTTTTTTTTTACCTTCATGTAGTATGTCTGCTAGTCTTGATGATTTACTCAGTGGTAACTTAGACTCAAATCTCTGAGAAAATGAGTCTCTGGTAGCCATAGCCTTCTGTGTCCATGACTACATCACCTGTCTGTTTACCACCAAACTGAGTATGGAAATTTCAAAAAGCTTCCAAATGGATCACCTTCGAGACAAACATACTGCCCTCTGCCCCCATTGTTTAACAGTAGCCCTATTCTTTCTTAATGGTCTGAGTCAATTACCTCTATTAGGGTAATAATGCCTCTTCTTGCCTACTTCCTCTTTGACACATGGTATAGGAAGTATCCAGGCAGAAACTGGTAGCTTATGGTTCTACAGGGCCCTTGCAGTATCCAATGGTAGAAATTTTTGCTCTTAAGGAGCTAGGGCATCTACATCCCCAGAGCCCAGAGTTGTGAGAATAGGAAACACAAATTACCAAACAGGATCACTTGGTGTGATGATAAGCAGAGAAATTTCTGTTGTCAACCTTGATATGGAGGATACAGCCAAATAAATATGATCGTTTGAGGGTATATGTGACATCCTAGAGAATGGCCCATCATACTCACAAGTAATCTCAAAGCTGATGCCTCAGATTTGCCTTTAACAGGTCTTATCACTGTCAGTCAAAAAGTTCTGTGTCCTGGTTTTAGAACTCCTTATGGGTTCCTTCCAGGATGGAAGGAGTCTATGTAGTTAACTTGCCACCAACTGGCTGATTAGTCTCCTCAAGGGATGGTGCTCTGCTAAAAACTTATCATTGATTTTAGTTACTAGAAGTTTAGACTTAGGATTGACAATAGCTTAAGCAGCATTGGTGATTAGAGCATTTGTTATTGACCCATGTATATACTCCATCTCTACTACCATGGCTATTGAATTCATATGTTTGCTGTGTCAACACTGGGGTGGCTGATGACCAAGGCAAGCTGATGCCAACTGGTTGAGCTACATTGCCCTTTCGATTGTTTAAACATCTATGGTGGATGCTCTCGAGTGAGCATTAAAATATCACTTAAATATCTTCATACCAAAATGTACTTCTATAAGTTCATCCATAAGCCTTAACTCCAGATTTCCTTGTACTCAGTCTTCTCATCTTTTTTTTTTCCTTCCAGGTCAATCAGTCAAGCTATTTGCCACTGCTTGTGAATTTGTATTTATTGTGACCATGAGCACTTCTGTTACCATTCTGCCTAGAGCTCTACCCATTGTGATGATTTCTTCAAATTGTTGTATTTCAAAGCCATCAGTGATGCAATGTTTTTGAGAAGCTGTCATTTTTTAGCTTACCTATGTATCAAGGCAACTCACCTAAGAACCAAATTTGTCTTTTTTTCTTCATCAGTTAACTGGGTACAAGGGATTCCCTATGGGGTCACACTGGCCTAAGTACAAACAAGATAATGATATGAGAGTCTGAGTCACCAATCTGTGTAGCTTACACATGTTCTCCAGCCCTTTTCGTACCTAATTTTGAATGTTCCGCTTCCATTTTACTGTGGATCACTGGGCTTGCCAAACTATGACTTTATGAGAATGACAGAACCCAGCTTATGATGGGCAATTGTGGCTCATGATCACTTGAGGATCCATATCCAGGTCCTCTATTTTATCAGAACTCATTATCATTGTAGGAATTGTTTTTCAAGCACATGTGATTCATCACTGCTAATGGCAGGCTTGCATCAAGATCCTTACGGTGTACATAGTGATTCTCCTATTATAGCCTGCCATATGTCCGCATGGCATCTTTTCTGGCCACAAATATCACCAAAATTACATTTTCTTGGTCACAGAACAGGGCCTCTTGAATTGCAACCTGCAATGCTACAGAATACTTTATGGCTCTTGTCCTCACTTAAAGCTGGCAGCTTTTCATATCACTCAATATATTGGAGATAGTATAAACTCAAGAGTTAAATCATCTACCTCTGTAACCCAAAGAGGTCCACTGGGTTCCCTTCACTGAAGGATATGTGAGATAGAATGATATGTCCTTTACTTCTGAAATGACATCATGAAATATCTTAGACTAACGAACCCCTAAATGTCTTATTAATATGATGAGCCACTTAAACTTTATAGACTTTATCTCCCATCTTCTAGAGCATATTTATCTTAACAATGTTTCTAATACTATCTGCTTCTGGATTATCTGATCCAATTAGTATGATATCATCAATATTGTCACAAGTCATATCTTCTGAGATTCTCAGCCAGTCCAAATCCCTTCTCCAGACTACATTATGACAGTGGGTGAGAGAGTTAATATAATCCTGAGGCAAGACCATAAATGTATATATTCCACTCTTCCAAGTGATCTGTTTCTGGTTCTCTTTCTCAATAAGATGGAAAAAGAAGCATTAGTTTTATTCAATGGCCACATACCATATTTCTGAAGCTGTGTTAATCTGCTCTAGCAAAGATAACACATCTGGTTAGTATTGATTTTATAGTAGTCCATTGTTGAGTTTATAGTAATCCTTTGCTATCCTCCAGAGTTCATTTGAATTTTAAAAGAGTCAGAATAGAAAAATAAATGGGGACATGAGGAGCCCACTGCTCCCTGGATACTTTAGTCTTTATATCTTTATGTCCTTGAGATAAAATACCGCATAATTTTTCTTTCTTCTGGCTCAGATGAGAGCCTCTTTACATGCTACTAAGCAGGCCCTATGAGGTTTATATTCAGTATTTAATCGCTAGTTGAATACTCTTTTATTTTTTATATCTTTTTCTTAAACAGTCAATCATACTTAGCAACAGTCATGGAATTAAAGCTGGCCTTATAGTTATAATTATCTCTCCCCATACACACACACACATACACACACACACACATACATGAAGGGGGGAGGGCGAATTCTTAAATATTTGATAGTTTGCCCCTGATATGGTAACCAAAGATCCCCCCTCCCCACAATGAAACACATTTCCCAGTATTCAAACCCTTGTGGAGCTTGCTTCTCTTGAATCTGTATTGGCCCCATGACTTGATTCTGACCAATATAATACAGTGTTAGTGATACTGCATAGTTTCAGAACTTAAGCTGTTAGAAGCATTTACATTCTTCCAGAACCTCCTGGACCATTTGCTCTTAGGCTGCATCTTTTCTAATCTTAGACTACATGTCATGAGAAACCCAAACTACATGCATAGACCACATATAGGTGTACTTTTTCATAGCCCAAGCTGAGCTTCCAGCCAAGAGACCGCATCAACTTACTAGCCAGCCAGGTGAGTGAGACACCTTAGGCCTCTAACCCAATTGAACTCTTAGTTGATTGAAGGTCTAGTCAACACCAGAGAACAATAGCATGAGAGCCTCCAAATGACAACTCCCTAACTAAGCCTAGAAAACCCACAAAACTCT
The DNA here is from genome assembly GCF_014176215.1 of Rousettus aegyptiacus. Classification (NCBI taxonomy): domain Eukaryota; kingdom Metazoa; phylum Chordata; class Mammalia; order Chiroptera; family Pteropodidae; genus Rousettus; species Rousettus aegyptiacus. The sequence goes on along the minus strand of NW_023416306.1, from coordinate 36,694,370 downwards.
GTTTTAGAGCACTAAATTCTGGAGTGGTTTGTCACATAGGTGACTGAAACAACTGGTATAGTCTGGGTTCTCCAGACTATAGCATAGAGTACAGAGAATTTCTTAGGCCTCCTCTTAGAATCAACTATTATACAACTGTTATTACATTAATTTACATAACTTGGAGACAACATAAACTTTTGTGGTTGAATATATAAGTAAATTTTATAAGTAATAATGGTTATCATAAGTGAGTATATAAGTAAATGACAATTTAAAATATGCCCACATGACTACACATATATGCTAAATAGAAATTAATATGTAAACAGATATGTAGATAGACAGATACTATTTTATATTAAAAAACAATTAATTCTTTAGATGGCATTCTGAAATTAAAAAGTTTATATGATATGCTTAAATTTTTGAGCTATAATCTCAAAGCAATAGGGATCTATTGAAAACTATTAAGCTAGATAGTGACTTCATCAGGTTTTAATTTTAAAAATACTGGGACTTTTGATGAAGTTCAATTTTTCTTTTGTTGCTTGTGATTTTTATATCATATCTAAAAATCTATTGACAAATTCAAGATCATGAAGACTTATCCCTGTTTTCCTCTAAGAGTTCTATGGTTTTATCTCTTACATTTAGATCTTTGATCCAATTTGAGTTAATTTTTATATGTTGTATGAAGTTAGGGTCCACTTTCATTCTTTTACATATGGCTATCTAGTTATCCCAGCACCATTTGTTGAAAGACTATTTTCCCCCATTGAATGGTCTTGGCACCCTTGCAAATAATTGGTTAACCACAGACACATGAGTTTATTTTAGACTATTCATTATATTTCATTGATCTATATGTATATTTTTATGCCAACATCACAATGCCTTGGCTATTGTTTCATTACAGTAAGTTTTGAAATCATGAAGTGTGAGTCCTACTTTGTTCTTTTTCAAGATCATTTTGGCTAGTCTATACCTCTTGGATTTCTGGATGAATTTTAAAATCAACTTGTCTATTTTTACAAAAAGCCAGCTGGGATTCTGATAGAAAATGTATAGAATCTGTAAATCATTTTGGGGAGTGTTGTCATCTCAACAATATAAAGACAAATCCATGAATATATAATACTTCTCCATTTAATTTTTCAACACTGTTTCATAGTTTTCAGAGTATATGTTTTGTACTTCTTTTGCTAAATTTATTCCTAGATATTTTATTTTATTTTTCTTTATGCTATTATAAATGAAGTTGTAAAGAACATTATCAAAAACATGAAAAGATGACCCACAGAATGAATGAATGAATGAAAATATTTATAAATCATGTATCTTACAAAGAAATTTTACTTAAACTATATTAAAAATTAATAAAAAGACAAATAGCCCAATTAAAATGGGCAAAGAGAAAGGTAGGTACCATACGATATCACTTATTGTGCAATCTCAGAGTCAAACTCATAAAAAAACAAAGAGTAAAATGGCAGTTACCAGGGATGAGGGATGAATAAGATTGATGTTGTATAAGAGTACAAACTTTCAATGAGTAGCAAATGTGCTATAGAGAGCTAATGCACAGTATAATGAATATAGACAATAATATTATACTACAATTATCAAATGTGCTAAGAGATGAAAACTTAAGTATCCCAATGATTAAAAAGAGAGTAATTATGTAATGTGACAGAGGTACTAAATATTGCTGCATTGGCAATTATATTACAAAAGATAAATGTATCAAATTAACACACTGTACACCTTAAATTTATACAATATGTTAAATATATTCAATTTTAGAAAGTAAAAATATGAGCAAAAGATCTAAATAGATATGTCTCAAAAGAAAATATACAAATGATCAACATGCATGAAACGATCCTCATCATTAGCAATGAGAGAAATGCAAACAAAAACCACAATGAAATACTATTTCATACCTGCTAGGATGACTATAATCAAAAAAGTCAAATAATAACAGTGTTGGTGAGGATGTGGAAATTTATAAACTTCTGGTAGAAATGGAAAATGATATGGCCATTCAGGCTAGCACTCTAGTATTTCTTTAAAAAGTTATATATAGGGTTACCATATGACCCAGAAATTCCGCTCCAAGGTATATGTGTGTGTATGTATGTGTATGTATGTATGTGTGTGTGTGCATGTGTATATATATATATGTGTGTGTGTGTGTATATACATATATATGTATATATGTATATTTATATTTAAAAGAAATGAAAATGTAACACAACACAAAAACTTGTACACAAATATTTTTAGAAGTGATACTCATAGTAGCCAAAAGATAGTGATAATTCAAATGCCTATCAATTGATGAATTAATAAACAAAATGTGCCATATGCATATAATGGACTATAATTCCATATTTTATATATTACTATTTTATTATCCAAAAAAAGAATGAAATACTGCGTATGTTTCAAGAAAACATTAAGTGAAAGAAGACCACAAAAGACCATGTATATAATTCTATTTGTATGATCTGTCCAGAGTGGCAATATACAAAGACAGAAAATAGTAGATTATTACTAACCATTTAGGTGTGGGGGATAGTGGTAGTGAAATGATAGCTAAAGCTATGGGTTTTCTTTTTTAGGTTAAGAAAATACTCTAAAATTGATGGTAGTGATGGTGCCACATATCTGTGAATATATATGAAAAAGAATATATATGAAAAACAGACTGTATACTACAAATGGGAAAATTGTATGGTATGTAAATTATATCTCAATAAAGCTATTATTAAAATATCATTAGACTAAAGAATTCAGACTTTTCCTTTCATCTTCAACATATAAACAGTTTGGAAGTCATCACTGCCCCCCCCCCACACACACACACACACACACACCCTGAACAAACTGAAAATCAATGACTATTCTGAGATCCTTCAGAGAACTAATGTCACAAGGCAAATCACTACCCCAAAATCTGGGGAGACAGGAGAGTATAGAGAATCACAGCCAAGATCAACTAACCAGAAGCAGAAGCCCCTGGAGACAGTAACTAATAGCATCACTTAAAAGGTAATTTGGATGAATTGCTGAAGGCTCAGTATGGACTAGCTTGAGAATAAGAACTTCCAAGAGTACCTTCTGAAATCTTTAACTCTCAAACTTGTCCACACTCAGCCTTCAGCAATTCATCAAAATTACCACTTAAGTATTCCTATCAGTTATTGCCTCCAGGGATAGGGGAAAAAGAGGAGTTGCTAATCAATGGGTATAAAGCTTCAGTTATGCAAGATAAATAGATCTGGAGATTTGCTGTATAGTAAATGCTGACAGTTAACAATGCTGTAGGATACAATTAAAAATCTGTCAAGAGGTTATATCTCCTGTTAAGAGTTCTTACCATAATGAAAAAAAATTGGTAAAAGTGAACCTTAAAAATATATTTAGAGATACATCTTTTTGGTGAATTTCTTAGTCATGTCTTTCATCCTAATTTTCATGGAAAGTATTGGGATTTTTAGTGTTCTTTATATATTAATTCCTATATTACACATGTTGCAATATCTCCAGGAACCCTACCAGGTCTTCAAAGTAAAGATCTGAGTAAAACTCCCTCCTGTTTCAGGTGTGTGGGAAGCAGGTGGGGGAAGTACCATTGTAAAATACATTGAGAGGTTCTCCATAATAAAAGTTTGTCCTCCAGAGAAAACTACTAGACCAGAGTCTTATCTAACCTGAAGGAAGCACAATTATGCAACTTTAGCTCACAGCAGCCTTCCAGTTTAGAAATGTATTAAAAAAAAAAAAAAAAGACTACAAAATCCTTCTGACGGACATAGCCCAGGGACTGAGGCCCACTAAAAATTAAGATATAAGCAGTCTGAAAATCCAACATACTACCTGATTCTAACTATATGACATTCTAGAAAATGCAAAACTACAGAGACAATAAAAAGATCTATGGTTGCCAGAAGCTCTGGGTGGGGGTGGGGAATGAGTAGGTGAAACACTGGGCACTTCTAGGGCAGTAAAAACATTCCGGATAATGCTATAAAGGTGAGTACCCGACATCATGCATTTGTGAAAACCTATAGAACTCTACAACACAAAGAGTGGACCTTAAACCATTGACTTCAGTTAATAACTTTCCAATATTGTTTCATTAGTTGTAACAATTGAACAACATGCCATATATTCATAACCATGGAAACTATTCGGAGGGGGGATATGAGAGAATTCTACTTCTGCTGATTTGTTCTGTAAATTTAAAACTGTTCTTAAAAAGTCTATTAATTGAAAAACAAGATTAGCATGTGCTGAGTGTGGAAAAATGCAGAACTATCAAGAATAAAGGCTAGAAAACCAATTAGAAAGCTACTAAGGTTAAGTTAGACAATATAGTAGTGGTGAAACAAGGTAAGAGTGTTAAGGATGGAATGAAACTGAAAAATTCAAAATACTCTGAGGAGGGGGATAGAGAGAAAAAGAGAGTGTTTTAAAGGGTAGGTGGGAAGAATGACAGATAAATGGAGACAAGTTGGTTCCTCAAGATTCTTAGAAAAAATGATCTCTAGTGATCATCAACACACAATTATTATACTAGAAATAAATACTCATAGGTATTATAGATATTCAACTTGATAAGAATCAAAAACATTGATAGTAATCTCAATAAAAATAATAGATTGGAACTTTTAAATTTTTCTATAGAATTTCAACAGTTTATAGAAATGTAATATTCTGTCATTGATAATAGAGGATTTTGAATATAGTGTTTTTTTAGAACAGTGTTTAAACCATTTGCCTCTGTAATTAGACCTTATGAAACATGGATTTGGATCAGTTCTACATATGCTGGGTAGAGTAGAATTAATTGATGTTGGCCACATTGGCAATTTTTTAAAAAATTATCATTGCTGTTTAGCAATCATAAGAGTTAGTTACCTGTGATTTCAAGACAGGAGACTTCCTGCAATGTGAGTTGTGAGGTAGCAGCAACATCTTAAGCTCCATGCTGCTTTGTCTTTCCTCACACTACTGATGTCAAACCTGTGATGAATAGAGGAGAAAAGATTTATTGGTATGTTTTCCTGTCATACAAGACAAGATATACAGAAATGGATGCTTGAAATACTCATTAATAAGACATGGGTTGTCAGCGCAGCAGGGCAGGCTAAATCCATTATGATTAAGGGCCTCCTTCATACTGGCAATTTGCACTAAAATATAGGCAAGCAGCCAAAAGCCCATAACCCTACTTGCATTTGAAGGACCTGGAAAAAAAGAAAGATGTGACATTTTATTTCTGGGTACTGTTTTGTAGGAAATGCCTAGTGTAATTGTGTGTGTGTGTGTGTGTGTGTGTGTGTGTGTGTGTGTGTGGACACACACACATTTATGCCAGCATGTAAAGCTAAAAGAAAAGCCACCGTATTTACACTCAATAGGAAATGTGATATTTAGGAAAAAGAGTTAAATTCAACCAATATCTTTGGCCTACTATGAGGAAACCATAGAAATAGAAATGATACATTTTCTTGATGACATTTATTTGAAAATTTTGTTCAAATGATTAAATAAGCCAACTTAGACCCTTACTTGGTTCAGTTTAATCCAATATTGCTGACTTCATAAAAGAGATTTCCTGTAAAACATCAAGTCAAATTTATTCTTTTTCGTGGCGAGTTTTCTCAACCAGTTGAGATTACATTTATCCACATGTAAAGAAATCCCTATTATAGTATGGCTTACTTTTGCTCACAAAATAAGAAGTCCAGAGGTAGTGGCCCCAGGCTGTTCAACAGTTCCATTATGCCAATAATGCCCACAAAAGCTCTCTGTCTGCTCCACCATCCTTATTATGTGGCTTTTCTTACCCTACTTGTTGGTTCATGGTTACAAGAAGGTGTTTCAGTCTCAAATTCACATTCTAAGAAAGGCACAAAAAACACATGCTCAAAAAGACAGCTCAAGCTGTCTTTTTAAAACTTTAAGACAGGAAAACATTAGCATTTCCAAAAATCCATCCTATCTGACTTATATTTCCTTGTCACTAAGACTGGATCAAAAGACTACTCATAGTTTCAAAGCAGCTGTGAAGCTAGTTTTCCTAATCTAGACACACTGGTGTCCCAAGCAAACTTACAGTCTTGATGGTAAGTATTAAGGGGAGAATTTGGGGGGCAGGTAGACACCTAGTCGGATCTAAAACACTCTTTCCACTTTATAGTCCATTGGCCTCCCTTCTTCTTTTATATTTTGAAAGTATTCATATCATCTTCACCTTTCAAAGACAGTGTGACACCAGGAATAGTTGTTTTTTTGTCTGGGTTTTTTGCAAAAACAAAGAACTATTCTTTCAGACAGAAAACAATTCTTCGAAGCAACCAAAATTTTCTGTGATTATGTTATAACCATATATTAGAGAAAACGAATTCTAATAAAACTCAAAGCAGTATTCTACATGTTAGCCACAAACGTATCCATAGTCTCCAGTAAGATCAATGCATTCCTAAGACAGAAAATCCAGTTCTCCATAGCCACAATGTGGCATCCTAGACTTTTTTCACTTTTTTGCTAGAGTGGATAGGCATTTGTACTACTTTTTTAAAGCTGAGTCTCATGTGCATTATAATTTTTGAGAGAGATTTTTCTACTACACTCACTTTTCTATTTTTTAGATGTTATTAATGCAAATATGACTTTTTTTCTTAGCATAAAGAGGAAATATTTCTCACAGACTTCCATATTGACTTCAAACCTATTCTTCAGCTTCAGGCTCTAGGTGTATGTTGCCGTAAATTTAAGTTAACAAGAGAATTGTTTATGCATTTTGCCACAGAATCATGGAATTTCCTTCTCTTCTTTCCTTCCTTCCCTTCCTCCTCTTCCTTTCCTTTCCTTTCCTTTCCTTTCCTTTCCTTTCCTTTCCTTTCCTTTCCTTCCTTATTTCCTTTTTTCTGTCCTTCCTTCCTTCCTTCCTTCCTTCCTTCCTTCCTTCCTTCCTTCCTTCCTTCCTTCCTTCCTTCCCTCCAACCCTCCCTCCTTCTTCTTTCTAGAGAACCCAAGATGGAAAAACATGAAGGAATTTTAAAGAATTCTTGGAAAGTGAAATTGTACAAGTCTGACACTGACAGAATTCTAGTGCTAATTTCTAAAGTTCACTAAGAGATTTCACATCATTCACATCTGATTTTTACTGTGGCAATTTCTGAAAGGCAATTCATATACACTTCGATGCTGTCAAAGGAAGAGATAATTAAGATACAAACACTTGATAATACCAACAAGACAACAGTTAAACAACAAAAAAAATGCAAACTTCTGTATTCTAATTCAAGAATCAATTCTACGAGAATGAAATATAAGATGAAAACAATCTGGCTACACTGTATTCAAATTAACTAAGTACTGGCTAAGCAAAAGCCAAAACCAGCAGTATTCACATATTACCCAAATCAGCAGACAGCCTCCCTTTATTTACATTGGTTAGATCACAGTTAGAATGCAAAATAATTCTGGGATCTAGAGAAGTAAATAGAATAAGTCCTGAGGATGTCAAGAAACCAAAGCATACATGAAGGCTAAGACTATTGAAAGAGCTGAGAATTTTTATCATGGAGAGAAATAACTCTGGATTAGGAAAATAGGGAAGAGATGGAGAAATGGTACAGAAGAGATAAGTAGAAACAAAATATTCATGGAAAAAATTTTTTTTCAAAGCAAATGATGGCACTCCCTGCTTAAAACCCTCATTGGTTTCCCATTGCGTACTAAAAACCCTAAAAACATCTGACCCTGCCACCACTTCACTCTCATCTTGTACCACTTATTTTCATGCCTACTTTTGTGCAGATACACTGGCTTCCACTGGATCTGATATGCCAACTCATTCCTGATGTCTTTAGAGAGGACCCTGATGACCACTTTCCCTAAAGGAGCATTCCATCTCCCTCAGGGACATTCTATGTACCACCTGGTTTACTTCCTTACTTCTCATTATTACCTTCTTTGTTTATGTATTGTACTATAGAATTCAGGGACTTCCTTCTTTCCTTTCCTTCCTTGCTTCTACAAAAGTTAAGTGAGGGCAGGGAACTCATATTTTTATCATAAAAGCATCTCTAGGATCTAGAACAGCTTTGGGCACATAAAAAATGCCCAGTAAATAAATAGTGAATTAATTTACACCAGAAAGTACAATTTGTTTTAATAGAGGAAATTATAGGCAATTCATTTTATTTCAATATGAGGAGGAGCAGGATAATAATCTGTGAAGACGCAAATGCAGTTGTGTCTCTAAATGTGTTGAAGCCGAAATGAAAGGTGAGCTACCATAGTTGCTTTAGGAGCAAGTTAGAAATAAGATGAAAAATAAGTGAACTGATTTTAAATACTCTCTCCACAACATGATTCTATAATACAAAATAAATAAACTATACCGTGAGTTCCTTGAGAGAAGGGACTTTGTCTTAATCATTTTTATAGTCCCATTGAAATTTCATTAAATTTATTTTTCTTTAAGTCATTTTGGATTTATTCCATACTGCCAGTCATATTTATTTTCTATGTATTCATCAGAATATGGTCAGGAAAGAGAAACCACACTAGCAACTTGAACCCGGAATAAAGACTGTTAACTTCAGTGGTTAATCACAATAAAATATGGTCAACAACTGATGGGGCAGAAGAGAACACTAAGGTGGACAGAAATAGTAACTACAGAGAGCAGTTGATTCCTCTAGCAGATTAGAACAAAAGTAAAGGAAAAAAAAAAAAAGAGACTATGAGAGTGAGATTCGGACAGCTAAGGGGATTTCAGAGCTGTGGTTAGGACTTCTTACTCACCTGCACAGTGAAACCTGCAGGACCCACCACAAACTGAGCCACTCACCACCACATGAAAAGCAAAAGCCAAGAAGGAACAAATTCCTTCTTCTTCCTTCAGCCTCAGAACCTCCCTCTGTTCTCGATGTTGACAGAGTCTACCATTGAGCCACTGACAAAGAACAAATGTTGTTTGTTGAGTCCAGTTCTACTAGCACAAAGTAGGACAAAAAAGTGTGGGTTTGGTGCTGAAAAGCAATAAATTAATGACTAGCCTACTCCAACTTTTCCTAAAAGTATTTAAAAGAGCTTTCAAAGGAGTGGGTCCTTTAGCGACATATAAACAAATACTTAAATGAGTAGTTAGAAATATATATAGGTAGAAAAACAAAGGTGAAGCCAGCAGTTTTATAAATACCGTTGAGAAAATACATGGTTTAACGGCTGGTACCTGTTATGTACAAATTACTAAATCCTTGTGAGATATTATCCTCAATTTTGCAGACAAAGAATCTTCCTGAGAATTGTCATTTTTAAATTGCAGGGCCAAAAATGGTTACACGTGAAAGTTTATAATTCTCATCATATCAAACTACCTCTTTGGGATGTGTGAGGAATTGAGACAGGATTAGAAAAAAACCACATTCAGAATAGAAAGTGCTGCCTTCGCTCTTTATTTTTTCCTTTTTATTACTCTACTATTTTTCATGATAGATTCTCTCACCAACTTCTCTAGCACAATGATGTATTAAAATGAGACATAGAGACTCAGCAAAGCGTACTAACAACATATTACATGCAGGTGGAACTAGTGCATAAACTCAACACTCCTCATGGGAGTCGTAGAATCCAGTTTTCTCTTTCAAATAAAAAAATAAGAAGAAATTTATAGCCATAGACCTATTGGTACTCAAAGCTAAGCTTTCATACCAGCAAATCAACAATTAATATTTAAAGAAGAAATAAAATCCAGATCAGCAGGAAGCATCCTTTAGAAATCATTATAGAGAGTATTTTTATTGACACTTTCATTTTGTTCACCCATTTTTACATACTTTTATTATAGGATACCTTTAGTTACACACTCAAGAGCATTTTTTAAGAAAAAGATAAAAATTTTGGGCTTCACTGAATATTTTATCAGTGTTCATTAGGAACTAAACAATAATAAGTCAATTTGGAGTGCAAGGAGAAGGCAAATGCTCCTATGTACAAGGAAAATGCCAAAAGGTTCATCTGAGTAAGAGAAACATTTCTTACTGTAACTCAGACTTAGCCAATTTTATCATCGCAGTGAAAAACTTACATCCAAAGCAAATTTAGAATTTGTTCTAACCATTAGTTTTTTTGTGTAACTTAAAGACTTTCTAATACATTTTTGTATAGCCTCTAACAGTTTATTGCAATACTTAGTGGGTTGGTAATGAATAGAGTGAGGTGAACAATTTGACACAAAGAACTAAACAGTTTCAGGTGTCTCTAAGCTCACCTGGGATGGAAATGGTGATGAAGAACCCAGCAAAAGACTATTCAAAAGCAAATGCCTGACAGAAGGAGCAAGTAGGCAGATAAAATGAGATTGTATGTCTAAGAACATTGGAGGAATAGTAGATTGTGTGGATAAACCCTCAACAGGTTGAGTCAAAAATTTGATAAGTGGAGTCTTCCTGAGACTGTAGACAGTTTAGCTTCTTAGGGGGATTATTTTTACTTATTTTAAATGAAAGAGAAAATAGAGCAAGAATTAAAAAACTGTTATCAATGACACATAATCTTTCTGACTACAATTTCATTTTTGCATGTTGTATATTTTTACATCATTACGACCATAATAATTTTATTTCCTCTTGGCATCACATAATAAATATTTTTTCTATGTTTCATATTGGTTTTCATAATTAAAAAAATAATATTCCATCCTATTGAAGTCACATCATCTAATCACTATACCATATAATTAGTGTTAGTCAATTTCTACATTTCATAACTTTTAGGCAATTGTATTTTTAAAGAAATTCTAAAATCCAATGATTTTAAACATTAGTGGAATAAAAAAGAAAAGAGCTGGCAGATGTAACCTCCTTCTTCCATTGTTGTTTTTATGTTTTCCAACAGCATTGGGTAAATGGATGCCTTTTGAAGACTTGTTGCTCCATCTCTCAATTAATTTTTATAATGGTAAAATATATATAACATAAAATTCACCACCTAACTATTTTAAAGTATACAATTCAATGGTATTAAACACACTCATAATGTTGTGTAACTATCACCATCATTTTCATATTCTTTTTCATCTTGTAAAACTTAAACTCTATACTCATTAAATAATAACTCCCCATTACTTCCTTCCCTCTAGCCCATTCTACTTTCTATCTCTGTGATTTTTACTACTCTAAGTATTTCATATAAATGAAATTATACAGTATTTGTCTTTTTTTGTGACTATTTGACTTAGTATAATATCCTCACCCTGCCCCGTAAAACCTTTCCCCTTTGGCAAGAAGCCATTCTAACGGGTATGAGATGGTTAGGTAGTTTTGATTTGCATTTCGCTAATAATTAATTAGTGATGTTGAGCATCTTTATTTGTACTTGTTGGCCATTTGTATACATTCTTTGTAGAAATGTCTAATGAGGTCCTTTGCCCATTTTTGAATCAGGTTATTTGTTTTCTGCTGTTTCATTTTAGAATTTCTCTACATTTTCTAGATATTGATCCCTTATCAGATATGTGCTTTACAAATATTTGCTCCCATTCTGTGTATTGCCTTTTTACTCTATTAAGATTATCTTTCGATGCATAATTTTTTAAATTTTCATTACATCAATTTGTCAATTTTTTTCTTTTATTGTCTTTGCCTTCGGCGTCATATGCAGAAAATCATTGCCAAATCCAATGTTGTGAAGTTTTTACTTCATCTAAAATGGATACAGAGTCAACATATGTATCATTATATATTTATTAGACTCCTACAATGCATAAGATCCCATGTTATATGGCTGAGAATGTAAGTAGGAATATAATTCGTTGCCTTAAAAAGTCACAGAATGTTTAACATCTGATAACACGGCAGAACCCAGCCAGATGTCCACTAACTCCATTTCTTCTTCCAGAGTGCACACAAAGATCACATTGTCCAGCTTCCCTGGCAGTGAGTTTGATGTCATGTAATTGGATACTACTTAAAGCAAAGTAAGTGAAAATCTTGTATGCCACTTCCAGGCCAGCCATTAAACTGCCTTTCCAATCTTTCTTCCTCTTTATATTTGTTACTGAATGCTAGAGTTCTGGCAGAGTACTCCACTGAAGATATAGATGCTAATAGCACCATGAGATGAAAGGAGACATTACTACATGGAAGGTTTCCTGCAAAACATCCAATCAAACTGTGACATAATAGAGAAATATATCATTATTGCTGTAAATGACTAGTATTTGGGAACTAATGACCCTGACTAAATAAGCAACTCTCATGTGCCAAGCACTGAAGGTGGGACAAATTAAGGAATACTTTATAAGTGAGGTTAAATTTTAATTGGTCATGATGAGAAAGTAGAAACGAGGAACCAGAAATTACAGGCAGGAGCAATGGTATGAGCAAAGTAAAAGCAAAAATGTTCACATATTCAAAAGGACAAAAAAAATCAAATTAGTTGAAGATTTGTGTGGGGAGAGCTGGGGTTGAAAAATTACTAGAGGTCAGATTATATAAAACACATGATGGGAGGCCAAGGAGTTGAAATTACTTCTATAGTCAAACTTTTACTGGGCCAGATAGTAAATGTTCTTGACATTGGGGATACATCATCTCTGTTGCAATTACTCAACTCTGCCATTGTAAGTAAAAGCAGCCATAGAGAATATATTAATGAATGGATGTGTCTGTGTTCCCCAAAAATTGTGTTTATGAACACTGAAATTTGAATATTACATCACTGTCACACACCAGACAATAGTATTACTTTGATTTTTTTTTTGGCAGCCATTAAAAATGTAAAAACCATTCTTGGCTCACAGGTTATACAAAAGCAAGCAGATGGTCAGATAAGGCATAGTTTACTAAACCCTGTTATATGCAATGGAGCAGCATGGCATTTCTAAATAAAGTTGGGATTGAGGCACCAGTGATAATCAGTGCTTTGTATCTTTACCTGACAAAATGTACAAATAGATAATTGCAGGAAAGCAACTAGAATAAAGGAGAATAAGGAATACACTCATGCTAATGCATGAGGACTTGACTATTTTGTTCTAAGCAAAAAGGAAAGAAAATATGGATGGAATGAAAGGAGAGTGTTAAGGTTAACTGGAATATTTTAAGACTAGTAAATTGAAGGAATAATGGTATCAGTAACTAGATTAGAGCAGCCCAGAAGGTAAAAGTTAGGCCATATCATCAATTCCTAAACCAACAAAGATAGATTACACTCAAGTGACACACATAATTCAGTTTTACAGTTATATCTATGTAGAGTTTCCTGTGTGGTCTCTCATAATTTCTCTCTAAAATACTAACATACAGAAAAAAACAAAAGCTGGCAGACTAGTTATTGATAAGTTCTCAGGATTTGCATAAACTACAAATCCATGAATAATATTGGTGGGGAAGAATAAGTATTTTATCCATGCTTTGCATGCACATTTCACAGATAATAATATAAATTCACCTTCCCACAAAATATGCCTACTGGCTCAAAATCCTGTGATGTGGTCCAACCATTATAGGTAAACAGATAAATAGATATATACACAGACAGATAGACAGACAGCTTAAAGATTGGACTTTTGTCCCTTCCTTGGCAGGAGTTGATAAACATTTTCTGTATAGGGCCAGATAATAAAATTTCAGTCTACACAGGCCACATAGTCCTTCTGCAACTGTTCAACTCTGCCATCGTCACATGAAAGCAGACAATATATGAACAGCATAACTGACATCCAATAAAACTTTATTTATTAATCAGATGAGAGTTATAGTTTGCTGACCTTCTCTATGGTGTATCTGGATTTTGCTTTATTTTATTTTTATTTTTCAGTTAGCCTGAGCAATTCCACTGTCCCTTAGCACTCTCCAATAACCACCACCAATATCACTGTGACCTTGACTTATTTAATAGTGTCCATCCTTAAGTCTCACCTTACTTATTGTTTTCTCTGAAAGGCCTTTCCTTATCTTATTATTAAAGTAAGATTCCTTATTTCATACCTATTAGCAGTATGTACTTCCTCTTTCATTACATGTATCCCAATTTTAATGTTTTTGTCAACTACACTGTAAGTTTCACAGAGCAAAGCTTATATCTGTCATCTATCTTCAGCACAGTTCATTATACGTTGATGCTCAGTAGATATTTGTTGAATATAATTTAATAAAATTTAATGGGATTGAATTGAAAGAGAACAAAAAGCCAGTTTAAAACTTAACAGTTACCTTAAGTTAAAAAAAAGAGAAATTTTGAAATAAAAATAAATCAATTATAAACTAAAGATACATTTAGGAACTAGAAAAAATAAAAGAGAACAAAAAGAAGACTTGAAATGACAAAAAATAAATCTATAGGTAAACATGCTCTGGAAAATATTAAATATAAAAATAATTTAAATGTCCTAAAACATACAAAAATAAAAGGGAAATCTAAAAATGAAAAACAATGTTCTATCATCAAGCTTATTTTACAGTATCAAATATCAACGTATAATGTCCATAAGTATGTATCTCTGAAACAAAATGTTATAAATCTAAACTTTTATTGGTATCCAATATATTCATGTGTGGAAGGAACGATTTTTTTTCAGATTTCCCAGTATTCATATATGCCATTATACCTTTCTTGAAAAAAATTTGTATTTTATACAATGGTATACGACTGACCAAGTGATGAATGAAATAATAGTGTGACAAAGGAGGAAAAATTTGAATTTAAAAAACCTAAAATATGCATTGAAAGTACATAAAAAATAGAATTGAGTCAATTGAATGCAATATAATTCTAAAAATAAGATGTCTGTAACATGATTATATGATAACCTAATAATGATAACCTAGCCCTCATTTTTAAATTTCTGTATATACAATCTGGGAAAGGAGTAAAAAGTGGAAGTAAAAGTTTAGTAAAAGCCTCATTTTACCTGAGTGGAACTCAGGAGATATTTTTGAATTTTCATCCCATTTTAATAACAAGTGATATGTAAAAATAAGATTTTATACATATTAAATAGAAGCATCAAATGGTTGAAAATAACCATTCATAAGCATCAAATCACTCGGAAAGGTTACAATAAAGTTCATATAGTAAAATATCAAAAATAGGAAACAGAATTCTAAAAAACAAATATGGGTTTAGTCAATGAACATAAATAGCCCTTATACTGTAGTAAAAACAAAAACCAATAAACATTTCTCCAAAGATGACATGCAAACCAATAAGCACACAAAAAAGTGTTCAATATCATTAATCTTCAGAGAAATGCAAATCATAACCACAGTGAAATACTGCTTCACATCCATGGCTATAATTAAAAAAAAAAAAAAAAAAAAAAAAAAAAAGACAATAGCAAGTGTTTGCAATGGTGTGGATAAATTGGAATGCCCATACACTGCTGATAGGAATGTAAAACAGTGCATCCATTTTGGAACAAAGTCTGGCAGTTCCTCAAAAAATTGAACATAGATTTAACAACTTGACCCAACAATCCAAGGCATACACACAAGAGAAATGAAAACACATGTCCACACAAAAATTTCTACACAAATGAAAATAGCAGCACTATTCATAATAGCTAAAAAGTGGAAATAACCCAAATGTTAGTCAAGTGATGAATAGATAAAAGAAATGTTATATATACATAGAATAAATATTATTCAATCATAAAAGAAATAAAGTAGTAATAGATGCTACAAAGTATATGAACCTTGAAAAAACATTATGCTAAATGAAAAGAAGCCAGACACAAAAAGTCACAGATTGTATGATTCCATTTATAATGTTCAGAATAAGCAAATCTCCAGAGAAAGGTAGTAGATTAGTGATTGCCTAGGGCCAAGGGTGAGGGAAGGAGTGATGGGAGATGACGACTTACAGGTGCCAGATTTCGTTTTGAGGTAATGAAATTGTTCTAAAATGATAATGATTGTTGCACAACTCTGTGAATATACTAAAAATTATTAAATTTTATAATGTACATTAGTGAATTTTAAGGTACAGGAATTACATTTTAATAAAGCTGTTACCAAAAAATATTGAAAAGCTATGAACTATTTTGAAAAAGTACACCTAAGCTGAAAAGACAGGAAAAAAAAAATGAGAAAAGATCAGCAGGCAAATAAATGAAACAAAAGGTTATAAATCTAAACTTTCAGGAAAAGGAAAATTAAAAAAAAGTCATTAAATGAAACAAGGCCATTTGATATTAATGAAGTAGGTAAAAACCACCATGAAGATATAGAAGTCATTAACATTAATGTGCTTATAATATAGCATTAAAATAAATGAAATGGAATTAATAGAAATATAAGAAAATATTCATAGAACCATACTTCTTAAAGAAAAATAAACTAAGAAAAATATAGTAAATTACAGAAAAGTAAAAATAATAAAGATTTGAATAATATATCACAGAATAAATTTTTGAAGTATCTTTCAAATGCAGCAAAAAAAGCTCTAAAAAAATTTACAGTATAAATTGTACAGACTAAATTCTCTAATAACAGTCAAATAAAGCAAAATTAGCAACAAAATTTTAAACAATAACAAACATAGCATTTTGAAACTTAAAAATTGTGATAATTATTTCCAAAGGCAGTTCTGTTCCAAAGCCTGAAAAATATTTCCATTTACTTCCAAAACCTATACTACAAAAATTTTTCTCTAATGGTTCCAGCCCACTACCTTCTTCCTCTTAGTATTTGTTATTGCTCTCAGTCTAATTCACATAATTAATAGCTTCATAATATATAGTTTTGTTTTCTATTTGATTAATACATGTACATACCTTGAGGACAGAGTCTTGCAATAAATTTCTTTATTATCACTACATTTAAATATCTTCTTGAACACAGAAATTTCCCAATAAATGTTTATTAATTGATATTATTGTATAGTTGAGAGTGGCAGTGGACTGGGAATTAAGGGACAAGAGTTCTAGACCATTATTAGAAAAGTCTAGTGATTCTCAGCATGCCACTTTCCCTGCCTGGATTTTAATATCCTCCTATATTAAATGAGGAAGTATTCAAATATTTCTAAGATTTTTTCTAGTTCTGAAATTGTATGATTTAACCAATAGGGAAAGGAGACACCCCTCAGCAAACTAGAAAATTTCCCTCCATGTGCAGTAACACTGGTTTCTTTGAAAGTCAAAGGCTTGAACAGATTGTGCATTGTTAAGAGAGTCACCCTCCATTACTCATCAATGATGGAATTCTTTGTGGTTTACTCTTAGTAACCCAGTGTTTTCTTATTACCACCCACCTAGGTCCAGTGGGGATACACATGTGTCTGAGTATGTGTGTATATTTACCTCTCTGATGACATTCCAAAACTAATATAAACACCTTCTAAATTACCTATTACTGTGACACTTCTCTCTTCCATTAGAAAGAGGTAGCCTGTATTTATGTTTGAAGTTCTAACACTCTTCCCTTTCCATCACCCTCTCTTTCTTAAAGACTAATTTCTTTATCTCTCCTATATGTGGCTCATATTTCAAATATTTCTTTAAATTTAGGTATTGGAATAAGCATTCTATATTTATCATTTAATATTGCATTAAATGATATATTTAAGATAATTATAATTTTATATAATTAATATTGTTTAATTTTTAACATAGTTAACATAGCATATTCAATATTATTACATTTTATTAATAGTATTGCATGAATAGGAAAAAATTCACAGAATATAAGTATCTTAAGAGATAAACAGTGAAGTGAGATTATGTATGATTTTTTATATTGTTCTCTGTTTCTACTTTTCTACAGTTTTACAGATCGTAAACATAATAATTATACACGCACACAGGCACACACCCACACATCTGTCAGTTACCTAAATCAAAGTCTGTTAGGAACTAAAATGAAAGAAACTTTAAAATGACTCCTTACTACTCTGCACTTTAAGAGAAAATTTGTGGTGATAAATGAAAAAGTTCAGATAAACATATATAAATTTACACTAAAAACAAATATTTTAATACATGAATGACTTCAAGTTGTTGACATTAACTCGAGTTAATAATTATTGATCCCATGAGAACTCAAAATATGTTCATTTTCAGCACAGTACACTTATTAAGGCAAGAAAGTAGACTAGTATACTTGACAAAGATTTTCAGTTATCATAGGCAGAATAAAAAATGACTGTTAAATAGAAAACTCAATCAGAATATATTCTCTAAACATTTATTAGACAAGTTTCATTTTTCAGAAGCTTACATATATATATAATACACACACACACACACACACTCTCTCTCTCTCTCTCTCTTTCTCTCTCTCTCTCTCTCTCTCTCTCTCTCAAACAGTGCTAATTAGTCACATTTATAAATTAAATACTAAAGTCCATTCCCAGATTAAAACAGAATCTAAATTTATACTCTTTAAGGACTTTATATGATTACACCTCCCTTTACTCTATTGCTGAACTTAAATGAACTCAACCAAGAAAGCCTATTTCACTGGGTGCACTTCCATAAAACATTCACATTTTATCATATAGTAAAGTTAGAATTTATGTTAAACACTGCACAATTTCCCTAAAGATAAATCCAGGTGAATCAACTATTAAATGATGTAGCAAAGTGTATTGCCATACAACTAAATTGAAACTAAACATGTTAATAATATCTAAGTAAATAAATGGCTGTGATTTTTTCTTTCTAATACTTCAGTCTTATGAAGGCTGACAGTCTCATTCTCTCTCACTCCTGTCAGTTCCTATCAGATACAAAGAGAAACACAACGTATTTATGAGATAGGGTTCCTTTTCTACTCAGCATATATAAGCTCCTATTAGTCTCTTAAAAGTTATTGAATTTACTTCTGAATGTTTGACAAGACAATGATGGACAGTCATTAGTAAGATACTATTTGAGCTTGCATATTTTAATTCCAAAACTTGCTTCGATCAAACCCAAGCATCTAAGTAAAAAAAAGTCTCCAAATACATGTAACTTTTTACTCAGATTTCAAATTCTTGTTTTTCAGTAATCTATTTTCACCAAGGTTTGAGTGGCAGTAGGGAAATGGGTATATTTATTGTGATGCTTTAACAAATTACCACAAAGTTAGCAGCTTAAAGTAACCACTTATTAGCTCACAGTTCCGTAGGTCAGAAATCTAGACTGATGCAACTAGGTTCTATCTTGAGGGTCCCACAAGGACAAAATCAAGGTGTCATCCAGATGGGTTCTTATCTGCAAGCCCAGGAAAAATATTTGTTTCCAACCTCATTAAAGTCACATTGAAAAATTCAGTTCCTTGTGCACATTAGACTGAGTGTCTGTTTTCTAGCTGGGTGTCAACCAGGGCATGGGGTGGGGACACTTTCGGCTCCCAAAAGCTGCCTTCATTCATTGGTATGTGGTCCCTCCATCTTCAAACCAGCAAGAGAACATCAGATCTCTCTGACTGTGCTTCCCTCTATTGAATGGAGAAAAGTCTGCTTTCGAAAGGGGTCTTAATGATTAAATGAGGTCTACCTCGATAATCTCCCCATCTCAAGGTCAACTGTGCCTGCCACATGACACTTCCTCTAAGACAGTGGGTAACTAAAGCTTGAGTCAAGGATCACATCATAGTAATGAGAGGACAAGTTTGGAGCTGGTTACTGAAGAACTCAATTAGAAAGTATCAAGTCAGTTGTCCAAGTGCGGAGAGCCCAGGCATCCAAGCTCAGAGCAGAATAACCATCAAAACTGACTCAGGACTGAGTCACAAATTACTGACTCAATAATCGCCATATACCCACTTCCCAAGGCCTGGCTTGCTGTTGGATCCTGGGATGGGCTGGGCATACAAGTAAGTGATTCATTTGCAGGGCAGAGGGTAGCTGAACCGGATGCCACAGATTAGTCAAGATAAAGTCAAAATTCCTCTCTCCTCCTTCATATCACCAAATACCGTGTGCCCAGCTTTAACGAGTACTGAAAGACCTCTCTTTTCTGATTATTGGAGACAATAGCACATACAGGTGAACAACAAAAAGGTCAGTAATTTCTACGAGACCTCCAAAGGGGTGCTATGGATGAGGAGACAGAGGAGGGCAGGGGAGCATACAGGTGTTCTCTTCATTTTTATTTCTGTCTTTTCTCTCCTTAGATATCTTGTGAAGTATAGAACAAGCAAGGAGACCTGACGACTGCTGAGAGCTTCTCATCATGAACATGAGTCATTACGTGTTTTATCATTTGACAATTATTCTTCAAAAATGATCCTCTTCCAAAATAGCCCTCTTTTTATTTTTATACTGTCTGATTTATAACATGTGTGCATTTAATCGGACATTCTTTTAACTTTAACTTGTGTGTGTTGGGCGAGAGTGATGGTGAAATTGCTCTTCATTTCCTAGAACTTTGTAAACGAAGACTGCATAATAGATAGCATCATTGCTCCCTGCTACAGAGTGAAGGATGGGAATGAATTATTTGCTCTGAGTACCTCGACTGGATTTTTGCACTCCTTGTACGAAAAGCCAACAGATCCACCCTGAGGTCTGCTTTTGTGGAAGATTTCTGTTTGTTTGTTTTGCCCCCAAGTAATCAGAATAATTCAAGTTTTTTTTCCCTAGTTAACCACTGTTACAACCTGAATACAATGTCTATGGTCATGCTGACAAAGAAGTAAGATGTGGAGATTAAGTTAGGGCAGGCAAGGTGAGGTGGGAGAACTAAGAGTGTGGTTTTTCCCTACTGAGTGCAAAAAGCAGAGGTCTGTGATTTGTTTCTAATAGTTCTGGCAAAAAGAACTCTGTGATTATTGTGTTCTGAGCTTCCAGTGTTTTAAGACCAGTGTGTGCTGCTTCAGGGCATTTATGTTTAAAAAGCTCAGTGGAGCTCAAAAAGATAAGGAAGCACATGAAGATTAATTTTGAAGTTCTTGTTAAAACCAAATGCTTTAATCCTGGAAGAGAGGGTAAAAAAAAAAAAAAAAAAAAAAAAAAACTCTTGGTCTAGTACATTTAGCTAAACTCATCTTAAAAATTACCAGGAGGCTAATGTACATGTGGCAGGGAGGGAGGAAGTATTTAAAATAATTTCTTCTCCTCTGCATCAGGTTTCAGTTCATCTACTATGTCCATTGTGTCTGCCACAAATCAATAGATCTTTGTTTGGAACTGATCACTATAATGATTTGGGAATTAAGCTGATGAATCAAAAGAATCAAATAGAGAGAAAATGGTTAAAAATATGAAAGAAAAGAGTGTTTATTTCCTGGTATTAATATTTTTTCATATTATTAGCTGTAAATACAAAAATCAGGCTAGAAGCATGAATGGATCACAGATATCTTCCTGAAAACGTGGTCAAGACCATTTAATAAGGCTTTATGCACATCATTTTGAAAGAATACACATTCACTGCCAATGTTTTATAAATTCATTATATTATTCAGTCAATATTCTCACAACTGGGGAGTATGTTCTTAGAGGGGAGGTAATGTCTATTCTTCATTCACCATTTAAAACCACATGGTAAGTACACTGATAATATCTGATTAAATGACTGACTCAGGAAGGGAAGGAGAAAGAAAGGAAGGAAGGAGGGAATTTCTCATAATTCTCATAGCGAAAAGTGCGTGTATATTCATTTTTCCCATAACATCTAACAGAAGAAATGCTTATTTCTTTTGAAATACCGTGACTACTCACTAACAGCAGTATCTGAAAAACTTTTAACTTTTATCAATACTAAAAAAAAAGTTTGTGCTTGTTACCACTTCTTAGGAATTCACTGTAGGTGACAGCGGTAAATTAGCAATGCAAATATTTATTGCTCTCTACTTACATGCACACACATTTTATAACAGAAACATGATAATGCAATGTTTCGGCCCACAATGCACCGACTTTGGGAAGCCAACCTCCTAAATGAATGAGTTTTGGAGCTTTGCCTTGTGTTGGAGCCTCAGTCATGACGTTTGGGAGCAGATTTTGGAAGATTCCTCTGAAGCAACTGTGCACAATTACTAGGTAGAAAACTTCTTACGTGGTAGTCACAACGAGAAGTGAAAAGCAAGAGACCCATTTTGGGCTTTCTAGATTTAAAATATAGTTAAACATGATCTGAGGAAAGTTATGATAAAAAGAAAAATTCTTTCTTTATGGTAGCTCAAGACCAGCAAGCCCCTAAAACAGACACTCTAATAAATAGCCTTGTAATCTTTGCATTTGGTGTGTCATTTAGAGATGCCCAAACAGCAAAATGAGCTATTATGTTTCTCTTCACACCAAAGGGGGCCCTTGAGGAGACAGATATAAAAACCCACCCAAGTTTGCTCCTACTGCCAGCAAGTCCTAAAAAAGATAACAACTTAAGAACTTGCAGCATCTATAATCTATTCTCCATTTAGCTGACATATTGCAGATATCTGCCCCAGATTTAATCTGAAAAAGAAGTTAAGATAAATTATCTAGGAGTTACTAAAAATATATCCAGAATATATTTAGGTAAGTTATGGAAGTAATGGAATGGATTCACATTCCCTCCAGAACTAACCTGGGGCTTTGTCCAGGTAACAATGGCAATCTGATAATACATGTGCTGTCACTTCTCCTTCTTGCACTTGCTCTATACACGTTACAGCTTACCCACAGTGCTCTTCCTCACTGAGAGAGAAGTAGCTTTAAGGTCTTTTTGTAAAAAATGCCCCTGGTTATTTTTCACTGAGTTGATCCACAAGTGAAAACCCATTTGCCATCACTTGACTAAACCATAATTTCAGGATTCTTCATTGGTCTTCCCTGAGCTACACCCAAACCCCATGTTAAATGCAATTATTTTTGACAGCTGACAATCGTATTTTGTGTCTTTCAAGTAGCTAAGAGTCTTGATATCTAGTTTAGATTTTACCCTATTTCATGCTTCAGATTCTCTCATTTTGAACCACAGCATTCTCTCTAGGTCTGTTTAATGCCTTAATGTTAATTGTGGAGTTTGTGAAATACACTCACCACGGAATGTGATGGTTTTCAAAAATGTCGAGTTACTGAAAGTCTGGCTTTGATTATCCATTAGGAAAGATAAAGCTGTTTATTATTTATGATGTTTCTGTCTAACATGTAGATGTTCTCTGGGATGATAGTGAGTCATTAAACATCTGTGTTTCTCAAAGGATGCTCACTGAGGGAAAGTGTATACCAATTAATGGAAAAGATCTGTCTAGAGATAAGAAAAGAAAATGAAATCTATAGATCTTCATTCTGACCTCAAACCACATAAAGGCTTACAAACTGTCCCTGCCACAGCAAATATACAGAGAGTGTCCAACTCAGTAATTTTGCCCTAGAAATGTTTAATGATGAGTCCAGAAAATGAACTACCAAGACTTAAGCTAAAAAGTACTCCAGCTGTAGACTTCACTCTAAAGAAGGAGTTATCTCTACAAAGGTACTGCAGATTCTACGTCCTTTTGTCTTTGCCCTTATTCTCACTCCCTATATTAAGACTTCATATTTAATTAGACTTATAGAGCTAAAGGATGAAATGTTTCATTAAAATGAAATCATACTTAACAAGCAATCAATTTATTTAAAGGTCTGGACCATCAGTGGACATAATATTGCTTCTAGTCACACAACCAAAGAAACTTAGAGTAGAAAGTTCATCAGACTTGATGACTTATGTGCATCCCATACGGCACTGGCAATTTTCTTGCTGAGACACCTTGAAGAAGTCACTGAAATTCTCTAAAGCTCAATTTAAAAAAATATTACAGAAGGTCTACTATGTTCCACAGACTCTATTAGATACTGGGATTAAAATATGAGTATAAAACTATCTCCTTTCATGGATAGCACAAGTCTAAAGAGGAGATTTCTCTCTAGCAACTAGGTTTCCTAGTGAAGATAGGAACGATCTTTCTCACGAATTTGTTTTATGTAAACATGATTTGTAAACTGCTATACAACATGTATTTGTATAATAACTGTTTATTGAGTGCCTATTACATGCAGATGCTGTCACATAATATATATGCTGTAGAATTTAATGAACTATAATTGTGTACTTAAAGATGAGTAAACCAAATTTCAGGAAAGTTAAATGACTTGTCCAAGATGAGAACTTTAAAAAATTGCAGAAAAAGAATCTGACAGAGAACACAACCTGGCCAATCGCCAATATGCTGTAGTGCCTCTTATGAGCTTCCAGTAATAATAATGTAGTAGTCTTCTCTTAAAAAATGTGCCATGTCTCAAGTCCCTCCTATACCATTCATCATGGAAGCTACTTCTAGTAACTAATACTAACCTTGTTTTCTTTAGCATCTAATAAAGGGAGGAAAGAGTATAATAAGATGACTGAAACTATACTAATAAGAGTTATTCCCTATTTACCCAGAGCAAAGCTTAGCTTTTTGCTATTTCAAACAGCCTAGCCTAGAGACACTAGAAAAGACCATAATCTAGAAATGTATAGTAAAGAAATCATTCTGATGACACTTCTTCCCTCATCCTTGGGGTCAGAAAAGGTCTGGGCTATCATGGCACTAGTGTTTATGATTTTCTATTTATGTTATAGCTCATTTGTGAGCATTTCCAACATGGTTTTTGGCTAACCAAGAAACTATTTTTTAAAATATATCGAGCAACCAAAAACAAAAGTGACCAGTAATTCAGATGAGAATAAAAAGAAACAAGACTCAATTTCAGAGAAAATGTCACTTGCCGAAGTAGCACAAAGTAGAGGTAATAGTGGCTTAAGAACAAAGAAATGATATATGAAATTCAGAATGATGTGGTAAAACCTCCTTAAATAAAATGAAATTCTTACTCCCAACATATAAGGGGAGGGGAACCACTTCAGACTGAGAAGTAGAAAAGAAGCATCATCTCAACAGTAGAGAAAAAAAAATAATTTTTGCTGAAGAATCACTGACTAGAGGAAAATATCAAAAGATACTAATAAGGAGCAATTTTATTTATTTGCTCATTCAACAAAATTTTTTGAGCACCTTCCATGTTCTAGGCTACGTGGCAGTAACGAAGCTTAAAGACCTAATTTCGTGGGGGCGGCAGGGAAGTGTCAGTGGAAAGAGAGCTTTGTGGTTGGTGAGTAATAGAGATTAGCCCCAGGCACTATGAGAACACATGTAAAATACAGCACCTATTGAGAATGGAAGTAGAAGGAATGGTTTCCAGAATAGGTATAAGCTATTTTAATGCTTGTAGAATGTATGGTAGTTACTCAGACAAAAGAAAGGAAGATTTGCGGAGTCAAAGATGCTAAAGGTATTTCAAGAGTTCCATGAGTAGTTCGACCAAAAAAAATCAAATGAGAGATCAGATCACTGGTTCCTAGCCTGTGACATTTAAGAAGAAGTCTACAATATTGTGACACTGAGGCAAAAAAAAAAAAAAAAAAATGTTCGTTCCCCTGCTTAAACAGACTCTCATTTAGTAGGAATAAGTTTCCAAAACAATGGATATTGTAAAGGAGTAGGACAACCACTGACTTCAGAACCAGACTGATTTGGATTAAGTCTTTCTTCTATAACCCCTACCTGTGTGATCTTGAGCAAATGATTTGACTTCGCTGCATCTCAGTTGAGTCTTTGGCAGCTTCCTCATGGGTATATTGTGAAGATTACATAATGTAATATATGATTAAGTGCTCTATACATATTTAGTGCCTAACAAAGATTGATATTATGATTATTAATTTATATAAAAGATATTCAATTTGAAATCTGGAGACATTAAATGTGTGGCATTAGACAAGTTGCTTAGCCACTCTGAAACTCAGATTGCTTGTTCATTAAAAAAGGAAAAATTTTGCCAGACTTGTAAGATTGTTTTAGGAATTAAATGTGATAACATCTAACCCCTAGCACAGTACCTTGCACATACAATAACTCTAATAAATTTTACTTAAATGGCAGTCTGAAACACCCACATTGCAGGAACACTAAGTTTTATACAAAAATGTGCTTTAATGATTAATAATAGCCAATAATTACTTTTAGCGTTTCTCTGTTTGGGACATCTTTTAGGCATTTTATATATACTTTCGTATTTAGTTGTAAAGTTCACTCTTTTATTATCTTGAGAAGTATAGTTACTCACTCAAGATCTCATAGTATTTTTCCAACGAGCCAAATATCTTTAAAAGACTTCTAAATTTTCAAGGGGTGTTTGTCTGATTATGGTAAAAGGATCTAAAGTCTAGCTCTCAAAAGCAGATAGAAGTCCAGGTATAAAACCAAATTCTGAGAAGCAACATCATCATCCATCAACCAATCCTAAGAGACTATACAAATTACCACAATCGGCATGCCTTTGAGGAAACACAGAAATCTCTAACCTCTTAGAACTCACATTGCAGTTCCAAGAGATAAAGCATATAAACAGATTAGTCTTCTTGATGCAATGTGCATTGGAGACAGATTGAGTGCAGTTATTAGTGTTAGATGAGTTCTGAGGATATTAAAGTTGCAGCTGCCTGGATAATAAAGGAAGCTACCCAGAAGACATTAGAACCTGAGCAAGAGTTTTGGTAGGATCCTGATAGGCAGAGATGGGTGGAAAATGTTCAATGTAAACAAAACACATAGACTAACAATGAAAGGGTGAATACACAAAGGATAATCTAAGGATGATAAGTGGTAACTTGATGGATCAGAAAAATCATGTTGAACCGTAGGAAGCAAATGGGATGGATAGTTAGATTAGGAACACATTTGAGGCAGCCTTGACTATTAGGCTTAATAATAACTATAATTACAATAACCATAACTTCTGTTTATTAGCACACATCAAGTATCTGAAAGAACAGCACATAAATATTTAATCCTCCCAACTAACTTTGAGGTAGGTGTTAGTACTACTTTTTTCACATGAGAAATTTAGGTTCAGAAGGTTAAGTTACTACCCCAAAGTCACAAACTAATGGAGGGCAGAGGTTGGACTCAAGTCTAGATTTATATGATTCTAAAGATGTGCTTTTAATGACTATAGCATTATTGCCTCTTGAAAGATTCTAGTATTTATCTTTCAAAAAAAAAAAAAGGAATTAATTTAAAGGATTTTATTTGGACACTCCCAATACATTTTCGAAAATATTCTTTCTCAGTCCATTTCTTCCTTGACCTATCAGCAACATATACTGTAATTGATTATTCCTTCCTTCTTCATATTCTTAATTTACCTTCCAGGACAAAACGTTGTCTTGGTTTTTATGTACTTCACCTTTTCTATCTTTGGGAATGAGAAGTCTGTTCTCCCCAGCATCATAATGTTAGGATAATCCAATTTTTCATGTACTTCTTGTATCTATCAACACTCACTCCCATTGGTGATTTCACCCAATCTCATTGACTTTCAATATTTTCTATAGGCTAATGACTCATAAATTGATATCTCTAGCCCAGACCTTTATCTGGAAGTCTAAACTCACCCAGCTGATTTCTTTACTTCTACATCTGTTTATCTAAACAAATCTTGATTTTGCCCCATGCAAATCTAATCCCTGGCATTCTTCAATTTTTTTATGGTAACTCTATCTTCACCATTGTTTAGGCCAAAACTTTGGCACTATCTTTGATTTCTCATTTTCTTTCACACCTCGTTGTCTAGAACTTTGGATATGTTCAAAATATCCAGAATCTGATTACTTAACTACCTACACTGCTATTACCCAAGTCTGAGTCACCATCATCTCCCACTTGGGTACCTGCAGGTCTCCTTCTTCTTATGCTGCTGTTCCATTTACCCTTTGATCATATATTCTCACCACAACAGTCAGATGATTCCTTTCAACCATAAGTTAGGTCAGTCAATGTCCCTATATCATTTATTTCCTCTCTTACTTCACTCAGCAGCTCCATAATCACACTGCCCTTCTCAGTGTGATTTCCATTTTGCCCTAGATGTTTCTCTTGCCTAAAAAGTCTTTACCCAAATATCTCATTGTCTAATTTTCTGACCTCTTTCAAGTCTCAGTTCAAAGTTCACCTTCCCAAGAATGTCTATACTGATCATCCATGTAAAACAAAATTGTCACTGCCCAGCAGCACCCCTGATCATACTTACCCTGATCTAATTTTTCTTTTTCATATGTCATTCATTTATATGTTTATAATTCATTGTCTATTTCTCCCATAGAATGTAAGCTCCTTGAGAGTATTTTTGTCTGTTTTATTCACTCTTCACAGTTCTCCAGTGACTACAAATTCCCTGGCATATGGCTTTCAATAAACATTTGTTTACATTCATTTGAGTGGTAAATAAATGAACTAAATAAAGAGATATAATGTGCAATTTCTGTTCCCTTTGCTTACTTTGCCTCCCTCTCTTCCTAGCACCTTCTCCAAGTGGGCTTGCCTGGGGAACCGAGCCCTAGAGGAGGTCAAAATCCTCTGAAGCAGTCCTCCAGGCCTCTGGCAAACTAGTAGCCTCAAAAGGGCACCAAGGCTCTGAGATCCTTGGCTCTGGGTATTGCTCCCAAAGATCAGTGCTGCCTGTGTTTGACTCTCAG
Source organism: Rousettus aegyptiacus (assembly GCF_014176215.1). Taxonomy (NCBI): domain Eukaryota; kingdom Metazoa; phylum Chordata; class Mammalia; order Chiroptera; family Pteropodidae; genus Rousettus; species Rousettus aegyptiacus. The sequence goes on along the minus strand of NW_023416306.1, from coordinate 36,665,884 downwards.
GATGCTCCCTAAGTATGATGGCCCAGAACAATTCCCATGCGCTAAAGAGGATGAGGAGCAAGCCTGAAGGAGTTTAGGGGTCAGTGAGTGTCTGCAGTGGTAACGCTGACACGCTGGGGGCAGTGAGGGAGCTCTGCCTGAGAACTTTGCTTGGGGGACACTGAGAAGGGCTGCAGTGTGTCCTAGAAAGTCAGGACCCCAAGCTACACTAGTTTCTTGAGCTTGTTCCCCCGCTCCCTTTAATTGAGGTTAAGTTCCCATATCATCCATGCTCACAGCAGGCAGAGGGTCTTTCCAGATGTCATGCCATTCTTCCTGGTCAATAATGCCTCATTAGTGCCTAGCACTCAGCGGATGCTCTGTCTCCCCACTGGCTGAGGTCTTCAGGCAGGAGTCAGGTGCTGGACCCTAGTCATAGTGCATCTGCCAGGCAAATTATTCCTACCTGCCCAGCTCCTGCTCCACTAGGGCCACCATGAGGCACTGTAGCTACAAATCAACCCAGGCCCTTCCTTAAAGTTGCAAGGCAAGTGTGAGGATAGAAGAGTCCCAGACATACCTGGCCCTTGGGAGATGGACCCGTGGGCTGTCCCGCAAACAAGCGCACCACCAGCTTGGTAGTGACGACCTATGGCTTTCAGTTCTGGTAAAAGGTTGGGGAAAAGAGGGTACATGCTTACAAAGGAAAAAAATCTCCCAACCCTTAGATGAGAGAAATTACTTCTTCCCTGATGGATGCTTCAATGAAATATTTACAGCTAAGTAACATAATTTATGACCCTAAGAAGCAACTACTTCATACCTGAACACTATTTAAAACTTAGGAAGGAGGCAGATATAGATATAGATCATATAATACACAAACTTAGTTTGAGAGATATATTTAGCATATTGTAAGTGATTAATAAGTACTTATTGAGTGAAATAAGTAACCATGTTTCAATATTACAACAGACTGGAGACAAGCTAGCCGGGGTTTGACCTGGAAATATCTGCAGAGGAAAGGAGTTAACAATAACTAAGAAAAAGTAGTCTTTGAGATCACAAAATAGCTATAATTCCCAAATAACAAGATTTCACATGTACATATGCAGTGATAAGAGGAAAGGTATGGAGAGAAATCTGTGAGGAGTTATATTTTTCCTATGCTTTAACTTGAATGTGTGATGAGGAATCTAGATATTTTCTACAGAAAATACTATGAGGGAATAACCAGAAATGTTAAAATCAATAAAGCCTAAACTGTCTCCAATAAAATAAAACTCACTTTAAATGAAACTGCATGGTACAATATCACACACATCTATATCACATGATATACCCCACTGATACAGTGATAAAAGCTAATCATCCAGTCTTAAAGAACTAGTACAAGAAATTGAATACAGTTAGCCTTCCTTTTATATACTGTCAGCCAATGGTCATTGGCATCGGTCAGTTCAATGCCAGCAGGAATCCCCAATTTGGGGTTCAGTGAAGAAAGAAACTCTTCAGTGCAAACAGCTCAATTGTGGTAACAGCACAGCTATGAGAACAGCATGGCTGTGGAATGGCTCAGTAGTGTTACAGCTCAATTATAAAAAAGCAGGGCTGTGGAACAGCACAGCGTGTAGGTGGCCCTAAAGTGAAGATGCTCTCCATCTAGATAGATCTGCTCTATTCTGCTCTGTTCTTCTGCTCTGCATGCTATTCTTAGCTCTAACCCAGAAATGTCTTCAGTGGTTCAAGCGGGAGACACAATGTTCAGTCTTCACAATGGGAGTGGGAGTAGGGGTAGGAAAGTGCACTGCCAAGACAAAGGGGAGCTGAGAGAAGTCCTTGTCCCTAGTTTCTGATTGGTCCATCCTCAGGCAAATGAGTTCTCCAAATCCTCAAAGTCTGATCCAAAAGTCATTGTCTTGATTGGTCAGGATAGAGCTGTTCTGATTGGTTGGTGAAGATGCTAATACAATATAGCTGTGTAGCTTTGATTGGATGAGGAAAGTCTCAACCCTATTGGCTGAAATAGGATTCCAGGAACTTCGTTGTAAGGACTGGCTAAGGTGGCAGGAACATAGTGCAGGCAGCCAACTCAGTACAGGAGGTAGGTTGGCAGTTTAGTGCAGGCTTTTCCCTGAAGTGCAGCTGCCTTAGAACACTGTTTAGAAATCGCCGCTAGACTCTAGTTTTAAATTTGAGCCCAGTTAGCCATGAAGAGTTCTTCTTGATAGATATCTTCTTTCTTGGGATCCACAATATCTATATAATTATTTTTTCATGAGAAAATTTTATAAGAAATTTACTATAGATTAAATTCTGAAAATTCTATCTGTATTGAGTAAAGTTTGCCTAGCGAAAGGCCCTGTCCCCTGTCTATAAATGAAACTCATCACTTTATTTCTAGAATTTTGAATACAACTTACCATGGTATAGGCTAAACTTTGTTTCAGTGCACTAAGTTGTTAGTTTGTAAAGTTCTGTAATATTTTTTCCTAAAGTGTGTGTGCGCCTAGGTAATTACCAAACTTTTTGTTTAATGAAAGTAAGTAGCACTGATATCTCATGATACTGGTCTCTTACCATTCACCCACAGATTCATTTTCTCTGCCTCCTTAGCAAAGTAAGTATTGAAATAACAGATAATCATCCTCTTTTTTATGTCATTTCTATGGCAGCAGAAAACTAATTTTGTTATGTCTTGATATATCAGCATTCATAAAAACTTCTACGTTGACTATGGCTTTATTTTTCTATAAAGCTTAAAAAGAGAAAACATTAAACACTAGTATAACATATTTGTCATTTTTATAGTCTTACTCCCAATACTTAGATGAGAAAGGTTACTTCTTCCTTGATGGATCCATCAATGAAACATATTTGTTTTTATACCACCATTACTTCACAGTGGGCTAACATGGATGTTTCCATAATATCACATATTTAAATCTTGAGTTTCTTCAGTGTCAATGAAGATAAAAGGCCAATGAAACGGCCTGTTATTTGAAATGAACCAACAAATAATTTGAAAAATAATAAGAGAAAAATTTGAATTATAGAAGATAAATGGATTTACATTTGAAAAATGATACATTTAAAGTATTCTCTACAAAAATCTTCTTTTAAAAACAATATTTCATCAATTCTTGTTGACATCCACAATGATGACAAAATATTCTTACATATTTTCATATATATTATTTCTAAATGGTATAATAAAAGCTGTCAGTTACCCCCTCTGCATACTAACAGAAAAGTGCAGTTCTTTGTTCTGTGGGTGCCTGCATTTGCACATTATGGAACTATGAAATATTTACAAAGGGAAGGTTAAATCAATACAGCTCTAAAATTTGTACTTCAGTCTTCGGGGATTTATATCATCTTGATTTAATGAAGTATGAGGAGTGAGAATGTTGACACACAGGAAAATATTTCGGTTTCCCCTTTATTGTACATACAGAAAGTATTAAAACAGGATTTGTTGATACCTAAGCAGTAACTAATTATTACACATTTTATGCCTCAACTATTATTTGAGAAACCTCATGGTAAAAAACAGACACCAACTATAAAAAGAGAAAAAATGTGATACATACTAGAGTAGAGAAATACTGTATCTTCATTTAATTTAGCTTTATTGTCAAAAATCTTTTTATATTTTAAAATAATGCTTAATTTTGACCCTATATAGAATAGTCTAGATGTATACAAATAAATAAAACTATTAGTTATTTATAACATAGTATGTATATTATCTATTTTAGATATAATGTATTTGTTTTTTTATATATTGATTATTTATGTTCATATATCTAAACAGTATATATTAGAGCTCCAGATATAAATTCCCCTACAGCAGAATAAAACTGTGCTCAATAACCAGAATAGAAACCTTTCTTCTTCTTTGCAGAAATAGCCAATCTCACAATTTGTTCCAACGAGACCTTTAAGGAGAATGTGTAAGAATTAGTGGTGAAAAGCAAAGAGCTTTGAAAAATGTATTTTTTAAATAGACAAATGAAACACAGTTGGAATAATAAGCATATATAAAAGGGTATAGGATGTATAAAGTTGAAAGCCTAGATGATATGCAACTTGCTTTTTTAGAGAATAGTTTCATTCCAAGTCCACATTGTCACATATTATATATTTTCTGTTACATTATATAACTAGAAAACTTTTTAAATAATTAACATCAATTGAAAAATCAGACTGTACTAGAGATGCTGCCCCATAGACACATTCAAAATATTCATTTACAAGACCCAGTGATTGCAAACTACTGATGTAGAAGAGGAAAGAACCTAATGTTGGCAAATCCATGACTCCTGACAATTATCTCTTCTGCGACCTAAGGTAAATCTCTTTTTCTCTCTGAAACCCAATTATAGTCCTATAAAAGATAAATAAGCCCCTTTCCCTGCTTACCTCACATGATTATTTTAAAGATCCAAAGATATTTAGATTTCCTTGTAGTGTGTCATGTAATTCTGAGGGGACATAAAAATTAGTTTTACCTCCATATTATGTATTGCTTAAGTTTCTATTAAAACCACTCAAACATAATTAACAACTATTTCTTGAGCAGTTTCCCCAGCACACTCCTGTTAAAAAGCAGATCTCAGATCAAAGAGGAAGTGGAAATTAAATATGAAACAAACAAATTTCATTGCAGTAAACTAAACATAATTATTTAATATCTATATTCACATGAAAATGCTTATCTTATATTTTGTTATACCTCATATGGGCCACTTAAGTAATAATGTTATTATTATATGTCTTGGCCAATATTCCCCCACACACACCCTAAATAAAACATTAGACATACCTTTAAGTTCTGATGTGTAATTAGGAACTGCAGTACCAGGGAGCAGAAGAGAGACACAAAGGGAGTAAGTGGGGGAGGAGAACTAATAAGAAAATGTGTTATCAAATGGCTGCCAATAAATGCTACTGATTGCTTGATTTCCTGAGCCCTTCCTCTGGGAAACCATGAAAACTACACCTCAAAACTATTCTGTGAGTGCACAGAGAAAGGGGTAAGGGAAATAATTTGTTACTAGCTTCTACTAGTCAAAGTGTTTGTTATACAAAGCATTAACTCTTGCTGACTTGCAGAACGCTGCAGCATTCCATGTTCAGTGAACAGACAAGCCCTAGAGCAGAGGTGAGAGATATATGGATTGCATCTGTGTGAGTTCAACACAGCCCACAGCAGCAGCTGATCCACAGACAGGTGGAGCCAAGGAGAGCGAACATGGGGCTTAAGAGATGGCTGATACATCACAGATAGATTACTAACTACATTCTACTTTCATTCTCAGAAATACTTTACTAAATCTATCCTGCTGACTTTCACATCTTCCCAATATGTCCTAGAAAGACTACTTAGTTAAAAACTTAAGACTATTTCAAATCTTTTTTGTGCATGCCATGTTTCTGCCAAATTAAGCACATTTTAGAACAGGCACCTCTAAAAGAAACAAGCTTATTATTGGACATGGCAGATAAAAGGAAAATTATTGTGATAGCTCTTTACACCATTATTCAATAATAATTTCCAGTCTCTAGTGCCAAAGTAGAAAAATCTTATGATCTTGGCGTTTTCTTTATGTATATGATACCAATTACTTAGCACTCTTGAACTCAGCCTTGCACACTGCTTTGCTTGTGATTTCAAAGAATGTCAAGAGAGAGACTTCTAAAACCATCATATGAATGAGCAGCCCAAGCTTGGACTTCAGCTTAGCCACCTTAGAAATAAGTGCTCCTTCTTTTCCAAACTCTTGTTAATTTGGGCAAGACTGGTTTCTCCTTGGTCTCTCCTCTCCAATCTATTTTATTATTTAGTGATGCTGGGGAGAGAAGGAGGCTATCTTCATTAGCTGGCTTATTTATCTTACCTAAAATGACAAAATTTGTCAATAATTAGGAATCAAAATATTTTTCTGGCTAATTTAGACTATTAGTTAAAGTAATTTCTGATCCACTGAACAATTTAAATTTAAAAATTATTATATGCACTCTGAATATAAATTACCAATGTTTTAAAAATATGTAGTAAATAGTGTTTTAAAAATATGTATAAATATACATCAAAAGTAAAGGCAAGCACCCTTGAGTTGAATAGAAAGATAGAAATTCTCAAAAAAGAAATAAAAGATATAAAGAAGAATTAAATAGAAATTTTAGAAGAGTAATAAACTAAAAACAATGACACAAAACAAAACCCCACAGAACTTAGCTAGTTGAGCTAATAAGCAGAATAAAAATGAAAGAGGAAAGAGCCAATGATGTTGGAGAAAAACCATAAGAAATATCCAATCTCAACAACAGATAAGGTTTCTATGTTCCAAATAAAATCGAAAATACTAATTTGAAGTAGATTATGAAAGGTTAAATATATATTTTATAATCTCTAAAACAACTAGGAAAAATAAACAAAAATATAGACAAAAATAGAACTGATAAGAAAATGAAATACTAAAAAGTATTCAAATATTTCAAGAGTAGGCAGAAAAGGGAAAACTATAATACAGGAAAATGAAGAACGAACGACAAGTATTCAAATTAAATCTAAACATGTCACTAATTATATTAAATGTAAATGGTGTAAATCCATTTGAGTGACAGAAATTCTCAGAATGTATAAAAGCATGAACCAACTATGTCGTGTCTGTGGGAATCTCACCTCAATTTAAATGATACAGGTAAGTTAAAAGTCAAAGGATGAAAAAGATATAATGAAAATAATGATGAAAAGAAATTCACCTTCCACAAAAATCAAGTCAAGATGGATCATAAATTTAAATGTAAATGTTAAACTGTAAAACTTTCAGAAGAAAATTTTTGTTATCTGGGATTAAGCATGTAGTTCTTAGATAATAACACCAAAAGTAAGATTTACTAAAAAAAAAAAAAAAAAAAATTGATAAATTGACCTTCATAAAAACTTAAAAACTCTGCCCTGTAAAAGATGGTATTAAGGAAATGTAAAGAAAAGCTACAGAATGGAAAAAATAATTACAAATCATTTAGATCCTGAACATCAAAACTCGACAGTAAGAAAACAACCAACAAAGTTAAAAATTGAGCAAAAGACTTAAATGGAAAATTCACCAGAGAAGATATACAGATGTCAAATAAGACCATGTAAGGATGTTCAACATTATTAGTAATTAGAAAAAGGCAAATTAAAACAATAATGTGATATTAACTATGCCCCATTCAGAAAGGCTAAAATAAAAACTAATTATTCCAAGTGCTGATGAGAAAGAAAAGCTACTGGAACTCACATAAAATGCAATGATGGCAATGCAACAAAGCAAAGCCTTTCTTATAAAATTAAGCATACACCTACTGTACGCCCCATCAATCCCACTCCTAGATATTTACCCTAGCAGATTTAAAGCTTATGTTCACACAAAAACCTCCACATTAATACTTATAGTAACATTATTAAAAATTGTCAACAAACTGAAAATAAAATGAATGAATGGATAAGCAAACCATGGTACATTTATACAATGGAAACTACTCGGCAAGAAAAAGGAACAAACTATTGTTACACACAACAGGTAAATCTCAAAGTTGTTATACTGAGTGAAAGAAACCAATCTCAAATTATTAATGTTGTATGATTCCAATTATAAGATATTCACACGCAAAAAAAATGAAACTGTAGTAACAGAAAACATACTAGTAGTTGCCAGGGGTGAGGTGGGGGGAAAGTTGTGACTATAAAGTGATTGCACAAAGGAAGTTTAGGGACTGATGAAACTGATTATGATGGTGACAATACAAATGTACGCATTAAAATTTCTAGACATGTCCATTGAAAAGCTAATTTTACTTTATTTTTATTTTTTAATTTTAAAAATTAAAAGACTTGTCTATGGCCATGTCACCCTGAAAACGCTTGATCCCACCTGATCTCAGAAGCTAGAAAGCTAAGCAGGGTCGGGCCTGGTTAGTACTTAGACGGAAGACCACCTAGAAAGATCGAGTGCTGTAGGCATAAATAAATGAATGAATGAATGAATGAATGAATGAATGACTTAAAAGTTAAACAACCACCCAGAATAGTAATTCAACGTGGCACCTTTAAAAAGAAATCACGTCCTGTTTGCTTACAATTGCTATTTATTAATATCCAATAAGCTACCTGAACTAAGTTCATTATGATGACAAATATTAGATAATGATTATTTTTGGATACAACAAAGGCAGCATTTTTCAAACCTATAACATGGAAGTGAGAGATTTTAAATTTCATTAATGATTTTTTGAGACAGCAGCCTCACCACTGCGAAGTCCAAGGAAAGGTGTGCATCTGTTGTTAATATATTATCTTCATGTTCCAACCATCTGCCTGAATAAAAACCAGGAATAGGAAGTATTAAAATAAGTGTTCTTTCAGAGAGGGAGATAAATTAAGATGTAAAACTCCTGAGCCCCTTTCTAAAATTCAGTAACTAGCATATTAAAATCTTTTCTTCTGCTATCGTTATATTTTGCTTTCCTTACTACTATTTCTGAGTAGAGGACAAAGTTTTGGAATGATACTAGCATAAACATAAAATACCGAATCTGTGAGTTATATTCCTAAATTACATCTGATGGCATATTAGGTTTAATAAACCACACGGCAACTAGTAACCTGCAATCATCCTTAACATATGACCCAATGTGGGCAAAAAGCTTCATCCAGTGAAGAGCACGTCCAATGAGACTTTCATAGCTATGGGCATTAGTCTCACTTCTCATAGGTAAAAGGAGGCAAAGGTTGACTTAGAATGACCTAAGCTCCATTTCAGGAGTACATTTTTGCATTCCCCAAATCCCAGAACAGGTTGGTTATCTTTATTTTCAAAGCCCTTGTTTGAACATTCTGTTCTTGGAATGCAAGGCTCTTCCTTCTGGGCTTAATCATAGGGAAACATTCCTAGCTGTTATCTTTTACCTATTCTGTTGTCTTTGCCTGCCTCAAACCTAAAGACTTAATCTTATATTTCACAGATATGACTCTAAACGCACTCTTGGTAGGCTTACACATCTGATTATCATCTCTGGCAAACTTTTAGGCCTCTAAAATTGCCTTCATCCTCCACTTTCATCAGCCATGTCAAAGTGAGATATAGGAGGGAAAGAGAAAAAACAAACAAGAAGTAACCTTTACATCGGAGCAAAGGAAGAGGTCATATGCTAAGGTTTCCTCAGACTCAGTAGTTTATACAGATATGAGACTAATGTAAGTATTGTTGAAAATTCTTACTCTTTCTGGACAGGGATGCTTTCTATACTCTAATATGACACACTGAACTCTGACCTCACATTAATTTTTTTGAAGACTATTTTACCAATTGACTTACCAATTGACTTAGTTTCTAGTCCTGGCATTCTATGCCTTCTACATCTTATGGTACAAAAGAAGCTAACAAATGGTAAAGTATGAATTTGCACATCATCTGTATCTGAAACTGTGCCAGATACTAGGCATAAAGGGACAATTAATACCTGGTCCCTGTCCTCTATTTGTTGGTACTAAAATAAAGAAGGCATTTTATTGATGGATTGATTGATTGGCCTCATAGACAGTGAATTATTTTTTTTTACTTTCCCCCATCTATCTGTCCATCTATCTAGGAAGACAAAAAGATAGAAAGAAAGAAAGAAAGAAAGAAAGAAAGAAAGAAAGAAAGAAAGAAAGAAAGAAAGAAAGAAAGAAAGAAAGAAAGAAAGAAAGAAAGAACCTAAAAATAAAAATAAGTAAATAAAATGAAGAAGGCATACGTAAAAAAACTAAGATACGGGAGAAAGAGAGGAACATAAATAGGTGTTCGTTTATAATGGTGTGGAAGCCCAAGAGAATGATTAACTCTTACACAGGGGAGTTAAGAAACTATACCAGGTTGTGACACAGAACATAGAACCAAATCCAATAAATAAATAAATGACTTCCAAACTAAAATTTCTCATTCTATTAAATGTTTCCTGTTAGTTGGCTGCACTTATTTTTTCAGTGAGTTTTCTACCTAATAGTATAATCAATCTTATGTTCAAATCATTAATGGCCCTTTAAGACATGTATGAATAGAAATATTGTCAGTTAAAAAAAATGAAAGAAAATAAAAGAAAAGGAAAAAATCCTCCTCCTGAAAAAACAACATTAGCAGTGTTGAAGTTCTGGAGTGCTTTCTGAACACTGCTAATATTCTGTAGTGTTGCCTGTTTTCATACTGGAAGTTTATTATGAATATCTCAATTTAAGTGCTAATGGATATGAGAGCACATTCAATGTCAAGCACAGTTCTAAATGCTTTACATATACAGTATTTCATTGGTTCTGAAATGTACATATTTTTCACATTTTAATAACCTCTGAGATTGAAATATGCCTTATGTATGATAGTGTATAATTGACAACATTTTCTCTCTCTTTTTTGATACATAAAATAACTGAGCATTTAAAGTACACCTTTATGTTGATAAAATATAGTAGTAACTTATTCAATGTAAGTATCTACATAATCCCATGTAAAATCTCCATTTTACAGAGAAGTTAATACACTTGTCTAAGTTCACATAGCAAATAAGTATGAGAGTCAGGTTTCAACCCAGAAAATATGAATAACAAGTTTGTGTTCTCAGCCGCTATCCATACTACCTCTCAAACAACATTGCAGAATACAAACCAGACCTCTCACTCTTCTAAAGAGATCGCATTTATCAAAAATATATATAAAACATCATGTTTGTGCTGATTTGTAACAAAAGTGTGGCCACAGTGGTATGGTTAATGAACAGCAATAATCACTTACAGAAAACAATGTTTTGTCACGAGAGGATTAAGATGACCACAAAAGAAACAGAAACCTCCAAACAGTAATATGAAGACTTCAATGCTTTCTACATATGGAAGGAAATTGTGCATAGTTATCATCTTCAATTCCGTACAGAAAGTCGTGAGGAATAAGGCACAAAGTACCTGTCAGGGACATTGTAAAGAAGATATCAGCACTGAGTATATGGTAGAGCTAGGAATTATTTAAGGCAGGGATTTTCTGTCTCAGCACTACTGAGATTTAAGAACAGATCATTCTTTAGGGGACTATTCTTTTTATTGTAAGATGTTTAACAGCTTCCCTAGCTCTACCCAGTAAATGCCATTAATACTCCCCAGTTGAGACAAGCAAAAATGTCTCTAGACATTGTCAGATGTCCCCTTGGAAGCAAAATTGCCCTTGGTTGAGAACCATTGATTTTAAGTCTCTTCTGTCGCCTGATACATTCCATAGCACATATAAGATAATTCATGTGTAACAATTATGACAGGAATAAAGGTTGGATGTGTGGATAAAAAGAAGGAAGAAAAGGCAAGGAAGAGAGAGGAAATTGTGAATAAAAGAATTCTACAATATTTACTAATATTTACTGGCAGATAATTTCCACTCTAAACTGAGAGACTAGCAAATATTCCATACTCACTATACACTGAACACAAGAAAACTCACTCTTCAATTCAACACCATATTTAATAACTTCTATATGTTATTTTAGAAAGCATTTAAATAAAACATCAACCACAAGAGTGAAAAATAACCATTCCCTTAGGAGTGCAATGGTTATAGATCTGATCTCTTTGTACATATTATGGGTTTGTTTAAAAGAATTAATAAACAATATTATTGACAGGCATGTGCTTATTTCATTGAGATAAAATTATAATTGAATTGATAGGTTATGACTCTTTAAATCATAAAAATAAAGCGCAAGTAGAATCTTGCATAAATCTTAAGGCAGAATTCTTCTGCATTAGTCATATTACTATTGATATGCTGTCATACTATTATTAATACTCCTGCATGATGCCACATCAATAAGGCATTAACAAAATTTTCATATTTTTATTCTTCTGAGAAATTTTTAGAAAACATAATAAAAAGGAATAGCTCTCTGCTAACAATATAAAATAAATATATTCCAAATACATTCAGTTATTCAGTAAATATTTATTGAGCACATACCCAGGAATTCTTGAAATATATCCATAATAATAGAAACCTAAATCTATAAATAGTTTCAGCTATGCGTAATTAATATGTTGTATTTTCATTTGCATTTATATATTCCAGCTAACTATAGGTCGGCAGCTTTCTTAGTATTAGTAAAATATATAGTTTAATATAAAAAAGTGTCAAAAGGGATAACCTTCAAATTAGTCCACCATTAAATAAAATAATGATAATAATCTATAGGTATATTATTTTAGAGTTGTAAAACTACTTTAATCAATAATATCTCTCCCTCTCAATGCTCGCAACCACTCTGCGAGATTAAGGTTTTTTTTAAAATTGGATTTATTACTATTATTGTTTCTACTGTAAAGGTGGACACATGGAATTTCAAAGAGATTAAGTGACTTGGCTAAGAACATTGCACATTTAGTTAGTCAGAAAAAAATCATGTTTTTTTAAATTCCAAACACTATTTCTATTACACTGTGATAATGTTTCATTCATTTTTTTTTATAAAAACATCAAATTTTTCTTGCATTCCTGTTTAAAGAGACAGATATTCTTAAAGAAGTGCTTCTCTGTTGGGGTTAAGGGTCTAAATCACCTGAGTCAATAGTCTGGGTAGTTTGCAATTCACTCTTTGAGAAAAACTGCTTTAAACTTTATATATTTAGATTTTAATACTTGAAAATGAATGAGTACATGATATTATATTCCCCAGGTACAGAAAAATTTTTTACAATGACAATAACTAGAAAAAAAATGTAGTAGACAGGACTGAAATAGGAGGAAAATCTGTAAAAGGCGGAAGTAGGTAGTAAGACAAATTCCGCTGACTTTAAATTTGCCTGCAGGCATCCCTGCCACTGGGTTATACTTTTAAGATATATTTATACGCAGCCATCCATTTTGAATTAGAAACCCCATTTTTCTCCATTTGCCTTTATAGCATTGCCAAGCGTATAACCAAATTTCCAAAGATTGATTTTCTTAGGACTAACCCAATGTCAGCCTGATCTTAAGTGTGCCGCATAGTGAGTATTTAAAACTATAGTCTCTCCTCTGTTCTACATCTCCAAAGTTCTTGGCCTAGACTATTTGACAGTCCTGTAAATTTTTCAGTAATATTTCTTTCAATGCCAGGATGACACAATAATATAAAGATGAAATTGTAAGCCAATTTAACATTTTATTCAGTGGAAAAGAGGATAGAATAGACAAAAGTAGTTAAAATATTTCATTATCAAGAAAAAAATTACATTTCTGTGATGCTTTGGAGTATTCCTAAGATATTTCCACATAGATCACTGTATCTGATATATAAACTTGTAAATGAGGCAGCAGGAGCCATAGCCTCATTTTGAGTAGGTGAAAATAAAAATGTGGTGATATTAAATAATATAGCCAAGGTCACATGCCTAGAAACAGCACTAGAGCACAGATTATCTGGCTCATAAATTAGAAAGCCTTCCCACAAAATATGTATAAAATACTTAAAGGGTTTTACTTCTCCCCATACTTTTTCTATGCTTTCTTTGATATATTCTATTCCTTCCATAGCTGCACAGTGTCTGTGCTCTCCCAAGGATTTGCCTTAGGCTCTCTGCTCTTCCTCTACATTTTGTCTCTGAATTATCTCATCCAAATATTATTTTCAAGATTAATTTTTTCTTATCAATATTATCCAACTTTGTTCATCCAACTCCATCCATACATTTATATCTCCAACTATCTAGTGAATATTCCTCCTTACATATAATGTAGATGTATCTAATTCTATAGGTAAAGCTGAACTGACCATATATACCAATAAAACTGCTTCTTTGCCTGTATTCTTCTTCTCATAGAAAATGACATCACCATGAACTCAGTTGTCAAGGAAAAAAGTCTAGAAGTCATCTCTTTCCACTCATTGCCCACTTCCCACATTCAAATACACAGGCACAGTCCTGGTAAATTTAACCTCTCTAATTTCTTCTACCACCTTCCCCTCTTCTCCATCCCTACTGCCACTGCCTTCTTTCATCCCTTTATTTTATCTTTCCTGGACTATAATAACATTTTCCTAACTAGTCTCTCTTAAATTTCTCCAATTTCTACTCCTCATGGCTGACAAAAAATCTTTCTGAAAACATATCTGGTCATATTGATCTCATGCCTCTAGGAAGAAATTGCCAAAGCTTTCAGGATCGAGATCAACCATTAGTTTAGTTCACATGATCTTTTATGATTTTTCTTCTAGCCACTCTGCTAACTCATACTTCCACCCACCCACTCTTTGGCCACGTGCATTCTTCACTCCGGCCATGCTGAACCACTAACAATTCCCCAGTCTCACAGGTGATTTCTATTTCTATCTCCTAAATTGCCTGGAGTGTCATTACCTTTACATAGTTAATTCCTTTTTTCTTTCCAGAACTCAGCTTAAACGTTAGATCTTTCAGAATACATTTCTCTGTCCATCTAGTCATAGTCTTACTTACATGTTCTCCCACTGTATCCTCATTTATCAAAAATCACAAGATGTTCATATTATTTAACCCACTAATTTATCCTAAAATGTCTCATTCCATGGAAAGGTGACAAGCATGAAAAGTCATTGATATATTCTAGGAAAATACCCAATTTTTTGTACTTTCAACTTTAGTGAGACTTTTGTACTTATTACACAACAACGATCCCAAAACACTCATTACCTCAATTTTTTTTTTTTTACATCTGTACATCAGCTAAAGAATAAACATTTTAAGCTATAGTTTCCTTCTTCAAAACACTCAGGTTTGACGATATTTCCATCATTTTTCTCTTTAACAATATTTATGCAATTATTTTAATGTATTATTGACTGTTATGTTATTTTATGAATTATGTAAAAATTAGTAGAAATAATAAAAATAAAATCTCTTATACAGATAAAAACACTGGTTCCACAGATGTAATAAAATTGCAAAAACAGAAGAAATCAGGAAATTCTTAGCTTTGGTCAGTTGCTCACTAAAATTAGACAAATTGACAGTGTTCTGCAGATAAAAGAAAAGCTTTCTCTGAATAACTGTTGGAAATATATTGTCTTAAAAGAAGTATAGTTATGAATTTCATAAAATTTTCAACTTTTGGAAATGGAATATCCCTTATAACTCATAAGTATATTGTACAAATTTAATGCATTTCATTTTCATAGACCTGAGACTGCATTGCATTGTATTTGACTACATGGGACTATTTGTACCTATAAAAAATTGCAAGCAGTCTAAATGTGAATCAGAGGAATAGGGGCAAATTAATCAATGCCACAATCACTGAATAGAATATTATGCAGTCACTGTTATGAAGGCTATGTAATAACCTGAAAATATAGTGATAATTTAGTAGTAAATTGAATAGTAAATTAAAATTGAATGCCTATTATTAATTCATGATATATAATAATATATTATACTAGAAAATTATTGGAAAGAAGTATATTAAATTTTTTAAACTGAGGAGTTTTAATAGTGGCATTATGGATAATTTCCCTCTACATTCCTAGCTACTTATAATTATTATTTCTAGAAGAAATATTTAGGAGGAGGCTATTTCTATAAGTTCAGTATCAGGGAAAGAATGAACATCGATCATAAATAAAATAATTGTAGTTGGGCTTTGTAAATCCTCTCCTGGGGAGAAAGTTAGAGTATTTTCAGTTGTAAAGGAGACAGATGCATATTAGGCAGAAGCATGATTTCCCTCTTCATACTTGAAACTTAGATAAGATGAAAAGAGCAGTGGATAGATACTGCGTTGACAAGGAGTGAAATGTGCTGGATTGTCTTTTTTTATATTAGGAGCAACATTTTGCTCACATAAAGAGCAACATTTCCCAGAATCTCCAATTTTGTATGGTCACAGCTTAGAGTTGGCTAAAAGTAAAGCTGTATGAGATTTGAGAGGTGGAAGTGAAACAACAGCCTTTACACCCTGGATATCAAGGTTAGAGGGAAAGACAGATACATGCTAAGGCACTTGTGGGTTCCAGTTTATCTTCCTTTCCTACTCAGCAACCAGCTTTTCTTCCTAACTGTTGGTCATAATAAACAGTTATCCTAAGCCTATCTATCATCATCTCATAGATATGAACTCAGAAAGGCAGTAGCTATAAAGAGTAAATAACTTTCCATAGATTTCTACACATGGAGAAGCATGTATAGGTGATCTAATGAATAGCCCAGTTGAGATCGAGTGAAAATTAGCATCAACTGCCAACCATGGGAGTGGTCATCTTGGACATTCAGATGACTGTGAATGAGACAACATGCAAGAACCATTCCAGTTAACCACAGCAGAAAGAAAGATATTTATAATAAATGTGTTTTAAAACAATAAATTTTGAGGCGGTTTGTTATATACAGCAACAAATAACTTGAGTAGTGACAAAGAGAAAGAAAATCCCTTAAACGTGCAACCTGAAAATGACAATTGGTCATTCTTTCTTCTCAGAAAAAACAGTATAGATAAATTACTATGGACCCAAATGGCAAAATTTAGAATTAAGTTATTTTTAATTTGTCTTCTTGAAAAGGAGAATTAAAATACAAATGTATATATATATAAGCATATAAAATGTTTATAAAAATGTATTTTTTAAGATTATGAATTTCTCTATCAACAGGTGTATAATTTAAAGAGCCTACTCATAGAAAAGTGTCTGGTGAAAACTGAATGCAAGTAAAATTTGTATAGGCCAAGAGACTTTTCTGTAATAATCCTCAAGGATTATGCTACCATTTAATCAATTTATTTTACATAATACCAAAAGCTAGTATGCAATCTTAGGTAATGATTAACATATGTTTCTTAAATATAGTTAAAAGTCAAAAGTAAATTATTTTAATTTATGAATTGGGAATTATAGATTCTGGAAAAAAATGTACCTTTTGTCTTTCTTAAGTTTTTAAATTTTTTTCCAGCTTTTGAGCTATATAAATGATATACAAAAAAACCCTGCATATATTTAATGTATACAATTCAGTGAGTTTGGTTTCTTATGTTTTTCTAAAAGTAAAAGTGATCTATGCTAGACTTGTCAAAGAAAAAGTGAAGGCGACACAAAGGACATTATACTACTGCTATTTTAGTTACAATTATACTTAGAATAATCACCCTCTAAATCAGAATTTATAATAAAAGCACAGACAGGAAAGAATTGTGTTGATTTGTTTTTTTTAATGAAGGAAAAGAGTTAATTTTTTTTGCTTCTTTGAATAGCAGTATTTTCATCTTTAAGATTTCTTTTTTCACTGAGATGGATACACACACGCACACGCAGATGATAGAGGGAGAAGTACAGATACAGGTACAGGTACAGGTACAGTTAGAGATGATGGATGGATAGATAGATTAGATTAGATTAGATTAGATTAGATTAGATTAGATTAGATTAGATTAGATAGACAGAGCCTGAGAGATATTCTAAAATGTGAATAAAAGATATCCTTTGCATTTATATGATTTGGTTGATGTGGTTAAATGGAAAAATCATGACCCACACTACTGGAGCTGTATGGTTTTAGTTTCAAAGACTCAATTTCAGGATGGAAGAGTAGTGTTTATAAGCACTGGCATTCCCTTCTTATGGAGAAGACCAGAACTAATAAAGCCATTTAAACCTAAAAAAGTACTCTTAAAAGAAAAAAGAGAGACAGAAGGAGATTTTAAAGCTCAGGTTCTCTTGCTGTTTCCTTGGTCCTTAAGAAGTTATACCATACAGATCAAACTCTTAAAATAGGCACAGTTAAGTTCTACAGACACTTACAGTCAAACTAAAATTTTTTCTACCACTGATGTGAGAAAAGGAAATTATACATTCCTTAAGGCATTAACCTCAAACTTTTACTCATATGGGGAGAAAATTACATTAGGATCTTTTCATAATCAATGTCAAAAGAAGGATTAAGAGCTTCTATGCTATTTCTTTCTTAGTATTTCTGGAAAATTTTTATCTATCCATAAGAAATGGGGTTGTACTTTTGTAGTGTATATCCTTATAAAGACACTAGACAGAAGGAAAAAAAAGAGGGTTGCTTTCTTCTCATCATGCTAATTGCACATAGTTAATTATATGATGAGTCAGGATGAGCTGACTCAGTACATTCTTTCCTTTTGTCAGCTCATCATCCCCAAATCCAGAGAACACTACCAATCATAGGTATTCACGCAATGACATTCTAAAGAAAACAATTCTGTGTAAGTTCTAAAATTGTATGACAGATACAATTAGTAAAAAATAGGTTTCTGTTCTACTATTTCCTGTGGGGAAAAAAAGGCCAAGTTTCCTTCAATCTTTGTGTTATTTTAAAACGTTTAGTACTGAAAGGAACCCTGCCATGTAAGAAAAAAAGTACAATAATACACCAAAAAACGAAAAAAAAAAAAAGATTTTTCAAAGCCAAATAGCCTAACACGTTGAAAGTAATTTGATGCTCTACACCTAGACCTTATATAGCAAAATATTGTTTGAACTATCACATTCTAAAGAAGATATAATGAATGACCTTTATACTTGAACTTGGCAGCAGCACACCTCCTTCATCTTCCTCACTCCCAATATTATGAGCTAATTGTGTAATGCCTGATTTTAAAAAAAGAGCAAATTTTTTCCCAAAGATTTGGTTATTTATTCATTTGTCATTCAAGTGACACCAAAAAAAAAAAATGTACGACAGAAAAACAGGAGAGTCTTCTAGTAGACTTGTATTAAATAAGCAGTAGACATTTGGCTGTGAGGCACCAGGACACCTCTAAATCTCCCTGAGAACAGTCTCCATCAAAAAGTCCATTTCTAGACTGACAAAAGTTAGCACTATTTTCAATTAAGGACCCAACAGAGTGATTAAAACCACACAGTTAAGCCAACTTAATTGGAATTGGAGGGTTAGGGGGGTAAAAAAGGGGTTTATTGAATTGAACTTGGTTTATTTCTCTACCATATGATAGTGTATTCTATCTATTATCTATCTATCTACCTGTCTGTGTGTCTGTCTATCTATCTATCTATCTATCTATCTATCTATCTATCTATCTAGCATCGATCTGCTTGTCTATCATTTAATGTAGCTAAATAAGGTAAAATAGGCCCAGGAAACCCTCTATTATGAGAAGAGACACTGGTTGCCTGTAAAAGGCCAAGAAACCAACAAGTTGGGTCCTAGGGAAAGGAGGCAAGACTAGGTCAATTATTCCTCTAGGTCTTACACAAAAGAGGCCAGAGGAGTCTTCTAAGCTCATTTGAGTCAGAGAGCCTATAAGTATTTGGGGCAAAGCAAATAACATAGAGAGTGCTTCGTTAAAATGTGCTTATACTTTATATTGAGAGATTGATCAGTATTCAAGAATCTCAAGATGCTTATTTCGGCCACATATTAACATACCTTATTTATTTTATTTTCAAATAGGTTAGACCACCAAACATAGTGATGGTTCTGTGTACTAAATTAATTAGATCACCACATCTTTTCAGTTTGAGAGAAGTTTATGCTATTTCAGTATGTTAATGCAAAGCTTGATTGATACCAAAAAAAAAAAAAAAAAAAGCCTTTTGTCTGCCTGATTTGAGAGGAGTCAAGAATGAAAATAAAAATCAGAAATGAAAGCACTTTTAAATTTTATCAGCACCTTAACAATTATAACTGCCTGTGCTTGAAGACAGAAGATTCATCATTCATTCAATACCCTACACATTTTCAAGTCAAGTGTCTTTGGCATTCTGTCTGATCATCTATGATGTTTCTTCATTTTCATCCATTCTTTTTTTTTCTTTTTTTTCTGTTTTAATGACAGATCTCAGAACCACTGCAGTGCATCAAATTTCATCAAGGGTCACCTGGTAACTCCAGAGCATGTGAGATGATCTCCATATTAATGCCGTTACTCACTTCTTTCCAAGTTCTGAGCACTCAACTTGGTAATTATGAAGTTAAAGGTCTTCATCTCTCACTCTAGGCATCCATAACACATACTATCTAGTTGGGACTACAGTGTTAAATGAAAGTTTATTGGATTTTTAAATGAAACAGAAAAAAAAAATCTTCCTGAGAATGAGTAAATCATTCTAGACCAATTTCTACAATGAAATCAAACTTTTTAAATTTTTTACAATTTAGTTTGTGAATTTGGAATAAAAATCTAAAATGCCTTCTGATTTAATAATACAGATATGTAATACATGAGCGTGAATTTTTTTTCTTCCAAATCAACCCAACATAGCCTTTTAATCCTTCAAAGTATGAAAAGACCAAGTGCCAGTGGGATTAATTGTCAGGTAGAATATAACCTCCTTCAATTAGAAGTTACTTCATAAAAAAAGTGCTACATACCTCTTCATATGTGTGCATTTCTTTATATATAAAAATTCACATCATATTGTAATAAAGCCATCATAATGTAATAAAGAACTATAATACACATTAATATCAGTTCTAATTATCCTTAACAACTACTTTAGAAACTATGGTACTTTAAAACAATATTTTATTATCTGAGATGGCATCTAGCCCTTCACTATTTATGAGAATCTTGCCCTTAAATGCTGAAGAGCTAATATCAAGTAAGTATATTCTCCCGAACAGTTGATTACTCCAACAAACCTACTCCTTATCTTTAGGATTACTTTGGATCAGTTATGTAGTCTTGTTTCAGAATTACCCATTTCCACCTAACCATAAAGCACATGCACGCACGCATACACACACATTCAGAGAGAGAGAGAGAGAGAGAGAGAAAGAGAGAGAGAGAGAGAGAGAGAGAGAGAAATAGAAGCTATTCTAAAATAAGACAGCTGAGATTCCTTTAAAATTCACATGAATTATTTGGCTTAGTACCATTCACATTTTTAAAACCATGTAAATCATCTCAATAAACCAAAAATAAAGACCTAAGTTACGATTTACTCTCCAATAAAGTACGAACTGCATGTAACTCTGCATTTACAACTATGTTCATTGTAAGCAAATTTCCCAAGTTAAAGTTTAGTTCCCAAGTTAGAGCCAAGTTTCTCAAAGCACAAAGAACACTCTCATCTCTCACCACTAAGCCATGACTCCCAGGCCCAACAAGCGTCCTACTTAGCATCAGAGTGTATCTTTTAGGGGATTTCTACTGAGCTCATTTCATTACTTCCAGAATTGGTTTGTTCAAGTAAGGTAAAAGGGCAGCCGGGGTTTTAAACAATGGCTTCACTTAGAAAGAGATAGTTTCAAAGCCTTGGATTTCAAGGTTTTTTTTTTTTTTTTAAAGACTATTTCAAAAACCTCTTTTGAAGTTTTCATCATCAAATAAATATGGGCATTTTTTCTTTGATATGTACTCTCAGGCTTATAGAGGATTTTCCAAATACATTTTTCCCCTTATTTGATTGGCCTTGAATGGTATGCCCAAGCCTAGCAGGTATTATCTCTATATTTACAAGGAGGCATCTGAACCTCAGATGTTTTAGTTGATTTGTCAAAGTTCCTTAGAGTGTAAGTGTTCATTCAAATCAGGGCTGGAACCTGGGATGTCTGTCTCCAGTCCAGGGCTTGGCAGACCCCACTGTTTCTATATAAACAAGTATATCTCGGCTCACTTTAGCTATTAAATGATATTTAGAAATAAGACTCTCTTAGCACTATGTCTTCAGTGTCCACCATTATTCATATTTTTCCCTAAGCACCAAATTTACTTAACAGAGTGAGCTTGGGCCTGAGGGAGAGTCTGGGTGACTGATGTTTAGGGGTCTGTGCACTCCTTGACCATTATTGGGTTTAACGTTTCCTAGTTTATGACTCAAGGCCCAGTCTCACCTCTCTGCTGGATTGCATTGTCCTAAAAAAAAAAAAAAAAAAAAAAAAATGTTTATATGTACCCAGGGATGCCAGTAATGGGCCCATAAAAAATTCAATAAAAAAATGTTTTAATCAAAAAACGCAGTCTGACATCACAGAGTCACCAGAATTCTCATTTAAAATTGGAGCACATCACTGAAAAATGTTGATTGTTGTTGTAACCTCACTGGTTTCTAAATGCATTCTGTTCATGCTCTGCTGTTGATGGAGCTGGCTACTGATGTGTATCCTTAGAAGAACCTTTTTGTATAATGAATAAAGAATCCCAAAATATGAAAAGGGCCTAGTGTCTTTCCCAGAAATGGTACCAGAGAAACAGAGAAAGGGCACCTTTCCAGCTTTCTTTTGTTAGGCGTAATGATCATGTGAACACCGTAAAATAATAATACATCTTTAAAGGGAAAGAAATGTCTTTTTATTCCCATGAGCAACTACATGTGTAAGATTCTTAAAGCATTTTTTTCTGTGTAAGCTGTAGGTCCTTTCCCAAGGTGAATAAAATTCCCACAAAATGCCTGTAAGGAGACGCTTGCCTTAGGCATTTGCTGAGCTAGCCAAAGTATGTACTCATGCTATAGATCACTTTGGCACCATTAAAGAATTACAGGGCATCACATGGTCTTACAGGAATTAATCACTGCTTAACAGTATCTGCTCCTGTGTTTATGGAATCATTTGGAATATCTGCATGTAACCAGTGGCTTGCTGAATAGAGTAATGGACCATGGCATTGTGTTATGGTCGAGCTATAGATTGCTCCCACTGGCAATTAATATGCTAGCAGTGAAATTGTATTTATTTTAGGAAGAGTCAGAATAATAATTTGAAACTTTTTAATAAAACACTGAGATCCCATTTATATCATTTTCTTGCTCATAGATCTTCATAAACAATTTTAAGATAGCATGAGAGATAAATGCCCTCTAGCATTTTATGGTGAGTAACTAAAGGCACAGCTTGTATAGCCTTATGCTTGTATTTTCCTTCAGAGACCCCTCAAAAATATTAACTGAAGAATCTATATTAAATTTCAGTTTCAAGTATTTGATATCAATAAAGTAGAACTTCAGGTTATGGTCTGCTAAAGATTTAATTGCTCTAGAGAAACTTTGGCAAAAAAGAAAAAGAATATGAAAGAAGTAAAAGGAAAAGAGACGAGAAAAATGAGATAACCTTATACTTTACATAAGTATATGGTAGCTCTTTAGTTGTTAAGGAATACAGGCTGTATTAAGACCAAGCAAGTAGAATCTCTTTCTGGATTTCTCAAATACTCCACTATTGTTCACTTATAAATATTTATCTTGTTTATATGATTCAGATGATATACTCAAACATCAATTAGTCTCCCCAAAAGACAAGATATAGAAATGTGAGAATTTATATAAGGCTGTTGAGCTGTAGCTGCTGATTTATTTCTAGTTTAAGTTATTTATCATTATTATACCTCATTTTTAAAGAAGGTATTGAAGAAGATTTTAAATAAATGTTTCGGAATTTATATGTAACAAATACCCTAGGATGAGTGTACTCCACTTATACTAGAATTCTAGTATAAGCACTAATCAAATTGTTAGACATTTTATATAGCTGAGGCAATGTGCATTACTTTCATTTCTTGTTTTAAATTTGTGAAAAGAAAGGTGGGAAATAGATAAGAAATAATTCATTTTTCTTTCTTCACTCTTCAACATCCATAAATTATCATATTTCCAAATAATTAAGATACAATCTTATATGTTCTATTTGATTAACAGTTAAAATCATCACCTCCAAATTATTCATGATGCTTTTATTTATTCTTTTCAGCCTAATTTTGATGATGCTAGATTTTAAAAAAATATATTCAAAAATCACCAGTGACTGTAAGATATGCTCCATGCAGTTATTAAATTTTTCTAATTCAGGATTTTGTTTTTCAGTTGGTAAACATCCTAGACAGGCCCCCCAGTTCCAAAATATTAGAATACAAAAGTATCTGTTCATACTCTTTCATTCATTGCTATTCTGCCATCATCTTATTATGTGCTTGTTATTTCATAATAAAAATTAATGTTAATTAATGTTAACGTGGGAAAAGGCAAATAAGAAACTTGTACTGAACACTGACACATTGTTTTTGTTAGAAAATAAATATCTACTTGGAGTCAGAATTGTGTCCCTCATTAACTAACATAAGATAGAGAGGAAGAGAGAAGGAGAGGGAGAAAGAGAGAGAGACAGATAGAGACAAAAAGACAAAGAGAAAGAAAACCTTTTAGGAAGTGAAATCTAAGAATGTTCAGGTCCATGAAAAGCTTTAGAGAAAGGTTTGAGGTGACTTACCCAGGCCTTCTTGTGACCTTTATACCCACAAGATGTAGGATTCTTTTAAAATGACTACATAGCCATTAAATCAAAGAATATCTGATCATTTCGTGCTTCAGTTCTACGGATTTTTATTTGCCCTTTGAACCCTAATTTGAAATTGAAATTCACTTTCTTGTATTAGGAGTGGTGGGGAAGAACATCTGGAAAGGCATTTGTGTTTAAATGTGAGTCCTCCAAGTTGCTTAATGCTTGGGCTGTGGGCATATGAAGAAAATAAAAATCAAATTGAATGGCCTGGCTGCTCCAGCACAAGTCAGAGTCGCTCTCATTCCCTGCCTTTCAGCCTTGACTTGCTCTAATGTAATCTCGTCTGCTGAAGCAAGAGGTGTAACCACTGTGTTATTATCTGCATTTCTGCTCTAAATCCCTCTGGCCTAACAGCACAAGGGCTTTCCCTCTTCAACGTACCTCTCAATCTGATTATGCCAACTATGAAAGTAAGCTCTAGCATCCCTACCTGCCCCTTCTGTCCCTTCTGTCTATATCCTCAATGTTCTGGCAACCTCTACTAAAGCTACTATTATGTCACATTTTTCTACAATGCAAGGGTAAATAAAAGTTATATGCCTATCAGAAAATCAAGAGTTTCAAAGTAAATATAAGTTCTCTCATCATCTCTAATTGTCGCTTGCTGTGGATGTCAAACTGACAGAGTAGCAGAATCTAATTTCCTTGTTTGATTCACCATGAAATTAAACTGAACTGACAATTTTTATTTTCACCTGGCAAATTCACCCAACACTATTTAAAACTAGCTAATCAAGTAGAGTTATCTGCTGCACACACTCATCTCCCCCACCACAACTCTGATTTGCAGTATCCCACTTCCCGGCTCCCTCCAATAGCCGTGCTCTGGATTACATTTACAGTTTTAGAAGGTGTAAAGGAATGTATGAACATAGCTAGCCAAGGTGCTGGGAAATGTATCATGTCACAAAATTACTACTGAAAGATGAAAAAAAAATAAGAGTAAAAAACAAAACTCCTGGACTGAAACACTGTTCAAAAATCCAACCAGCCAGATGGTTTAGTGAGGCCTGTGCTCAATAGAATAGAAAATAACATTCTGAAGTTAACTGACTTTTAGGGAAAATGAAGTGTTTAACCTCTGTAAGAAATAAACATCACTATTCAGAAATAGTCATATTATAATAGTAACTGCCAGATATATATTTGAGTAATGAACTAAGGCCATCTGGCAGTGTGAGAGTGACCACTGATAGATGAACTATATAATATGAGCTTTCAAAGATAAGGAAGACTCTACTCACTAGAGACGTTATACAATGTCCCAAAGGAAGGATTTATGATAATGCAGGGCACCAAAAAAGTTACAGTTCCACCACAAAACCATTGGCAATTACCAGAAGCTCTCAAGGGATAACTTCAAGAATCATCAATGAGGAAAAAAACCTGGACTTATTTAGTCCAAAGAACAATTAAATGGGTTTCTAGATGCATGAGGAGGAGCTATTAGCTGGACAAGAAAGCAAGCAGATATATCATGTCTTCACACCTAAACATCTCTTCAGTTCCAAGCTTGTTTCCAGATTTTTACAATTATTTATTACAGACATGCGTCTGACCTTTCTTTACTCTAAAGCGAATTTTCATGAGTTTAATATTAGTCTCAAGACATCTTCAAAGATGAAGAGAGATTGTGAGATGATTCCAAATTCAAGACAGAGGCTACAATATCCTTAAATGTTTAATAAGTATGAACCATGTAAAAATATGAACAAAAATGCAGTTTAACTCTTAGAAAAATGCATATGATACATAAAAATCAGCATGCAATTTCAGAGGGGATTCATGGATTCATTGAAGTCCACATATTAACTTAACATAATCATAGCTACAATTTTTGAGCATTTTCTATATCCTGGACACTGTGCTAACACCTTACAGATATCATCATAACCATCTAGCCTGGACTCTTTAGACCTGCTAAGAAGGATTATTAAATTAAAAACTCTAGGTCACTCACTCTTAAGGAAGTCACAAGAAATTACACTTGTAACAAGCTACTCAAATACAAATAAATACCTGCAAGGTAGGAGTGACTACCATTATAAATTTAATTTAGAGTTTCTATTTTAAATTACTGATTATTTTCCTTACTCCCAGCATCTTAATATATATAAAACATATTTCTCTTTATAGGAAGTCAAATAGGCCTGTTCACTAAATCTCAATAACAGCTGCTCTGAAGAAAGACTGCTGAGTCTTTATTTCCCTCAAAGTTTTCCAAAATGATTTTGTTTCTACCATATAACCTACATTTCTTTTGAATCACACCAAATATTCCTTAAGCCATTTTTCCTCCAACAGGAAGTCCAGAAAATTAAATTTATTTGTATAGTTTAGATCCTTAGAACTCTGAAAGTAGATGTTATTATCCCCGTTTGATATAATGAGAAGCAAAAGCCCAGAGAGGCTGAATACTTGCACTTGTCCACATGGCTCATGAGTAGTAAAGCAAGATTTAGAATGCAATTCGGATTGACTTTAAAGCACAGGTTCTGAGCTGGTGTGCTCTACTCCCCTCAACTCCAGGGTAAGAACCTCTGCTTAACAACATCAGTGTATTATTAACATTAATTAGAATAGAATAAGCAATAGGAAATTGACATAACATAAAGCAGTCAGGTTATTTCAGGCTGAGAAGTAAGTTATAACATTTATTGCCTGAATCCCATCCTACGCACTGCCACAAGTACCTACTACAAATCTCCACCTATCAGCCAGTTGCGTTTATTGGAAGACTTTGTGATTACCTATGGCCAAATGCAATAGAAAGGACAGACCCAAGGAGAGGCTGAGCCCTGGTGTCTTAAACCTATATTTTTTGTACAGTATCCATATTATTTTTAAGGATAAATGTAAACTTTGAAAATACTTCTTCCTAGCAAACAGGGCATAATGGTCTGCGTGGAAACATAGTGATCTAACCTTAGTAGCAATTTAGTATAAAATCAAAAATTTAAACAGAAGAAAATGATAAGTATAGAAAATATTATAGGAGCCAGTGTGAAAAAACAGAAAAGCATTGGAGTAAATGTCGTTGAGTAGTGGTACATTACGGAGAATTTAGAGACAGTTGAAACCTGCAAGAATAACAGAAGGAGGAGCATCAGGACAAATCTGAGGAACTGAAACAAAACAAAAGGATATGCAAAAAAATACAGGAAAGAAGGTGAGGTAGGAAAGAAAAAGCCCAGGGAATCCGGACATTCTGCCCTCACTGTACTATGTGTTATGGCTAGGGGGATGGAGAAGAGAGAAGAGAGCTTTTACAGAATGTTTTTCTGAAAAGGACATTTCCAGGGAGAAACAAGTAGCCACTCAACTGTAGAAGTAGGTTTGGGTAGGGAGTAAACCCAAGGATGCTCCTTCTCAAATACCTGCATTCTAAGTCATTAATACAGCTTCCTAACCCATGCATGCATGTTGGACATGGAATTCTAGAAAGAATTCCATAACAAGGATTCAGAATAAAACAGAAAGAACTCTGTTGGAGACACTTTCCCTCTGGAGATACTATTACCTAAACATTTTTCCGTTTTTTTTTTTTTAACAAATTAAAACGTGAAAAGGCATATTATAGCATAGTACAATATACTTACTGTTTTAGTGAAAGCAGCGAACAAGTTCAGGCAAGGTAGTAAAACATGACATCAAATTATTGTGGGGGAAAGGAATTTGGTCCTCTACTACATGTTTTTAAGAGCAGATAAGAGCTACATTTGGCAAAAGGCTCAATGTGACATTTCTTTTAGTCTCAATTATGGGATGATCAAAGAGTGTCTTGTGGGCAGCCATCGATATGTGTAATAATATAACTCTAAGTTGGAAAATGATTCAAGGGAGTAGAGGAGATGCTTACACTGTTAAATGAAGAAACCAAGAAAACATCGTCTTTTAGGAACAGGGAGAGAAAAAGCAAAACAAAAGGAATCAGATTGTTGGTGCTCCACAAGTCAGGCAAATGTATGGAATAAAGGAGGAAAACAGAGGAGTAGGTAGGTCAGTGCTTTTCCAAGTACCAGACCTTGATGAGATAAGTAGCTGGTGCTGGAATGTAAGTCAGGTATTAAAAGCTTTTCATCTCCTCCTGGACTGGTAATGTGTTGAATAGAACCCATTTAAACTTCAAAAGAAACTCTGAAAGGCAAGTGCAACAGTCCAAGTAGAGAGCCAACAACATTAACACCTAAGGCAAGAGAGAATACATAGCTTCTGTGAAAGAAAGTCACAAAGGAAGTAATGTTATCAGAAGACAGGAGTAGAGAAGGAGAGGGAGGAACAGTAGCCTCTCTGTCCCTATAGGAATCAAGTGGATAGAATAGCAAGAGAGGACATCATTGCTGAGAGAAGGTGCATGGGCCTTCAGATATTTCCCCGAGTAGCAAGCATGGACTAGAAAGAAGGGCGTCTCACCTTCGGGATGAGTTGGTGCCAGTGAGGAAGACTTGAGGCCATTTAGAAGATGTCCAAGTATATTCTTAGAGATAATCATTGTTCTAAATATCACTTTTAAGATGATTGGTTAATATAATTTATACTCAAATATCATACTAAAGACTTCATCATTGATAAAGTATAGCTTTCATTAGTTAAGGTATATCTGTACTCTGAAAATGATTCTTGGCACAGATGATGACAACTGATTATGCTCGTTTGTTAGGGCTGCCATAACAAAGTACCAGAAACTGGATGGTTTCTACAACAGAAATGTACTTTCTCACAGTTATAGAGGCTAGATCAAGGTGTCGGCAGGGTTAGTGTCTTCTGAGACCATTCTCCCTGGCTTGTAAATGTCTTCTCCCTATGCTTTCACCTGGTACATGTCTATGTCCTAATTTCTTCTTATAAGGATACCAGTCATATCGAATTGGACCCATCTTATGACCTTATTTTACTTTAATTACCTCTTTAAAGACCTTTCTCAAAGTATAGTCATTTTCTTAGGTACTGGGAGTTAGGGCTTCAACATAAGAATTTTAGAGTCACAGCCCTTAACACTAATAAAGCTCCAACTCATAGTGAAACACTGTGAGTACACTGTGACATGCCCATTCATACTCCCTACACAGTGACTAGCACAGCACATTCCAGATGGAGTAAGGAGTAGGGAGTGGACAGAACAGTTCATATTGGTTGGGTGGATGGTATTGAACCACTTCCTCATTCTCTTTCAAATTCTCCTTGAATCACCTGTTAATTTTATGTTATTAACATTTTCATGTTGAAAATAAGCTTGCAATAGAGATCCACATATCCAAAGAGAAAAGTGGAATGAATGGCGAACAGAAATCTAGGGTCATGAGTAACATAACTCAGATCAAAACATCTTAACACAGGAACACATGGTAAATTTGAGGGATGTGGGTTCTCAATGCCTTTCTTAATCCAGTGCAAAGTATTCCTTCAATGCACAGCAATATCTTTTTCAAACAATCCAAGAAACATTTCAGAAAATTCAGAACTTGCAGTCTATAATTTAGACCTCTAGGTCATCAAATTCCAATGCACTTGGCTTCAATGAACCTAGCTATTAGAAACTTTTTGTGTCTTTCCTGTCTTTCTTTAGCGTGCTTGAAATCAATCAGATGACATTGTGGCTTTCTTCTACCTCTGGGGTATTTCTTCCTCCATTCAATTAGCTCTCTTCTGTGAACAGGAATTTTATCTATGTATTCCAGTCAGTGAAAAATATCATTTCATTTTTAATAAGTAGGGGCAAGTGCTTAAAATGATCAGTTTGGATGAGACCCATCAGAATTGGAATAGTTCTTTCTACAAGGCTTGTGTGCAGGATTTTATTTTACTCCTTCCCTTTATAGAGAATACCCCAACCTGCTCCAGTTCTTTGCTCATTAACAGCATAAATCATGCAAAATGTTAAAAGTCACTGTTGCAATGGTATTTGATAGAGAATTTAAATTAGACCACAGAGAAAAATGACAGTACTCCTCCAAGGCTGTATGATTCATTTCTTGGTACCAAACCAGAAGTTGAAAATGCAATGCAATTTTATAATGAACAGAAGCATTGCCTCTGGCCCTCATACAACTCCAAAAATGGTTAGAACAGGCTGACCAAAAATCAGAAGGGTCTTACGCATACATACATTAAATTCTCTCTTCTCTCCTCTCTCCTCTCTCCTCTCTCCTCTCTCCTCTCTCCTCTCCTCTCTCCTCTCCTCTCTCCTCTCTCTTCTCTTCTCTTCTTCTTCTTCTTCTTCTTCTTCTTCTTCTCTTCTTCTTCTTCTTCTTCTTCTTCTCTCTCTCTCTCTCTCTCTCTCTCCACACACACACACACACACACACACACACACACACACACACACACACACACATATATTCCCCTCTTCCTCCCTCCCTCCCTCTGACTCTCTTTCCATCTTTGGGTCTCTTTCTCTGTCTCTGTTTGTCTCTCGTTATCATTTCTTCTGCTTCTCACTCCCTTTCTCTCTCTCTTTCTGTCTGTCTCTCTATTACCTTATCTTATTTTCTGTGACTCTCTTTATGCCTCCTTCTCTCCATCTCTCTTGGTCATTTACTATATATCCCTCTGTGCTTTTCATTTTCTTATCATTTTTGCTGCCTCTGGGTCTGTATCCCCCTGTGTCTCTTTCTTCCTTTTTTTTTTTTTTTTTAAATAGCATCTTTAGGCTCATTTCATGGTTGAGATGCTTGATGCCAGGGCAATCTGCAGTCTGTGGGCTTAGGGTCTCAGAGCACATCCCAGGCAGAGCCAGCACAGAGCCCACTGCAATGGAGTGTTCAGGCGAGACCCAGCAGGACTCCTGTAGGTACATAGGAGCCACCCACAGTATGGGAGGTGCTGAGGGGCTCAACCTCAAAGTCCCTTTTTCTCTCCAGGCCCAACTTCAGCAACTTCACTCCAGAAGCAGAAAGCAGGACTTCCTCACCTTTTCTCCTAGCACCAAGCTTACTCCCCCAATGTGGGCAGAGTAGGGGTAGGTATGCACTGAACCCAGGCCCTGTCCACCAAGCAGCACCTCTACCTCTTTTTGTCCAATGACTGTGTGGTTTCAACCCCCACTTGCAGTCGAGTGCTTGGGATTTTAGCCTCTGTTGGCTCAGAATCAAACTGTGCTTTATTCCTGTCCTGATTTCTTAGCCATGTATCTAAGTCTCTTTTACTACGTGAATCTTTGTTCCCATAAGAGGCTACCTCACTCTCTCTCTTTCAACACTGTTTAGGGCAATTCCATTTTGATGTATTCCTTTTTTTATAGAGAAGCTATTTCTCAAGAGGACTGCAACTCCCCTCTGCCTGCTGAGACAGGAGGTGTTCTTTCTTCTCCTTCTCCCCAAGGCTGTGCATGTGTGTTTCTTGGATCACTCAGCAGAGGAAGTGCAGCCAATGCTTTCTACATCTCTTCACCCTGGAAGTTAAATGTATGCCCTTCTTTCAGACTTAGCTTAGCTCAGGGTTGATCCTGCCGGGAGGGTTTGTATCTTCACAGTTTGTCTGGAGCTAGTCTGCTGAAGATATCCTTTCTGGCTTTGCTCTATTTGCCATTGGAAGTCACTTCTGGGTCACTTAACATAACAGTTTTATGCTTCAGTTCTATACTTCATGATAGAACGCTGACGGATGAATAGCTTGTTGGATTTGAAGATGAGAGATTATGAAAAGGATTTAGGTTTAAACTTTTGAATAGCAAGAGGGATTGATATAGTGAGAGGCAGTTAGGGGCAAGAAAACCAAGGAAGAACCCTTTATTTAGGCAAGTGCACAGATTAGTTCAGAAATGGTGTATTTTGTACTTTATGTACAGTTAATTGCATAGTTGTTGGGAAAAAAATAAAACAACACTATTATCACGTTACCGTATAATTACCATTGTTTCCTAAGAAGTTACTATGTAGTTACTACATTATTACAGAAAAATAAAACATGTTATTTTATGGTAACTATGCAATTAGTTCATGTCACTAACAAATGTACACTTATTGAACTAACAAAGAAATAAATGTTTCATTTTTTTCCTACATGCTCATGAGTCATAATATTGTCCCTCTTTTAGAAATGACATAATGAATCAATGTACTAACATAGGAAATATGCAGATGAAGCTTTTTTCCTCATCATTTTTTTTCTAGTGAGCAAATGAATACCTTGGAAACTGCAGATGCAAAATAGCACACCAGATAAGAGGGCAAGCAAACATATTCTATCAAGCCAATCTACTGCATTTAATGAGTTAGGAACAATGAGTTCTTTTTGGCTATGGTTAGGAGGGGGAACCTTGGCAAGCCAAGTGCTTTGCTGGCCAAAAGAAATGAGAAAAGGATTAAACACATTTCATTTTATGTTGCTTGCAGGCTGAAAGCAGAGCAAACAAAAACTGGTACCATGTTATGTGTACGTTCACGGAAGAATTTCAGTTTCTGTTGCACATACTGTGAAGGAAAAATCCAGCGTTTCAATATTTAAATCAGTTCTATAAAAAGAAGACCACTTGGTAAAAGTTTGAATTCACTATCAGAAGTTGGTCCTGATAGTACCAAGAGATTTAGTTTTAGAAAGAAGGGGTACCCAGTATTCTTCATCAGTGCCATTACGTCTTTATACTTAAAGTCCTGTGTACAATCATCTATCCATGTTGCTAATTGCAAGCTTCTTAAAATAATGAGAACGGGTCTGTTTATTGTAGCTAATTGATTTCCAATACTTCAAAATTAATTGGGCAGAACAGGGCATCCAAAGCTTTCTTTGAGGCATATTTTAATGGGTTTAGGATTTGAGGAATTAATGGATAGATTAGTATAATTTATTTTCACATTTGTTATTTTTCTAGAAACAGCTTTAAAATTCTCCTGGGAAGACACCCTATTCTTGTTACTTTTCTCAATGCTTTCCCTTTTCTACACAACATTTAACTCACCTCTCCTTTATATCTAGCAGGAAAATGCCTCAACTTCCTAGTTGTTCTGAGTTTAAATTCTAATTGTGAAAGTAAAAAGTCACAGAGATCATCTGAACTCACTAAAGTCTCAAAATATACCAGCTACCTCTTTGATTGACAAAAAGATACCTCAGGGGAAAATTGTCTTTATCCTCTCATATACTCAGTATTTATATTTATGTGTAGATTCCATAATCCATAGCTAATACATTATTTTTGGAGAATGGAAATTGAATTCAACATCAGTGTCCAATCTTTCTATTAGCACATACTTTTAAAGATTGTTCAAAATGAGGAAAGCAAATAAAACTTTATTCAATGATGAAGTTACCTAAATTCCTGGTAATCTGATTCAACAACTGCCAGTCATAAAGATATATGTATCTTTTTAAAGGCAAGATAATCAAGTGCCTCTGAGCTTCTTTATTCCATAAATGACATGGATTCAGATTCCTTAAGGCAGATGTAGACAGAATTAAACCTACAATTACATATGATTAAAGCAGGGCTGTGTCTTTCTCACCTTTCACCTAACCCTCCCATTCCTGGCCCCAACCTTGAAATTTTAATATGCACAAAACACAGATCCTCAGTTAAGTATCACCTCAAAGCCTTTGTTTGCTGTTAAATATTAAGAAGTCTGATTTCTTCAAAATGAGAAGCATGGCTTGGCAGGCAGAATTCTGAAATGGCTTGTAAGATTCTCAGCCTCCCTGGTAGATATGCCCTATATAATCGCTTGGACTGTGAGTATGATGGATTTTACCCCATAATTGGTTATGTTGAAATAAGATTATGCAGGTGGGCCTGAGCCAATCAAATGGGCCCATTAAAAAAATAAAAGATTCTTCTCCAGCTGATCATAGAAAAGGAAGTCAGAGAGATGTGCTCCCACTGTCCTAGAAGAAAGCTAACATCCTTGGGAATTACTGTGTATGGGGGTTACATGGGATGAACTGCAGATAGTCTTTAGCAGCTGAGAGTGGTCCCCAGTCAACAGCTAGAAGAAAAATGGGTACCTAAGTCTTATAACCACAAGGAAATAAATTTTGCTGATAACTAATATGCTTGAAGAAGACTCTAAGCCCAGATGAAAACTGCTGACCTGACTGACCCCTTAATTTTAGCCTGGTGAGACCTTGAGCAAAGAATCCAGTGATACCATGCCAGATATTTGACTTATAAAAAATATGAGATAACAAATTGCTATTGTTTTAAGTCGTTATGTTTGTAGCAATTTGTTATGCAACAATAGAAAAATAAAACAATTGGAAAGAAAGCATATGCACCTTGAATCTCTAAGATTTTTTTTCACTCTTATACTTTTCATCTCAGACGTTTTGGAGATACACTGTTGAGATTTTGTCACCATATTAGTTTTTCCCTGATGAAGCTTTATATACAAGATTCAGTATAACTGGACATACTTTGTATTTAAAGACTATGTGACAAAGAAAGATTTTTATAATAGAACCAGACTTTTCCGAAGAGTACCCATATGCTCTGTCAATCTAAGTTCTTCCATGAAAGGAGCCTGTTTCCACTCAAAGTATCAAAGGAGCCTGTTTCCACTCAAAGTTTCTCATTTAGAAAACTCTGGATAAACATAATATGAAGCCCATTGCTAGGATTTTGTTTCACTAGAAGCATCTACTAGACTGAGGTTATAAATGATTGTACTCTCTGAGATGGTATAACACATAGTCAAAGGGAAGAACAGAAAAATGCAGTTTTGTATCAGCCCACATTATACTTTTTTGAAACTCACAGAAAGGATAAGGTTTCAACTCACACAGTTGATGCCCACTTGTTAAAAGGGATATCCCTACCAGACTCCCATGCAGAGACTCCACGTGAAAGCCTCATATTGGCAAATAAGCAAAGGCACACAACACTATGTTTTTATTTAATGAGTGTTACAGCAGATAGACATTACAGCAATCCTGTGAAGCTAAAACTATAAGTAGACTGTCACTTACAAGCACAATTAAATTGTCTTAAAGGTTAGCCATATTACTGAATGTGAAGCTGTCACCTAAGTATGTATATTCAGCCCAGATCATAATCACTGAAGAATTGGGAAGCAATGGGTGGGACCTTGTCGCTGTGGTCTCTGTTTTTTGGTTATTTTCGGGCTAAATAACCGATTCCTTCATAAATAATGTGTTTGGTTTTTTTTGTTTGTTTGTTTTATAAGCACTGGCTTTTAAATTACACCTCTATTGAGATACAGCTAAAATATCATAAAATTCATTCTTTTGAAGTATAAAATTCAGCAGTGTTCAACATAATCACAGAGATGTGCAGTCATTACCACTGTATCATTTAGAACATTTTTATCACCTCGAGTGGAAACCTTGTACTCATCAGCAGTGACTTCCCATGTCCTCCTCTGCCCAGCCCCTGGCAACTTCTACTTTCTGTTTGTATGGATTCTGGACAATTCATATAAATGAAATATGTCTTTTTATGTATGACTTCTAATATAATATTTTCACAGTTTATCTATGCCATAGCATAAATCAGTACTTCAGTCGATCTTTTATCCTTGGTTGACCTCACAGATTGCAAGAACTTTGTCAGCTTACAACTCCTTGTGTTTTACTTTTTATGCCTATAGCACCTGGTCTTCCTAGACGGTCTCCCATCTAAGTACTAACAGGCCCAACTCTGCTTAGCTTCTGAGATCAGATGGGATGGGGCTTGTTCAGAGTGGCATGGCCGTAGACTCATTCAATCTTAAGATAAAATAATATCCCATTATATGGATATACCATCTTTTGTTTATTCGTTCATCAGTTGATGACAATTTGGGGAGTAACTATTTTTTGGCTATGATGAATGATGTTGCTAGAAACATTCATGTATAAGTTGTTGTGTAGATCTATGTGTTCATTCTCTTAGTAGTAGAATGATCAGATCATATGGTAATTCTATGTTTAACATTTTGAGGAACTACAAAACTGTTTCTCAAAATAGTTGTGCCATTTTAAAATCTGACTAATGATATGTAAGGTTTCTAATTTCTCCATACACTCACTAACACTTGTTATTTTCTGTCTTCTTTCCAGACATCCTGTAGGGTATTAAGTATTAACTAATTATGGTTTTAATTTATATTTCCCAAATGACTAATAATGTTGAGCATCTTTTCATGTGCTTATTTGCTGCATGTATATTTTTTGAATAAATGTCTATCCCAATCCTTTTCCCATTTTTAAATTAGATTATTTGTCTTTTTATTGTTGAGCTGTTCAAGTTTTTACATATCCTGAATATAAGTCCTGTATTAGATACATGTGATTTACTACTATTTTCTCCAATTCTGTGAGCTGTCTTTTTAATTTCTGGATGCACAAGAATTTTTAATTTTGATGGCATCCAATTTATATATTTTTTCTTTTGTTGTTCATGCTTTTGTTGTCACATGTAAGAAATAAATGATTAATCCAAAGTCATGAAGATTTCTGCCCATGTTTTTTTCTAATGATTTCATAGCTTTAGTTTTAATATTTAGGACTACGGTCTATTTTTAGTTAATCTTTGTATATGATATGAAGTAGGAGTTCAGTTTCAGTCTTTTGCATGAGAATATTCACTTGTTGAAAACACTATATCCCTCCCCCCCCCCCCCACTGAATTGTCTTGGCACTCTTAACAAAAACAATTGAGCATAAATGTATGGGTTTATTTCTGTACTCTCAATTCTATTCCATTGATGAATATGTATGCCCTTATGTCAGTACCACACTATCTTGATTATGTTAGCTTTGTAGTAAGT
This sequence comes from Rousettus aegyptiacus, assembly GCF_014176215.1. Lineage (NCBI taxonomy): Eukaryota > Metazoa > Chordata > Mammalia > Chiroptera > Pteropodidae > Rousettus > Rousettus aegyptiacus. Next base: position 36,628,936 of record NW_023416306.1, on the reverse strand, counting down.
TTTGAATAGAAAAATGTGACTCCTCCAAGTTTGTTCTTTTTCAAGATTGTTTTGGCTATTCTGGGTCCTTTGGATTTTCATATGAATTTTAGTATCAACTTGTCAATTTTTGCAAAATCTGTAGTTCAGATTTAGATGGGGTTGCATTAACTCTGAAATACAATTTAGGGAGTATTGCCATCTTAACAAAATAGATTTCCATTCCATGAACTTGAGAATTCTTTCCATTCATTAGGTCTTCTTTTTATGATGTCTTATATTTTTCAGTGTAAAGATCTTGCAGCTATTTGTTAAATTTATTTCTAAATGCTGAATTATTCTGTTGTTATTGTGAATAGAATTAGTCTCTTAATTTCATTTTCTAATCATTCATTGCTAGTAAGAGCAACAAATTTTTTTTTTTAGGACATTTCTGGTGAATTCTAGGATATACGACCATGTCAATGACATTCTTCACAGATATCAGTAGTGTACACTTGCAAAAAAATTTTCATTTTTCTATTTTATTTCTTATATAAAATACCTCCTAATTCTTAAATAATAGGGACAGTTCTTATACAAAAATGTAGATATAAACATAGGAGCAAATTCCTAAATTATTTATTCAGGCAACAAATATTTACTGAAAAATTCTTGAAATACATTAGTGAACAAACCAGGCAAAGATCTATGGCTTTGTGGAGCTTGATCTTTTTATGCCCAGAACTGGTCCAAAGTTTGAAGAAGGAAAAATAATTATTAGAAATATTGTTTCCTTGAAAAAAATTTAATCTCATTGAGAGAGCGAACAAAGTAATAGGCTGACATTTTCTATGACAATAATTGTTGTATATACAAATACATTATTAACTCATTTAATTATATTTACTATAAGGAATTACAGGATCAAAGATTATGCTAAGTGTTAATAAGATATGACCTAGATCTCAGATGGCTAACATTTAAAAATGAGAGCTGTATAATAAACGTACAATACTACTGAATGGTATAGGATAAGCTACAAACAAGACATGAAGTAATTTTAGAAATGAGAGATAATCACACTGAACTATACTCATAGAGGTGGCAGAATTTAGTTGAGATTGAATGATTAAGATTTGGATAAGTATTATGAGGTGGGACTTCATTATAAAAAAAAGGAAATATATACTTATTTGTATAGTCTAATTCGAAGAGGACATGAAGGAGTAAAAGAGGAAGGATAAAAATAGGAATAGGAAAAAGGAGATGGGAAGAAAAAAGAGGAGGTTAAGTAAAAGATTATGAAGGAGAATGATGAAAAGTTAGAGCAGAAGAACAGTGAGGAAGAGTTGGAAAGAGAAAAAGGAGACAAAATTTTTTGAGTATATTTTACATGAAAACCACTGAACTGGACACTCTACATGAATTCTGTATATAAAATCTAGGAAAGAAGGCATTCTTATAATCTCCAGATTGTAGGTAAGGTGACTAAGATCTAGATACAGATAAATAGATAAATTTGGTATATCTGTAAAATGGAATATTATTCAAAAATAAAAATAAAAATTTTTGATAAGTGAATCTTAAAATAAATATGTTGTGACATAAGCCAGATATAAAAAGTATACTTGCTGCATGATTTCATTTATATTAATGAAAGTTTTAATAAAAATGATAGTAACAGAAAGTTGTTTGGGGGTGGAGCAGCCAGGATGGAAGAAAAGGATTTTAAAGGCACACTAGGAAATTTTGGGGGGGGTATTGAATATCTTCAGTATCTTGATTGTGGTGACCATTTTATTAATGTATTAATATGTTAAAACTTATCAAATTATATACTTAAAACATGCACAGTTTATAGTATGCCAATTATGCTCTAATAAACTGTTAAAATAAATAAATTGTGTACATTCATGTAATAAAACATTAAACAGAAGTAAAAATAAACAAACTGCAGCTCTACGTTGCAACATAGATGATTCTTAAAGTTTTAAGCAAAAGAGGCTAGATAATAAAAAACACATAGAGTTTGATTCCATTTAATATGAAGTTAAGAGCAGACAAAACTAATCTATAGCACTAAGAGTTACAACGGTGATAAATAATGAGATGGAAAGAAGAGGTAGAGATTGAGAAGGTACGTGAGGGGAGGCTTAATAGATAAAAATCTTCTATTCTTGAATGCAGTGTTATTCACAGGGATGCTTAATTTGTAACAATTTATTGAATTGAATGTTTATATTTGTTTTTCACACTTTAGTGCATTATATTTCAATTAAAATTTAAAAAATATATAACAAACACAATACAAAAAAAGAACTATGTGTGAACTTTGTTGAGACTATTTCAATAGATTGATATGGATGGATGTCATATCATAAAGAGTGAGTCAGTAGGCACTTGTAAATTACAAATATAAGTGACTTTTCCGAGAAGTACCTGAAATACAACAGTAAAAATAGGCTAAAAGTCCAGCATGTAATAGTACTAAAACAAATTTAAAAAATCTGGATATACCAAGACTACATGATATAGTGTTTAAAGCATGTACTTGGGAGTAGACATTCTTCGTTTCAAATCTTGGTACTATATCTTACTAGCTAAGACTCTGGGGAGTTATTTAACTCATTTTCCCTCAAATATAAGGTGGTAATAACAATATTTAATTAATAAATGTTATGAGAATTAAATGAGACAGTATAAATATAATGGAGTTTAACATGGGACATAACATCTACTAAGCTCTTTAAAAGTATCAGCCATTATTTGATAATGATGAACATTGTAGTTGTAGGAAAAAATGACTGAAAAGAGATTATAGGAGTTTTACAGAATCCAAGTTTGGGCCCCACAAGAAGGCTGCTATTGAGAGACAGAAAAAAACAGCTCAGAAACTGTCATTCATGAAGATCTAAAATTAAAAAATATATATAGTCATACTGAGTCTTACCAAAACTGCAGCTCATTCTAGACCCAGTTTAGTTCCTGTTGAATTAAGGCAATCAGCCTGAACTCTATCTGCCTAATAGAGATAGGGGAAATCTTCTCTAGTGAAAAACAACTTTATATGAATTCTTTCTTTTACACACAATTCCTAGCATAGAACAAAAATATTGCCTGACATACAAAAATATATAACCATATGATTAATAACAAAGAGAAAAAAATAGACAATAGAAACAGAATAATAGGTAATCCAAATGCTTGATAATTCAGAACAAACATAATCCAAATTAACAAATAGAATTTTAAAGAAACTATAACTAAGATGTGCAAAATAATAGAGAATAAGATGAAAACATAATGAACTGATAAAAATAATAATGAAGGTAATGAGAGAAAGCAAAAGAAAAATTTTAAATATATGAAAAAATAAGCAAAATGAAGGAGAAATTGAGAGGCCCAAATATGCAACTAATGAAAATTCTAGCAAAAGAATATGAAGAAGCTGTATGTGAGAGGATGAAAACTGAGAATTTTTCAATTCAAAGCAGAAAATATTTTCAAATCAATAGTGCACTTTGAGAATCAAGACAAATGAACAAATATACTCTACATCCAAACATATTGTATCATAAACATGAAGCACAAAAAAATACAACATTAAAAGCTACTGGAAATAAAGTCACATTTTCTATGAGGGACCAATAAACTAACAGCAACCTAACAGCTATCATAGATGTCTGAAATCAACGGAGTAATTGCTTCCAAGTGCAGAAGGGGAAAAATGACATCTTAGAATTTTATACTAAAGTATAATTTTATTCATGAATGAAGACATAATAAATTTTAAGATACATAAGACCAAGAATTATAAAGCAGAATTACAAATTAAAATATACTGTTTTCATATATACCAATTACAACATTGAAAAAATTTCCATGTACTAGGTCATGGAGAATGGATGTCAGAAAACATCATCATCCACCATCAAACAATCTAAATAAAAATAAACAATGCATAGTTGGAAATACCCTGTTTTAGAAATAAAAAGAATTCCTAAATGACATAATTTTAATGAGGAAATTACAATAAAAATTTCTAAATACTTATAAAACTTCTAAGGTGTAACTGAACCAGAGCTAAGATGGAAAGACCTTACAGATAAAAACTTTTATTTGAAAAACTGGAAAGATTTAAAGTGAATGAGTCAATTGCTCAATTCAGTAGATTAGAAATTTGACTTAAAAACTAAACCTAAATAATACAGAAAGAATTGGGGGGCGGGGAATGAAATAGAAACAGATTAATAAAAGAAGAAAACAAAAAATAAATAATTCACATGCAAAAGGCTACTCCTTTAAACTATTTCTTAAAAACTAAAAGTGCCAACCCTAAAAGAATAAGCTGATAAACTCAACTACATGAATATTAAAATTTTCTATTCAATAACAACCCTATAAACAAAGTTTAAAGATAATTATTGATTGGTAGAAAATATTTGCAAGAATATATATATAATTATAAGTGTTTAGAATGTAAAATAAAGAAATTTTATATCAATAAGAAAATTACTTTCAATATTTGAACATTGGTCAAAGCTACTAATAAGCAATTCACGGAATGGAAAAAAAAACTGTGAAAGGATATTTAACCTCACAACTAATGTGAGAAATACAAACTAAAACACTTAAGAGCTAGGGTTTAATTATTAAATTTACAAAAAGTTTAAAGTCTAATAAAATCACTCTATGAAGGCATCAATCTTTGTTTTTTTCCTTGCTGCCTCTTCAGCACTTAGAACAGTGCCTAGCTCATGGGAAGTGCTCAGTAACTATCCTTTATATAACTAAATATATATACAATATCGTTAAGTATGAGAATAACAAACTTCTCTTTTACTAAAATTGATGCATTTACATTAAAGAATAGTCTAATAAAATTGGAAATTGCGCAAACCATCCACCCAGCTCATCCACTTCTAGTTATACACCCTGGAGGCATTCTTCCACATGTGTTGAAGAATATTCACTTGTGATATTGTCTCAAATGAATATTTGAAATAAAACTCAGTTTCCTCCAAAAAGGAATTGGTTAAATTATAGAATATTTATATTATTAACTGCTATACAATAACAAAGATGAATAAAATAAAGCTTATATGCAACATGGATTATCATAAGTATAATAGAAAGAAAAAAAAATCAAGTTACAAAAATGTGTATCTAGCATGATACTACTTACAGAGCATGAAAACAGTAGTATATGTTGTTTAATGAAACACATAAACATTTTATTTGTGATAAAAGATTTTATTGGCCAGTTGAGTTGACAGTAATTATCTTTGTTGGGGGAGATGAGAAAAGACCAGACAGAACACTGAGCTCTTCTACTGTATTTGTCATGGAGGTTTTTGTTTGTCTAAATAAAAGATCTGAATCAGGTATGACAAAATACTAAAATGTGTTGATGTGGCATAGATAGTAAGTACATGAATGTTACTTAAATTATCTCTACATTTTTCTATATATGTTAAAAATAGCTTATATTTAAGATAAAGAAATAGAAAAAAAAAAGAAAAGAAAAGAAAGGGATTTACCTTGTTCTTGAGCTAGGGGAGTACATTGTATCTGTAAAGTAAGGGGCAATGTCTGCTGAGGGAGAAGCCTGAGGTGGAAGTGGGACTAAACAAGTGTGGTAGTATACAGCCTATAACCTCTGAGAACAAGATAAGAATTGTGGTTAGTAATATATGAAACACCCTAAGTTATATAGATCAGCATATTAATGTGTATCTATGGCAGCAATAGAATTCATGGAAAAGATACAGAATCTGGAGAATGGATACTAAAAAGCCAAAATTTTCTGAAAAAGGCTATTTGTAATTTTAATGTGTATCTACTGACAAATTTTAAAAGTTTTCAAAATAAGGATAACCCTGGTAGTGTTATTTTGAAGCTGAAAACTAATAAATGTTCTTATTACCCGAGTGAGTATGATGTCATTAGGACAAAAAATTAGGACCTTGCTTAGGGCCACACTAAATGCCTAGGGCCTAATCAGCATAAGCATCCAGTCTTCAAGTTTTTTCTTTATCTCACAAGAAAATCTGTGCATCTGTAACCAAATGAAGATTTAAGCTCTGGATAGCCTTCACTCTGCCCCCAACAAACTAAAGTTCACTGAACTGTTTGATTGTGAGTAGCTTCTTTGATTTTTAAACTGGTTAAATATGATGAATCAGTGCACAAACTTGCAAATGAACCACAGAAAGACAAAGGCCTTTGAAATGGACATTTAAATTGAGCTAAGTAGGCAGAGGAGCCTACAAGTAATTGTTCATATTTCATGGGGACTTGGCTTTTCATGAATTCATCTCAGTGTCATCTTTCATACATATTACAGTGTCGGTTCATTAAAATTCTTGATGCAGTGCTAAACCTGGTCAGACTGGAATGGGGCTGACAAACCTCATGTCTGCTGCACAGATAACCAGACCTTATGAAGGTGAAATTAGTTTTCAGGAGCTGTACTGCTCACTTGATTGACTCCGTCTTAGAAGTCATATGACTTAATGTTTCCTGCTTGGGCTGCCTCTGTCATGCAAACATGACCTGATAACACATTGTCAGGAGCGCTCCAGAGAGCTAACAGCAATCTAACATCTTTCTACTGAGTGTGAAGTTCCATCTGAAATGTGCATATTTGATAAGCAGCTCCTAGTCTCTCTGTCCTTTTCATTTTCAGAAAGTTAATCTTCTCTGCTCTAGTGAGTGCAATGAGGGGATGAGATGGGCAGACATGCCACAGGTGGCCCCCATACTGGCACATAGGGGAAGCTTGCTGTCTAGAGGCTAACATGTCTGGACATCACTTCCAAGAGGCAGCCAGACAAGGAATGACAATTCAGGTCCACCACCATTTTCAGGAGGGACAGCATTTCTGAGGACTCAGGGGAAGAAAATGAAATCAGAGAGTTCCACTAGTGAGTGTTATTTGACTTTGTTGCAACAGATTCATTTAACCATCCCTCTACCACAGCACAAGTCTGTATTTCATATCCAGTCTAAGATACACTGCCTTTCTCATAATTAGAGATGGCTGACCTCATAGAATTTTGTGCTGGAAGACAAATAGAGGGCCTTCTTTTTAAGCCATTTTACAGATGAGCAAATCTAAGCCTAGAAAAGCTGGTGTCTCATTCAAAGTCACATAGCTATAGCAGTGGTAGATCCAGGGGTAAGACTCAGATCTCTAGATTCAGTTTAGTTCTCCTGGCACTCTTGCACTGCCCCTTATCCAGAAGTTTTACTTTAGCTCTGAAGAGAATCCAAGAAAAAGGCCTCATTTGGATCCACTGTAATAGCTTTGCATTCCTGATCTTCTAATTCTCTCGCATAATTATATTATCTCATATTGAACTTTACAAGTTACAAAATGTGACCACAGACATTATCTCATTGCCCTTCACAAAGAAATTTTATGAGACAAAGCATGGAAAGCATTAATCTCACTTGACTGGTAAAGAAGTCAAGAATGAGAAAAGTAAGGTGACTGGCTCAAGGTCACCCAGTAAGAACTTGAAGGAGTTGGATGGAAAAACCAAAGAAGAGATAGACATAGGAATCTGAGAATCAGAGTATCCAGCATTGAAGAGTGGGGAAGTGTCAGCTATGTTTTGCAGGCTAATAAGCAATTCCACCAGAAAGAAGAGGACAAGGTGCTCCAAAAAGAAGACTACACGAAAATTTTAAAACTGAACTCTTAAATGATCTGATATGTCTGATTATTGATAAAAGAATATCCATTTGTTGTCAACGGATCTGAAAGATAATTTTGAAAATGGAAATGGTACATAGAAAGCTAAATAATTTTTTAAATAACAGTTTAAAATACTTTATGAAATATGTGTTTTAAAAAGCAATGCTTCTTAATGTTTTCTACATAAGTTAAATGTGTATCTTAACTAAATTATATATTAAATATCACCATTAGACATTGATTATTTATACTATATCTCTTAATCAAGTTGGCCAAAATTTTTTACTTTAATTTTCTATCGATTATGATGGTAGTTAAAATTCATAAAACTTAACGGGCATGCACACAATCAATTTTATTGTTGGATAGTTTAAAAAATAAAATTAAAACAATATATTAGTCATGGAAAAATAACTAGTTCCATATTCTTCCAGGATAGGAAAGGTTCGCAGTCTTTAAAAACTGCATGAAAACAAAGCTGCATTACATCATGGATAAGATGTCCTCCCTTTAGAAAAGGCCTAAATGCTACAAACAAAAAAGTCATAAAAATATTGAACTTCCATATCAAAAAGAAGTCAAACATACCTATCTTGCTATATATAAAGTAATATTAATTTTAAATTTTATCGCATTATTCCCAATGGAAGATCTACTTCCCAAATTTTGCCGTTTTTTATACAACTCCATTAGCATCCAACATTATATCCAATACCTAGCTCATTGTTTGGCACATAGTAAACACACAATAAATATTTATTAAATTAATTAATAATTTATATTTGCCCCCAATTGACATGTTCTGATGAAGTCAGCACAGTACTGAAATTTCCATAAGAAATCACCCAATAAAATTTTCTCACTAGAATCATCAGCGACCCCAAAAAGCAAAGGCAAGCAAAGCAAATCCACAGATGCATACTTTCAGTAGCCTGTGCCCATTCATCTTCACACATTTTGGATGTGGACTAGTTTCTGGCCCTCTTACTCCAGGCTTTTGGGAGAGGGATAAAAAATCATTAAATCAAAAAGAGCATTGCAATATCGAGGGCTGTGTTTAACAATTCTAAACATTCTGCATTTTAGGACTGGACAAAGAAAGGGAAGTATAAAATCTTAGTTACCAAACTCTTTTTCTCCAGTGTCATCATCAAACATCAAATGTACTAATTCTATTTAGTATTACTCAAGACACCCTATTTTATCAGAGAATCATGTCTACATCAAGAAAGGAAAATAGAGAATCCTCTCTTCAATGCTGTTACATCCCAAAGGGTGGAAACCTGAAATGAGCATAACCTTTATTATCTAATCCGCAACGACAAGAATTCTGAACTCTATCATGTTCCTTTGCCTTGCGGCTTAGGGAAAATCATGTTGCTGACTTAAGGTAAAGAGTGACAAATGAGTGGTCCTTGTTAGTTCAGAACCTCATCAGCTTTTCTCAGGCAAACTGTTGATCTATTTCTTTCTTTTCCAGAACCAAGCCTAGACTGCAGCCACAGGCTGAGGAGTTTTATTATGGGTAAGGCAATCAGTGGAATGGGGCTGAAAGCTCCAGTTTTTCCACCTGTGACATCAATTCTGTTTGGGAGCAAAGGTGATAGGCCTGCGTGTTTGTCTGAGTGTTTGCTCTGCTTCACGGAGTACAGATATGCCCAGTGTATCACCCGTCCACTCACTGTACACTCTAAGCTTGCTGAGCTTTATGTCCCAAATGTGACTATAAATCTGGCCATGTTATTGTGTGTCCCAGTTCCCTTCTCTTTTTAACAAGAAGAACTGTCCTTTATTGGTCCCTCTTTTCTAACACATTTGAGAAATTTCTTCCAGGTTTCAAGCATTCATTCATTTTCCTTTGAAATCCTCTAGATGTATTTTTCAGATCAGCCACTAGATGCCCAGATGCCAAATAAAACTCTAGCAGCTTTTCCAAGAAAAACAATGGTTTTGTGATTTAACAAAGATAATTTCAACCATGCTATTAGGAGGCCTGGCCAAGGTTTTTGTGTACTGAAGGATTTTTTACTTTTATTTTTTATTTACTGAGCAATGTAATTATACAAATAAATAGATGAAATTTCTCAAACCAAGAATTATTGGAAATAAAAATAAAAACAAACAGAAGCTGCCAATACTACACCAACGACACAAAGTAGGAAAAAATTGCCTTAGAACCTAGCACCCAGCACCCAAGAAGCTTCAATCTTCATGGCCCTCCTGAAAAATTTCTCCCCATCATTACTCTCCAGCTCACCTGTGGGAGCACCTAGAACATCAAGCTCTGACCTCTAGCAGAAACTGAGGACTTAAATGGGACTTTAACATATTCCTGACATAGATATTGTTAATATCATAATATCATTATGGGTGTCCTTTTTATTGGCATTTTCTGCTTCTGTTTATTTAGAGGATGAATGAGTCCCATTCTGGCTACTTTTTTATATGAGACATGGTCAATCTACCAAGCATCCAGACACCAGTGACCTGGGCTACCAAAAAACCTCAAAATCACAGCCTAGGAAATGTGAGTGAAGAAACTGGGTTGGCTTTTGTGCATTACAATGATTTGGAAAGAGAGATAGAGCAAACATTGGAAAGATATAAAGGGCCTTAATGTTAAAACCCAAAGTTATAGATAGCACTGGAAGAAACCTAGAAAGAGACATTGCCATCAAGAGAGAGGACAATATTCTCATGACTCCTGTACTCTTTCCTCACTGATAGACATAATCCTTTCTCTAACTCTGCAGTATAACTACACATGCTCTATAATTTTCAACAGAGCTTTAGTGATGGTTTAAAACAACAGAAAAGAAATACTATGCAGACAAATCAAAATCACACAGCTAGCCTCACACCCATCATGACTAAAATGAACCATCTGAGGAAAAAGGTTTCCTCATTTCCAGTCTGCCACCACATGGCTAGAGGCACCTTACCTTTTGCCATGGGAAAGTCTCTTACTGCCAAATTTCCTCCTTGGCCTTAGGGAAAAGAGGAAGCTGTTTAACCCTTTCGTTCTAAAACGTGCCTCTGCAAGACTTCCTTTCCTGCTCCAGGGATCTGTTGACTGTGGGGGAGCAGCTCTTCCTTCTGCAGGTGACCGGCACACTCGCCCAGGTTCTGATCTAGCTTTATGACCATGAATGATCACAACATGGCTGAGATATTTAGATTGTCACCTTACTGCAAGAAAGAACTTTCTAACAGTTAAAGCTCAGCCACAGTAAAATGTGTGAACTCTAAAATAGTGAGTGCCCCATCACTTAAAGGGTTTATTATGGCAGTGTGGCCCCTGCTTAAGCTGTCGAGGAAATGGTTCCTGAATTGGAAGAACTATTAGCTCCCAAAACTTCATTTAGTACTTCCTTTCTAATCCCATATTTCTATTAATTTTATAGACAACATCCTGCCATGTGAAAATGGCAGGTCCAGCATTTGGAAGTCATACAGTATAATGATATATTGACCACCACCACCACCATCCCCCCCCAAAAAATTTGTTTTTATCTAAGACAGCAAGTGATCATATGAGGTTATTAAGATTAACTTATTTCCTAACAGGGCTCTATATAAGCATGAAAAATGTTTGCTGTAAAAAAAAACATCTGGGGAAAATGACACCACATTTTCATTAGTAATAGTTCCTAGACTGAGCAATGTTTTCTATAAATATTGACACCTAATGCATCCAGACAACCCTAGAATCAGTTATTTGAAAGAGTAGTTAAATCTCCTGACTGGGAAAGGGAAACTTGAGGCAGGCTTCTTATTGGCAAATGCTAAACCAGGTGTCCAACAATGCTGATCCTATCATTCAAATAATCTGTATCTTCCAGAAATGCAATCCACATATTCCCACATCATATCAAGAAGGAGCTTCTGCCATGTCAGCAATGGCAAAGGAAAGTCTGGAGTTCCCTTTCAGATTGCAGAGGCAGAAAATGGCCAAAAAGACAAATCATTCACACAGATTACTTTCTAGAGTAAGAGACCTAGACAGAATGCTTGTATTCCTTACTCATTATTTTATGCCAAGTAATTCAAAGAAACTTTACACTCAAAGGGACTATGGAGAGTTGTCCATTTACCAGCCTATGCTGTTATATGGCATCAAAATTCAAGGCTATGAAAAAGCCAGCTTTCCTGAGTGATATCAGCCCCGAACATGACAATGAAGCAGTTGTCACCCAGGCTTCATTTATGCCAAAACTGGCTACAAATTTCTATCAGATAACTAATTTTTTTAATAAAAGAAAATTTCAGCCAAAAAACTGCCTATTCTCTCCCTTCCCACAAGACTCTTATAAAATTATACATGACCTATATATGCAATTTAATCTTAGCTCAAGTAAACATCATTATTAATATTCTCCCAAAAAGTATACTAAGACTCATGCCGTCTTGATGTTATCATTTCTCCAACAATGTATTTTCAGATAGTCATGCAGTGACATGGAGGAAACCTCAATGAAAAGAATGCCATAGATAGCAGGCTACCATTTAATGTGTTCAATCATTATGTATTCCTCTATGCATTTGACATTGATTTATCAAGTACTGACTTAATAAGTATTGACTTGTTAGGTACTGATTTGTTAGGTATTGGTATGAGCAAGATCCACAGTTCCTCTTCAGTATAGGACTTTGTGTCAACTCAGTATGGCTTAAGTAGCATAATGGAATTAAGCACGGGGTATAATGGGAACAGAGAGCATGTGCAGAGAGAAGGACCTATCTCAGTCTGAGGAAGAACTGAAGCTTTCAGCTTTAAGAGCTGAGCAGGGAGATGGAGAGTTAAAAAACAAAGACAAGAAGGTACAAGAAAGCTAATGGAGAATGGGGTGGAGAAGAAGGTGATGGAATATGAAGCTAGACAGGCAGGTAGTGGTCAGAAAATAAAGAGTTTATAAGATTTTCTTCTAAAGCTTGAATGAATCATTGAAAATTTTTAAGAAAAAAGATGGATAGTACGATTAGATATGTGTTCTAGAAAGATCCAGAATGATCTTTCCAGTTTGTTCATGACAGCAAGAACAATGCACCATAATGGGGAAGAAAGATCAGAGGGAAGCAAAACTACTAGGAGATCCAAGCAAGGAAAATTCTAAGGCAATGGTAATGAAAATGAAAAGGAAAGTAATTTAGAAGGCAGATTTGTCTGTTGTAGTTGACCAATTAGATAGGGGTGGAGGGGGTCAGCAACAAGGAAGCCCGGAGGCTTATTTATAGGTATCTGGTTTGGTTTAGGACTATGACCAAGCACACATTAGGTACACATTACAATTAATTAAGGAGCATTTAAAAATATCCAGCATTAGCCCTTCTTCCCCCAGGGTTCATATTAAACAGGTCCGGGATGGCCACCCATGGAACAGTATTCTTTAAAAGCTCCCCAGGTGACTATAATGTTGGCCATATTTAAGGACTTGAGATCTAGGGAATAAATGTGACACCAAGAGAGAGATGCACAGAGATGGAAGAGTGTGACCATCACTGCGCAGAGGAGAAAGGAGGATGTTCAGGGTCTCTTTCTGGTCCAGAAAGAGAGGTTGAAAAGGTCAACTTCCAGGCCAGTAGATTCCAACATCTGTGCTAAAACATTTGTTGGAACTTGTGCTGATCTTGGGCTCCAAACGCAAAGCTCCTTTTAGTACTAGAAACACAGTGAAAAGAAAATGCAAGCGCAGAGAAAGGTTTCTACAGGAAAAGGGCATTTAAATGGTCAAAAAGAAAACAGGATTTACATTCGATTCCAAAATGACAGTGCTACTTGTTATTTCTGTGGAAAAGCTTCCCAACCCATGAATCCTTCCTTTGGCTGAACTATTGAGCTAGGGAACTGTTGCTGTGCTAAAATCATTCTGGATGTCCTGGGGCACTGAAGGGATTAATGAATAGCTGTGTAGCCAGCCCATCCCAGAATCCAATGAATAATCAATGGTACTTGAGGCTCCTCAGGTAATTGAATTGCAAACCTGATAATAAGAGACTTGTATCCATAGCAGAATTATGCCCTATACCTATTTCTTAATGTAAATATTGATGAAAGACCACTGCTCATATGGATTATTTACTTTCCATCTCTATTAAAAATTGAGTGCAGTAAGTTGGCTGTTAGCTAAATATTTTCTGCCTATACCTCATGCGTAATGAGTAGAACTGTACAAGCCCATCATCTCCATGTGCCCACACCTACAGAAAACAAGTACAAAGGTTACTCTAATCTCCCATTTACTTTCGGAATTGAAGTAAGGAGCAAATACATGATAGCTGATATAATGCAGGCTTTAGGAATCCAAGAAGTATCTGTTTCAGAACTCTAAAATTATACAGTAGATTCAGAGAGACTTAGCACTCTTCCTGGGGAGAAATTATATATATATATATATATATATATA